>NC_054467.1:206150110-207515610 GCF_017639515.1 Carcharodon carcharias
CATTCTCATATTCAAATTCCTCCATGCCTTCGCCCATTTCCATCTTTAACCTCTTTCAGCCCAATCACCATGCAAAGACTCTGTATTCCTCTAACTTTTGCCTGTTGTCAATTCCAAATTTCCCTCACTCTATTAGTGGCCATGCCTTCAGCTGTATTATGAACTGTGAGGAGGACAGCGATAGACCTCAAAAGGACATAGACGGACAAGTGGCAGATGAAATTTAATGCAGAGAATTGTGAAGTGATTCACGATCCATGGAGATTTAATTGGCTGGAGACTGGACCTCTGCCCCTCATTCAGGAAAAGGTTCTACTTATCTGATTGGCCGGGAGCTCTGTAGTCCCAGCAATGCCAGGTTTGAGTGGCAGCCGATGCAGACAATCCATGAAGATGTTGAACTAATGGAGGCTGGACTTCAGGTAAGTGTGGGACATTGGCAAGGCCTGCGGGGTGAGGAGGCTAGGGAGCCAGGTTCGAGCGGCTGGGGCAGGGGGAAGTTAAAAGGGGACCCTAAAGAAAGTTCACCCCGCCCCCTTACCCGACACTAGCTCGCCTGGCTATCCACCTGGCATAGGCCTACCCCTGCTGTGGGTAAAATAGCGGTGGGGGCAGGTGAAGCCCTTAAGTGACCACTAATTAAAGGACATCAGTGAAATAGATTTCTATGGCAATTTGACTCTTAATGGATACTTTTACTGGTAGCCCAGTTTTTGTTTTATATTTCCAGGTTTTGCTTTTCAACTACATTCAAATTCTCAAGCTGCATGATGGAATTTGAACTCATATTAACTCTGCATTCTTAGTCCAGTCCTCTGGAATATTAGATAACATAAAGATTACACTTACAATACCAATTTCTGCTTCCGTTTTGACAGTATTTACCATTTATTACTGAACAGTACTTTCCTATTGTTAACTGCTTCATTGTAATCCTATTGCAGCTGCATATAGGCTTCTCATTGCAGAATGAATTCATATCATACATTGTAGCTCAGGGTTCTTTAGTGGCATTCCAGTAGGAAGAAAGCCTATCCCTCCATGTTGTGTGCATTTTTTCTTGTCTTCTAGGGCAGAATTTTACATCCCGGGGCGCGCACGCTCCCAACCTGACTGGGAGTAAAGTAGTGCGTGATGACGTTGGGCAAGGGTCCTGACATCATCGCACACTTACGCGATATTTTGCTTGGTGGGTACCATGAGAGGGCAGCGTGCCTGCCAACAATTAAGAGGCCAATTAAGATCATTAAACTAGCAATTAGTTTGTGTTTTTCGCTGCCCATCCAACCTTACAGTTGGCGGGTGGGCAAATAGGCCAGGCAGCCTTTGCATTTTTTAGGAAACTTCATCCATGGGCGGGATGAGATTTCCAACAGTAATTTTAAAAAAATAAAAACTTTTAAACATCACTTTAAACATGTCCCTCTTCATGTGACTGAGTCACATGTGGGGACATGTTTCTCTTATTTTTAAAAAGTTTATTTTTGTGTCCATAATTCTTTAGCTCCCTCTAGCAGCTCTGTGCCCTCAAGGAGCTTTCAGTGTGTACTCCCCCACGCATGTGCTCGCAGTACTCGCGCCCCCACCCCGGCAACGTGAAATCGTGGTCGGGGCCAATGATGGGCGGTGGACTGTTCCATGTCCACTCCTGGGCCTGTCCGCTGTGCCCACCCATCAACTGGAAAATCTTGCCCTTAGAACCAAAGTTTTGCTGCACTTTCTAATAATTATGTTTTCTAATAATATTCTCTTCAAAGCAATAAATGCTGTCAGTCAACAATAGCATCAAATATTTATGCACAAATGTTATCCAGAAATGTTTTGGTCCATTTCCTACAAGCTGTGATATCAATCACCATGTGCAATACTGTTTTACTGAACAGGCACACAGAACATCTGAAAAGTATCCCAAATCAACTGCACTAGATTGTAATACATTTCATCTGAGAATTTCCATATTGTTAATGGACCTGTCTGCATTTGCTGACTTATCTCTCTTCCTAGTAACATTGCACTGAGTTAAAAAGAATTGACTCTTAAATTTTCTTCCCTGAAGGTGATGCATAAGTGGAGCGGGTAGAGTGGGTGGGGTGGGGTGGAGGTGTTGGAATAAGTTCTCCTGCCGTAACTTTGATAGTAGATTGGCAAAAATGCACCTTTAGCTTTTTACACATTCTCCTGCTGGTTTTGCTAGTCTTCCAGCAGTTAGGCTGGAAGACTGGAATGTCTTTCCTTCTTGTTCCCACACTGTTACCAAGGATCCATCCTTGGCCCCCTCCTATTTCTTATCTGCATGCTGCACCTCTACAACATCATCCAAAATTGTAGCATTAGTTTTCACATGTATGTTGACGACACCCAGCTCTACCACACCATCACCTCTTGTGACTCCTCCACTGTTGTTAAATTATCAGCCTGCATACCCAAAGTCCAGTACTGGATGAGCAGAAATTTCCTTTTATTAAATATTGGGAAGACTGAAGGCATTATTTTTTGTCCCTGCTCCGAAATTAGTTTCCTAGCTAGTGACTCAATTCCCCTCCCCAGCAACAGTTTGGGATTAAATCAGTCTATTTGCAACCTTTGTGACATATTTGACCCTAAGATGAGCTTCCAACCTTATATTCATGCCATCACTATGACTGCCTATTTCCACCTCCCTAACACCACCTGACTCTGTTTCTGCACAGCTCATCTGCTGAAACTCTCATTCATGCCTTTGTTACCTCTAGACTTCACTATTCCAATGGTCACTAGGGAGGCAGTGGCTAGTGGCAGGGCAGAAATCATTAAAAGTGGCAGTATGCTCATGCCTCATGCCCCCTCTCTCACTCCATTTGCCACGCAATCCACAGTCACTTTTGCTTTACTAGCTGCAGATAACAGAAGCATGCACCTCTTCTTTCCATTGCCCCTCATCAAAAAACTGTCCTTGTACCTTCCTTTTTTCAGATATCGAAGAACTGTCACCTGACCAAGATGGAAGAGCAACAGGTGGAAGACAATGACAAAGAAAGGACACTCACTCTCCCACTCACAGCCAGCAGCTCAGGTACTGACACTGTATGTATTTAGAGAAGAGCTCATAAGTGAGATCTGCACTTGGTGAGACACTGTTCAACTGGCCCGCAGCCATGGCAAGGGACAAGCATAGCGCAACTGCTACAAGTATTCACTGGATACCTTCTTAGAAAAGAAACAGTGCCTGTAGCGCCAAAAGTACGGGTGTTACAGACAAAAAAAATTTGTGGAAACATTGTTCGAATATGTATTCATTGATAATTTGATCAAGTTTAAGGTGGACAATTTGATTTTGATTTGCAGCACCACAGTGGCAAATATATATCCTTGAAATCAAACCATTAATAGAACTGTAGTGTTGTGAAATTTCAGATAAATCGCCACAGATTGATTAAGCAAATGACTCAAAAACCATGTGCAAAAAGAGAGAATTAAAATCACACACAGAAGTTATGTATTTCAAAGCTGTATTTGCCTGTGATTTTATTAATCGCACAATAATTGCAGAGAAAAACAAGCAATCACGTCCTCTTTAAAATAGGAATAGAATTGGTTACTGGTCCAGCTTATTTTAAGGAAAGGAGATATGAATGCATGATTGAAATAGTGATGCTGGCCTATATGTAATATGGATACTTATACCAAACTCACTCCACGTAACCGAAAAAATCATAATTTCCCTCATGGACTTTTAAAAATGTCTGCAGCGAGCTTTGTTTCTAAATAGCTATAGAATCATTTATGCCCTTCATGATCGAATGCTTCAGTCAATGCTTCAGAAAACTGTTAGTAGTCAATTGATGTGGCAATTAAAATTATGGATGCAAGCGAATTGTGGAATAATTTACTAATCCTCCTCCTTCTAACCATGATTCACGCAAATTTTATAAGATTCTATGATGTCCTAAGGAAAGTAATTCACAGTGAATTAATGATTAGTTGAAATCACTTCTCAAGGAAAGCTGAAGCAAGCCGCTGTTTAAAACATAAGTCATTAATCGTGCAATGCATGGTTTATTAGACGCGAGCATTGACCAGTGTCCAAATACTGATGTGAGGAAGTAAATCATGCCAAGCATCATATCTGAGTCCTTCTCCAAGGTCCATAATATTAACCACCTGTGAAACACTGGGAGCAAAATAGACAGCAGCACCACTGAGTATGACACATCTTTTGTGCCAGAATTGCCTGCTTATGATGTAGTGAACATGCAGAGGCTAAAGTGGTGGAAAATTAAGGGATACCTTTATGGATTAACAGCACAAAGCACAGTGCAGAACTTGTGGCAAAAATAGAGCCAATTATAGATGGTTGGAACCCATTACAAATGTGAGGGTGTGAGAATGGATGGGAACTTGTGATTTCACACTATTGACTTATGAAATATGAAGATGTGGTTGGCTCATTTTTCCAAAATTCTTTGCTAAACAAGTTAGCATCAAAAATCCCTGTCCCTCATGTTGTATTTCTGCCTAACTCTGGTGATCATGTGCTGCAACAGCCTAAAATTAGGCTAGGGCCCAAGTACATCGGGTCCTAGTCTAACAGCCTAGATCCTTTGGGCCTTGTAAGGGATGAAGCTCAGTGTGTTCCTTACAATAAAAAGACAAAGCCAGAAATAGGAATGGGCGTTCCTGGGTCCCTGACCTGGAAAACATCAGCGAGGCAATTGGCAGGCAGTATGCACAGACAAATTTGGTTTCAGGAATAACAGATGTGGGGCCCATCTCACCTGAATCCCCAAACTTCTTAAGGGTTTGCTTAAGGGGCCAATTGGGACATTCTTCTTTCTGGAGAGATGGATGAAGGGACGATAGCCCAGAATTTGAGAGGCTAACTTATTCCAGCCTGCCCACTCTGATAGGCAGCAGAGCTGTGCTCCTTTATTGTCATTCAATTCAAGTAACCTTCCTGATCCCACATGTAAGGTCAGCAGGCGAGATATAGACATGTGCATCCATTGCTTAGGTCAGCTTGCAATCACTGTGGCTCAACCACACGATGTGATTAATTAATCAGTGGAAATATACTCATAAATTTAAGTTTGTTCTGTACGTAGGATAAATCTAATCACAATTCAGCCACATCACCACAAAGACAACTGTATATATTATACATCAAACAAAAGAATTTAAAAATTGCTGAAATACACTCTTCTGAATTTATAAGATAATAAACAGCACTTTATGCATACAATTTTTAACAGTAAGTTAAAGAAGTGCGGGAAATGGAACAGACATCATCAAGTGCCCTGTAAACCACAACACTTTTAGTAGTTCCAACAGCAAAGCATTAGACTAGGGGTTCATATGGTCAAACTGATTTTGACTGGTAACTCACCTCTTTTCTTTTGCAACTCTTCTCAATTCTAGTGACGGATTGAGCAATAGTAGAATATTCCAATTTAATTGGATGGGGTAAGAAGAGGAAATCAGGCAGAATCAAACGCACAGCACTTCATGCTAACTAATTGTAAAACAACCCATGCAGTCATGAAAAAAGTCTGCAGTCAGGATTAACCTAGTCCCCTAGATGGAAAAGAAAACAAGGCAGCAAGAAGCAACAAGTAGAAGGCCTAATGAGAATGGAGGCAATAATAATAAAAACACAAGTAGAGCACTACAATCGGTTACAACAACAGAAGCTGCTTTATTAATGTGCCTTCATATTAATGAAAATGTGGAAGGCATTTTGTACATGAAAATATATCAAACAAAAGTAGGAAACAAAAGGAAAATGGGAAACCCAATAGGTCCTTATATCTGCCTTTATGTCGGGTATGTAGACATTCTTTGTTCCAGATCACTAAGGTCCCCATCTTTACCTTTTTCTGATATTTATGTCAGTTTCATTGCCACTTGCTGCTTTCACCCCAAACTGGGAAATTTCACCAATTTTGTTTTCAGTTTCTAACCCTTCCTTGCTTACACAGGGTTCATCTCTGACTTTTGCCTTTTCATGGTTGACTTCACTATTTTCATTTCTGGAATAGGCTGTCAACAAATATCTACTAATTGCTCACAATCTGTCTTGATTACACTTCACCCCACCCCACCTTCTGAAAGGTATTCCATTCTCCCAGTTTCTCTGATCCTATTTCATCTGTTTTGATTATACCACCTTCCCCACCAGTGCTCAACATGTCTTCCTTTTTCCTCAACAGAGAATTCCCCTTCACTATGGTTTACAGGGCCCTTGATGATGTCCATTCCATTTCCTGCACTTCTGCTCCAGCTGCTTCTCCTACCTCCCAGAGGCACAATAGAGTTCCCCTTGTCTTCAGCTTCCACCTCATAGTCTCCGCATGGAACAGCTCATTATCTGCTATTTCTGCCATTTCTATCTTAATGCCCTCACCAAACACCTTCCTATCTCCTTCCCTCCCCATTCCAGAGACAGTTTCCTCCACAATATCTTAGTCCATTCTACCGTCAGCCGCAATACCCATTTCTCTTGCCACGATACTTTACATATAAGTACAGGAGATGCAAAACATGCCCTTTCACATTCTCCCTAGTCACCATCCAGATTCTTCCATGACACTGCTGGAGACGTATCTAGGATCTCTGAATTGGCAGTCCGCAAACATATTACAGGTGACGAATGGGTTGCTTACCAGGGCCAGCAATTATGTAAAGTTTGTCTACGCTAACACCAGTCAAAATGAGCATGCACACAGGTTTGTGCCTCTGGTTGGCTTTCAACATGCGCAGGTCATCGTTGACAATCTGGACCCTAAGATCAAACAGGAACATTCATCAACTGCAAAGTGTTCCATTTCATTGATGCTCAGATGATGTGTCAAAGTTTGTTTGTTAACACTCCTGTGAAGGTCTTTGGGCTGATTGACCACATTATAGGTGATATCTAAATGCAAGTTGTTGTTGTTTAGCAAGAAGGTATTCCTGCAGATGTGAGCAAGATTCCTGGGCAGCTGTCAGGGTATTTTCTTTAGACCTGCCAGCAGACATAAGAGGTGGCTGAAATAAAAACAAAATGCTGCACATGCTGGAGATCTGAAATAAAAGCAAAAAGTTCTTAAAAAACTCAGCATCTCTGGCAGCATCTCTTGAGAGAGAAACATTTTGAGTCCAACATGACTCTTCTTCAGAGCTCTTCCAAAGAAGATGGAATAAAAATGTTCTGTCTTCATAGATACCGCCAGACCTGCAGAGTTTTTTCAGCACTTTTTGTCTTTATATAAGAGGTGGCTGCTAAGGCAAGGGATACCATCTGCATACTTGGCTGAATAAGTCACATTCATGCTGAAGATGCACTTCGGATGTCTGGATTGATCTAGAAGTATCCTTAAGCACTTACAACATGTGAGAAGTGGAAGCACTTTGAATGGAAACCCCACTTCCATATTTCCTTCATTCCTGTCATAGCCCAGCCACAATTCACTGTGAGAATTCTGCTGGACAGCAGCTTGCTACTGATAAGTGAGACAGGCCAAGGCTAATTCTGTCATCTGATCTAAAGCAACAGGCCTGCCAGCATCCAGAGTGTGCATGGCCATGCTAACGACTAACATGGGCTTATTTGATTGTTGAAGTCGATGTTCCACAGTGTTGGTCATTTCTATCCAAGCAAACGGCATCATGCATGCTTAAAGCATACTCCTTCACTCTCCCTGCATTCATGGATAGGATGTTTAGAAAGACATTACACATTTTCTGGTGCTCCCTAACAGTTACCATTTTCATTGATGACTTCTGACATACAGCATCAGTGTCCAGCTGAGCAGAGCTTGGATAGAAGTTTAAAGAGTTGAGAGTTTAAACTGCATGAAATAGAAAAGGACAAATATAGGAGACTCTCCACAACTGTCCTTGCCACCACTGTCTGCCCTTGTGCCTTGATAGGGCAGGATTTTACCGTCAGTGAGCAGGAGGCGGGGCCGACTCGCTGACAAGTAAAATGAGGCGGAACGACGCCGTGCGGAACCCCCAATGTCACCCTGCCCCATTTAAATTTTCAGGAAGTTGGGGGCGCAGCAAAATCAGCTGCAGGCCCACCAACCTGTCAATGGCTAACTGAGGCCATTGACAGGATCAATTAAGCAATTAAAGGACCTGCCCGTCCAACCTTAAGGCTGGCGGGCATGCCAGGAGCCCCGGCGGCAACTAGAAAAAACATGAAACCTCATCCGGCGGCGGGATGATGTTTCATGTAGGGTTTTTAAAATTGTATTAAAGTTGTTATGTAAATTATGAACATGTCCCAACTCATGTGACATTGTCACATGAGGGGACATGTAAGGGATTTTTCTTTTCTCTATTTTTAATATTTTTAAAAGTCAAGGCGATCTCCCTGTGTCTGCACTTAGCCTCAGGGAGATGAGTGCACACTTTTGTGCGCATGCATGAAAGACCGCATTCTCGATTTTAGGGATTCCCCCGCCTGCATAGGGAGCGCATAGTGCTTCCCAGCGGAGTCACGCTGGGCGGGCCTTAATTGGCCCGCCCACGTAAAATGGCGGTAAGGCCCTGATCGCTGGTGGCAATCGGCTCCGTGCCCGCCCGTGATTGGGTCAGGCCCGTCCACCCGACAAGCGGAAAATTCTGCCCATGAAGTTTGAGTCACCAGGTGAAAACCCAACCATTTGTCTAACTTGCCTCACCAAAGTGCATGTATCTGCACTGCTGCATGAGTAAGCATGAGCCCTGTGATTGTGCACCCTTAAAAAGAATCAGCTCCTCTGAGGATTCAGCATCCCACGAGGTGCATGGATTCCTGCTGCATGCACAAACATCCTGTTGGAGACACAAGGTATGAATGAGTACTGACAAGGTAAGAATGCTGCAACTTATCATTATGAAGATGACCCTACTCCACTCCCTGCTGAAATCAGGTCAGCATGGCTGAATGTTATATGACATGTGTGTGCATTATATTTGATTCCATCACCAGATAATTGGGAGGTCCCTATCTTCCCATCATAGTCAGAGACATTGAAATAGTTCTGATTTCCATTGCTTCCTTCTCTGCAGATGTGAGTAGTAAGATTGTTGGAGGACCACTTCTATTTTTCTTCCTCTCCCTTATATTTTGACAAACTCTTCTGCTGCAGTGGGACAAAGAGCAGACCCATGAGTGATGGTAATGGTGTAAGTTCACTCAATGAACAGAGGGCATTTGATGAGGGTGAGTTGACTATCAGGGGTAGGCATCAAATTGTTGAAGAATAAGGGTGAGTGGATAAACGGGAATGGGAGGAAGTTCATCGAAAGAGAATAATGGGTGCATTTGCTGCTTAGCTCATTCAATTGCTTCCTGCACTGAATCCATGATCATGGCACAACGCACCTGCTACTGACCTCCTGGGCCATCTCTAACCACATCTTTGTGACAACAGCAGCTTTCTTCCTCCCATTGCTGGGGAAGGATATCTCTGTTGGCTTCTCACAGCCTCCAGCAGCATGACATTGAATCAGGTGACAAAGAAGTGGTGGAATGAAGCAGTGGAAGGATCTGCAACCAAGAATGAACATTTTGAATTCATACATTTGATGGTAGGACTCAGTGGAGATTGATGAGGGCAGGGATGATGGACAATTGGGAATTAGTGTCGGATACAATGTGATTAGCAGAGTTCAGAGCTATTTGAAATTTATGTAAGGTGGAGGTTGGTAAACAGCACTGACATGACCTCCAATCTCCAATGGAGGTTTACAGAGTTATTTGGAAAAGACCATGATGTGTTGCTAATTGGGACTAAATTATGCAATGTCCACGAATTATAGAGGCTTTTCTCATCAAATGCAAGGTAACAAGGAGCAAGAGATGATCAGGTGTTGAATTACATTGAAAACAAGGCAACAAGTCAGTGGTTAAATGAAGATGCCTGAAGCATTCAGCGAAAATCAGGGGAAAAAATTCTAGAATCAAAGTAAGAGTTAGCTGTTGAAGCCAGAGGCCATGAACATTTATAGGCAAATCTATATTCTTTTTATTCATCAGCCAGAGCAGATCTTATAAAAACCCTTAGTCAAAAAAATTGTCTCCAGAGATAATATAGGTTCAGTTTCACTCAACTGTATAGTCCAATCACCACCACATAAGTTTAAAGTGTACTCAAACACTCAAATGTTATGAAATTCCTTATCATATAAATCTGTCTGACCGCATGTACTTATATACCTTTTTGAACTAATTTTCAAAGTCAGTTTTACAAAAAAAAAGTCCAGATGAACAAATGACAGCCACATGTTAGCTTTGACTCGATGCTAGCTCAAGCTGAAAGTTATGGGTTCACGCACCACCCAACAGCCCCTCAAGCGCCACTTTCCTGCCTTTGTTTCATATTCTTGATAACCTTACACAACAAAAATCTATTGATCTCAATCTTGAAAATTGATCAGCAGCCCATACACCAATTTAAATATTCACTCCCTTCACCACCAATGCACAGTGACAGCATTGTGTACCCTATATAAAGTATGCTGGAGCAACTGACCAAGGCTCCTTTGATAACACTTTCCAAACCCGTGACCTTTAAGGACAAGAGCAGCAGCTGCATGGGAACAGCACCAGCTGCAAGTTCCTTCCAAGTCACTCACCATCCTGACTTGGAAATATATTGCCATTCCTTTACTGTCAAAATCCTGGAACTCCCTCCCTAAGAGCACTGTGGGTGTACCTACAACATATGGGCTGCAGCGGTTCAAGAAGGCAGCTCACCACCACCTTCTCAAGGGCAGTTAGGGATGGGCAATAAATGCTGGCCTAGCCAATGATGCCCACATTCCATAAATGAATTTTAATAAACTTCCAATACTTCAGTTTACAGCCTGATCTCTACTTTGTATCTCTGATCTATCAGATCAGTATGGCTGCCACTTTTGTTGTTTTAGCTTTGATGTCAGATGAGAAGCAAGATGATCAACAACATTATTGACAGCATCAGCAGCAACAGTGGAAGCTGCAGCTGAAGGACCACTAGCAGCAGCAGCAGGAGCAGCAGCAGTGGGCTTCTTACTGAGCTGCCGATTGGTGGCAGAGGGGCGATGAGCAGAGAAGAGTCATTCACAGGGGACAATATCCACAGCACAGGCATACTCTCAGCTTCCTGAACACCAGTATCTCAGGAGGCTCAGGTTCTTGTATTAGGTTGTGATGGACATTTCGGGCTGTATCTTAGCTCCCAAACACGGGTGGATTGTGAACGTGTCAGAGGTGTAGAATGCAAGAAACCTGAAACCAAAACCACCTCGGAACTGCCCACTTCCAGTTTTGATGGAGGAGGGAAGAGGGACAGGTGACCAGTCCATTCCAGAGATGACTGGGCTTCCCTGATTGCCAACAGATTCCCACCCTATCATCAGGACACAATTTGAATAGCCCCCCCCACTTCTACCCCTCATAATCAGGAGGCCCAGGACAATCACAGGATCCCTCCCTGTGACCCGGACTCCTCTCATCGATCTAGAACAATCCATGACCCATCCGGACCCAGTTTTCCCCACCTCCCCCACTCTGCCACCCAACCCCAGCAATTAGTCCCACCCCTCCATGATCTCGCTCAACTGCCCAGCTGGCTACAGTACTGTGAAGCCGGCATCATGCCCAAAAGAACACCAATCTCTCAGTGTGTCAATGCCCCAACAGCAGTGCACATTTATATCCAGAATACCTGGGTTCCCCACACATCAGCAATAAGTTGCATCAGTGGAACCAGCTGGAAGGCATATGTGAAACCCACTTCACCCCTTCCTTTCTCCATGAGTCCTGCAAACAACTCAGCATCCATTTTAAAGCCAGCCATTGCTCAAAATTAAGCACTGTCTTACTATTCATCACAAGTCTGAGGGCCACTTGTCAGGCAGAAGGCACAAATAAAAAGACGGGAATGTGGGGCAAACAAATAATATTTTTATGGCTCAAAAATAAAACATAAATTTGCCAATCTAATAATGTGTGACACACCTACATTCATATCCTTGTGCAACTACAAATCTTTCTTCCTCCCCTTCCTAGCTGTGTAGTGCAGCACCTGTTGGTTCAGCAAAGGTAGAGGCAGGCAGCTCAAATCACTGCTCTGACTGCAGAGATGCACTTGACTGATGTCCTCTAGCTTTTGGAGACCATGAGAGCCCTGCCAATGACTTCTTCACCTGCACCTGTGCAGTGCCAGATTGAGGTGGAAGCAACGCATGTAGTGTTTTGAGCAGAGTCCCCATTTCCACGTTGCCTTTCACTCTCATCCCTCTCATGGCCCAGCCACACTTCCTTAATAGCAATGAGATAGAAAACACTTTACTGCAGACCAGTGGAGCAATGAATAGCCAAGGCTAGGGTGTCAGGAATCCTATTTAAGGTGGCATTCATAGTGTGCAAGATATCAGTGAGGACCCATGCACACTTTCGCTTGATGCATTTAATGCTTCATGCAGATGACCACTCTTTCCATCACAATGGCTGCAATATCAGACCACTCATGCTTGAGACAGATTTTACAATCTTCTTACAAACGTATACAGTGCAGCTGGAAAGCCTGTCAGTATATTGTACATTCTGTGCTGCTGCTTCAGAAGTATCCCCATCAATGGCTCCTGAAATTCAGCATCTTCATTCAGCTGAGCAGAACTTGGAGGATGCTGCAATCTCCAATGTGGACTCTCCACTCTTCCCATACCTATCATCTACTCTTGCTCAATTGTGATCTGTGAGACTCCCGGTGAAAATCTAACAATCTTACTCATTGGTCCCACTGATGTGTGAGTCCCTGAGCTGGTGCATTTTCTGAATAAGTACTGTGATGGCGCACAATCAGAGTGTGTGACCTTCCCTGAGGAATCATTGTCATCCTCCTGCAACACCTCCTGTGGGATGTTTTCTGGCCCTTGTGGGAGATTAAAGACATGAATTAAAATTGTCAAGGTAAGGATGTTTTAATTGATCATTATGCAGACGATTATATTTCACTGGCTGCTGGCATTAAGTCAACATGAATCAATGGTGTATGCCATGTGGCAGTCTGATATTTAATTCTGCCAGCAGTTAGTTGTGAGACCCTCATCCCCATCTCCAAATGACCAGGCATGTTGAACCCCTCCACTGCAGATTAAGGAGGTTGAGATGTAGTTGAATGTGCCACTGTATTTACCTTTCCTGCCATGCTTAAACCATTAAATTGCACTCCTGCAGCTCTCCTCCTTTGCAATCTGCAGCTATGCCTCCTTGCTTTTAGTGGCAGGTTTCATCGTCTTGTCAGTAGGAAAGTGTATCTCCCTGCAGGCCCTTACTGACTACAACATTAAATTCAGGGAGGCATCAATGAAGTGAGCAGCAGACGTGGAAAGTTGGGACGCCAATGTAACATATTTATTTTGCTCCCTCACCTCCACAATCCATCAGCTGTCATCTTTTGCAGTGTCCCTTTAAATAGTGCAGCTAGATCAACTGGTGGGTTATCATCACGCTCACTGACGCTTTTAATTAGTCAGGAATCCCAGAGATCAGATGCAAATATGATGGCTGGGTTAAAATTGACTGACAGGTGAGTTGCACTCATTTCTGGGTTCCACCACATGCTACCTACCAGCTGATCCCAACATGTCATTAAGTTGAAATTCCCACCAAGAAGACTAAAATTGCATATGTTTGTGAAAAAGACTAAGTGCAAGCCTATCCGCTATAAGAATTTCATTCGATTTTATTGAGATCAACTTTGTCAGGTGTTGTGAAACGCTAAAAATTGGCAAATTTATTTAGGTTATGGTATAATGACAGAAGGAGGTCTTGTAGCACATTGGGTCGCATCGCTCTCTGCCTCTGACCCAGAAGCTGCAAGTTCAAATCCCTCTCCAGGACTTGATGGCCAAGGAAGGTGTGCACATTACCTGTAAATCATTCTAACATACGTCAAAGGCAAATGGTAAGAATGGAAGAGATTCCTGGTCAGTCATGTGATGGAAAGAAATTGGAGCCATGACCAGCATTCTCCATAGCTCCAGGCTGCAACATGCATGTAAAAGTGTATGTTGCCACAGCAACCTGGATTCCTTGGGGAGCCATTGGCTCAGACTGGTGCCAACAGCATGGTGTTCGATCGCTATTCTGACTAGGATGGGTTTGGGACCTGCCTTCTTTCCCTACCCATGGTAGAGGTTGTGGCACTGTGGGTTGCCAGAGAACTGAAGAATGCAGTCTTATCACATTGGCAGGATATTTCTGGGTGTTTCACAACAAATGGGTTGCTTTTTGCTTGACATGCTTTTTTCTTGGCAAACGTAGAATCGTACAGCACAGAAGGAGGCCATTCAGCCCATTGTGCCTATGCCAGCTCTCTGAAAGTGCTATCCAATTAGTCCCACTCCCTTGCTCATTCCCCATAGCCCAGGTCATTTCTCCTTTTATACTAAAGATCCAATTCCCTTTTGAAAATTTTGATTGAACCTGCATCCACTACCCTTTCAGGCAATGCATTATAGATTACCCCTAACTCCAGGCTTTCCTGGAGAAACAGCCTCTCAGCATCCACCATGTCAAACCTTCTAATAATTTAATACCTTCCAATGAGATCGCCTCTCATTCTTCTTGGCTATTCTACTAAATCTTCCTTTCAATCCAGGGATCAGTCTAGTGAACCTTCAATAACCTTCTCTAAGGCAAGTATGCAGTTCCTTAGGTAAGGAGGGCGAAACTGTCCAAGGTACATAGAAAATAAGAGCCTACATAAAAGCATGTAAATAAAATCATAGCATATGAAAAAGAAATGGTTTGATGTTTTGGAATTTGAACAAATAAGTACATTAAGAGATACTATGAAAAGCAGGCAATGTATTCTGTAATACATAAAAATGTTAAATCTATGGCCAGAATAGAATATTATCCCATAATATTTGACGGGATATTTCGGTCCCGCCGAACTGAATGGAGATTTAAATGGGCTCGATGCATCTGCTGGGGGGAGACACACCACGGCAGGGCTGTAAAATCCTGGCCTATAAGTCATTAAAAAGCTTTTGTCTCTTCTTTAGTAGTATCCAAGTGTCAAAATTTAGATTTTCACAGATGCAGCTACTAATTTGGAGTATGCTGGCATATAAATAAATTAAATACACCAGGTGTTTTAGTTAAAAGATTTAGAATGCATGATACCCAATTAGCATAAATAGGGTTTACAGCACGGAACCAGTTCAGCCCAATATGTCTATGTCAGAGTTTATGCTCCACATGAGCCTCCAGCTACCTTACTTTCTCCAATACCATCACCATAGCCTTCTATTCCTTTCTCCCTCATGTACTTATCTAGCTTCCCCTTAAATCCATCAAAACATCAAGCTTTCATTTTATCTCCACCATCCTTAAAAACCTTTGAGATGGTTTTTTTTTTTAAAAAGCTGTTGGTTCCTCCACTATTTTCTCTTTTACTTCAGCCAATTATCTTTTTTCCTCTCTCTTCAAAGCTATAGTGACTCACCATCAGTCACTCCTCAGGAGATCTGACCACTCAATCCCCTGGCGAGTATCTCATCTGCACATCAACCTACAATTAATAACAATAAGTTAAATGTGATCTGCTGGTTGGACAGCTATTGCCAAGTGAGTAAGACTGACAGTGCCCTATTACATGACAGAGGATGAAAGACTATCACCTGAAGAGCAAAGTAGAAAACACAACTGGGTACAAAATCATTAACTCCTGGAATACTAACTTTCTCAGCACCTCCTGGTTTTAAAGGTCTCTTATACTTTGTTTTTTTTAATTTACCTGCTCATGATTTTGAATCTTTATTCTGACTATGAGGGAATAAGACCTCACCAGTATCTTTTTTTTATAATATATATATAGATATGCTCATTGCTATCTCTAAAAATTTCAATCTGGACAAAGACCTAAACTGGCTGAATCTATGTCTGTCTGTGACCTCAAATAAAAGATGTTACCTGGCAATAACAGGGAAACTCGCACATCATTATCCCTGAAGAGGCACAAATGGCCCCCTGTAGGTTGCACAGACCAAATTCAAAGAGGGCTATGCAAAGGTCACCTGCATTTCATAACCCAGGCTGGCCAACAGGAGTTTGCTCGTCTGTTAAGACAAAGGGCCCTACAACCTTCCTTTAAATTCTTAATGGTTAAGACATTTAATAATCTTAGGGACCCAGGTGAGAGATACAGGTCCTTTGTCAAAGATAGTATGGAGAGTTGGGAGTCATGTGACATGAGCCTATGTCTATGGAAGCAGTAATATTGCCTTTCTGAATTGCGGAGTTCAGTCTGCCTTTTAGCCACCTGACTAGCAGCATCACACACAAGGAGCCCAGCTCAGGATGGACACCTAGCCACATCTAGACTGCTTCTGCTGGAAATTTTGTACCATTGCTTACAAGACTGATTCATCTCTGCATGTCTATCTCATCATGTAGAGTCAACGCCACTGGAAAAGTAAATTACCCAGCACTGGTTTTCAGCTCACTGACTTCCGTGAAGGAATACCTCATTGGACTTTGACTCTGGACTCTGGAACCCACTTGAAACAATTGGTGGGATTTTCCGCACCCATCCGCTGCCAAGATCTTCCAGTCCCACTGCAAGTCAATGGGCTTCTGGCTGGGGCGCCGTCTCGCCCACAGCGGATCTCACCCATGAGGGGGTCAGAAAATCCCGGCCAATATTTATTTTCCCTGTGGCCTTTGCACTGTAAACCTTTCCTTCCTCTATCCCTCTTTTACTGTATGAATGCAAAAGGAGGCAATTTTGCGACCTTCCTCTCGCGTTTTTGAACGTGTGCAAATAAACTAACCCTTTAAGTTCATCCTATCTCAAGTTTGCTGTGGAGTGATTAATGGGAAATTAGATCACACCAAAACCAAGGGGTTGGGAAATGCACCATGCTTACAAAAGGGGAAGCAAATCAAAAGACATCTTTCTGATTACAGACATGTGGTGAAAGGAGGAATTACTGCTGTTTAAATTAACCCCCCTCCTGTCCGTAATACTTGTTACTTCTCAAAATCCATTGACAGTCAGGAATAAAACAGTCTAAATTAACTCAAATCACATTAAGATATGCTTCCCATTTCTCTTCCTCTTTTCCTGACCAGTGGCTTATGCTGAGACACTGTTCCTTGGGCACAATACATAGATGTACAAGTCACTCTCAACTGTGAGATACATGAAGGAGAGGATGCAAACATAGTGGGCAGAAATTTATGGCCTTGTTTCAGCGGGGCTGTAAAATGTGGCGGGCCATTATAAACCCCATTGACGACAGTGGGAACTTAAAATCCCGCTGTCATAAAATTCTGCCCAGCGAGCCCAGTTTCCTACACACTTGACATTCACTAACACCTGCATTTCAGTGGAATCACTTAATAGAGATTCAGAGAGAGACACTTAGCTGTTTCCCTCCCCACTTGACTGAGAAATCTGAAGCCAATATTAACAACTTTATCACAGCTAGTTCAAAGTGTATACCATGGTATAAATCTCATACTTTCCAGATTTGTATAGTTCGGTTCCACACTAACTGGGACGTCGGACGTTGTCATTTTGATTAATGATTCATTGTTTGTCAAAATAAAAACGGATAGAATAAAGACTGGTTTGCTATTGAGTAATAATGCCTAAATTGCAACTGAAGAAGAAAAACATTCAATTGATATTCATGCATATGAAACAAAGGAATAGGGATGGACCATATGAGTGAGGACAGGGGTTGTAGTGGTATTGTCCCAGGGCTAGTAATCCAGACATCCAGGCCATTACTCTGGGAAAATGGGTTCAAATCCCACCATGGTAGTTGGTGGAATTTAAATTGAATTAATAAATCTGAATTAGAAGCTAGTCTCTGGTGACTATGAAACTATCATTCACTGTCATAAAAACCCACCTGGTTTGCTAATGTCATTATAAGGAAATATGTCCTATTTCCTGGTCTGGCCTATATGTGACTCCAGACTCACAGCAATGTGGTTGGCTCTTAATTGCCCTCTGAAAGCAAGGGCAACTAAAGATGGACATCAAATACTGGTCTCCAAATTCAGTCCCTCCAGCCCATTCTGCTATTCAGTTAGATCATGGTTAATCTGTACCTTCACTCTGTTCAACCACTTTCGTTCCATCGCCCTTAATACACTTTCCTAACAAAAATATATCAATGTCAGTTTTATCATTTTCTATCCTATCCTTTGTGTGAAAAAATGCACTCTGGCATCACTCATTAATAGCCTAGCTCTAATTTTAAGATTATGTCCCCTGATTCTAGACTCCCTCCAGAAGAAATAGTTTCTCTATGTCTAAAATATCAACTTTTTGTCACCTCGACTAGATCCCCTCTTAACTTTCTATATTCAAGGGAATACATGTCATCCATAGAAGTCACAGTGTGGAACCCGGTCACTTGGTCATGTCAGGATTTACCTTCCACGCGAGAAAATAGTAATTCACCTTTTCCCACCTTGATTCGACAACACTTCATCCCTTTACCTTCATCCATGCCGTCGATTGTTGCATAGTGGTAGTGTTACTGGACTAGTGATTCAGAGGCCCGAGCGAATACACTGCTAACACTCCAGTTACTTATGTTCCAGTTCCGAAGAAGAGTCATATTGGATTCAAAAAGTTAACTTTGTTTCCCTCTTCACAGATGCTGCCAGACCGGCTGAGATTTTCCAGCACATTTTGCTTCTATCTCAGATCTCCAGCATCTGCAGTATTTTGCTTTAATACTCCAGATACAGAAGTTCAAATGCCACAGAGGCAGCTCGATGAATTTAAATTCAATTAATAAGTGTTGATCATGAAACCACCATATCGTTGTAAAAGCCAACCTGGTTCACTAATGGCCTTCAGGGGAGGGAATCTATTGGCTTACATGTGACTCAAGATCCACACCAACGTGGTTGATTTTTAGTTGCCCTCTGAAGTGGCTGAGCAAGCAACTCAGTAGTAGGTAACTCATTGCCACCTGCTCAAGGGCATTTAGGGATGAATAATGAATGCTGGCCTTGTGGGCAATGCTCATGTCCCAAGAATGAATTTTTAAAATTTTTGAATCTTTTCTACCTCAACTAGAAACCTTGGAAGTAAATTCCATAGGTTCACAACTCTCCTGCATTGTTCTTAAACTCTTACATTAAATCTTGTATCTATTAAGTTAATTTTATATTAAATATTCAGTAATCTTTAAAATAGTTTGTCTTGCTGAAAAAAGAGATGTTGAATCTTTTCGTTTTGCACTCCTCAGGACACTTCACAAGGATACCAATACAAGGGGAAAACAACATTTAATGCTGTATGAGAAGAGAGTGCTGATTGGTTAACAAGTGGACTCTGATTGGTAGACACATTGCTATGGAAAATGCAGCAATTGATGGTGACTGACAGTTAACTGACAAGCAATGTTTGAAATTTAAACCTGGCAGCCTGACCCTGATTTAAATAGTGCGTGTCATCCAGTAATAATGTGGGGATGTGTACATCATGTGACCTCCAGCATTAGGAGAATAAGTGCTAATTACAGAACCTAAGTCTATCCAGGTTTATAAGAATGTTGACAAAATAATTGTGCTGCCTTTAAATAAACTATAAATATGTTTCAATATCAGTCCTTTCAAAATAAAAGTTCTTATGGCTTTCTATCACACCAAATTCATTGCAATAATTTGCTGCAAAATTCAGGTTTAAACAAAGATTTACGTTTGACAGTTTCAATGAAATAAACTGTAAAATATCTTTACTTTGGTACTGGTACCAGTCTTAGTAGTGTTGGTGGGTATCTATATTTGAGTGATTTGTTGATGAATCTTTGAAAAACTATAGTTTATTTACCCCCAGAAATTAAAGTAAATACTTGACCTATCAGATAAGTTATTTTTTCAGTTACCATGTTGATTAAAAGCCCACATTCAGCATTCCCAATGCCTATAAGTTCCCTCTTATAAGTTTGACTTTATTAACTATATAATATGCATAAAACTGTATATCTGAAACCATTCCAAGTAACTATATTGAAATATTATGATCAGTTTTATAGGGTGGAATTTTCCCAGATTTGCACTGCGGTAGTGGACGGGTAAAACAATGTTTTAGCTGCCAGCCGCAATGATGGGGTTTCATGTCATATCATCCCAAACCTGCCTCATTATTTATGCGTTCCCAGGAAACATGCCATTTCCATGGCAGGCAGGCTCTCATTCGCCCACCTGCCATCACCCCGCCGCTGCATCACACCGGGCGCCATGTTTAAAGTCCATACACACATCTCAGTGCTTTCAGCTCAGCACTGCTACACGGAAGACATGGCCCTGAAATTGAAGAAGACTGCAGCCCCCAGATTCAGTATCGCGTCTCTTAAGCGACTTTTGGATGCCATGGAGGCCTGCCGGGATGTCCTCTACCCCCGCTCTGGCTACAGGATGGGCAGCAACAGCACTAACTCATCTTGGGAGACGGTGACAGCAGTGGTCAGTGCCAATGCCCTGAAAAAGAGGACAGCCATCCAGTGCCACAAGAGGATGAATAATCTCCATTCCATCTGGGTAAGTCACTCATCTCATCACTCAACTTAAATGCTTACAAGCTCATCACACATCCACAGGGACCACACTCATTGCCAGTTCAAGGGACATCACCATTCACTCTCTCACATTCACCGTCATTGTCCTCAGCCCATCTATGGAACCACTCAACACCCATGTTTGTCATCTAGCCTGTCAGGCATCCGATTTACACTTTCTCCATCTCTATTCATGCAGGACAAGTTGGCATACAACAAGAGGGAGAGGTCACAGACCGGTGACAGAATGCCCAAAATCAAGGTCCTCACAGACCATGAAATCTGAACCATTCAGCTGGCCGGCAAGGATCTGGACCGGTCCTGTGCTGACAGTGAGGTCATCACTGCTCTACCAAGTCAGGATCCTTCAATGCAACATCCATCAGACAACAATGCCATGAGTGATGTGTCCTCTTTCACAGGCCATTGCCATACATTGTCTCACCTTTCTTCCACAGGCACATCTGCCAAACAGCTGACAGAGTCCAAGACCCAGGGCCTCCAATCAAGCCTCGAAGAAACCTCTGAAGAGGAATCAGGAGGTACCCTCCCTGAAATCCCGTCACAGTGCCCCTCCTCACCCTCAAAAGTCACCTCAGAAGCAGAACTACACTTGTCACCTGATCACCCCACCACGACCAGTTGGGCGGGGTGGTGAATCCCTGGTGCTCCTGAATCTTGCTAAGGAACAGGTAACCCTGGCGAGCTCTGCAGAACCTTCCTGTGCACTCCAGTTCACCCAAAGTGCAGGACACCAAGTGCACATCGCCTTTGTGCAGTTGTGGAAGGGCAATCCAGCAGGGGTAAAAGACCCTGGCTAGATAGCCTGATAATGGCATGCTGATGTATTACAATAAGGTTCCTGATGATCGATGGCAGGAAACGTGGCCTGCCATCAGCAGGCTGAGTGGACAATCGCAACCTGCCTTCCTGCCATCGTGAATCGATCGCGCCATATTGTCTGTTCATGCCACCTATCACACCCGCCGCCAGCGGGCATGGAAAATTTCACCCTTAGTGTTCATATGTTTCAAAACAATACAAAAATTTTTCATTGTGATTGCAAAAGAGAGATGATAGAAAGTACAAATTGACTACAATAATAAACAGTAAAATGCTGTGGAATTGGAAAAGTGGAGACAAAATGGGAGCTCATAACAACAAACTGAAAGTAGTAAATTACAGCCATGATACATAAATTCTTGAGGAACAAACACTGCCCAACTAAATAAAAGAATATCCAGGATGAGGCTAAGATAGCCATCAGAACCAGAAAAACCAAAGATATTTGGGTACCTATTGTAGAAAACACATTCTGCTAAATCTATTTGTAAGCATGTGGTGCGGAAATGATTGAAACTATTGTGAAGTGCCAATGATTAATAAGCTGCATACCATTCAATGGCACATACTACATGTGGCACTTGATGAAATATTTCTTTAGAAAAGTAAAGTAAGTAAAGTTGGTCCTCTAGAGTATGACAGTGGGGAGTTAATAGTAGATAATAAGGAAATGGCAGAAGAAATGAACAAATATTTTGCTTCTGTGTTCACTAAAGAGGATGCAAAAAACATTCCAGTAATAGCTGCAAATCAGGAGGTGAACGGCAGAAATGAACTTGGTGAAATTGAAATCATGAGGGAAACGGTACTGAGAAAAATGATAGAGCTGCAGGCTGGCAAGTCTCCAGGTACCTGGACTACATCCTAGGGTCTTAAAAGAGGTAGCTAATGAGGAAGTAGTTGCATTGGTGTTAATTTTCCAAAATTTGCTAGATTCTGGAAAGGTTCCATCAGACTGGAAAGTAGCAAATATAACCTTTCTATTCAAGAAGGGAAGGAAGCAGAAAACAGGACAGTTAGCTTGACTTCTGTCATGGGGAAGTTATTAGAATCGATCATTAAGGAGGTTATAGCTGGGCACTTAGAAGAGTTCAAGGCTATTGGGTAGAGTACACATGGTTTTGTGAAAGGAAAATCATGTTTAACCATTTATTGAAGTTTGTTGAAGGAATAAGATGCGCAATGGATAATGGGGAGCTGTAGACGTACTGTACTTGGATTTCCAGAAGCCATTTGATAAGATGCCATATCAAAGATTATTACGGAAAATTAAAGCGCATGGTATAGTGGGTAACATATTGGCATGGATAGAAGATTGGTTGGCTGGTAGAAAGCAGTCAATATGCATAAATGGGTCTTTTTCTGATTGGCAGGATGTGACGCATGGAGTCCCACAGGGGTCTGTACTGGGGCCTCAACTTTTTAAGATTTACATCAATGACTTAGATGAAGGGAGCAAAGACATGGTAGCTAAATTTGCAGATGAGATAAAGATAGGTGGAAAAGTATGTTGTGAAGAGGACATGAGGAGGTTGCAAATGGATATAGATAGGTTGGGTGAGTGGGCAAAGATCTAGCAAATGGAGTTTAATGTGGGAAAATGTGAAGTTGTTCACTTTGGCAGGAAGAACAAAAAAGCAGAGTATGTCTTAAGTGGAGAATGGCTGCATAACTCTGAGGTGCAGAGCGATCTAGGTATTCAAGTACATGAGTTAATATGCAGGTACAGCAACAATTAAGGCTAATGGAATGTTATCCTTTATTATGAGAGGGATTGAACATAACAGTAAGGATGTTACACTTCAGTTATACAGAGCATTGGTGAGACCTCACCTTGAATACTGTGTGCAGTTTTGGACTCCTTATTTAAAGAAGGATATAAGGAGGCAGTTCAAAGGAGTTTTACTAGATTGATACCTGGAGTGAATGGGTTGTCTTATGAAGAAAGCTTGAACAGACTGGGCTTGTTTCCACCGGAGTTTAGAAGAGTGAGGGGTGATTCAATTGAAGGATACAAGATCCTGAACAGCCATGACAAGGTGGACATTGAAAGGATGTTTCCTCTTGTGGGTGAGTCCAGACCTAGGGAACAATGTTTTAAAATTAGGGGTCACCCTTTTAGGACAAAGACAAGATTTTTTTTCTCTCAGAGGGCTGTGTGACTTTGGAATTCTCTGCCTCAGAAGGTGGTGGAGGCGGGGTCACTGAATATTTTTAAGGCAGAGGTAGATAGATTCTTGTTAGGCAAGGGAATCAAAGGTTCTCGGTTGGATGGGAATGTGGAAATCAAAACACTAGCAGTTCAAGCCATGATCTTATTGAATGGCGGAGCAGGTTCGAGGGGCTGAATGATCTATTCCTGTTCCTGCTTCTTATGTTATGTTCTTAAAATATTGGGCTGGAGTTTACAGGGGGAGAGGGCAGGACTCCTGACCCCAACATAAAAGTCATGGGTGAGCCTGCCCCCACTTGACCATTTTGCCCCTGCAGCCATTTATTGACCATTGGACCATTAATTTGCTTGAGGCAGGTCTTCTGCCCCCATCTTTGGAGGAAGTCCTGCCTCCAAAAACTGCCAATCATTCAAACATCTGGCAGCTCTCTAGTCTCAGCAATTCCACTGGAATCAGTGGCCACTGTTGGGACTGCAGCAGTAACCAAAGTAGGTGTGCTGCAATGGAGCCCAGACTTTATGGTAAGTCCAGAATTTCACTGGGGCCAGACTGGCATTCTCTATTCAATGTTGTTTCTCTCAGGTTCAGGGTCTAGATGGGTTTCTTTAGGGTTTGCTTGTTAGTGTAACAATGCTAAAATAGACTGTTATCTGTAAAAACCATTCTTGTTTATTTACAGATCTATATACATCTCAGTACTCTACAAGAGGTTGTACTTCTGATTCCCACCAGATCTCAGTCCCTTAGTCATGTGACATTGCATCATAGTTACCATCACTAGTTACATCAGTATCAGGCATTCCTGATGCTGCCCCTTTACTCTAACTCTCCCCCAAAGTCTTTATCCTAACTATATACATACTTGGACATCTTTTCGCAAAGTCTCAGAGTTCACTGGGTTAGTATTTGTGGTGCCTTGACCAATCTCCCTGGTCTGATTTTATTCTAAGGTTAAGGATGAACTGCACCCTCTCATTGTTCAATAGGAGTGTCTTCCATCTTGGTGGTTGCAAAGTTTGTACTTTTTTCTGGTTCCTTGTCTCCATCCAGTTCTAAATAGTATGTCCAAAGTTCCATTGTTTTCCTCCTCAATGATATCGGGGCTCTTTGGTTGCCTCTGACATTTCCCTGCTGCAGTTCAATTCATTAAGATCTCAATTGTGGTGCTCTTTCTAATCTGATTACTTCTTTCTGTTGATCCCATTTCAACACTGTCTCCCCAAGCAAATCTTGTGCTCCGTGCCTGAAGTTGAAATTATGAGCTTAACTGTCTAGTTGGTGCTCCACATGCTTCCAAACTCTCTCATGATTACCTGAGGTAATCTTAGGTGTTTGCTGTAGAATTGGGAGTTGTGTTCCCAGCCACCTTCCCATAAATAGTTCTGATGGCGAGAATCCATTTTTTAGCGGTTCTGCAGATAAGAAGCACTAAGTTAATATTTTTATTCTTTTTTTATCAATTGCTTGATTATTCAATCTCCTCTTCCTGCTTGTTCATTTGACTGAAGATGCATAGTCAAATGCGTCACATGCATGAAACCATATTCTTGTGCAAAGTTATGGAACAGCTCATGAGCAAACTGAGAACCATTGTTTGACATGGCAATACCTGGGATTCCATGTGTCATGAGATTCTTCTTAGTGAGTGCCTCTGCTGTGGTGCTGCGCAGTCTACTTCAAACCAGCTGGAGTAGTAATCAATGATGAAAATTTTGCTTTGAATTCAAATAAATCCATTCCCAGATGCTCTCATGGCCTCGAAGGAAAAGTGGAGGATGTCAGTGGTTTGCTCTGCTGTTGGCCATTCACTGCATGGGTAAGGCAATTCGCAATTAACTCTTTAATAGAGCAACTGATGACTGGCCACCACACTGGCTGCTGGGCTCTTATTGGGCGTTTCGCTATTCCCAAATGATCTTGATGGATTTTCTGGAGAATGTCAAAATGAAGTGTTTTAGGGATGATTAGTCTGTCTTTAAAAACAAAGAAATGTTTTTGTCTTGCACTCATCAGGACACTTAACAAGAATACCAATATAAGGGGAAAACAACAATTTCAGAATCACAGAATCATAGAATTGTTACAGTGTAGAAGGAGGCCATTTGGCCCATCGTGGCTGCACCGGTTTTCTGAACATTTAACTTAGTACCAGTCTCCTGCCTTTTCTCCATAACCTTGCACATTGTTTCTTATTTAGATAATCATCTAATGCCCTCTTGAATGCCTCAATTGAACCTGCCTCCACCACACTTCCAGACAGTGCATTCCAAACCCTAACTACTCGCTGTGTGAAAAAGATTTTTCTCACCTCACATTTGCTTCTTTTGCGAAACATTTCAAAACTGTGCCCTCTGGTTCTCGATCCGTTTACAAGTGGGAACAGTTTCTCCCTATCTACTCTGTCCAGGCCCCTCCTTATTTTGAAAACTTCTATCAAGTCTCCTCTCAGTCTTCTCCTCTCCAAGGAAAACACAACTTCTCTAATCTTTCCTCATAACTCAAGTGTCTCATCCCTAGAACTATTATCATAAACCTCTTCTGTACTCTCTCCAATGCATTCACATCCTTCCTATAGTGTGGCGCCCAAAACTGAACACAATACTCCAGCTGAGGTCTAACCAGCATCTTATATAAGTTCATCATAACCTCCCTGCTCTTGTATTCTATGCCCCTATTAATGAAGCCTAGAATAATGCATGCTTTAGAAACATCTCTCTGTACCTGTCCTGCTACCTTTAATGAATTATGTACATATACACCCAGGTCTCTCTACTCCTGCACACCCTTTAGAAAAATACCCATTAACCATTGCTCTCTGTTTCCTATCCATCAGCCAATTTTGTATCCATGTTGCTACTTCCCTTTTTATTCCATGGCCTATAACTTTCCTCACAAGTCTGTTGTGTGCCATTGTATCGAAAGCCTTTTGGAAGTCCATATACACCACTTCAATGGCTTTGCCCTCATCAATCATCTCTGTTACCTCTTCAAAAAACTCCAACAAATTAGTTAGACACAATTATCCTTTAACAAATCCATGCTGACTCTTCCGAATCAATCCAAATTTTCCATGTTACTTTTAATTCTATCCCAAATAATTGCTTCTAGAAGTTTCCGCACTGACGAAGTTAAACTGACTGGTCTGTGATTGCTGGGTAGATCTTTACAACCTTTTTTGAACAAGGGCATAATATTTGCAATTCTCCAGTCCTCCAGCACCTCTCCTGAATCCAGGGAACATTAGAAGATTATTGCCAGTGCCTCTGCAATTTCCACTCTCACTTCTTTCAATACTCTTGGATTCATCTCGTCCGGTCCCAGTGTCTTATCATCTTTAATTGCTGACAACTTATCCAATACCTCCTCCTTATCAATTTTAAACACTTCTAGTGACTGAGTTTCCTCCTCTGTCTCCATGGCCTGGGCAACATCTATCTCGTAGGTAAAGACAGATGCAAAGTATTCATTTAACACCTCAGCCATGATCTTGCCTCCATGTGTATTTTTGGTCTATTATTGGTCCCTAATAGGCCCAACTCCTCCTTTTAACACCCTTTTACTATTGATATGCTTATAGAATACTTTGGGATTTCCTTTTATGTTAGCTGCCAGTCTTTATACTTAATCCCTCTTTACTTCTCACATTTGCTTTTTCTCATCCCTTCTGAACTTTCTGTATTCAGCTTGGTTCTCAATTATATTTGTTACCTGACACTTTTTCTTCTTTAACCTAATTTATATCTCCTTTGTCATCTAGGGAGTCCTGGATTTGTTTGTCCTACCTTTCCCTTTTGAGTGAACATACCTTGACTGTGCCCAAACCATCTCCTCTTTGGTGGTAGCCCATTGTTCAGCTACTGTTATTCCTGCCAACCTTTGGTTCCAGTCTATCCAGCCCAGCTCTGTTCTTGCCCCATTGAAGTCAGCTGTGTCAGTTGATTATTCTCACTCTGGATTGACCAATATCCTTTTCCACCATAACCCTAAACCTTATGATACAATGATCGCTGTCCTCTAAATGTTCCCCTACTGTCACTTGATCTACTTGGCCCACTTCATCTCCAAGAACCAAGTCTAGCAGTGCCTCCTTTCTTGATGGACTGGACACATAATGCTGTAGGAAGTTCTCCTGAACACATCCTAGGAACGCTTGTCCCTTACTGCCCCTTACGCTACCACTATCCCAGTCTATATACGGGTAATTAAAGTCCCCCCATTAAAACTGCTCTACAGTGTTTATACCCCTCTGTAACTTCCTTGCAGACTTGTTCCTCTATATCCTTCCCACTAGCTGGTGGCCTATACATTACACCGAGCATTATAATTTCAGCCTTCTTATCCCTTAGCTCTAGCCAAATTGATTCTGTCCTTGAACCCTCTGACATTCTCTTTCTCTAGTACTGCAATACACTCCTTAACCAAAAACGCCATCCCTCCTCCTTTTTTCCCTTTCCTATCTTTTCTGAACACTTTGTAACCCGGAATATTTAGCACCTAGATCTGCCCTTCCTTAAGCCAGGTCTCTGTTATCACCAGAGCATCATAATCCCACAAGGCAATCTGTGTCTGAAACTCCCAAACTTTATTAATTATGCTCCGTGTATTCACATACATGCAGTGTAACCCTGATTTAGATTTCATTACTTGCTCCCTTGCTCCAACTCCATTTATTATCTTACTATTCTCTATTTTAGTGCTATCTGCCTCTCCCAGCATTCCGTGCACCCTGGTATTACTTTCTAATGTTCTCCCCTGGTTTCCACACCCCTGCTAAGTTAGTTTAAACCCTCCCCACCAGCACGAGCAAAATGACCCGCAAGGAACACTGTAACAGCTCTGTTCAGATGCAATCCATCCGACTTTTTTAGGTGTCATCTCCGACAGAGCCAGTCCCAGTGTCCAGGGAATCTAAAGCCCTCCCTCCTACCATCCTTCTAGCCACACATTCATCCATCTTATCTTCCTATTTCTGTGCTCACTTGCACATGGCACTGAGAGTAATCCGGAGATCACTATGTTGGAGGTCCTGCTTACTAATTTTCTACCTAGCTCCCTAAATTCTAATTGAGAACCACACCCCACTTCCTGCCTCTGTTGTTAGTACCAATGTGGCCCTCGACCTCTGGCTTTTTGCCCTCCCCCACAAGAATGTCCTACAGCCGTTCTGTGACATCCTTGGTCCTAGCACCAGGGAGGCAACAAGCCATCCTGGAGTCATGTTGACAGCTGCAGAAATGCCTGTCAGCTCCCCTAACTAAAGAATCCCTCATCAGTACTGCCCTTCTGCTCTTCTTCCACCCCTCCAGTACAGCTGTGCAACTTGTGTTGCCACAGTCTTGGCTCTTGCTGCACTCCTCCAAGGATCCATCGCCCTCACCGATATCCAGAATGGAAAACTAGTTAGTGAGCAGGAACTCCGGGGACTCCTGCACCGCCTGCCTGTTTCTCTTGGACTGCCTGGTGGTCACCCATTCCCTATCTGCCTGCTTGCCCCTAACTTGTGGTGTGACTACCTCTCTGATTGTGCTATCCATGTAGTTCTCTGCCTCATGGATGCACCCCAGTGACTCCATCTGCTGCTCAACTCAAGCTGGTAACACGTCCTGCACATGGGTTCATCTGGGTCACGAGAAGTGTCCACGATGCCCCACATGCTACAGGATGGGCATTCCTCTTGGCTGAGCTGTCTTGCCATGCCTTAACCTTAAACTTTTAAATCATTTAAACTTTTCAATCCTACTTAATAAACCTGATCAAAGAGTACAATTCCTACTTTATGTTAAACCATAGGAATAAAACAAACCTTAAACACTTACTAGATACTCAACAGACGGCTAGTTTCTTCTTCAGCCAATCAAATTGCTTCTTCCCTGTGATGTCACAATTTGTTTCTTCACTCTCCTTTTGAACTCAGTGCAGGCTGGTTCCGAGCAGCTGACAGGTCCACCTCTCTGACTGCTCTTCCCGAAGGTGAGTGATGTAGGCTGCACTCCCCAGGCTGTGTTTACTCTCTCCACACTCTGTGCATCTCCCACAGGTCTGCCTCTCCGACTGCTCTTCCCACAGGTGAGTCTATGCTGTAATGGACGTAAGTGCAGATTGGTTAGCAAGTGGATTCTGATTGGTAGAGGCATTATCATGGAGAATGCACCAGTGATGGTGACTGACAGTATGTAGGCCGTATGTCCCAAAGACTGGCAGATTGTATCAAACAGTGTGTCCCAGCCGGTTTTCGCAACTGGCAATGTACAAACCATATCCAACCAGCCCATGTTTGCAAAATTCAAAATACAGGGCACAATTGTCCCAAATTTGCACAAAGTGCATTAGAGGGCGGCAAAAAGGATGTTTCACCTGCCGACCACAATGGCCGCTTTTCACACCATATTGTCCTTTTCCTGGCGCATCCCGTTTTATTAATAACGTATTCCTGGGAAGCACACCGAGTCGCTGGTGGGGCGGCCTCTGATTCACCCACCCCGCCATCACCTCATGCCTTCAGAAAACAGAGAAATATATTTAATGGCTGTCCCAGCACTCTTTAAGGGATAGGCTGGGAACTGATGGCTGCCAAAGGGAGGAAACAGGCTTCCCCCAGATTTAGCGACGCCTCCCTTGAGCACCTACTGAGCACACCGCAAAGTTCTCTTCACCCTGCTCTGGGATAAGACCAGCAAGCAAGGTCACCAATCCAGCATGGGAAGTGGTGGCAGCAATGGTCAGCGCCAGCACCCTGTAAAAGAGGACAGCCACTCAGTGCCAAAAGAGGATGAATGATTTCCTCTGTTCTGCCAGGGAAAGTCACTCTTCTCATTACTCTCAACTCACATATTCACAAACCCAACAGACACCCACAGGGATCTCACTCACTGCCAGTTCAAGGGACATCATCATTCAATCACTCATACACACCCTTCATTTGCCATGCAGATCGTGTCTATATCCTGTCCATAACACCGCTCACCACCCACACATGCCAGGCATCCTTATTATCTGGCCTGGCAGACATCCTGCTTACAATCTCTCCATCTCTATTCAAGCAGGACAAGTTGGCACAAAACAAAAGGGAGAGGTCGCAGACTGGTGGTGGAATGCCTGACTTCAAGACTTTTGAAACAGAGCCATCCAGCTGGCCGGCCACAATCTGGACTCTTCCTGTGCTGACGGTGATGTCAGTGGTACTCAACCAAGTGCAGATCCAGCAGTGCAAAATCCATCAGACAATCATGCTCTGGGTCAGTTCCCATGTTCCTCAATCCCCTGCCATGCACTAATTATTGCTCCTTGCTTTCGCAGGCACATCTGGGAAGAAGCCGAGGGGGTTCACGGCCCAGGTCTTCGACTCAGGCCCTGAAGACACCTTGGAAGAGGAACCTGATGATATCATTATTGAACAGACATCACAGCACTCACCCACACCTTCCACCAGCACAGAGACACACACCTCAGTGGGACATAGTTCAAGCATATCCTCAGGATCACATCTGCGAGCACATCTCACTGTCTGATCACAGCAAGCAGTGACAGGGACTTCACAGGTTTCTGGCACTCAGATGGCTGCTGGAGGCCAGAAATCTGCTGAGTCCAAGTCAGACAGCACCTTCCAAACCCATGACTGCTACCATCTAGAAGGACAAGAGCAGCAGATAGAGGGGAACATCACCAGCTGGAAGTTCCCCTGCAAGTCATTCACCATCCTGACTTGGAAATATATCATTGTTCCTTCACTGGGTCAAAATCCTGGAACTCCCTTCCGAACAGCACCGTGGGTGTACCTACACCGCATGGACTGCAAAGGTTCAAGAAAGCAGCTCACCACTGCCTCCTCAAGGACAACTAGGAATGGGCAACAAATGCTCATCTAACCAGCGAAGTCCACATCCCATGAATGAATGAAAAAAATGAGGAGCCTCTGGACTCGGTCATACCTCAGTTGCTGGAGTTGCAAAGATAAGCTCGGGAAGATCAAGGGATGCCGACTGCACTCCTCAGATTGCAAGGCACAATGGAGGAGTCGGCCTGCCTTCAGTCTGAGGTGATAGCACTGGCATGCCAAAGCACCGAGGTCAACACTGGTAGAATGACAGCCGTCATGGAGACCTTGGTCCAGGATATCGGTCCTGCATACTGTGCGGCACCATAGTTAGCCTCCAACAGTGTCAACACGAGAGGGGTGTGGGGCAGTTCAATCTCACTCGAGCTTCTCCTTCTTCTAATGGAGTCAACCTGGGGCCCTCAGGCACCCTGAAGGTGGAGGATCAGCAGCTCAACACCAGGGGCCATCCAAACCGGCTGAGTCAAGGAGTGTCTGGCCCATCCGAATCCTCTCTACCTGTAACCCCGTCAGCTCCAGCTCCACAGGTAGAGGAGGGTGTCACTGTCATACAGATGGAGCCTGAAAGCAGGCTGGGTCCTCCAGGTCTCAGCCCCACAGAGGACACCCATCAAGGTCATCACAGACAGGGGTAGCAGTCAGCAGGCTGCCTCCACCTCCATTGTGGATGACCAGGGAACACCAATAAGTAGCAACAGTGCTAGGAAAGTAAAACAAAAGTAGTTTCATCTGCCAGACAAGAGTCAAACATTCACAGATGCAATGTGAGGATCTATAGTGTGTCCTCACCGCATGTTGTCATCATCCCCCACAAATCCAGTAGCTATAATGGCCTCCTGAGTGTGCCTGCTTCATCTGGACAACACAATGGCCTCATCGCTGTCATCCTCAACTTCAAGGACCTCCTCACCCTCATCCCCATCAATGTCCTCCTTATTGGAGGAGACATCCAGCACCTACATCTCCTCCTCAGCCAGCTACCGCACCGCCCCCCCCCAACCAACCCCATTGCAGCACCAAGTTGTGTAGGGCACAGCAGGCGATGACGATGTGTGACACCCTCTGTGGACTGTATTGCAAGGCCCAAGGCGGTCCAGGCACCAGAACTTCATTTTCAACATTCCGATAGTTTGCTCCACCAAGGTGCAAGTTGCACGCTGAGCCTCATTATACCATTGCTCTGCTGCACTCAGAGAATGCCACATGGGCATTATCAGCCATGACCTCTGTGGGTAGACCTTATCCTCGAAGAGCCAACCCTGCAGCCTCTGTGGACCTTGGAAGACGTCAGGGATCTGAGGCATACTGAGAATGTAGGAGTCATATACACTCACTGAGAACAGAGCCCTGACCCGCAGCATGTGTTTCCTGTGGTCACACTCCAGCTGAATTTTCAGCAAGTGGAAGTCCTTGCGGTTGACATAGTTGACTGCTTTCAGCTACGGAGATCGAAGCACCATGTGAGTGCAGTTCATGGCACCCTGCACCAATGGAAGACCAGAGATCTGTGTAAATCCCAGCGCTCTTGCTTCCTTGTTTGCCTGATCCCGGGAAAAATGCACAAAGTTCTATGCCTTTACAAATATGGCGTCCAAGACCTCCTGCATGCAGTTGCGTGTGAGGGCTTGTGAGATCCTGCAGAGATCATCTGTGGACCCCTGGAAGGATCCACTGGTGTAAAAATTGAGTGCCACGGTTACTTTCATGGCCACTGCAGTGGATGTCCTCTAGGTCCCCCTGGTGCCAAATCCTGCAGCAGGTGGCATATGACCAATTGGTTCCCTGGATGTGCACAGTCTTCGGCGACACTGGTTCTCTGTCATCTGTAGGAATGACAAATGCTGTCTATAGACCCTGGGTGTAGCTAGGCACTGACTCGCGATGGCTTGCTGTGGCTCTTCAGCAGCATGCGCAGGAGCCCCAAATACCCCTTCTTGAGGGTGCTGCTCCTCCCTCTGCCCAGCCAGGCAACTCCGTAGCTCTCCTCTCCTTCATCTCCACTCCCTGTAAGTCATGTGGCATGCAGCTATGTCACTAGGCTCCATGCTCTTGATGTACTCTTCTTGTAGGATGAATGAGAGGGACCAGTGGGTTAGTATGGGTATACTAAGAACCTCTCTTGGTTAAATCTGAAGGCCTCTTAATAAATACCGCTGAGTGATAGCCAGAGTTTAGTGCGCTGCATGGCTGCCCGAAACCCACCCACCTCCACCACACTCCACTGGTGGCAGCTTCGGCCACTGGACTACGTGCTGTGCTCTCAGCTTAGTCACAGGCATTCTCCTAAACTACACTGCAAGTCTGTGCTGTTAGCTTGAACCATTGGAGAGACTAGTCCAAACCTGAATGATGACATTGCAAGGGCCTGTGAGCGCCTGTACCAGTGACTGCTCCATGGGCAGCTTTTGCAAAGCGATTGCACAACTTGCCCAGTCACCCAATTGTTCTACAGCCCCCTAAAATGTTCATTAGTTTGCAGTCTGTGCTCAAGGGATGAAAAGTTTAGGAACATTTGGTGGCACTTTCATGCCTCTGCATTGCTTGAATGAGCAGATAAGGTCGAGGCCTGACTCCAAGTATGTCAACGTAGCAACGCCTGAACTGGCTCAGCTGAGGTGGAATGCTCATTTTATACAAGGTTTCCCTAATGTGTGGCCGCTTCCCCCCGCATGTGCTTGTGCACTACCATCAGACCATGTTGCCTTACTCCCTGCCTCCCCAACTGCAATGCTGTCCTTGACATGGCATCGCACTGTCAGCCAGGCAGGAAAAAGCAACTTGCCTGTGCCTTCGCCTGAATTCATGGTGCCTCTTACTTGAAGTCGAACGGGCAGCCCTCATGAGTGCTGCACAATGTTAGTGTGCACCCACCTTGAAGTTCAGCTTGCACATTTTAAGTGATGTTGTGAAACGCATGTGCCTGGATGATCCAGCATGGGGGAATGATTCTGGTGAGCAGGCAAGATAATGAGATGCAAATGCACTGAAATTAGATTCCCAACATTAGATTGTGGGAAAGCCAGCCCTCCATTGATAAAAAGCTTCGACATGTCTCTTTTTTAAGCAATGCTTATTTTGATAAAAACAAAAAAACTGCGAACGCTGGAAATCCAAAACAAAAACAGAATTACCTGGAAAAACTCAGCAGGTCTGGCAGCATTGGCGGAGAAGAAAAGAGTTGATGTTTCGAGTCCTCATGACCCTTCGACAGAACTTGAGTTCGAGTCCAAGAAAGAGTTGAAATATAAGCTGGTTTAAGGTGTGTTGGGGGGGCGGAGAGAGAGAGAGAGAGAGAGAGAGAGAGAGAAGTGGAGGGGGTTGGTGTGGTTGTAGGGACAAACAAGCTGTGATAGAAGCAGATCATCAAAAGATGTCACCAACAATAGAACAAAAGAACACATAGGTGTTAAAGTTGGTGATACTATCTAAACGAATGTGCTAATTAAGAATGGATGGTAGGGCACTCAAGGTATAGCTCTAGTGGGGGTGGGGAGAGCATAAAAGATTTAAAAATATTTAAAAATAATGGAAATAGGTGGGAAAAGAAAAATCTATATAATTTATTGGAAAAAAACAAAAGGAAGGGGGAAACAGAAAAGGGGTGGGGATGGAGGAGGGAGCTCAAGACCTAAAGTTGTTGAATTCAATATTCAGTCCGGAAGGCTGTAAAGTGCCTAGGCGGAAGATGAGGTGTTGTTCCTCCAGTTTGCGTTGGGCTTCACCGGAACAATGCAGAAAGCCAAGGACAGACATGTGGGCAAGAGAGCAGGGTGGAGTGTTAAAATGGCAAGCGACAGGGAGGTTTGGGTCATTCTTGCGGACAGACCGCAGGTGTTCTGCAAAGCGGTCGCACAGTTTATGTTTGGTCTCTCCAATGTAGAGGAGACCACATTGGGAGCAACGAATGCAGTAGACTAAGTTGGGGGAAATGCAAGTGAAATGCTGCTTCACTTGAAAGGAGTGTTTGGGCCCTTGGACGGTGAGGAGAGAGGAAGTGAAGGGGCAGGTGTTGCATCTTTATAGTGGGCATGGGGTGGTGCCATAGGAGGAGGTTGAGGAGTAGGGGGTGATGGAGGATTGGAGCAGGGTGTCCCGGAGGGAGCGATCCCTACGGAATGCTGATAGGGGGGGTGAAGAGAAGATGTGTTTGGTGGTGGCATCATGCTGGAGTTGGCGGAAATGGCGGAGGATGATCCTTTGAATGCGGAGGCTGGTGGGGTGATAAGTGAGGACAAGGGGGACCCTATCATGTTTCTGGGAGGGAGGAGAAGGCGTGAGGGCGGATGCGCGGGAGATGGGCCGGACACGGTTGAGGGCCCTGTCAACGACCGTGGGTGGAAAACCTCGGTTAAGGAAGAAGGAGGACCTGTCAAAGGAACTGTTTTTGAAGGTAGCATCATCGGAACAGATGCGACGGAGGCGAAGGAACTGAGAGAATGGGATGGAGTCCTTACAGGAAGCGGGGTGTGAGGAGCTGTTGTCGAGGTAGCCGTGGGAGTCAGTGGGTTTGTAATGGATTTGGTGGACAGTCTATCACCAGAGATTGAGAAAGAGAAGTCAAGGAAGGGAAGGGAAGTGTCAGAGATGGACCACATGAAAATGATGGAGGGGTGGAGATTGGAAGCAAAATTAATAAATTTTTCCAAGTCCCGACGAGAGCATGAAGCAGCTCCGAAGTAATCATCGATGTACCGGAGAAAGAGTTGTGGAAGGGGGCCGGAGTAGGACTGGAACAAGGAATGTTCCACATACCCCATAAAGAGACAGGCATAGCTGGGGCCCATGCGGGTACCCATAGCCACACCTTTTATTTGGAGGAAGTGGGAGGAGTTGAAGGAGAAATTGTTCAGTGTGAGAACAAGTTCAGCCAGACGGAGGAGAGTAGTGGTGGATGGGGATTGTTCGGGCCTCTGTTCGAGGAAGAAGCTAAGGGCCCTCAGACCATCCTGGTGGGGGATGGAGGTGTAGAGGGATTGGACGTCCATGGTGAAGAGGAAGCGGTTGGGGCCAGGGAACTGGAAATTGTTGATGTGACGTAAGGTGTCAAAGAAATCACGGATGTAGGTGGGAAGGGACTGGACAAGGGGAGAGAGAAGGGAGTCAAGATAACAAGAAATGAGTTCTGTGGGGCAGGAGCAAGCTGAGACGATTGGTCTACCGGGGCAGTTCTGTTTGTGGATTTTGGGTAGGAGATAGAAGCGGGCCGTCCGAGGTTGGGCAACTATCAGGTTGGAAGCTGTGGGAGGAAGATCCCCAGAGGAGATGAGGTCAGTGACAGTCCTGGAAACAATGGCTTGATGTTCAGTGGTGGGGTCATGGTCCAGCGAGAGGTAGGAGGAAGTGTCTGCGAGTTGACGCTCAACCTCCGCGAGGTAGAGGTCAGTGCGCCAGACTACAACAGCACCACCCTTGTCAGCGGGTTTGATGACAATGTCAGGGTTGGACCTGAGAGAATGGAGTGCAGTAAGTTCAGAGAGAGACAGGTTAGAATGGGTGATTTGATGCACTTGTCATCCTGCTGTGGCACATACTTAATTTCTTGTTATCTCTTCTCAGTGGCTGGAAAGTGTTTCCTCAATAAAATTTAAATCCTCAGCTTGACTCCTGTCACTGTTTATCTTGGCAATGCATCTGCTGTTGTCTGATACTTCCCTTGAATGTACTCAGTAACTGAATCATATTTCATGATTCACTGTCTAAAACATTGAATTATAGGTGGCATATTTGCAATTTCCTTTAGGTTAAGAAAAGTAACCAAATGTTCATGGTTAGTTTCAATTTTAAACCTTAATCCTGAGACATAATCAGAGAACTTCTCACAGGCCCATGTGGCTGCTCATGCTCTTTTCTCAATGATTGCATACCACTTCTCTGTGTCCATGAGAGATCTTGAGACATAATAAATTTGTCTTCATTGTCCATATTTTTGAACCTGAAATAGCACTGTGCCAAGTCTGTAGATCATGTGCCTGCTGCTATAGTTGTTGGCAACCCTGAATCGTAGCATAATAGAATTTCTGGTGAAATTAGTAGGTTTTTGATCTTGTTAAAATCATTTTGCTGGTCCAAGTCCCAGCACCGCTTTTCACCTCGCCTCGACAGCTGTCATAACGGTTCATTGACTTTGGCCAAGTTTGTTTAGAACTTGCCTACTCAGCTGACCATCCCAAGGAAGCTTAGGAATTCTGTGATGTTTTTAGGCTCTGGGAACTCTCTAATAACATTGGTTTTCTGCAGGTCAGCCATAATTCCCAAAGTTTGCTTAATGTGGCCTAATAGTTTTATCATAGGCTTTGCAAATTCACATTTGTCATTAAATGTCAAACCTGCTTCTTGTAGGACTTTGAGGACTGCTCTCATTTGATGGTCATGTTCTTCCCTCAATGAACCATGTATGAGAATGTCATCCATGTGACATATTACACCTTCCGTGTCTTCCAGGGTCTGAGACATTGTTCTTTGGAATATCTCAGCTGCAGGAGCAATTCTGAGTGGTAACTTGTTAAAACAATAATGATGAAATGGGGTGATAAAAGTAGTCTGCAATCTGGATTCTTTGTCCAGAGGCAACTGCCAAAAGCCACAGTTAGCATCCATTTTTGTGAATGAGGTGCTTTTTGCTAATTTAGTGAGACTTTCATCTATTGATGCCTTTGGCTGGATCTCACACTCCACTCACTTGTTTAATTGAGTCAAGTCCACACAGATTCTCATTGAACCATTAGGCTTCTGTACGGTGACTATTCCAGAATACCACTTCATCTGTATGACTACTAGAGAGATGACCCCTTTTTTGTAACATGTGTTCAGTCTCATTCTTGACTTTGTCTAAAAGTAGGTGAGGGACCTTCCCTCGCTGTGAAGAGACATGTAGATTAAGCACCTGGCCTTTGGGTTATGAGATATTCTGTTTTCAGCTTTCCTAAACCTGAAAATAGGGATGGAAATTCATTTCTGAATGCATTACCGGACTGCTCATCAGCAATTCTTCCAACTGTCCTAGTGTTGACCCTGTTCTGAGCCTTCAGCACTTCAGAATGGTTCTGGGAGCGGCAATGTAGACTCCATGCTTATCCTAAGCCCTGGGTTTGTCGCTGCTTCAATAATTTAGCTTGTAGATTGTGATCTGTACTCACTATTGCCTGGACTCTGAGTTTGTGTGCCTGCAGCACAAAAGGTCCCTTCTCAGGTAAGTCTTAAATATTTTTTCTTCTTGTCCTTTTCCCAATGATTTGTAGGTATTTCAAGTCGCAGTTTTCCCTTGGAGTTTTTCTGGGTCTTTATGGTCTGTCCACTGCTACTGTGTTTCATCATGGATTTGAGGTCCAGTTGGGGTTTCTATAGGTTTGCCTGTTACCCTAAGAATACTACTATAGATTGTTATTCTTACAAACCATTCTTGTTTATTTACAGATCTATATACATCTCAGTACTCTATATGAAGTTGTACTTCTGCTTCCCACCAGATCTCAGTCTCTTTGCCAGGTGACATGGCACCATAGATACATCATTAGTTACATCAGTATCAGTTGCTCCTGTTGTTAACCCTTTACTGTACAAGAGTGAGAAGGTAAGAGGACTGGGATGAACAGGACAGGTCAGGAGGGGAACACAAGAACAAAGAACAAAGAACAAAGAAAAGTACAGCACAGGAACAGGCCCTTCAGCCCTCCAAGCCTGCGCCAATCATATTGCCCGTCAACTAAAACATTTTGCATTTCCAGCATCCGTATCCCTCTATTCCCATCCTATTCATGTATTTGTCAAGCTGCCTCTTAAACACCACTATCGTACCTGCTTCCACTACCTTCTCTGGCAGCGAATTCAGATGCTCACTACCCTCTGCGTAAAAAACTTGCCCTGCACATCTCCTGTATAGTTTCCTCCTCTCACCTTAAATCTATGTCCCATAGGTAGTTGACTCTTCCACCCTGGGAAAAAGCTTCTAACTATCTACTCTGTCCATGGCACACATAATTTTGTAAACTTCTATCAAGTTGCCCCTCGATCTCCGTCGCTCTAGTGAGAACAATCCGAGTTTCTCCAACCTCTCCTCATAACTAATAACCTCCAGACTGGGCAGCATCCTGGTAAACCTCCTCTGCACCCTCTCCAATGCCTCCATATCCTTCTGGTAATGTGGTGACCAGAATTGCACGCAATATTCCAAGTGTGGCCTAACCAAGGTTCTATACAGCTGCAGCATGACTTTCCAGCTTTTATACTCAATACCCCTGCCAATGAAGGCAAGCATGCCATATGCCTTCCTGACTACCTTATCCACCTGTGTTGCCACTTTCAGTGACCTGTGGACCTGTACACCCAGATCCCTCTGCCCATCGATGCACTTAAGGGTTCTGCCATTTACTGTATTATTCCTGCCTGTATTAGACTTTCCAAAATGCATTACCTTGCATTTGTCCAGATTAAACTCCATCTGCCATTTCTCCGCCCAAGTCTCCAACCGATCTATATCCCATTGTATCCTTTGACAATCCTCTTCACTATCTGCAACTCCTCCAACCTTAGTGTCATCTGCAAACTTACTTATTAGCCCAGTTACATTTTCCTCCAAATCATTTATGTATACTACAAACAGCAAAGGTCCCAGCACTGATCCCTGCGGAACTCCACTAGTCACAGCTCTCCATTCAGAAAAGCACCCTTCCACTGTTACCCTCTGTCTTCTATGACCAAGCCAATTCTGTATCCATCTTGTCAGCTCACCTCTGATCCCGTGCGACTTTACCTTCTGTACCAGTCTGCCATGAGGGACCTTGTCAAAGGCCTTACTGAAATCCATGTATATAACATCCACTGCCCTTCCATCGTCGATCATCTTTGTCACTTCCTCGAAAAACTCGATCAAGTTAGTGAGACACGACCTCCCCTTCACAAAACCATGCAGCCTCTCACTAATACGCCCATTTGCTTCCAAATGGTAGTAAACCCTGACACGAAGAATCTTCTCCAATAATTTCCCTACCACTGATGTAAGGCTCACCGGCCTGTAATTTCCTGGATTATCCTGCTACCCTTCTTAAACAATGGAACAACATTGGCCATTCTCCAGTCCTCTGGGATCTCACCCGTAGCCAGTGAGGATATAAAGATTTCTGTCAAGGCCCCAGCAATCTCCTCTCTTGCCTCCCTCGGTACTCTGGGGTAGATCCCATCTAGGCCTGGGGAGTTATCCACCTTAATATTCTTCAAGACACCTAATACATCCTCTTTTTTGATCTCAAAAGGGTCAAGGGTGGGAAGATTTTGTTGAGGGGAGCCTTTGTTGGGCACAGAGGCCCTTAAAGGAGGTACCTTCCTGCCCTTGGCCTTCACCAGCCCAAGCAGTGAAAGCTGCTAGACTACACACTTGGTGTGGGCCTCTCCCCCTGCTACTTAATGTCGAGTGCCAGCGGGAGGGTGCCCTTAAGTGGCCATTAATTGTCACTTAATTTTGAGCACTTGGGTCTCAATTGGCTTACGATACCTCTCCCACCACTGTTGAAATTGCAGTGGGGTTGGGCAGGTAGGTGCCAAGAATAGTTCCCATAACATTGCAAACAACTTGTTAAGCCCACCACCTGCCAATCTATCTGTGGGTGGAGGGAGACTGTAAATTTGTAAATTCCAGCCCATTGTGTGAGTAACAAAATTACAAAATTTGGTGCTGTGCTGGAACTTTTCAATTTTCAGTGTAACAATGATCTCATACTCAATGCTTTTTTTCTCCCTCACCTTGTCCATTCATCTCTCGCTTCCTCCCACTTTCTTCTAACTGCTTCTTCACTCCTTTATCTATCACTTCATACTTCTATCCTTTATCCCTCATTATCTCCCTCATACTCTATAGGAGTCTTTCTGTTATCATGTACATAAATTATTTATCCTCCTTGGTTCTCTCAAACCTCATTCCTATTTTTACTTATGTTATTCTGCTAAGCTTGTGACATTTCCTTTTTAGTTTTGCCTCTTTACTCTTCCATCATATTCCCTAATGTTTAATTTATTTCATCATCTGCCTTTATTGTTTACTCTATTTTTCTTTATATCTTTCCTATTTTTATTCCTTATGATTTATACTTCTTTTCCTGCTAATTTGATTAACATTTCTGATTTGTATTTTATCCTATCATTTATGCTATTTATCTCATTTTATTTCAACTAATGCTTCCACCTTTTTCTTCATTAATTATTAGACATTCTATGTTTATTACAATACTATATTTTATTCCACTTTTGCCTTTTGTCTCACATTTATCTTCTTTGCCTTTCCTTCTTTTTGTCACTTTTTTTATCTTTCCATTCAGAATTTTCTGTCCTACAAAATGGACCTGAAATAATCACATTCTTCAATGTTAAGAAAAGCAGTTAAAAATCAATGATCCCTAAGCTCTGCAGCAGCAGGGAGGGGGGCAGGGGGGTGGGGAGACACCTTGAAATGAATAACTGTAGGATTCTTTGCATCAGCAAGGACGTCGAGGGAAATTTCTGAGAAGAGGAGAGGACATCAGCAAACATGGCTTTGAGACAAGCAAGCAGTCACAATGCAATAAGAATGAAAAATATAAAGAACAAAAGCAGAATTCTGCAACACTAACCCACAGATCAACAAGAGAAGGGAGGCACATTGAGTCTCACCTGTGAGGCCACCACAAGTGAAATATTTGGAAATCAGTGCCTGTTTATTTTCCCATCAATTCTGCATTTTATTTTCAAATAAACAATAAGTCTATACCCAATTTGTCTACCCTGCCTTCTGTTTCTGTTCTTTGTCTCTCCATTTTTGCTTCTCCCCACCCTCGCCTTATCATTGTTTGTCCTATCTTCCTGCATCTTTCTTCCTGTCAGTCTCTCTATCACTCATTCTTTTATCTCATATCATTGCCTGCCTATCTCTCAGCAAAAGTTGGAAGAGATCAGTGCAAAGTAACTGAAGAAGAAGAAAAAAAAAGAGATTTGAGGTTGCAGTGTTAAGTTTGAAAGGTGAGAAGAGAAAAGACTTTCAAAAAACTTGAAAGGAATGAAGATGGTTGTGGAGATAGGTATTAGCTATGCAAGCTTGAGCAAATGAGTGGAAGTTAGGTTCAGGCACTATTTCAGAAGATGTGCGTCAGAGACACAATTACTTCAGACTCAATTTTACCAGCCCACTGTCAGCTAGTCAAGGAGTAGCAAAGGTGATGAATAAAGTTAGCAAGGCTAGAAATTAAGAAGGGAAGCAGTGCCCCCTACATACAGAATCATATGTATCCTAATATTACAGATATGTCTTGGCAATTAATGCACAATGATTTAAAAATTAAGTAGTGATTAGATAGAGCGATTTTTAAAAAGTATCACACTTAATGCAACCTCTTTGTGCACAAATAGGCTCGTTATGCTGCATATTTTGCATCAATTAGAAATAGTTGCAACTTTGAACCAACATGCATTCTGTAACATCACTCAAGACAGAAGTCACTTCAGTTTAATTCAGGCAATCTTGGCTGTCTCAAGAAGGTAGTCTCATATTGCTTCAGCTTTGCAACCACTGCAGCATTATTAAAACCAGTGCAAATCAAACCTCAAATGCTGGACCCTTGGAATATTTCAAAGTTTCATTTTTTACTTTTTAGGCTCCTTAGGTAGCACCTTCCAAACCCATGACCACTACCACCCAGAAGAACAAGGCCAGCAGATAGATGGGAACACAACCGCGTGGAGGTTCCCCTCCAGATCACTCACCATCCTGACTTGGAAATATATCACCATCTCTGTCGCTGGGTCAAAATCCTTGAACTCCCTTCTCAACGGCACTGTGGGTGTACCTACACCCCACTAGTTGGGTTAGCATGAAGATGGTCAGTGCAAGGGGTGGTGGTTAAAGCAGCATAGGGCTGCAGCAGTTCAAGGAGGCAGCTCACCATCACCTTCTCAAGGGCAACTTAGGGCCAGGCAATAAATTCTGGCCCAGCCCGTGAAGCCCACATCCCGTGAATGAATAATAAAAAAAAATGGCCCAACTGCACCATCAACTTTCCATTCAACATAATACCAATAGTATAACAGCTGTAACTCATGGTGTTATTTGAAGAAGGGCAAGGATTTATTACCAAACATTCTAATATTTAACTCAATTCAGAATTAGGTGAATTCCATTTACTAAACCTTAGCATGGTTACCATCAAGATGCTGAAATATGTAAATTTACTTCGTCCTATACATTACCGGCCAATATCATTACCCCCCAAAACAGATTAATTTGTTATTCATCTCATCACTGTTTGTGGGATCTGTCTGTGTATTTTATTTATTTCTGTGTTTGCCTATGTCATAACAATTGCTGCACTTAAAAGTAATCCATGTCCAGGGAGTTTTTTGAGACATTTCTGAGAAACTTGATATGACAAGTCCCTTCTTCATGTTTCCTTGCTTTCTTCCTTGCATCCTTCCTTCCTGTCCCATCCTTTTCTAATATTAAACATTTAGTTCATAACGCCTGTCATTTTTAAATGAGAATTTGCATTGATACAATGACCCAGGTTTTGCTGTACAATTAATGGTGCCTGAATACATAGCTTTATTAACGCATAAATCAGCAAGCAACTTGTAGTGAGGAAGAGGACCACCTGATTTGTGAATTACCACAAGTTTTAGCCAATTTGCATAATAAAAGAACAGTCAAGCTGTCAAAGAACTGTCAAAGCTCTCAAAGAACTGTTGAGCTGTCAAATAACTATCAAAACTCATTGGAACTGTCAAAACTATCAAGGGATTTAACTCTGCCATGCTTAAACTTTAAAAAAAGTGCACAGTTAAAATAATCAGTGCTTGATATTTAATTTGTCTGTTAACATGAGCTTGAGGGTTATCATTATATGATTTGTGCTGCAATGATTGATATTACAACTTAACATCACAGCGGGGTGCTTGTTAAGTGAGCAGTTGATTGACAACTCCAAATGTTTGTTTTCATAAGAAATGTTTTGAAGAAATTCCTTTTATTGAATGTTTTTGTAGCAGTGAGGGTGTTTTTTTCAATAGTGATGTTATCAATAGACACACAACTTTATTTTATGCCAGCATAACTCCTGAGGTTTTCCCATGGTTGACACTAGGTGGATTAGCATGAAGAATGTCAGGGCAAGGGGTGGTGGTTGAAGCAGCATAGGTGAAATAAGGTTATGTGGTGCCATGGGGATGGGTAGAGGGGCATAGGATGATATAGGGATTATGAGGGTCCATGGGGGTGGACAGAGGGACACAGGGTGGCTTATGGGGCTTGAGGGGCAATGGGGTGGATAGAGGGGCATTGGGGGACACAAGGGTTATGAAGGGCCATGGAGGCTGGGTGGAAGGCATGAAGTTTCTTGGACTGGCATGGTTGGGACATGGAAAATGGATGGGGGTGTGAAGGGTGACGGTTGTAGGGATGCTTTATGTTTAAATCTTTATATGGGACACAGTGCCGGAGTTCCGAGATAGGCTTTCCGCCCAGCCCACCTCCGCACCTGGCAGCTTTTTCAAGTCTTCCCAGATTGCCCGCCCTGACCCCTGTTCTAGCACTCCATACCACTCTCCCATCCACCCCCCACTACCACCAGATGGAATTCCAACATTTGGGCAGCCATTTTTAAAGGTTGGGTTTGCCTTATCTCTCTATGTATCCAACATGAGAGTGAAAATCTGGGCCATAATTTTCACTCTTTTTCTTCTGATACAATACTTTGAATTGAAAATTCCACATTACATATTATGGAACTTTACATCTCTCCTAGTTTTTATTTTCATTGAAGTCAATAGAAATGAAATTGGAGCTGTTGTAAAATTGATGCCGATTCACTATCACCCAACTTGCGCTATTGCACAAAGTCAAAATAATCCCCTTGGCTCCATCAAAGAAAGCAGGCTATTCCTTGTTTTGGTTTGTTTACATACCATTTGAAAAGATGTCACATTTGGCCAATACTCTTATCCACAATAGATTCAGGTAATAATGCAGTTTGATATACCACTGCGGACTGACTTAAGCCTCTCAGGCACACATATGAGGCCAGGTGAACAGAAATTTATGAACTAAAATATGTACTTCAATATTATGTTTTTTTTTAAAAATTATCTGTCAATTACAAGTGAGCTGGTAGCAGTACATTGTTTAAAATAATATAATATATCTGGTTTATTTTATTTTAAAACAAGCTGATTCCTGTTTAGCAATCAGTACATTATGCACCATTGATTGTTGCATTCTTAATGCAATTTGTTTTTATAAAAAATTTCATTGTAATTCCTAGTGGTAAAAAAGAATAACTTATGCAGCATTAAATACCTTGAAGGTTAATGCATGCAAATGAATATTGAAAAGTGGACTCTAAAGGCACACACACCAGCAAAAGTATTGTTTAATTCATTAATACTTAAAAGAATGCACCATCATTTTCACATCCATGGGCACAGTGTTAAACTGTTGTCAAGACCAAGAATGTTCTGGGTATGATCTCCTGTCTGTGCTGAGATAGCATCTGGAATTGAAAGGTGAAAAGTCAGTTAAGGTTACTGCTCCTAATGCTCATCTGCTGACTGAAAACTAGAGCACTGATTTTAAGTTAGGGCATGAATTTAGTTTGCAGAGGTCAGGGTGAGGCCCAGACCATTTTAGCTCCTAAGCCTCATTATGTTGGAGGATGGACTGCTGCCTGGATCCGGCAAGAATCACTAAGCGGCCAGCAGACAGGAGTGGAACAGACGGTCGCCAAAATAAATGATTAGGGGATTGAGTGATCCAATTGTCCAGAGGATATAGCAGCCTGAGGAGATGGAGGAAAGCCCAGGGCAGGGAATGCTTTACATTTCCTTGTGAGATTCATAATCCTCCTGGTTAAAAGGGAATCTTTAAAAATTAATTAAAATTAAAACTTACCTGTGCCTCTTCTGGCCATGCTAAACCTTGTGCTTCAATGATCTCCTGCGATCAGGAAGGGTGAGTACTGTGTCGGCATGGATCACTTTGCAGAGCAGTTAGGAGTTGCCCATCACCCCGTGGACCACAGAGGTGTTACAGTGTGAGTGGCAAATGTCAGTGAGGCAGGAGTTGACCAAGGGGGTGAGCCCTGGCTGCTTGGACTGAGTGCCTTGCAACTCTAGGGGCACGAATCAGCTGAGCCCTGCAAGATGTTCCTCAGGTGGGATTGGCCTGGCGCTGTAGGTAGAGGGTGGACTAATCAATGCAACCACACCCCCCCACCCCACTCTTCTCCACATCCCCCCCCCCACAACCCCCCCCCCACCTTAAACCAGCTTATATTTCACCCCTCTCCTGATATTACTCAGTTCTGTTGAAGGGTCATGAGGACTCGAAATGTCAACTCTTTTCTTCTCCGCCGATGCTGCTAGACCTGCTGAGTTTTTCCAGGTAATTCTGTTTTTGTTTTTGTTTTGGTTTGGATTTCCAGCATCCGCAGTTTTTTGTTTTTTTATATATATATATATGTTTTAATCAATGCTCCTCTATCCTTCCAGGAGAAAACATTCCATAACAATCCATAGAGGTTGCAGACTTTTGGGGGTTGACCCCCCACACCTCCTCATACACACACAATACGAGCAGGAGGCCCTGAGGCTGGAGAGGCGCTATGCACCTTGGTCAAGTGGCCGCGGTGAGGCTGGGGTGCCAGAGGAAGGTAAGACTGCAGTGCACTGAGGTGGGAATGTCAGTTTTTGAATCCATTCCAGTATATTCCCTATATTGATGTGAGCCTCAAACCTGGAATCCCCAATGATAATCGAAAGACGAGGGCTTAATGATGCAGATCTCTGTCTCATCAGGGTATCAGGCGTGCACACTGGTAGTCTAATGAGTTAAACTAATGACATGTCCTTCTTCTCCCTTTTAGGTTCACCAGTGGCCATTCGTTATGAGGAGTTTGAAGGCCCACCCCTGACCCCTCAGGGCCACCATGCACTTGCGTCACACCCTTTGTCAAGCAGGCATCAGCACAGATGCCAGCACCTCAGTGGGCATAACATTGCCATGTTTTCTATCGGTGCACGTTGGTGAGGGCACTTCACACTCACTTGTGGTGTAGGCGGAGGCAGGGAGCGATCAGGGCGCTGGCAGTCGGAGGACTGCAGGGGACCAGGAACATGCTCAGTCGGTGGCTGATGATGATCCTCTGGAGTTATCCTGGAGGCGGCAGCTGCTGGATGTCCAGCAGAGTGTGCAGGAGGATCTGGTGGAGATACATGAGGGAATGCCATGGCGCCATGGTGTCGGCTGTGGAGGAGTCTCTGCAGAGCAAAAGTACTGTGTTGACACTCATGGTCAAGCGCAATGCCTCCTCCATGGACAGAGTGGCGACTCTCATGGAGAGGCTCCTCCAGGGACTCAAACAGGGGTTCCTGGGGATGCACTCGAACCTACAAGCCCTCACACGGTAATGACCTCAGCTGGTCAGTGTCAGTGTAGGAGATGGTTTGGGCACCCAGTATCCTAGCTAGGTGCCCATCCATCTATGGTGAGCAGGGAGGTCCAAAGTGACCTGATATTGGTGCATGAGCTGCCTGTTGTCTCTGCAGGCTCCTCTCAGGGTGCTCCGGATGATGGCAGCAGCTACTCCGCCCCTCTGCCAGTGACTGTGGCACCTGATGAGGCTGTGGCGACTGGGTAGAAGCCAGATGTGGAACTGGCCGCTCCTTCCCAGGTGGGGCCAGCACAGGGTCCACGGGCCAGGGGACGCCCGCCAAGGTCATCAACGTCAACAAGACAGCAGAGTGAGCAGGCTGGCTCCAATGCTGGTGCCAGAGAAGGGGGGAGCACCTAGACATAGAACCCACAAGCGAAAACTTAAAGCACCTTAAGCATAGCATGGCCTTATCATGGGTGATATTTGGTTTCCCTCATTTTTCTTTCCTTTTTTTAATGGTGTGATAGAAAACACCAGTTAATGTTATTTTGTGCAACTGGCTTCAGTTTGCTTCATTTGCTCTGTAGGTGCAGGGTAAGCCACGATGTTGTGATGGACGTGTGTCCCCTGAAACTTTATTGCAATGGCACATAGTGTACGTTGTTGACCAAGGAACTGTTCCTGTCAGGGATCGAATATGGAGCCTGCAGCCCTGGCATGTGGTAATGGTTCTTATCTGGTAGGCTAGCTGAAGGACCGCTGGATCAAAGCGTCCTGGATGGAGGTTACCCAGGTCAGTGTCTATGCCCTCAGCATTCTCCTCACCATGCTCATCCTCACTACTGGATTCATCATCTGCTGCCTGTGCAACTTCGTCAAGATCTTCTTCCTCCACTGCATCCCCCCTTGCCTGTGCCAGATTGTGGAGACTGCAGCATACAACCACTATCAGTGACACACAACCTGGGAGGCATTAAAGCCCTGAATGGTCCAGGCATCGGAAGCGCATCTTGAGAAGGCCTGTGGTTCTATCTACCACAGCCCTTGTGGAGGCATGGCTTCTGTTGTACCGCTGCGCGGCCTCTGTTCTTGGATGGCAGAGAGGCATCATGAGCCACTTTTGAGGGGACAGCCCTTGTCACCCAGCAGCCATCCAGCCAGTCAGGCTAGAGCACTGAAGAGCCTCAGCAACTGGGAGTGTCTGAGGGTGTAAGCACCATTGAGAGCTGCCTGGGTACCTTGCACAGACTTGCAGAATCTGCATCTTGTGATCACACGCTATCCACATGTTCATGGAGTGGAAGCCCTTCCTGTTGACAAAGGCTCCCGGCTCACCCACTGGTACCTTGATGCAGTTGATTGCACCCTGGACATGGGGGAACCCAACAATCTCTGCAAAGCCTCTAACTCGCTCTGCCTGGCTGGCCTCATCCATACGGTAATGAATGAATGTCAATGTATGCCTGGACAGAGCTTCTGTCACCAGTTTGACGCAACTGTGGACAGCTGACTGGGACACCCCACAAAGATCCCCCACTGATCCCTGGAAAGAGCCTGAGGCATAGAAGTTGAAGGGAACTGTGTCCTTCAGCACCACTGGCATGGGGTGTCCACCCACACAGTCGGAGATGAACTCAGGGCTGATCCTCTGACAGATGGAAGTCACTGTCTCCCTTGAGAGATAGAGCCTCCATCAGCATTGCACCTCAGACATATTCAGGTAGTTGCATCGCCGCCTGTAAACCCTGGCAGCAGGATACTGGTGCCTTCTGTGGCCCCTTCCACCTGGGACTTCGTGTTGACCCTGCTCCGTTTGTGCCTGCACTTCTCCTCCCACAGGTCGCTCCCCTGGAAGCTGAATAGGGACACTGGCCTCTCTTTAGGGCCTCTCTTCCTTCTCAGAGGAGGTGCATCCAGCAGAGACCACAATCCCCATTCCCAGGGTAAGGGATGGCTGTTTGATACATGAATGCCCCACGCAATGTGAATCCTCCCGGGGCCTTGAAAACAACACTGAGCCTTGAACTGAGGCCTCTAAATTCTCTGAATGCAGCTCTGAAGCAAAATGAAGCTGTCCTGTTCACAGAAGCAAACAGCAGCATGTGATATCCTAAACTCCTCACTAATCACTTTGACAAGGCCACTGACCCCTTTTATCCTGCCCGTGGATGAGGCTTTGCAAATTGTGGCCTGCCTGCCTGCCCGTTTTGTCCATGCGATGGCCTGAAAATAGCACGGGCTATGTAATGTCGGAGGCAATTGGTGTCTCAAGGGCCTTACTGGCCACTTAATTAATGGCAGGCACGCCTCCATCTCTATCGCGTGCCCACCTAGCGAAATACCGCGAGAGTGCACGTTGACGTCAGCATGCTTGGCTGACGTCAATGCGCTTTATTTAACGCTCGAGCAGCCCTGGTATTAAAATCGAGCCTGGGTCTGAATTGCATCATGAAACTGCATTTTGCTGACGTCTCTCCTCAGCATGGTGTTCAATTTATATGATACCAAAATCAGCACTATTAAAGTGGAAGTGGGTACAGATACAATGGAATGCAATGACAGTAGACTGAGCAGCATTTTATCTGGCTGCCCACCCTCTTCTCACCAGTTGATCAGGATAGAAGTTGGCCCTCAAAGGTAAGTGAATGAAAAGATGAGTTACTTTGGTGCCCCCATGATTGAATAGCCATTCAAACCCTGACTGTCTCAGTTTGCAATTGAAGAATATTTACTTTGGTGAGGTATTTGAGAGAGTGAGAGACTTGCCTCTGAGGCCATATTGAGAATAATCTATCACCATCAGGACAGAAGGAACACAGAAAACAAGAAATAATGGTAAAGAGAAAAGAAAGGAACCATATAAACAATGCTCTAGTAAGTCACCTATTTGTGTCATCTTTAGCTGTAGATCACGGGTTTATCTTTTCATATGTATTGAATTTTTTAGCCATCAATTTGTTTTCCATCAAGTTAAAATGATTTAATATTGGATAACTTTTAGGAACTCATAAAGTTGCCTTAAATAGATGAGACTACGTGAGGAATTGTCAGTCAGTGGTGAGTCAATGGTCATTTTACACACTTTCAAGTGAATTTAATTTTGTTTAAAAATATATTTCTCTATTTTGGACAAAATCTGCTCAAGTTAAACAGAAAATGTTGGAAATGCTCAACATGTCAGACAGAATCTATGGAGTGTGAAAAATATGTCTGCTGATGCTGTGTCTCATGATTTTACAAATTAATGTTGCATACATTGAAAAGAATCCAGCCATTGTTATGATGATCAGAAACTGCAGTTACTTCATGTGAACCAGGTGCCACAATAAGGAAATAGGCCAGTAATGGAACTAAGCCCCCTTTCATAGGGGAAGATAATCCCAAATAGGACAATAGTAGTAGTGGTCATCTGCTACCATTAATGATATGCCCATTGATTAGAGGGAAAGGTTCAAGCAAATCATTTAAATTCGATTGAATGAAACAATGTGGGAAAAAATAATTTCCACCAGGTTCGACTTCTGGTTACAAAATAGCAGTTCTGAGAGGCAATGGCGTGAGGTCAAATTTGCGGCGCAGAATTTCCAATTTTCAACCCTTCTGAAAGTGTGTCAGCTGCTATATTAATAGCCACGACTTCCAAGTGTCCAGGCTGCCTGCCTTAAACTGGTGTCAAGCTTGTGTAATATGCTAATTAGGGACCTAATAAAGCCTGTTTCTGGACCTCAATAGCAAATCCGGTATAAACTAGGTAAAGCATTCACCATACATGCATTCCTCATGTTTTCTGGGTCTACAATGACCCAATCAGCAGTCCTTAAAGGGATGAAAGCAAAATATTATCAATAGTGGAAATCAGAAATAATATTGGAAACGCTTAACAGACCAGGCAACATTTGTGGAGAGAGATGCAAAGTTAACATCCCTGGTTGATGAACTTTCATCATAATACTAACTGCTGCTTTCTGACCTGTCAAGTATTTTCAGCATTTCACAGCTGCTTTCTGACCTGTCAAGTATTTTCAGCATTTCCTGTCCTTAAAGGGAATGACGAAAGTACAGAAAAGTTTCCAGTAATTTTCCTTAACTGAATGTGGAACCAGGAAGAGCACACCTGTTCCTCCTGGCTCCTTGGCAATATTCTGGACTGATGAGCTACATCAGGATACCTGATCGGTCCCCAGAGTTCCCAGTAAATGAGGCCTAAGACCCAATTTTCAACGAGGTTTGGCTTTCACTTTCAGATGTGCATTGTAAATACTCTGACAACTTCCTACGCCCCAAAAGTCAAAACTGAACTCCGATCCCCGTGGTGGAAAGATATCACACAATGATTAAAGGCTTTGTGGAGATTAAAAAGTGGGGTATGAGGAATGGGGTTGTGAAGGGCACTGTAGTCAAAAGCGTTTTCATTACAATCATTTATGGTTCAGCTAGCAGACTTTTCTTTGGATACTATTTCTAAGCTGGATTACAGGTTTGATTTTGAAATATAGCCAACCAAAGACTGGGAAGAAAGGATGATGCAGCATCAAAGTGCTGCTAAAGGCAACTCGCTGAAAGCCTGGGACAAGACTGTGTGCATGTAAATAAGTAATATGTTGCAGCAGGTTTTGTGTTCTTTTATGTGTCTCTTGGTGATTGTTCTGTCATAACAAACTCCAATGTTCAACGTGTGATGTATTATTAGTGCATTGTGTTTGTACTACAGTATTGATGTTTAAAGATTTGAAAAAAGAGTGCTGTGGAACTCTTTGAAGACCACAGCACTATTCCTGCCCCAAATATCGCTCTATTACAGGAGGGTGTCACAAACATAATAAATTAAGAAACATTCTGTGGTTCATAAGTTGCTGTAACTCTGCTTGTTTTTGTTTTTTCTTAATGTTTCCCCCTCTTCTCCAACACTGTCTCACGCTAAGATATGGAACTACTGCCTGACCCTCGATCAATGGGCTTCCTTCACAGTGATGTACAGATACATTTTCCATTTTGTTGTATTACCAATAGTTAGCAGAGTAGTTAAGAATTGTGAGTAAATAGCTCACAATCATCCTTACATCTATGGAAAAAATAAATAGCTTGCAATTATTTAGCACCTTTTATGACTCAGGGTGTCCAAAAGTACTTTATATCCAATGAGGTCTTTTGAAATAGTACCGTTGCAATGTAGAAAATGCAACAGCCCAACTTGCGCAACAATGAGCTAATAACCAAATAATTTGTTTTTCAGTGATGCTAATTGAGGGATAAATATTAGGGAAGACACTTGGGATAACTCCCTTGCTCTTCTTTGAAGTGGTGGCATGGGTTCTTTTATGTCCACTTGGGAGGATGGAAGGTTTAATGTCTCATCTGAATGATGCCATCTCCAGTAATGCAGCACTCCCTCAGTACTGCACCAGAGTGTCAGCCTACATTACGTGTTAATATTTCCAGAGTGGACTTAAGCCGCAAACCTTCTAATTCAGAGACAAGAGGACTATCACTGGGTTATTTGGGGAACAGTTCTGAAATGTATTCATCCTATTTTTTTACACATTTATGAAAGGAAGTGAGATGCAAAGCTCCAAATCTTATGAACTAATTACCTCTCACATTCCTCAAATTAAATGGTATGACTGATGGCATAATGAATGTTTTTTTTAAATACTTACCATCTGCAAGGTATGGAGTGTGATATGGGTACCTTTAAGGTCACACAGTTCTCTTTTATTCATTCATGGGATGTGGGCATTGCATTGCCCTGTCTCTAATTGCCCTTGCTTGCTCAGAGGGTGTTAAGAGTCAACCCCATTTAGAGTCACATGGAGGCCAGACCAGGTAAGGAGGGCAGATTTCCTTCCCAAAAGGGCATTAGTGAACCAGATTTTTTTTAAGGACAATCAGCAATGGTTTTGTGGTCATCATCAGACTTTTAATTCCAGATTTTTTAACTGGATTCAAATTTTACCATCTGCACCTTGGTGGGATTCAAACCCAGGTCCACAGAGAATTACCCTGGGTCTCTAGGTTACTAATCCAGTGACAATACCATTATGGCACTGCCTACCCCATGTGCATTTTGGACATCTGGAGGGTCCATGGCACATATAGATGCAGACATAAGTGGATCTTGAAGATCCATATGTGGTGAAGGATCAATCCGTCTTCATGAATAGTTTGGGGAGCAGATAGACATACAGGGTAACCAGCATATTGCATAAGTAGGGTCCTGGTCTCTCTTTGTCAGCCTCTGTCCCATTTTGCTCTTGACAAAGGGCAGTAACCCCACTTAGCTCTCAGTGTTTCAGTTTATCCCATTTATGCCACAGCCAGCATAGGGTGCAGCCCATTGTAGTTTCTCAAAAGAGAGGGTTTCCAAAAACTGTGCATTATTAGGGGTGTGGAGCATTTCTAGTGCAGTTATTTATTATCTAATTTTTCACAAGTAGTCCTGTAGCCTTAATAATATACATCCCCATTCAGACAGCTCAGTTTGTTTCAAAGCTACTATCATGAAGCATTCACACAAATTATGTTGTAGAAATTAAAGGAACTGCAGAATACTTTTCAATTCACAGTATTATATATATGACTTATTTGAAGAAAGAGACCTTGCTGAACTTGTCATAGTTTTATTCTGGAATGAGAACGCCCCCAAGTGACTACAAAAGGCTAATGTGCAAGCAATCACTTACTCCCTCATTTCAGGTCAAGTATTTGGATTATTGTGACAGCAGGATACATGTGCTGTAACCTCCTCTTGTAATTCAAGCCCAGAGTTATGTGGGAATGTAAAGAATAATGACATGGCAGTGCAAAGTCAAATCACCTGTCAGCTTAGCTCTGACATGGAATTACTTTTGTTTTACGCATGTATTAACCTTGAACTACTAGCATTTATTTTAAAGCTGCAATCCAATGTGACCTTTTAGTAGTCAGCTCTCAGTTTCTTGTGCATGGTATGGGTGTCTGCCTTGATGAATCAAGTTCTCTATTTTTACCATTATTTTTCCTCTTTATTCCCCCAATTTTCTCTTCTTTTCTTCCCTCTGCTTCCGAGGGCACTGAGTCCTGTTGGAGTGCATTTCCAGAGTAGCAAGCAAATCTCCTATACTTTACCAAAATGCCATTCTTCAGGTTTGAATTCTGTATATTTTTCTTTTCATATTTTGTTATTTTCCCTTCCATAAAGCCTTTGGGTATTATCAGCTGACAAACTAGCAGAGTACAGTAAATAGATAACCTCAGGATTCCAGTGAATGTTGGTTCACATAGGAACATAGGAATTGAAAGACAAACAAAGAGCATCTAATTCACATTCTACCATCCTGGTACAATGATAATGGAGTTGTTGGCTAATTTCAGCAATCAATCTTTATCAATTAGTTTACAACAGACCTTGAGGTGAGGAAAAGCCCAATAGTGAAAAGTTTTGGGAACCATCGGTCCACAGTCATTTATTTCCTCCAAGTGTGCTACACTCACCATATGTTACGTCTGAAACAAGTCATATATTATGTCCAAAATATTAATTTCTGAAAGGCATCTGTCTAATTTGCATTTGAATTGACCAAAACTAACTAACTAAACAGATCAACCATGATCTTGTTGAATGTCGGAGTGGGCTCAAGGGGCTGAGAGGCCTACTTCTGCTCCTATGTTCTTCTGCTTCTGTTCATATGTTCTTATGTATCTACCCTTTTACAGTGACCTCTTGCTTACTGACAGATTTCTGCAAATTAGTTTTGAATTTACCTCCTTCAAAAGCAGACTGAATTCACAGGTTCCAATGCTTATCACAAAATCAGATTATTTGGTCATGATCACATTGTTTTTATGGGAGCTTGCTGTGCACAAATTGGCTGCTGTGTTTCTTACATTACAACAGTGACCACACTTCAAAGTACACTTTGAAACATCCTGTGGTCATGAAAGGCGCTAGACAAAATAAGACAGCTTGTCGTGATCTAAAATAGCAATCATATTACCACTTAACCTTCACTTCAAAAGTGAAAAGTTTTCTGATCTTAACTTCTTTTCCACTTAAAATCTCCCTCCCTAACAGCACTGTGGGTGTGCCCACACCACAGGGGTTGCAGCGGTTCAAGAAGCTGGTTCACCGCCACCTTCTCAAAGGCAATTAGGGATGGGCAATAAATGCTGGCCTAGCCAGCAAGGACATATCCCATGAAAGAATAACAAAAAGTCCTTTCAGAAACTTATACTGTGTCTTTGTATTCCAGGTGTGATCACACCAATGATTTACTCTGTTCAATATTGACCTTCTGATAAATTCCAACATCTGATTTATGTTACTCACCGAGCATTGTATAGCGATTGGGCAAGTGCATTTTTATATCTTTAATGTGTTCAAAATTCACCTAAGTCTTGATGAGATCTTGCTGCAATTGGTTGACATGAATTAAAACTTTGAAGTAAAGTTATTACACTGGATATCTGAATGCACCACAGACCAGAAATGAGTGGTGAAGTCGATGTCAAATAATCATTTTTGCCAACTATTGCAAATTTGTCACAAGTGATGCAATTTCACAGTCAAATTTAGTCTCTTGCAACTTCACGAGAGGGCCCTGAAGTCTCAGGATTTTTCTGCCACTGACATTTGCTTGGAGAGCTTGGTTGGACTGGTTTACTGACTATCTGTCTGCTGATTGGTGATCTGGTTACACAGAGCAGCTCTGCAAAACCCTGAAGCTGCCGTTGGCTTTTTTTTTTCACATTGCACTCAGTCCCTAACCTCTCCTGAAAAAAAACAACATTCATCTGTTTTAAAGTAGTAGTATCCCGCTATTGTTCAAGATACAGCAAATGCTACATAACCAATTGCAGCTTTGGTTTATACACTTTTTTTACACCCAACTTTTACATAAAATAAACATAACATGACAACACATATTACATTCACATTAAGTGAAAGCATATTGTAGAACAGATTTAATGGTAGAGATTAATTTATAATTAATTTTTATGATGATGTTCAGTTAATTTGACTCCACTTCTATGATGTAAAAATGTAAAATATGAATATGATTTTTCAACCAAAACATTAATCTAAACACAATTTATTTTGGTGCCAGGATGATTAAATGATGAGGCATGGTCATATCAATTTGATCTCTATCTGCTTATATGTCTCTGTTATTAAGAAGGTTTATATTGCTGTGATTGGCATTTTCATAAAAGTGACCTAAAGTCTGGAGGCCCAATAGCACTGGAACCCAGTTGATCCAGAGTCCTTTTATTGTCATCAGGTCTCCATTTACAATTGAAGATGCTCTTATGTTTGGACAGGTGTGGAGGAACAGAAGACGGGGATGAGCCAGGCTAGGGGGTCTGTGTGTTTGTGTTTGCATGGTTGAGGAGGTCAGGTAAATGCGACATACTTTGGTTCCAGCATGGAGGCAATAGAGGAAGTTAAATTTCTGTATTCCAAAGCCCTGCTTACCACCACTGCACCTCCCCCACCAACCCCTCCACACCAGGGTTCAAAGCCTGTAATTCAATACAATGCAAGAATAATTAATAATATCTTGGCCTTGTGCCTCATCACATTGAAATTTTGGCAACTTTCTAAAAACAGGCTTTGTGGTATTAGAGTAACACCGCACCCCCCCCCCCATGTGACCTATTGGCTTTCTATAACAGGGATGTTGCCTTGATATCACATCAACATAATGATGATGTACCATCTCCTCGCCCTGTCCAACATCTAGCAGCTTTAAGACATGGAGTGGTTTTTAATGGGGTCTCACCCACTGGCTGGAAAACTGGCAAGACATCCTTGTCTAGGGAAGGCCCGCCTAGTTAAATGCCACTTAGGCACTTAACTGGACAGAAGCAGGTCTTCACCGAGATCAAGGATGCCAGGAAGCTGAGGTCCCACCCACCAAGAGCTGCCAGCCAATCAATGGTCAGCAGATCAATTAAACAGCAGCGCCACTGGAGGGGCAATGGCTGCTGCCGGTATAATGCCTGACCAAGGTCTAGTATCATTGGACCCCAGGCCACAGGTGAGTAATGGTGGGAAGGGGGCTGCTGGCTGAGGGCCTCGGAGAAGTGGGAAAAGCAGGGTCTGCAGCAAGGGCAGGGTGACGGCTCTGAGCCTGACCCCTCCTTCCTGTCGTCAGCTGGCTCGATCAGCCACTGAGTGCCTTTGAACATGGGAGCCTCTAGCAACACCAAGGGCCTTCCCACCACGGACTTAATTGGTGTGGAGGCGGGAAGGCAGGGCCTCAAACCATCACCTCCCACCTGATCAAATGCCCCCTCTACCATCATAGAAACATAGAAAAATAGAAGCAGGAGTAGGTCATTTAGCCCTTCAAGCCTGCTCCACCATTCATTATGATCATGGCTAATCCTCTATCTCAATGCCATACTCCCGTTCTCTCCCCATACCCCTTGATGCCTTTATAGTCTATAAATCTTTCAATTTCCTTCTTAAATATATCCAGTGACTTGGCCTCCACAGCCTTCTGTGGTAGAGAATTCCACATGTTCACCACCCTCTGAGTGAAGAAGTTTCTCCTCATATCACTCCTAAATGGCCTACCCTGTAACCTGAGATTGTGACCCCTTGTTCTAAACCCCCCAGCTAGAGTAAACATCATCCCTGCATCCAGTCTGTCCAGCCCTGTCAGAATGTTATACAGTTCAATGAGATCCCCTCTCATTCTTCTAAACTCCAGTGAATACAGGACTAGTTGGCCCAATCTCTTCTCATACGACAATCCTGCTATCCCAGGAATCAGTCTGGTGAACCTTTGCTACAGTCCCTCTATGGCAAGTATATCCTTTCTTAGGTAAGGAGACCAAAACTGCAGGCAATACTCCAGGTGTGGACTCACCAAGGCCCTGTATAGCTGCAGTAAGACATCCTTGCTCCTGCACTCAAGTCCTCTTGCAATGAAGGCCAGCATTTGCCTTCTTAACTGCTTGCTGCACCTGCATGCTTGCTTTCAAACCTGCCACAGGGCAGGACATTAAAATCTGCCCATGTTTTCTTCATCCAGTGCCTTTTGCTGAAAGTTCATTGGGTTCTGAGAAGAGAATGTTTCACTGAAGCATTCCCCCTTAGGTGGGACCATGAATAACAGGAAGGACTTCAAAAAAGAATTTTGTAAAGCATTTTCAGATGCAGTAATATAGTTCTCTGACATGTTAGGGATTAAATAAGCCACTAATGAGGTTTATAAATCATCTGTCAATCTATATTGGTTTGCATTTGAAATAAAATAGCAACTCGAGATTTTTACATCAGTTTGCCTCTTGATATATGAGATGGTGGCGTTGGCATGTCTGATTAATAACAAGAAGGAGTAAAATTTGAGTCTTTGAGCTGATCAAGCCAACAGTGTATTGTAGAATATAATTAGGATAACGAAGTATTATGTAGCCTTTTTTAAGTAGCATCCAGGGATGCATGGGAAATAATTAGTGCCATATGGGCTGAGGTTGTTTGAGGATTGTTTTAAGGTTCAGTTAGTACTCTGTAAGAAGCAGAAAAAGAAATAGTTCTGTAATGTATCCTTTAGATGCTACATTAACTTGTTCCCACACTGATGAGAGTATTTTTGTCCAGAGTTCCATAGTAGCATGAGAGGCGGATGGAACCAATAGTTCATGGACTGAATCTGTATTTATTCCCAAGGTCATCCCCAATTGGAGTTTTGTTGCTGAGTTCTGTTGTAACTAATATTTTTTATTTGGAGCTGACACTTTATTATTGGCTAGCAAAGTGTAAAGGGGCCTATCTGTTTTTGCAGAGAAAGGGGAGTGATGCACTCAGAGCAATTCCTAACCACCGGCTGCTTGTTTATTACCTAGATAGTTTATCAGGGGGCTTGAATTTGAAAAACAGATTGGGGATGGAGAGGACCATTGATGCCCAAGTCCTGCCTGCTGCAATTTTTAGTTTAACATCGAAAACCTCCCCTGCCTGGACAAATACCTCAATCTATTGGGCTAACATTTTGTATATTCAATTAATCACATTCAATATGTGATTCACCACAGTTTGAACACAGATACATGAATATCCTGTATGTGCTGCTGCAATTTCAGTTTGTCAATTCTTCTCTGGAAAATCCTGATAGAAAAAGAAAAGAGAATCCACATGGGATTGGGAAACCCCACCACATCCCCACCTCAAAGCCTCCCCACCTCAACACCCCCATCCAAAACTACCACCTCCACAAACTCAGATATATCCAGCTCAGGACCTTCTGAAGTGGGGTGCAGAAGGATATACGTGGAGAATGAGTAAGCAGATAGAAGGAGTGGCAGAGGAAGAGGCACTTGCTGACCCTCCTCAGCAGATCTGGAAAGGAGGAGACCTACATTTAACACTACATTTCCAACACTTCCTGCTTTAATAACAGAATTAACAAACATAAGATGAACACTTAGGGATTAGAACACCCATTTCTTAACAGAATGAAGAAAAAGTTGATTAGCCACTTCAGAAAAAAACATGAGGTGGCTAACGATCTAGTTAAGAAAGGTTGAAAGATTAAGTTCAGGGAGAGAGTTCCACGTGTTGTACAACACAATACTTTTATAAGACACTACTATTATTTAAGAAAGAGGGAGAGAGAAAAAGGGGAACAGTTAGCCTGACATCAGTAGAATGGAAAATGCTAGAATCTATTATTAAGGATGTGATAACAGGACACGCTAATGACTCAAAGGAGCAGACAGGTTTCAACAAGAGACAACAAAATTTTATTACAGAGAGCTTTTCAGGTGCTATATACTCGATCAGGATTCTCATCAGGAAACCCCACACCCTAGATTGCCCGCACTTAGGGCTCATTGCTCGGAGCTTTAATAAAACATCACGTGACCCCTGATAGACAGCAGGAGGCGCTATACCCTCAATACCACATCTCCTCCTCCTTTAACTTTTTTACTATTTCTAAAACAGGGAAACAGTTGAACATCCAACAACATATACATATATACAACTTCAGGTGATTGAAGATCAAGGCTGGGATTTTCCATGCCCACTGGTGCCGGGCGTGTTTGGTGGCGAGAGTGGACAACATGGCAAGAAGGACAAAAATTGGTTTCACAATGTCATGAAACCACATTGCGATTGTCCTCTCATCCCATCGATGGTGGGCTGCATTCCCCTCCATCGGACATCAGGAACCTCATTGCAATACATCACCACAACATTATAAGGCTAGCTCGCCAAACGTAGCCCTACCGCACCCCCTTGCTGGATTGTCCGCCCATTTCGGCAGGAAAACACGGTGATGTGTTTCACAATAGCATATATAAGGCGTACACCCAGTGGGCTGCAATTCGCTCGCGACTTGTTTGCCTACCTTGCTTTGGTCAGCACTCGCAGTCATCAGCACCAGGCTTCACAGAGAGCATCACATCACTTTTAGGGGGGCTCACAGGTAGGCCTCTACCTACCAGGTCAGCCATATGTAGGTGGCTTTTCAATGTCTGCAGGGCAAGGTCTTGCTTGGGAAAGGGGGAGAAGTGGCCTCAGGCAAGGAAATGCGCTGTGGGGCGAGAGCTATACTGGGGAACGAGAGTATCCCAGGGTGTGTGTGAAGGCACATGTTAACCTGTGCAAGCGGCTTCAAGATGGTGAGGGCTGAGAAGACAGTCTCCAGAGGAGATGAGGCCAGATGGAGATGTGAGGGTATGTGCGAGAGAGTGAGTGGTGATGTCCCTTGAGCTGGCAATGAGTGAGATGCCAGTGAATGTGTGATGGGCTTGAGTGTGTGAGTTTAGAGAGATGAGATGATTGCCTTACCCTGGCTGCACAGATTAGATCATTCACCCTCTAACTGCATTGGATGGCCAGCCTCTTCTGTGCAGTATTGGCACTGATCCCCACTGCCATTGCCTAACAAGCTGGAGTGGTAATGTTGCTGCCCCTCCTGCAGCCAGAGCCGGGGTATAGGACATCACAATGGGTCTCCATGGCATCCAAAAGTCACTTGAATGCTGTAGTTTTCTTGCCTTTCAGGGCCATATCTTCTTTGCAGCAGTCCTGGGTTGGAAGCACTGAGCACGGCTCTACTTTATATGTGGTGCCTGGCGTGATGAAGCGGCGAGGTGATGGCGCGGCAGGCAAATTGGAGTCTGCCTGCCATGGAAATGGCGTGTTTCCTGGGAATGCATAGTTAATGCAGCAGGTATGGGATGATAAGGTGTGAAAAGCTGCCATTGCGGCCAGCGGGTAAAGCCTCATTTTTCCCACCTGCCCATTATAGCACTTAGTGCAAAATTGGCACGATTCCACCCCAAGTCTCTGAAGTGCTCTCCTTATATGGCTAGAGTAGCGTAGCTCTACCACTTGAGATTCCTCAACAGGATCGACCGGATCTGCAACTCCAGCATGAGACATATCATCGGAACATGGCATTTCAGGGTTTGACAACTCTACAGAGACATTGAGCAAGTCTATTCTAGGTCGATCAGTCACCCGAGGAATTTACAGTTCAACATTATTCATAGGTGGAATAGTTGATTGTTGGAATGTGTTTCTGGCATGAATATGATCTACGTATTTACTGACGATTCTATCTCCTACTTGTACTTGGAAAAATAATGGACCAGTCTGAGACAATGGTTCCAGGAGCCCAACAGGGTCCAGTGCCAACATTTTGCATGAATACCGTGTCACCTACAGTGAATGTGTGAGCTTTGCTGTAATTTTTGATTACTCTGGTTACACTCTACCTTCCCATCTAAATTTGGAAACACCAAACCCTGTAGGTAGGTGGCATTTCATCAATAATTCATATGGTGTTGAACCCATAGTTGAATATGTTGTTGCACAATAACTGAAAAGAAAGCGGGAAAGTCGAGATTCCAGGGTACCTTCTGATAGCTTTGTCATAACAGATTTAAAAGTTTGCACTGCCCTCTCGGCTTGGCCATTCGATGAGGGATGGTAAGGGGCTGTTTTAATATGTCTGATTCCATTCAGATCCATAAATTTCTGAAACTCTGTGCTGGTGAAAGCAGTGCCATTATCTGAAAGGACAATTTCAGGTAGGCCATGTATGCTGAAACTGTGATGTAGCCTCTCGATAGTTGCGTTTGGCATTGGCGACTTGACTTCATTTACATTCATCCATTTGGAATGTGCATTTACAATTAACAAGAACATGGTACCCAAGAATGGTCCTACATAATCGATATGTAACCAAACCCAAGATCAACCAGGCCCCTCCCACAGATGCAGGGGAGTCGAAGCAGATTACTTCTGTTGTTGCTGACAGTGGAGACAGTACTTGACTAAATTTTCAATATCTCAATCAATGCCTGGCCACCATAAATAGCTTCACACAAGCATTTTCATTTTTGATAAGCCTGCATGGGCACTATGGATGTCTGTCAAGAGTGGCTTTCTGCCTTGCAGTAGGACAACCACTCTTGACCCTGTAAGGAACATATATTTTTAATTCTGTTGGACTGTTATAAAGAACATATCTTTTTATTTTTTGTTGGTCTGTGGGTTAAAATTACAATGGCTGCAATTTGAAAGACATGTCCACCGGAACAGGATATATACAATGTTGCAGTCCTGGAACAGAGTATGCCTTGAAAGACAGGATAGTGCCCAAAATAAGGGAGCTGCCAGGCAACATTTTAGTTGGCTCTTGACCAGGTGACCAGATTTTGTGTAAGAGCAGTGCAGCAGAATAGCTCCTACCCTGAAAGGAAAAAGACGTAAAACCTCTCTCTCCCGTATGTGTAAGATTCCAGTAATCCTACAGTAATAGCTAGCTGCCTTTTCTCCTGTTCATATTTCTATAACCTGCTCTCTCTCTCTCTGAAAACCCCTGTCAAGAGGCAAAGGGGAAAATCACTGTTAAAGACATTGAAAAGCAAGTTCTCAACCAGTGAACTAAATATTGTAAGTGCTGGAAGACCATTTCATGTCATCAACAAGAACTGAAAAGAATTTGGAAGACACCTATCAAAATCAACCCATTGAATCCTGTACTCAGGAATTGGTGCTATTGAACCTTTTTATCCTACCCTTAAAATCCATGATTTTGTGTGTATGATGTGTCTTGTATGTGTGTGTATAGAGAGTTAAGAAGGGGTAGAGTTTAAGTTATAGAGTTAGAAATTAGCAGTTCATATTTCTTTCTCTTGCCACTGGTTAATAACAGTTTGTTCAATAAATAGTTATTTACTTGTTAAATTTACAAACTTGGTGTTTGTATTCTGTTAATCTAAATTAAACAGTTAGGTAGAATTGGGGCAAGCTGATGGCTTGATCAGACTTTTCACATTTGTTGCAGCTCAGGGAACAGTGGGGCTTGATATTACAGCGCACTAACCCCAGTAAGTCGTGACCACCCCACAATAAAATCCCGCCTTGGCAGCTCAATGCCACCTGTCTGACATGGAATGGTCTCAATTCTTCAGGTACAGGCAAGTTGGGCCGCCCTTTTAAAGCAAAGTCTCTGAATTTCGATAATGTTGGATCTCTGTTCATCAAATTTCTAATTTGTTTCGCATACACAGGTGAAGAACATAAGAAGTTCAATAATAGTACTAATTCCTGCAGAACAGAGGCAGGATTTTTCAGTTGGCATTGGGCATGCGTCCCAACGTCATCGCTCAGTCCCACGACATTTCATTCAGCAGGCACGCGTCGGAGTCGGCTGCGGACCCGCCGATATATAAACGGTCTATTAAGGCCATTAAGGGAATCATTGATGTAATTGTTAATGCTGCCCGTCCGAACTTAAGGTTGGTGGGCAGGCAAAAAGGCCAAGTGGCCTTTGCGTTTTTTAGAAAACCTCATCCACGTGTGGGATAAGATTTCCTGAAGATTTTATTAAATAAATAAATAATTTTCCCTGTATATAAAAACGTGGCCCATCTCATGTGACTCTGATTAGATATTAAATTAATTAAATAAAGGACATAAGAAGTTATTTAAACATGTCCTCTCATGTGACTGAGTCTGGGCCGTGCCTCAACGAGATTGAAGCGCTCTTTCGCACATATGCGTGAAAGACCGCTGGCCCCAACTCTCCCTCCTTCCCCCGCCAGCACAAGTAGCGCTGAGCGCTACGGCACGTGTATTATGCTGGGTGGGCCTTAATTGTCCCGTCTGCATAAAATGGCGGCAATCGGCCATTCCTGCCGAGCCTGCCCACCACCTGAAATATTCAGGCCCAGGGGTATGCACAATACTGTCTGGCAATGGGAGGTGACTGAGTGCATCTGCATTTGCAATGTGTAGACCAGGACATAAAAGTATACTCGTCTGCAGATAATGTCAGAGTCCATAGTTGTATTCTTGCTGATGCTATTGGTGGAATGGCCTTGTCCTCACTGAATAAACCCACTAATGGTTTATGGTATGTTTGCGGCATCCAATGCTTTTCATTCTAGCTCCTTGAACTCCAGTGTCGGTCAGGTTAGCCTTTTCTAATCTGATTTCTGTCTTTTTTTTTCTGTTTGCCACAGAGTTTTGCCTTGTCCTTCATTTTGATTTCACAGTCAGACAAGTGTCTCTCTGGTGAAATCCTATCTTGATTCAGTTCAGTGGCTGAGCTACTCATGGCTTCATTATCCACTCGCATCTTGGGAAGTTCTACGACTTTTCCTTTCAATGCCTCTTTTGTTTCATTCAGCTGATACTTTGGCTCTTCAGTCTCTTTCTTGTATCTCTTGGTTTCCCCCTGGAATATTGAACATTATTGAGTCTTCTCTGCCAACTGTTTCTTCAGTTTGTTCAGAATGGCACTAAATTCATTTTGGTTCTTGTCATGATTTTCCAGAGTAACCAATTCTGACCTGAGGGACCCTTGCAGCTTATGAAGGCCCTTCAATTCTCCTAACTCAGAAATTCTGGATCTCGGTGAGATTTGAGGTGAAATATCTCACAGACCAGTCGAACTTGACCTTCTGAAGCCAGTCTTGGCCTAAAAGACTGGGTCCTTCTCCTTTCACTATTATTACAAGTGGCTGGGTTGTCTGTTTCTCGTAAGAAACTAGTACTTTGGCGATGCCCTTTACCTGAATGGATTCTCCCGTGTATGTCCTTAACTTGTTCACTCCAAGATTATTGGCTGTCTACCTTCATTAAGGTACCTGAAAGTGTGCTCTCCCACCACTGTAGTTGAGGCACCCATATCCACCTCCATTATTAGTGGCTTGTCATTAACATGGATTGGCACAGTGATAGGTTTGGTTTCCACAGTAGTTACGTTTTACAGGAAATAAACATTGGTGTCAGCAGCTTCCGTTTCTGCTGCATTCTTTAATTTGGCTATGTTGGTTTGCTGTTTTGCAAGCTGCTTCAGCTTTGCCTGGCATTGCCTTACCACGTGACCTTCCTTATGGCAGTAATGACATTCTGTCTCCTTGAATTTACAGGTGTCTGCTCTGAGGTCACCTCCACATCTATAACAATTTAATCTTGAAGTTACTGATGAAGTGTTTCTACTAGGCTTTTTCATGTTTCCCACAGTGAACATTGCATCTCGCTTTGAAGCTGTGGGTCTGGTTTTCGCACCACGGTTGGCCATAGATTCCCGCCCCACAAAAAGCACAGCGCCGTGTTGTATGTGTTGCAAAGCCTGCCAGTCTCTCGCAGCACTTTCCATGGCGAGGGAGATTTCTTGGGTGCACTTAAAGTCGATGTCGACCTCGATGAGTAAACAATACTGCACTGCGTCCTTAAGTGCACAAACTAATCAGTCCCGCAACAAATCATTTAATGTGTCCCCGAAGTCACAATGTTCTGTTAACAGCTTGAGGTTCACTGCATAGGTTGCAATGGACTCTCCTGGGACCATAACTCTGGAATTAAATTTAAAAGACTGCATTATTATGGATGGCTTGGGCTGGAAGTGTGTTTTCACGAGGTCCACACATTCATTATAGGACTGAGAGTTGGGCGGGCTAGGGGCTGTCAGATTGCGAATGAGGTTGTATGTTTTACTGCCACATACACTCATGAGGATGGCTTTCTGCTTTTTCTCTGCAGTAATTTAGTTTGCTCCAAACTAAAATCCAAGAACCCCTACATACTTGCTCTCGTCTTCCATAGTTGCATCATATGGATCAATTTTGCCGAAGAGTGGCAAGACTGGTGAGTATTCTTTTTTCCCTTAAAATTCTCAGAGTAACAGGGTTTGGCGCAGAGTCAGAGTTAATTCTACCCTTGTTGCCAAATGCAATGACTTGACGGAGCAGACAGGTTTCAACAAGAAACAGATAAACTTTATTACAGAGAACTTTTCAGGTGCTACACGCTCAATCAGGACTCTCATCAGGAAGCCCCACCCCACAGATTGCTTGCGCTTAGGGCTCACTGGTCGGAGCCTTAACAAAACATCACATGACCCTGATAGAAGTAATAGGGGCTATACCCTGAGTTCCTACAGACACTTAGAAATAATGGTAGGATTGGGCAGAGTCAACATGGATTTATGAAAGGGAAATCATATTTGACAAATCTGTTGGAGTTTATTGAGGATGTAACTAGCAGAATTGATAAGTGAATGTGGTGTATTTGGATTTTCAGAAGGGTTTTGATAAGGTCCCACACAAGAGGTTAGTAAACAAATTGGAGCACATGGGGTGGGGAATAATATATTGGATTGAGAATTGGTTAATGGACAGAAAGCAGACAGTAGGAACAAACAGGTCATTCTCAGGTTGGCAGACCATCACTAGTTGGGTATGACATAGATCAGTGCTTGGGCCCCACCTATTCAGAATCTATACTATATGATTTGGATGTGAGGACCAAATGTAATATTCCCAATATAACATCCTCAAACCCGCTGTGTCGACCCCAGAACCCCCCGCCCCCCCCCCCCCCGAGACTATGTCCGCAAACCCGCCACCCGAACCCCGAACCCCCCGGGACTATGTCCCCAAACCCGCCACCCGACCCCCGACCCCCCAAGTCCCCAAACCCGCCACCCGACCCCCGACCCCACCGAGACTATGTCCCCAAACCCGCCACCCGAACTCCGACCCCGCCGAACACCCCCGAGACTGTCCCCAAACCCGCCACCCGAGCCCCGAACCCCCCCGAGACTATGTCCCCAAATCCGCCCCCTGAACCCCTCGACCCCCCCCGAGACTATGTCCCCAAACCCGCCACCCGACCCCCGACCCAACCGAGACTATGTCCCCAAACCCGCCACGCGACCCCAGAACCCCCCGCCCCCCCCCCGAGACTATGTCCCCAAACCCGCCACCCGACCCCCGACCCCCCCGAGACTATGTCCGCAAACCCGCCACCCGACCCCCGACCACCCCCGAGACCATGTCCACAAACCCGCCACCCGACCCCTGACCACCCCCGAGACTATGTCCCCAAACCTGCCACCCGACCCCCGACCCCGTCAATATAATGTAATATTTCCAAGGTTAGTGATGACACAAAACTTAGGTGGGAATGTAAGTTGTGAGGAAGATGCAAAGAGTCTTCAAGGGTATTTAGACCAGTTAAGTGAGTGGACAAGAACATGGCAGATGAAATTTAATATGAAAAAATATGAAGTTTGTCATGAAAAATAGAAATGCAGAGTGTTTCTTAAATGGTGAGGGGTTAGAAAGTGTTGATGTGCAAAGGAACTTGGGTGTCCTTTTTCATGAATCACTGAAAGCTAACATGAAGATGCAGCAAATGGTATATTGGCCTTTATTGCTGGAGGATTTGAGGAGATGAGTAAAGATGTCTTGCTGGAATTGTATAGAGCCTTGGTAAGACCACACCTGGAGTAATGTGTAGAATTATGGTCTCCTTATTGAAGGTAGGATATCTTAGCCATAGAGGGAGAGCAATGAAGGTTCACCAGATTCCTGGGATTGCGGCATTGTCCTATGAGGAGACATTAAGGAGACTGGGCCTGTAGTATCTAGGGTTCAATGAATGAGAGGTGATCTCATTGAAACATACAAAATTCTTACAGATCTCAATACAGTAGATGCAGGGAGGATGTTTCCTCTGGCTAGGACTTCTAGAACCAAGGAACGCAGACTCAGAATTAGGGTAGGCCATTTAGGACTGAGATGAGGAGGAAGTTCTTCACTCAGAAGGCATTGAATCTTTCAAATTCATTGCCCCAGAGGGCTTTGGAGACTCAGTCATTGAGTATATTTGAGACAGAGATTGATAGTTTTCCAACTATCAGTTAGATATGGGGATAATGTGGGAAACTGGTGTTGAGCTAGAAGATCAGCCATGACCTAATGTAATGGCCAAGCAGGTTAGGGGGCGGGGGTTAAAGGGCCTACTTCTCACCCTATTTCCTATGTTCCCAGAAAGCAGTGGGTCAGAGCTGAATAGCTGAACTTAGATTTAAATCCTAGAGTTTTGTTCTATTACTTTAATGAAAGGAGCATGTGAAAAAAAAAATATTCTTGGTAAGTATATTTAGGCCAGAAGTTTCTCGTCAGCATGCGGGGTCAGGCCCCACATGCCGACACATAAAATGACACATGGTGACGTCGAGTGAGCATCCAAACGTCACCATGTGCCATCGTGATATTTCGGTGGGTGGGCACGCGATGATCTCCGATGCACACTCGCCATTAATTAACAGGCCATTTAAGGCCCTTGAGGCAGCAATTGACGCCGATTCTTCAGGTCCCGTGTGATCTTCAGGGGGGATAGGCCACATTTTTATAAACCTCATCTATGGGTTGGATAAGACGGGTGAGTGGGGTTTCGAGTGTTATTTGTCAGACATTTAATGCTAAAAGTTACTGATACTTGCCTGTGTGAGCAGGAATATTTCAAAACTCTTCACAGCTGCTTGGACAGGAGTAACAGCCTTCAGATCAGGACTCTGAGTAAACCTCATTTCTGGGGCTTTGCTGATTTCAGGAAGCCTTCCCTTAGCCTGGGAATGGGAGTTGTGCTCCCCACTGGAGGCACCTCCTCCTCCTCTGAGGAAGGGAGGGCCAGAAGGGGGAGGAGGCCAGGAGTTTACATTCAGCTTCCAGGGGAGCCACCTTTGGGAGGGGAGGCGCAGGCTCAAGCGGCGCAAGGCCAACAGGAAGTCCAAGGCAGAAGAGGCCTCAGAAGATGCCACTATCCTGCTGTCAGGGTATACAGGCGGCGAAGCAGTTACCATAATATGTCTGAGATGCAGTACCAAAGGAGGCTCTGTCACTCAAGGGAGACGGTGACCTCCATTTGTCAGATGATAGGCCCTGAGATCTGCGCCAACAGTGCGGGTGTGCACCCCATGGCAGTGGTGTTGAAGGTCCGAGCGCACCCCCAGGAGGCCCTGATTGTTCTCCTGGAGGAGCCTCTCCACAAGAGCCGCCACTCTCTCCATGGAGGAAGCATGGCGCTTGGCCATGAGGCTCATTGCATCGGTAATGCTCCACGTGGACTCCTTCAGCATGGGCATCATGCCACGCATAGCCTCATGTATCTCCGCCATATGCTCCCACATACCCTGCTGCACTTCCAGCATCTGCTGCCTCATGGACGACTCCAGAGGCACATCATCAGCCATGAACCAAGCATGTGCCTTGTCCCCAGTAGTTATCTGAGTGCCAGCGCAGCAGGAACTCTCTGTCTTCATCCGCACCTCAAGCAAATGTGAAGTGTTCTCACCACTGTGCCCCGGAACATGAGTTGACGATGGAATTTCCATCGAGGTACTAGTATCTGCGCTGGTGTCTGCCTGGCAGAAATAGTATGATGCTTGTGAGTCAATATGTTCTGGGCCCTCAGGTGTGAGTGGTAGCCCTTCTGCCTCCTCCTCCTGGCCCTGCTCCAGTAATGCTGAAAGGAAGAACAAGGAAATTTGATTAGTTAAGGTGGAGACAATGTCAATGTGCATGCCAACCCCCCAGATCATTATGCGCTCATCCTTCCATAATCAATGGTCAACCCATGTTGCAAACTTCAATCACTGAGCATTCAGCAGTGCCATAGCTGCTGGGCCACACAGGGTGACCTCAGCGCTCGGCAATCATACTTCCCCATGGCACCCCAGTCTCACTGCTACCAGTGGACCTGGGCACATGGCGCCTCTCCACATCCATGGCCTGCTGCTCAAAAGGAATCCAGATGGCCAACTGGGCTCGGCAGCATTGTGCACAGTCTTCTACTGAAAAGGAGAGAAGAGCATTGGTTAGCCCAGACTGTACCTGGATTCCCATCGCATCCCTGCCAACCTAACCAGAGTGGGACATTGCAGGGCACCAGTGATTCATCAACCCGCAGTTGCCGCATATTCATACCAAGGAGCCAGGCCTGGCTCCCTCCTTGTCCACATGCCGCCTGTATCACATTTGGAACCAAATGGTCTGACCTTGCAAAGCAAGGAGGCACAAGCATGTGGAACGCCAAGGGCAGCAGATGGATTGGTGCCCCGCCACCAGGAAGCTCCACTCCCTGCATGTTATCACCCTGACTTTGACATGTTTCGCAGTTCCAGCACTGCGCCCAGGCACAAACCCTTGAGGTTGCTTCCAAATCAGTACTCTGGATGTTAGTCTAACACATGCTGTGGCTGCAGAACCCATCTCAGCACAACCCTCTCAGGGTGAACTAGGCATGGACAATGTCTGCTGGCCCACCCAGCGAGGGAAACATGCCGTGAAGGACTCAATGCTGTAACTGCACTCTGAGTTGGTGGGAGGGGGCTAGGGGGAAAGCCTACCTGTTGTGTTAACTGACATCTGCCAACATGGAACTCACCCTCCCCGAGTGCAAGAGGTCATTGAACCGCTTGTGGCACTAGACCCATGTCTATCGCACCATGTCATGGGAGCTGACTATGTCTGCGACCTACTCTCAGGCATATCTGGTCAGGTTGGTGGGGGGTGGGGAGGGGGGCTCCTCCTCCCATCCCTCGGAACGAGGACCTCCCACCGTGCTGCCACCTCCCCCTAAAGGGCAGCTAGGCACTCATCAGAAAACAGAGGAACACACTGCCCCGCTGCCCTACCCTCCTGCCTGGCCTACTCTCCAGCAGCACTTTGGGGAGTGCTTCTACTGGCCATAAGGCTGCTTCACACTAGGCAGGCCTTAATTGGTCCGCCCACGTAAAATGGTGGTGTGGAGCCGATCGCTCGTGGAGTTCGGCTCCGCGCCTGCCCGTGTCCACTCCAGAGCGGCCCGCGCGACCATGAGAAAATTCTCCCATTAGTTATTCAGTTCTCTTAAGAGATTAGAGAACTTGAATAAAATCTCCGATAGGGAAATTGTGAATGGCCTGTGGAAGGAAAAGGATCAATGGATTGAATGGTCTTTATCATTCTTCAATTTTTAATGTTTTTAACACAACAAGGGAATATGGATAAGGTATGAGGTTTCAATTATAAATTCAGCTTTAGAAACAGAGTGATAATTTTGGTATATGTGGTGCACAGAGGAAATCTTTCACTTCTATGTCTATGTCCAAGTCCAAGATCCTGTTCAGTAGGGAAATTGGCAGAAAAGACTCAAGTCAAAAGTAGAGCTACAGCACCAAAGCCCTGATTCTCCAATCCATGCTCTGTCTGAGTGAGATGCCATGATGGAAAAGTAGGATTCCAGAAAGCTTAATCTCGATCATCACTAACCACCAGGACTCAGCTATCAGATGGCTAAGCCTGCAATAGATTTAGGTCCAGTCTCCCATTCTGAGACAGGTTTTGCTGGAGAGAACCAAACTCCCCAGTGTGTGTGGGAATCCCAAATTTTAGTTTCCCCAAGCCTTTCTGATCCCTCATTCGTGGCTTGTCGGGTAAATAAAACTCCTGACTCTTTTTATCTAACAAGTTGTTACAACCCCCAAAATGACCAATAATTTTTAAAAAGAAGCATAAATTTCCACATGACCTACACAAAGAGTCGCACGACAAGATTTCACATCTTAAGTTTTTTAATGTGACAAATCAACATCGACTAAGCATTACTTAGTAGGCAAGCTAATACACTGAAGTACAGAAAAAGTATTCCCTATAAACTTCTGAACATAACCCAAAACCCCATGCCACATCTATATATTATACTGCATTTTCAGCAGAAATGTAGTCTTGTAAAAAGATCAAGCTCCCCTTGGCTTTAGCAAGATCTCTTCTCCCTGCCCCAGCAGGGTCAATCTTCCAGTGTCTTTTTAAACAAAGTCCCTTTCATTCAATCTTCTGAGCATAATCAAATGGACTTCCAGGAGTGAGATACCCTTTGATGATTCCTTGGTTTTTAACTCACCACAATCCCACAATCCTGGTTTCCTCAAACAGGGGTTCCATCCTCACCAGCACTCCACTTGATGATTAACCCAAGAACTGTCCTTCTGTTCTATCTGGTGCAGCAGCTCCTGCTTTCAGCCTTCTCCCTCAAGTCTTTCAGTCTAATTGACTCAGTCTTGCAAGTCTGGGCAGCAACACAATCAGCTGCCTCCTCCATTATGTCAAGATGTTAACATTTGTTCTTGACTTTTAATAAGTTTCAATTTGAGTTTCTGGGCGGAATCGTCCCAGATTTGCACTAAATGCAGTAGTGGGCGCGGAAAAGGACATTTTACCCGCCGGCCGCAATGGCAGCTTCTCAAACCGTATCATCCCAAACCCGCCGCAATAAATGTGCATTCCCAGGAAGCACACCATTTCGATGGTGGACAGGCTCTCATCTCCCGCCAAGCCATTACCTTGCTACTTCATCATGCTGGGTGCCACATTTAAAGTGCAGCCATGTGCACACCTCTCAGTGCTTCTAGCCAAGGGCTGCTGCACAGAAGACAGGATGGCCCCAAAAGGCAAAAAGACTGCAGCCTCCCACCCTGGTTTAGTGACCCATTACTCAAGTGCCTTTTGGATGCCGTGGATGTCCTCTACCTCCACTTTGGCCATAGGAGGGGTAGCGGCATCACCAATCCAGAATTCAAGGCAGTGACAGTGTTGGTCATTGCCATCCCTTCAAACCCTCACCCTCCCATCCCACTGCTTCACTTTGCCCTCAGTCATTCTCACAATTCCCTTGTACCAAGCCAATCCTCAGCTCATCTCCCCCCCCGCCACCCCCCACCATCCCCCACAGGAGACAGTCATAGGCTCGTTAGAGCCCTCCTTGGGATATCCCCCCACCCCGGACCACCACCTCCCTCTGGACCCCTGCCCCACTTGGAACCCCTTCTCTCGCCCAAGACTCCCCATCTCCCTTAGTCCCCCACCCACCACAGACTCTGCCCTGCTTCCTCCTTCCTGACTCCTTCCAACACCCTTCCTTCTTCTGCCATCCTTAGTCCTTCTCCCCCCTAACAGCTCTTTCCTCCAACCTTACTCCTTCTCTGTTCCCAATTCCTTCTTCTGCCTTTGCTTCTTCCTCCCCCGGACTCCCTCCACTCACTGCACTCCTTCCTCTGCCTGGATTGCCTCCCCTGCCTGCACTCCTTCCCCTCTCAAAACTCCTTCCCTTACCCCTCCCACCCCACCTTACACCTATGTCTCCAGTTGCCTTCTTCTGCGCCGTTACTCCCTCCTGGCCCTGTACACCCTCCCCCCCAACCTCTCCCAACACCTTCCTTCCCCCCTCCCAACTTCATTGCCCCTAACACCTTTGTTCCCTTCTCCAAATGTCCCCTTCCCAACACCTCTTCCTCTCCTAGTCAATTCTAGACCTTCCCCTCCCAACCACCAGTACATCAACCTCTCCCAAACACAGCTGGACCTTCCTCTCCACCTCCTCAACCATCATCCATTGTGAGCAGACCCTCAACCGTGTCTTTGCAACTTCCGTGAGCTGCTTCGCAGCAGAGCCATGTCCATGAGAATCCACTCAGCATGCCATGGTTGTTCCTCCAGTCTGCCATTTCTGTTGGGATCCAGCGTTTCTTGTTTCCCGGATGTCTGCGATGTTAGCAAGGCCCTGGCGATAGGGGCCGACTTCTGCACATCACACTTGTCAAGATGTGTTCTGCACTGGTGTGTTTTCCCATCGATGTGGGCAGATGATCCAGCGGGGGTGGAGTGGCAGGGTGGGGGGTGCTGATACTGGCAGGCTGGCCTTAAATGATATGCAGATGTATTACAATGCGGTTTCCGATGCCTGACAGCAGGAATCGCGGCCTGCCATCAATGGGCTGAGCGGGCAAGTGCAAACTAGTTGCACAACATTGTGAAACCGTTTTTGCCTTCTCGCCATTTTGTCCGCTCACGCCGCCGAACACACCCAATGTCAGTGGGCACGGAAAATTCCCCCCTCTTTCTCCATGATAAACAAGCCACATGGGTTTGTTTCCAGGCAGGGTCAGCATGAGGTCACATGGATTTATCTCTGGGAAGATCACGTAGCAGGTCCTATCCCGCTCTCCAAACTATTCCGCTTTACCTTGAATTAAAGGAGACAGCTTAAAACATAACGATCTTATAAAGTCCATCATTTGTAACAATGTGCATCGTCATGAAGCATATTTTCTTTATGTATATATTTATATATAAAATAGCAACCATGACTTCAGAACCTCCTAAAGCACTTTCAGGCCAATAAGATGTAGCCGCAGTTGTTACGTAGGCAAACATCATAGCCAATTTGGTCTCATAAACAGCAGTGAGATAGATGGCTAGCTATTCTGTTTTGGTGGTGATAATTGAGGGATAAATATTAGACCAGGCACCAGAAGAATTATTTACTCTTCTTCAAACAGTGCCATAGGATCTTTCATGTCCATTTGAGTAGGTAGGCAAAGCCTTGGTTTAACATTCCTTTGAAAAACTATCACCACCTTCAATGGAGCACTTCCTCAGTACTGCACGGGAGTGTCAGCAGGCACAGCCCACCTCCAATGAACTTGTAGAATGACAAATTCAGGATGGGTACATTGAGGATTCACATACAACTATTCCATGTGTCTTGAGGATTCTTTCTTTTGAGATATCATGCCCTAAGAGGGCATTGGCAATCATGGACTTCTATATGTTGGTCCATGGCTATGCTTGGCAGGGTACTGCAGTGATTTGCTGTTGCCTTCTGCATCTTCTGACTGACCAGGAAACTTCCCCACTCTTACCACCTGCCATAGGTATATTGGGAGGATTTGACACATTATGAATGCATCTTCTGTGACCATAAAGTCCCAGAGCAGGTCTTGAATCCATAGCTTATAACTCAGAGGTCAGGATGCTACCACTGCGCCACAAGAACCCCTGCTTTGTAGGCTATAAATTCAGAAATAATAGACAGAATTCAACTCAGTTAAAAACAACAAATTCAGGTTTTGCATATCAGCAAAACTAAACATAAGATTTCTAAATAAATAGAAAAAAGACAAATCATGGAAAATAGACATCATATGTAAGAGTGAAGTATGAAACGAAAACTTAATAAAGGCTGGTAGCCACCATCAAAGGCTTTGTTTTAACTGTACTGTTTCACAAGCTCAAACAACTATAATATACTAAGTGGGAGCTGCTAACAGTGAGCATAACAACTAGGTGGGGAGTGAGACAACATTACAAGGTGTTAGATTACACCAACACCAGATGTCATGTTTCTGCAATGTCACTTTGCAAGTGTGAAAGCAAAGTTGAATAAAATTGAAGAGAAATCGGCAATGGACCGGATTCATTATGAAAGTTCAGGTTGTTTAGCTAAGATTGGATCCTTTTCAGTACTTTAATATTAAGTGCACTTTGATCTTCAAGCAATTAATTTTAAAATTACATTCCTTAAAATCAACGATGGTGTGCCTGTTAGTTCAACTCCTTATTATTATTGGGCACAATACTGGTAATTGCTTCACCAGAAACTCCAACTAAAAATGATTGCAACAAAAAACAAAGATGAATCTTAAGGGAAATTAGGTGTTTGTGACTGTTTTTTAAAGGCATCTCTGATGGTTTGGCCCTCCAGTTAATCACCCTACTCTACTTGAGGCAGGGGTGGTATCCCTAGGGACTGAGATTTGTTTCCCAGTCGATTGTTCTAACTAATTCAGTGTAAACTAATTCTTATGTGCTTTGTGTTTTGTGAGATTAAACCACACAGATTCCCACCCGGATTCTTATGCACATTGTTCCTCCACGAAGCAGCTCTCGATAAGTGGGAGGTGTCCAGGCAGCAGCTTCGACTTCACTGAGACTTCAGGACTTCACGGACTTCGCCATAGGCTGATACGGATGATCGGTGAAGGGTGGTGGAGGGGAGAGGAAGGTACAGCTGTGAGTAGGAGAGAAAGGTGAACTGGTTGGGGGGGGGCTGCTGGGGAGATTGGAAGTGGGTGCGGGGGGGGGGCGAAGGTGTCAGGTCAGTTGAGGTTGTGGGGGGGTAAAGTTGTCTGGGGGGATGAGGTTGGAGGGGGGTTGACGTCGGGGCTGGTGAGGCTGGAGGGGGGAGGATGGTGCCTGGTGGGAGGAGGGAGTGCAGGGGAGGAGGGAGTACAGTGGAGCGGAGGGTGTAGCGGGATGGAATGGTGTAAGTGGGGAGGTTGGTGTAAGGGTGGAAGGAAGTGTAAGGGAGGGGGTTCGAGGGGGACTCGTGTCCAGGGGAAGGGGGGTGCTCGAAATGGGGAAGGAACCTGGGGGAGGAGGGTAGTCGGAGGGGGGAAGGTGTCTGGGGGAGGACGGAGTTCGGGGGGGAAAGTGTCGAGGGGGAGGAAGGAATTTGGAGGTGGGAGGGAGTACGGGGAGAGGAGGGATTTTGGAGGGAAGAGGGTGTATTGGGGGAGGAAGGAGTTTGGAGGAGTGAGGGTGTGTGGAAGAATGAAGGCATTTGGAGGGAGAAGGTGTCCAGAGGGAGGAGGGAAGTCAGAGGGGGGAGGAGGGAGGACGGGAGGAGGAGGAAGTATGGGGGGAGAGGGGAGCAAGGCTGGAGGAAGGAGTAATGGTGGAAGAATAGGGGGTGGTATCTCCAGGTGAACATGCAAGGGAGGGGGTCTGTGGTGGCTATGATTGCATCCTGAGGAGCGAGCTGAGGGTGGGTGTTGTAGGATGGAATGGTGAGTGTGAGAGGGGGCAGAGGGAACTGATAGGGTGAGAGGGTGAAGGTGCATCAGTACCAGTAGAAGGGGTGCGAGGGTGGTTGGTGGGGACAGACCCTGCGGGTGGGAAGTAGGAGGTTGGGAGTTCAATGTGGATGGGGGTGGTATTTTCAGGAAGGTAGGGAACGTGCACATTCACCTGGACACCCTGGAATGATAAGGGTTCGATGGTGATGCCAGGACAGTAGACAGTGGTGAGGGAAAGGACATGGGTGACTGGGGGAATGGAAGGATGGGGGAGTTAATCAATAACTTAATGACTACCATGCTGTGCAAATTGAAAGTGAGCAGAGCCTTGTATTGGACAGGCACAGGTGGTGTTGTAGTAATGTCAATGGCCTAGTAATCCAGATACTCAGGCTAATGCTCTAGGGACATGGATTTAAATCCCATTAGAGCAGCTGGTGGAATTAGAACTCAGTTAATAAATCTGGAATATAAAGCTAGTCTCAGTGATGGTGATGGTGACCATGAAAATATTATTGTTCGTTGTAAAACTCATCTGGTTCACTGATGTCCTTTAGGGAACGAAATCAGCCATTCTTACCTGGTCTGGCCTACATATGACTGCAGACCCACAACAATGTGGTTGACTCTTAACTGCCCTCCGAAATGACCTAGAAAGGTCAGTTCAAGGGCAATTAGGGAAAGGCAACAATGCTGGCCTTGCCAGCAATGCCCACATCCCTTAAAATAAAGAGATGCTGCATGGGGCGCAATCAGTGGGTGGATGGGGATGCAGGTCAGCTCAGACAGACAACTGAAAGAGAAACCCAGCAGGCTGCATTGAAAATGTTCAGGAGAGTGAGTTGAGTGTGATGGATGAAGGCTCCACGTGTGTGGAAGAGTACTTGTACAAGGCTCTGAAAGGCCCTATCACACATACACTTCTCCCTCTAGAATCACTCGTGGTCCAGTTGCATGCTAGTTGTGGATGGGGGGGTGGGGAAGGACTTGCGAAGCCTATAAATGAAGCTGGAAGGCAACATTACATATTATTCAGTGAAATTGAATATATTTTTAGATTATAAAGTGACAACATGTGTTTACCCATGCAACCACGTGCTCAGAATTTCTTAATTTTAATAGGCCTACAGCTTCTTCTAGGTGCTGCCCTGACATCCACAGCATGGGTGGAGACGGCCTGTGCAATGTTTGGCCCTGTTGCCTCTGATGACTTTGGCATGCGTCCTCTGGAGACCCACGGCCTTGAGGGCCCTGGTTTACTTTGCCTGTCCTCCTATGGTCCAGCTGCTCCCTCTGCAGTGACAGAGGATGAGGTTGAGGAGGTCACAGGCAAAGGGAGCTTGGAGGGAGCAGACAGCCTCTGAGATTCCTGGGATGACCCAGAGCTCCCTTACATTGATTGATAGGCACTTTGTTTTGAAATTAAAATGGCACCTGCTGATCTTCTCTTCTTAGAGAGCAGTCTATAGTTTGGACAGCTGTGGCCATTATCAATGCTTGATTGAGTTTCAAGTGTTAATGGGTTTCAGCACAGTAGGCGTTCCATTCATCTGAGAGTGAATGACAGTTTCAAGAAGTTGGAATACCAGATTGTTGCTTTGTTGTGCTTTCTGGCTTGTTGCCACAAGTCAATAGGATTATCCATATTACAAACTTTTATCACATGGCAGGATGCATTTTTTTCCTCAGACTCAATGATTGGTATTCTTTTAATAGATGGTGAGAGGTTTTCTTTTCCCCCAAGAAATGTAAAATACTTTCCATTTTTTATTGTATGGAATCTGAGGACTGTACATTGTGCATACTGGGTGAGTGTCTATGGAGTGACATGGAGGCATATAGGTGACATGGGTGATCTGTGGGGGCATGGAGGATATATGGGGACATAAAGGTGGCATCGCTGATCTGAGAAGGCATGGGGTGGATGGGAGAGAGGGAGATGAGGGGTGAATTTGAGGGAACCTATAACACATTTGGGAGCTGGGATACTGTGTTGGACAACTGAGCCAAGCCTTCTAACCGGCCTACCTCCACACTTCTCATGCACTCCAATGTGGCTTACAAGCTGCATTGCGAACATGATCCTAGTATGAAAATAAATGGCATGTGAAGTCACACATGGGTCAAGTGTACAGTTTGTGAGCCACAAAAGTGCTCAGGCTGGGTTTCCCTAGCCCAGAAGAAGAATCAGCCTTAAGACTTTGGTGTCACCTGACATCTCTAGCAGCCTTTCAATATTCTTCTACATCTCTCAGCTAAACCAGGAAAAGACTGAAAGCAATGTCCATTGCACTAAAATTCCTATGAATAGAAACTCACTGATATTTCAGTCTCCTTTAGAATCCCAACTGGGAAAAACTTAACTCAATTGTAAAACACATTTCATATTAATGGGAGAAGCAAATTGCATTTATAATCCATGAAGAATGAAAGACTTTGTGTGTAAGGAGACCTTGCAAACAACAATTAGATGAATGAAAATTTAACTATTTTGGTAGAGCTGTTTTATGTATAAATATTGGATCTGGGAGAATGCCCAGCTCTTCTGCAAATAGTGCCAAGTGATCTCTAACATCTACTTGAACTGACAGACAATGCTTTACTTTTATCTTATCCTAAGGCCAATCGTGGGCAGATCAATGATCCATATTTTAGTGAGATATGAGTAAAAATTTGTTTAAATAGCAGACAAAATAGCAGCAACTAAAATACATTATTCACTGTAACCCAGCTTCCTTTAATTGTTTGAGTAAACTTTTCCATATCTCATCAGTGGCTCCTAAAATTGACTACCATTGTGAAGAAGCCCACACAAGGACATTTAAATAAAGGCAAAATACTGCAGATGCCGGAGGTTTGAAATAAAGAAAAGAAAGTGCTGGAAATATTCAGCAGGTCTAGCAGCTTCTGTGGAGAAAGAAACAATGTTCATCTAATTGCTTCTTTGGAACAGATGAGAGGCAGTAATGTGATGGGTTTTATGCTGTTGAAAAAGCGGGGAGGGCCAAGTGGAGCAAAAGGGAAAAGTGGGATAGGCTAGAGGGTGGTGAGAGATTACATTACAAAAATGTCATGGAACAAAAAGCAAAGAGTGTGGGAATGGTAGTAGTAAAGGAACACAGCATTGGTCCAGAGTAGGCATTAATAGCAGAATGAAGGTCACCACTGCCTGAAAGCAAAATAGCAGAATGCATTAATGGCAGAATAAAGGTCAGTACTGGCTGAAAGCAAAACATGATAACAAGATACAGATTAGCACTCAGTGGGGGCGGAGGGGGGCAGGGGGTGTTGGCAGGGAGGGGGGTGGGAGAAATAAACACAAAATGGAGGACAGAGTTCATGGTGTCAAGTTGATAAACTCAATGTTGAGTCAAGAAGTCTTTAAAGTGCCTAATCTGAAGATGAGGTTCTGTTCCTCAAGCCTGCATTGAGCTTCATTAGAACATTGCAGCAGGCCAAGGATAGAAATGTGAGAATGAGAGTAATACAGTGAATTAAAATGGCAATTGGCTAGGAAGTTGGGGTTATGCCTACGAACAGATCAGACGTGTTCTGCAAATCGGTCACCCAGTCTCTGGTCTCCCCAGTGTAGAGGAGATTGGATTGTGAGGAGTGAATACATTAGAATAAGTTGAAAGAAGTACAAGTAGATCACTGGTTCACCTGGAAGGAGTGGTTGGGGGCCTTGGACAGTGAGACAGGAGGAGGTCAAGGGGCTGGTTTTATACCTCCTGCAATTGCATGGGAAGGTGCCTTGGGAAGGGAATGAGGTGTTGGGCTGATAAAGGAATTGATCAAGGTGTCACAGAGGGAATGGTCCCTTCAGAATGCTGACATGGGAGGAGAGGGGAAGATGTGTTTGGTGATGGCATCATGCTGGAGTTGGCAGAAATGGTGGAGACATTTAGATGTCTGTGTGTGCCATCGCCCAACAGAAATGCAAAATAAAAAGATGTGAATGGGATGATAGTCAAGAGCATCAAGTGGCACTGAGATGGATAGACCAGAGTGACCCTAGCTTCATTTACAGATCTTTACAAAATCCATTTTATGATCCCTGAACTAAGGAGGGGAAAAGCTAGCATCTATCTTAAGACACACACAGGAGAATTGATAACTTCGGAAAGATACCAAAATGTGCTTGGAGCTCTTTAGACAGTAGCCTACTATGCATTAATGCCTATAACATGGGACCAATGTGCAAAAACAATAACATTTTTATGTTTATTGTTACGAATAACTCTGTACTTTTCATCATTATCTTACTGACCTGAATCATAATTTTCAATTCAGTACAAGCCCTGATAGAATTCTGGATCTTTTTTGGTGAGTCAGCAGCAATGTTAGAAACTCACCCTTGCTCTTTTGGCCTGGTTTCTACCAGCTAGGTCAGAGTAAAAATTGCCCACACAATGTCTAATCATCATATTTCCTATCACTTTGGCTTTTCAATAATAAAATGGAAGATAATATAATCTGCTGGGTTCTGCTTTTTTAAGCCTCTTATATTTCTGTTGTTTAATTATGATGCATGCCATATTCAAGCCAACCATTTTAAATTTTCTGACATTTTTTCTTCAGCAGGTGAAGTCAAGTCACATTATTTTAACACTAATATAAAACCAAAAAGCTGTGGATGCTGGAAATCCAAAACAAAAACAAAAATACCTGGAAAAACTCAGCAGGTCTGGCAGCATCTGCGGAGAGGAGCACAGTTAACGTTCCAAGTCTGAATGACCCTTCAACAGAACTGTTGAAGGGTCATTCGGACTCGAAATGTTAATTGTACTCCTCTCCACAGATGCTGCCAGACCTGCTGAGTTTTTCCAGGTATTTTTGTTTTTGTTTCACATTATTTTAACAATGCACGAGCCCTGCACTCCTGCACTATAAGAGCTGCTGTTGCACCACAATAGCCCTAAAGTAGTTATTTTCCTGAAAAATTCTTAGTCAAAGCAACATAGCACTGCTTAGAATAAAGCTTGCCAGGTAAATATGTGTATGTGTGTGTGTGCCAATACTGCCATCTCTTGCAGCACTCATGGGATAGCAGATTATCACACACTGGCAAACATATGGGTGGAAACACAGAACAGGCAGCATCACGTTGGACACTCATTATATGGCCCACCTGTTATTCAGTTTTATTGACTGCAGTATTGGGCATACTGTCACTAGGTATACAGTGCGCAGCTGAGGAGGAGAAGGACGAGGAAGAGAAAGGGAGGTGGCGACCAACACATTCCTTTTCTGGCTGAATTCTTTGTAATCGCTCTTCTGCCTGCAGTACCAGTGAACACAACCCCAATTCCCTATTCTACAATCATCCCACACCTTCCCTTTGTCACTGACCATCAAGAAGTCATCTTAGGCACAATGAAATAATAAGAGCTACCATAAAACAACATTTCCAAACAAACTTTATCAAACGAACCTTGCAATATTCAAGGCAAAAGCCAGCTAACCATTCTTATCTATTCCCTATGAATGTGTCTTCTGAGTACTTTAACCCTGTCCTAGTATTCCTATGCAGTGCTGCCCTAGTGGCTGAAGCATGGCTGGTAGAAAGTTGCGGACTTTGTCTGGGTGAGGCAGCAAATTGCCTTGCTCTTGAACTGCTCCAGCCGTGACTTTGGACTGCACCACCTCAGCATGGGAGGCAGCAGTCTGGGTTGACTGGCAGACAGGCAACAGCAAGAGCAGGTGGAGTGGCAGAGGAGGCAGTGGTATTGTGGTATTGTCAATGGATTGGTAACCCAGAGACCCAGGGTAATGATCTGGGTACCTGGGTTTGAATCCCACCATCACGGCAGATGGTGGAATTTGATTTCAATTAAAAAATTCTGGAATTAAAAGTTTAACGATGACCTTGAAACCATTGTCAATTGTTGTAAAAATCCATCTGATTCACTAATGCCCTTTAGGGAAAGATATCTGCCATCCTTACCTGGCCTGGCCAGACACACAGCAATGTGGCTGACTCTTAAATGCCCTCTGAACAAGGGCAATTAGGGATGGGCAATAAATGCTGGCCTAGCCAGTGAAGCCCACATCCCAAGAACAAATTTTAAAGAAGAAGTGCTGCAGTTATTTTAAGCGTGGACAGAATGGCACTGCCATTCTCCCAGGGTGCCAACTCAACAATCCTAGTAATCTGTTGGCGAATAGGCTGTGAGATCCTGCAAGCCCCTTTAAGCTCGGTGTCCACAGCCATGATGGCCATCTGACCCAGCATGGTAAAAAGCTGACCTTGCACGACTTCAGCCTGAACTGCTGCTGCAGAACCTCAAATGGTGTGTGGCTTCTACTCCTGCTGCGATAGAAATGGAGACATCATCTATCAGATGCTGCCTCATGTTCTGGTCTGCATGTCTTGGAACTGATCACCACTTCCACATTGGAAAAGATGGGCTCCAAGCTCCATGCAAAGCCTTGTGCCAATTTGGTGCTGGACTCACCTAAGCTCCTTGACAGGCCTCCCAATGCACCAAGCATTTCATTGTGCATACGCAACAACCTTCTCCTGTACATTGCCCCTTGAAGTTCTCATCTGATTGCTTTGAAACAGAACTCATATATGTCGCCTTACCTTCCACCAATCTGGCACATTGACTACTTTTCCCCTTGCCTGATTGGAGGCCACTCACGCTCAGTGACTCACCACACGCAGATCCCACTTCTGTGTTATCATCTAAAGGTTGCAAAGAGTTAGTGTCTGAGCTAGTGCCTGCTGGTGAGAGATTGAGTTTGTGATTCTTCATTATCAGTCTCTTCGCGCACTGCCTGGCAATTCTTGGGTACCTGAAAGGTTAAAACCACAAGGGTAGAGTTGTAGTGAGGGATTGGTGTAAAACTAAGAGGTGTATGCTTACCCCACTTGCAGCTTGTAAATTAGAAGAGATTATGGAATGAGTGGCATATGAGAAGGAGGATTAGGTAGGAACGTGTCATCATTTTGAATGGTCCGCACCCTGCCACTGGTCACAGCCTCAGTCGTGGCTACTCCAATGATGGCAAACGCCATATCCTCCACCTGTTCCGCTGCTGCCTGCAATTATCACCATGTCCTGCAGGGAGTGGGAGGCATGTCAGTGAATCTAATGCAATATGTTTGGGTGATGCGACTGTCATGGTTAAATAACTGACAGTGTGTGCAAACTGTGAGATGCGGAGTGAGGTGGTGTGCTCAGTGGAGTAGTGTGTGATGCCAGTATTTCAGCTGTAAGCATATGATGCTTGAACATGCATTCACTAACCTTGTGTGAGGCCATTGAACTTCTTTTGGCACTGCATCCAGATCTTCAGGGTTCAACTGTTGGTATTGATTGTGATGGCTATCTCGTCCACTGCCTTGCAGTGTTTGTCTGAATGGTGTCCTGGTCCCTTCTGAATAGAAGATTTCTCTCTTCTGGTCCACCTCCCGCAGCAAGGTCTCCAGTGCTGCTTTTGAGAAACTTGGAGCTCACTCTCTGCTCTTGCATCATATTTGCTCTTGTTGCAGGTCAGACTCCCTTCCCCAGTCATGTACAACATAGCTGCAGTCAGAATGTATTTGAAGCCAGCCTGCACCTCTGAAAGAAGATCATTGAATCATAGAATGTTTGCAGGACAGGGAATTCTCAAAGAGCAATTCTGTTACTCCCCTGCCTCCTTTTTATTTATTCTTTCAGGGAATGTGGGAATCGCTGGCTAGGCCAGCATTTTTTTTACCATCCTGAATTGCCCTTGAGAAGGTGGTGGTGAGTTTCCTTCTTGAACCGCTGCAGTCCATATGGTGTGGGTACACCTGCAGTGCTGTTAAGAAGGCAGTTCCAGGATTTGACCCAGCAACAGGGAAGGAACGGCGAAATATTTCCAAGTCAGGATGGTGAGTGACTTGGAGGGGAACTTGCAGGTGGTGGTGTTCACACGCAACTGCTGCCCTTGTCCTTCTAGGTCATAGAGGTCACAGATTTGGAAGGTGCTGTCGAAGGAGCCTTGGTGAATTGCTGCAATGCATCTTGTAGATGGTACACACTGCTGCCACTGTGCATCGGTAGGGGAGGAGTGGATGTTTAAGGTAGTTGACAGGGTGCCAATTAAGTGGGCTGCTTTGTCTTGGATGTTGTTTAGCTTCTTGAGTGTTGTTGGAGCTGCACTCACCCAGGCAACTGGGGAGTATTCCATCACACTCATGGCTTGTGCCTTGTAAATGGTGGACAGGCTTTGGGGAGTCAGGAGGCGAGTTACTCATCACACAATTCCTAGCCTCTGACCTGCTCTTATAGTGAGAGTATGTGGCAGGTGCAGTTCAGTTTCTGGTCAACAATAACCCCCAGGATGTTGATAATGGTGGGTTTAGCAATGCTAATACCATTGAATGTCAAGGGGAAATGGTCGATTCTCTCTAGTTGAAAATGGTATTTGCCTGGCACTTGTGTTGGGCGAATTTTATTTGCCACTTATCAGCCCAAGCTTGAATATTGTACAGGTCTTATTGTACTGAACATGGACTGCTACATTGACATGTATATGATAATGTTGTAGTATGCTGGATTAGCTTGGTTAGGGGTGCACTAGTTCTGGAGCACAAGTACTATCACCAGAATGTTATCAGGGTCCATAGCCTTTCCAGTATCTAGTGCCTTCAGCCGACTCTTGTTATCACATGGAGGAAATCGAATTGGCTGAAAACTGGTAGTTCTGATGCTGGAAACCTCTGGAAGAGGCCAAGATGGATCATCACATCGTATTTCTGGCTGAAGGTCATTGCAAATGCTTTGGCATTCTCCGTTGGACTCCTCCATTACTGAAGATGGAGATATCTTTGGAGCCTCCTCTTTAATTCTCCTGTTTAATTGTCCATCGCCATTCATGACTGGATGTGGCAAGTTTAGGTCTGATCTGTTGGTTGTACGATCGCTTAACTCTGTTTATTGCATGCTGTTTCCACTGTTGACATGCAAGTAGCCCTGTGTTGTAACTTTACCAGGTTGACAATTTATTTTTAAGCGTGCCTGGTGCTGCTCCTGGCAAGCCCTCCTGCACTCTTCATTGAACTAGGGTTGATAGTGATGGTAGATTGGGGGATATGCCAGGTCATGAGGTTATAGATTGTGGTTAAATATAATTCTGCTGGTGGTGATGTGCCACAGTGCTCCATGGATGCCGAGTTTTAATTTGCTGAACCTCTTTGAAATCTATCCCATTTCATACAATGATACTGCCACACAACATGGTGCATGCTATCCTCAATGTGGAGATAGGGTGGGGCTAGACGGTAATAAGTAGGAGGTTTCCTTGTCATGTTTGACTTTATGTCATGAGACTTCATGAGGACTGGAGGACTCCAAGGATAATTCCCTCCTGACTCTATACCACTGGGCCTCCACCTCTGCTGGGTCAGTCCTGTCCAAGTTGATGAAGGTGTCTGGGACAAGGTCTGTAAGGTACGATTCACTGATTGTAACTTTGTCAGGCTACTGCTTGATTAGTCTGTGAGACAGCTCTTCCAATTTTGGCACAAGCCCCCAGATGTTAGTAAGGGGACTTTGCAGGGTCGACAGGGCTGAGTTTGTAATTGTCGTTTCCGGTACCTAGGTCAATGCTGGTTGGTCTGTCTGGTTTCATTCTTTATTTTAACTTTGTAGTGGTTTGATAAAATTGAGTGGTTTGCTAGGTCAGCAGAGTCAACCTCATTGATACTGGACTGGAGGCACAGACATAGGCCAGCAGATTTCCTTCCCGAAAGAGCAGATGGGTTCTTAACAACAATCATTTCATGGTCACTGTTACTGAGATGAGCTTTCAATTCCAGGTTTATTAATTGAATTTAAACCCCACCAGCTGCTATGTTTTGAACGTGCGTCCTCAGAAAATTAGCCTGGGCCTCTGGATTGCTAATCCAGGGTCATTACCACTACACCTGCATTGATCTATTCTTCAGGTGCTTATCCAATGCCATTTTGAAAGCCATGATTGATCCTACTTCCACCACACTCACAGGCACCGCATTCAAGATCCTAACCACTCACTGCATAAAAATAGTTTTTCCTCATGTTCTTATGCTGATCACTTTACATTTGTGTCATTGGGCCCCACAGGCCGACGCATAAAATAACACCCAGTGACATCAGGTGAGTGTCCCGATGTCACTGCGCGCCATCGCGATATTTAGGTGGGCGGGCGAACGATGTTCTCGGATGTGTGCCCACCATTAATTAACCAGGTACTCAAGGCCCTTGAGGCAGCAATTGACTGCAATTTTTTGGGGCCCGTGTGATCTTCAGGGTGTCACACAGGCGCAATGGGCAGGCTGGTTGGAGATATTTGTATAAACCTCATCCACGGGCGGGATAAGAGGGTTCAGTGGGGTTGCAAATGCTATTTGTCAGATATTTAATTGTGAAAGTTACAGCTACTTGCCTGTGTGAGCAAGAATACTTTAAAACTCATACCAGCTGTAACAACTTTCAGGTCAGGGCTTGACAGTAGAGATCATTATTGGGGCTTGTAGGTTTCAGGAAGCCTTCTCTTAGCCTGGGAATGGGAGTTGTGCTATCTACTGGAGGCACCTCCTGTGAGGAGGAGGGGAGGGCCAGAAGGAGAAGGAGGCCAGGAGTCCACATTCAGCCTCCAGGGGAGCCTCCTTTGGGAGGAGAGGTGCTGTCACAAGGGGCCCAGGGCCATCAGGAAATCCAAGGGGCCACAGAAGACACCGCAATCCTGCTACCAGAGTTTACAGGCGGCAAAGCAGTTATCTCAATGTGCGTGAGCTGCAGTGGTAACGGAGACCCCGTCTCTCAAGGGAGACAGTCACCTCCACCTGTCAGACGATAGGCCCTGAGATCTGCGCCAACTGTGTGGGTGGGCACCCCATACCAGTGGCGCTAAAGGTCACAGCTGCCTTCAACTTCTATGCCTCCAGCTCTTTCCAGGGGTCAGCGGGTGATCTTTGAGGAGCTTCCAGGCAGTTGTCCACACTTGTGTCAACCACGTGTGCTCAGGCGTGCATTGACTTTCATCCACTAATGCTGGAATGAGGCTAGCCAGACAGAGTGAGCCAGAGGCTTTGCAGTGATGGCTGGCTTCCCCTGCGTCCAGGGTGCAATCGACTGCACACATGTGGCCATCAAAGCGACCGCGGTGAGCCCGATGCCTCCAGGAAGGGCTTCCACTCCATGAACGTGCAGATAGTGTGTCATCACAGGATGTAGATTCTGCAAGTCCATGCAAGGTACCCAGGCAGTACCCACCATGCTTACATACTCAGACCCTCCCAGGTGCCGAGGCTCTTCAGTGCTCCAGGGTGGCTGGATGGATGGCTGCTGGATGACAAGGACTATTCCCTCAAAAGTTGGCCCATGACGCCTCTCTGCCATCTGAGGGCAGAGCCATGCCTCCACAAGGGCTGTGGTGGAGAAAACCATCGGTCTTCTCAAGATGCGATTCCAATGCCTGGATCCTTCAGTGGGTGTACTCCAATACCCCTCAGATCATGTGTCGCTGATGGTGGTTGCATACTGCGCTCTCCACAATCTGGCATTGGCAAGAGGTGACGCAGCAGACGAAGATGATGTAGATGCAATTGCTTTGGCTGCACACAATGAGTCCAGCAGTGAGTCTGAGGATTAGCACGCACAGGAGAACGCTGAGGGGGTAGACGCTGACCCGGGCATACTCCAGGGAGGCAGGGACACCCGGGAGGCTTTAATCCAAAGAACCTTCAGCTAGCCCACCACAGATGGACCTCCAACACGCGCCAGGGCTGTAGGCTCCATACTCGATACTTGAGTGCTAAACCTGCTGGGATAAGAACATTAACTAAGGCCCTTGTCAATAAAGCTCAATGTCAAACAACTCAATCATAAATAAGTTCCCGTCCACCCGTAGAAGTAAGGAATCACCCTGGGCCATGGTTACATATCAAAATTTAATGAGGTTACAAAAGTAACTTCAAAAACTAAAACAAAAGATGTAGCACATCACACCAAGTCTTAAATGAACTAATATGGGGCAACATAAAAACACCAGTGAGAAACCCCTGGTGTGCCTTATGTGCCTTAAATTTATGCTTATGGTTGCTACGTCTAGGTGTTCTCCCCTCACTGGCACTGGTGTCTGAAGCAGCCTGCTCACTGTGCTGTCCTGTTGGCCTTGATGACCTTGGCAGGTGTCCTCTGGCCCATGGAGTCTTTGATGGCCCCACCTGTGAGGGAGCGGCCAGTTCCACAGCTGGCTTCTCCCCAGTCGCCATAGCCTCATCAGATGCCACGGTCACCAGCAGAGGGATGGAAGAGCTGCCGCCCTCAAGAGGAGCCCTCAGAGATGACAGGCAGCTGCTGCGCCAAAGCAAGGACCTCCCTGCTCACCACAGAAGGATGGGCACCGAGCTGGGATACTTGGTGCCCAAACCATTTCCCACACGGTCACTGACCAGCTGAGGTCAATGCCTCTGTGTGGGCTTGAGGTCCGAGCGCAACACCAGGAGGCCCTGATTGTTCTCCTGGAGGAGCCTCTCCATGAGAGTCACCACCCTCTCCATGGAAGAAGCATGGCACTTGGCCATGAGGCTCATGGACTCCTCCAGCATGGGCACCATGCCATGCATTGCTTCATGTATCTCCGCCAGGCCCCCCCGCATACCCTGCTGCACTTCCAGCATTTCCTGCCTCACGGACCACCCCAAAGGCACATCATCAGCCTCCGACCGAGCGTGTGCCTGGTCCCTGGTCTCCAGCAGTCTGCCAGCGCCCTGAGCACTCTTTGTCTCCGCCCGCACCTCAAGCGAGTGCGAAGTGCTCTCACTGCCGTGCCCCGGGACACTAGCTGAAGATCTAATTCCCACAAAGGTGCTAGTATCTGTGCTGGTGCCTGCCTGGAAGAGGTGGTGTGATGCTGGTGATCAATTTGCTCTGTGCCCTCAGGTGTCAAAGGTGGCCCCTCAGCCTCCTCCTCCCGACCCTGCTCCGGTGATGCTGAAAGAAAGAACAAAGACATTAGATTAATTAAAGTGCAGACAATGTCAATGTGCTTGCCTGTCCCCTGGATCAGTATGCGCTCATCCTTCCATAATCAATGGTCAACCCATGTTGCTAACTTCAATCACTGAACATTCAGCAGTGCCATGGCTGCTGGGATACACATGGTGACCTCAGTGCTTGGCAAACATACCTCCCCATGGCATACCAGTCTCACCGCCACTGGTGGAACTGGGCACATGACGCCTCTCCAGATCCATGGCCTGCTGTTCAAAAGGAGTCACGATGGCCAACTGGGCCTGGCCTCCTTCCGTCCGCATCCACTTGGTGAAATTGTGTGCAGTCTTCTCCTGAAAAGGAAAGAAGAGCATTGATTTGCCCAGACTGTACCTGAATTCCCATCCCATCCCTGCCAACCTAACCAGAGTGGGACATTGCAGGGCTCCAGTCCTTTGTTACCCCGCAGCTGCCGCAAACTCACACAAAGAAGCCAGGGTTGACCCTCCCATTGTCCAAATACTGCCTCCATCACAAGGTGTAATGTTGCTAAGCAAGGAGTCACAAGCAAGTGAAACGCAAAGGCCAGTAGATGGATTCCATTACAAGCCTACCGACTCCCACAGCTACCTCAACTACAGCTCCTCACACCCCGCTTCCTGTAAGGACTCCATCCCATTCTCTCAGTTCCTTCACCTCTGTTGCACCTGTTCTGATGATGCTACCTTCTAAAACAGTTCCTCTGTTATGTGCTCCTTCTTCCTTAACCGAGGTTTTCCACCCACGATAGTTGATGGGGCCCACAACCGTGTCCGGCCCATCTCCTGCGCATCCACCCTCACGCCTTCTCCTCCCTCCCAGAAACATGATAGGGTCCCCCTTGTCCTCACTTATCACCCCACCAGCCTCCGCTTTCAAAGGATCATCCTCCGCCATTTCCGCCAACTCCACCATGATGCCACCACCAAACCCATCTTCCCTTCACCCCCACTGGTGGCATTCCATAGGGATCGTTCCCTCTGGGACACCCTGGTCCACTCCTCCGTCAACCCCTACTCCTCAACCCCCACCTACGGCACCTCCCCATGCATACGCAAAATATTCAACACCTGACCCTTCACTTCCTCTCTCCTCACCGTTCAAGGGCCCAAACACTCCTTTCAAGTGAAGCAGCATTTCACTTGCATTTCCCCCAACTTAGTCTACTGTATTTGTTGCTCCCAATGTGGTTTCTTCTACATTGGAGAGAGCAAATGCAGACTGGGCGACCGCCTTGTAGAACACCTTCGGTCTGTCCGCAAGAATGACCCAGACACCCCTGTTGCTTGCCATTTTAACACTCCACCCTGCTCTCTTGCCCATATTTCTGTCCTTGGCTTGCTGCATTGTTCCAGTGAAGCTCAAGGCAAACTGGAGGAACAGCACCTCATCTTCCAACTAGGCACTTTAAAATATTGAGTTCAACAACTTTAGATCTTGAACTCCCTCCTCCATCCTCACCCCCTTTCCGTTTCTTCCCCCTCCCTTTTGTTTTTTCCAATAATTTATATAGATTTTTTTCCCACCTATTTCCATTATTTTTAAATCTATACCTTTTATGCCCTTTTAGTCTTATTTCACCCCACCCCCACTAGAGCTATCTGTACCTTGTGTGTCCTGCTATCCATTCTTAATTAGCAAATTCTTTCAGATATTATCACCACCTTCAACACCTCTTTGTTCTTTTGTCTGTGACATCTTTTGGTTATCTGCTCCTATCACTGCTTACTTGTCCCTACAACCAACACCCCCCCCCCCCCCCCCGACCACTTCTCCCCCCACCACCCCCCCACCTTAAACCAGCTTATATTTCACTCCTCTCCTATTTTTACTTAGTTCTGTTGAAGGGTCATGAGGACTCGAAACGTCAACTTTGTTCTTCTCCACCGATGCTGCCAGACCTGCTGAGTTTTTCCAGGTATTTCCGTTTTTGAGATGGATTGGTGCCTTGCCATCTGGAAGCTCCCCTCCCAGCATGTTAGCACCCTGACTTTGATATGCTTCCCAGTTCCAGCACTATGCCTAGGTGCAGATCCTTGAGTTTCCCCACTGATTCTATACTTTGGGCGTCAGTGTCACACATGCTTTAGTTGCAGATGCCCTCTTAGCTCAACCATCTCAGGTTTGGCAATATCTGCTGGCACACCCAGCGAGGGATACATGCCATGAAGGATTCAATGTTGTAACTGTACCCAGAGTTGCTGCGGGGTTGGTACATTGGGGGGTTTGGGAGAAAGGGTGGCGGCTACATTAAGTGACCTCAGCCAACATGGTACTCAACTTTCCTGAGCGCAGAAGGTCATTGAATCTTTTTCAGCACTGGACCTACATGCGTCACACCACATCATGGGAGCTCACACTCTCGGCCACCTCCTCCACGCACATTTGGTCAGGGTGGGGAGGCCTCCACTTCCCATCCCTCAGAATCAGGACCTCCTGCTGTGCTGCCACTTCCTCCAACAGGGAAGCTAGGCACTCATCCAAGAACAAAGGGGCATTCTGCCCCGCTGCCCTACCCTCTGGCCTGGCCTGCCCTGCTGGCCTACCCTCTGGCCTGGTCTGCCCCGCTGGCCTACCCTCCGGCCTGGCCTGCTCCGCTGCCCTACCCTCCAGCCTGGCCTGCCCCACTGCCCTACCCTCCGGCCTGGCCTGCTCTGCTGGCTTACCCTTTAACTGTCCTGCCCTCTTTCAGAGCATATGGTACTTCATTGTATCCAATTTTGTTTTAGTAGCTCTTGGCAATGTTTTGACTGCTGAGTGGAGAATTAGTGGTGAAAATACCTTTCTGGCAAGAGCCTGCGCTGTTGGTACAGGCCAAGGAGGTCATTGTCTCCCCCTTGCAACTGAGTAAGTAGCTTGGAACATTCTGTTAAAGCTATCACAGCACTTTGATAGCCTTTGTAACATGCAACAGATGTTGTATCCATTACAGCATGGATTTTTTTCAGGTCATTTTTACAAATATTGCAGTAATTTTTCAATTGGTTTGGTGGAGAGGGATATGATAGCAAAAAAATGGGCACTTCACAATGTGGGAATTAGCTGGTGCCTTGGTTTTCATTGTGCCATTCATGCATATGGAGATAGCCTAAATGTGTAGAATTTGAATAACAATTGGGATATTCGCACCCTGCATCCTCCATTGAATTATTGAGCTCTCCATATCATAGTGCTCCTTGGCCTTAGCTGGATATGAACTTGGCTAACTGTCCTGATTGCCATCCACATGTGAGCTGTTCGGCCTTTGGCATCAGGCTGATGCACAGCTGTGCAGTCTGCTGGAAGCTGCTTACAGTATGGATCAATTTGGAGTAGATAATTCCAAGTGGGGATATCAAGTTGTTTGATCTGTCAAAATAACAAATTAAATCAAACTTAATTGTGTGATTGACTTGCCAAAGTCAGGGGTAGGGTTTGGAAGTGTTGGTGGGGGGTGGGGGGTTGCTGCCCAACATATAGTCACCCTTGTGATTGTGGAGTATTGTGGTTGTCTCAAAATATATTGAGACATTACAGATCAGAACCCTGGAGGAAATCCATCTTTAATAATTTCCTATCAATTGGATTGTCATTTCATCTATCCTTATAATTACTCTGGCTTTGCCTCATAATTTGATATATGTGCCTCAGCCTATTAATCTTTAACTTCAAAAATTTGCAGACCATGTAAGATAAGTAATGAGCACCGGTCCACAGCTAATAATCATTTTCATTTGGTGTCATATATTCTGAATTAGAGTCTGGGAATTTTTTGGAGTTTCTCCCACTTTGCCAAAATAACTTCATAGGAAGGACACAAAAAAACCACAAATAATTATGTTCCTTTTCTTTATTCCTATATGGCATGTAGGCATCACTGGCTAACTTGAGAAGGTGGTGGTGAGCTGCCTTCTTGAGCTGCTGTTGTCCCTGTGGGTACACCTACAGTGCTGATAGGGAGAGAGTTCCAGGATTTTAACCCAGCGACGATGAAAGAACAGTGATATATTTCCAAGTCAAGATGGTGAGTGGCTTGGAGGGTGAGTGGTGGTGTTCCATTGTATCTGACGTCCTTGTCCTTCTAGATGGTTGTGGTCATGGATTTGGTAGGAAGAATAGAGGCATAAACTATTTTCTAAATGGGGAGAGAAGTCAGAAATCTGGAGTGCAAAGGGACTTGGGAATCCTAGTCCAGGATTCTCTTAAGGTTAACTTGCAGGTTGAGTTAGTAGTTAGGAAGGCAAATGCAATGTTGGCATTTATTTCGAGAGGACTAGAATATAAAAGCAGGAATGTGCTGCTGAGGCTTTATAAGGCTCTGGTTAGACCACATTTAGAATATTGTGAGCAATTTTGGGCCCCGTATCTCAGGAAGGCTGTGCTGGCCCTGGAGAGGGTCCAGAGGAGATTCACGAGAATGATCCCAGGAATGAAAGGCTTAACCTATGAGGAATGTTTGAAGACTCTGGGTCCAAACTCGATGGAGTTTAGAAGGATGAGGGGGGATCTGATTGAAACTTACAGAATACTGAAAGACCTGGATGGAGTGGACATGGGGAAGATGTTTCCATTAGTAGGAGAGACTAGGACCCGAGGGCACAGCCTCAGAGTAAAGGGAAGACCTTTTAGAACAGAGATGAGGAGTAACTTCTTTAGCCAGAGCGTGGTGAATCTATGGAGTTCATTGCCACAGAAGGCTGTGGAGGCCAGGTCATTGAGTGTATTTAAGACCGAGATAAATAGGATTTTGATTGGTAAGGGGATCAAAGGTTATGGGGAGAAGGCGGGAGCATGGGGTTGAGAAACTTATCAGCCATAATTGAATGGTGGAGCAGACTCGATGGGCCGAATGGCCTAATTTCTGCTCCTATGTCTTATGGTCTTATGGGAAGGTGTTGTCGAAGGAGCCTTGGTGAGCTTGGTGATCCCATTCGATATTGTTGGCTGGTATTTGAGTTAATTTCAGATACCTTTTTTTGCCAATTCAAAGTGAATAATCTCCTTGACACCAATATAATTCCATATTGGCTAAGCCCTCTGTTTGGGTTCTATCTCTTCAAATTGCAACTCTCCACTGCTGCAGCTCAGTTAAAGATTTTACTAATTGGTCTGGGCAAGTATGCCTGCTGGAAAAATTTACTAATTTTGACATGCTTCCCATCACCACTGGAAACCTGGGATAGGAACATAGGACTTAGGAGCAGGAATAGACCACTCAGCTCTTTGCGCCTGCTCCGCCATGCAATTAAATCATGGCTGATCTGATTATTGTCTGAATTCCACTCTTCTGTCTGCCCTTTGTAACCCTTGACTCCCTTGTCTATCAAAAATGTATCTAACTCTGTCTTTAATACATTCAATGACCCGGCCTCCATTGCTTTCTGGTGAAGAGAATTCCATATACTAAAGCCTCTGAGAGAGAGAAAAAAATCACCTCCTTTGTCTTAAAAGGGAGACTGCTTATTCTTCACCTGTGTCCCCTAGTTCTAGTCTGCCCCACAAAAGTAAACATCCTTCCGGTATCTACCTGATAAAGTCCCCTCAGGGACTTACATGTTTTAATCGGATCACTTCTCATTCTTCTAAACTCCAGTAGGTATAGGCCCAACCTGTTCAACCTTTTTTCATAAGATAAGGTCTTTATCCCAGGAATGAGCTTCAGCATTGTCCTGACCTTTACTTATTTTGTCCCAATGTAGAAGACTGCAGAACAATTGTCACCATTTGAAATGAGTGCTTCCCACTTTTTTTTGCTTACATTTAACAATTATGAACAATTACTAGCACCATTCTCTCACATCCTAGCACTTGCAGAATTACCAATCCCTCACAATATTCATTCCTCACTTTACAACAGAAGTATGGTGTCAAAATTTACAGATAATACCAAATTTGAGGATATAGTAAATAATGTGGCAGACTGCAGAGCAGGAAAACATTAATATTCTTAGAGGGTAGGCAGATGAATATCAAATTAAAATCAAAACAGTGGAGTAACAGGTGGTTCAATTGATTGAAGGAATTAGGAGGCCACTTGTTGTCTTTGAAGTCTAAATCAAAAGAGGAACAAAGAGATAAAAGCAAAATATTACGGATGCTGGAAATCTGAAACAAAAACAGAAAATGCTGGAAAAACTCAGCAGGTCTAACATCTGTGGAAAGAAAAACAGAGTTCATGTTTCGAGTCCGTATGCCTGAGTTATATGGACTCGAAACGTTAACTCTGTTTTTCTCTCCACGGATGCTGTTTGACCTGCTGAGTTTTTCCAGCATTTTCTGCTGCTGAATGCCAAAGAGACCTGGGAATACAGATATATAAATCATTAAAGATAGTAACACAAACTGAAAGAGCCATAAAGAGTGAAGGAAGTACAGAGGTTCACATCCAGAGGATTACAATCCAAATGCAGGAAGATCATGAAACATTTGTACAGATCACATTTGCAGTCGCAAAAGGAGATTTTGGAAAAAAATAAAGAGAACATTTAGATGAATTGAAAGAATCATTTGAGAATCAGGAATGATTAAGCAGATGGAGCTTAATTTTCTGCACAAGACAAAACTAAAATGAGACCTGATATGCATCTCAAAAATTCTGAAGGTGTTTGATAGGGTAGACATGGAGAAACATTTCTACTTGTAGGTGAGTCTAGAACAAAGAGGCATAAATATAAAATAGCCACTAACAGATCAAATAAAGAATTTATGAAGAATTTCTCTACACAGTGACTGGTGAGATTGTGGAAATTGCTGCTGCATAAAATGGTCGAAGCAGATAACATTGATGCAGTTAAGGCAGGATTGATGTATACATGTGAGGAAGGGAATAGAGGAATATAAGGGCATGGTGTTACGAGATAATTAGAGTGCAAGGATGCTTGTGTGAAATATGAACACCAACATTGACTAGCTGAGATGTATGATCTGTTGCTGTGCTTTAGATTCTGCAAAATGCAATGTAATTCTACACACTTGGCTTTACATTCATTACTCATTCTATTTTACTTTTATTTCATCTCCTAGTATGCGCACTATATACATAAAACCTAGACATCTCCACTTATCTTTTCATTGGCCTGGCTTTAAAATATTATGGATAAAATATTTGATGATTGTCAGCATATCAACATGGATTTATTAATGGGAAATCATGCTTGATGAACCTGTTGGAATTTTTTGGCTATGTTACTATCAGAATTGATAAAGGGGATTCGGTGGAGGTAATATACTTGGAATTTCAAAAGGCTTTTGATCCAGTCCGCCACAGGAGGTTGGATAGCAAAATTAAAGCCCATGGGATAGGAAGTATGGATTAAGGATTGGTTGACAGGCAGAAAACTGGGAGCAGGAATAAACGGGACATTCTCTCATTGACAGGCTGTAAACTAGTGGGATACCACAGGAATCAGTACTTGGGCCCCAGCTGTTCACAATCTATATCAATGATTTGGACTTGGGGATCAAATGTAATATTTCCAAGTTCAGGGATTACAAAAAGCTAGGCGGGAATGTGTATTGTGAGGAAGATGCTAAATGGCTTCAAGGGGATTTGGACAGACTTAGTGGGTGGAATTTTCCCCTCCAGGCCATGGTGGGTTTTGAAGCGAGCAGGGCCAGAAAATTTAGAGAGAGGCCAAAAATTGGAAACCCACTGGCGGGAAAATAGTTTGGCATTTTCTCCTCAATGCTTCCATGGTGGGTCGGGTTTCCCGCTGATCCATGATGGGAGCCACAATTGCAATGCATTAGTATGTCATGAATGTTCATTAAAAAGGCTACTTGCCAGAATCGCATAGCCCCTCCCAATCCAGATCCACGTCAGCAGTAAATTAAACAGGTCTAAAACATGTTTGGAATAAGTGCCGTGCAGCTGTCAATCCTCACAACATTCAGGGCCTACCCACAACAGCACCACTCTGGGTTTTCACCAAAGCCAGTGAGATGCTACACTGGTGGGACTACAGGCTTGCGTTCCTAATTGCCACCCTCCATTATCTGGGATGGTGTTTCCTGGGGGCTCAGAGATGGCAGCAACCCAGACAGAGACCAGTATTGTGACCGGGGTTGGGGGGGCAGGGGTGTTCGGGGAACAACTGGCAAAGGTGGAGTTTGGTGGAGTCAGAGAAAGGAGGGAAGGGGACACTGGAGACAATGGGTAAAGGTGCTCCAGCATGTTGAACACCACTTGGAGGAAGCACTGAGGATGGCAAGGACGCAGAATGTACTCTGAGTGGGGGACTTCAATGTCCATCTCCAAGACTGGCTCAGTAACACCACTATTGACTGAGCTGAGCAAACTGGTTTCACACAGTCGTGAAACCAATCTCGGCATATTGTCCATTCATTCCACCAAACAAGCCCAATGCCGGCGGGCACAGAAAATCCCAGCCCAAGGGTGGGGAAGCTGGAGCATAACATGAAAGACAGGAACATAGACACACTAGGGGGTGGAATGGGAACAGAGCTACTCGAACAGGAGGGGAAGCACACATGCTCAGGAATACAAGGAGCGTTGTAAGTTTGGCACAAGAAGGTAAGGCTTACACAATGACGCAAGGAAGTGGAGGAGGGCAAAGAATTGCACATGAGGGAGGGGTTGCACAGAAACTCAAAAAGGGGGGAGGAGGAGGGATACTTTGTTGTCAGCAGTCAGGAAGGAATGGAAGAGCAAAGGGAAAGACAGTCATAGTCCCTGATCTGGGGCTAGCTAGTCAGGATCTGAAGTCAGTACTGTGGTTTAGCACACCTCATATTCAGCGTGCAAGAATGAAGTCAGTTCTGGGGCTTTGTGGGCCATGCTACAGAGCTATGCGTGGCACGTACATTGTAGTCCTGCACCAGGGAGGGGCACACATATACTATGAGAGCTCCATGGCATTAGCACCTGATGTTCAGCAACCAGGATGGGTTCCAATTCATCCAAGTTCAACGAGTGTGCAATCATCGGAAGCACATAGTGCATATTTGTGCCAGGAACCCTGGGAGTTCCCATGACTCATGCATCCTGAGTCACCCCCAGGTGCCTCAGATATTCGAAGTGCCTCAGCAAATATGGGAATGCTTGAGGATAAGGGGTACTCACTCAAAAATTGGCTCATGACACATGTGCATTGTCCTCAGAGTGTCTCAAAGGAAAGGTACAATGCAGTGCATAGCTTCACACGATTTATAATTCAGCAGATCATTTGCATCCTGAAGATGCACATCTGATGTTTGGACATCTCAGGTGGGACTCTGCAGTACACTGCAGGGAGGGTCTCCCGCATAGTAATGGCCTGCTGCACCTTTCACAACCTGGTGCTTCAAAGAGAGGATCCCTTGGCAGAGGGAGAAATGGAAGAGGCTGAGAGTTCCTTGGATGGTGAGGAGCAGGAGGGCTAGGAACCTGACGAGGGAGATGAGGGTTAGCTTCCATGTGATGATGCCGTTGAAGAAGCATATGCCTATACCATATTGATAGCCACAAGATTCCAGCAGGAGCAAGGTGAAGGCAATGGTAGACGGCTACATTCCTCCTGCCCCTATAATGCCATGCCAGTGTACTGAAACTGATTTACAATCACTCACATCAACAGCAGGTTTTGTATTCAGACTCATAGCTTCAACCCTCATGATTCACCAGGCCATGATCTTTTTTTTTATTCATTCATGGGATGTGGGCTTAGCATTTATTGCCCATCCCTAGTCACCCTTGAGAAGGTGCTGGTGAGCTGCCTTTTTGAACTGCTGCAGCCATGTGGTGTAGGTACACCCACAGTGCTGTTAGGAAGGGAGTCTCAGGATTTTGACCCAGCGACAATGAAAGAAAGGCGATATATTTCCAAGTCAGGATGGTGAGACACTTGGAGGGGAACTTCCAGGTGGTGGTGTTCCCATCTATCTGCTGCCCTTGTCCTTCTAGATGGTAGTGGTCATGGGTTTGAAAGGTGCTGTCAAAGGAATTTTGGTGAATTCCTGTAGCGCATCTTGTAGACGGTACACACTGCTGTTACTGTGCATCGATGGTGGAGGATGTTTGTGGATGGGGTACCAATCAAGTCAGCTGCTTTGTCCTGAACGGTGTCAAGCTTCTTGAATGTTGTGGGAACTGCACTCATCCAGGCAAGTGGGGAGTGTTCCATCACACTCCTGACTTGTACCTTCTAAATGGTGAACAGGCTTTGGGGTGAGTTACTCATCCCATGATTCCTAGCCTCTGACCTGCTCTTGTAGCCACAGTATTTATATGGTTAGTCCAGTTCAGTTTCTGGTCGATGGTAACCCCCAGGTTGTTGATAGTGGGGGATTCAGTGATGGTAATGCCATTGAACATCAAGGGGCGATGGTTGGATCCTCTCTTGTTGGAGATGGTCATTGCCTGACACTTGTGTGGCACAAATGTTAATTGCCACTTGACAGCCCAAGCCTCGATATTGCCCAGATCTTGCTGCATTTGGACATGGACTGCTTTAGTATCTGAGGAGTCACAAATGGTGCTGAACATTGCGCATTTATCAGCGAACATCCCCACTTCTGACTTTATGATGGAAGGAAGGCCACTGATGAAGCAACTGAAAATTGTTGAGCTGAGGACACTACCTGATGAACCTCTGCAGTGATGTCCTGGAGATGAGATGACTGACCTCCAATAATCACAGCCATTTTCCATTGTGCTAGGTATGACTCCAACCTTGGAGCGTTTTCCTTCTGATTCCGATTGAATCCAATTTTGCTAGGACTCCTTAATGCCACACTCAGTGAAATGAGGCCTTGATGTCTCACCTCACCTCTAGAAAGGTCAGCGGTGAAACCTGTAAATGTGTGCTCTGTGAAGTAAAAGTTGCAAACGCTACATTAAAAGACTTGATTTAGTCCCCACCACATGAATAAGAAATGACAGCAGACACTGAGATGAGCGCATGGTTGGAGATATCATCATTTTGTCAGGTCTCGTGCTTTGGCACTACCACTGAGGTGACACAACTGCAGCTATCCCCTTCAAGGGTGCTGAGAGCCCTCACACAACATTGTCTCGCAAACAATAATGGTTACAAATTCATTTAGCACAATAATGGTTACAAGTGCATTTAGCACACACTTCCGACAAAGATCTTGACACGTGATCCTGACTTCACACAAGGTTCTGGTAACTAGCTTCAGTGAGGTTGACATCACATGAATGTTAGGCTTGTTATGAATTCAATTCATTATGTCTGCTTGTGCTATGTAAGTTCACAGTCTATGGGCATTGTGACATTTAAAGCTACAGCATGTTCCAATGCTATTACATTGGTTGATACCTAGTAACAAGGGTGAGACTAGCTGGGAGTGTTTTGACTGGTCCCCCAGGTCAGTTCAATGGTCAGTGAAGAGCAGTTCAAGGGTCAGTCAACTGGAGTCAATCAGAGAAGAGCTTTCAGGCAGCAACGGTGCTGTGAGCTGGCTGTGCAGTTGGGGCTCAGGAGAAGGCCCAGGAGCTGTTTGGTGGCTCCATGTTGTGGAAAGGGTTGGGCTAAAAAATAACCTGGGATAGTTCCATGTAGCTGAGTGTGGGGTCAAGGAAGCCCACGAGCAGTATTTGGTGCAGTTGAAAAAGACTGGAGCTCAGGGAAATTCAGGAGCAGTGCCAGCTCAGTGAACAGAAACAGAATTATCTGGAAAAACTCAGCAGGTCTAGCAGCGTCGGTGGAGAAGAAAAGAGTTGATGTTTCGAGTCCTCATGACCCTTCAAGAGGACTGAGTGATTATTAGGGGAGGGGTGAAATATAAGCTGGTTTAAAGTGGGTGGGGCGGGTGGGGGGAGAGAAGTGGGGGGGGTGGTGTGGTTGTAGGGACAAGCAAGCAGTGATAGGAGAAGATAATCAAAAGATGTAACAGACAAAGGAACAAAGAGGTGTTGAAGGTGGTGATATTATCTAAACGAATGTGCTAATTAAGAATGGATGGCAGGACACACAAGGTACAGCTCTAGTGGGGGTGGGGTGGAAAGACTAGCAGGACATAAAAGATATAGATTTAAAAATAATGGAAATAGGTGGGAAAAGAAAAATCTATATAAATTATTGGAAAAAAACACAAGGAACAGGGAAGAAACGGAAAGGGGGTGGGGATGGAGGAGGGAGTTCAAGGTCTAAAGTTGTTGAATCAATATTCAGTCTGGAAGGCTGTAAAGTGCCTAGTCGGAAGATGAGGTGCTGTTCCTCCAGTTTGCGTTAGGCTTCACTGGAACAATGCAGCAAGCCAAGGACAGACATGTGGGCAGGAGAGCAGGGTGGAGTGTTAAAATGGCAAGCGACAGGGAGGTTTGGGTCTTTCTTGCGGACAGACCGCAGGTGTTCTGCTAAGCGATTGCCCAGTTTACGTTTGGGCTCTCCAATATAAAGGAGACTGCATTGGGAGCAACATCTCTTTCATGGGCATGGGGAGGTGCCATAGGTAGGGGTTGAGGAGTAGGAGGTGATGGAGGAGTGGACCAGGGTGTCCCGGAGGGAACGATCCCTATGGAATGCTGCAGGGGGGGTGAAGGGAAGATGTGTTTGGTGGTGGCATCATGCTGGAGTTGGCGGAAATGGCGGAGGATGATCCTTTGAATGTGGGGAGAAGGCGTGAGGGCGGATGAGTGGGAGATGGGCCGGACACAGTTGAGGGCCCTGTCAACGACCGTGGGTGGAAAACCTCGGTTAAGGAAGAAGGAGGACATGTCAGAGGAACTGTTCCTTCTCCTCGCTCCCAGAAACATGAAAGGGTCCCCCTTGTCCTCACTTATCACAACACCTGTCCCTTCACTTCCTTTCTCCTCACCGACCAAGGGCCCAAACACTCCTTTCAAGTGAAGCAGCATTTCACTTGCATTTACCCCAACTTAGTCTACTGCATTCGTTGCCCCCAATGCGGTCTCCTCTACATTGGAGAGACCAAACGTAAACTGGGCAACCGCTTTGCAGAACACCTGCGGTCTGCCCGCAAGAAAGACCTAAACCTCCCTGTCACTTGCCATTTTAACACTCCACCCTGCTCTCTTGCCCACATGTCTTTCCTTGGCTTGCTGCATTGTTCCAGTGAAGCCCAACGCAAACTGGAGGAACAGCACCTCATCTTCTGACTAGGCACTTTACAGCCTTCCGGACTGAATATTGATTCAACAACTTTAGATCTTGAACTCCCTCCTCCATCCCCACCCCCTTTCCGTTTCTTCCCTGTTCCTTTTTTTTCCAATAATATATAGCTTTTTCTTTTCCCACTTATTTCCATTATTTTTAAATCTTTTATGCCCTGCTAGCCTTTCCACCCCACCCCACTAGAGCTGTACCTTGAGTGCCCTACCATTCATTCTTAATTAGCACATTCATTTAGATAATATTACCACCTCCAACACCTCTTTGTTTCTTTGTCTGTGACATCTTTTGATTATCTGCTCCTATCACTGCTTGCTTGTCCCTATAACCACACCACACCACCAACTTCTCTGCCCGCCCCCCCTCCCCACCACTACCTTAAACCAGCTTATATTTCACCCCTCTCCTAATATTCACTCAGTTCTGTTGAAGGGTCATGAGGACTCGAAACGTCAACTCTTTTCTTCTCCGCCGATGCTGCCAGACCTGCTGAGTTTTTCCAGGTAATTCTGTTTTTGTTTTGGATTTCCAGCATCCGCTGTTTTTTGTTTTTATTCCATCTCAGTGAAGCCAGTTGCTTGGTTAAAAAGCTGAAATTGTGCCGGTAATTAGATGCTTGCAAACAGTTTCCAGAATCCTGGGTAATGCGGTCTCGGGAAAAGAGATTAAAGTACCAGGAGGTGAGCAGTCACTGAGGCAGTTCAAGTTGGAGCGGCTCTGAGTGAGTTCTGAGGCTAGATCTTCAAAAGTGCAGAATTGGAATCCCTTGTGTATGAGACAAGAGTTTTAATGAGATTTGGTGACTTACAGTGTCCCTGACTTCTGGGTGGGTTGCTGAGAAATCTGTGGGATCTGTCTTGACCACATCGGCCATTTGATGTGGATTGCGGGGTGTTCAACCACAGTTTGTTTGTTGTGTACCTCATGTTAATTCTGAATATTACAGCACAAGGTATATGTAGAATGTTTTACTTTTCTAACTTTGTATAGCAAAGTTTATTGTGTTTGCTCAAATCCCATTGAATCTTGTGGCTTTATTCCAAAAGCAGGGGTCTTTAATCTCAACCTTTAACTACATTAAACAATACATTATTGGTCCCTAACCAAACCTTCCCCCACATCCCGGGGTCTGGCCAAAGACTGTAACAGGCTCATAAAGGGAGGCGATGACTGAGTGGGAGAATGGTTCACCCTCACAATAGGAGAGCATATAATTACATGACACCTTCAAATGACCAAGCCATTCTCATTGACATCAAATGTATTTACAAAGGTGCAATGTTTATACGATGTATACCATGACCCAGAAATGAGGTCAATGTTTCATCATTTTTCTAACCCTGCCACTACGCCTGGATACAGCCCCGGCATCTGCAGCATGGGCGGAGGTAGCCTACTATGCCCCGTGGTCTGTTTTAACCTTGGTGGATGTCCTTTGGTGATCTGAGGCCTGGAGGGCCCGGACCTGATAAGGTCTCCTGCTCAGGGCCAGATGCACCCTCTTCGGCCTGACCAGCTGGATTGATGGTGTCACAGGCAGAGGGGATTCAGTGCGGCTGGGTATCTTTGGAGTGTCCTGTGAGGAGGCCCCCGGCATGTCCAGCTGATGCTCCTCCTCCCTGTGAGTGCCTGAGGGCCCCTTTCCAGCTCCTTGAGGAGATGAGGCACCTGGAGGGAAGTCAAGATACCCCACCCACTCCTCATCTAGCCACTGATGGATTCCATGAATTCCTATAGCCATGGTGTAAAGATCCGAGCACAAATCCAGCAGGATCTGCTGGACAAATGTCTCCATGACAGTTGCCAACCTTCTCATGATAATCTCGAGGTGCTCCTATGTCAGAGACATGACATCAGACAGAACATGGATGAACTCTTCTATCCTTCACTGTAGTCTTCTGACTGCATGGAGACAAAGGTATGGAATGTGATGAGGGGTTGGGAAGCGTGCATGCCTCCTGTGCGCGGTGAGCCCTCCTCAGAAAGGGCTAAGGATGGATTTTGTGAAGCTGATGGATGAGATGATGGTGATGTGAAAGTATCCATGAGACAATCAGTTCTGACGTGTCCCCCACTAATATTGTGTGAAATCCCTGAACAGTGTAGCCCTTCGAGTGAATGATGTAATGATGATGAGAACTTGATACTGCAGGGAGCTGAAGCTTACCTTACCCTGGCAGAGTGGATGAAATCATTCATCCTCTTCCTACACTGGATTCTGTTCTGGGGGCAATTGCCAGCTGCACTGACTTGCTCTGCTATCGCCACCTAGGCTGGAGAAGCGAGGGTAGTGTACTTCCTGGAGCCATCCCTCAGGTACATCATATCCTGATGTTTGTGTGCTCCTCTGATTAAATCCTCGAGGAAGTTGAGGCTAAACCTCAGTGTGGCTTTATTCTTCTTGTGTGCAGTCACCCTGATACGTCCCATGAAGACAGCTGGGTTGGAGACAGTAAAATGTGTATGCTCAGATTGCGTTTAAATATGGCGGCCAGACCTTCAACCTCTCATTAGGTAACGGGGAAGTGGGTGGGAGTGGGAGGTGGACGGATGAATGTGATTCTGAGAGATACTTGCCTAAGCATAATTAATTAGCTTCCAAGAGAAAAAATCAGAGAGTTTTCCAGCAACTCCAGCCAGCAAGAAACTCACCTGCCCGTCACAGCACTTAGTTTCAAAAACAGAAAATTCCGCCAGTGAGTGGGCAAGAACATGGCAGATGGAAAAGTATGAGATTATCCACTTTGGTAGGAGAAGTAGAAGTGCAGAGTATTTCTTAAATGGTAAAAGATTAGAAAGTGTAGATATACAAAAGGACCTGGGTGTCGTCATCAATAAGTCACCGAAAGCTAACATGCAGGTGCAGAAAAAAATTAGGAAGGTTAATGTTCCATTAGCCTTTAATAGAAGAGGATTTGAGTACAAGCTTCAATTGTATAGAAGCTTGGTTAGAAGATTGGTTAGTCAGCACCTGGAGCACTATGTGCAGTTTTGGTCCCCTTACCTTAGGAAGGATGTTATTGCCATAGAGGGAGTGCAGCGGAGGTTCACCAGACATGTTCAGGAGATGGCAGGACTGTCTTGTGGAGAAGATTGGGGAAACTGGGCCTGTATTCTCTGGAGTTTCAAAGAATGAGAGATGATCTCATTGAAACCTACAAAATACTTAAAGGGATAAACAAGGTAGATGCAGGGAAGATGTTCCCCTGGTTGGGGAGTCTAGAACCAGAGGACACCATTTCAAAATAAGAGGGAATCCACTTAGGATTGAGATGAGGAGAATTTTTGTTTTACTCAAAGGATTGTGAATCTTTAGAATTCTCTACCCCGGAGGCTTTGGAAGCTCAGTGATTGAGTATGTTTAAAGCAGAGATTGATAGATTACTAAACATCAATGACATAAGGGAACACAGGGATAGTGTGGGAAAAATGCATTGAAGTGGATGGTCAGCCATGAACGTATTGAATGGTGGAGCAAGCTCAAAGGCCATTCAATCCAACTACTGCTCCCAAGTTCCTATATGTTTTCTTTACCTGTTTTCTCAAATAATTTTATTTGTCCTCCCTTTCTACAAGACAAGACATGACATAATACAAGCACAAGATCAAAATCAAGGGAGGGGTATCCAAGAATTACATCATAGTCCTGACCGCAGTGGAGAAGGAAACCATGGAGGTTTGTGACCGGGGCAATTCCATGGGGTTAGTTAGGTTGCCAACGTTTCTGAGCATAGAGTTTGGATATTATTAAGTCCAGCAAATTTCACAAATTCAAGCTGCATTCTGAACACTGTCACTTGTGAATGTCCTGCCTCTCATTGTTTTCCTAACTCATATTTCTTTAGCTTTTTCTGGATGCTATTGAAAAAGGCATATTGAAAGACGACAGACCTGCTCCTGAGGTCTTCAGCATCATAGGTGCCAGTCTTCAACCAATTCAATTTACTCCACGTGACATCAGAAAACAGCTGAAGGTGCTGGATGCTGCAAGGACAATGGGCCCCAACAACATTCTAGCTATAGTGCTCCAGAACTATATGTGCCCCAAGCCAAAACGTTTTGGCACACTGACATCTGCACAACAAAATGGGAAATTGCCCAAAAAAAAGGGACAAATCCAATCCAGCCAATAACCACCCATCAGTTTACTTTCAATCTCAGCAAACTTATGGAAGCTATTATTGACAGTGCTATCATGCAGCACTTATTCAGCAAGAACCTGCTCAACAATGATTACTTTGAGTTCCACCAGGGCCACTCAGCTCCAGATCTCTTTACAGTCTTGGTTCAAACATGAACAAAAAAGTTGAGTTCCAGAGGTGGTGTGAGAATGACTGCCCTTGACCCCAAGGTAGTTTGATTATGGCCCCAATGAACCTTAGTAAAATTAAAGTCAATAGGCCTCAGCAAGAAAATTCTACGCTGAAAAATGGTTGCAGGCCAATTGCAGGAGTTCCTCAGGGCAGTGTCCTTGGCCAATCATTTTCAGTTGCTTCAGCAAGGACCTTCCCTCCATCGTAAGGTGAGAAGTGGGGATGTTCACTGATGATTGCGCAGTGTTCAGTTCCAACTGCAACTCCTCAGGTAATGAAGAAGTCCATGCCAGCTTGCAGTAAGACCTGGACAACACCCAGGCTTGGGATAATCTGTGGCAAACAACAATTACACAACATATCTGTCAGACAATAAACATGACCACCAGAAGAAAATCTAAGACATTCAACAGCATTATTATTGCTGATTTCTCCACCATCAACAGTCCGTGGGTCATGCTTGACTAGAAATTTAACTGGGTCAGCCATATGAATGTTATGGTCACCAAAGCATGGCAGGAACTATTTCTTCTGCAGCATGTGAAGCCTGTAAGATCCATCTTTGTTGTATCAGTTATTTAATGAGCAATTTATAGTTTATATTTGGCCACAATTTGCCTGTTGTAATTCCTGTTTAAGTTATGTTAATTTTGTGTTTGATTGTTGCAGTTAATGTTTTGAAAAGTGAAATCTTGTCCATTGGTTTTCTCATTTGGGAAAGTTGGTTCTTTCATGTTATTGGTCCCCAGGGGGATCATAACACAAATTGCACTGCAACAACTTGCCAAGGCTTCTTTGATAGCACCTCCCAAACTTATGAACTCTACTACCAAGAAGAATAAGGGCATAGGAACTCTGCCACCTGCAAGTTCCCCTCCAAGTCACACACCATCCTGACTTGGAAATATATCATTGTTCCTTAATCCTCGCTGGAACAAATTCTGGGATACCCTATCTTACAGCACCCTGGGTGTAACTACAGCATGTGGACTGCAGCAGTTCATGAGGGCAGTCAGGGCAATTGGGTTTGGCAATGAATGCTGGCCTTACCAGCAAGGCCCACATTCCATGAACAAATAAAAAAGTCTTATTGAGGATGCACCATCATGCACCCATCATTCCCAAGCACCATGGCTGACACTGGCACTGTATGCACAATAGATAGTAAGTCAGGGGCTTGCAATTTAATGTAATACACAACAAAACAGAGCAGCAACTGACATTGAAGTTAGGCATAGCCCAGGATAAAGATCACCAAAAGCCAAGGTACTCTCCAGGTCCCACTGAACAGGACAAAGTGAGAATTTAAGGCACCCAGCCATGAAAAGAAATCGGCTTGCCTCACTCAAGAAATTGTACCAGATTTTAGAAGGCCTGTCAAGAAAATTGAGCACCAAAAGCTGGCAGTCTGAAGGAGTCAACTCCCAACCTGTTTGGTGGCATCTTGTATGACAACAGCACTCTGCAGTCTACCTTGGAGAGAGTGGTCATGAGCATCTCAAATGTCTCCACAGGAATAACAGCAACATTTCACCAGCTGTGCTCAGGCAACATGGTAGCACCTGATGGGAGTAAATGAGTTAAGAAATCTTCATTTAAGGAAAGGAATCATGGGTTGTCTTACGTAAGAAATGAATAGAAATGTGATGATTGTGATGTAATTCAATTCATCACTGTTATCACATTTGGAACTTTTATCTGCATTGTGGTTATATAACACTTCTGGGAAGAAATTAGCCTGTGCTCAATTTCACCACAGGGCGGAATTGTCTGCGCCCTTTGGCAGCAGGCGCGATAGGTGCCTTACGCAGACAATATGGCGCAATCGGTTTCACAACAAAGGGAAGGCAGATCATGATCTTCCGCTCAGCCCGCCAACGGCAGGCCGTGTTTCCTGCCAACAGTTGTCGGGGAGCTCATTGTAATATATCAGCAAACCATTAAAAGGCCATCCTGCCAGGCTCTTGGAACCCCGTTGGATCGTCCATCCACGTCGGTGGGAAAACACGTCAACATAGAACAAAAAACAAAAAAAAGTACAGCACATGATTAGGCCTTTTGGCCCTCCAAGCCTGCGCCGATCATATTGCCCGTCAACTAAAACATTTTGCACTTCTGGGGTCCATATCCCTCTATTCCCATCCTATTCATATAATTGTCAAGCTGCCTCTTAAACATCACTATCGTACCTGCTTCCACCACCTCCTCTGGCAGCGAATTCCAGACACACACTACCCTCTGCGTAAAAAACTTGCCCCACACATCTCCTCTATAGTTTTTTCCTCTCCTCTTAAATTTATGTCCCCTATTAATGACTCTTCCACCCTGGGGAAAAGCTTCTGACTATCTACTCTGTCTATGCCACTCATAATTTTGTAAACTTCTATCAAGTCGCCCCTCAATCTCCGTTGCACTAGTGAGAACAATCCGAGTCTCTCCAACATCTCCTCATAGCTAATAACCTCCAGACCAGGCAGCATCCTGGTAAACCTCCTCTGCACCCTCTCCAATGCCTCCATATCCTTTTGGTAATGTGGCGACCAGAATTGTACACAATATTCCAAGTGTGGCCTAACCAAGGTTCTGTACAGCTGCAGCATGACTTCCCAGCTTTTATACTCAATACCCCTGCCAATGAAGGCAAGCATGCCATATGCCTTCCTGACCATCTTATCCACCTGCGTTGCCACTTTCGTTGACCTGTGGACCTGTACACCCAGATCCTTCTGCCCGTCGATGCACTTAAGGGTTCTGCCATTTACTGTATAATTCCAGCCTGTATTAGACCTTCCAAAATGCATTACCTCGCATTTGTCCAGATTAAACTCCATCTGCTATCTCTCCACCCAAGTCTCCAACCGATCTATATCCCATAGTATCCTTTGACAATCCTCTTTACAATTTGAAACTCCTCCAACCTTAGTGTCGTCTGCAAACTTACTAATTATCCCAGTCACATTTTCCTCCAAATCATTTATGTATACTACAAACAGCAATGGTCCCAGCACTGATCCCTGCGGAACTCCACTAGTCACAGCTCTCCATTCAGAAAAGCACCCTTCCACTGCTACTCTGTCTTCTATGACCAAGCCAATTCTGTATCCATCTTGTCAGCTCACCTCTGATCCCTTGCGACTTTACCTTCTGTACCAGTCTGCCATGAGGGACCTTGTCAAAGGCCTTTTGAACGTTTGAGGACTCTGGGTCTATACTCGTTGGAGTTTAGAAGAATGAGGGGGGATCTGATTGAAACCTACAGAATACTGAAAGGCCTGGATAGAGTGGACGTGGGGAAGATGTTTCCATTAGTAGGAGAGACTAGAACCCGAGGGCACAGTCTCAGAGTAAAGGGAAGACACTTTAGCCAGAGCATGGCGAACATTTTGGGTCCAGTGACCACAATGTCATTTGATTTAAGTTAATTATGGATAAGGATAGGTCTGGTCCTCGAGTTGAGATTCTAAATTGGAGAAGGGCCAATTTTGTGGAAATGCGAAGGGATCTAGGAAGATTGGATTGGGATAAGTTGTTTTCTGGCAATGATGTGTTCAATAAGTGGAAGGCATTCAAAGGCGAAATTTTGAGAGTGCAGAGTTTGCATGTTCCTGCCAGGTTTAAAGGCAAAGTTAACAGGCATAGGGAACCTTGGTTTTCAAGGGATATTGGCGATCTGGTTAAGAAGAAGAGAAAGGTGTATAGCAGGTATAGGCAACAAGGAGCAAATGAGGTACTTGTAGAGTACAGAAAATGTAAGAAAATACTAAAAAAGGAAATCAGGAAGGCAAAAACAAGACATGAGATTGCTTTGTCATATAATGTGAAGGTAAACCCGAAGGATTTCTGCAAGAGTAAAAGGATAGTAAGGGACACAATTGGTCCCCTTGAAGATCAGAGTGGTCGTCTATGTGTGGAGTTTTTTTGCATCAATATTTACTGAGGAAACTGGTATAGTGTATAAGGAAAGAAGGGAAACAAGCATTAGTGTCATGGAATATATAGAGATTAAAGAGGAGGAGGTGCTTGCTGCCTTACAGCGAATAAAGAAAGATAAATCCCCCGGGCCTGACATGATATTCCCTCAGACCTTGAGGGAGACAAGTGTAGAAATTGCAGGGGCCCTGGCAGAAATATTTAAAATGTCCTTAGCCACGGGTGAGGTGCCGGAGGATTGGAGGGTAGCTCGTGTTGTTCCGTTGCTTAAAAAAGGCTCCAAAAGTAAACCAGGTAATTACAGGCCAGTGAGCCTGACGTTAGTAGTAGGTAAATTATTGGAAGGTGATCTGAGAGATCAGATATACGATTATTTGGACAGCCAAGGGCTGATTAAGGATGGTCAGCATGGCTTTGTGCATGGTAGGTCGTGTTTAAAGAACCTTGTAGAGTTTTTCGAGGAGGTTACCAAGAAAGTAGATGAAGGAAAGGCTGTGGATGTTGTCTACATGGACTTTAGTAAGGTCTTTGACAAGGTCCCACATGGGAGGTTAGTTCAGCAGGTTCAGACACATGGTATCCATGGAGAGGTTGTAAACTGGATTCGAAATTGGCTGTGTGGGAGAAGACAGAGAGTGGTAGTGGATGATTGCTTCTCAGACTGGAGGTCTGTGACTAGTGGTGTGCCTCAGGGATCTGTGCTGGGACCATTGTTGTTTGTTGTCTATATCAATGATTTGGATGATAATGTGGTAAATTGGATCAGCAAATTTGCTGATGACACTGAGATTGGAGGCGTTGTGGACAGCGAGAAAGGCTTTCAAAGCTTGCAGAGGGATCTGGACCAACTGGAAAAATGGGCCAGAAAATGGTAGATGGAACTTAATGCAGAAAAGTGTGAGGTGTTGCATTTTGGAAGGACAAACCAAGGTAGGACATACAAAGTAAATGGTAGGGCACTGAGGAGTGCAGAGGAACAAAGGGAACTGGGAGTTCAGATACATAATTCCCTGAAAATGGCATCACAGGTAGACAGGGTTGTAAAGAAAGCTTTTGGCATACTGGCCTTCATAAATTAAAGTATTGAGTATAGGAGTTGGGATGTTATGGTGAGATTGTATAAAACATTGGTGAGGCCAAATTTGGAGTATTGTGTGCAGTTCTGGTCGTCTAACTACAGGAAGGATATCAGTAAGATTGAGAGAGTGCAGAGAAGATTTACTAGGATGTTGCCGGGTCTTCAGGAGTTGAGTTACAGGGAAAGATTGAACAGGTTAGGACTTTATTCCTTGGAGCGTAGAAGAATGAGGGGAGATTTGATAGAAGTTTACAAAATTATGAGGGGTATAGACAGAGTAAATGTGAGTAGACTCTTTCCACTTAGATTTGGAGAGATACACACAAGAGAATATGGCTTTAGCTTGAAAGGGGAAAGGTTTAGGGGGAACCTTAGGGGGAACTTCTTCACTCAGAGAGTGGTGAGAGAGTGGAACGAGCTACCATCTGACGTGGTAAATGCAGGCTCCCTCTTAAGTTTTAAGAATAAATTGGATAAATACATGGATGGGAGAAGTCTGGAGGGTTATGGACTAGGTGCAGGTCAATGGGACTAGCGGAATAATATTTTGGCACAAACTAGAAGGGCCGAATGGCCTGTATTCTGTGCTGTAGTGGTTCTATGGTGAATCTATGGAATTCATTGCCACAGAAGGCTGTGGAGGCCGGGTCATTGAGTGTATTTAAGACCGAGATAGATAGGTTCTTGATTGGCAAGGGGTGTCAAAGGTTACGGGGAGAAGGCGGGAGAATGGGGTTGAGAAACTTATCAGCCATGACTGAATGGCGGAGCAGACTCGATGGGCTGAATGGCCTCATTTCTGCTCCTATGTCTTATGATCTTACTGAAATCCATGTATATAACATCCACTGCCCTTCCATCGTCGATCATCTTTGTCACTTCCTCGAAAAACTCGATCAAGTTAGTGAGACACAACCTCCCTTCACAAAACCATGCTGCCTCTCACTAAAATGCCCATTATGGTAGTAAATACTGTCACGAAGAATCTTCTCCAATAATTTCCCTACCACTGGCGTAAAGCTCACCGGCCTATAATTTCCTGGATTATCTCTGCTACCCTTCTTAAACAATGGGACAACATTGGCCATTCTCCAGTCCTCTGGGACCTCACCCGCTACAGGTGAGGATACAATGATTTCTGTGAAGGCCCCAACAATCTCCTCCCTTGCCTCCCTCAGTACTCTGGGGTAGATCCCATCCAGCCCTGGGAACTTATCCACCTTAATATTCTTCAAGACGCCTAACACCTCTTCTTTTTTGATCTCAACATGATCCAGGCTATCTATACCCTCTTCCCTAGACAAATTGACCGCTAAGTCCTTCTCTTTAGTGAATACTGATGAGAAGTATTCATTTAGTATATCTCCCATTTCTTCTGGCTCCACACACAGATTCCCACCTCTGTCCCTGAGTGAGCCTACTTTTTCCCTGGCTACCCTCTTGCTTTTTACATCTGTATAAAAGGCCTTGGGATTTTCCTTAATCCTGGTTGCCAGTCACTTTTCATGACCCATTTTAGCCCTCCTGACTCCTTGCTTAAGTTTCTTCCTACTTTCTTTGTATTCTCCATGGGCTTCACCTGTTCCCAGCCTTCTAGGCCTTATGAATGCTTCCCTTTTCTTTTTGACTAATCTCACAATATCCTTTATTATCCAAGGTTCCTGAAACTTGCCATGCTTATCCTTCATCCTAGCAGGAAAACGTCGGTCCTGAATTCTTATCAGCTGATGTTTGAAAACCCCCCACATGTCAGTTGTTGATTTGCCCTCAAACATCACCTCCAGACTAGTTTCCTCAGTTCCTGCCTAATATTGTTATAATTAGTCTTCCCCCAATTAAGCACCTTAACCCGAGGACTCCTGTTATCCTTATTCACCAGTACCTTGAATTATGGTCACTTTTCCCGAAATGCTCCCCTACTGAAACTTCGACCACCTGGCCGGGTTCATTCCCTAATACCAGGTCCAGTATTGCCCCTTCCCTAGTTGGACTATGTACATATTGTCTCAGGAAGCCTTCCTGGATGCACCTTACAAATTCTGCACCATCCAAGCCCCTAGTACTAAGTGATTCCCAGTCAATGTAGGGAAAGTTAAAATCGCCCACCACAACAACCCTATTGCTTTTACATCTTTCCAAAATCTGCCTACGTAACTGTTCCTCAATCTCCCGCCGGCAATTGGGAGGCTTATGGTAAACCCCCAACATTGTGACTGCACCCTTCCTATTCCGGAGCTTTACTCATTTTGCCTCGCTGCATGAGCCCTTCGAGATGTCCTCCTGTCATACAGATGTGATATTTCCTTTAACCAGCTGTGCAACTCCCCCACCTCTTCTACATCCCTCTCTATCCTGCCTGAAACCTCTAAATCCTGGAATGTTTATCTGCCAATCCTGTCCATCCTTCAACCAAGTCTCTGTAGTAGTAATAACATCATAGTCCCAAGTACTAATCCAAACTCTAGGCTTCTCTGCCTTGCCTGTTATACTTCTCGCATTGAAACAAATGTATTTCAGACCCCCAGTCCACTGTGTTCAGTAACTTCTCCCTGCCTGCCCTTCCTCTTAGTCCTACTGGCCATATTCACTGGTTCCCAGTCATTTATTTCACCTGCTGACCTATTGCTCTGGTTCCCAACCCCTGCCATACCAGTTTAAACCCTCTCGAGTGACACTAGCAAACCTCGCAGCCAGGATATTGGTACCCTTCCAGTTTAGGTGCAACCCGTCCTTCTTGTACATGCCCCCCCTGCCCCGGAAGAGATCCCAATGATCCAGATATCGGAAACCCTCCCTCCTAGACCAGCCACGTGTTCAGCTGCACCATCTTCCTATTTCTAGACGCACTGCACATGGCACATGGAGTAATCCTGAGATTACAGCCCTAGAGGTCCTGTATTTTAACTTTCTGCCTAACTCCCTGAACTCCTGCTGCAGGACCTCGTCACTCTTCCTGCCTATGTCGTTAGTACCAATGTGTACCACGACCTCTGGCTGTTCTCCCTCCCCCTTCAGAATGTCCCCTACCCGATCAGAGACATCCTGGACCTGGCACCAGGGAGGCAACGTACCATCCTGGTGTCTCTTTCACGACCACAGAAGCACTTATCTGAGCCCCTGACTATAGAGTCCCCTATGACAATTGCTCTTCTGTGCTTTGACCCCCCTTGCTGAACAACAGAGACAGCCATGGTGCCACTGCTCTGGCTACTGCTGTTGTTTTCGCTTGATAGGCCATCCTCCCCAACAGTATCCAAAACAGTATACCTGTTAGAGAGGGGGACAGCTACAGGGGATTTCTGCACTGACTGCCTGCCCCTTCTAGCGGTCACTAATCTATCTCTCTGTACCTTGGGTGTGAACACATCTCTAAAACTCCTGTCAATGACGCTTTCCGCCACCTGAATGGTCCTAAGTGCATCCAACTGCTGCTCCAACCGATCCATGCGATCTGCGAGGAGCTGCAATTGGATACACTTCCTGCAGATGTAGTTGTCCGGGACACTTGAAGCGTCACAGATTTCCCACATCCCACAGGTGAAGCATTTCACCCCAGCAACTGCCATTTCTAGAACTATTTAATAAATGAATTTAAATCTAATAACTGCTTATTGACTCCTTACTAACTATATGTTCCCTAGGGCTAGATTTCTACTATAAATGCTAAATTCTAAAACAGTAATCCCCTGATTCTGGTCTAGATACCCCCTACTTATTAATTAAGTGATTAATTTATTTGGTTTAGTTAGCTTAACAATGTTTTAGTTTCAAATTCAGTATAGTATCAGCCAATCAGGTCACAGATTTACCGTGATGCCACTTTTAATTTTTTTTTAAGATCAGAGATCCGCGAATCCCTGAGGCAAGGGTTTTATACTCACCTCTCTGGAACTCTACCCTCCGACTCTGCTCCCTGGAACCCTCCTCGCGCTCTTTTATCCTGTGTCTCCGCTCTCCTTGCGCTCTTTTATCATGTGTCTCCGCCACTCTCCTTGCTCTCCATGTTTCACAACAGCACATAGGCAATGTGCACTTGGCGATCTTCACTTTGGGTGAACTGAGTGAGTGAACATCATCATTTTCCACATCTTGCCAGGGTTGCCTGTTGATTTGCAGGTTTCAGTGGCGTTGGGGGGCCTGGGTGAAGTGCCGCCCTGCTTCGGAGGCCACAGTTTTCTTGGGGAGTGGTGGCCGTGGCCAACTGCTGCCCAGCTTCGGAGGCGACTGGTGCTGCGTTGGGGGAGGGGTGGGGGTGGGGACAATTGCTGGCAAGCCTCAGAGGCAACTGTTGTTGTTGTCAGGGGGGTGAGGGGGTGCAACTTCTGCCCTGGTGCTGGATCCCGCACACAAGAATTCAAATGGGGGGGGCAGGGTAGGTGAGGGGAGTGGCCGTGCAGTAGGGACACCTGTATAAACTGACCATTCCTCTGCAACCAAGACAGTTCAGATGCAGCCACAGTGACATGATTGGGGTCAGGCTCCTAGCCTACCCCTCCATGCAAGCAATGCAGAGGCACCATAGTGCCACCAAGTGCTCTAGACCATACCCTCCCCCTTCCCCACCCAGCACAGACTGCAAGTCCGAGACTACTTTACTGGACCACGGAGCAGTTGGACTGCACATGTTGTACAATCTCCTCGACCATGCTGGACATGTAGCAGTCACTGCGGAGGCTCTCATAGCCCCTTGCAATCTCAGCAACCCGGTTGGAAGCTGTCTCCCCCATGTCGCAGGCTGACAGGGCAGCCATGCAGTGCGCTTATCTGTGGCCATTTGAGGGGTGGCCAGCACTCTCCAGGAAGAGTTAAGGGGCCGTCACATAGGGCCAGAGAAGGTGCTAAGTACACCCATGCTAACCACGTCGTTCTCTCTTTCATGCCTGTTATGACAATGCAGTTGGTAAAGCTGAGTTATTTAAAATTCCTGGAGGGAAACTTGAAACAACTGTCATTACCTATAATTTTAAGTGTTATGCTTGAGATGCGACACTAAATTCAGGAATCAGACCACCAGTTCTCGAGGCTTTACATTAAAATAAATGAAACATTTTATTAATTTACACAGGTTAAAATATATATATACACATGGCTTCAAATTACTACTATCATCACTTTTAACAAATTCCCAAACTAATCTTTGTTCTGCACACCAGAAAACTGCTAAAGTTATACCTGCTACTACTGATTGAATACAAATTCGCATTGTATCACCAGCCTCTTTGAACTCCATCTTTTAACAATAAAACCCGTTTCATAGTACCAATTTTATTAGTAATATAAACATATTGCTTGGTAGTTGCTAGATAGGTGTCAGTTTTCACCCCACTTCTTGAATACTCTATTCAAAAAATGCAAATGCACTCTACCTCTCCGTTTACACCTCAAAACTAGCACATATCAAAGCACCCAAATTGGCTGGCTTTAATTCAATTAAGACACACCCACAGACTAAACCTCTTTTTAAAGAAAAATATTTTCCAAAATATTATATACATTAATAGCTTCATGACTTCCCCCTCCTTACCTGAAAATGAAACATCATAATTCTATAAGATGGCATCATTTTAATAGCCCATCTCACACTATACTTATTACACTATTACATTATGAGATGCATGCATTAACATAACAATATGTATACACAAGTCCTTGGTATCCACAGAAATCACTCCAGTTCAGTTTCCAGGTTTTTTTTTTAAATGTCCCATTTTCCTTTAAGCTTCAAACTCTTGATAATGCATCTGCGAACAGATTTTCTCTTCCAGCAAAATGCATGATACATAGATTAAATGGTTGTAATAATAAACTCCATCTGAAAAGCCTTGCATTTTTGTCTCGAAATTTGTCCAAAAACTTCAAAGGATTATGGTCTGTATAAACAATTGTTTCTGATGAATTGTTTGTAATATCAATTTCAAAATGCTGCAGAGCTAACACCAAACTCAAAAACTCTTTTTCGATCATTGAATATCTTCCCTGTTGTACATTCAGCTTCCATGAAAAATATCCTATTGGTTTTCAATTCCAGTGTCACCTTCTTGTAACAGAATAGCCCCAACACCTATATTGCTTGCATCAATGGCCAATTTAATTGCTTGGCATAATTGGGTACTGCCAATACTGGTGTCATAGTTAATACAGTTTTCAAACTATCAAAAAACTTCTGACCCTCCAGTTTCCATTAATCATTCATACTTCTTGTTCCTTTTTTAATAGTTCAGTCAGTGGAGCAACCACTTGGCTAAAATTTGGTACAAACTTCCAGTAAAATCCACCCATGCCCAGCAATCTCAAAACTTCTCCTTTTGTTGTAGGCACTAGGAAATGCATGCTGGCCTTGACTTTCGCATCTCTCGGAGCCACCTTACCATTACCAATGGTATGGCCTAGATACGTAACTTGTGCTTTTGCAAATCCACTTTTAGCCAAGCACATCACCAAATAAGCTTCTTGTAGTCAAGTAAATAATTATTCCAGGTGCTGTAAATGCTCTTCCCACATCTGACTGAAAACAATTAGATCATCAATATAAACTGCACAATGGCTTAGACCCACAATTACTTTGCTTGTCAGTTTTCTAAATGATGCAGGTGCATTCTTCATACCACATGGCATGATTTTAAACTCATATAGTCCACTTGGCATTACAAAAGCTGATATCTCCTTTGCTCTCTCCGACAATGGTACTTGCCAATATCTTTTTAGCGAGTCAACCTTTGTAATAAATTTCAATTGTCCCACTTTCTCAATGCAATCCTCCAACCAGTACGGGAAATGAATTTGCTTTTGAAACCACATTCACCTTTCAATAGTCCACATATAGTTTTTGTGTTCCATCCGGTTTCGGTACCAGCACAATAGGTAAACTCCAGTTACTGCACTGGACTCGATTATATCATTTTGAAGCATGAAATCAGTTTATTTTTGTACTTGTGATAACTTTGCCGGATTTAATTTATATTGTTGTTGCCTTATTGAAGATGATATTTTGATACATACATCATGTAAAGCTAAATGTGTCTTTCCCAACTTATTTCCACAAATAGGTTTGTGGGACTGCAATAGCTTTTCCAAATCACTTTGACACTTGCTTAGAAGGAAACTCAATATTTCATTTAAATTTTTAAGCACCTCCTCACTATCCAATTTGTTTAGAGGAAAATCAATTTCAGAGTGCTGCATTTCTACCTCTTTCTCATCATCTACCATCACTAACATCGCTTTTTGTTCTTCTTCCCTGTCCAAGTTTTTTTAAGCATATTTACATGATGCACCCTCTACTTCGTTCTTCCATAGGAAGTATTTATTAAATAAATTACTTCACTCAATTTATTTTCAACCCTGTAAGGCCCAATAAATTTTGTATTTAAGCAATCCCCTAGTACTGGTAGCAAAACTAGTACTTTCTATCCAGAAACAAAACTGCAAATTTTAGTCTTCTTATCTACTTTCACTTTCATCAATTGCCGTGATATCTTTAAGTGTTCCCTAGCCACTCTGTTCAATCTTTCCCTGAAATTTGATAAGTAATCCAGGAGAGTAGTTTCTGAATTTTGACCAACCGATTTCACATGAATCAATTTCAGTTGTCCCCTTAACTCATGACCGTAAACTATATCAAAAGGGCTAAAACCAATTGATGCATTAGGAGTGTCTCTAATAGCAAATAACAAAAATGGAGTTCCCATATCCCAAGTCTGTGTGTAATTCTGACGGTACGCTCTTATCATAGTTTTTAAAGTTTGATGCCATGTTTCCAAAGCTCCTTGTGACTCCGGATGATAGGCTGTTGACTTAAACTGTTTTATCCCCAAACTGTTCATTACTTCTTTAAACAGCTGTGACATGAAATTTGACCCCGATCAGATTGTATTTCTTTAGGTAAACCATATCTTGTAAAAAAATTTAATTAACTCCTCCACAATCTTCTTAGTTGTAATATTTCTTAAAGGTATCACTTCAGGAAATTTGGTAGACATATTTGTTATTTTTAGTAAGTACTGTTTTTCACTTTTAGTCTTAGAGAGAGGCCCTACATAATCAATCATGACCCTTATAAAAGGTTCTTCAAATGCTGGTATTGGGATTAAAGGCTCCAGCTTATTCACTGCTTGTGGTTTTCCTCCTTACTTGACATACATGACAGGTTGTACAGAATTTGACTACATCCCTATGCAATCCTGGCCAAAAAAGAACCTCTGTATCTTTTCCAGTGTTCTCTTAATTCCTAAATATCCCCCCATTGGAATTTCATGAGCAATCCTCAGAATCTCATTTCTATACCTTAAGGTTTGCAGGCAGGTCAGGAGCCCCAGCGATAACTAGAAAAAGCATGAAACCTCATCCACCAACAGGACATGTAAGGGAATTTTTTTTCTCTATTTTTAATATTGTTGAAAGTAGAGCCAATGTCCCTGAGGCAGTACTTAAGCTTAGGGAGACGAATGCGTTCATTCGTGTGCATAAGTGAAATAGCACACTCTCGATTTTAGGGATTCCCCCCCATCCACATAGGGAGTGCATAGCGCTTCCCTGCGGACGTCATGATGGGCAGGCCTTAATTGGCCCGCCCACGTAAAATGGCGCCACACCTCTGATCAGGGGCGCCGATCTGAAGCATGCGCACCCATCAACTTTCCCCCCAATGGGGGGATAATTCAGCCCTATACCCTTTTCCAATTTGAAAGAGTAACAGAAAAAAAGGTTTATCTCTATGAACTAACTGATAATCATCAGCTATCTCTGCGGCTTGTGTTACAGAATCAACCCACTGTTCCTCCACACGAGTTCTCACTACCAAAGGGATTGAATCTTTAAATTATTTCAAAAGAATGACTTCTCTAAGAGCTGCAGAGGTTGTCTCTATTTTTAACTCCCATATCCATTGGTCAAAATGACTTTGTTTTAGTTCTTCAAACTCAATATAAGTTTGCCCAGGCTGTTTTCTCATATTCCTAAATTTCTACCTGAATGAATTGCAGAATCACACAGTGCAGAAGAGGCTCTTCGGCCTATCGAGTCTGCACTGACATGTGAGAAACACCTGACCTACCTACCTAATCCCATTTACCAGCACTTGGCCCATAGCCTTGAATGTTATGATGTGCCAGGTGCTCATCCAGGTACTTTTTAAAGGATGTGAGGCAACCCACCTCTGCCAACCTCCCATGCAGTGCATTCCAGACCGTCACCGCCCTCTGGGTAAAAAGATTTTTCCTCATATCCCCCCTAAACCTCTTGCCCCTCAACTTGAGCTTGTGTCCCCTTGTGACTGACCCTTCAACTAAGGGGAACAGCTGCTCCCTATCCACCCTGTCCACGCCCCTCATAATCTTGTACACCTCGATCAGATCGCCCTTCAGTCTTCTTTTCTCCAACGGAAACAACCCAAGTCTATCCAACCTCTCTTTATAACTTAAATGTTTAATCCCAGGCAACATCCTGGTGAATCTCCTTTGCATCCGCTCCAATGCAATCACATCCTTCCTATAGTGTGGCGACCAGAACTGCACACAGTACTCCAGCTGTGGCCTCACCAAGTTTCTATACAACTCCAATATGACCTCCCTACTTTTGTAATCTATGCCTCGATTGATAAAGGCAAGTGTCCCCTATGCCTTTTTCACCACCCAATAACGTGCCCCTCCGCCTTCAGAGATCTATGGATACACACGCCAAGGTCCCTTTGTTCCTCAGAACTTCCTAGTGCCATGCCATTCATTGAATACCTCCTTGTAAAATTATTCCTTCCAAAGTTTACACTTTACAGGGTTAAATTCCATCTGCCCCTTATCTGCCCATTTGACTATCCTGTCTATATCTTCCTCTAGCCCAAGACACTCAACCTCACTGTTAACCACCAGGCCAATCTTTGTGTCATCTGCAAACTTACTAATCCTACCCCCCACATAGTCATCTATGTCATTTACATAAATGATGAATGATAGGGGATCCAGCACAGATCCCTGTGGTACGCCACTGGACACTGGCTTCCAGTCACTAAAGCAGCCTCCTGTTATCACCCTCTGTCTCCTACAACTAAGCCAATTTTGAATCCACCTTATCAAATGACCCTTCTCTTGTAACATGCATCATAAATGCTTCAGGAACCATCCCATATGCACTGAAAATAGCTTTTCTCACCACATAATACTTCACCAATATTTCTTCTGAAAGCAAAGCATATACCTCATGTGCCCTACCTAACAACTTAGACTGTAATAATAATGCACAGTTTTCCTGTGGCCATTTCATCTGTTTAGCTAGCTTCTCAAATGAAATAAATAATGCTTCAATATCCTTTTCCTCAAACTTGGAAGAGCTTATACAAATTTAAACGTATCCCCACTGGATTCTATTCTATAGATGAACCCTTCCTCACCTACTGGCATCTCTTTCTTAACTGCTAACATTTGCAGTTGGAATTCTCTCTCTCTCTTTCTCTCTCGTTTACTCTTTCCTCCTTCTCTATGTTCACAATTTCTAATTCCCTTTTAAAAGCCATTTCTCTGTCCTTTGCTTCAAATTCAAGCTTAAGCAGTTCCTTTGCTTGTTCAAATTCTAGCGACTTATTTTGTAACTGAAGTCTCACTACCTCCAGCTGTGACTCACTAGTGTCAGGTTTCACTTCCAACTGTAGATGCTGTGCTATACTTCTAATTCTATCTGATTTCCAAGTCCCCGCAGTTAACCCTAATTTTAACTTATCTGCCAACTCTGTTAACTTACTTTTGGTTATATTCTCCAACCCAATCAAAGTTATCTCTTCTACTCCCAGACAAGAATTAACAATTGCAAAAGCCATCCTGCAGTCTCAACACTTCTAAAATGCCTCACCAACTCCTGAATTCAAAGTGCCTCTCGTACTCATATGCTTTAAGATCCATCAATTCCTAACCAATCAAGGAATCCAAAATATAATTTATCCTGGCAAGAGCCTCCAATTGTTATGACAATGAAATTGGTAAAGCCGAGTTATTTAAAATTCCCAACGGGAAACTTTAAGCAACTGTCACAATCTATAATTTTAAGTGTTATGTTTGAGATGCAACTCTAAATTCAGGAATCAGACTGCCAGTTCTCGAGGATTTACCTTAAACTAAACATTTTATTAATTTACGCAGGTTAAATATATATATTTTATATATATATATATACACATGGCTTCAAATTACTACTACCATCACTTTTTAATAAATTCCCAATCTAATCTCCACTAAGACAAAAGCAACTCATAGTTTTAACCAAACACCAGGCAAAGCATTTTCACCTACAGATTCAAAATGAGGTTCTTTTCACTTTGGTTCCTGTGGAGACAGTTGGAGGCTTACAGCTACCTTTTGATCTTACATTGCCTCTGTTTTGCACATCTGAAAACTGCTAATGTTTTACATACCACCACTGATTGAATGCAAATTCTCATTGTATCAACAGCCTCTTTGAACTCCACCTTTTTTAAACAATGAAATTCCTTTCATAGTACCAATTTTCTTAATAATATAAACATGCTGCTTGGTAGCTGCCAGATAGGTGTCAGTTTTTTCTTGAATACTCTGTTCAAAAAATGCAAATGCACTCTACCTCTCTGTTTACATCTCAAAGCTAGTACATATCAAACCACCCAGACTAGCTGGCTTTAATCCAATTAAGAAACAACCACAGACTAAGCCTCTATTTTAAAAGGTTTCCATAGAGTGTGCACAATGCCTACACCCTCAGTCAGTTACAGATTCTGGAGTCTTCTAGGGTCCACAGAAGCTGCAGGTTTGGCTCCTCGGGGACAATTGCTACCCACAGAGGCCATGGCTGATGACACCAGTGCAGCAGCCTCAGACTGCAGCAGAGCAACGGTATAATGAGGCTCATGCTGCAGCTCACAACTTGGTGGAGCTGACCATCGGAATGTTGAAGATGCGGTTGCAGTGCCTGGACCAGTCTGGCAGAGCTCTGTTATACAGTCCGCAGAGGGTGTCACGCATCAACCTCATCTGCTGTGCTCTTTACAACCTGGCATTGCAATGGGGCGATGAGCTGACTGAGGACCAGATGGAGGAGCTGCTCCGATGAGGAGGACACCGACGGGGATGAGGGTGAGAAGGCCCTCAGAGGCGATGATGTTGGGAATGAGGCCTTCGCACTGGCTAGACAAAGCAGGTGTGCTGGGAAGGCCCTCATAGCTGCTAGATTTGTGGAGGATGATGCCGACATGCAGTAAGGTGACCCATAAGACCAAGAGATGTAGGAGGAGAAGTAGGCCATTTGGCCCATCGAGTCTGCTCCGCCATTCAATGAGATCATGGTTGATCTGATAATCCTCAACTTCATTTTCCTGCCTTTTCCCCAGAGCCCTTGATTCCCTTAATGATTATAATTCTGTCTATATCAACCTTGAATATACTTAATGACCCAGCCTCTACAGTCCTTGGTGGTAAAGAATTCCATAGATTCACTACTCTCTGAGAGATGAGACCCCATAGATCCTCACAGCGCATTTGTGAACGTTTGACTCCAGTCTGGCTGATGGCAGCGCGAATACCCTCTGTAAGAATGCTCCTGTCATGGAGATGCATTGGCGGCCCTGATAGTCATTCAATCGCAGGAGGATGATGATGATGTGCAGTGAGGACACACCATAAATCTAAACATAGCCTCTGATAATGTCTGAACTCCTTCTGGCCAAGGGCAGCTCACTTGCACTCCGTGATCAGGGCCATTTCATAGAGGCGCAACCAAGAAACTTTAGTAGCATCTGATGCTTTGTCCACCTTGAGCACATGACCCCTTCAGGAGGTGGAGCACAGCATCAGTGGTCACAGATGCTGGTGTGATGAGGGCCAGCCCTTCCTGCATGGGCACAGATGGGGAAAGCATAAGCAGGATGCCTGTCAGGCCAGATGATAAGTATGCCTGGCCTGTGCAGGTGGTGAGTATCCCCATGGACAGGCTGAGGACAATGAAGGTGTGTGTGAAAGAATGAATGGTGATTTCCCTTGTACTGGCAATGAATGAGGGCCCTGTGGGTGTGTGCTGGGTTTGTGAGTGTGTGAGTTGAGAGTGATGAAAAGAGTGATTTACCCTGATGGAGCTGAGGAGACCATTCATCCTTTTGCAGCACTCGGTGGCTGTCCTCCTCTGACCACCGCTGTCACCGCCTATCAAGCCGGATTGGTCACATTGCTGCCCATCCTGCAGGCAGAGCAGGGGTAAGGACATCCCAGTGGGCATCCATGGCATCCAGCAGTCACTCAAGGGCCCCATCATTGAAGCAGGGGGCTGTAGTCTTTTTTCTTTTACTGGCCATGTCTCTCGGGCAGCAGTGGTGAGCTGGTAGTGCTGAGTGGTGTGCTGGTGGCTGCCTTATAAACATGGCGGCCGGCGTGATGCAATAGCAGAGTGATGGCAGAAGGGTGAATGAGAGCTCACCTGCTATGAAAACAGCGTGTTTCCCGGGAATGCATATATAATGAGGTGGGTTTGGGACTATTCGGCGTGAAAACCTGCCATCACAGCCAGCGGGTAAAGCGTCATTTTACTCGCCCACTACCGCGCTTAGTTCATCTGTAAAATTCCACCCACAGTCTCTAGTCTGTCATCAAAAGTGTCAAGGGCAGAGGTCTCAGCTTCCATGATGGTGAGATCCCCGAATAATCCCTCACCTCAGCTGCTCAGGGTCCTGCTACATCTCTAGTGTCACCTAGACGGGGTCAGTGCTAAGAATTACAACCGACTTGGGGCCAAACCCATAAGATATTTAGTGGAAATGCTGGTGGATCCCAGAGTTTTCATGCCTCTCTGATGTTTTGCTGACAAAAGAGACATGTCAAAAATTCTTATCTTGCACTCACCAGGACACTTTGGAAGAATACCAATATAAGGAGAAAACAAAACGTTATACTGCGTGAGAAGAGAGTGCTGATTGGTTAGCATGGGGACTACATTGAGATTTTTATACTAACACATTCTATAAGATTGGTCTTATTGGCAACCTTGTAAATAGGGCCCAAGCCATTTGCTCACCATGCAAGCTTGATGCTGAAATAGGGCACATCAAAGGCATCCTGCAGGATAATGGCTACTCTGATCAGATCATTTTGCTCTGTGTATCACACAAACTCATGAACGGGCCTAAGTCCGTCACTTTCGGCCCTGAAAAGTGCCCAGCCCATCTCAGATTACCCAGAAGGGCGAGGTATCTTAAAAATTTGAGCAACAGGTGAAGCTAGCTGTTTCACACTGCTACTATGCAGTTTAACATGGATGGTATTCACCACTAACAGGATGCTGCTGTCAAGCCAAAAAGAAGTTCTGCCTATCACACAAATGAGTAATGTGGTATATGAATTTCAGTGCCAGTGTGATTCTAGATTTGTAGGCTGTATATCCCAAAGACATATCAAACAGCATGTCCCAGGTGCTGTTCACAATGGGCAAGGCACAGATGGTACCCAACCAGCCCGTGCTTGAAAAACTCAAAACACAGTTTCCAACATTTGACGTGATTCCGCGATCGGACAACATTTGCTAAATAATCCTCAGTGTGCTAAGAATTACACTGATAACCAATTTAAGATTGTCAGTCAGACTCACAATGTGGTGCATTTGTATGTACTGGAAGCTACATACATTAAGACACAGGGGCCTGTTCTTTACAGACAGAAAGAACATGTACACACATTGTGCCTGTTTCAGCAAAACAAAACAAATGACAGCTATTCGCTGACTTATTCCTCAGGACAATCCCTCGACCAATCAGGGTCAAGCTGCCTAGGTTAACTTTCAAACAATGCTCGACAGTTAACTGTCAGTAACCATCACTGGTGCATTCTCCATGGCAACACCCCTACCAATCAGAGTCCACTTGTCAACCAATCATCACTGTCATCACATACAGTATAAATTGTTGTTTTCCCCTTATATCGGCATTCCTGTGAAGTGCCCTGATGAGTGCAACACAAAAAATTTCAACATGTCTCTTTTTCAGCAATACTCAAATCCTGTACTACCAAAGGCCTATTTGCATCTCTGATCCTTCACCAGCAGGCACTACACCTGTTCAGGCCTCTGCCATCAAATCATAGCCCACATTCATAGCCAATTTCTAGCTGGTAATGAGGCAGAATGAGGTTGGGATTGGATACACTTTCTGGTCTAACTTCTATATTTCGCCCACTGAAGAAATACTAGACCTTGAGGCATGTATGTGATGTTATTGATAATGTAATAATTTTTGTCTCTTATTACTCATGATGGATCACTTCAGCACCTCTGCTGCATTATAACAATGGGCAAGTCACTTTGATATTTAGACTAAAAAACAAAGAACAAAAAGCAAGACTGACAATTATATAATGCCTTTGATGATTACCCAATGTCCCAAAGTGCTTTATAGTCAATGAAGTACTTTTGAATTGCACTCACTGTTGTAATGTATGAAACACAGCAACCCATTTGTGCACAGCAAGCTTTCACAAACATCAGTGTAATAATGACCAGATAATCTGTTGTTTGGGATGTTGATTGAGGGTTAAAATTGACCAGGACACTGGGGATAACTCCCTTGCTCTTCTTCAAAATAGTGCCATGAGATTTTTACATTCACCTGAGAGTGCAGAGGGATCCTCAGTTTAACATCTCATCCAAAAGATGGTACCTCCAACAGTACAGCACTCTCTCAGTGCACTGGAGTGGCAGCCTTGATTTTTTTTGCTGAAGTCCTGGAGTGGGACTGGAACACACAATCTATTTAAACTATTTAAACTGTTGAGGGATCACAATAAACACCATATTTCAGGACCTGGACCAGCCTTAAGAAATACCACAGGAGATCTTATGGTGTGTATGTATCACTTAAAGCATTGAATGCAGTTTAGTAATTGAATATCTTTTTTCCCATTAGAAAATGCCTCAGGAAGTTATTTAATATTCAACTGGCTTATTTATTTCCACAAACACTAATAAGGCAAGCAAATAAAAATGCAAAGGAACAACAGAAATATATATCTATAAAGACAATGAAAACACTTTCTAATTTAATGACATTTATTCCACAGATGTTAATGTTCATTTCACATTCTCCTGTGTTAATATTTCATAAGAGAAAAATTTTAAATTACACACATGTGCCTACATCAAGTACCACATGTAGGGCTCCAGTGGCAAGTCAGCTGCTAATGAGATCCCATAGCCTTGGGCTGTATTTTCCATATTAGTCAGAGATGTAGGGATGAGAAGAAAAGTCAGAGATTTGGGAAATTCAAAATCATAGTCATGTGGGAGAAGCCCCTTTATAGGATTATAGACTAGCGATACGTGCTGGTTTCTTGCTATTTGGAAATCTCAGCAACATTTTTAATTCCTTTTAAGAAAACATGCAATTTCTATTGGTGCAATAATTAGAATATGATGCATTACTGATTTCACTCAATCCAAAGATATGCTTCATATGTGGTATATGGGGTGCTTGTGAGTATTAGGTCTTTCATGCATAAACCCAGTAAATCAGCGCTCTTCATTTAGTATCTAATTCTCTGAACTCTCAGGCATAGTTATGAAAATGAATTTTTTAAAGGATAATATATTTTGTTGTTCTGGTATTGTGATGTTGATTACTGGGATGCTTAATTTGAATTTGTGCAAAACTATCATAAAATTCCAAGAGAGTAAAGCATTAACTTACCTGAATTAATTGTTATGCTTGAATTATGCATTGTATTAACCATTTCCAAACATTTGATTTTAATTGCAGTTGGGAACACTAAGCCTGTTTCCTAAATCTCCAAACACATATCAAGAGTATTTTGCATTCTGTTTCCATCTTGGAGGAGGTGAGACCGTAGACATCTTGGCGTTTTTATGAATAAAAGACAAATTGTTAAAGACACTAATCCTTTAAATACTATTTTTTAAAAATTGAATAATGTTTCTCTTCAATTTGCAACTTTCTCCCCAAAGATAAATTGACAAAATAAATAAAAGAGTTCACATTCAGAAAAGGCCATTTGACCCTTCTGACACATATCTTTATAACCTGGACCACTGGATCTATTGTCATAGGCAGAACAGTAGTAACCCAAGTCCATGTCAATTACTATTTCATAATAAACTATCTTAATCTAAATTCTTCTCATATCTTGTAGAAATTTGGCTCTCATCACCTTGTCAAGTGTTCCACGTCTACCATGATAAATGTCCACCTCTCTCTGATTTAAATATTATGCTTGTAGCATGTTGCCACTCCCATCCTTCATGTTTGGTGATTTAAAGAGAAGGACCAAGCTTCTTAAATCTATATTCATACTTCATAGATCTGAAAGTATTGCACATTGATTACAATATGGAAAAAAGTTAGAAGCATGGAAACATACAGCATTTCCATCACAGAAAAAAGGTCCTGTTGAGCAAAGAAAGAGTTATTGAGCCCAATCCTGCTTTCCAGTTCTTAGTTAATGCCAAGCCATAGCTATGTATGTTACGGTGCTTAAAGTGCAGAAACAAGTATTTTTTAAATGCAGTGAGGGTTTTTTGCCTCTACCACCCTTTCAGGCAGCGAGTTCCAGACCTCCACCGCCATCTAGGTGGAAAGTTTCCTCCCCAACTCCAATCTAATCCTTAAATATATGATCTTAATTTATTGGCCTTTCTGTTGTAGGAAATAGGTTCTTGTCCCTCATAATTTGATAAAATTCAACTAAATTTCCCTTTAGCTTTTTTAGTACCAGAGAAAACAACCTCAGCCTATAGAGCCCGTCCTTACAGTTAAAATTCTCCATTCTGGGCAAAATCTTAATAAATTTCCTCTGGACCCTCTCTGATGCAACCACATCTTTCCTGTAATGCAGGGACCAGAACCAGCTCTACGTTACCACTACCTCTCTTCACCTTTCCACCGACTCTAAATTATCAGCATGATTCTCTGACATTCAGTATAGGATGGGCAGAACTTTCCTCCATTTAAAAATTGGGAAGACCGAAGACCAATCCTCCAACAAACACTATTGCCAAGCCACTGACTCCATTCTTCTCCCTGACAACTGTCTAAAGCTAACTTTAGCTTAACCCAAGATGGGTTTCCAATCACACACCTGCACCATCACTAAAATCCTTCATTTTCATCTCTGTAACATCTCGTGACTCTGCTACTGCCTCACCTCATGCTGCTGCTGAAACTATCAGCCCTGCCTTTGTTACTTCTAGCCTTGATTATTCTAATGCGCTCCTGGCTGGCCTTCCACATTCTACCTTCCATAAACCTGAGACCATCCAAGACTCGGTTGTCCTTACCCTAAGTCATACCAAATCGTTTTCACCCATCACTGCTGTGCTCACTCGCCAACAGTGGCACCCAGTTAAAAAATGCTCAATGTTAAATCTTGTGCTCCTGTTTTTAAATCCCTCCATGGCTTCACCTCACCTGAACTCTGTAATCTCCTCCACCCCTATAACCCTCTGAAATAGCTGCACTCCTCCAATTCTGACCTCTTAAGCATCCCTATTTTAATTGCTCCACCATTGATAGTTGTGCCTCCAGCTGCTTAGGCCTTAAGCTCTGGAATACCCTGTCTAAAACTGCCCAACCCTCTGCCTCGATTTCATTCTTTTTTTTAATTCATTCATGGGATGTGGGCTTCGCTGGCTGGGTCAGCATTTATTGCTCATCCCTAGTTGCCCTTGAGAAGGTGATGGTGAGCTGCTTTCTTGAACTGCTGCAGTCCATGTGGTATAGGTACACCCGCAGTGCTGTTAGGAAGGGAGTTCCGGGATTTTGACCTAGTGACAGTGAAGGAACAGCGATATATTTCCAAGTTAGGATGGTGAGTTGCTTGCAGGGGAGCTTCCAGGTGGTGGTGCTCCCAAATGTCTGCTCCCCTTGTCCTTCTAGGTTGTAGTGGTTGTGGGTTTGGAAGGTGCTTTGGAAGGAGCCTTGGTGAATTCCTGCAGTACATCTGGTAGATGGTACACACTGCTGCTACTGTGCGTCAGTGGTGGAGAGAGTGAATGTTTGTGGATGTGGTGCCAATCTGTGTCCAGCATCTTCAGTGTTGTGTGAGCTGCACTTATCCAGGCAAGTGGAAAGTATTCCATCACACTCCTGACTTGTGCACTGTAGATGGTGGACAAGCTTTGGGGAGTCAGGAAGTGAGCTACTCGTCGCATGATTCCTAGCTTTCAAACTGCTGTCGTAGCCATAGTATTTATATGGCTAGTGCAGTTCAGTTTCTGGTCAAAGGTAACCCCCAGGATGTGGATAGTGGGGGATTCAGTAATGGTAATGCCATTGAACATCAAGGGGTGATGGTTGGATCCTCTCTTGTTGGAGATGGTCATTGCCTGACAGTTTAGTGGCGTGAATGTTACTTGCCACTTGTCAGCTCAAGCTTGGATATTGTCCAGCTCTTGCTTCATTTGGACATGGACTGCTTCAGTATCTGAGGAGTCGTGAATGGTGCTGAACATTGTGCAATCATCAAAGATCATCCCCAGTTCTGACCTTATGATGGAAGGAAGGTCATTGATGAAGCAGCTGAAGATGGCTGGTCTGAGGACACTACCCTGAGGAACTCCCGCAGTGATGTCCTGGAGCTGAAATAACTGACGTCCAACAACCACAACCATCCTCCTTTGTGTTAGGTATGACTCCAATTAGTAGAGAGTTTTCCTCCTGAGTCCCATTGACTCCAGTTTTGCTAGGGCTCCCTGATGCCACACTTGGTCAAATGCTGCCTTGATGTCAAGGGCAGTCACTCTCACCTCACCTCAGGAGTTCAGCTCTTTTGTCCATGTTCGAACCAAAGCTCTAATGAGATCAGGAGCTGAGTGGCCCTGATGGAAGCCAAACTCGGCATCAGGGAACAGGTTATTGCTAAGCAAGTGCCAGTTGATAGCACTGTTGATGACCCCTTCCATTACTTTACTGATGAGCAAGAGCAGACTGATGGGGCGCTGATTGGACAGGTTGGACTTGTCCTGCTTTTTGTGTACAGGTCATACCTGGGCAATTTTCCACAAAGCTGGGCAAATGTCAGTGTTGTAGCTGTGCTGGAACAGCTTGGCTTGGGGTGCGGCAAGTTCTGGATCACAAGTCTTCAGTACTATTGCCAGAATATTGTCAGGGCTCATAGTCCAATGCCTTTAGCCGTTTCTTGATATCACATGGAGTGAATTGGATTGGTTGAAGACTGGCATCTGTGATGCTGGGAACCTCTGGAGGATGCCGAGATGGATCATCCATTCGGCACTTCTGGCTGAAGGTTGTTGCGAACGCTTCAGTCTTATCTTTTGTGCTGCTGTACTGGGCTCCTCCATCAGTGAGGATGGGGATATTTGTGGAGCTTCGTCCTCCAAGGAGCTGTTAATTGTCCACCACCATTCATGACTGGATGTGGCAGGACTGCAGAGCTTAGGTCTGATCCGTCAGTTGTGGTATCGCTTGCCTCTGTCTGTCACTTGCTGCTTATGCTGTTTGGCATGTAAGTAGTCTTGTGTTCTCGCTTCACCAGGTTGACACCTCATTTTTAGGTATGCTTGGTGCTGCTCCTGGCATGCCCTCTGCGCTCTTCATTGAACCAGGGTTAATCCCCTGGCTTGATGATAGTGCTAAAGTGGGTGATATGCTGGGCCATGAGGTTACAGATTGTGTTTGAGTACAGTTCTGCTACTGATGATGGTCCACAGCGCCTCATGGATGCCCAGTCTTCAGTTGGTAAATCTGTTCAAAATCTATCCCATTCAGCACAGTGGTAGTGCCACACAACACAATGGAGGGTATCCTCAATATGAAGGTGGTCCACAATGACTGTGTGGCAGCCACTCCTACCAATACCATCATGGATAGATGTGTCTGCAGCTGGCAGGTTGGTGAGGTCAAGTATGTTTTTCCCTTTTGTTGGTTCCCTCACCACCTGCCGTAGACCCAGTCTAGCAGTTATGTCCTTTAGGACTCGGCCAGCTCAGTCAGAAGCGGCTTCAAGACATTCTGAGGAGGGAAGGTAAACAGCCAGAGGTCGTGGTACACATTAATACCAACGACGTAGGAAAATTAAGGGATGAGGACCTGCAAGCTCAGTACAGGAAGTTAGGAGATAAATTAAAATGCAGGACTTCAAATGTAGTAATCTGAGGATTACTCCCAGTTCCATGTGCTAGTGAGAGCAGGAATAAGAGGATAGATCAAATGAACACGAGGCTGGGGAGATGGTGTAGCCAGGAGGGATTCAGATTCTTGAGACACTGGGAATGGTTCGGGTGAAGGTGGGACCTGTACAAACCGGAAGGGCTGCACCCAGGCAGAGCTGGGACCAGTGTCCTTGCGGGGGCTTTTGCAAGTTCTGTTGGGGAGTATTTAAACTAGTGTGGCAAGGGAATGGGATCCCAGGAATAGGATCAGATAGGTCAGATTCAAATCAGAAAAATGGAGGTAGAACATTAGCTAGGGACGTTGTGATAGGCATGGAGTTACAGGAGAAGCAAAGTTTACAAAGTGTCCAGCAAGGGAAATTGACGGGGTTAAACCATTTATACTTCAAAGCAAGGAGTATCACAAACAAGGTAGATGAGTTAAGGGCACAGGTAAACACATGGCAGCAGGATGTCATTGCTATAACGGATACCTGGCTAAAGGAGGGCCAAAACTGGCAGCTTAATATCCCTGGTTTTAGAGTCTTCAGGCATGATAGAGTAAGAGGTAAAAAAGGAGTGGGAGTGGACGGGTGGCACTAATGGTTAAAGAATCAATTCCAGTTGTGAGAAGGAATGATATACTAAATGGGTCAACAAACGAGGCTTTATGGATTGAGCTTAGAAATAAAAAAGGGGCAGTCACTCTACTGTGAGTATACTACAGACCCCCAAATAGTGAAAGGGAGATAGAAGAACAATATGTAGGCAAATTTCTGCTTGTAAAAACAAGAGGGCAATAATAGTAGGAGAATTCAACTATCCTAATATCAACTGGGATTCAAACAATATAAGGGGCACTGAGGGAGAAAAATTCATGCAGTGTGTCCAGGAAAATGTTTTCAATCAATTAGTGACAAACCCAATGAGTGGAGATGCAATTCTAGACCTAGTCTTGGGGAACGAAGAAGGGTAAGTAAGTGGGTGAAGTGACAGCTGGCGACCATATCGGGGACAGTGATCACAATTCAGTTAAATTTAGCATTCCCGTGGAAAATGACAGAGAGTAAAAGTCTTGAACTGGGGAAAGCAAATTTTGGAGAAATGAGAAGGGACTTGGCTGAGGTGAACTGGACAGCACTGCTGGAGGATAAAATAGTGGAAAACCAGTTGAAAGCACCAAAAAGAGAGATCCTAATTGTACAAAGTAGACATGTCCCCTACAAAAATAAGAGTGGTACTCCCAAATCTAGACCCCCCCTGGTTGTCTAGAGGAATACAGGGGAAGATCAAACAGATAAAGAAAGCATACAATAGGCACAAAGAACTAAGCACTGCAGATAGCCTGGACGAATATAGGAAGTGCAGGGACGAAATAAAAAAGGAAATAAGGAAATCAAAGTGAGGACATGAAAAAAGATTAGCAAGTAAAGTTAAAGATAACCCAAAGATGTTTTACCAATACATTAATGCTAAAAGATTAGTTAAGGAAAAAGTGGCACCTATCAGAGATGAAGATGGAAAATTGTGTGTAGATGCAGAGGCTGTGGGAAGGGTTTTGAATGAATATTTTGTCTCCGTGTTTACAAAGGAAAGGAAGGATGTAGATATAGTAGTCCAGGAGGAGCACTGCGAGTTATTGGATGGGTTAGTTATAAAGAGAGAGGAATTACTCAAAGGGTTAAAATCCTTGAAAGTTGATAAGTCACCAGGTCCAGATGGATTGTTTCCGAGGCTGCTGAAGGAAGTCAGGGATTTCCAATCTTCACTAGACACAGGGGAGGTACCAGAGGACTGGAGAAATGCAAACGTAATTCCATTGTTTAAAAAGGGATCAAAGGGAATGCCAAACAATTATAGGCCAGTTAGTCTTACATCGGTGGTGTATCAATCAGAATCAATCCTGAGAGATAGGATTAACTGTCATGTGGAAAGGCATGGACTAGTCAGGGATGGTCAGCATGGATTTGTTAAAGGAAGGTCTTGCCTCATAAATTTGATTAAATTCTTTGAGGAAATGGCAAGAAGGGTTGATGAAGGTAGTGCAGTGGATGTTGTGTACATGAATTTTAGCATTTGACAAAGTCCCACATGGCAGATTGGTCAGGAAAGTAAAACCCCATGGGATTCAGGGTAATGTGGCAAACTGGATAAAAGGTTGGCTTTGTAATAGGAAACAAAGAGTAATGGTCAATGGATGCCCTTGCGAATGGAAAGTTGACTCAAGTGGTGTTCCACGGTGCTCGATGTTGGGACCCTTGCTGTTTATTTATATATTAACGATTTGGGCGTGAACGTGGGGGGCATGATTGGGAAATTTGCAGATGACACAAAGATTGGCCGAGTAGTGGATAGTATAGAGGATAGCCATAATCTCCAAAATGACATAGATGGGTTGGTGGAGTAGGCGGTAATGTGGCAGATGGATTTTAACATAGAGAAGGGTGAGGTCATACATTTAGGGAGGTCAAACATTTACAGGGCTTACACAATAAATGGGAATATACTAAGAGGGGTAAATGAAGTGAGAGATCTTGGCGTACAAGTACACAGGTCCCTGAAGCCAGCAGTTCAAGTAGACAAGGTTGTAAATAAGGCATATGGAATGCTTTCCTTCATTGGCAGAGGTATAGAAAATAAAAGTAAGGATATAATTGTTTCCCTTGGTGGAGAGTTCTAGAACCAGGGGACATAGATTCAAGATAAGTGGCAGAAGGTGTAGGGGGGACATGAGGAAGAACTTTTTTTACGCAGAGGGTAGTGGGTGTTTGGATTTCACTGCCCAAGTTGGTGGTAGAGGCAGAAAATTGAAGCTCTTTTAAAAAGCACCTGGATCTGCACCTTAAGTGCTGTAAGCTAAGCTCGGCTATGGGCCGAGTGCAGGAAAGTGGGATTAGAAAGAGCACCTGGGTGTCCTGGCATGGCCTGGCATGGACAAGATGGGCCAAATGGCCTCCTTCTGTGCTGTAACTTTTCTATGGTTCTATGGAGGCTATGGCAACGCAAATGAATATCTAAATGCTTCTTAAATGTTACAAGAGTTTCTGACTCAACCACCCTTTCAGGCATTGAGTTCTAGACTCCAACCACCCTCTGGGTAAAAAAAATTTCCTCAACCCCCCCCCCCCCCCACCTTAGCCTTCTACCTCTTACCTTAAATCTATGCCCCCTGGTTATTGATCCCTCTATTAATGGAAAAAAGTGCTTTCCTACACACCCTATCTATGCCCTTCATTAACTTATACACTTCTATCAGGTCCCTTCTCAATATTTTTTGCTCCAAGGAAAACAACCCCAGCCTGTCTAATCTTTCCCCATAGCTCAGACCTTCCAGCTCTGGCAGCATCCTCTGCACCATCTCCAGTGCAATCACATCTTTCCTATAATGTGATGACCAGAACTGCACGCAGTACTCCAGTTGTTGTCTAAGCAAAATTTTATATAGTTCCAGCATAACCTCCCTGCTCTTGTATTCTATGCCTCGGCTAATAAAGTCAAGTATCCCATATGCCTTCTTAATTACTTTATCTACCTGCTTTGCTACCTTCAGGGATCTATGGATATGCACACCAAGATCCCTCTGATCTTCAGTACTTTGCAGGGTCCTACCATGGTGAAATTCTTTGCCTTGTTAGCCCTCCCCAAGTGCATTACCTCACACTTTTCCAGGTTGAATTCCATTTGCCACTGCTCTGCTCACATGACCAGTCCATTGATGCCCTCCTGAGTTTACGGCTATCGTCCTCATTATTTACCACCCTACCAATTTTTGTGTCATCTGTGAACTTGTTGATCACACACCCCCTCATTTAAATCCAAATCATTTATGTACACCACAAACAGCAAGGGCCCCAGCATCGAGCCCTGTGGAACCCCACTGGAAACAGACTTCCAGAAACATGTCTACCATCACCCTCTGCTTCTGGCCTCTCAGCCAATTTTAATTCCAACGTGCCACTTTGCCTTGGATCCCATGGGTTCTTACTTTCTTGACCAGTCTGCCATGAGGGACCTTATCAAAGTCTTGCTAAAGTCCATATAGACCAAAAACAAATGCATTTCTCTCATCAATGCTCCTGGTTACCTCCTCCATAAATTCAGTCAAATTTGTCAAACATGACCTTCCCTTAACAAATCCATGGTGACTATCCCTGATTAATCCGTGCCTCTCCAAATGCAGATATATTCTGTCCTTCAGATTTCTTTCTAGTAATTTCCCCACCACCGACGTTAGACTGACTGGCTTGTAATTTCCTGGTCTATCCCTTCCTCCGTGTTTTAATAATGAGACAATGTTAGCAGTCCTCTGGCACCTCACCTGTGGCCAGAGAGGATTTGAAAATTACTGCCAGGGCTCCTGATATCCGAAACACCAACTCTTTTCTTCTCCGCCGATGCTGCCAGACCTGCTGAGTTTTTCCAGGTAATTCTGTTTTTGTTTTTGCCCCTGATATCTATTCCCTTGCCTCCATCAACAGCCTGGGATACATCTCATCTGGGCCTGTGGATTTATCCACTTTTAACGCTGCCAAACCCACCAGTATCTCCTCTCTCTCTGTTAATTTCTTCTACTATTTCACAGTCCTCCACCCTGATGTCTATATCTGCGTTGTCCTTTCTCATTGTGAAGACCGACGCAAAGTATTCATTGAGGACTGTACCCATGTCTTCCTGGTGCACACACAGATTACCTCTATTGTCCCTAATTGGCCCTACTCTTTCCCTAGTTATTCTCTTGCTGTTTATATATTTAAAAATACCCTTTTGGTTTTCCTTTTCCCTACCCACCAATGCTTTCTTATGCACTCACGTTTCCTAATTTCCTTTTAAGTTCCCCTCTACACTTTTTATACACCTCTAAGGGCTTGGCCGTACTGAGCCCTCTGTATCTGCCATAAGCTTCTCTTTTTTTCTTTATCCTAACCTTTATGTCCCTTGACATCCAGGGTTCTCCAGACTTACCACCACCACCCCCCAACACAACCCCCCCTCCCCCAACCCCCCACACCCTGCCCTTTGTCTTTACAGGAACATATTTGTCCTGTAGTCTCACTATTTCCTCCTTGAATGCATCCCACTGTCCTGACAGTTTTATTTGCAAGTAGCTGCTCCCAGTCCACTTGGGCCAAATTGCATCTCATCTTAGTAAAATTAGCCTTTCCTCAGTTTAGAACTTTTATTCCCAGCCCAACCTTATCCTTTTCCATAACAATCCTAAATCTAATTGAGTTATGGTCACTATCTCCAAAATGCTCCCCTACTGATACGTTTTCCACCTGCCCAGGCTCATTTCCGAATAGTAGGTCAAGAACTGCCCCCTCCCTTGTTAGGCTTTCTCCATACTGGCTAAAAAAGTTCTCCTGGATGCAACTTTAGAATTTTGCTCCCTCCCTACCTTGTATACTATAACTACGCCAGTTAATATTTGGGTAGTTAAAATCCCCTACTATTACTGCCTTATTATTCTTACACTGTTCTGAAATTTGATTACATATTTGATCCTCTATCTCTCCCTGACTGATTTCTCAGTATCCTTCCATTTATTGTGTATTCCCTTGTCTTGTTTGCCCATTCCAAATACATTGCCTCACATTTCTCTGCTTGAATTACATTTGTCACTTTTCTACTCACCTGATCAGTATATCGATATCTTCCTGCAGCCTATGACATTCATCCTCACTATCAACCACACAGTACATTTTTGTATCATCTGAATTATCCCTAAATTTCTGAATTATTCCCTCACGTTTAAGGCTAAAACATTGATATATGCTGTGAAAAGCAAGGGAACTGGTACTGGGCCCTGAAGAACACCACCAGAAACAGCCTTCCAGTCACAACAGCAGCTGTCGAGTATTATCCTTTGCTTCCTGCTACTGAGTCAATTCCATGTAGACTCCTGCTACTGAGTCAATTCCATGTAGACTCCACAAAATAAGCTGTCCTCATCGACTCTCCTTGTTACATGCTCAAAACATTAGACACAAATTTTCTTTAGTAAATTCATCCTGACTGTCCTTGATTAATCTGTGCCTTTCTAAATCGTGATTTACGCTTCCCTTCAGAATTTCTTCGAACAATGTGCTCACCACTGAAATTAAGCTGAATTATTTGGTCTATTCCTTCCTCCCTCTTTGAAAATTGGTACAACATTAGCCACTCATCCAGTATCATGCTTGTAACCAATGGAGATTAGAAAATGATGATGAGAGTCTCTACTATTTTCTCCCTTGCTTCACTTATCACCCTGGCATACATTTTATCTGTGTCTTGCGATTTATCCACTTTCAAAGGTGATAGACTCTTTAATATTATTGTTTTGCCCAGCCAACCCCTGTTGATGATTAGCCTCCATACAAGGAGTATTCTTCATTCCATATGTTTGCCCTGTCCCTTTACCCTTAATTGACCTCCCCTCAACCATCTATATACCCTATGTAAAAAAAAAAATTTGCCTGGACTTCACCACAATTGCAAATGCTGGTAATGTATTTTACAGCCTCACCACCCTCTGTGTAAAAGGATTTCTTCTGCTCTCTGTCCTAAATCTCTTGTATTTAATCTTATATCAAAGTTCTCTTGACCTTGAACCTTCAACCAATAGAAACTGTTTTTTGTCTACTTTGTGCCATCCTTTCATAATTCTAAACACTCCTACCCTGTAATCCCCCATTTCCATTGAGAGCAGCACCAATTCTTCAAAACTTCTTTCATATTTATATTTCTTGATGCCAGTCAGAATTGTAGTAAACTTGCGAGTTACCCTCGCTATTGTCTCAACATCCTTCTTTAAAGTGTGGAGGGCAAAGGTTTACATGGTCTGCCAACAAGGATGTTACTAAGGTTTTATATAAGCTCATCTTGCTACCTTGACTTTGACATACATAAAAGAATACCTTTCAAAAACATAGCTCCTATGGTCATGAAAAATACTATTTAAACCCGTGTACTGTCTTTCTTTAAATTCGGGAGGCACTCGTCACACCTTGCACTTTGAAGTTACTCTCTGCACAAAATGTGAGGTCTCTGAGCATCAGTCACTATCTTAATAAGAACAGTGCTGCCAGCGCAGTAAGTGCTCAATATGTGCGGCAAGACAGTCAAGGATTGAATTCGGAGGATGATGATAGGAAAAATCAAGGGCTAGAAACTTAAAGGTGTTCTTGGACAAGGACTGTAAGTGTCAAGGTGGAATTACCAGCTTGGACAAGAATTATGGGTGTGGAGATGGAGTCACCACCTGGGACAAGGATCAGGGCATGGAGATGGAGTCACAGTCTGGGGCAAGGATCAGGGTGTGGAGATGGAGTCAGTCTGGGACAAGGATCAGGTTGTGGAGATAGAGTCACAGTCTGGGACAAGTATCAGGGTGTGGAGATAGATTCATCAGCTGGGATTTTCCGTGCCCACCGGTGTTGTGTGTATTTGGTGAAATGAGCAGACAATACGGCGCGATCAATTTCATTGCGATGTCAAACCAGTTTGCGATCGTCTGCTCAGCCCGCTGATGGGGAGCTGCATTTCCCATCATTGGACATCGAGAACCTCATGGTTAATAGATCAGCAGATTATTATTAGGCCAGCCTGCCAGAATCGTCCTCCCTGCTGGATTGTCCGTCCACGTTGGTGGGAAAACACACTGCCGTGTTTCACAACATAAGCGACATGCACTTGGTGGGCCGAACTTTCCTCAGGAATTCAAGGTTTGTTTGCCTATCTTGCATTGGGTCAGCACTCGCAGTCATCTGCACCAGGCTTCACGGCAACACCACATCACTTTTAGGGGGTCATCCAGGAGGTCTCTCCTTGCCAGATCAGCCATAGGTGGGTGGCTTTTCAATGACTGCAGGGTAGGGCTTGCTTGGGGAAGGAGAAGAATTGGCCTCAGGCAAGGGAAGAGGCTGCAGGACAAGAGCTGTACTAGGGAAGGGGCGTATCCCAGGGTTTGTGGGGAGGCACATGTTGATCTGTGAAAGTGGCCTCAAGTTGGTGAAGGCTGAGGAGGCAGTCTCCAGAGGAGATGAGGCCGATGGACATATGAGGGTATGTGTGAAAGAGTGAGTGTTGATGTCCCTTGAGCTGGCAGTGAGTGAGATGCCAGTGAATATGTGATGGGCTTGAATGTGTGAGTTTAGAGTGATGAGAGGTCGCCATGCCCTGGCTGCATGGATGAGATCATTCATCCTCTAACTGCACTGGATGGCCAACCTCTTCTGTGCAGCATTAGCACTGATCACCGCTGCCACCACCTGCCATGCTAGATTGGTGATGCTGCTACCAGGCCTGCGGCCATGTCAGATTTTATAAAAGCAAAATATTGCGGATGCTGGAAATCTGAAATAAAAACAGAAAATGTTGGAAAACATTTTGTTAACTCTGTCTCTCTCCACAGATGCTATCAGACCAGGTAAATTTATCCCGCATTTTCTGTTTTTATTCCATGTCAAATTTTGTTTGATAACACTCCTGTGAAGCACATTATGGTGTTTTATTACATCAAAGGCATTACAGTTCCTCAGGGTAGTGTCCTTGGCTCAACCATCTTCAGCTGCCTCATCAATGACCTTCCTTCCATCATAAGGTCAGAAATGGGGATGTTCACTGATGATTGCACAATGTTCAGCACCATTTGTGACTCCTCAGATACTGAAGCAGTCCATGTCCAAATGCAGTAAGACCTGGACAATATGCAGGCTTGGGCTGGCAAGCGACAAGTAACATTCCTGCCACACAAATGCCAGGCAATGACCATCTCCTACAAGAGAAAATCTAACCATCACTCCTTGGTGGTCAATGGCATTACCATCACTGAATCTCCCACTCTCAACATCCTGGGGGTTAGCATTGACCAGAAATTAAACTGGACTAGCTAGATAAATACTGTAGTTACAACAGCAGGTCAGAGGCTAGGAATCGTGCAATGAGTAACTCACTCCTGACTCTCCAAAGCCTGTCCACCATCTACAAGGCACAGGTCAGGAGTGTGATGGAATACCCCCTACTTGCCTGGGTGAGTGCAGCTCCCACAACACTCAAGAAGCTTGACATCATCCAAGACAAAGCAGCCCACTTGAATGGCACCACATCCACAAACATTCACTCCCTCCACCACCGACACACAGTAGCAGCAGCAGTATCTACAAGATGCACTGCAGGAATTCACCAAGGCTCCTTAGACAGCACCTTCCAAACCCATGACCTCTACAATCTAGAAGGACAAGGGCAGCAAATAGATGGGATAACCACCACCTGGAAGTTTTCCTCCAAGTCACTCAGCATCCTGACATGGAAATATATCGCCGTTCCTTCACTGTCGCTGCATCAAAATCCAGGAACTCCCTTCCTTATAGCACTGTGAGTATACCTACACCACATGGACTGCAGCAGTTCAACATTAACTCTGTTTCTCTTTCCACAGATGCTGTCAGACCTGTCTAGTTTATCCAGCATTTTCTGTTTTTATTTCAGATTTCCAGCATCTGCAATATTTTGCTTTTATAAAATCTGATATGATGCCACTTATGATGCTATTAAGACAGATGACCAAAAATCTCACCAATAAGATAAGTTTTACTGAGTGACTTAATGGAGGAGAAAGAGGTAAAAAAAAATGGAGGGATTTAGAAAGAGAATTCCCGAGATTAAGGCCTGGGCAGTAGAAGGCAGGGCCATTGATGGTGGAACAATTAAAACCATGATGTTCAAGAGGCCAGAATTAAAACTGCACTTTGATCTTGAAGGCTTGTAGGGCTGGAGAACATTACAGAGATAGAGAGTTGAAAGGTTATGAAGGGCTTTGAAAACAAGGATGAGAATTTTAAAATTGAGGTGAAGTATTACTGGAGCAGGAGAAAATGTAGATCAGCAAGCACAAGGGTGATGGGTGAACAGGATTTGCGAGTTATGACAAGAGCAGCAGAGTTGTGAATGCGCTCATATTTATGGCAGGCACAGGATGGGAAGGAAACCAAGGGAAAGTTGGAATATTCATTTCTAGATGTAACAAAAGAAAGAGATAAGTGGTTTCAGCAGCAGATGAGCTGAGAAAGGGAAGGAGTAGAACACTCACATTTGTTATGCAAATTACAAATTGCACTTTGCAAATTCTATCTACCACTTTCATTTCACCATTTTATCGATATTCCCCTGTGGCTTTTTTTGGTCTTCAGATAACAAGAGTTGCAACACCTCAGCAGACAGGGTGAGAATGTTTGTTGCGACAAAATGGGGATTATTCCCAACAGCGCTGCTGGGCCTGTAATATGCCAGAGACGATCATCAATAGAGATTATCTGATTTCCAATACATCAATGGGATGACAATGGGAAGGGTTCTGAATCAAGCTGGCGGCAATCTGTTCTCGCACATTACTGCCCAGGTGGTGAAGCTGAAAATTATTACCAGTCAGTGGCCACATCATTGGAGCCAAAAAGTTGGGGAAGGTTGGGGAGGGTTGTAGTGGTGAGGTCAGGGGAGAAACATCCAGCCTCCAATATTAATCCACCAGTCAGAGAAAGGATTCTTCACAGAGGCTTGGATAAAATGACACTCTCCAGTAATTAGTTCAACAGCTCCCGAGGAAACCAAACTTGGGTAAGCAACCTCACAGGCCAAAAGGAGTCGCTGGGGGTAATTTTCACTTTTAATGGAATAAAAATTGCATGTTTTCTATGATAGGTGCATATTCCATGTCATCAGATTACTGCCAGGCAGTAGAAAATTATCCCGAGGGACTGCTTCTTATCAACTAGTTCTGCTTCAGTATGCGGGGAGAAAAATTATGTGGGATATCACAAAAATATTCTTTTGATATTAATAAGTAATCTACCCTTTTCTTCCACAAAGGGCTGATGAGTATGAAAATTAATTACATGCATGGCAGGTGAACTTGAATGTTTTATGTAATACGCAATTTAATACCGGTACTCTACAACTATGAGAGGCTTTGGTTAAAGATTGAATTATAGTGGAGATGAGGAAACTTTTTTTAAATGTGAACCTTCTAGGTGGCAAAGTTAAGTGCAAATCTAGGGGGGGGGGCGTGCAAGTTAGAAGCAGGTACCTGTAAGCTTAATGAAAATTTATAACCTTGTACTCAATTTTTACTGCTTGCTTGCCTGCTGGAGACTGGCAGGCTTGATCCCATGCCAGAAAGCTTACATTAGGACAAATACAGTTTATTTATTGCACCCTCAGGCCTGTATTGTTCAACAGCCATGCCCATGTATTACTGTTCAATTGCTATCTAAAGTACAGTGATTTTGGTCCGTGTGCTTGTTCATTATCATAAATCATGGCTAGTTAATTATTTTTTTCTCTCTTATCCTGTCCCTCCCTCTGATTCTTCAAAGCATTACCCATCAACATATATATAGTTTGGCTTCCTGGTGATGCCATGCAATGTGACGGAATATGCAATGTTATTGATTTTATATGGCAACAGTTTTCCTCGCCTGCTGAGAGACTGATTGGCATGCTGGGTGGAAGCGACCTCAGCCTAAGATGAGTGAAAGAGCCAGTTCAAACTGGTTTTCTCCCTTTCTCCCCAAAGAGCTTCTGAAAAAAGAGAATGAGTGAGCAAGCTGTGAAGAACTTAATTAATGATAAAAAAATCTGGTTCAGTTTGCTTTTCTGTTGAAGGGTATATGAGGTTCATCACTTACATCACATAATTCTGCCTTTTAGGGACAGTAGGTAGCAGCCAGCGCCACCTTTTTTGTCGATGAGCGCAAGGAAATTAAATAAAACGCTGAACATTATTCGCTGTCCACTAAATCTTAGTTCAGATTTAATCTTGCTTTTCTTTTCCCAACCAACTTTCTCCGATGCCCATTTCCCCTGCTCTATAGTCACATTGTCCCTCCCACATGTGCCAGGCACCCTCCAACACATTGCCCAAGTGATCATTATTCACATGCAACCTTGGTGGTGAGTATTTTACCTGCAGTAGCACTAAAGCTGGACAGGTCCTCCCTCAGCTGTTAACTTCTAACAAGGGCTATTGCATTGCATTCAAACGACAGCTGATCTTTGCCTCACTAACAAGTGGGCTCTGAGGCAAAGTGCAGCATACCTACAGCTGCCCCGGCTGATGATTGAACCCCTAATTTCCTCAGACTTTCTGCCACTGTATGTAACCGGGGTTTCTGCCAAAGTTAGTGTCAAAGTTACAGGGGAGCAGTTTAGAAAAATATAAAAAGCAAATGAACATGCTTTTAGCCAGGTTTTTCACCCAAATGAATGCATTCAATTTTTCTGACAAGTAACTCTGTGAAGACTGAGGGTGGAATCATCCCAGATTTGCACAAAGTGCGGTAGGGGGTGGGGAAAAAAGCCGTTTTACCCTCTGGCCACTATGATGGGTTTTCACGCCGTATCATCCCATTCCCCCCTCATTAATTATGCAGCCACAGGAAACATGCCATCTTGCTGGCGGGACAGCCTCTGACTTGCCCACCACACCATTATGTTGCCACTTCTCCATGCTGGGCACCATATTTAAACTGCAGCCACACACACGGTTCTCAATGCTTGCAGCCCAGGACTGCTCTGGTGAAGACATGGCCCTGAAAGACAAAAAGAGTGCAGCCCCCCGACTCAGTAATGCATCCATGGGATGTTTTCTGGAGGCCATGGAAACCCACCGCAATGCCCTCTACCCCTACCCTGGCAACAGGAGGCCCATCAGTGTCACCACTCTGGCTTGGGAGGCAGTGGCAGAGGTGGCCAGTGCCAATGCTGCACAGAAAAGGTCGGCCAACCCTTGCAGAAAGAGAATGAATGATCTCATCCAGGTAAGGTAACTATCTTGTGACTCTAAACTCACACACTCACAAGGCTATCACACATTTGGTGGCATCTCACTCTTTCACACACACTGCCACATCTCCATCTGACCTCATCTCCTCACGAGACTGCCTCCTCAGCTGACATCATCTTGAGGCCACTTGCACTGATCAACATGTGCCCCCACACACACCCTAGGATACCCTCCCCATTTCCCCAGTACAGCCCTCACCCTGCAGCCTCTTCCCTTGCCTAAGGCCACTTCTCCCCCTCCCTCAAGCAAGTCCTAGTCCTGTAGCCGTTGAAAAGCCACCCTTGCCTCACAGCTGGTCTGGTAGGTGGAGACCTGCCTGTGACCCCCACTAAAAATGATGTGGTGCTGCCTGTGAAGTCTGGCACTGATGACCATGAGTGCTGACTGAAGCAATGTAGGCAAAAAAACGTTGAAGTCCTGAGTGAAGTGCAATTATGTACGGCTGTGAAACACGTTAGGGTGCAATCGTGCTGAAGTGCCCAGGTGATACAGCATGGGGAGATGATTTTGGCTAACAGGGCTTATAACAAGATGTTAAAGATTTGAAATTAGGTTCCCAACGTGCAGCGGCGGGAAATGCAACCTGCCATTGACAAGTGGAGTGGACAATCACAAAGTGGTTTCATGACGGCATGAAACTGATTTTTGGCCTTCTTGCCATATTAACCCTACCGCCCTGCCCATCATGACGTGCCAATGGGGCCGGAAAATTCTGGTCTGAATTTTACATCAACGCTGAACCTCCTCACCCCCTCCACCCCCCATCCCCCCCGCCACCCCGCCCCCCCCCCCCCCACCCCATAACCGCACGTGGCTTTTATTCACTTGACCTGAACAGTTGAAATATTGCCATTCCATATGTCCTAGCAAACCATTCAGTTCAAGGGAAATTAGAGATGGGCAAGAAATGCTGGCCCTGCCAACAACACCCACATGCCATGAAAGAATTTTAAAAATTGACTGTAGAAATGAGCATAATCAAGCCGAAAACTGTCCTCACCCAATGTTCATTTGAGTACTTTATAGAGAGGGTTTTTGGAGTGTGATCTGGATTATGATATGTAAGATTTTGATAATAATGTTAAATTCTTAAGGGTTTTATATTGGTTGAACTAATATTTATGAATTTTATCTCAACCACCTTTTAAGTAGTTCAGTTTTAATTTCTGTTAGTGAGATAATTAACAGTTATGGCAGCCTGGGAATAGGAAGGCAGTTACTTGTAAGAAACTGTTCTTGATGGACTTAATGACTATGTGCAATTATGGGCCCCTTTGTCAGCTTTAAAGGAATAAACAAAAGGTTTGAGCTCAGTAGATTGAATTTAGTATGATGCCTTATCTTTATACAAGAACATGTATTATTAGGTTTCAGATTACTAACTGCTTTAATTGATTAATCATATCTACAGGACAGGACACCTATATTTTTAAAAGAAAGACATTCCTTTTCTGAATTATGGTAGGAATTATTACTAACATTTGTTCTTGCTTTAGTATCCATTGGAATGGGTTAGTGTGCTTATGGGATGTGTTTAAGATAGTTTGTATTATTGATGAGGATATAGCTTGTTTGTAAACCTGCAATCTGTAAAGAAAATGTATCATTTGTTCACAAAAAAGGAAATAAGAAATAGGCATTTGTGTCAACCTACAACTCACATGGCAGGAGCTATGAAGGTGATGTGACGCAGATGACCCTCACCTGTAGCCAATGAGAAAAGGTAATTCGGACTAATTTCAAATAAGAGACGAGTAATCGAGTAATAGCCAGAATTAGATAAAAGTTGGAAAATCAGATTTTCATTGGCATAGTTTTACCATTGCTTCCGTGGTATAATTCTTCTGAGACACAGTTCAACATCACTTCTGAGACAAAAGAAGATGGGCTTCAGCTGTGCTGTCAGCATTCAAGGAACCTTAGGCCCTTGAAGGATAAGAAAGTCCCACACTGCCTTCACTGATTTTTGTAAAGTATATCTAACGTCTTACTGAATAAATTCTACTTAATTCACAAATGCTAGTCATTTATAAGTGGTTGAGTGGGGCACAAGTAAGGACTTCATTGTTATAAATTAAGTGTAGAGATATTAAATAAAAGGGTCTTGAGTGTCAGAGCCCCCAAAATTTACAGAACCCAGGCAGACATTACCCCTCGTACATTCAAGCTTTTTTGAAAAGGACCAAGAACTTGAAAATGTGCTTTTGTCTTTCTTAAAACACAATGTCAACATGATTCAAATATTTAGTTATGTTTTATTCCCTCCACAATAACAGCCAGGGTGGATCAAATGCATTCTTTCTGTATTTCTCAAATTTTGTTTTTATCTTTACTTAATGAGATGTGGGCTTCTGGCACTCAGCACTAAATAACACCTTTTGTATCAAAATGGCATGAATTATTTCAGAGTCAGCATCATCCTCAGAGTCTGTAAGTTATTATTTTTCTGGATGGATCTGTGCATTGCATTTGTGTACAGAAGACACAAGGTGATAACAGAATCCTCAAGCCCCTTAGCTACTGCGCAAATTCTCTAGAGAATGGACAGCTCTGACTGTTGTGGTGCTATATTGGCAAGTTAACTCAGACAACTCAGAACTGAAGAAGAATCAGAAAAGGAGCTTCACATTGTCAGTGCCCTTTAGGCTGCCATTATCACTTTCAACTTTTCCAGAATCCTGGCAGTAATACCCAAGAAGTACAACATAGCTATGGCCACCAGTTAGCAATGCTGCTAAATTATTGGTGTCAACAGTAGACCCTTCACTGAGCAGTCAATGGCTGCATTAAAAAGGTAGGCATTTTCAAGGACAGAGATGGTTTAATGGTATAAATTACCACAACTGTGGCAGATGGCAAACAATCCATTTTCAATGCGTGAGACACACAGTCCAGTTGATTATCATGCTCAGTAAGGCTTCTACCACAACCTAATTGCAAGCTCATAAGTCTGAAATAAAAATATACTCATCCTGAAATTGCATTACTACTGTAGTTAAAGTAGGAAGTGATTCATGTCATGTGCTGTGCCTCAAAGCACTAATACAATGGCCCCATCTCAAAATCCACTACTTATTAAAACCACTGGCAGGAAACTTCTTCAGATCTGTTCCTGTTCCATTACCAATACTTTGCCAGAAGAAACAGACTTTTTGCCATGATTCTAGCACAATCATGGTGGCAGAGCAGAAGCAGCATTGGGAAATTTCCCAGTCGCTATCTCAGTTAGGCGGTTTAAGGCAGGAGATGACAATACATTATGCCCAGCCCTGACAACCTGCCACTCGAAGCCCAGCTCTATTTTCACTCACAAGGGCAGATTCCTTACTCCTGAGTGTGCTGTAATTATTATTCTGTTTGTATTTTGTGGTCCTGGATGTTGTTTCAGGTTTTTCTTATTGCCTCGGTGGTCATAGAGTCATAAATCAGTACAGCAAGATAGGTCAACATTAATCGAGATACTTGAGATACTCTGAATATAAAAGTTAACTGGAGCATGAATTAAATGTCAAGGCACCATGGTGTGTACCTGTGTGACCACAGAGAAAAATACAAGTAAACCCCTTGGTTTAGGAGATGTAACCTAAGGGTTAGCCAGTTTATCTTAATCTTGTGAACCCCATAAAATCCAGTCACATGTAACAAAGATTTCAATTACTTGATCATCTAGATGTACATAAATGGGAGCAAATAAGGTTAGAGGGAAGTAAGGCAAAAATGTTGTGAGTACTGTCAATGATTGCTGTCTTAGTATCTTCAGGAAAACAATTTACTGGAATTAATGCTTAGCATTGACCATGAGATGATACCTGATCTCCAGTTGTGGGGAGCTTTAGGACAACAGTGATCATTGTATCATCAGAGTTCAGATTGTTAGGTAACTTACTGCTGTAGATAAATTATTTCAGGGCTCAGTTTTCAAGAATGTGGAAAGATCCCGTGAAAGTAGATTGGAGTACGCTGCTAGGCAGAGATAGTTGAAAGAGGACAAAAGTGAAGTTTCTTTAAATCTGTTCACAGACAGGTGATGAATTTGTAGGAACATAAGAAATAGGAGCAGGAGAAGGCCAGTCAGCCCATCAAGTCTGCTCTGCCATTCGATTAGATCATGTCTAATCTTCCACCTCAAAGCCATTTTCCTGCATTATTCCAGATCCTTTGATACCTTTAATATCTAGAAAGGTTTGAAATAATTGCCTAGATTCCTGAGGCAATTACTTGACATTTCTTCAATAGGGATTGTGATAACTCAAAAAGAGATGGTTATTTGGCATAGCTTTTAAAGGTTTATGTGGTCAGCAAATATGCCTTGAAAAACCTGTTGTGAGTCAGCAGAGCCATGCTATGCACTCTTGTTTATGAGCAGTGGTCAACCAGAACTGTTCAAACCATTAAAATTGCAAGTGTGTAGGCATGTGGTCAAGATTAGCAGACATTGCTCATAAAGGGATGGGGAACAATCATTGGAAAAAGTTTGATGCCCAAATGAAGGTAACCTTTCAGGAGCGATGACCACACAAATGACAAAGTTATAGTGGTTGAAAAGGACAATCATGTCAGCAATCATATGCAAGCACAAAGGAAGAATAAAAGAAGAAAGAATTAGCCACTTTAAGGTGTGATATTATGCTGACAATTTTGTTAAGAAATTTATGACTTATACTAGAAAGCAAAAATTATTGTGAGAACAATTGAATTTGTTTGAAACATATTACTCCATTCAGTTATTAAGAACGAGACAAAATAAACTTACGCAGAGAAATCATTTATGCCCCTTGCAGGAAAAGGACATACAGTAAAATGATATCCAAATAGCTAAATGGAGGGATCAATAGGGAAATAAATCTTTAAAAGAAATGCCTGATTTGGTGTAAAGCAAATCACTGTCAACAGAATAGGAGCAGTTTAAAAACTACAGTTGAGGATAACTAAAGTCAATATTAGAAATGCTGAAATTGCAGACCAAAGTCATTCTAATGTTTTATCCCATTCCAGAAAATGATTAAAGACAGTAACAGAGCAAGTTAAGGTTGAGGACCAAGGTATGCCTGAAGTACTAAATAGATACTTTGCATCTGTTTTTGCTACTGAACATAATGCTAAGATACCAGTGGTGCCAGACAGAGGTAATGCTATAATTGATTCCATATTGTGAAAAAGCACTAAACTGGAATTAAGGCAGTTAGGGCTGATTGGGCTGCTAGACTTGATATTTACTTCAGAGTACAGAAGGAAATGGCAGGGGTAATATGAAAGCCATTGTCACATAATGATTCTTTGGAGTCTGGAATTAAACCTGGTTTCAAGGTGGCACATGCTGTTTAAATTTTTAAAATGGAGAATTATGAGCCAGTTACTTTGACACTGGTTGTAGGAAAGATGCTGGAAGGCATTATAAACGCTTCAATGTATGATCAGCTTAGGAGGTCAGCAGTTATTAGAGAACTGCAGCAGGGATTTAGAAAAGGGAGATCTTGTCTTGCTAACCTGATTGAATTCTTTAAAAAGATTTTTCTTCCTGTAGTCTTTCATGGGATGTGGGCATCGCTGGCAAAGCCAGCATTTGTTAGCCATCCCTAATTGCCCTTAAACTGAGTGTCTTGCTAGGCCATTTCAAAGGGCAGTTAAGAGTCAATGACATTGTTATGGGTCTGGAATCACATGAAGGCCAGACCAGGTAAGGATGATGGATTTCCCTCCCTAAAGGAAATTAGTGAACCAGATAAGTTTTTGTGCCAATTGATGATAGTTCATGGCCACGATTGCTGAGACTAGTTTTCAATTCTAGATTCTTTATTCATTGAATTTAGATCCCACCAGCTGCCATGGTGGATTTGAACCCGTGCCCTGAGAGCATTAGCCTGGGCCTCTGGATTACAAGGCCTTGATTCAAGGGCCCAGATTTTGCTGGAAAAATGACACATGCTATATTAATACACAAATTGGCAAGCAGCTTTAGTGAAGAACAGATACCTTGTTAATCCTGAATTGCCACATGTTGTTGGCTGATTAATGCTGCTTTGCCATTAGCAGCATTGCAAAAACATAATCTTGTACTTAATCTCCCTATGATTTTCATGAAGTTGCAGTGTTTTCACATTAATTATCCATTAAACTCACTGCTGAAATTCCAATCTAGTAATTAACAGCGTGTGCCCCCCTTTAACAACGGGCAGAATTTTTCAGTTGGTGTGGGGGGGGGGGGGGCGGACCCGACGCACCAACATGTAAAATGAGGCGCGATGACGTCGGGCGTGCATCCCAACATCATAGCACAGTCCTGCGATATTTCTTTCGGCGGGCACGCACCAGAGTCAGCTGCGCACCCGCCAACATGTAAACGATCTGCTAAGGCCATTAACAAAGCAATTATTGTAATTGTTAATGCTGCCTGTCCAATCTTAAGGTTGGCGGGCAGGCGAAAAGCCCAAGCAGCCTTCACATTTTTTAGGAAGTCTCATCCAAGAACGGGATCAGGTTTTCTAAAACTTTTATTAAATAAATTTTTTAAATTCCATATATATAAAAACATGCCCCATCTCATGTGACAGTCACATGAGGGGACGTGTTTAAATACATTTTTTAACTTTTTATTCATTAATTTTAATATCGATTCAATCTCCCAGAGGCAGCTCTGTGCTTCACAGAGATTGAAGCGCTCTTTCACGTGCATGTGTGAAAGAGCTCTACCCCTGACTTTCCCTCCTGCCCCTCCCGCTCGCACAGGTAACGCGTATTATGCTGGGTGGACCTTAATTGACCCGCCCATGTAAAATAGCGGCGATCGATTCCACGACTGCCACCGCCCGCTCCCGCCAAACTTGCCCGCCATATGAAATTTCTGTGCAATATGATAATTGTAACTGCTAATCAATCTCTCTTGAATTAATAAATTGAAAGCCAACATGAATTAGTTAAAGGCAAACCATGTTCGACTGAATTCTCTGATGAAGTATTGGAGACAGTGGGCGAGGATAGTACGGTTGATGTCATGTGTATGGATTTTCAAAAGTATCATGTGACAGTGCTGTTATCAAAATTGAAGTTTATAAAATCGAAGGAACAGTAGCTGCATGGATGCAATATTGACTAAGGGACAGAAAGCAGTGAGTGCTAGTGAACAGTTGTTTTTTTTTGAGTGGAGGGAAGTGTGCAGTGAGTGTCTTCAAGGGGCCAGTGTTTGATCACTGTTCTTTTTAATACAGCGGGCCTTAAGTTCAAAGTCTGCAGATAACATGAAACTTGGAAGTCTAGTGAAGAGTTAGACCATAGTAACAGGCCTCAGACTGCTGATCTAATTTAACACAATGCAATGTGAAGTGATTCACTTTAGTAGGAAGAATGAGGAGAGGCAACTTAAATGAAATGGTTCATTTTCAAAGGATGGGCAGGATTCTTGGGGTAAACACACATAAGTCTTTGAAAGTGACAGAATAAATTGAAAAGATTGTTAAAAAGGCATGTTGAATTATAACTAGTAGCATAGAGTACAAAAGGAAGTATGTTATTCTAAATGATGTTCAATTCTGGGCACCACAAGTTAGGAAGAATGTTAGGTTGCAAAGGAAATTTTCTAGAATGGTACCAAGGATGAACGACTTCAGCTATATCTGGACACTAGAGAAACTGGGGTTGTTCTCTTTAGGGACGAGATGGTTGAGGGGAGATTTGATAGAGATGTCCAAAGAGCGATCTCCTTCCCTAAATGTCCTTTAGGGAAGGAAATTTGCCATCTATACCTGGTCTGGCTGACATGTGATTCCAAACCCACAGTAATGCGGTTGACTTTTAAATGCCCTCTGAACAAAGGCAATTAGGAATGGGCAATAAATGCTGGCCTAGGCAGCAATGCCCACAAGTCGTGAATGAATTTTTTAAAAACCCTGAAGGGTTTTGGTGCAGCTAACAAGGATAAATTGCTTCCAATGGCAGAAGAGTCAGAAAATAGAGGACATAGATCTTAAGTAATTGGCCAAAGAATCAGAGGCAAAAACAAACTTCATTCAGTGAGTTCTTATGGTTGGAATGCACACCCAGAAAGGGAGGCGGAAGTGGATTCAGTAATAACTTTGAAAAGGAATTGGATAAACAATTGAAAAGGAAAAAAAAATGTAGGGCTATGGGGGAGATTGGGACTAATAGGATAGCTCTTTCAAAGAGCCAGGATGGGCACAGTGAACCAAATGCACTCTTTCTGTGCTGTATCATTCTATGATTCTATAAAGAAGTATTAGGATGTGCGATCAAAATATTGGAAGAACAAGGGCAGTAGGCACATTGGTCACCAACATCTTTTCAAGGGTAATTAGGATGGACACTAAATGCTGGACTTGAAAGCGATGCCCACATCCCATGAATGAATTTAAAAACCAATAACTTTTAAAGCAGAGAGAGAGAAGGTGGTGGAGAATTTTAGAGATGGGGTTCCAGAGCTTAGAGCCGAAGCAGCTGAAGGCATAGCCACCAATGGCAAGGGTAACCAGAGATACAGAAGAGGCCAGAATCGGAAGAGCGCAGTGATCTTGGAATATTGTAGGGCTCTAAAGATTTTTCTATCTTGGTTATCAATACTTTCTTCCCCAAATCATAACAGGCATTGGATGAGATTTGTAGCAGATTATATGTAATTCTATGTAAAATGTATGGGGGAGTAATAGCAATTTCACAATAACCATAATCACAGTCAGTTACTTGGACCAGTTCCTTTATTTTGTTTGTCAAAAGACCCAGCTGCAAAGAGCAAAACACAATAGAAGTTGAAAAGATCAGAAAAGAAGCTGAGCTAAATCAGTAAATAGGTGGCAATAAGCTTGGGCCTTAAAAGCTTGAAAATTACAGGAGAAAGCAAACAGGTTATAAAGCATTGTTGTTTATTATCCTTCTAAACTCCCTTTGGGTGTGACTGGAACTAGTTTCTGTTTCTTCTACTGCCTAAGACGTTATGATATTTCTGTCTATTCGACACAATCATGCAGCTATGTTGTTCTATGGATAAGAAGCCTCAGGGTAGTTTCGGAGGTGATTGACTGCCAATCATGTCTGACAATAAATCTGACCACTGCATGACCTTAAGTGTGCAGGAAGAATTTAGAAAGAGATGGAATCGATTTTTTTTACTCTGGATGCACTCTACCAAATTGTATTTTTGAGAAAAAGATAGTTTTTGGATTTCTGGAGAGTTTTCTGTTGTAAATTTCAACATTTCTATCAAGAAACGCTTATTTGATTGCTATGCTCCTGGGCTGAGTTGGCGGACAGTTCAAAGAGCTTTCATGGTGGGGAGTTATACAAGGAACAAAACTGCTGACCGAAAAGAAAAAAGAGGGAAATAATGACCATCTTGTCAGAGAATATTGAAAGCTTGAGGATTGTTTCCATCCAAGACTTATTCAACATTCTGGCAAAACGACCCATCTGGTTCTTGACCTGAAATAAATTTTCAAGGATATATATATGGTTAGGTTCAACGCTCTGTACAGAAAAGCATTGGACTGCAGAAAGGTTTTTAGTTGCATTCTGGTGTGCTAATCATGGGACATGATTGCGCAGGGAAGTGGTAGTGAACAAGGGCTGAAACTAGTATTCCAATCATTAAATCACAGGGCATATATTTTGATGAGGGTGGGATTAAATTGCTTTTTCTTTTACAATTTCCATTCCATAAAATGATTTACAGTCTTGAAAAATTTTAGTATAAAAAAAGATATAAAATTGTGCCACAGTCCTGGTTTGGGGAAGGGTGAAAGGCAAGGAATTCAGCCTTCCTAGAAATTTCTGAGAGGACTGATGTACATCAGAAGTTCACTGGAAAAGCAGTGTGACAAAAATATCGTACAGTTTCAGGGTGTGCTAAAAAAGTGCCTACCTTCCTAAAAGCAGACATATGAAAGTGACAGAATACTTTCTAGTACCTTCCTAGCTTGCCTTCAGTACGTGTGTCATTACTTAAAAAGTGCAATTAGCAAGCCTAATAGGAATAGTTATGTCACGGTTATGTTATTGGACTAATAATCCAGGGGGCTGGACTAATGCTCCAGAAGCAAGAGTTCAAATCCCACCACAGCAGCTGCTGAAATTTAAATTTAATGAATTACTAAATCTGGAATAAAAAACAAGTCTCAGTAATGCTGACCTTGAAACTACTGGGTTGTTGCAATAACCCATCTAGTTCACTAATGTCCTTTAGGTGGGCCCGGGCAGGCAGTGTGAAAGACGCGCTGAAATGCTCAGCGCTGCCGGGGTGGGGGCGAGAGGAGGGCAGGCGCTGATGTAAGAGCGGGTGCCCGGGAGGAGCGCGGAGTGAAAGCACCCTGAAGGCGGAGAGCTGTAGATTTTAAAAGCAATGAATAAAGATTTTGAAAACTGCCATACTTACTTGGTCTGGTCTTTATGTGACTCCAGCCCAAATACGATTCTTATCTACCCTCTGAAATAGCATACCAAGCCACTCAGTTTTATCAACCGCTAGTCGAAAAAGTCGAAAAAGAATAAAACCAGACCAACTATTCAGCATTGATAACCACTGGAAGTGACAAAGGCAAACTGTGTCCATTCAACTCTGCAAAATTCTCCTCACTAGAATCTGGAGACTTGTGTCAAAATTGGGAGAATTGTCCAACAGATTAATCAAGCAACAGCCTGACATAATCATAGTCATTGAATCATACCTCACAGACTTCTCCATTTTTTTTCAGCACAGAAAAAGGCCCTTCAGCCCATCAAATCTGCACCAGTCAAACAAGTACCTAACTATTCTAATCTCATTTTCCCATTTTCCATGACTAGGCCCATAGCCTTGTATGCCATGGCATTGCAAGTGCATATCGAAATACTTCTTAAATATTATGTGGGTTTCTGCCTCTACCACCCTGTTAGGCAGTGAGTTTCAGATTCCCACCACCCTCTGGGTGAAAAAATTCATCTTCACATCCCCGCTAAACATCCTGCCCCTTACCTTAAATCTATGCCCCCTGGTTATTGGTCCCTCCACCAAGGGGAGAAGTTCCTTCAGGTCTACCCTATCTATGCCCCTCATAATTTTATACACCTCAATCATGTCCCTCCTTAATCTTCTCTATTCCAGGGAAAATAACCCCAGCCTATCCAATCTGTCCTCATAACTAAAACTCCCCAGCCCAGGCAACATCCTGGTAAATCTCCTCTGCAGTCTCTCTCTAGTACTATCACATCCTCCCTATAATGTGGATTCCAGAACTGCACACAATACTTTAACTGTGCCTAACCAGCGTTTTATACAGTTCCAGCAAACCTCCCTGCTCTTATATTCTATGCCCGGGCTAATAAAGGCAAGTATCCCATATGCCTTCTTAACTACCTTATCTATCTGTCCCGCTACCTTAATGGAGCGGTGGACATGCATACAAAGGCCCCCCTGATCCTCGGTACTTCCCAGGGTCCTACCATTCATCATGTATTCCCATGCCTTGTTTATCCTGCCCAAGTGCATCACCTCACACTTATCCAGATTGAATTCCATTTGACATTGATCAGCTCATCTGACCAGCCCATCTATATCCTCCTGTAATCTCAGGTATCATCCTCATTATTTACTACCCCATCAATTTTCGTGTCATCCACAAACTTACTGATCAACCCTCCTTCATTCAAGTCTAAATCGTTTATATATACCATAAACAGCAAGAGACCCAACACTGATCCCTGTGGATCCCCACTGGACACACGCATCCAGTCACAAAAACACCCCTCAACCGTCATCTTCCTGCCACTCAGCCAATTCTGGATCCAATTTGCCAAATTGCCTGGGATTCCATGGGCTGTTACCTTCATTATCAGTCTCCCATGCCGGCCCTTATCAAAAGCCTTGCTGAAGTCCAAGTAGACTACATCAAATGCATTGCCCTCATCTATACACCTCTTCAAAAAATTCAATCAAATTGGTCAGACATAACCTCCCCTTAACAAATCTATGCTGACTGTCCTTGATTAATCTCTGCCTCTCCAAGTGTAGAATAATTCTGTTCCTCAAAATTGCTTCCAATAGTTTCCCCACCACTGAGGTTAGACTGACTGGCCTGTAATTCCCTGGTTTATCCCTTCCTCCCTTCTTGAATAATGGTAACACACTGGCTGTCCTCCAGTCCTCTGGCACCTATCCTGTGGCCAGAGAGGTATGGAAAATTATTGCCAGCGTCCCTGCTATCTCCTCCCTTGCCTCACTCAACAGCCTGGGATACATTTCAACTGGGCCTGGAGATTTATCTACTTTTAAGCACGCCAGGCCACTTAGAACCTCCTCCCTTTCTATATTAATTTCTTCAATTATATCACAGTCCTTCTGCCTAATTTCCATACCCACATCATCCCTCTCACTTGTGAACACTGACACAAATTATTAATTTAGAACCCTACCTATCTCTTCCGGCTCCACACACAACTTACCACTATGGTCCTTAATGGGCCCTATACTTTCCCTAGTTATCCTCTTATTCTTAATGTACTTGTAAAATAACTTTAGATTTTCCTTCATTTTACCTGCCAATGATTTTTCATGCCCCCTTTTGGCTCTCTTAAGTTCCTTTTTAAGTTTCCACCCCCTATACATTCTATACTCCTCTAGGGCTTTTGCTGTTTTGAGCCCTCAGTATCTGCCAGAAGCCTCCCTTTTCTCTTTATCCAATCCTGTATATCTCTCGACATCCAGGGTTCCCTGGATTTATTGGTCCCACCCTTTATCTTTACTGGAATATGTTGGCCCTGTACTCTCCCTATTTCCTTCTTGAATGAGTCCCACTCCTCTAGTGCAGATTTACCTAAAAGTAGCTGCTCCAGTCCACTCTGGCCAAATCATATCTGATCTTATTAAAATCTGCCTTCCCCCAATTTAGAACTCTGATTTCTGGCCCATCCTTGTCCTTTTCCAAAACAACCTTGAATCTAACAGAGTTATGATCACTTTCTGCAAAATGTTCCCCCATTGATACCTCTACCACTTGCCCGGCTTCATTCCATAAATTTAAGTCCAGGACCGCCCCCTCTCTTATAGAGCCTTCTTTGTACTGGCTTAAAAGGTTCTCCTGGATGCATTTTAAGAATTCTGCTCCCTCTAAAACTAACACACTATTACTAACCCAGTTAATGTTGGGGAAGTTGAAATCCCCTGCTATTACTACCCTATTATTTTTACACTTCTCTGAAATTTGCCTGCATATCTGCTCTTCTATTTCTCTCTGACTGTTTGGGGGCCTATAGGACACACCAAGCAATGTTATTACTCTTTTTTTGTTTATTAACTCTATCCATATGGCTTCATTTGAGGAGCCTTCTAGGATGTCATCCCTCCTTACTGCTGTAATTGATTCCTTGATCAATATTGCGATACCCCCTCCTCTTTTACCTCCTTCTCTGTCACGCCTGAAGACCCTATATTCTAGAACATTGAGCTGCCAATCTTGCCCCTCTCTCAAACATATCTCTGCAACAGCATTGACATCATACTTCCATGTGTTAATTTGTGCCATCAACTCATCTGCCTTATTTGTCAGATTCCTAGCATTAAAATACCAACCAACGTTGCCAAACTCACTTGTGCCTTAATTGGCCTATAATTTCTATGCCTTCCAGACTTACATGCTCTCTCTGCTAATTTTGGCTGTGCATCTCCCCCTGCTGAACCTCCTCAGGATCCCATCCCCCTGCCAAGTTAGTTTAAACACTCCCTAGCAGCACTTGCAAAAGTCCCAATAAGGATGTTGGTCCCATTTCAGTTCAGGTGCAAACCGTCCACCTTGTACAGGTCCTACTGCCCCCAGAAATGGTCCCAATGTCCAAGAAATCTAAAGCCCTCCCTTCTGCACCATCTCTCCAGCCAACCATTCATCTGGACTAATCTTCTATTTCTATACTTACTAGCATGTGGCACCGGAAGTGATCCAGAGATTACTACCTTTGAGGTCCTGATTTTTAATCTGTTTTCTTGCTCCCTAAATTCTACTTGCAGGACCTCATCCCTCTTTCTACCTATGTCGTTGGTACCAATAAGTACCACGATCTCTGTCTGTTTGCCCTCCCCCTTCAGAATGCCCTGCAGCCATTCAGTGACATCCTTGAATCTGGCACCAGGGAGGCAACATACCATCCTGGAGTCACGTCTATGGCTACAGAAACACCTGTCTGTTCCCCTTACTATCGAGTGTCCTACCACTATTGCTCTTCCCCTCTTTTTCCTCCCCGCCCTGTGCAGCTGGACCACTCATAGTGCCATGAGTTTGGCTGCACTCCCCAGAGGAACCATCACTCTGACTGTTCTCCAACACAGAAAAACAGTTCTCGAGCGAGATGCACCCTGGGGATTTCCTGACTACCTGCCTGACACCTTTCTTCTGACTGATAGTCACCCATTCCCTCTCTGTCTGCACTTCTGTAAGCTATGGGATGTCCATGACTAAAAACATGCTATCCATCTCAGCCTCATGGATGCGCCTCAGTGCCTCCAGCTGCCGTTCAACCTCCAAAACCTGGAGCTCAAGTAGCTGGACTTGGTGACACTTCCTGCACACATGGTCAGTCAGAGTGCAAAGAGCATCTAGGACTTCCCACATGTTGTAGGTGGTACATAACGTGGGACTGAGCTCTCATGCCAAACCTCTAGTTGAAAAAAAAACCTTACTTTAAGTTAAATAGAGTAAAAAAGTTAAATTATTTATGTACATAGAATCATAGAGGTCTACAGCACAGAAAAAGGCCCTTCGGCCTATTAAGTCTACGCCAGTCAAACAAGTACCTAATTATTCTAATCCCAATTTCCCATGACGAGGCCCATAGCCTTGTATGCCATGGCATCGCAAGTGCACATCCAAATGCTTCTTAAATGTTATGAGGGTTTCTGCCTCTACCTCCCTTTCAGGCAGTGAGTTTCAGATTCCCACCACCCTCTGGGTGAAAAAAATTCTTCCTCACATCCCCTCTAACTCTCCTGCCCCTTACCTTAAATCTATGCCCCCTGGTTATTGGTCCCTCCACCAAGGGGAAAAGTTCCTTCCTGTCTATCCTATCTATGCCCCTCAACTTTTATACACCTTAATCATGTCCCTCCTCAATCTTCTCTGCTCCACGGAAAATAACCCCAGTCTATCGAGTCTGTCCTCATAACCAAAACTTTCCAGTCCAGGCAACATCCTGGTAAATTTCCTCTGCACTCTCTCTAGAGCAATCACATCTTTCCTATCATGCGGATTCCAGAACTGCACGCGGTATTCTAGCTGTGGCCTAACCAGCGTTTTATACAGTTCCAGCATAATCTCCCTGCTCTTATATCCTATGCCTCAGCTAATAAAGGCAAGTATCCCATATACCTTCTTAACCACCAGTCCCCCTACCTTAAGGGACCACTTTAAATAAAAACTAGAACTCTTACCTTTCCTTAGCTTTATCTATTTTAAACAGGAGAAAAACTGGAGGAAAAAAAACATTTACCCACTACTCATCAATCTGCTCTCACCTTTGTGCTGATTTCACTTTTTGAAGCGACTGTTTCACCACAAAGCTGAATACAAGACATTCTTCCCAGACTGCTTCACTGCGATGCTGACTGCAGGGTGCTCTTCCCAGGCCTCTTCACAGCGATGCTGACTGCAGGACACTCTTCCCAAGCTCATTATCATCCCTGGGTATGTTCTGTCTCACTGCCAGGAATGACCCACCAGAGGGATATAGAGTCAGGATGAATTAGCATTGAGAGTCCTCAACAATGAAGCTAGACACCATGAAATCTCATGCCATCAGTTCAACATGGTCAAGCACACCTCCTTCCCGAGCCGAGTTCATAGAGTTATGGCTGGCTCAGCTGTACAGGGAGGCATGACGAAAACTGGAAGAGCAATCGTGATAGCAAGTTAGATAGTTAGGAGAACAGACAGGGCATGAATCCAAGATGGTATGTTGCCTCCATGGTAGCAGGGCCAAGGATGTCTCTGAACAGCTGCAGAGCACCCTGATGTGGGCGGGTGAACAGCTCGTGGTCATGGTCCACATTGGTATCAACAATATAGGTAGAAGGATGGATGTGCAGTCAGAATTTAGGGAGCTAGGTAGGAAATTAGCAAGCAGGAAGTCTCTGGATTACTCCTGGTACTGTAAGCAGATAAGTATACATATAGACTGGAAAAGTCAGTTGGGCAAATATGGCCTCGATGAGGAGTTCATAGAATGTTTCCAGGATAGTTCCTCAGAACAGAATATTCTGGAGCCAACCAGAGAGCAGGCTATACTAGACCTGGTATTGCACAAGAGATGGGATTATTTAATGATCCCATAGTGAAGGCGCCCTTAGGTAGGGGAGAGGCCACAATATGTTTGAGGAAGAGAAGCATGGGTCTGAGATTATGTTTTTAAACTTAAATAAGGGCAATTATGCGGGTTTGAAAATAAGGGGTCGCCCATTTAAAACAGAGATAAGGCAAAATATACATATGTGAACATAGGGACAAGGAGCAGGAGTAGGCCATTAAGCCTGCTCCACTATTCAATAAGATCATGGCTGATCTGATAGTAACCTCAAATCTGCATCCTGCCTATCCCCAATAACCTAACACCCCTTTGCTTACCAAGAATCCATCCACCTTTGCGCTAAAAATATTCAAAAACTCAGCTTCCACTGCCTTTTCAGGTAGAGAGTTCCAAGACTCACGATCCTCTGAGAGAAAAAAAATTCACCTTATCTCCATTTTAAATGGGCCACCCCCTTATTTTTAAACAGTGACCTCTAGTTCTAGATTCTCCCACAAGAGGAAGCATCCTCTCCACATCCACCCTGTCAAGTCCCTTCAGGATCTTAAATGTTTCAATCAAGTCACCTCTTAACCTTCTAAACTCCAGCAGATAAAAGCTTAGCCTGTCCAACCTTTCCCCATAAGTTAAACCACCCATTCCAGATGTTAGTCTGGCAAATCTTGTCTGAACTGCTTCCAATGCATTTACATCCTTCCTTAACTAAGGTGGCCAATGCTGTACACAGTACTCCAGATGTGGTCTCACTAGTGTCCTGTACAACTGAAGCATAACCTCCTTACTTATGTATTTAATTCACCTCGCAATAAATGATAAAATTCTATTAGCTTTCCTAATTATTTGCTGTATCTGCATATTAGCCTTTTGAGATTCATGCACTAAAACATCCAGATCCCTCTGCACCTCAGAGCTCTGCATTCTCTCACCATTTAGATAATATGCTTCTCTTTTATTCTTCCTGCCAAAATGGACAACTTCACATCTTCCCACATTATACTCTATTTGCCAGATCTTTGCCAATTCACTTAACCTATCTAAATCTTTTTGTAGCCTTCTTATGTCCTCTTCACAACTTACTTTCCTACCTATCTCTGTGTCATCAGCACATTTGGCAACCATCCCATTCATTCCTTCATCCAAGTCATTTATATAAATTGTAAAACAGGTGAGGTCCCAGAGCTGACTCCTGTGGCACACCACTCGTTATATCTTGTCAAACTGAAAAAGACCAATTTATGCCTAATTCTCTGCTTCCTGTTACCCAGCCAATCTTCCATCCATGCCAATATGTTACCACCTATACCACGAGCTTGTACTTTCTGCAATAACCTTTGATGTGTCACTTTATCAAATGCCTTTTGGAAGTCTAAGTGCAGCATATTCACTTGTTCCCCTTTTTCCACAGCACATGTTACTCCCTCAAAGAACTCCAATGAGTTGGTTAAACATGATTTCCCTTACAGAAAACCATATTGACTCTACTTGATTACCTTGAACTTATCCAAGCACCCTGCTATAACTTCTTTGATAATAACTTCTAACATTTTCCCTATGACAGCTAAAAGCCTGTGGTTTCCTGCTTTCTATCTCCCTCACTTTTTGAATAATGGAGTTAAATTTGCTGTCTTCCAATCTAATGGAACTTTTTAGTTAATTTTCCAAAACTTCATAGATTTAGATCAACTATCTCACTAGCCACTTCTTTTAAGACCCTAGCATGAAGCCCATGGATCTGGGCAGTTGTTAACCCACAGCTCCAACAATTTACTCAGTACCACTTCTCTGGTGATTGTAATTTTCCTGAGTTCCTCCCTCCCTTCCATTTCCTGATTTATAGCTGCTTCTGGAATGTTACTTGTATCCTCTATAGTGAAGACTGATGCAAAATACCTGTTCAATTCATCTGCCATTTCCTTGTTTTCCATTATCAGTCCTCCAGACTCACTTTTATAGGACCAATGCTCACTTTGTTAACTTGTTTCTTTTTAAAATATTTATAGAAATTCTTACTATCTGTTTTTTATATTTCTGGCTAGCTTTTTCTCATACTATAGACATATAAATAGTAAAAGAGATGGCAAGAGAAGGAATGGGGCAGATTAGGAACCAAAAAAGGGGATTTACAGGGGGCATGGCTGAATGCTTTGCATCTGCCTTTATCTAGGGACAAGTTGCCATCCAGGTCATGGTGAAAGAAGAGGTAGTTCAGGCACTTGAAGCATTTAACATTGATAAGGAGGAGTTGTTGGATAAGCTGTCTGTACTTCAAGTTGCTAAGGCACCAGGACCAAGCGAAGAAACATTCAAGGACACTGAAAGAAGTGAGAGTGGAATTTACAGAGGCACTGGCCACAATTTTTCAGTCTTCCTTAAACTCAGGATTGGTGCCAGAGGACTGGAGAATTACAAATGTTACATTCTTGGTCAAAAAAAGGTGTAAAGATAACCCCAGAAACAACAAGTTAGTCAGGTTATACTCAATGGTGGAGAAGCTTCTGGAAATGATAATTTGGGACAAAGTTAAAAGTCACTTGGGCATCGGTGGGTTAATTAAGGAAAGCCAGCATTGATTTGTTAAAGGAAAATCATGTTTAACTTGTGTGAGTTTCTTGATGAGATGACAGAGAAGGTTGATGAGGATTACACTGCTGATGTGGCATACATGGACTTGTAAAAGGCAATAGACTTGTGAGCAAAATTACAGTTCATGGAATAATAGGAACAGTAATAACATGGATATGGAATTGGCTGAGTGACAGGAAACAAAGAGTGGTTGGGAACAGTTGTTTTTCAGACTGGAGGAAGTTTTATAGTGGAGTTCCCCAGGGATAGGTATTAAGACCCCACTCTTCCTGCTATATATTAACGACCTAGACCTAGTGTACAGGGCGCAATTTCAAAATTTGCAGATGATATTAAACGGAAGCATTGTGAAATTGTGACGAGGATAGTGGAGAACTTCAAAAGGACATAGGCAGTTTGGTGGAATGGACAGATAAGTGGCAGATGAAATTTAATGTAGGGAAGTGAGAAGTGATTCATTTTGATGGGATGAACACAGAGAGACAATATAAAAGAAGGGATTCAATTTCACATGGGGTGCAGTGGCAAAGGGACCTGGATGTATATGTGAAAGCACGGTTAACAAAGCATACTGCATCCTGGGCTTTATTAATCGGGACATAGAGTACAAAAGCAAGGAGTTCATGTCAATCTTGTATGAAGCACTGGTTTGGCCTCAACTAGTGTATTGTGTTTAGTTTGGACACAATGCTTTAGGAAGGATTTGAATGTATTCAAAAGGGTGCAGAAAAGATTCACAAGAATGGTACCAGGGATGAGGAACTTCAGTTACATGGAAAGGCTGGAGAAGTTAGGGCTGTTCTCTTTGGAGAAGAGAAGGTTCAGAGGCGATTTGATAGAGTCGTTCAAAATCATGAGAGGTCTGGACTGAGTAGATAGGAAGAAACTGTTTCCATTGGTGGAAGGATTAAGAACCAAAGGACCCAGATTTAATGTAATTGGCAAAAGAAGGAATGACAACATGAGCAAAAGCTTTTTTCACACAGCAAGTGGTTATGATCTGGAATGCACTACCTGAGACTATAGTGAAGGCTTGGTCAATTGAATCTTTCAAAAGGGACTTGGATCATTATCTGAAAAGGATAAAAAAAAATGCAGCGCTATGTGGAAAAGACAGAAGAGTGGCACTATGTGTATTGCTTTTTCAGGGATCAGCACTGACATGATAGGCCAAATGGCCTCCTTCTGTCCTGTAACTATTCTATGACCTATTACCACCAACTGCCCTCCCTCAGCAGCAGGCTTTGAAGAACCAAGGATTTTCCCCATTTAGTGATTTGCAACCAACTAGCGTTCAAGCTCAAACCCTTGTCTTTTTTTCCATGCACTGGGAACCTGATGACAAAACTCAGCAAGGCCAGCTCCACTTCACTGCCATCACTGCATAGGTGAGTGTAAACCCTATTTTACCAGTCATGCAAAATTAAGGTTATAGTGCTTTCTTTAGTTCATGAGAGACAAGGCAAACATTATCTTTCCCACCCTATTGGCACATCACTAATTTTTCATGTCACCTACATACCAGTTGCAAACCTTTTATTTGTATGGGTTGTTCATATGTGGTACCTGAATTCCATTTTACAACATCATACTTAGGAAGTTTACAAATTTGTAAAGATTATTTGAATGGAAAGAAGTACATACTTCAAAGACTGAAATTCTTTTCATAACTGAAAATAATGGAACACACCCAGCAATACAGGCAGCATCTATGGAACAACATGATCAGCAAAATGCTTCTAACATTTTTTGCTTTTATCAGTGAAAACCTTTTCACTGCTGTTGACTATGCAGCATTGTAATTCAACATGAAACTATGACCAACATACATGTAACTGTAATATGAATTAAATCAACTTAAAAAAAGCTCAGGTGAAAAATCTGCAGTTTTCATGTGCAAGATTTTATTTATTGGGTCACAGATATCCCTCTCCAACTTCAAACTAGTGTGGCAGGAGGATGGGAGACTGAGCAGGGAGACACAAGAGAGGGAGACAAAGATAGGAATGAAAGACAGAAAAGTCGAAAGCAAAACAGGAAGGCAGAGGAAACCAGGGCTGGCAGCAAATAGGGACATAGTATTAAAAAAAAGGTGTGTAAAAATGTTAAAAAGACAAATCTAAAGGCACTGTATCTGAATGCAAAGAATATTCATATTAAAGTAGACAAATGAATGGCACAAATAGATCTTAATGGGTATAATGTGATTGCAATTACGGAGACATGGCTGCAGGGTGACCAAGGCTGGGAACTGAATATCCAAGGGTACTCGATATTTAGGGAGGACAGGCAAAAAGGAAAAGGAGGTGGTATGGCGTTAGTTAAGGATGAAATCAGTGCAATAGTGACAGAGGACATTGTCTTAGTGAATCTAGGGCCTGAATTTTCCGGTTGGTGGGGGGACAGAGTGGGAGTGGGAGTGAGCGCGCGCTGCCATTTTTAAATGGGAGGGCCAATTAAGGCCCGCCCAGTGTATTTCTCGACTCCTGAAGATAGCGGGAGTGGGCGGGCAGCAGCAGGTCGAATGGCGACCCGGCAGCCTGTTTAAATGAAGGCTTGGCAGGCTTTTCTATGTTGCTCACAATGGCAAATGCAAAGTCAAAGCAGAGGGCTTCTGGTGAGCAGGCCAGTCCGGAGGGTAGGCCAGTGGTACAGGCCAGGCTGGAAGGTAGGGTGGGGGGACCAGTGTGTCCCTCATTTTTTGGATGACTGCCTTGCTGCCCTCCTCGTGGGAGGTAGTATGGCGGGAGGTGCTGGTTCCCCAGGATGGGAGGAGGACGCCCCCCACACATGACGAAACATGCCTGGGAGGAAGAGGTGGAGGAGGTGAACTCCCGCAACGTGGTGCGGCGCACTTGGATCCAGTGTCACAAGTGCTTCAATGACTTGTTGCACTCTGGCAGGGTGGGTACCACATTGGCATTGGTCATGTAACCCAGCAGATCAGGTTACCCCCTGCTGCACCCCCCCACCCCCCCCCCCCCCCCCCCCCAGGCCCCAACCCCACCCCAACCCCCAACAAGCCTGAGTGAAGTGGCTGCATTAAATCATTGATGGCATGTGTCCTTTGCTGGGTGGGCCAGCAGATATTGCCCACGCTGAGGTCAGCCTGATGGGGTGATGAGGAGATGTGTTTTGCCCCCCGCATCATGTGTTACACTGAGTCCCACATGACTGGTGTGGGGCAACCTGGAAGAGCTGCATCTAGGCGCTGTTTGAACTGCAGGACATGTCCAAGTCAAGGTGATGACATGTTAGGAGGGGAGCTTCAAGGTCGCATGGCAACGAACCATCTGCTGCACTCTGCGCTCCACGTGTTTGCACCTCCTTGCTGTGGAAGGATATACCGTCTGGTGCCTATTGTAGCATGTGTCCAGGGGGGTGTGGGGAGCAGGCCTAGCATCTTTGTGCCAGTGTTCGGCAGCAGTGGGGTGAGGAGGCTCTGGAGCCCTGATATTTCCCACTCTTGTTGGGGTGGGCCATGCGCAAACAGGGTCCATGTTCAACTTCCACTAATCAATGCTCGTCTCTCATTTTCAGTCGAGCCTCCTGCTTGAAACAACTTAGAATGGTGATCTGTGCCTGGCCGCCACCCGTCCTCCCACGCTCTGCCGCATTATGAGCAGCAGAGCGTGCGAAGACTTGCGCCAGCTAGGCACAGATCGGGATTCTAAGCCGTTTTGAGCAGGAGGCTCTGGATCTGGAGAGGTGCCATGCACCCAGGTCCACTGGTGTCGGTGAGGCTGGGGTGCCACGGCCAGGTATTTATGCCCAGCAGTGAGGTCAGCATTGTCCTACCAACTTCCTTAGCACTGCTGAATGTTAAATGATTTAATTTTGCAACATGGTTTGACCTTTGGTTATGGAAGGATGAGCGCATAATGATCCGGGGGACAGGGTTGCACTCTGACATTGTCTGCACGTTAACTGATCCAGTGTCCTTGTTCTTCCTTTCAGCATCATTGGAGCAGGGCCGGGAGGAGGAGCAGCAGGGGCCCCCTCTCACATCTGAGGGGCCTGAAGTCTCACCAGCATCACCCCATTTCTGCGAGGCAGGCACCAGCGCAGATACTAGCACCTCGGTGGGAATTCAAAGAACGGCTAGTTGCCCAGGTCACAGCTCTGAAGGCACTTCACAGTTGCTGGAGGAGCTGGCAGAGATAGAGAGTGCCCATAGCACCAGCAGCTGGAGGATTGCAGGGGACCAGGCACATGCTCAGTTGGTACCTGATGATGTGCCTCTGGAATCATCCGCGACGCAGCAGGGAAATGCGGATGGGTGCGCGGGAGCATCTGGGGGAGATACATGAAGCTATGGTTGGCTTACTCTCTGTGGTGGAGGAGTCTATGCAGACAATCGCCAAAGCAATGAGCCACATGTCCGAGTGCCATGCGTCCTCTATAGAGAGAGTGGCAACTCTCGTGAAGAGGCCACTCCAGGAGACCTGCCAGGGCTTCCTGGGGATACGCTTTGACCAGCAAGCCCTCAAATCAGTATTGACCTCAGATGGGCAGTGCCAGTGTGGGAGATGGTGTGGGCATCAAGTTTCCCAGCTCGGTGCCCGTCCATCCACAGTAAGCAGGGAGATCCGAAGCGACATCATGTTGGCGCAGCAGTTGCTTGTCATTGCTTCGAGCTCCTCTCAGGGAACTCCGGATGAGGACGGCAGCAGCTCAACCCCTCTGCCAGTGACCGTGGCACCCGATGAGGCTGCGAGGACTAGGGAGATGCCAGCTGTGGAACTGGCAGTTCCGTCCCAGGCAGGGCCAGCACAGGCTCCAGGGACCAGAGGACGACCGCCAAGGCCAGTAAGCTGTCTCAGGTACCACTCCGAGTGATGGGTCAGCACCAAGACATAGCACCCACAAACAAAAACATAAGGTGTTTTTCAATGGTGGTTTTTTTGTTGGCCCAAGATGAGGCTCTTATGATTTTATTTGATTTGCAACACTCGTCTTTTTTTTGTAATAAGCTGCTTTGTTTCACACATTAAATTCAGATGTGTCACCATGGCTCAGGGAGCCTCTTTTCTTCTGCATGTGTATGGTTTCCAAAACTATAAAGAGTGCTTTTTTGGACATTCAGCTTTATTAACAAGTCCCTTAGTTACTGTTGCTAGCCTGGCAGACTTTGCACTTAGGCGTCAAGTGTCGAGCCGACAGCCCAGGCTTATCCTGGTGGTCCATGTGTGGTGTGCTAGTTGAAGGTTCATTGTATTAAAACCTCCTGGATGTCCCTGCCTCCCTGGAATATGCCCAGGTCAGCATCCACCCCCTCAGCATTTCCCTGCATATGCTCATCCTCGGACACACTACTGGACTTAACATGTGCAGCCGCAGAAACTCCGTTGACATCTTCATCATCCACTGCATCCCCCCTTTCCAGTGCAAGATTGTGGAGAATGCAGCATGGCAACCACTGTCATTGAGACACGATCTGGCAGGCACTGGAGTGTGCCCCCTGAGCAGTCCAGGCTTCGGAGAGGCATCTTGAGAAGACTGATGGTTCTCTCCAGCACAGACCTTGTGGTGCCGTGGCTCCTATTGTACCGCTGCTCAGCTTCTGTTCTTGGGTAACGGAGAGGTGTCATGATCCACCTTCTGAGGGATAGCCCTTATCACCCAGCAGCCATCCATCCAGCCGGGCTGCAGCACTGAAGAGCCCTGGCACCTGGGAGTGTCTGAGGATGTAGGCGTCGTGGGAGCTGCCTGGGTACCTTGCACAGACTTGTAAAATCAGCATCCTGTGATCACACACTATCTGCACGTTCATGGAGCGGAAGCCCTTCCTGTTGCCGAAGGCACCGGACTCACCTGCTGGCGCCTTGATGGCCACATGTGTGCAGTCTATTGCACCCTGGGAGTGGGGGAAGCCAGCAATGGCCGCGAAGCCTCTGGCTTGCTGTATCTGACTTGCCTGGTCCCAACGGAAGTGGATGAAGATCAATGCCCGTCTGAACAGAACGTCTGTAACCTGCTTGACACAAGTTGTACAGCTGATTGGGAGACATCACAAAGATCACCCACCGAGCCCTGGAAGAAGCCAGAGTCATCGAAGTTGAGGGCAGCTGTAACCTTCAGAGCCACTGGCATGGGGTGTCCACCCACACAGTTAGCGGAGATCTCAGGCCCAATCATCTAACAGCTATAGTTGACTGTCTCCCTTGAGATTTGGAGCCTCTTTCGACACTGCGCCTCAGACATATTGAGGTAGCTGCTTCGTTGCCTGTATACACTGGCAGCAGGATTGTGGCATCTTCTGCAGCCCCCTTCCCCCTTGGACTTACTGTTGGCCCTGCTCCCCTTGTGCCTGCATCTTTACTCCCAAAGGTGACTCCCCTGGAGGCTGAATGTGCACTCCTAGCCTTCTCTCCCTTCGAGCCCTCCCTTCCTCCTCAGAGGAGCTGCCTCCATTGGACAGTTCAGCTCCCATTCCCAGGCTAAGGGAAGGCTTCCTGAAATCTGTAGGCCCAGAAAAGATTCCTCACTGCAGAGTGCTGACCTGAAGGCTAAGAGTCCAGAAAAAGCAACTGGAATGCATTTTGAAGTACTGCAGATCACACAGGTGAGTTTGTAAAACGTTCAAAAATAAATACTTGACCGTGCACATTCATGACCCCAGTGAGCCCTCTTATCCCGTCCGTGGATGAGGCTAACACAACTGTCTCCTACCCGCCTGCCCGTTGCACCCATGCACTAACCCGGAGATTGCATGGGCGCAGAAAAATCAGCATCGAGTGAACACTTAAGGCCTTAAGTGGCCCATTAATTAATGGCAGGTGCATATCGGACAACATCGCCCGCCCAGCCAAATATCGCGATGTTTCGCAGTGACTTCAGGACGCTCGCCCGACGTCACCGCATGTCATTTTACGCGCGGACATGCAGGGCCCGCCCCCGCACGACAACAGGAAAATTCTGCCCTCGATGTAGAATCAGATTGGGGAAAGTTGAACACACAGCTGGTGGCCCAGGTGAAAGCAGCAGTGTAGAGGAAATGGCTGGCATCTCACAGTGAGACATGTTCCTAGCCCTTCATCCCAGTGGCAGACAGAAATGCACTGAAAGTAATATTGACATTTATTGGCCACTGTTGTATTATCACTGCTGATCACAATGTTGTGTTACTTGCCAACTGTGGTGTCTTAATTATAAGAGCTTGACTCTTGTATACTTAAACATGAACCATTTATTGTTAATCTTTAACTATGTACAGATCCCAGTTAATGTCATGCACGATACTGCTACTCTGCAGGTAGGCTGCTTCTACCAATCCATTACTGTGTGACTCTATCCATCATACCCTGGATGATGCTATTCTGCAGACACACATTAACCCTTGCTCTGCTGAGCACCTTAACATTACAATGGCGTACAGGCATGTACGACATCATACAACATCTTCCTTTCTTCTCGAAAGAAAATTTTCCTCCCTTCCAATGGAGTATAACTATTTGTAATATAATCTTTACCTTCTATCCCTTCTTCCCCCCACCTCAAGTCTCTGACTTTATAAATTCAGGCTTGATAGTTCTTCCACATATTGGTCTTTCACATTTGGAGGAATGGTAACAGTACTTTGTGTTTCTGGTACTTGGTCATTTCTATTTGGTTCGTTTTTTACATTACTCCCACTAGCCGCTTCCCTACACCCTGGTGAGGTCAATACTGGAGGGACAATGTCATTACTGCTGGGATTGCTCTCATGGATTATCTAGGCCATATACCTTTACTGGTTGCTAATAGTAAGAGTGGCAAAGGGAAATAGCATTAAACAAAATTTAAGCAAAGCATCATCTGAGAACACAAGAGTGGAAAGCGCTCTATATATCATAAGATACTTACTCTAATCTGTCTTGGGTCAGTTATTCATTTCTTACTACTTTGAAAAGATTATTGAAACCTGGTTCAAAAACCTGCCCTAGAGCTGCAATAACTATCATGTGAAAATTAGTCAGAATGTGGAAATGATGATTAGAGGGCAGGCAAGGGCATTGCTAGGAGAGCATAAAATGCATTACATAATGTAATTTGGTCTGACAGAGTGCTAATGGGAGACAATTTTGACTGCTTTCATTTAAATGATTAAAAATTAATAAAAATGTAGAATAAAATTTCTCTTTTAACAAAAACAGGATAATGCCTATTTGTCCCTTAATAACCCACTAACAAAATTACACTCTTCAGAAATCTGGAAATTAAAGAGCTGCCTTTCTGCAATATCATTAGTGGATCATCAATTAGTGCTAGAGAACGGAATGTCGGTGTCAACATCAAGCACACCCAAGGCAAGTACAGCACAACTGCAGTATAGCTTCATCTACTTTACCACAGTCATGAACTTCAGGCCCCAACTGTAATGTCCATTTTTATTTATTGATAGAAAAAAGTCCTTGGTTGTAACAAGTTATACAATCTTTGTTCCACAATAAAGTTCCTAGATCCACGCTGTGCTACACACAAAACTAACCCAATAAAGGTGTTCTCTACCCAGGTATTCTGTGAGTGAAACTGCCAATTAGTGCTGAATCAGAGTTAGTTTTGCACCAAGAGCTATGCCCATTAGAGACTGGTTTGAGGTGGCCCAAAGATATTTTATGTTGGCCTCTGCAGACAGCAGATTAAGGAGGCTTTCATGCATTCATTTTAGATTATATATAAACACCAGCCTCCCCAAAAATAAAAGGTGAGCAACTAGTCTAATGCATTACCCTAATGCTCTAAGTGATAATGGATTTTTGTTGTAACCTATTATCACTTGGGAAAGTGAAGATTATCGAGTTTTCACTCCATGGTAACATGCAGTGCCTCAACATCACAATTTATTGCTTCTGGAATGATTCTACAGTCCTTAAGGGAAATTTCCCTGGGTCTGTGCCCAGATTCACTGGATTTCAGGCTGGGTAAAGCAAATATCAGAAAACAGGGCAGGTTGAAGTCAGCACCTGCAAAGAAACCCATCAAATTTCCCAGGCGATTGAGTGCCTTTGGCTACACAGCCCAAACAACTCCTCAATTTGCTTCCCTCCCAGAGCACTATTGCAGGTATTATTTGCTCATTGTGTACATAAGGACAGAAGAACTAGGAGCCAGAGCAAAGTGTGCAGCCCCTCAAGTCTGCTCCTCCATTCAATACAACAGTGGCTGATCTTCAGCCTCAACTCCACTTTCCTGCTCATTCCCCATATCCTTTGATTCCCTGAGGAGCAAAAATCTATCTTAACCTTAAATATATTCAACAATGGAGCACCCACAAGTCTCTGGGCAAGAGAATTCCAAAGATTTTCAACACTGAGTGAAGAGATTTCTCCTCATCTCAGTCCTAAATGATTGACCCTTTATCCTGAGACTGTGTCCCTGTGTTCTAGATTCCACAGCCAGGAGAAACAACCTTTCAGTGTCTACTCTGTCAAGCCCCTTCTGAATGTTGTATGTTTTGTCACAACAAGAGAAAACTGTGACTGAGTCAGATCTACCTACAACTTCACCAGCTAACCACAAACATATTGAACTGTTTAAAGAAGATGTTTTTTAAAAAAAGACAAGAAAAGACACTAATCAAAAAAACGACTGCCACGAGTCACCTGATGTCTGATACTTTAAGTTGGCCACTTCTCTGGAACGTTTCTATATGAAGACTAAACAGACTTGTTGCATTGAATTTCACACCTGAAATATCAAATTCTACATCACGGAATCACAGAATTTTAGTGGCATAGAAGGAGGCCTTTCGGCCCATCATATCTTCACCAGCTCTCCAAATGAGCATTATGACCTAGAGCCATTGCCCTGCCTTTTCCCTGTATACTTGCCCATTGTTTTTATTCAAATAATAATCTACTGCCTTCTTGAATGCCTCAATTGAACCTACCTCAACCATACTTCCAGGCAGTGCAGTCCAGACCCAAATTACTCATTCTGTAAAAAAGCTTTTTCTCACGTCACATTTGCTTCTTTTGCAAATCACTTTAAATCTGTGCCCTCTTGTCCTTGGTCCTTTAACGAGCTGTAACAGCTACTCCCTATCTGCTCTGCCCAGCCCCCTCATGATTTTGAACAGTGCTGTCAAATCTCCTCTTAGCCTTCTTCTCTGGAAGCAGGGACTCTTTTGAAAGGAAGGCATTAAAAATGCAAAGTGATGGACTTTGATAAGCTGTCATTCTATCAAGACAATGGGAACTGCTAACAACACAGACACTCATCAGACATTCAAAGCCCCCTGTGTAGAATAAAATAACCCCATCACTTGTTGATGTCTATCTTGAAATGTTTCAAAAGTTCCGGAGGTGAAAAGATTTAAAAATGGCATTACTTGGTTTGCAATAATGAACACAAGACATGCAAACTGAATATACAGACAGGAGTTTTAAAAACTGGTTTTACCAAGCAGAATCAGAAGGAAGGAGGAGAAACAAACATCATAGATATCTGAAAACACTGCTGGCAAAGAGCAGTAAAGATCTCTCTCTCTCTCTCTCTCTCTCTCTCTGTGAAGCTAAAAGAGTGTCTTCAACAAAGTGCAGACCCTGGACAAAGTCAACTCCAGAGTTCTACAATCTAACTTCAAACAGCTGTAATGTTCAACAATCTATGTTTTAAAGACAAGAAAATGACTTAATCATATATTCTTTTAACTTTTTATTACACTTTAACCTTCTTACTTCTGGGATCTGTGTGTGTGTGTGTGTGTGTGTGTGTGCGCGTGTGCACGCATTCTGGCACGTCTTTATTATTTTTTCTTGGATTTAGTAACTAATAAACTTACTCTTTCTTTGACTCAAGAAAACCTGGTTTTATTGACTCCTTGTTAACAAATAAATATATTTGGTTTGAAAAAGGCGTTTACATGGGAAAGAAATTTTAAAACCTTTGTTGTGACCAAGTGAGGGGGTTAAATTAAAGGGGAGCCAGCTCACTCGTCGTCAGCCAATCATAACAGTTTCCATGGAATCACCTCTCATTCTTCTGAACTCGTGAAAGTACAAGCCCAATTTAAACAATTTTTTGATAGTACAGATCTTGAATATTGCAGAAAAGAGAGATATGTTGCTGAAGCTTGTCATCTTGCATCATCAGGGCAAACACAAGAATGCCAAATGCCAAATTAAATGATCACAACAAACTCCTGGGTAATTCAAAAAAGTGCATTTGCTAGAAGTGATATACATACATTCATACGTGGGGACCCATTCTCTGCCAGCAAAAGGAATATGTTCAATCCTAGCACCCCTCCGAGATCCTGAGTAATTCAAAAAAGGAGCAAGGCTTGAACATTTTCCTTTTGCTTGCAGAGAATGGGTCCCTGCGTATGAATGTATGTCACTTCTAGCAAATGCACTTTTTTTGGATTACTCAGGAGCTTGGGGGGGAGTGGGGTCAGGGTGGTTGGGGGGGTGGTGCTATAGTTTCGCATTGCTTTCTCCATGGCAATGTCTTGGCCAATCAGAGTCAAATTGCCAACCGATCAGCATTGTTTTCTCCTGTAGCGTAAATTGATGTGATTGTTTGAAATTTGACATTTTTGTGTTTATCCTGTTGGGTGCAAGATGAAAAGCTTGAGCAGCACGTCTCCCTTTTCAGCAATATTGAGGGTCCAATTTACTTAGACTCGCATCGTAGAACAACCCCTTCGTTCCAAGAACCAATCTAGTGAAACTTTATTGTACCTCCTTCACATCAGGTGTGTATTGTTAATTACCTTCACCCAAAGTCTTACTTTAATTTGTTTAGTTTCCTTTAAAGTTTTGTTTTTATTACAGTGCCCCTTTAAGGGGCTGCTAATGCATTAATTTGTTTAATTAGTTTTATGTGTGCGCCCACACTGGTGAAGCATTGTCCAGTTAGGAGCTGTATATTTGTATCAAAAACTCAGTAAAGATGACTTCTAGTCTACTTTACCAACCAGCTACAAGAAGTTTAACATATCCTTCCTTAGATATGGAGAGCCAAGTTGTGCGCAGTAGAGGATTACTTCCTGATATGAGTACTGAAATCGTCCTTTATCAGTTTGTATCTGTTCCCTTCATGCATTCTTGATTTAGCTTGAAATAATTCTCAGGCTTACCCTTTCTTTCCATTTTGTTTACCTCCATAGGTTCCCCCACCCCACCCCCCACTATTTGTTTCCTTTCAAGAATACAGTCCCAGTATTTTTATTCCTTCAGTCTTCCAACACTAGGTATTCTAAACATTCATAAAGTCTTACAAGCCTTCTCTGCGCTACTTTCAGGACTTGGATATATCCCTTGTGATTTGGTGACAACAGAGTGAAGCCAGTATTTGAGACATGAGCACCAATTTCAATTTGAGGGAAGAGGTTGTATGGGCAGGAATGAGCGGGGTGGCAAACCATGTTGACTTTGACTACACAAGACCAATGTTCCCTCTAAGCTGCAGGGGTGCATGGTTGAGCAGCAGTTAGGAACGTGCCATGCAGGGAACAAAAAGGCCATGCACAAGCAAGGTGCATGCGTGCATGGCTGGTCGTGAATCTTAAAGGGACCACACAGTGCAACAAATCAGCCACGCTCAGCAAGCAGAGGTTAGAGGTAACATTGCACAAGACCCAGAAGATTTTAACTCCCAAAGGAAAAGCCATGTTGATACACAATAGTACAATAGTATTAAAGTTCTGAATATAGGATCATGCTATAGATACTACTTGTAATTAAATCAATTGCTACAGAGGGCAGAATCTTGTTGAGGCATCGGGGTCTTGCCTGCCATCTGGAGAGCTGGTGAGAGACCCACGCTGCCTCTTTTCCGAAAAGCTCACTGAACCACATGCTAATCAGCCAGTGGCAGGGCCAGTGGCAGACCTTCCTTTGGAATCAGGTCCCCAAGTGCAAAAGTTTTGCCTAGCAAGATTCTGGCCAATCAGAGGCTGAAAATGTGTCACTAGTGAAATGTTAGGGAACAGAGGGCTAGGTATTCTAAACATTCATAATCAACAGTTGAGTAATCTAGCCCGAGGTGTTAAATGGACATTAAGTCAGATGGACAAACAAATCAACTACTTGCACTGAGTTCCAAGGTTATAACTTGATTTCTTGTCTGTCACCAATAATTCGTGATACTTATGATTCTGTGACTTCTTTGCTAGAAAGAACCTTTATGCAGAAGTCTTACCTCAATCATTTCAAGTTGCCCTCTTAAGTGCCTCATTGAACTTAAATTCATATATATTATTCGTGAAGTTCCTTTTTGGATGAACTCCAACTGACTGCACGCCCTGGATGTTAAACTGAATTGCTAAAACTGGCAAACATATTCCATGCAGAGTCTAATCACTGTTCCATAATAGAATAATAAATCATCGGCATTAAGCAGTCTTTTTCTTAAAATACTCAATAATATCGCTAGACTTTCTTTTATCTATGAGGACCTTCCATTTCAAGTGATTAGTTTCTGCAGTTATCCAGTCATGTTGAAATGTGTTAGGCTCATTAGGCCCATGCGGGCAGTGGAAATCCAATCCCACTGCCCATAAACCTCTCCTTACAAACCACAGGTGTGATATAAATGTAAGTAATTGCATGCACTGCTGCAGCTTGTAGTACAATACTTAGCCTTCAATACATTCAGACATAAACATTGCTACAAGTTATTAATAACTGTGGCCTTGGTTTTTATTTTGATTAACCAGAAATGACTGTGCTAGACTTCCATTAGGACAAATAGTGTTGTAAAACAAGGAATTAATTAAGTAAATCAATCAGCTGGTTTTATTAAGGAGTTACTAATCCCAAGTGATATATTAATTATTCAGACAATAAGACTTCTTTGAGCCCTCCTTTTCTATTATTAATAAGATCCTATCTATCATTGTGTCCATTTTCTTCCTGATTTACTTGGGAAGGAGTCTAAGCACTCAATAATTCCCTTTTCAGCTATCCAATAAAAAAATGTTGTTAGTTAAAGAACGAAATCCTCCATATTAACTTCTCAGTTGTGATTGCATTTTATTTTGTGCCTTAACTGTTGAAATGCTGACTTGATGTAAATCTATGCTATGTTGCTTTATGTTGTTGCTTATATGAAATCTTACTAAATTATTTAACTTTGCTGTGACTGATCAAAATATGTACATGGAATTTGCTCTTAATGGGCATAACATGGGTAATTAGTGAGATCACCACTTATGATGTGATTTTAGTTGCCTTTTATTTTAATTGTTAATGCTAAGAACAAAAGAAAGACCACAGAAAGAAAATGTTAAGAAAAAAACTAGAGAATTTCAATTGGCAGAGAAGTTCAGACTGACCCTCAGAAGTAAGATGTTAATCTGTCCATTTGTCACTGATGAAATGTCAGGGAACAGGGGGCTAGATTTTCTGAACATTCTCAATCAACAGATGATTAATTTAGCCCAAGGTATTAAATGGATGTTAAGTCAGATGAACAAAAAAACATAAGTGTCTCATTCTACGATGAGTACCCAAAAGCTAATTATGCATCTATTGCTGACAATTCTGATACACAACCTTTCTAACTTTTCTCTTAACACTCTCTCCCATGGCTATGGAAATAGGAGAAGAAGCAAGGATGCCACATTTTAAGCTGAGCTTCTGAATATAAATAATTATCAAGCTAAACCACATCTCATGAAGTCAACTTGTTCATAGTGTCTAACACGGTGATTCTGAATAGTTGGCTGCACAACTTGAGCAATAAGTTATTATTAATGAATAATAACTAATCCATTTTTCTTGTGCTTCTGATAAACTCCTTTTATTTCTATCACAACCAAGTCCAGTAGTCCATTGAATAAAGTAATGAAGTAAAGAAAGGAAAGTGATAAACCTCACAACTGTTATCTGTACTGGATTAGAGAGAGTAAAATGAATACCATTATCATGAGACACTACAGAGACATTGGGCAGAATTTCTCCAGACCATTGGAAGTGGGTTCAGGGGTGAGCAAGTGGGAAAGTTCTGGAAATTGCTGCAGGTAAGGATCTCAATGTCATCCCACCCACCCACCCCCCTTCTAGTTTTCCCCAGGGGATTAAAGGGGAGGGCAGAACCCAATTGCATCTGTTGGGTAAGAAGTCAAGAAGTAATTGGCATTGATAAGAAGCCAATAATGAGCTGATTTAACCCTGAATCTTGGATTTCTCAGCCAGGTAAAGTGTTTCCTGACCTGTCAGTGACTCCCAGTGTTACTGAGGGTCAGTGCACAATGGGAAGAGCTTGTTCAGTGAAACTGACAAGCTGGAAAGGCTTTGATTAGTTGCACTGAAGAGCTCCAGTGATGATCATTGAGGGGCTGCCATTCAAAGCACGGGGTGCGTTTACTGCTGGACAGGGGATTTCCAACTTCTTGGATGGCACTTCACTTGTATAGCACTTCACTTATTTTAGGTATAATTTCACTGCTGCCAGCCTTCAGCTTGGCATGGGAGCAGCTTCTGCAGCTTCACCTTTCACCTCTGCTAAAGCTCAAGAGCAAAGGCCACACCACCACCAAAAACTCCAACAGCAGCAGAAGCAAAACAAGCAGCAGCACCAGCTGTCCTCTCCTCAGCCTCATACCTCTATACAGGGCTGGGAGGATGGACACCAAAATCCAGCTGAAAGGAGGTGAGACCCCCAACACAATGAGGAACTCACCTCCTGACTTCTCAAAGTCTATCTAACATCTGCAAGGCACAAGTCAGGAGTATAATAGAATATTCTTCACTTGCCTGTTTGAGTACAGCTCCAACAATACTCAAGAAGCTTCACACTATCCAGGTTAAATCTGCACGCTTGATTGGCACAAAAATCCACCATCTTAAACATTCACTCCCTCCACTTCTGGCACACAGTGGCAGTTGTGTGTACCATCTACAAAATGCACTGCGCAACTTGCCAAGACTCCTTCAACAACTCCTTCCAAACCTATGACCTCTACCACCTAGTAAGACAAGGGCAGCAGGTGCATGAGAATGTCACCACCTGCAAGTTCCCCTCCAAGCCACATACCATGTTGCCTTTTTTATTCATTCATGGACTGTGGGCATTGCTGGCTAGGCCAGTATTTACTGTCCATCCCTAACTGCCCTTGAGAACATTAGAGCATAAGGGAAGGTGGTGGTGAGCCAACTTCTTGAACTGCTGCAGTTCGTATTGAAAGAACACCCACAGTGCTGTTAGGTAGGGAGTTTCAGTGAAGGAATGGTAATATAAATCCAAGTGAGGATGGTGTGTGACTTGGAGGGTGTAGGATAAGCGTGTTTGTGAGGACTTGAGAACAGTACCACCCACATAGTGATGTAGAGAGTCACGTGATAGTAGACTGCCTGTGGAGTAGAGTCTGGAAGGAGCAGCATGGAGACAGCACCCATGCATGGCAGCACCTTGGATACGTACACAGCAATGGGTTAACTGTAAACAGTTTACGTTCAACCATACCAGACCCCTCCATGAAACACCAAACAACCTTTCCAACAGAGGAGAATTTGCAAGTGGTGGTGTTCCCATGCATCTACTGCCTTTGTCATTCCAGGTGGTAGAGGCCACAGGTTTGGAAGGAGTTGTTGAAGGCTCCTTGGTGAGTTCCTGCACTGCATCTTATAAATGATACACACTGCTGCCAATGTGCATCGGTGGTGAAGGGAGTGAATGTTGAAGTTGGTGCCAATCAATCAGCTGCTTTGTCCTGAATGGTGTTGAGATTCTTGAGTGTTGTTGGAGCTGCACTCGTTTGGGCAAGTAAGAGAGTGTTCCATCACTTTCCTGACTTGTGCCTTGTAGATGGTGGAAAGGCTTTGGGGAGTCAGGAGGTGAGTTATTGTCTGCAGAATTCCCAGCCTCTGACCTGTCTTGTAGCCAGGCTGGTCCAGTTCAGTTCCTGGCCAATTGTAACCCCCAGGAAGTTGATAGTGGGGGATTCAGCAATGGCAATGCCATTGAATATCAAGAGGAGTTGGGTAGATTCTCATCTGTTAGAGGTGGTCATTGCCTGGCACTTCTGTGGTGTAAATGTTATGTGCCACTTAGCCCAAGTCTGAATATTGTCCAGGTCTTCCGGCATATGGACGATGACTACTTCAGTATCTGAGGAGCTGTGAATGGTACTGAATGTTGTGCAATCACTAGGGAACATCCCCACTTCTAACCTTATGATGGAAGGAAGGTCATTGTTGAAACAACTGAAGATAGTTGGGCTGAGCACGCTACCCTGAGAAACTCCTGTAGTTATGTCCCAGGACTGAAGTGATTGACCTCCAACAACCACAACCATTGTCCTTTGTGCTACCTATGACTCCAACTAGTGGAGAGTTTTCTCCCGATTCTCATTGACTCCAGTTTTGCTAGGGCTCCTTCATGCCGCAATCAGTCAAATGTTGTCTTGATGTCAAGGGCAGTCACTCTTACCTTGCTTCTTGAGTTCAGCTCTTTTGTCCATGTTTGGACTAATGCTCCAATGAAGTCAGGAGCGGAGTGGCGGAACTAAAACTAAGCGTCATTGAGTAGGTTATTGCTGAGTAAGTGCCACTTGATAGCACTATCGATGACACTTTCCATCACTTTGCTGATGATTGAGAGTAGACTGACGGGGCAGTAATCAGCCGGGCTGGATTTGTCCTGCTTTTTGTGGACAATACTTGGGCAATTTCTCACATTGCCGGTAGATGCCAGTGTTCTAGCCGTACTGGAACAGTTGAGCTGGGTACGTGGCGCGTTCTGGGGCACAGGTCTTCAGTATTATTGCCAGAATATTGTCAGGCTCCGTAGCCTTTGTAGTATCCAGTCCCTTCAGCCATTTCTTGATATCACGTGGAGTGAATCAAATTGGCTGAAGTCTGGCACCTGTGATGGAATTTGGAACTATATCACCATTACTTCACTGTCACTGAGAATAAATAACAAAAAGAGAAACTCCTGCCCATCCCTGGTTAGCCAGGGAGCCCAGAATTGAAATGATAATTGGATAATAAGGCTGGGAACGCTGTTCAGAGTCATGTTGCTGACTAAAGCTGGTCCAGATGTTCCGGCAGGGACTATGGTGGTAAGAGTCCACCTATGATGTAGGGCTGATTGAAGCAAGCAATTAATGCAGTAGTTAAATGCCGTGGAGATGAAAGCTTCTTAGTAAGTCCATTATAATTTCATTGATAACTAATTATTCAAGAGGACTAACATGTATGTCTTCAGTAAATACAGAACTACAAAGGAACGGGCATGGAAGTTAAAAGGCATATAGAAGTGTTCTCAGGATAAGCACAGTTTGTACAATGAGATCATAGCTGACCTGTTTCTTAACTCCATTTATTTGACTGGTCCCCATATCCTTGTGCTCATACCCTCAACTAGCAAAAACCTATTGATCTCAGATATAAATTTATTAGCTAAACTAGCATCTACTACTTTTTATGGGCCAGGGTTCTATGTTTCTGTCACTCTTTGTGAAGCAGTATTTTCTAACATCTCTCTTGAATGATCAGACACTGATTTTAAGTTTCCCTTGTCCTAGTCTCCCAAACAGCAGAAAATGTTTCTTACGATTTACCCTATCTTTTCTTTTCAAAATCCTAAAACATCAATAAAATCACCATTAACCTTCCATATTCCAGGGAGTACATTTATATAATCTCTCATAATCTAACCTTTGTAGTCCTGGTAACATTCTGCACTACACTCCTTCTAAGGCCAATATATCCTTTCTAAAGCACAGTGCTCAGAACTTTACAGATTTAGTGCTACTTGCCACTAGGTTCATGAAAGAGAGTAAAATATGTGAAAGAATGAATACCACTGGTGCCTAACTTCACTAGTGGGATGTTGCTTTTGTTTGCCATTACCCAAATTATCATCTCTACAGACTCAGGTACAACTAGCTGACAATGTTAGAGGGAAAAGAACTGTTAGGCTCAAGTTCAGTTGGGAGGCAATTACAGAGCTGTCACAAACAGTTCTTCAGACAACAACATCTTTAATACAGTAAAATGCCCTAAGGTGCACTATCACAGGTGCATTATCAAACAAACTTTGACACCAAGCCACATAAGAGTATATTAGATGTTACCAAAAACTTGTTAAAGAAGTCTATTTTAAAGACTAGCTTAAAGGAGGATAGAGAGCAGAGATGCGGGAGGTGTTAATGAAGGAATTTCAGAAATTTGGGCCAAAACAGTTAAAGTTGTGGCCGCCAATAGTAGAGCAATGAAATTTGGGGATGTGCAAGATGTTCCTTGACTACATGCTAGTTGTATTCAAAGTTTATGTCTCCAATTCCTTTCATGCCATGAATGACTTCTGCAATACTGGCCAATTTATAGTATGCAGATGGATCGAAAAGGCTACTGATGCATTGTCGTTCAATAATATCAATTGCCTTTCCTGCTGAACAAGAACAGTCGTGTGACAGGGTTGTCCAATTTTACTGCAGCATTGGAATCCTCAAAATGGACTTTGGTGGTACCCATATGACATTCTAAGCTCCAAGACACAATTCCGCACATCCAAGTATGGCTCATTTGTGAGCAGCAGCACCAATTCACACATGTCCACACCATTTCCCAGGCAGCAGTCATTATTATTTCATTCCATGGCAGTTATCAATGTAGTCTATATTTAAAGGCAAAATCAATCTGAGGACAATCTGATTGCTCTGAGGACCAAACTACTCTTCCCCATATAGTAGTAATATCCTTGCAAAAACTTGATTCAAGTTGAGTGCAATATCATCATGAGGAATGATCACTTTTCAGAAACGCAAGATGGCTGCCTATACCTGTTAGATTACTCTTGTGATTGACTGTAGGACAACAACTGGAAAAATAAAGCATCATCATCAAAAGGCACAGTAATGTGAGTGGTAACAGGGGACATAATATGATGATACTGATTCTGAAAGCTGTGATTGGTCAACAACTCCATTAATGTTGCATCATGTGGCTATCGGGATGGTAGATGGCAAACAAGATGGACCAGAGTATTTTTCATCTAGAAATTCCTATGTATATGATCGTGAGTAAGGAAAATGGAAGCACAGGAGTAAAAGATGGTTTCCAATGACTGGATATTCATTGAGGGAATCATTACAAGTGCGCAGCATCTGTATATGCAAATTAAAACTTGTTTAATTTCTAAGTATCATCATTCCATTGGTTAATGTGATATAGCTTGAAGTGAATCATTAACAAATGTTTTTATTCTACCAATTATTTACAGTACTTGACTTTTGAGAGTATGTGACCCTATAAGCAAATAATTATAGCCACATAATTGAATAAGTTTAACTGGCATGCTTTGTTCTTCTTGATACTTTGCATGCAATGCTGAAATTAACAAATTTCAATGGAATTTTTCAAACAGTATTTTTGTTTTGAATTATGAAGTGCTGGATCACAACATATTCCATTTAAATTCAAAACTGGATTTGAATATGTGCACCTTATGCTTGGAATACCAGATTTCTTTTTTTTCCATTCTACACCCAGCACCTCCATACTGTCTGAAGGAAATTGTCAAGCATGGCCTCTTTAATTTGTTCACCTCAGAAGGCTAAGAGGAGATTTGATAGAAGTGTTCAAGGTTATGTAGGAGTGAGGAAGAGCAAATAAAGGGAAACTGTTTCTCATGGCTGAAGGTTTGATAACCAGATTTAAGGTGATTGGCAAAAGAGCCAGAGTTGATTTGGGGTAAAACTTTTTCATGCAATGAATGGTTAGGATTTGTGATACTCTACCTAACAGGGTGGTGGATACAAACTCAGCAGTTGCCTTCAAAAGGGAATGAATAAATGTTTAAAGCAGAAATAAATTGCAGCAATATGGGGAAAGGGTGGCAGAAATAGGACTAATGAGTTGCTCTTCGAAAGAGCTGAAACAGACTAGATGGGCTGAATAGCCTTCTTCTGTGCTATACTATTCTATGATAAAGGAGCTTTAACTGTTTTTGGCAGTTTTCTAAAAATCTCTTGAAATACAAATGTATGTTTTTATTAGATTCATATAAATATCTTAAGCACATTTTTTGTTAGGAATTAATGTCGTAACATGCAGCAAGAAGTGAGAAGCACACTATACCAGTAAGAGCATGCTAATGAACAGGTGCTGATGAAAGATCATAGACCTGAAATGTAAACTGTTTCTCTCTCCACAGATGTTACCTGACCTACTGAGTATTTCCAGCATTTTCTGTTTTTATTTCCTGTTTCCAGTATTCAGTATTTTTGTTTTGCATTGTGAGTGAGTTCCAAACATTTGCTAAGTTATGAATTCATTCCCTTTATATTCTAATGAGAATATTGCTGATATTTAGAAAAAGTCGGAACTTGTCCAGCTGGGTTATTGGTTCTTATACATGATAGTATTCATTAATATATACATGCTAAGTACTTTAACCAAAAATAATATCAATCTGTTTCATTTATTTGTGGTTAACTGGTAAACATGCGTTATAATTTAATCTTTGAAAGATACTTGATGTGCTCATTATCTAATTAATCAGGACTACAGTCACTCTGGTGGGTACGTTTTAAGGTTTAAGACAGAATATAACAAACTAGCTATACAGTAAAAACATACAGCTGTGACAAGTACAGATCGAGCAAATACCTGGCATGTGCGAACAGCTTTCTTTATTCTTCCACTTCTCTTTTTGTGTCTTGGGAAACAAAAGGAGGTGAAAAAGGCTGAATCCATAAGGTAAATGCTGTTACTACACTGCATAGTAGGCCAGGCTCCCTTATCTGGAAGGAGGTGAGCGTACCAGGAGATCTCAGAGATGCTGTAATCATGACCATATTCAAGAAAGGTGACAAGTTTGTCTGCGGTAACTATAGAGGAATCTCCCTGATGTCGGCCACAGGGAAGGTCATCACAAGAATCCTCCACAATCACCTTCTCCCTGTGGCTGAAGAGCTCCTCCCAGAGTCACAATGTGGATTCTGCCCACTAAGGGGCACAACAGACATGACCTTCACCGCACAGCAACTACAAGAGAAATGCAAGCACCAGCCCTTGTACGTGGTCTTCTTTGATCTCTCAAAAGCCTTCAACACTGTCAACCATGAAGGATAAGTACATCAGTGCTGACTCCGCAAGATCCTGCAAATCCATTAGCAGGACAGGCGCACAACTGTCAGCATCACTCAGGCCCACATGCTCAGCATCGAAGCATTGACCACGCTCGATCAGCTCTGCTGGGCGCGACACATCGTCTGCATGCCTGACACAAGGCTCCCAAAACAAACGCTCTACTCAGAGCTTTGATATGCAAGCGAGCTCCTGGAAGGAAGAGGAAACGTTTCAAGGACACCCTCAAAGCCTCCTTGAAAGTGTGCAACATCCCCACCAACATCTGGGAATCCCTGACCCAAGACCAGACGAGGTAGAGGGAAAGCACCCGGGAAGGAGCTGAACTTCTTAAGTCTCATCGTTAAGGGCTGGCTGAAGACAGGCGGTGACAGCGAAAGGAGCACATGGCAACCTGGGCACCCCACCACCACTACTCCCACCTCCCTCCACCACATTCCCCCTACCACCGTCTGCCCCACCTGTGACAGGTCATGCATTGGACTCTTCAGTCACCTGAAAACTTCTTTTTAAGTGTGGAAGCAAGCCATCCTTGACCCTGAGAGACTACCTTAAAAAAAAGAGTAGGCCAGGAAGAACAGGATCTTTTTTCTAGGCCCATCAAGTTTACCTTTGTACCCATCCACTCCAACTGCCATCTGCTTCCCCTCTCCCATAATCAGGCGCCCCTTTTCACCATCTGCTCCTTACTCTCTGATTGGACTTGCCTGACCACCATCTGCTCCCAACATTGCACCCCTGCAATCTCTCTCCCACATCACCCTACTATCTTCCCCTCCAGCAGACCTACCTATTCTCAGCTCAGCTGTGGCTTTGTGCTGCAGGCTTTCCCACATGATGGGCAGCCAGCCTGTTGGGTGCCTGTCCGCATATATAAAAAGTTTCTTCACAACTTTAGTCTTGTTTGAGGCTTTTGAATACTCTGCTTCCATTTCCTACACATTTGAATGGAATGTCTGAACTAATAAAAGGCTACACTCAGAATCTTGTTAAATAAAACAAAGCACAGCTTGGGTATTCATTCACCTTAAGCTTTTACATTATTTAAAAACAAAAATCCATTCTTCTGTTAATCCCTTTTATTGATTGCAAAAAGATGCAGCACAATCACAGTAAATGACAATGAACTGATAAATAATATATTTCTCTGTGGGTACCAATGCTTAATTATAACTAGGAAGATGTATTGGTATGCCTCTAACTGTGAGCAGTCATCTGCTAGTTCTTATACGTGGGCTCAAAGAAGCATTTGTGAATTCACTAAGAGGCAAATGTCTTACAAGCCAGTCATAAGGTCATAAGAATCATGTCTGTCTTATTGACAATTTTCTTTTTCAATGCTATGCCCCAAGCTCCTCATTAATCTAGTTTTGCCACATTGTGAAACTTCAATGACAACACGAGTTAGATTTTAATTACACCAGCATTATTCCATGGCTGTTCAGTAGTCATTATGTTAATTCATGAGACTTACGTGAAGTGGGTTATTATTTTTTAATTTCTTTTTTCGCTAATCATATATACAAATTAGGAAATGGTAACTATTTACTCACCCTTTTTAAAAAATTTAATCATGCTCAGGGTGTGATCTCTGCCAAGGCCAACTTTTATTCCTCACTCCTAATTGTCCCAAGAAAGTGGTGATGGGCCGCCTTCTTCTTGAATGTGCTTTTTGACACAACTGAATGACCTATTAGGCTCCTTCAGAGGGCAGTTAAAAGTCCCTGACATATGCATGCTTCAAAATGAATTTTATAAGTGCATTTTGTGAATTGGATAAATTGTAAGTCTGCTGCAATAGAGGAACCAATTTTTAAGAACAGGATAAAATGCTTTGGAGATAGTGGATTAGTTTTGCCTTCTTGGGTGGGTGTCACTAACAAAGAAAATATCTAAAACTCCCATTTGAACATTTGATGGTTGCTGTATAAGTGGTATGATAAACAATGGGCTATAATTTTTTTTTTAATGAATTACATCACTGCTGCACCTTAAAAAGTGCTGCACCTTCCATTGGTCTCTAAAACGAAAGCCTGTATAAATCTGCTGTAAGCTGATGAACTGCCTGGAAACTTCCATGCAAGCCTTTTAAAAGACAAGTCAACCTGCAATCTTCAGCAGCAGATTGGGAGGAATGCAGATGATTGAAAATGATGCTTAGCTCTCTCACTTCAGTCATTAATAATATTACCATATATGTCTGATCATCATCTGCATCATTTGTGACCTGCCTGAAGGCAGGTCCCTGGCTATAGTCTCCTCCATGCCCATATATCCTGTGCCAGTCTTTTCATTTTCCAACAGTTTTCTTCAATTTATAAGTCATCCAGCATTAATATTCCCCTGCTTCTGCTTCATCTTTTCCCTTGAAATATTCCCTCCATAACATCATTTCCTAGCCCATTTCCTCTTAAGGTGTGTCCTTCCCAGTCTCCAATCCATTTCCTAACCACATTCAGCAAATTTCTTTGTTCGCTCTCCTCAGCACGTCATCATTTGATACCAATTCTGTCCAGATGATCCTTTCCATTCTCCTGAAAACTCATATGTCACAATTATTTATCAAATTGGCTTCCTGTTTCCGTGAAGTCCAAGTCTCACATCCATATATTTGTATGGATTTTTATTTTACACGAGCAGAATTATTAAATCTTAAATGCCACCTGTGCTCAAAGATATTAGAACTTGCCAATAAGTCAGAGAAGAAGAACACAAACTTCACTCAATCAGACCTCTAAGTTCTCTTGGAGGGCATTGAAAGCAAGTCATCCATGATTATCATTATGCCACCCAGAGGGAGGTGTCATTGACACTCACTGCCAATTTGCTCACCCTCATGACTACACCAAAAGTTCTATATCTTCAGGTTGGCAAGCAAGCCAATAAAGTGCACACCTAACCCTTTATTTCCTTGCTCACCCTGGGCAGCAGCACACCCTTCACCTTTTGAAAGCAAAACTTGATCAACTAACCCTTCACAGCATTATCTGTTTAAGGTAAGTTCTCCAACTTTGCATTTGCATCATGCCTACCCAGTTCCCCTCATAGCATGCACACCCAGAAATTTCACTCCTCAACAATTGGGAGTGATAATTTTTGAGGCATCAGAGTATAGGTTTTATGATTTAGAACTCCTGTTGCACAGCTTGGTAAATTGGGATTGCATATTGGGAGTTAGTGCATAGCTTCTCAGCACACCCTAACATATATTTTATATCAGTGTTGTGGATGCAGGCACACTATACAAGTGTGAATGCTACACAGGAACAGAGAGTGTGGTTATCTGCAAGGAAGACTGTAAACAACTTTGGGAGGACATAGTTTAGTAAATTGGGTGGCAAGATACCAGCTGAATTTAATGTTAAGAAATGTGAGATAATACGTTTTGGGAGAAAGAATAAGAAAAGGATATTTATGAAAATGACAAAACTTTAAAAGAAGGAATTGAACAGAACTCAAGGGCTCTGGAGCTTTTTGGTTCAGGTGCACAATTCATTATAAGTTGATAAAGCTAATTAAAATTAGCACATGCAGGAAGGGAGTTGGAAATTGGGAATTTTATGGGGTGGGTGGGAAGATCAGAGTGGATAGGGAGAAATATAAAAAGAAAAGAAACACTCCTGCTCTTCCTGGCTCTCTAGCAGTGCTGTAAATGTACATATCATGGATTTGCTCCTTGTTGCCTCCTTTTACCTGCTGGGATTCCAATGTCCTCAGAAACCTGGCTTCAATGTATTAAAAATAAAAGAGTACTTTTAAAATGACAGCACACTGCCCCCTTAAAAGATTTTACTGACCAACCCAGCTCCTGAGAGCAGAATGGTCGCCCACCCCTGATCTCCATCAGTTAAGATTGGAAGTAGGCAGGTAGTAAGGAGGGTGAAGTTGGATTTGAGATTTTAAACTTTTAGCCTCCCATCCATCCCCAACCTAGCCATCCTTGAGGGTTGAATCTCCCCTGCTCCTCCACTGACAGTGTGTTTAAAAAATAAATAAGTAGGCATAGTTTTAAGTCTTGTTTTGAACAGTATTGAAAAGGTTAAAGCCTTCAGTGTATAAAACTAGTGAATAACAGTTGGTTTTAGTCAAACCACATTGTAGTATCTTCCAATGACTTCTATGATATGGAAAATAGATTGGGCTCGATGAGGTGAAAAATTTTCAGCAACTTCTGAAGAGCTGCAAGGTTAGTGGGGCATTGCTACAGGTGAGCACTTTGTAATTGCGGCAGAACACATTTACAGATATTTAATGGATTTCCTTATAAATTGGTCTTTTAGGAAACAGCACACTTTCTCAGTTTGTGTTGGAGCTGCAGTGAAGTACATTGTTTCAACTGTGCAGCTGAGGGAGGCACCAGCTAATAGCCAGGGGCTCCTTACATGGAGCAAGAGTCACTCCAGGCTATTGTGTACCTACCTGCTGTATAAAAAGTGTAATGTTAATAGAATGGATATGCTATGTAGACGATGATGCATCAGTGACATCAGCAGTCATGTGCTAGACTCCAGAGAGAGAGAGAGGGTGGAAGACATTGTACTCAGGAGAGACGTACCTTCTCAATAAACTTTTTATACAGAGTTCATAAACTAGCTTAAAGCAAGTACCATGGTAAAACTACATTTTAATCTAGGGAAGATAGGGCACACTTTCCAGAAGGCTGGATCCATGCCAAGAGTACACCGAACATAGTGGCAGTACAAAGCAAAAAGTACCATTAGTGAAGTTTTTTAACTGCCTTTTTTATGTTGGAAGCAGTCTAAAAATTGGACATAATAGACTAGGGTTGCAAAAATTGGCTGTGTAGCAGCCCTAGTTTTTAAAAGGGAGGTGTTCACAGAATTCTGCCACTTCTTGGAACCAGACCTGCATGGTAGAGTGAGGATGACGCTGTCAATGACTATAAAGGTGGCCCTGACCCATAATCTTTCAAGCTGGAGCAGATGACACGTCTATCTAATTTTCTATTTTGCAATCTACTGTAGCAGCGCTATGGGTGCTGTTTTGGTTACAATATTGTACATATTGTGCTGCATGTGCTCACTTCCAATATGTTCTGTGCTGAACACGATCTCAGTGAGGGCAATAGCATGGGTGTTGAGAAGGTGCATCGCAGGTATGCAAAGTGGGAAGATTGTGACATCAGTCAGCATTTAACGATGACTTAATGCCATTGCTGCCACTTTTGAACCTGAGTACTTCAGCTAACACCCTCACTTCCCTCGCACAACTGAGCATGTGTTCAGCAATGGGAAGAACGACTCATGAACACTATTTAAATCGGCCATCAGCAATTTGCAAGTTAGTTGCTGATTCCTTTCTACTGGCTCTGATTGAGTTTGTGATAGTGCTGGCAGTGTTGGTTGTGACAGCAATGTCTCTGGACACACCTAGCCATAGGGGCTACAGTTGCAATTCCACTTGAGTTGCAACATAAGAGGCAGTTGAAGCAGGCATAGCAAATAAGAGGACAAGCTGCTTGCTGATGGAAAAAGGGGAGGGGATATCTCAGCAGGAGATCATGGCCAACTGGAGACTTCCAGGAGCATTTCTCTTACCTCCACCGGTACCAGGAACACTCTGTGTGTGGTTGGCACTTTAAAAGGGAGGTGTTCACAGAATTCTGCCACTTCTTGGAACCAGACCTGCATGGTAGAGTGAGGATGACGCTGTCAATGACTATAAAGGTGGCCCTGACCCATAATCTTTCAAGCTGGAGCAGATGACACGTCTATCTAATTTTCTATTTTGCAATCTACTGCTGCATCAGGGAGGTGACAAATGCTCTTTTTCTCAGGAGAGGAGTTCATTGTGGTCCCTCTGACCAGAGAGAATCAGGCAGAGGGCACTCATGGCTTTGCCAGGATCTGAGCTTCTGAAGTGGAGATGTAGGATGTGAAAAGCTAGATTAGGTAGGAACATACTGTCATCTTCTAAGATCTTGTTACTACTGCTGGCCGTGGTCTCAGTGACACGACTCTAATTATGGAGAGCAGCATCTCTTCTATGGGGCTGAGGACACACAACTGTGCCTGTCCCTGCTGGCTAGTTGCTGCTGTCTCCAATTGTGTGACCTGCTCGAGAGATTTAAGTGTGTCAGTGAATGAGTCACAATTTATTTGAATGATATGGCTGGTAATTGAATAGCTGGCAATGGGTGCAAGCTGTGAGATATGAGTGTGAGGTTTGAAGCAGAGATGAGTGAGCAAGGGTGAAGTGCAGCTATGACTGAGGTATAAGCCATGCTTGCTAGAGAATACTGGCAAGTGAGTGATGAGGGTGCATTGTTTGTGACACAAGTGGCTCAATTGCATTTGAAGATGAATTCCCTGACCTTGGCCAATTGTGTGAGGTTATTAAACTTTTTGACTGACCTGTATCCAAATCCACGGGGCAACACAGTTTGCATTGAACTCCTTGGCTATCTTCTTCTATTCTCCTCTTGGCTGGAGAACCTCCTATCTCCCTACGGTAAGAGGTCTCTCTCCAGTCCACCTCTTGCACAGAGCCTCAGGTGCTGCATCAGAACATTTGCAGCCTGCTACCTGCCATTCTACACCATCTTTCCTCTTCCGTAAACCGCTCTTCTCCAATAAGCTTGCAGTACTTTCAACAGCCAGCATGTCTTTCATTTTTAAGAGATGCAGTTAAGCGGTGCTTGCCTCACACAAACTTGAGCCCCTGCTGAGATAGGCAACCACTCAATGGCTCACTTAGCACTATAATTGAAATGATCAGACAACTAAAGCTTGCATGCTGCCTGCATTACTCAAGATGGATTCTGCATTGCAATCCTGTGCCCATTTTCAGAGGCTCATGAACTTTTAGCTCCAGATACTCGTGCTGCCGAATTACACAGCCAGTGCCAACTGTGTTATTCATCAGCTGTGTGTCTGTCAGGTGGCAAGATACTGGGCATCTATGATGTCATTAGTGGTATTCAGCATCTCTTAACAGGATGCATTCTGGCTGCAGATATCAGAGAAACATTTGTATAAGGAGAGAAATGGCTTCACCCGTGTACGCATCTTAACCAATGTGACAGGCAATAAGCTTCCACCTAGAAATGTGTGCATGTTTCCCATCTATCTAGGTAGACCAGTTAGCACTTGAAAAATAGGCACCTTGCTGAATATCTAGAACAAAATGTGCTTCATAAAAATAAACCAAGGACACAGCCTCAGAGTAAAGGGAAGACCTTTTAGAACAGAGATGAGGAGAAAATTCTTTAGTCAGAAAGTGGTGAATCTATGGAATTCATTGCCACAGAAGGCTGTGGAGGCCAAGTCATTGAGTTTATTTAAGACCGAGATAGATAAGTTCTTGATTGGTAAGGGGATCAAAGTTTACGGGGAGAAGGCAGAAGAATGGTTTTGAGAAACTTATCAGCCATGATTGAATGGCGGAGCAGACTCGATGGGCCGAATGGCCTAATTTCTGCTCCTTTGTCTTATGGTCTTATGGTCTAACTAAACACTTTGCTCTATTTCATGATTGAGTTTGTGATAAATTTTTGTCTCCAGTAAAGCAAGTATCAAAACATGAGACATGGGGCAGAATTTTGCGTTTGACGGGTGGGCAGGCCGGACTGACTCGGTGGTGGGTGGGCAGCCGATTGCCGTCACCAAAATGGACCACACTGCCATTTTGAGTGGGCGGGCCAATTAAGGCCTGCCCAGTGGGTTTGCGACTCCCGTGTACAACGGGAAATACGAATCGGCGGTGGGCGTGTTCAGATCGCCGGTTCCAATGAGAAATGGGCAGTCTGTATAAAGAGTGGCCAGGCAGCCTCCTTGAGGCAGTTCATAATGGCCACTCATAGGGAAGGACATGATTTGCGGGCAGAGGAAGAGGAGGGTGGCAGGCTGCAGGATAGGCTAGCAGGGGGCCACTGTGCCCCCCGGTTCTCCGATGCCTGCCATGCTGTCCTCCTCCAAGAGGTGCCCAACCATCGGGATTTCTTGTTTCCAAAGGATAGGAGGAAGAGGGCCCCCAACATCACCAGGCAGGCGTGGCAGAAGGTGGCAGTGGCTGTAAGCACCCATGATGATGTTCAGTGCACCAGAACGCAGTGCCACAAGCACTTCAATGATTTGTTGTACTCTGGAAGGGTGAGTACCATGTCAGCCTTGGCCATTTGACCCAGCAGGTAGCCTTAGCCTTTGAGGGCACCCCCCTCCCCCTCCACATCTTAATGTTGTTACTGCATTGGGCATTTGGCACACGCTGGTTGGGCAAACAGCTAGCAACCATGCTTACGTCAGCCTTAGTTGATGTTCTTAATTAGCACATTCGTTTAGATAATATCACCAACTTCAACACCTCTGTGTTCTTTTGTTCTTTTGTCTGTGACATCTTTTGATTATCTGGTCCTATCACTGCTTTCTTGTCCCTACAACCACACACCCCCCTCCAATTCTCTCCCCCCACCCAACCCCCACCTCCTCCCCCCATCCCTACCTTAAACCAGCTTATATTTCACCCCACTCCTTGGATTCACCTAGTTCTGTTGAAGGGTCATGAGGACTCGAAACGTCAACTCTTTTCTTCTCCGCAGATGCTGCCAGACCTGCTGAGTTTTTCCAGGTAATTCTGTTTTTGCTTATGTTAGATTTTGTTGCATTTAAGTAGTCTGGGGACAAACTGCAGGGGTGGCAGCTAGACACATACGCAGAACTCCAACATGTGTCTTACTGATGGAGATGAGATGGTGGAAGGGGAACCTCAAGGTCTCGTGGCCAAGAGCCATCTGCTGGCCTCGGCGCTGCACCGGTTGCGCCTCCTTGCCGTGGGCGCTAAGACCCGTGTGTTATTCAAAGTGATGGATGCTGAATGTGTCCAAGGCGTCTGTTGGGGTAGGGGGTTGGGAGCAGCCGTACTATCTTCTGAGGACTGATCACCAGTAGTGTGGACAGGAGCTGCTGGAGGCCTCAGATGGGCCACTGTGGGTTGGGGTGCGGCATGCGTGTGCAGAGTACATGAGCGATCAACCCCAATAAATGCCCTTTCTGTTCTGCAGGCAAAAACAGAGAACAATATGAAAGAGCTCCAGTGGACAGCACCTCACCACCTATGAGGAGCAGGCCAAGGAGCTGGGGAGGAGGCAGGCAGCAGGGCGGCAGGTGTCGGCGAGGCTGGGTTGCAGCGGCCAGGTATTTGAGGTCCACAGTCCCATCCACTCTGTCTTCCCACCGTCCAAAGTGATGGTCACTGCAATTGTTAATGCTGCAAAACTGCTCATTCACAGACTGATACAGTCAGACATGTGGGTCATACACAAAGGACTCTCGGCCCCTTGAGGATGCACGTCTCTAGCACCTTCCAAAGTCGCCTTATCCCATTCGTGACCACTATCCCCATGGCCTAACATGCCATTGCATTGTTGCTGCACAGCCAAAGACTTATTGCATCTTAGGAGGGTTTGTACCTCCACCACCCTTTCAGCCAGTGCGTCCCACATTACTCTGTCCAAAAGGTCCTCAGCACCTCACCTGTCAACCTCATGGCACTCAACTTAAATAAATAGCACCATTTTAGTCATCCCTGTGCCAAGGGGAAATGTTGCTTTGTGTCCACCCATTCTATGCCCCTCATAATGGTATGAAGGTCAATAATGTGACCTGTCAATCTCCTGTGCTCCACGGCAAATGTCACAAGTGTTTGCAATGTTTCCTGATCACTCCAACTCTCCAGGCCAGCATGCATCCAGGTCAGGAACCTCTGCACTCCCCCCACTCTAATGCCATCCCTCCCATGAAGTGCAGGTCACAACTGAACGCAGAAGTGTAAATGTGGCCTCGGCAGCAATTTCTGCACTTGCAACATGACCTTCCTTTTCCTACATTCTATTCCTCGGCTAGTAAAGGCAAGTCTGGCTTTGACCTTGTTAAACGCCTTTTGTTCTTGTTTTGCTACCTTAACGGGTCTGCCCAGCAAGGTCCTTGTAATCATCGTGACTTCCCACGGTCCTACCATTGCTCATGTATTCCCGTACCTTGCTTGTCTTGCCCAAGTGCTTAACCGAACACTTATCCACATAACATTCCATGTGGCATTCCTTAGGCCATCTGACCAGCCTGCCTGTATGCGTGTGTAATGTTTGGGCCTCCTCTTGACTATTTACCACCCCACCAATGTTCGTCTCCTTAGGTTCTTGAAGGGTGAGCAACTTATGAGGCTGGGGGTGAAAGGGATGAAAGGTGTTAGTGACTGAACGCTAACTGATGCACTGTCCTTGTTGTTAATTTCAGCATCACCACCGCATGGCCGCCACCAACATGTCCAGAGCCCCCCTCCACAACTGAGGGCCAAGACTTGCAACTTGCAACACATCATTTCAGCCAGCCAGGCACCAGTGCAGCTGCAAACACTTCGGTGGGGAATATAATGTCGGCTAGCGTCCCGGGTCACAGTGGAGAGGGCACTTCACAATCGCTGGAGGAGATGGCACGGACAGAGGGTGTTGATGGCACCAGCAGCTGAAGGACTGCAGGGGACCAGGCATATACTGAGTCCGGCAGTGATGATGTGCCTCTGGAGATGTCAGCCATGCAGCAGCTGCAGGACAAGTGGCAGGGTGCGCAGGAGCATCTGGCAGGGCTGCATGAGGGTGTGCTTCAGTTGTGGTGGAGGAGTCCAGGCAGAGTGTCAGTGAAGGCATGAACCTCAGGACAGAGCTTCAGGCTTCCTCCACTGAGAGATTGGCGACTCTCATGGAGAGGGGCTTTAATCAGATTGAGATTCTTCTAACTGGATTACGCTCTGACCTGCAAGCCCTCACAGCGCTAATGGCCACAGGTGGTCATTTGCAATGTAGGGGATGTTCTGGGCTCCAAGTGTCGCTGCTCGGTGTGCCCATCCATCTGCGGTGAGCAGGGAGGTCCGATGTAACCTCACATTGGCGCAGCAGCTGCCTGTCCTCGCTGCGAGCTCCTCTCAGGGCGCTCCGGATGAGGGCAGTAGCTCCTCCACCCCTCTGCCAGTGACCGTTGCCTCTGTTGAGACTGCGACAACTGAGGAGGTGCCAGCTCTGGAACTAGCCTCTCCCTCCCAGGTGGGGCCATCACAGGCTCCACAGGCCAGAGGACGCCCGCCAAGGTCACCGAGGCCAACAGGACAGCAGAGTCAGCAGCTTGTCTCATAAGCCACTCCGAGCGATGGGGCAGCACCTAGACATAGCGCCGCATACGTAAGCATAAGGCACGTTAGGCACTCCACAGGTATATCACTGGTGATTTTGTGTTGGCCCGAGATTAGGGGAAAAATAGTTATGTACGTCTGAGCGATGTTTATGTTTTATTTTGGACGGAATAAAGTTCACTTGTCTGACCATGGCTGAGGGTGTTTCCTTTGTGCTGCATTTGTATGTTTCACAGACATCTCCTGAGTGTTTGAGTGGACATTGATGTTTCTGTACTAAGCCCTTAGTTGCAGGTAATGATGTGGAAGATGTAGCACCAAAGTGCCACGTGTGGAAGCGCCAGGCAATGCTGGTCCTGCTGATCCATGTGTGTGGAGTTAGCTGAAGGTTCGTTGGATTAAAGTGTCCTGAGTGTCCCTGCCTCCTTGGTGTAGTAGCGGATTGGCGTGCTGCCTCTCGTCATTGCCCTCCGCTTCCTCATCCTCTGAACCACTGCTGGATTCATCATGTGCAGCCGCATCCACTGCGCAAAGGTCTTCAACGTCAACTGCATCCCCCCTTTCCTGCGCAAGATTGTGCAGAGTGCAGCATGCTACCACTATCACAGAGACGAGATCTGGGGGTTACTGGAGTGTGCCCCCTGAGCGGTGCAGGCAACGTAAGCACATGTTGAGAAGACAGATGGTCTCTCCACCACAGCCCTTGTGTTGCCCTGGCTCCTATTGTAGCGCTGCTCAGCTTCTGTTCTTGGATGGCGGAGAGGCGTCATGAGCCACCTTTTGAGGGGATAGCCCTTGTCACCCACCAGCCAGCCGTCCAGCCTAACTGGAGCACTGAAGAGCCCTGGCACCTGGGAGAGTGCCTAAGGATGTAGGCATTGTGGGAGCTGCCTGGGTACCTTGCACAGACTTGCAGAATCAGCATCTTGTGATCACAGACTATCTGCACATTCAGGAGTCAGATGCATAGAAATAGAGGGCATCTGAGAACTTCAGAGCCGCTGGCATGGGGTGTCCACCCACACAGTTAGGGGAGATCTCAGGGCCAATCATGTGACAGATATAGTTGACTGTCTCCCTGGACAGACAGACCCTCCTTCAGCACTGCACCTCAGACACATTGAGGTAGCTGCTTCACTGCCTGTATACCCTGGCAGCAGGATAGTGGCATCTTCTGCGGCCCCTTCCACCTTGGACAACCTCTTGGCCCTGCGCCCCTTGTGCCTGCGCCTGGCCTCCCAAAGGTGGCTCCCCTGGAGGCTGATTGTCCACTCCTGGCCTTCTCCTTATTCTATCTCTCCCTCCCTCCTCAGAAGAGCTGCCTCCATTGGAGATGTCAGAACCCATACCTCGAGGCTAAATGGAGGCCTCCAGAAAGCTGCAGACCCGATAAAGATTACTGCCTGCAGACTGGTGAGCTGAAGCTTCAAAGTACAGAGAAAGCTATTGGAAATCGATTTGAACTGCTAACAATTACACAGGCAAGTTTAAAAAACTTTCTGCATTAAATACTTCAGAAAAAACATTAACAACCCCTCTGAGCCTGTATATCCCGCCCTTGGATGAGGTTTGTTAAAAAAATCAGTCACCCGCCTGCCCGTTAGCACGGGCTCCTCAAAATCAGCATCAATTGCCGAGTTAAGGGCCTTAACAAGGCCTTTAATTAATGGCGGGTGTGAGTTGCGCTTCATAGTGCACCCGCCCACCTAAATATCGCGATGCTGCGCGCTGACGTCGGGACGCTTGCACAATGTCAGCACGTGACATTTTAAGTGCTGACGTGTAGTCTCCACCACCCCCGCGTCAGCCAGAAAATTCTGCTGATGGAGTTATGGCTCCCTTTTGGTACAAATTTCAAGTCATCACCAGATACTCTCTTGGGTTCAGTGTCACCTGTCTTTCCTGCTAGCAAGTCAAAGTCAGCTATTATCAGGAGTCTCCCATTACTGTTTAGTCATATTATAGCTTGGTCCAGTAACAATGGAATTTTTCATTGTTTCTGTGTTTCTAAGTTCTCAGATATTCTCACTTGCAGATGAAGCCTGGAAGTTAGTCAACCAAGCCAGGATCATGTGCCATTCATCTCGGAGCCTGCCCTGTAAGACCTTTGGATTTGGGGCCACAGCTACCTAAGATAGGCAGTCAACTATTTGTAAATAACGTTAGGATAGTTTATTAGGTTTATTATGAAGCAACAGTTTAGATACAATGCATTAATTAATTAAACAAATAAAGTATTCAATCTGTGACAGTTCAGAGCTCTTTACTGATCCCAGAGGATGTACGGACAATTGGCACAGAGTTTGTTGATCTCAGTAGCTTGTGATAACAGCATTCTGCTCTCTAGTCGAATTTTTAGGGAATCCTTCCCTAGGCTTCCTCGTCCTCTTCCCTTGTTGCCCATCTTTCTTCTGAAGAAGGTGGCTGCCTGATGAGAATTGCCACCTCACCAACCCTAGCCCCTGTCCCGGGGCATTTGTTAATATACCTATTTACTGGGATGGTTACCTCCTCTCCTGTTTGTCACCCTGCTCGAGGTCAGCTTTTTAGTTTACATCATGCTGAGGGTCATTTCCTGGCCCATTCTAAATACTTGCATAGATAAGGATATTAACAAGACATCATCCTACCAATTTAGGAATGTCAACATGGCAGCCTGAACCCCGATGTTTCCAGGGATTGTTAAGACGGAGTGTTTAGAAATTGCCTTTCCAAAGAGATAATCACTGCTGTTTAGCTAATCCCATATAAAAGTTCTATATTATGCAGAAATTACCAATTCATTAAAAACCCCAATTTTTTTACAGCCATCCGATTTTTATCCAATACCTGGCCGCGTTGAAATTGGGACCTGTTCTTTGAATATTTAGTATTGTGGTACATTCAGCTGCAAATAGTGATTTGATAATGGAATGTGGTTGTTTTTTTCTTCTCAAGAATATATGGCAGATGAAAATGAATATGATACATAACTGTAAAGACATGTTATATTCTCAATTTATACGTTGAGTGGAGTGAATGATTTGACTGTTATATGCAGCCAGCCTGATACTTCAATGAGATTTTAAGCACAAAATGGCAATGGTTCTTTCCAGTCATAAAATATAATAATCAAAGTCTGCGGGCCAGGAGCTACTTTGTTCACACCATATAATGGGTTTATGAGTTTAATTTCACACTTCAATTAAAAAAATGCAAAGCCCAAATTATCTTGTTTCTAGAATTATTGGCCTGAATTTTGCAGTCATAAACTTGAGACAGTACGAAAAGTTATCACAAGGCTGATGGTATCTATGTAACATCATATAGAGCAATGAGCTCACAGTAATGACAGGAATAACAAACTTGATTATTGACTGAGTTTTTGGGAGAATTCACATTTACCCACATTGCTTCAGTTATTAAAGTCCAAACAATATTTTATTTCCAATGCACTAAATCATTTCAATACTAGCCAACCACATGAATAATTGATAATGCTGTAAAACCTTGAGCTTGATTCTTGTCTCTTTTTTTTGAGGATGTAACAATCAAGGTGGATATAGTTGAACCAGTAGAAATAATGTATTTACACGCTGATAGACCTGCAATTGCTGGGCCTTTAGTCTCCACAATGTAGAACATTTTTGACACCCAGAAGGATTGATTGTACTTGCACTCCAGGACCATGAATCCTGCACATAGAATACACGAGCTACTCTACGCTGAAAGTTTCGCAGTGCTAGATTTCACCATGGCCTTCCATATCTGTGGAAACATGTCTTTTAGAATCGACAGAGGATGTTGGCACACTTCTCCTGTGTCAATCCTGGCCATTTAAGAAGTTACCGATTTTCTAAGGACAGATCATTTGAATCTTGTCAAACCCTTCAAATGGTGTGACAGCATCTAAGTTTTCAATGAGATTGACAGTGTGAAAATTGTGTTCACCATTCTGCATCTGGTTGTGCATATTATCATCACGCTTTAGTTTGTCAGTCACCTCATGTACATATTTTTGATGGGATATCAGATGGCCGTTCTTGTTGCTTGAAAGTACACAGTCTGTTTGGATCAGTGCATGGCTCTTTGTAGTTTCAACAGCATTTGCTCCAGTGCATTGCACTGCCACTACCAGTGGCCTTTTCTGCCACATGCCTTGCAAAATTGATGGAAAGCTGGGTATTTCCTTGGTGCATGCAGGAGGCCACACCTTCCACATGTCTTGCTAGGTTTAGGTGTTCCAATGAGTGCGTCAATAATTGGGATGTTACTTAGGATCTATGAGCTTTGTTGACCTAGGGTCCATCCTTGAGTATCTCATCGATGCTTTCTGTTTTGGTCATGTCTAGCAGATCTTTCTGGAATGCTTCAATGGGAATGAACTTGATCACCAAGTCAACAATTCTATCTGCTAGCTCTGTTTGAAAAATCACAATATGTACCTTTTCTATGCATCTGCTGACAAAGTGGTCTATGGGTTCTGTAGGCTGTTGTTGAAATGATGTGAACTGGTCTTTCAAGGTAGTCCATAACTTTTGGTGATCTTTCAGCTCTTCGTCTGTTAATCTGATGTGTTCAGCCTGTGTAGGCCTTCATTCCCAATTGCTAGGGAATTTTTATGGCTTGCTTGTCTAGTTCAGACACACCTGAATCAAAAATCCATTGTTCTGCACGTTGTTTGAACATTTTGATTTCGGATAGTAGGTCAACTGCATCCCAATTCAAACTGGGGAATTTTGTGGGCATTTTGATGATATCCTTCCTTCTCCCGTAGCACCTGGGATGACTGTCGCCGTAGCCACTTTCGTGCGCTTTTCCAAAGCTTTGCCCATTATAATTGAAACCTTCTCTGACTCGATTTTATGACCCTTTTTTCTGGGTTTTTTGTATGACTCTCCCCAACTTACTATCAATCTGGCCCAAATCCTGGTCACTCACCTTTCCTGACTGAGCTAACCCGGTGCTGGTCCTTGACACCCTGTCCCATTCACGAAACTGGTAGGCTATATGCTGTAATCACACCATAAGGGAATCGCCTGCTTATCAGCTCTTTATTTGAGCAATATCTCAGCACTGTGTCTTCAAAGATTTTCTGTGCAGTCACCATGCTGCAACTTCAGCACTCTGACACTGTGACTATGTTGCGGTCTGACTAGGGTGTTAAAGATCATCTCTTGCCATGTAGCACAGTCTAAGGCTGTTCACCATGTCGTACCTGTACGTAATCTTGCTGCCAGGCTGTTTGACTATGGCTGAGCAACAGGTCATGTTTTTATAATGATATAAAGGCACCAATCACTCATAAGGGATTAGGTAAACATGTTGTGGTTCATTTTTTTAAGACTAGACACAATGGAACATTTATAAATAGATAGAAAGTTTTATGACATCAGCAACAGAGCTGTGCGTGTGTGCTCTGCTCAAAAGCAAAAGTGAAACTAAAACTGGATCACGACACGCTTCCCTTCTAGTGATGTCCTCCTGCTATCCCTTAAAGGTATATTACAACACCAAACAGCTTAGTGCCTTCAGGATGAGAGAAAAATGAGAGAGGAAAAAATCCACCTGCCTTGCTCTTCATTTTCAAACCAATGTAAGAATTGCTAAACATTGAGTGAATACATTTTTTTCCGTAGGGATCTTTTCAGATTTTAGACCTCTCTTATTCTAAAGATATAATTTATTTTCCTACTCCATTAAGTCCAATTATAGAAATTGCAAAGCTCTACCTATGTATTCACACATCCATTATACAGAAAACAGAGAGAAAATTATCAGAATTTGTGACTCCATTTATTTTATCTTCTGTCTATCAAAAATTGCTACAGAATAGATGTGCCCTAACAAATATTCATAACAGTGACAGGGTGACATTATCTTGCCAGCAGCAGGACAAAGCATATAATTGTTCATTTTATGTCTGAGGCTGAATCAGCCTGTTTGAAATATAAACAGAAAATGTTGGAAATATTCAGCAAATCATGCAGCATCTGTGGAGAGATAGAGTTAACGGGAAGAGTATAATAAGAAGAGCCTGGTTCCTGATGGTGCCACTTCTGCCTGCTTGTCAGGAGCCACCACGTACCCAATTACAAATTAAATTGTTGGTGTGTGCTGTGGGCATGTGTCCATGTTCAATCATGCACCCGAGTTAGACAGAAAGTATTCACCCTGTCCTCAACTGACTGAATTCCAGGTGAGGGCAGGCAATAAAAGACCTGCCTCTGCAAGCATTTCAGTATTTGCAAGCAAGAAGAACTGATGCCAGTTGGAAGAAGTGGATCCTGTAGTGTTCAATAACTTAACTATTCTGTGTTTGATTATGCTATTCTGGTAACCTTGCTTGACTGCAGGAGGGCATGCCAGGAGCAGCACCAAGCATACCTAAAAATGAGGTGTCAACATGGTGAAGTCTCAACACAGGACTACTTGCATGCCAAACAGTTGGATCAGCATGCGATAGACAGAGCTAAATGAAGCCACAGCCAACAGATCAGATCTAGGCTCTGAAATCCTATCGCATCCAGTCATGAATGGTGGTGAACAATTAAACAACTAACTGGAAGAGGAGGCTCCACAAATAACCCCATCCTCAATGATAAGGGAGACCAGCACATTTGGGCAAAAGACAAGGCTGAAGAATTTGCTACCATCTTCAGCCAGAAGTGCTGAGTGGATGATCTATCACAGCTTCCTTCTGAAGTCACCAGCATCACAGATGCCAGTCGTCATCCAATTCAATTCACTCCACATGATATCAAGACAAAGCTGAAGGTACTAGATACTGCAAAGGATATGGCCCTGACAACATTCTGGCAATAGTACTGAAGACTTGTGCTCCTGACCAAGCTGTATCCCTAGCCAAGATATTCCAGTACAGCTACAGTGCTAGTATCTAACTGGCAAAATGGAAAATTGCCCAGGTATGCCCTTTCAATGGGCCCTATCAATGGGAATTAGGTGAAAACTCTTCACTCATTGGAGTCATACCTACCACAAAGGAAGATAGTTATGGTTGTGGAAGGTCAATCACCTCAGCTCCAGGACTGCAGGAGTTCCTCAGGGTAATGTCCTAGACCCAACCATCTTCAACTGCTTTATTAATGACCTTCCCTCCATCGTTGATGGTTGCACTATGTTTGGTATCATTCGCAACTCTTCAGTTACTGAAGATGTCCATATGCAACAAGACCTGGACAACTTTGGACAAATAAGTTACAAATAACATTTGCACCACCCTAATACCAGGCAATGACCATCTCTAACAAAAGAGAATCTAACCATCTCCCTTCACTGATTAATGGCATTGCCATTGCTGAATCCCCCACTGTCAACATCCTGGGGGTTGCCATTGACCAGAAATCAAACCTGTGCAGCCATAGAAATGCTTTGGATGCCAAAGTCAGGAATGTGATGGAATATTCTCCACTTGCCTGGGTAATGCATCTCCAAAAAGCTAAAGCCCAACACTGCCCAGGACAAAGCTGCAGACTTGATTGGCACCTAATCCACCACCTTAAACATTCACTCCCTCCACCATTAATGCACAGTGGCAACAGTGTGTACCATCTACAAGATACATTGCAGAAAATCACCTATAGTGCTTCAATAGCACCTTTCAAACCCACAACCTCTACCACGTAGAAGGACAGCAGATGAGGGAGAGAAATTGATACGTGGTGACTCTAAAGGTTACCTGGGGAATTTCATCCTACACTTGAACTTACACCTTGGCATCTTTAGAGTCTAGAAAACTATCTCTTTCTTAAATGTATTCAGTGGCTTGGCCTCCACAGCATTCTGTAGAAGAGAATTCCACAGTTTTGCCACCCTCTGAGTGAAGAAATTTCTCCTTATATCAGCCCTAAATGGTCTACTCCATATCCTGAGACTGTAACCCTTGTTCTAGACCCCCAGCCAGAGAAAACATCATCCCTGCATCCAGTCTGTCCATCCCTGTCAGAGTTTTATACATTTCAATGAGATCCCCTCTCATTTTTCTGAACTCCAGTGAAGACATGCCTAGTCGGTCCAATCTCTCCTAATACCACAATCCTGTCATCCCAGGAATCTGTCTGGTGAATCTTCGCTGCATTCCCTCTATGGCAAGTATGTCCTTTCCTAGGGAAGGAGACCAAAATTACACACAATACTCTAGGTGTGGTCTCACCTAGGTCCAGTACAGCTGTAGTAAGACATCCTTACTCCTGTACTCAAGTCCTCTCACAATGAAGGCCAACATAACATTTGCTGCCTTAACTGCTTGTGTGCACATCACCTTTAAGCTGTCAGAAAATAGGAGGCAGGAGTTTCCTGTGCACTGCTGACTTGAAGGTAGGATTTAATTTGGTTTACTTCCCAATTAATGAGTATATTCATGATATGCAAATGAATGATAAATAGGTTCTCACAACTGGGCAGCATGTTGGACACTCAGTGCCTGATACTCGTTCACTTTATCTCAAGGAACACATCCTGACGTCAGAAAACTGAGATTTGGCTATCACCTAATTAAGCCCCCCTGCCCACTAAATTTTCCCGCTCTTACAGGCGTCATTAAATACCGCCACTGTTTCAGGTTGGTGACCCTTCAGCAGAGCACCTGTTTACATCCTTGCTCTTGTATTTGACCCTATGATGAGTTTCTGACCACATATCCACACCAGCACTGAGACCACCTACTTCCAACTCCCCAACGCTGCCCAACTCCACCACACCGCTGCTCATCTGCTGTTGAAGCCCTGATTTATGCTTTTCGTATTTCTAGATTTGACAATTCCAACACATCCCTGACAGCCTCCCATCTTCCATCCTCCATAAACTTGAGTTCAATCAAAATGCTGCCCATATCCTAACTCACACCAAGTACTGTTCACCTGTCACCCCTTTGCTCCTGCCCGATATTGGCTCTGGTATAAGCAATGCTTCAATTTTAAAATTCCCATCTTTGTTTTCAAACCTTTCCATGGCCTCACCCCTCTCTATCTCTGTAACCTCCTCCAGCCCTACAACTCTGCAATATTTCTGCACTGTTCTAATTCTGGCTTCTTGTGCATCCCTGATTTTATTGCTCCAAAATTGGAGGCCATGCCTTTAGCTGCTAAGATCCTAAGCTCTTGAATTCCCTCCCCAAAACTCTCCACTTTCACCCTCTCTTCTTGTTTAAATTGCTCCTTAAAATCCAACACTTTGACCAAGCTTTTGGTCATTGCCTGAATATCTCCTTCCATGGCTCAGTGTCACATCCTTTGATAATGCTTCTCTGAAGCATCTTGGGAGATTTTAATGCATAAAATGTGCAATATAAATGCAAATTGTTTTTGTTACTGCTGTTCAGGAGAAGTCATGTTACAGTATGATATTGCAATGTCTGTCATGAAATCAATGTCCGTCATGAAATGTGACACTTTTTAAAACATATTTGTTCTTGGAATGAATATGGCATAGGCAAGGTCACATTTATTGCCCGTCCTTATTTGCCCCAAAAAGGAAGTGGGTATTACAGTCTTTATGATTCTTTCTGGTCCTCCATAATGGGTTTAGCTGGGGATTTCCTGACTGATTTCTCACTGAGGGAATGGGTAACATAGGTCCAAGTTTTTGTGTGAGTTGAAGGGAAATGTGGAGGCAATAATATTCCAACAATATTGCTGTAGCTGTCCTTCTCGGTGGTAGAGATTGCAGGGCAGCTAAGGATGCTGTCGACATAACCTTGATGAATTGTGGCAGTGCTTTCTGTACTTTAAACACATAATATATAATTCCCCTGTGTTGTTTTAACAGAGGTGCTAACTATTTAAAATAAATGGAGAAAGGAATCGGATATTGATACATTAAATATTCAGGTGTCAATATTCAAGAACTTGCATTTCAAGGTACCACTTCCTTTCAAAAATCCATGCATGGACACCCCATCAAGAAAGTAAAAGCATTCTGGGTGGGATTTTCCAGCTCCAACATCAACAGCCCTTGTCATGGGCAGGACAGAAAAATTTGGAGAGCTATTGGCTTTTAAATTGTGCCCTCTGAACTGTTATTTAAAAAGAAAAAAATAATTAAGAATAACTGCAATTTTAAAAGCTCAGCTGGTGAAATCAGTGCACAATGAACCATGAAGAACACAAAGGCACCATGTTGTTGGCTGTTGAGTTAGATGGTCTTAAAAGGATAGAGTATAGGTATCACAATTGTGCTAATCTCCCTGAGCTGAAGAGGGACATATCTACACAGGCTGCTGATGCTAAACATCATCCAGCGAATCCTATTGCATGTAGGAGCATGTCAGGTGAAGCCAAAGTCATGCAGCCTTAGTTGCCTAGTCTCCTGGTATGACAGGAGTTTCCTCTGCTATCCAGCAGTGGTGGAGGATGAAAGGAAGTCGAACAAGGCCTGTTATTGGAACCTCACCCCTCCCAGTGCCATTAGGAATATATCTTCATCCAGCAGAGAAGTCAGCTACCTGACCTTTGACCACTTTGCTGATTTTAAAAGATAACACTGGTGCAGAACTGGGGAAATTGGCTGAAGTCACTATTTTCTACTTCAAGTACTAGCAACTCCAGCTACTAGCGAGAGACAGGTAGCAGTGGTACAACCTAGGCCAGAGACAGAAACCCCACTATGGCCAATGTTGGCAGGAAGAAGCCTAGTAAATGGCATCCCTCCAACTCTGTAGACACTCACCTTTGAACCTTGCTCCACCTCCTAATGATACTATTCTGCTATAACACCAGGGCTTGAATTTTTTGCTCATTGGGTGCGTGCGATCGGCAGGCCCGGGAGCAGACGGGAAACAGGCCCCCAACTGTGATCGGCCCCCGACCGTGATTTCACGCTGGTGGGCCTGTTAACAGCCAGCCAGCCTGAAACGTCAGCTGAGAAAGACTCAGCCGGTAGGGGCAGGAAGAGGACATGCGACGACGTCACTGCAGGTGCTGGTGAGCGCTTCCAGTGAGCTCCCTAAAGTTGGACAGCTGCTTCAGGGAGCTGCAGACCTCCACAGAATAAACGAGATAACAAAAATGCTGCAAAATATGTCCATGCAGCACAATCAAGCACTTGAAAGCATATCTCATTTAAAAAAAAAACCGTCCCCAGATATCCCTTTTTATATTTCCCCACTGAGATTTCATACCGCCCTGGATAGAGGTTTGAGCAAAAATGTAAAGGCCGCCTGGCTAATTAGCCCATCTGCCAACCATAAAAGTGGACGGGCCACGAAAAATTGCTTTCAAGTGCCTCCTTAACGGTCCTAATTGACGGTGGGCACGCCTCCAACTGCCACGCATGCTCGCTGAGCGAGAGATTGCACAATGACGTTGGGACACTAGCCAGGCATCACCTCGTGCTATTTCGCAGCCAGGTGGGTTGGGCGCATGCCTGCCTGCGGGACGTAAAATTCTGGTCCAGCACCAGTGAGAAATGCTGACAGGAGTCTGCTTGTATATATAATGAACTCAGCTCCAAAATGTGGGCTAGCATCGCAGTGGAGTCCAGACAGCAGGTAGACATGTCATGTATTACCTCCAGTGATGAATTAGCCCCAGAGGAAAATTCAGCCCTCAAGGACAATGCTCATGCAATTTGGAAACTTGAGAAATGTCTATAGAACTGACAGCAGTATGAGTCAGTGCCTTCAGAAGAGAAGAACAAGATAGGTATTCTTAACTGTATTCATGTTTTGTGTTCAGTGGATTTTAGAGCCATAATCCACAATCAAATCGTGTTTATTGAGGAACTAAGGTAAAGAACCAATCAATCATGCAGGATGCCATCCAAGTTGAAAAAGGTAGAAAGGAAGACCAAGTAAATTTGTAAGGGTAGTTAAATGTTATGCTTTCGCTTTAAAGCCTGAAAATTGTAGGGGCTTGAAAGTTTTGGGAGCCTGTGAATATGAATTAGAGTAGAAATATGCCTTAAGAGCGCAAGGCTGGGAGCACGAGTTTGGAAATTTCCTGAGTCGGTAGACCAGCCTCAGTTTTAAGGGCCACATTACAATTAATTTTCACCCTGGTGGGAGCAATGGCAGGATAGAGTCAGGCCTACTGACTCCAGAAGCAGGACATAGATGGACACAGGGCTGGATGAGTACCTTGGTGGGCTGGTTAGAAGGCTCGCCTTGTTTCTCAGGGATTTCGTCCCAGTTGTTTCCAAAGCTCTTAGGCCCTCAAGCCCTCATCCCTATTACCTCCTCAAACCACCTCCCATGCACTTCCTAATCCCTGTCCATGCAAACTCGTGTCCCTTCCATGTGTTCTTCATGTCAACTATTACCCCCATTTCACTTCGTAACTCATGTGACCTCATGCCCTTATGCCACCTTGTATCCCCATGCCACCTTCATAGCCACTTACTCAGTATCCATGATTGGCAGACCTCAGGAGCCATGTAGCGATAAAAATAAATAAATTTCTAGCAATCTAATAGAGCTCTCACTCTATTAGATACTGAAAACAGTCCCATTCATGAAATCTAGTCAAAGATTTAAATCCCAAGTGTTCAATCTGTTAGAAAAACAAAGTTCTATTCAGTAATCACATCAAAGACAACTAATTATTTAATAACATCTTTAAACTGTCGATGAATATGTGAACTCAGCCCCCTCCTCCCACTGAGATAAGTGCTTTTATAGTTTTTGAAACTCAACTAAGCATTCATAATTGCCTCAGCTGTAATAAGAGCTCTTGAGGGAAGTGTCAACAAAGAACTCTGTTGAAACTGCAGGAAAAGAGAGTAATGGATTTTTCTAACCTACACCAGATGGCCTGTTAATTAAAGCAGTCCACCAGAGGGTGTTTCTTTAATTCTAACAGACAGCTTCAGCAGTTTTTCATATTTAAAGAGCTGCAGATTTTAAATCTTTAGATCATGACACTAAAAGAGGACTTATCTACCCTTAACAAGCATTTACATCTACTTCATAAATTCATGACTCCCACACTGCAGGGTAAGGTCCTAGGAACATTCAAAATGGGGTCTGTTTCAACTCAGCACTAATTTCAAATGTCCTTGTTGAGTTCTGGTTTACTGCCTATGTAATTCACAGCCACTTCCTTCCCCCGCTAGCAAAAATGAGATCTGTTGGATATGGGGGCAGAACTTCTATATTGCCCATAAATTTTAAAGGCCCCCAAAATCAGCCCAAGTCCACAAAAATCTGGCCATGAGAGTATGAAGAGGAAGAGCATTGGAGGATGGTGTATTTACAGCTTAGTATGGGCATGATAACAAATTCCAGGAAGCACTGATATCAATAAATAGGAAGAAACAAATAAGGTTGTAATAGGGAGAGGCTAAAGGCTTGAGAGAAACAAGCTCCTCCTGATATCTTGTCCAAGAAAGGGCTTTGATAAGGTTTCACAGATTAGAAAGCAATTTTGAAGTCAGAGACATTCTTGGGCTTTGTAGAAAGTTAATGGAAAAATAAATTATTGACAGCAAAAAGGCTACTTTTTGACAGCTTTAGCAATATAAAAAAAATGCAGGAGATCCATCTGAGATCAGAAAAGGTTATGATGTGTAAATTTTGTTACATGAGTAAGGACTAAAGTTTGGAGCAATCAAAGGAAAGGGTTTGCAGCTGCTGGCTAGGTGTCCAAGAGTCATAAAGAAACAAGCTCTTCTCATGCAAAATCTACAGCAAGACCAATAGCATATGGAGGAATCAATATAGACTCATCCTAGTTTACAGGTTACCCCTGATTTGTATCTGTGAAGTGAGCTTCAAACAGAAAACTTACTCCCCTCTTTGAAAAATGAGTCATAAAATTGGGCACTGCAATAGGTTCTTCAAAGTCTTCAGCAGCTTAAAAGAAAGATCCATATTTTGTTGCCAAAGTTGAGAGGATAGCTGTGGCAAGAAGGAGATTCCTCAGATGGCCGATGGGTAACAAAATAAGTAGAAAACTAGACATAATGGCAAACCATTTGAATAGAAGCATACCTGGCTTCAGCGAACAAAAGTTAATGATCTCGGCAAAGAGTGTCATGATGAGAGTCCCTTTCACTTCTCATAGAGCCCTGCAGGATCCTACCTTTGCCTTTGCACAATTACTCCTCTCCTTCAGCCATCTCATAGCTCTCCATATGAAAGCAGAAAAATTATTTCTGCTTGCATTCACACCTTTAAATTGGTTATTCCCTTTGCAACCTGTTCTCCCTTTGGCCACGTTTATTAATTCCTCCTGTCATCATTCATACAATGGTAAGCTGACTCATGCACGGTGATGAGTTGTAACTTTGCCTGAGCATATAATATTTCATGTCGACTCTTCTTGGAGGAGAAGCTGGTACACAATAGGAGAGAGACAACCAGCACCAGAGGAGTTCCTCTCACTTTACAAACACTCATTCCTGTGGCAGAGGTCACAGTTGGCATCATAAGAAGACATACAGCAGTCAGCATCAGAGACAATAGATATGATGCCCTGTCACAGTAGGGTTTGACTGCATCTCTCTCATGCTCTCACTAACCTCCTAAAATGACAACTTGGTGTGCTGTTAGACCACCACTGCCCTAGAACTGCTTTCCTATATCCTAGGCTTTGACCCTCCCCTCTTTATCTAACTTCATCACAAGACTCAAACCAGATGACAGGCAATGACAACTCTGATGCTAATGTAACACAAGCCCAACTTGAATATATACAACAGGCATGTTTCAGATGCTACTAAAACAGCATTTATAAGCACAATTTGGGTGGTCATTAGGGAGATCAAAATCATCACTCTGTGTCTTTGAAGAACTGAAAGCAACAAGGTCATTGTTATTGAAAGACATGGAAAAGATAAAAGGTGGAATGATTCAGTCTTTGAAATGCAAGATGACTGGAAGTTTATGCACTGAGGGCATACAGCCAGAATGTTCAGTGGAAACATCATCAAAAATGTGGACAGGGCTGGGTGATGAGCATAGGGGGATATTGATATGAAGTAGCAACAGAGTGGGAGAGAGGCCAGAGCCCAGGGGAACCCAGAGTTAATGGAAAAAGAGTCAGAGGGTGAGTTATTGACTGCAGTGCAGATGGAGTAATTTCAGAGGAAATTGGATAGCTCTGAATATAGCTTTGGTAGGATGTCATGTAATGGTAGATGTTCAAAAACACCCAATGCCAGACCTTGCAAAGGATTTGAAGGTATCCAAAGCAATGATAAATGGATAAAGCAAAAAATTAAAGATGGACCTAAATAAAACAAACATACCTAAGCATTTCTGCATCAGATTCATATGTGCTGTAAGTCACAAATGAAGTACTGCTGAGGAGGCATTTGCAGACATAAACACACTCCCTTAGCATTGTTAATGAGTAACAATCATGGCTCATGTCAGTGTGTTATTCATTTCAACAGCAAAAAGAGAGAAAAAGTGTTCACATCTCAACAGTCTGAGCTGGAATGGAACCTAGATGAAAGAGCAAAGGGTTATGCCACTGCAGAGCATAGAGCTCTTTCAGGTAGTTTAAAAACTGCAGTAGCTGCCATACTTGAAAACAACAGTCAAGAGCAGAGGAAGGATAATCTGGAGAATGAGGCAAGCCCTCCTCAGAACAACTGCTGACAAAGAAGCAGCAATTTGGTAATAATGAGATAGTTGCATGTGACAACTGTTGTGACCCGCTGTAATTACTATTGCATTATTAGTTGCTGCAAAGTTCATTCCAACTCTCACGTCTACATCCCTTCAAACCTCGGCAATCATCTTACAGATATCTCGGAGTCTTGAAATATAGGTCCAAGTGCATCTAGAAGGTCAGAAGTACACAGTTAATGAATGCTTCACAATAAGTGCATTGAGGAGAGACGGAACATAGTCATTCAATACATATTTTGTGCCAACCTTGCACGTTGAATTATCTGCATTCATAAGAAAAGTCTTGGGACTTGAATCCTTTTGTAAGAAACACACAATTCAATTCACATTGCTCAAGGGCAACATTCAAAATTCCTAAAAAAAATAACAGAATTTTAAAGGATCATCATATATAAATGTGCGCTGTCATCAACAGCAGAATTTCTTTCTATCAGCCTATCACATCAGTAATGTGTTATCTTATGAGATATTTTCCCTTCTGATATACAGTTTTGGAAGGGAATAGAAGGAAACATTGTTTTGCAAAGATACTCCCGGTGCTTGTTATGTCTGTCGCAAAAAATTTATTTCCTGAAAACACACCGCAGATCAGACAGCATCTAAGGAGAGAACAGACAAGATAATTCTGCAACTCAATGTTTAAATTTCTCTAAGCAGCTTTCCACCCTTGTCATAGCACTGAAAGAGCACCAATCAAACTTGTAAATGACATTTTTTGTGAGCGTGTCATGGTGCATTATCCCTTCTTGCCCCCTTCAACTTTCTACAGCCTTTAACAGGTAGATGCAATTCCTTTTCCAATGCCTTTCCTCCATTTCCCCGGTCAGTGTGATTATCCTTTCTTGGTTCCGCTTTTATTTATAGCAAGGTCATCTCCAGCAATGACTTCTCTTCACGTTCCTACACCATTACCTTCAGACTCCCAAGCATTTGTCCATAGCCATCTGCTCTTCATGCTATTTTTAGTGACATGGTTCACAGGACTAGGATAATCTTTCCACATTTACATTAACAATATCCACATGGGCATAATTTCTTATGACACCTCTGAGTTGTTAGACTGCTTATCTGATATCCCATCTTGGATGAAACACAATTTCCTCCAATTAAACATTGGGAATATTGATGCCATCCTCTTCGACCCCAACACAAACTGCATCCCTCCCCCCCAATTCCATCCAATTTTTAACATTGCTTAGTCCATAAAAATATTTGTGTGAAAAATGGGAACATGGATACTGAGGTCGCATGACAGAAACTGGCTTATCATAGGAAATACCTTATTAATTCACAAAGGCAGCCTAGAGGAGTCAATCTGGGATAAAGATCACAGAGGGGAGGGATCTTACCCCAACAAGGAAAAAAAAACTGCCTAGAAAATTCACCACAAGCAGAGCAGTGGGGCTGTTTCTTTTATCTGCAGATTATATCTTCACTCAAGGGGCTCGACTACATTTTCATCTGGAGAAAAGCCAGAAACCTTTTCTTGCATGGAGCAAGACACTGTGAGTTCATTGCCAGAAATGTCCAACCTCCTTTGTGTTCAGTGAGCCAAGAGGGAACTGTAACATTACCAACTGCCATCTCAAGGACTGTTAACAGAAGTGACTTATTTTCTGATTCTTTAGGAAATCCAAGTGTATGCTACATCTCTTGCAATCAATGTTTCTTGTGTGTGTGTTCTTGTGATTACACTTTGGGTGTTCAGAAAATAAAAGTTTATTCTTTCTTTTAATTTATTCCTACAAGAAAGCCTGCCTTATGTCTGTTCTTGAAAGCACTCGAGGCTTTAAAACATTTCTTCTCTAAAATACACCTAGTTGCAGTCAGTTGAGAGTTGGGGAAAGGGGCAAATTATCCTACCTTTTTCCCCTGTCTGTAACATCCTCCTTAAACTTCAGGGGATCTAAAATTCTGCTGCCTGCATCTATTTGGGATTATTTCGCAGCCTGCTCTACCGTGGTACACTTTCTAGTACAGGTTGACCTGTGAATATCTATTCCATCCAGTTCTTTCTATAACTGTGAAAGTACTCATAGCATGAAGCTTTTCTGCCACAAGACCTTTACAAGCAGCCACAGGAGACATCTATCAAACCAGCAAGTGTGCAGTTAATCCAGTGCAAATTCAGCAGAATGATATCGGAGTTCAAAGGGTTAAATTATGAGGATAGGCTGCGTAAAGTTGGATTATATTCCTTTAAATTGACAAGGTTTAATTAAGGTGTTTAAAGTGATGAAGGAACTTAATAATTTAGAAAGGGGGTGAAAGGTCAAGGAGGAGGTTTCAGCCCCCTCCTCTTACCCCCCACAGTTTTCATGAAAAGTTATCAACCTGAAACATAGCACTGTTTCTCTGCCCACAGGTACTGCCTGACCTGCTGAGTATTTCCAGCAGCACCTGCTTTTCTTTTTTTCACCCAAATGCCTGATGGAAACTGGGCAGGAGGGGCAGGCATCTAAAATTGGCTTTAACTAGTGCCTTCCTGTCCGAATCTGGCTGAGTGTAATTTTAAATTGCAGGTGACAAAAGCATCCATTGAAAGCTGATGGTTTCTATTTTTTTAAATATGCAGAGTGGGCTCAGATGGCATAATGAACTGCAGTAGTAACCTGGAGCAGGTACAGTAGCAGTTGCTTCGTCATCAGCCCAAACCTGTCAGAAGCTGGTTCAAGGATTAGAAGAGACTCAGGTAAGTTATAGAAATGAAGCCAGGGAGCTCAAATTCCTTCAGTCTTAGGCACCACCAGCATGTCAGCTCATCATGTACCAATGCCACCTCCTAGCAAAACACCCTCAAAGCAACAATTTCTTTGCTGGGAGGATCTAGAACAGGGAAGCATAATTTTAAAATGCGCAAGAGGCCATTCAAGAGCAAAATCAGGAAACACTTTGTAGTGGAAATCCTGGTCTCTCTTCTCCACAAGGTGGGTCAATTGAAGCTGACAAAGCTGGAGATCAACAGATTTTTGTTCGATCAGAATACCAAGGGATATGAAGAAAAGGCAGGTAAATGGAGTTCAGGCATAGATCAGCCATGATCTAATTGAATAGCAGAACAGGTTTGCAAGCATAACCAACTCCTGTTCTTATGTTCCATGAATGTATTAATTAATAGTGTTTGCAAAAGGTAACATCTTCATCATTTTCACCATGGGAAGGAGTTCTTAATTGGACAGGAAGGGAAAGTTTACTGGTGGTGGAGGTCCAGGAGTAAAAGATGTCATGGCTTGTGTATATGCACCCCTAAAGTAGCATGCATGGAGATGTGGGCGTGTGTCAAATTGTTATTGAACTACAAACAGCTTGACAGCCAAACCTGGGCATGTCCTTATCCATGTTCACAAATATGCAGCTCCCAGCAAGCCCCTTATATAACAGTTACAAATGAAGACTCTAGGTGATTTCTCCCCTTCTATTCTCCCAGCCAGGGACTAAAAAATGCAGTTAAGTTCATCCAAACCTGTTTGCAGGGTTAAAACATAATTAAAGAGAAAAATTAAATATCATTCCTTATTATTCAAATGAACAAATATTTTCTCATGAAACCTTCAAGACTAAAGACAGCAATGAAGTAAAAGTGCAGAAACAGAAGGAAGGATGTTGTAGTTATGTAGCATCTTTCATGTCCTCAAGACATCCCAAAATGCTTTGCAGCCAATGAACCATTTTTGAGGTGTAGTCATTTCTCTGTAAAGAAATATGACAGCCAACTTATATACTGCAAGGCCCCGCAAAGAATGATGAGACAATGAGACTCTGCTGTTTTACCTCGGGTTGTGCCATGGGATCATTTACATGCAGCTGGAAGCACAAGCCTGATGTCAATTTAACATTCTCACCTTCATTATAGCAGCTCTAACACTGCAGTATTCCCTCAGTGTCACACTGGAATATCAGCCTGAATTATATGCTTAGAAACCTGCAGCAGTCCTTAAAACACCACAGCAAAGGTGTTATACTGAACCAAAGCCAACGCTAAGTCCATAAGTTAAGGACATATTTGATCCACATTATCATTCCTACATCACAAAAATCCACAAACAAGTAGCAAGTGTGCTGGACTACTTGTGAAATAGCCATTTTTGCAATTTTTTAAAAAACTGTTTCCTCATAAAATTGACACCTTCATGAAGAACTTCAGGGCCAGGATTTTACAGCAACTCCCACCTAACTGGATATTACTGTCCCGCTGAACTGAATGGAGATTTAAATAGCTCACTGCAACCACCAAGGTGGGGGAGACATGCCGCGGTGGGGCCATAAAGTTCAAGCCCAGGACTGTTTGGTTTGTATTGTTTAAATATGCAGGAAAAGAAAGAGATGAAATTCAAAGGAGATAAGTTCCAAATTTGAGTGCAATCAGCAATCAGAAACATACAGGCCAGGGTTTCCCGGTCGGCGAGCATGGGGGCGGAGCCAGCATTAGAAAAAGCATGAAACTTCATCCATGGGCAAGATTAGGTTTTATGTAGGTTTTAAAAATGTAATTAAAGTGTATTTAAAAGTGGTGGACTTGTCCAACTCATGTGACAATGTCACATGAGAGGACATGTCAGGGAATTTTTTTTTTTCTATTTTTCCAAATTTTTTTTTATTGTACAGCTGATCACCCTGAGGCAGCACTTAGCCTCGGGGCGATGTGTGCACTCTTTCGTGCGCATGCATGAAAGAGCGCAGTCTCTGCTCAGGGAATCCCCCCCTCCTACCTGCACAGGGAGCGCATGGTGCTTCCTGGCGGACATCACGCTGGGCAGGCCTTAATTGGCCCGCCCACATTAAATGACGGTGCACCCCCAGTTGGCGGCACCAATCGGAGGCGCGTCTCCGCGTGCTCGCTTTGAAACTGGGGAGGAAAATTCTACCCATATGCACTCAAAATTGTGGTAGTTTTCCGAAATGATTTTCTGGTTTACGTTTCCACTGAGACCCACTTGCGTAATCACAAATGTATGAATGTAATGTAATGGTGCAGCAGTTTAGGACAGAATTGTTATCGAGATTTTCCTTGCGATAAACCAAATTCCTTGATATGTTTAACAGTGCAGTTGAAAATGGAGTTATCACAAAAAAAAACCCATTTTAAACAGCTGAGTCTTTCAAAAGAGTTATACAGGCCCAATTATTAATCTCGTTGGTGTCCAGTAGTACATTTCTTAGTGAAGTTAAATATCTTTTAGTTTAAAAAAAAAGGTGTCTATTAGTGCACTTGCACCTAAAATAGCAGCTTAATTTAAAGATTCCCACAAAGAGCCACAAACAGGCACTATAAGCGGAAACTTGCCACGGTGATTAATTCAATCTGGGGTATGGGCAGACTTGGTTTCCAGCACAATGTTTTTGAAAGCAGCATAAAAGATTGCAAAAACTCAATTTGTGCTGGACTCAACTTGCACTCAGAATGCCGCAATCTGTTATCTGGTTTGATTGATTTCAAGAGTATTGAGCTGAAAATACCATTACAGCCTAGTGGAAACTCTACCATAAGCTCTTCAGACAAGATGAAAAATTTTAATTTCTGTGGGGAGAATTTTCACGTTGGCATGTGGGGGTGGGCCCAATATGCCGACGTGTAAAATATCACACAGTGATGTTGAGCTTGCGTCCCAACGTCACTGCGCATCATTCGGATCTTTTGTTTGGCAGGCGCGCGCCCGCCAAACTGTAAGAGACCTGTTAAGGCCATTAAGAAACCAATTAACGTAATTATCAAGCTGCCCATCCAACCTTAAGGTTGGCAGGCAGGTGAAGAGTACAAGTGGCCTTCGCGTTTTTCAGGAAACCTCATCCATGGGCGGGATGAGCTTTCCTGAAGGTTTTATTAAATATTTTTTTTTAAATTTCACATTTCATAAACATGTCCAGCTCATGTGATATTGTCACATGAGGGGACATGTGTAAATAATTTTTGTGGTATCTTTATTGAAAATCTCAATATGTACTTAAACTCCCTGAGGCAGCTCCATGCCTCAGGGAGTTTTGTGCGCTCCTTTGTGCGCACACGCGAAAGAGTGCAGGCTCCGACTCTCCCTCCTTCCCCCCCCCACCCACACAGGTAGCGCTCGCTACCAGCCATGCATCATGCTGGGCAGGCCTTAATTGGACTGCCCATGTAAAATGGCAGCGTGGAACCCATCTCGATCGGCCCTGCACCTGCTCCCGACCGGCCCGCCCGACAGAGTGAAAATTTTCCCCATGTATATTCATTTATACCAAAATGTACATAAAATAACGTGAAATAATAGGCTTGATGTCAAATGCATTCTCATGCTACAACAGTAAAAGGATACAAAGGCAAGCTATAGGCAGAGAATTCCTGAATTCTGATGGTTCCTCAACGTTGTGAAAGTTGTTTGGTGTTTCACAGAGAGGTCTGGAAGCTTGTATGGTTGACCATAAACTGTTTATTGGTAACCCTTAACTTATGTACGTATCCAAGGTACTGCCACTCATGGGTACTGTCTCCATGCTGCTCCTTCCAGAGTCTATTCTGCAGTCTGCTATCATGTGACTCTCTACATCACAATGTGGCTGGTACTGTTCTCCAGTCCCGCATTGAGCCTTACTCTGCCAAACATAATTATCCTGCACCCATAAATAATTGTCACTAAGAAAATATCAAAATGGTAATACTTCCACATTCTGCCCAGCTACATCTTGAGCATTTGTCTTTAGAGGAAACAAAGTTAGTGAAAAGCTGATTTATGTTAAAGCTTTTTTTTTTGCTATTATAAAAATATTAGAGCACTAGAAATGGGAGCAGGAGGAGGCCACACGGTCAATCAAGCCTGCTCCATCATTCAATACAATCATGGCTAACCTTGGGCTTCAACTCCATTTTCCAACCCGCTTTCCATATACCATAATTTCCTGAGAGACCAAAAATCTGTGTATTCCAGCCTTAAATGTATTCAACGCTGAAGCAATCACTACCCTCTGGGGTAGAGAATTCCAAAGATTCACAGCCCTTTGAGTGAAGTAATTTCTCCTCATCTCAGTCCTAACTGATTGGCCCCTTATCCTGAAACTGTGCCCCCGCATTTTAGATTCCTCAACCAGCGTACACAATCTCTCAGCATCCACCCTATTAAGCCCCTTCAGAATTTTGTAGGATTCAATGAGATCACCTCTCATTCTTCGAAACTCCAGAGAATATAGCCCAATTTACTCACCCTCACATCATAGGACAACCTCCCCATTCCAGGGACTAATTTAGTAAACCTTTGCTGTACCACCTCCTACGTAGGTTATCATTTTGTAAATGTGGGGCTGCATCTTCCGGTCAGTAAGGGGAGGGGGGGGCCGGGCCCACTCACTGACACACATCATTTATATTTTCAGGTCGGCGGGCGCACAGCCAACTCGGCTGCGTGCCCGCCGACCAGTCAACGGCCACTTAAGGCCTTTAATAAAGTAATTGAATCAATCAGTGGACCTGCCCTTCCAACCTTAAGGCGGGCTTCCGAAAAAGCATGAAACCATATCCACGGGTGGGACAAGGTTTCCTGAGGGTATTAAAATTTGTATTAAATGTGTAAGTAAAAGAAATTGACATGTCCTAGCTCATATGAGAATGTCATATGAGGTGACATGTCAGTGATTTTTTTTTTCTCACCTTTATTCAATGTTTCAAACCTGAGCCGATCTCCCTGCGGCAGCACTTTGCCTCAGGGGGATCTGTGCGCTCTTCTGCCTGCATGCATGAAAGAGTGCACTCCTGGCTCAGAGAATCCCCCTCCTCCGCCCACATAGGGAGCGCTTCCTGGGAGACATCACGCTGGGCGGGCCTTAATTGGCCCGCCCACGTAAAATGGTGGTGCACCCCTGACTGGTGGCGCTGATCAGGAACCCACTCTCCCGAACGGGGGAAAAATGTTGCCCGTGGAGACCTAAACTGCACACATCGGCAGGTCAGATTTTCATGCCCGATCTTACAATTGAAACCTCATTGACTATGCATAGGCAAGCTGCTCGCTGAATCATGTGCCAGGATGGGTATTGATTCATCCGCCTGCCATCACCTTATGGGGTCGGTGTTCCGCCATATTTAAACGCCAGCCAAACACACACATTACTCTTTGTAGCCCAGACGTGTGGGCGCTAGTTCCAGAGATCGGGCCCAAGGAACAAGAGGAGTACGCCAAGGTCTAGCCACTGCTCCCTAGAGGCTTTAATTAGAGGTGTCTGCCACCACCAGGAGGTTCATTTTCCCCAGGGATGGATCCAGGAGGTCCACCAACATCACCGCGCGGGGCCTGGGTGATGGTTGCAATGGAGGTAAGATCCATGGGCAACTGCCAGAGAAATGCTATCCAGTGCAGGAAGAAAGTGAATGATCTCATCCGCACCACCAGAATAAGTCAACCTTCAGCTCACTCCAAACTCTCACTGTCATTATGGCATTATGTACCCAAAGAATCATATGGCTCAGAGTTCTAACACCAGGGGCAGAATTTTACGTGCACAGGCACAAGGGGTGCAGGGCCACCAGGTAGCCCAAGATGGAAGGGGCGGCAGAAGATGCCACTATTCTGCTGCCAGTGTTTATAGGCCACAATGCAGTTACTTCAATATGTCTGAGGTACAGTGCCGAAGGAGGCTCCACCTCTCAAGGGAGATGGTGACCATCATTTGTCAGATGTTAGGGCCTGAGAACAGCTCTGACTGTGTGGTTGGCACCCCATGCCAGTAGCTCTGAGGGTCACAGGGGCCCTCAACTACTATGCTGCCGGCTTTTTCCAGAGGTCAATGGGAGATCTGTATGGAGTCTCCCAATTAGCTGTCCTTAGTTGTGTCAAGCTGGTGACAGAAGCTCTGTTCAGGCAGGTACTGACATTTATTCTTTACCTTACGGATGAGGCCAGCCAGGCTGAGCAAACCAGATGCTTTGCGGCGATTTCTAGGGTGCCATCAACTGCAGACATGTGGCCACCAAGGTGCCAATGGGTTAGCCAGGTGCCTTCATCAACAGGAAGGGCTCCCACACCATGAACGTGCATATTGTGTGTGTCTACATGATGCAGATTCTGCAAGTCTGTGCAAGGTACCTTGGCAGCTCCCTTGACTCTTACATCCTCAGACACTCCCAGGTGCCAAGGCGCTTCAGTGCTCCAGTCCGACTGAATGAATGATTGCTGGGTAGCCAGGGCTATCCATTGAAGAGGTAGCTCATGATGCCTCTCCACCACCCAAGAACAGAAGAAGAGAAGCATTACAATACAAGCCATGCCTCCACAAGAGCAGTGGTAGAGAGGACCACAAGTCTTCTCAAGATGCATTTCTGATGCCTGGACCGTTCAGTAGGTGCACTGCAATACCCCCCAGAGCGGGTGTCACCGATCATGGTTGCATGCTGCGCTCTCCACAATCTGGCACTGGCAAAGGGGACCCATTTGAGGAAGACAATGTTGACAAAGCTGCACAGGCCATAGATGATGAGTCCAGTTGTGAGTCAGAAGAGGAGCATGATGAGGAGAATGCTGAGGGCATGGATGCAGACCTCAGCAGCCTCCAGGGAGGCAGGGACACCAGGGATGCCTTGATCCAATGTTCCTTCAACTAGGCTACCAAAGATCAGCTTCAACTGCATACCAGGGCTGCCCTCTCCATCCCAGATGTCTGAAAGGACCCTTTCATTTGAACACAAAGAACACTCAGTGCCTGTGCAATAAAGTTCAGAGCTACTTACGTCCAGCATTACATACTGGCATACACTGCACCAATAAAATAAAAAGGTGAAGCATACTCAGGGCATGATAACAAAAACAAAATTTATCTTATTTTGACAATTCAAAACTATTTATGTAAACTTTTCTGGTATTCATGCCCAGACCAGTATAGATAAAACATACAGAAATAAACATAAAATCACCCGTGGCCTGTGCCTCTTGTGCTCATGGTGCCTTTAATTTACTCACTGGCATTGGCATTGGAGACAGCCTGCTGTCTGCTGTCTTGTTGGTCATGATGACCTTGGCGGTTGTCCTCTAGCCAGTGGAGCCTGTGCTTGCCCTCCCGGGAGGGAGCGGCCAGTGCCACAGTTGCCATCTCCCCAGTCATCACAGCCTCATCAGATGCCATGGTCACTGGCTGGCAGAGGAGGAGGAGCTGCAGCCATCACCCACAGCACCCTGAGAGGAGCCAGCAGAGATGACAATTATACCGAAGCTCTGATTCAAAACACCTCAAACAGATGTTATTTAAGGCTCTTGTGGTCACCCAGAAGGCATTATTAGCATTTTATAGTTAGTCCAGATTCTTTCTACAAGGTCCTTTGCTCACTTATGAGGGGAGATAAATTGATTTACTGTATCTTGTAATGATCTCCGTAAGACACACAACTTTTAAAGTGGTTCAAACTCAGTTATTAGCTGAAAGAATAACATTGTAAGATGTCACATTTTAAAACTTTTACTGTAACAAAAGACTAAAGGCCTTATTGACTAAACACAATTTTCTTTTTGTTGGCAACTTATACTTTAAACTACTGAGATGAATATTTCTCTTTTATACTTATCACACATTGCACTCTTGATGGAATTACAGTCCTTTTAGACAAGAGTCCACAATTACATCCAGCTTCCAATAGGTTTCTGTATCCCAATTTTTCCAAGTAGTAACTTCGAGTGACTGTCTCCAGGCGTTTTCCTCAGTTTTCAGTGAGTGCTTTAAATCCACCATGAGCAGTATGTCTGTGCCAGGATGAATCTCCCGAAAACCTTAGATGGCTGCAGGATGTGTTTCTTTGACTAGAGACTGTCTGCCTCCCAAATCTGTGGTAGCTTGAAAAGCCAAGCAGCTTCTTATCTCTAAAAACCATACAGATCCTCTGCTGTCTGTGATATTTATTAATTCATAGGGTAGCCTGTAACCTGATCTCAAAAATGTCTTCCTCTGTTCTCTTTTCCATGGCAATATGAAACACATTAACCTTGCATTCAGGTATAAATGTTGATTAGCTTTTCTTGACCCCAACTTCCTTTGATATTAGAAGTAAATTAAGAGTAAATGAATAACTGTTTACAACCTGATACCTACAATACCTTTCTAGGATTTTAGAAGACTCAGAGATTTCACATTGTAAACTCAGAAACTGCTGCCATTGTCTTCAAATGTAAATACTTGCACCTTCTCAGTAAAACACTCTAATCCTTCCCTTGATCATTAACAAACCACCCAGGCTTTCTGTCAGGGAGACTGCAGGAGAGGTCACATGACAGTCTTCATTTACCCTAAACTTAAAGTTATAATCCTAAATTATAGTAATCTAATAAACCCCATAATTTAAACAACCTTCAGAGGAAAATTTGAAATAGGTCAATGTGCCTTTTTTTATGAAGCATGACAAATGTTTTCCTAAAACTGGAAAGGTAATTCCACCTCACAAACAATTGTCTAATGTAGAATGAGAAAGTCTACTCATTATTTTTAAATACCTCTCCTCATGCAAGAACTGCTAGGGCACAGAGACAAGGGAAAGCAATGAATTGACCAGGTCCAGTATCACAGGGACAATCAGTCAGTATCCTGTTACTGTTCTCTCTCCATGAGCATGTCCTATGCATTTCTTATCCTATCTCCAGGCCTGATACACTGTCCTGCCCTGTTCCTGTGTCCCACAGCCTGATATACTCACAACCTTTCTTTCTCGAACCCTGTTGCTCATCTGTTCAGCACTTTTCTACAGGACCCAATAATTCATTACTCAGGAGTCTTCACCTTGCCTGCCCTCTCCTCTGCCTTGAACCATTGATCAGTAATGTGTTTCATGATCCAGGCCAAGCGTTTGTTCCAGTTTCATGTGATTTGAGGTTTTGAGCTGACAATCAATGTTTTTCATTTCTAAATGGAGGGCAAGGGTAGCACTGCATTAACATCAGCTGAATCTGGTACTGCCTCAGCACATCTGCTTCTGAATACCTCAAAGAATTACAGAATCACAAAATTGTTACCGTACAGAAGGAGGCCATCGTGTCATCAATTCTTTTTGTTACTTTTAGACTTGACTAATCTCACACACTTTTGGCTGGCCTTCCATCTCCCATCCTCCATGTGTGTGAGCTCATTTAAAACTCACTACCCATGTCCTTAGTTGCACAAAGATCGATTCAGCCATCTCCCCAGTGGTCGCTGACCTACATTGGCTCTGGTTAAGCAGCATTCTCATAGAGACATAGAGTTATGCAGCACAGAAACAGGCCCTCTGGCCCATTATGTCTGTGCCGGCCAGCAAGCACCTATCTATTCTAATCCCATTTTCCAGCACTTGGACCGTAGCCCTCTATGCGATGGCATTTCAAGTGCTCATCTAAATACTTCTCATCCTTGTCTTCAAGTTCCTCCATGACCACGACCCCTCCCTACCTCTGTAATCTTCTCCAACCCAACAACCCTCTGAAATATCTGCATCCCTCCAAATCTGGCCTCCTGATCATCTCTGATTTTAATTGCGACAGTCCGTACCTTCAGCTGTCTAATCTCTAACATCTAGAATTCCCTCGGTAAACTTCTCCACCACTCAATAGCTCTCTTTCTTCCTCCTCCTCCTCCTTCTACCTCTTTATCCAAGCTTTTGTTCACCTGCCCTAATATCTACTTATGTGACTTAGTGTTATATTTTGTTTGAAAATGCTCCTGAGTTTTGGGACATTTTGCTATATCGATATAAATGCAAATTATTACTATTATACCAGCCAGAATCCCCCACGTGCCAGTAACTGCTGTACATGTGAGAACTAACCAGAGCAGGAAAAGTGTTTAAGTAGATCCTATGTAAGCAGTGTAAATTGAGTGGGGAAAGAGGATGAGAAACAGATATTGTTCATTGAAAAAGCAAATTTGCAACAATGCATTTTTGTGTGCTATAGTTATTTTTTCTCCCTACAAAACAAATGGTGAACAATTGAAATGGCTGCAATTTCAGTCATGAGTTTATGTCCCAATACATTCCCACTGCAATCACTTATTTCTGTACATCAGGCGGTAGTATATCACTTGGTTTCAATTTGCACAGAATAACAAAATGAATTGTGGAAAACACTAATAAAAATCCTGAATCCAATGGCATATATAATATTTTAACTTTTTGCTTGCCCTGGAGATCTGGCCTTAGTGGAAGGCTGTTTTTAAAATGTTCACTGACTTTTAGCCATATTAGCCTTGTTTGAGGGATGTTTGGGACTTTTTGATGTTGTTTATATGCTCTGCTGAGTTTTGTAGTTCAGTGTATGTGCCAATGGTACACATCACCCATGTCAGAGGGAAGAACTGTGTAGAAAAAAATGATATATTATGACTCCATCCCTTGAAAATAGATCATTCAGAATGGGTCTGATGGCAGCACATACAATACTCCTCAGGATGGAAAAACTGCATGCAAATATATTACTTTCAGATGCGCCAGAGAAGCAGAACAATAATACAGAGGTTAAAGTTTATAAAGGGCAAATTTAGGACAGATATCAGAAGTATTTCTTTGCACAGTGGGTGATCAACAGCTGAGATGAGATGCCTGAAAGGGTACTTGAGGCTGGGTTCTGGGTAAGCTGCACTTTGAAGGGTCACTCAGCCAACCCCACCCCCTTGACCCAAACCCAGAAGGAAAGTCGGCTATCAGCAAACTCATCAGAAAAAAGCCTTCCCTGTAACCATAGAGTGCTGTGGGTGGGCTAAATTAGCTGAGAATGGAGCTTCCACCCTGCAGTGAGAGGAAATCCAACCTTTAAGAGCTACTGCCCAATCAGATTGGCCAGCAGCTCTAGCAGTCCCAGCAGCACAAGAGCTCAGTAGTGGGCACTGCCAGGACTGCAAGAAGGAGCATGAAGGAGAGTGAAGGCTGCCACAGAAATGGAAGTGCTCGGCTTTTAGAATGGGGAGGGATTCGAGTGCTCAGGGAGGACAAGATTTTGAAGGGCAAGTGATGTGGAAAGGGGGTGGGAGAGGCATCTTGGGTGGTGGTACCCCCAGTGAGGTGCCTCGCCCACCCCACCCCTACCCCATCCCACCTTTTTCATCTATACCGCCCTCCTCCCACCCACCTGCCCACACCAACCCGGGTTATGGCGTGGGCTGTGTATTATCCCGGCTTGTTAACAAGTCTAATTTACCTTTAATTATTTATTTAAATATGGCAGGTGGGCTAGCAATTTTGGTGCCCACCTCTCTAATGTATTATGGGAGTCATGCTCAGGCGTGAGCAGGAAGGTGGTGGGTGAGCCACCCAACTTGCACCCCCAGTAGTGAGTTTGAAGGCAGGAGCCATTTAATCAGGCAGGATGCGGTGCGGTGGGAACCCCTATCTTCCTGCTCCCACCTGATTAAGCCTGAGGTAGAGGACTGGAGGAAAGCCTACCTGCCTGGATGCTAATTGAGAATCTTTAGGGGCAGCTAACGTTCAGTTTATTAGCTTCATCCTGCCACCACTGGCATTCAACCAGCAGTGGGCATGGGTGTCACCATGCGGAAACCCAAAATGCGAAAGCTTGTCACGTTTGCTTGCAGGCTCCCAGAAAGCAGATCAAGCCCTACATTCAAAGGGACACCGTGCCTGATCAAGGGACCCGGAATCTCAAAGGGTGGGGACACTGATAGCCACCCCTTTCCTTGAATCTGCCCCCCTCCCTGCTAGCCCATGACCAACACTCCATGATCCCCATCCTATTCTGCAGACAGTCATTAATCCTGAGCCTCTGGTACATTACCAGCAGCTGCCATTGCTCCCCATGGCACTGCATTTTCTAAAGAAACATAAAGCTTGCTGCAGAAGGGCACGATGTGTTGCAGGTAGCGATTTTAAACAATGTAGTGAAAGGTGAGCAGCAAATCCATAATCCACATATAACATAAAAGGTGTTGATAGTCATCATGTGCAATTGTTGCTTCATTTCCCACAATCCTAAAGACATGAGACCACTACCACTGTTTGCTTTCAGGGAGCGACTGATTGGCTGGAAGCTCTCATGAGTGGAATTTCTGCCCCTGGGGTCCTAAATCCTGGGGAAGGACTGCCATTGGCCAGTTAAGTGCCTGATAGATACTTAATGTGGCAGGCCTTTCACAATGGAGAGAGGGCAATGGGGCTCTCACCGATTCTCCACCAGCAGTCAAAACCCCTGTCACTTGGATTAAATTCAACCCCATTAGTGACTTGGAAGGCAGCCAAAAGACCAGACATCTGTCATGCTTTCAAACATTCAAACAGATGGCTGAGCTGTTCTGCAAAGAATCAATGACAGAAACGGGGACAGTATAAACAATTAGCTCTGTATCTCATATTGCACTAGACTGTCAAAGCTGTACAATGCAGGATAGCGCTTTATCCACTGGTTAATCTATTCTAATAATCTGAAGACTTCTCCACTTTTACCATGCTGCTTTTTCACTTGACAACTTGCCATTTTATAGATGTAACAACATGGCAAACATATTATTTAATGGTCCCTCACCTTCTCTAATCACTGCAATGTGATGAACTCTAAAGGAGGCTATACCATTTTTATTCACCGTTTATACTTTTCCCACCTCCAATCCATGGTTCATGTCTCCACTCTGCAGTTGTGGTTTAGGAAGGCTTTCAAAATGTGGCAGCCTCATGGATAAATTGCGGAAGTTCTGAAATGCTCACTTCCAGAATGATGCCACCAGCTTCTAAACAGCAGGGCCTGGGGTTCCCAACCCACCCTTTTCCTGTTCTGCTGAAAATAGCCAGAGATGGAAATGGGGAAGGGACTTACACCTTTGCTGCTCAATGGTCATTTTTCCTAATTCCTGACTCTGTGTAGTCTCAATCTGGCTCCAGATTTTTGTTTTTTTTTAGCTTGAAAGTATTTCAACAGATTTCTGCGCATGCAAGGCTTTAATCAATTTAATCTTACACTTCCTATTTAATTGCACATTCCATTGATCTATCCTGGTGCTAGAGGCAGTGGAAAGTAATAAATTGTTCTTAAAAATTAATTTCCATCAACAGATTGAGCATTGCTTTGTAGTTTAATAACCTATCAATGGATGTTTGCTGCATTGTTAACATTTGTAGCAATGGAGGGATCCCTTTATGTTCTCTAAAACATGTAGACTAAGTCCTACTGCAGACTTTGTTATCCGTCACATTGACTAATTTCAGTTGCTGCTGCTACTATATATTCTAGAATAGAAATAATTATTCTTTTATGATGCAGTTTTAAAATTTCAACCAGCCATGCTTCCTCCTTTTCCTTCTTATTATAGTTCCCAGATAAGCATCACTGAATGTTAGTGGTACTAATCTACTTCCTATGATACCCTGCAAGAAATCTGAATGCATTTTTTATAACATGTCAAGTCCAGTTTCATACTGCCCTATGTGTTCACATTCTCAATATGATGTCTAACTATGTAAGGTGTACCATCTGTTTCAGTTCCAATCTTATTAAGTTAAAAAAGAAGCATCAACACTATCTATAAATGCAACAATAAGAGTAACTTCCATTGTCGCACATCTGCTACCAGTAGCATAGTCCATTAAAGGCAAAAAAATCAGGTAATGGTTCAATATTGTCACTTGACTCACATCTACAATTGAGTCCCAGAAGTAGTAAAGTTTAACACTCAGAAGAGCAGTTCTGTGTCAGAGTAAGGATTTTGTTTTAATGCTCAATAAATTTAATAAGAATGTATTCACTGTCAGTTACCATACAGCACAAGAAATCTTCTATTACAACTGATGTATAAAACCACTTTGTATTTCAAGTGATTTATGATTGCTCAGCCGATTACTTTCCTTCAGTAACTCACTCCACCAAGAATGATAACTTAAATTAGTTAATGTTTGAGGAGGGCAAGCATTAAATATTGAATAGGCAGATATGAACACTGGTGCTTTAGTACATATTATTGTGGCTGCAATGTGCTGCAGCATAAAATTGTTAAACACAGGTCTGCAGTTATGATACTTTAAATATGAGATCCTAATCTCTGTTGTTCTTTATAAGGAGTTGTTCAGCAGCATAATGATGTTTCCTTATAGAGAGAATATGAGTAACCCCGAGTCTTTTCCTTGTTACCAGTCGGGACGTCAATAGCAGAAAGCTGTAAGCTGGTAGCCTGTCTACTGTCTTTGGCAGAGGAATTGAAGGAAATGAATGGGGAAGCAAAATGAAAGTATTTAATCATAAAATGTAACAGAGAGCTGGGCAAACTCTATGAGGGGGAGACGGTGGTGTAGTGGTAATGTCACTGGACTAGTGATCCAGTGGACCAGGTTAATGTTCTGGGGGTAAGTGTTTACATCCCACTATGGCAGCTGGAGGAATTGGAATTTAATGAATAAATCTGAAGTCAAAAAGACTAGTCTCAGTAATGGTGCTTGTGAAACTATCATCAGTTATCATTAAAAACCCATTTGATTTGCTTGTGTCCTTTAAGTAAGTAAATCTGCTGTCCTTACCTGGTCTGTCCTACATGTAACTCCAGACCCACAGCAATGTGGTTGACTCTTAACTGTCCTCTGAAATAGTGTGCAAGCCACTCAGTTAAAGGGCAATTAGGGATGGGCAACAACTGCTGGCCTTGCTAGCAATGCCCACATCCCATGAAAGAATCAGTTTAAAAACTCTATTGTGCAAGTTGAGTAATGCAGCACATTTGTGCTGATTCAAAATTTTGCATTCACCTACACATGTCCATAACTAGACACAGAATAAAAGAAAGCTTAAAACCAAAATCTTCCTCAAAGTCAGAAAGACAAATTTACTGATGTCTGCAAAGCATAAAGGTAGACCTTAGTTTTCCAGTGATCAATTGTTATGGGTTCTCTCCAGACAAAGGCATAATTCTGGAGGACGTAGTTATAAATTCTCTTCATCTTTCTTTTTGTTTGCAGTTTCAGCCAGACCACACATGTAAATATAGGCTGCATTTCCCTTTTAATCTTGACATCAAATCAATCTTTGTTCCTGCTGGGTCATAGTACAGCTGTACATTGGGAAGAAACACAGCCACACAAATACAGATATTCATATCCTCACCATGATTGTCTAAAGCCAATGTAATCACAGGCAAAGCTTTATTGATCAGCACTGCAGCAATCATTCTATTATCCAATGGCCACATTGTGAGAACCATTTTAACACATTTTTAATTGCCAGCACCCACCATTATGTTTAGACAGCCCATTTATTTCCTTTATAAAGAAGGGTGCATGTAGTTTATGTAAAGGAGCTGTGTTGAAAAATATTTTGCTTACAAGCCAAAACTTTTGACAATCCTCTGCAAATTTAGTTTCAATATAGTAGGTTATATAGATAAATATTAATGTATTAACTGTTTACATAGAATAATGAATGCATTAATAAATATTTATGATTATAGGCACTTGGACAAGATAACAGTCAAGGACTTGGAACCTGTGGTACAGTACCCGGCAAGGTGATAATGTGGGTGAACTTCTTTGGCAGTTCTTTCATTTGTGTATCATAATCTTAGTGGAAGAACTGCAAAAATCATGAAAAAAATAGCATCAAAGATATTTGTCCAGGATTTCTGTGGCTCTTCTGCCAAGGCTATGGTGGCAAGTGAAGCCATGGGGAAATTCGATCCCTACCCCTCATTTCCTCCAAGAAGAATGATGATGACAAGGGCCAGATTTAATGGAGCCCACCAGAGCAGGTTAGGTGGCAGGTAGTGCCACATAAGCACAGCTCACTCCAATCAGCATGAAAATTGCCCCCCATTTAGTCAGCAGCGGGAATTGGCCAATGCAGGGAATCTACCCATTGGCTAATTAGATTCATTATTGAGCTTAAGATTTGCTAGTGGCATCTCAGGAGGGTCCCTCTTTCAAATGCACATGGTGACTAACCAAGGGGTCAGGTATTGGGAAGGGTGGTGCCTGCTGAGAGCCACTCCCTGGTCCTTGCATCCAAACCACAACCCCCCTCCCCAGTGACCCCCAACACACCCCACCCACCTGTCTCCATGGATCTAGCCATGACCCCTGGTGAAGGCCTCAGAGCATTACCGACCATGGCCATTGCTCCCGGCAGCACTGCCTGTCATGTTAGAGCTGCCTGTCTCTGTCTGGCTGGCAGCTCTCAGGGGCTGGATTTCAGCCCAAATGTGATCTTAATTCCGTGGGAGGCCTAACGCTCCCCACTTAAGTGCCAGATTGCATTCAAATAGTATTGGCTATGGTTGGAATGGTGACACTGGTTTCCTGCCAGTTCTCTCACTGATGGGCTGACCACTTCACCTACACTAAATTCTGCCTGAGGAAGGAGAAACTTTGTGGGAAAAAAGGGGGAAGAAATTAATTCAGAAGAGCTCTTGATAGAGCAGGTTGTAATAGTCTGTGGCAAAATGAGACAAATAATCTTGTCTTGTTTCAAATGTTCATTTGTTCTCATGCCCTTGGACATCTCCTATTGACCAGTTGGAGTAGTGTCAATAGAAACTATAGAGCAGATCCATTGCCCATAGTTCTGACCGGATAATATGTCGTTCAGTTCACAATCTCAAATCAATACATTCAATATTGTTGAAAAAGAGTCATGCTGTCGAAGCTTTTTATCTTGCGCTCCTCAGGATAGATGCAACAATACCAGATTTCAAAAAGAGCAACAATAATACTGCGTGAGAAAAGGGTACTGATTGGCTAGCAAGTCGACTCTGATTGGTTGAGGTGTTGCAATGGAAAATGCACCGAGGAACACAAATGGTATTTTCCACTAACAAGATGCTGCTATCAAGCTAAATAGATGCTCTCTCTACCAAGCAAAAGAGTAACGAGGTATATGAAGTTCAATGCCAGGGTGATAGGTCACACGTGCCAATGAGTGATGGATCGCATCAACAGCATGTCCCTTCAGCTGTTCACAATAGGCAGAGTACTGACCGTACTCAGCCAGCCCATGTTTGTAAAACTCAAAACACAACTTCTAATGTTAAATGTGATTCCGTGATTGGACAGCACTTGCGCTGAATGCTGCCTGTGCAACGGGGGTGGGGGAGAGGGCAAGCGAGCCGAGCATGAACTTCACATATGCACACAAGTGAATTCTTCACAACCTCCATGAGGCACAGAGCTGCCTCAGGGAGGTGAAGAGATTTGAGAAAAAAAAATGAAAATACAATGAAACTTGTCCCCTCATGTGACATGAGCAGGGGCATGTTATTAATGAAAAATTAAAGTTTTTGCTTTATTTTTACTTGCTTTTGGAAACCTCATCCCGCCTGTGGATGAGGTTTCCAAAAAAATGCAAAGGCCACTTGGCCTTTTCACCTGCCCATCAACCGTTAGGTTGGACAGGCGGTGAAACATTTAAGTTAATTGATTACCGCCAACCAAACTATCGCACGACTGACACATTGACATCAATACGCTCGGCCGACATCAACATGTGTCATTTCACACTCGAGCGGGTTGGGCACGTGCCCGCCTACCCAGCGAAAATTTCTGCCCAAGGAGTCACAACCTTAAAACTGTAACTAGACCAAAATTAAATTAGGAAGTAATTTTTAATGTAGTGAAAATCTGGACCTCTTTTCCCCAAACGTGGACATGTCAATCTAAATTTTCAAGTCTGAGAATGATAAACCTTTATTTGGGGAGGTTATCAGGATATCTGGACCAAAGATGGGTAAATGGAGTTCCACCACGTATGAGAAATGATGTAATAGGTTCAAACCCAACCTTAAGGTTCTGAATAATTGCCCTTGATCCTAAATTCTCAAGTTAATTTGAACAATTCTTATAAGGGTGTGTTATTCTGATAAATGTTGCAAGAGAATTCCATTTATTGTCCACAAAAGAAGTCACTGCATTTTGATGTAATTTGTTCAATGTGAAGCATGTGAGATGTGATAAGGCATCATATGAAGGCAAGTTAATCTATAAAATGGCTCACTTTATTAAATGATTCTACCACATAATTCTCAGTCCTATTCCTAACTCTGCAAGCTGTTTAACTCTGAAAAGAATTCAGCTACTAATTGCAGTCCTTGCCCAGAAGGAAGCTAGCATTTGTCCTTCCTCCTACTTTACCACTGTGCTCAGGGTTCCAAGTCAATAGGTGTCAGGAGGGTGCTTTAATCAGAGTACTAGAAGCAAAGGAAAGACTTGTAATGCCTTTCATTACCTCAGGACAAATGCTTTACAACTGAGGAAGTAGTTTTGAAGTGTAGTCGCTGTAACAACGGCAGCCAATTTACGCACAGCAAACTTCTACAAACAGCAATGGGATAATAACTAGATCATCTTTATTAGTGACGCAAAATTGAGAATAAATACTGTACAGGCACCTGAGAGAACTCCCCTGCTCTTCTTCAACATAGTACATGGGATAATTTCTGTTCACCTGAGAGCAGAAATGTCCCAGTTTAATACCTCATCTAAACCACAGTGCCCCCAATAGTACAGCACTCCCTCAGTATGGAATTAAAGTCCAAGCCTAGATTTTGTGTTCTGGATTTGGATTTGAAACCCACAACCAAGACATCAGGTTGGTTAGTTTTTTTTTCAAACCGGCCACTTAATTAACATACCCTGGGAAGTTTAATCATCACAGATATAAAAAATTAAGGGACCTTCTATCCCTTCTGATAAACATTAACACAGCCTATGATGTGGAAAATAAGAGGGAGGAAAAGGAGGAGTCAAATGGCTAAGATATCTGATTTATTTATTAATAGCCTATTTTTCAAGACATCCATCTAAGCTTCGACCAGCATTGCACTATAGCCTGCCATGAGGAGCTGCACAAGTGCAGCCCACGATACCGCACTCCTCCATCTTTATTTACAGCCTCTGCTCAGTGCTGAAGTCTACTGAGATTGGGACTTCACCATGTACAGAATTGTGGGCAAAGATCCAAATCCTAATCCAGAATGGTGTTATTCTGTGGTACAATGCACTGTGTCATTGTGATACACTTTTTAAAAAAAGATCAGTTGTCTTGTACCTTAGAAACAAAATATTCAAAACAGAAAGTTACAATTCCATAATACCTGAGAACTATAATGCAATTTTCAGGCTTAAATCAGTAACAGGCACAAGAGTGAGCTGTTCCTCCAGATATGTGTAAAGCTGAAATAAATTTCATGCTAACTGAAGAGGAATTAAATTAAACCATAGCTTCTTGTACACACAATGAAAAATGTGAATAGAGCACCATCTAGTGCTGAAAGAAAGAAAGCATTCAGAATTGTTCTGGAGTCATAAAAATAATAGCTCGCATTTATATGTTACTTTTAATGCTCTGAGGGAGAGTAATCAAACAAAAATTAACACTGAATCAAAGAAAGTTAATAGGTTAGGTGAATAAAAGCTTGGCAAAGGCCTGGATTTTCCAATGGCGGGATCAGTCGCAGGCGGGATGAAAAATTCCAGCCCCGCAAAACACTCATTGACTTTCAGCAGGAATTTCCAGTCCCGCCAAGGACGGAGCACCTTAAAGGAGGACAAAGAGATGGAGAGGCAGAGAAATGCCAGAGTGCTATGGTTTCAAATTGCAACCAAGCTGATTACTTCCAGAACATCAACTGCAGCAAGGTTAACTGCCTTATATTGAGAGGATTACTGTAGATTTTGTCCTTTAGCCTCCAGGTAAATAAGTCATCCTGTCGTTTTTCCCCTTTCTAACTTTGTCTTATACTGAATACCAGCTCCTAATCGCAGGCTGTGTCATGGACCTAGCATTTACTTTACTTCAGGTGTAAGTCAGTTGAGGACAGGACTGCTAATGATCAAGCAAACAGAACAGGGTGAGGTCAATTAAAAACAGTAACTGCTGAAAAACCTCAGCAGGCCTGGCAGCATCTGTGGAGAGAGAAACAGAGTTAACCTTTTCAAGCCTATATGATTCTTCTTCATACGGACCCGAAACGTTAACTCTGTTTCTCTCTCCCAGATGCTGCCAGGCCTACCGAGGTTTTTCAGCAGTTACTGTTTTTAATTGCCCTCACCCTGTTCTGTTGGCTTGATCATTAGCAGTCCTGTCCGCAGCTCACCTACACCTGAAGTAAAGTAAAGAGAATAGAGGGTTGCTTGAGGCCAGCATTGGAGGAATGCAGAATTCTGGAAGGTTGCTGGGTTGAAGGAGGCACAGAGTTCAGAGATCAGTTAGCAGCAAAGGAGCACCAGGCCGATGAGCCTAAGTTGTGGGTAAGATGAGGGCAGTAGGGTTTTGGATAAGCTCAACTTGAATGAAGGGCGGTGGATGTGTGGCTGATCAGGAGAGGAATGGAATAGTTCAGTCTGGAGGCAGTAACAGCATGTTTGAGGTTTCAGCAGCGGATAAGGTACTACAGACTTTGTGATGGAGAGCAAATGGAGTCAGAAACTCAGGGTCAAAAAGGATGCCAATGTAGCAAGCAGTCTGGTTCTGTCTGGGCAGTGGCCTTGGAGGAAGGTGCAGGACAATGGGCCAAGAACCATAGTGGAGATTGCATTGTATTTCCAGTCATATTGGTTATCTGTGAATGAAAAATGGCAGTATACATCAGATAGCCTGTTTTATCTGCACCTTCACCTTCTAGTTTACACTGTTTATGGTGGTATTTATTAGTTCTGTCAAATGAGGATCATCATCACTATGTGAGTGCAATTAGGGAGTCAGGAAGATGATCTGACTCTCCCACACTGAAGCCAAGAAGTGTGAGAACCACCTCCAGCAAGCAGACACGAACAGTTTAACCTTTGCATATTACATTGTGTTATTATCTGGTTAGGGACCATTAACATTTAAAGAAGAAATCTGGACATCCATCAATTAATCAATAGAACTGAGCCACAAGATTTCACATTTTTAAATGAAAACAAACTTTATTGTTGTTCAAAAAGAATTAAACAAAGTAAGCACTGTTACCTTAACAATATGGTTTATAAAGATTTATGCTGTAAACTCAGTTCCACTTTTTACATGCCTCCTGCTGCCAGCTGCACCACCACCACTACCACCACCACCACCACCACCCCCCCCCCACCCCCCCCCCACTCCCCGCTCCCAACCCAAGAGTTACCTTATATTATGAAACCTTGAAGGTTCCATTTACTTTTCCTGGGACCAAAACGTATGTTAGCACTATCTAAAATTCACTCTGATTTCTCTTCAGTGTTCCAGCTATTCACCAAGGTACAAGATTCAATGAGGATCCTTCCATTAGCTTTTGGCTAAGCAACCCTCCAATTTCTTTATCGACCTCACGACTCTGGATTCTGCAGCTCAAGTAAGGCCTCCTTGCAACTCATGCGCAATGGCTTAAGATATCAGATACCTTTGGGTTCTATTATCCCACTGCTATGGTTTCAAATTGCAACCAAGCTGATTACTTCCAGAACGTCAACTGCAACAAGGTTAACTGCCTTATATTGAGAGGATTACTGTAGATTTTGTCCTTTAGCCTCCAGGTAAACAAGTCATCCTGTCATTTTTCCCCTTTCTAACTTTGTCTTATACTGAATATCAGCTCCTAATCGCAGGCTGTGTCATGGACCTAGCATTTACTCTACTTCAGGTGTAGGTCAGGCTTTATCACTTGACTTCCAAGGAGCTACAAGTTACATAATACCAAAGCCAACTCAGACTCTTAGCTATTTTTCCCTCATATCAACCAGTCTTGCCTGCTGTCTATACCCTAACTGAATTCAGAGCTAAACTCATAATGAAGAATCTCATTAAATGCCACCTATCTCCGTGGCAATGTGACACACACAGCCTGGTCCCAGGTAAAAATGTAAATTAACTATCTTTTTATTCCAAAGCTTTCCTTAATTGTGGGAAACCACATGAATTACTTATTGGTAACTGGAACGATTGCAAACATCATGGGGAGAATCTTACCCCCAGCCCCCCACAGCTGGGGGGGTTGTGAGGGGATGGACGTGGACCCGATCGGCGCCCCCAATCGTGTCCGCGCCGCCATTTTACAAGGGCGGGTCAATCAAGGCCCACCCAGCGTGACGTGCACCCGGAAATGCTGAGCACTCCCTGTGTGGGGGGGGGCGGGGTGGGGGTTCCCTGCATGCGTGCAGAATTCTCCCTGAGGCACAGAGGTGCCTCAGGGAGATTACTTGAAATTTTCAAAATTTAAATAAAGGAAAGAAAAAATTGTAAGACATGAGCTGGGACATGTCAATGAACATTAATGAAAAAGTTAATTTAATTTATAAACCCTTCATGGTGGGATGAGGTTCCATGAAAAATGAGAAGGCCGCCTGGGCTCTTAGCCTGCCCGCCAATAAGGTTGGATAGGCAGTTCAGTTTATTAGTTTAATTGATATTTAAATGGCCTTAATAGGCCTTTGACAGTTCAGCAGGTGCGCAGCCGAGCCGGCTGCACGCCCGCCGAAATGGAAATCTAAATGATGCGCGGTGACATCGGGAAGCCCGCCCGACGTCATCGTGTGTCATTTTACACCTCAGCGAGCGGGCTCCGTGCCCGGTCACCAAGCTGAAGATTCAGGCCCATGCCTCCAGTTCTTTAGTTAAGTCAGCCCGCCTGCTGTTTTATGATCTTACCTTTCTAGCTGCTAACCTCTTCAGTCAACATGGCCTGACTTCTTACGTAAGCTTATTTGAATTTCTTACGCAAGCTTATTTGAATTTCATTTATTTCAGGGATGCTTTTACAAGTTTCTCAATCAGATGCCTCCATTTTTTACAGTTAAACTTTAATTCCTATACGTAAAGATTATATTCTAAAACTCACTGGTTAGGCCCTCAGCTGGAGTATTGCATCCAGTTTTGGGTACCACACTTTAGGAAGCAAGTGAAGACATTGGAGAGGGTGCAGAAAAGATTCATGAGAATGGTTCCAGAGGTGAAGAACTTCAGTTATGAAGATAAGCTGGAGAAGTTGGGTCTGTTTTCCTTGGAGAAAAGGAGGCTGAGAGGAGATTTGATAGAGGTATTCAAAACTGTGAGAGGGCTGGATAGAGTAGATAGGGAGAAATTGTTCCCACTTGTGGAAGGATCAAGAAAGAGAGGGGAGAGATTTAAAGTAATTGGCAAAAGAAGCAAAAGCAATATGAGAAAAAACATTTTCATGCAGCGAGTGGTTAAGGTCTGGAATGCGCTTTCTGAGAGTGTGGTGGAGGCAGCTTCAATTGAAGCATTCAAAAGGGAATTCGACTATTATCTGAAAAGGAGGAATGTGCAGGGTTACAGAGGAAGGTGGGGGAATAGCACAAAGTGGATTGCTCATTCGGAGAGCCAGTGCAGACATGATGAAATGAAAGACCTCCTTCTTCGGTATAACAATTCTGTGCTTCTGTGATTGTGATATGAATTATGAACTAGATATTCGCGACAGCATTATAACTCCATTCTAATGTAAAGCCAAGTCTAAATATGTTGGTCCACCCAAGCATTGTTTAAACTTTCTTTCAAATATTTTCGATGTCAGGAGAAAGATACTGTTTTTAGTATCAAGTTAACATTAGAATTAACCATCCTGGGAGTGGTGCATTGCACATGTGTGGTTCACGACTACGTCAAGGCCCACTGTCACTGAGCTTAATGCAATGTCCAGCTGACAGTATATCTTGGGCCAGCTGGGAATATATTGGTACAGATGTGAAACCAGTAATATCTTTAATGGCTCTATTTTTAACCATATAACAGGTCTAGAATAGTTAGTTCAAGTTTTCCTTCTGCAATGCCTACCTATTACAGTGATATCAGAGTTGATTTCTGTTTTAGGGACGTTCACCAGTATAATTGGAAATGCAGGCTATCTTTTAAAACCTCAACCAGGATTGGTTACGTTGGCAGTGTTAATTGACTGGAGATGGGACCTCTGCCCTTTATTTAGGAGGAAATCCAGCAGTAGAGAACAGCCGGTCAAACAGATTGGTCAACAGCTCTCTATTCCCTTGTGCACCAGAAGCTGCAGTGGACAAGACTGGGACTACATGCAGTCCCCAGAGTCCAAGTCCTAGGAGTCCAGGACCAGATAAGTGTAGAGGCCTCAAGGCAGTGGGGGAGATGAGGCCCACAGGGTTAGGAAGAGGGGATGGTGGAGATGTTGGGGGAAGAGGCTGGGGTGGGGGTGGGGGTGGGGGGGTAGGGGAGCACAGGGGCCAGATCTTGTGGGGGAGAGGCCTCCCAATATTGAAAGAAGGTTGTTGATGGAGGCGTCTCCTCCCACTCCCTCCACAATCCTCTGCCCCCACTCCCTGCCCAAGGCCTGGGCAGGCTTCCCACCTGCCCCTGAAATCTTCCCTCCAACCTGAAAATTAAGGCTGAGCAGAAAACAGCCCTTAAGTGGTCATTAATTGGCCACTTAAGGGCTTCAACTGAGGCGAGGATGGGTGGGCCAGCCTAGGCCCTGCCTGTCCCACCATACCACCATAATATTCTGAAGGGGTTGGGGTGGGCAGGAACTCAGTGGGAAAGCCATCCAAAGAATGTTACCACCCCCACCCCCCTGCACCCTGCCTACAAACCCGCCAGCAGCGGAATGTAAAATCCTGCCCTTTGTATTTTTAGCCCATCTAAAGATATCCCAGTTCATTACATATTGCACGGTCAAAATAGCATTTTTAATTCATTTATACTTAGGTAGTTACTGGCTGCAGATTGCATTGGGGATAATTGTAATTAATTGCATTGCTCCACAACCCAAGGTGACATTTATTTGTAACATTTTTTTTCCAGTTGAAAGGAGGATTTTTCTTCCTCACCTTCTTATTCTTTTAAATTCAAAACTACCCTTTTGAAATATTCTGCATGATTTTATTTAATTGCTCGACACAGTCCAATTCAATTACAAGACTTGGTAAACATTCTATGGAGCTCATTGATTATTAATATATTTATAGAAGAAAATCCATTCAGTCAAAGCACTGGCCTAACATGCCAGAGAGCTTGCAATTTGTTGTTGGATTAGGTAACAAAACTGATAAGGATCTTATAGAATTTTCAAATTGGATATCCTATAGCATTTCGGAAAGGCCAGGAAGACAATTAAGGAGACACTATATTTTCCAGCAAAGAACAAGATACTGCAATGTGTTGTCAGAGCTGGTATAATTAAACCTCTTGAAGTGATATGACCATGTACGTTTCTTTACAAATTAGATTTAAAATGCAACACTGTACACTTCAAACTGAACAGTGCTGACAGAAAGCCTGGATCTGATCAAATGAAGATGGCAGGTTAATTACTTTAATTCTGTATGTGTTTCAGTGTTTTTGTGTGTGGTTGACTAAAATGCCAAGTCTTATTACTTCTCCTGTATTAGCTGTTCTAATGGCAATAGAAATTCAATGATAATACAATTAAACCTGCATGACCGATGGACAGGCGCAAAATAGCCTGCGTTCAGGGTTTATGGCCACAGTTTGTATGCAGTACACAGTAAATTATTAAGGGCAAGGGGGTCGGCAATAGAGTTAAAACAAAAGGTCACAAGTGAATTGATTTTACACCACATACATGCAGAGAGCGAAACTATAAAATTAAAATGTGTTATTTCACAAAATTTCAAGTAACAATAATGCATTTATGTCAATATTTTATTGCACTTTGCAAGCTGCTGCAAGCTGGAATCTCTAAAAACATGCTGTTGAATACGAGAAGTTGCTCTGGATAAACAGGCTGATAATGAATGTAATTATGATTTTAATACTGGAGTAGGGCACCATGAGCTGAGTCAGGCACACGATGCAGATGACTGCTATAATCTGCTCAAGCTGCAAACATGCTGGAATGTTTATTAGCCAATTAACATTACTACATCAATAAATATCAGGAGATGCAACTGCCTGAGACATTGCATATCATGTACAGAAGTGAGATTGAGAGTCTTTTTTATTTAATGCGTTTGAATGCATGTTTTTCTCAATGTTTTTCCACTTTACTCTGAAGTACTGACTCATGCTGGAATATAATTTGCAAATGTCTTCCACCCTCTGGTATCTCACCCAAGTGACCACACTTCATGTGTGAGCCCTGACTATTCAAGCAACATTACACTGCAGCTAAGCCCAATTCTGTCCTCATCCTAGCTGGGTCATCCAAGCACACCAAAGATCATTCACTTAACTCAATTCTTTCACAGGGAGCTGAGGCCAATTGTGGCTTCCTACTGCCATGCTGAATATGATCAGTTAACTTAGTACAGAGTGGGGATTGAACCTGGGACTTGCCTCGTCTCTATGAATGAACATCAAACTGCTATTTATATGTGTACCTATCTGTATTTTTCAGTGTGATGAAGAATGATGTTGAATGTGTTTTTCCTACAGCAGAAGCTAGTATGACTGAGTTCTTTGATGAAGTAACGTGATTACACTAGGCAGACATGCCCGAATGTTGGAAGCCCTCCCGGCGTCAATTAAAGGGCCAACTGAGGCAATTAAAGGGCTAATCAACTGCAATTTTGAGAGGCCCATGCATTTTTACATATGGTGCAAGGGAAAAACGGGCAGGCGGGAATCACATATTTTACACTTTTTACATCCAAGGTAGGATACAAGGCTCAGGAGGAATGGAAGAGTGAGGCGATAGGAGTTCAAAAGTAAGTTGAAAGTCTGGGCAAGACTGATTCATTAGTGAAGCATCCTGCTCATTTTTTATGTAAGTTAGGAGACTTAAATCCTTATACAGGCTTTTACAAACTGGCCTCATCATAATAAAGGTAGAACGTCTACAAAGAAGAAGGTGAAAAAAGGAAATGGTCATTTCAACTGGAGGCACTTCCTAAGATGAGGACAGGAGGGCAAGCAGGTCAGTTGGCATAGACAGCATCATAGAATCTGCCCACAAAACCAAGAAGCAAAATGTCCTGTACACAAAGAGCAGGACAAATCCAACCCAGCCAATTATTGCCCCATCAGTCTATTCTCAATCATCAATAAAGTGATAGAAGGGGTCATCAACTCTACTATCAAGCGGCACATGCTTAGAAATAACCTGCTCACTGATGCCCATTTTGGATTCTGCCAGGGCCACTCAGCTCTTGACCTCATTACAGCCTTGGTTCCACCACAGACTCTGATGAAAAACCTGCTCTGCCACAGAGTCATGATGGTGACCTCGCAGAGAGGCAGCTTTTGGGAGTTAGGGAGACCAGGACGTCTTGATTTAAAGGAGCTTCATGGAGGCCTCCAAAGTCAATTCTCCAAATGATTGGAAATATGCAGTTGCATCATTGCTAGGAGCTCATTAAGCCCTCCTGGCACTTTCTTTCTTGTGTGCCTCCTTCTGAAATAAACGATCATGCCCAATCGCTGTTTTGCTCTGAGTTGTAGGCCTCCTATCTTACTGGTACAGAAAGCATAAGGACATGTGACATGAGGTTATATTTTAATACAGCAAGATAAAACATGAGATAAGTAACAATGATAAATACCTCATTTGTGATATCCCTTGTGTGTTTATAGTGACTTCATGAACCGCTTACGAGTGCTACATCTTGGATCCCTGCCCCCACCCCATCACCGGCAGCTGCATTGGAGGCAGACTACTAACTCTGATTTCTCTTTGGCCTAGATGACTTTGGCAGGTGTCCGCCGATCGCTGGTGCCTGTGTGGGTCTCGATTGGACAGGAGAGTCCTGCACAAAGGCTGGGCACTCCTCAATCATTGCAGTCCCCTCAGATGTGATGGTCACTGGCAGAGGGATGGAGGAGCTGCTGTCAGCATCAGGAGCACCCTGAGAGGAGCCTCCAGACGCATGGAGCTGTAGGTCAACAGCCAACATAAGGTTTATTTGTACGCCCCTGTTCACCAGAGATGAATGGGATACCAGCAGAGTCACTAGTTTCCTCATTCATCTCTCACATTGACAGTGACCTGCTGAGGTCAATGCCTGTGTGTGGGCTTGCAGGTCTGAACGCAACTCCAGAAACCCCTGATTGAGTTCCTGGAGCTGCCGTTCCATGTAAGTCACCAATCTCTCTCTGGATGATGCTGTGCGTTCAGAGCTAAGGGCCAACACAGTGCTCATATTCCCCATGAACTTCTCCATTACATGGAGCATGGAATGAAAACCCTCAGGAATTTCTGCCAGATTTCCACATACATACAGCTGGACACCCAGCATTTGCCACCTAATAGATGACTCCAGAAGCTCATCATCTGCCTGGGGATTAGCATCATCCTGGTCTCCAATACTCCTCCAATTGTCAGTGGCCTGGGGACTCTCTATCTTCTACAGGTTCACACGCGAATGCGATGTGCCTTCCCCACTGTGTGCAACCATCTTTGCCGGAGTGCTCAAACCCACTGAAGTACCTCTGTCTGAGTTAATGCAAGGTGTAGAGAGGATGTGATGCAAGGGCATCTGATGGTTCATTCTCCTCCGGTGTTAATGGAGGGCCTTCCAGATCATTCAGTGGTCTTGAAGATGATCCCTCTAATGGAGGAAAAGCAACTGCAAGTATCCATGAGCGTTTAAGTTTCAGGAATTGGACATAGAGCAAAATAAAAATTTCATTATGCACACACATAAGAGATTAGTGGATTTCACCTGTCAGTTTTTTACCCTTTGCCCTCCATTTCTGAGACTGTCCCCAGTCTAATGTGTCCGCTTCGCTCTTGCCCTACTCTGAGACCCCTGCCTCTCCACAAGCAGTTGATCTCACCCCACACTCGCATGCCAGCTCCAAAATCTCATTCTCCATCGGAGTCAACAATGCAATATTTGGCACTCCCCACCCCCACTCACCCTGCCACCCCCCTACCCCCCCAAACCAGTACAGCTTTGCTCTAGGGCTTTGTGATTCCTCTTATCCAATGAGGACAAAAGTGCATTCCTGAGTACCGCCTCTATATGCCAAAACATTGCATCCTCCTCCCCAGCAACGCTGGTTTAAGTGCCCAGCACATTGCTGGACTTGCTCCTTCCAGATATGCATGCCATCCTGTCCAATCCCAAACAGCCTTCTAGGGCACATAAACATACAGTCAAGGTGAAAAGGGGCTTCATTATTCCCCCTCACAGAGCGGAGGTCATTCACCCTCTTCCAGCACTGCATCCAGTTCCTTCGTATGACCCACTGGCTGCTGACATCTGCTGCCACCTTGGTCCACACCTTCTTGGTCAGATGTCAAAGCCTCTCTTGCAGTCTGGTAACAGCAGTGTCACCCGGTGATCACTCTCAGCATTGGCAGGTATCAGTGAAGCAAGGAGTTGCTTGGCTGCGGATTTCCATGGCTTGCAGTTCCAGATGGCATTGCCCTATTTATTGGACACTTTCTTCCTTTCTTTCACTCTTCAGTGAAAAGCTTTACCTCCAAGGTCCACAGCACTCTCTCTCAGATTTGTACTTACTTACCTCCTTTCTTCTGCTTTTATGCCCCCTGACAGCAGCTGATTGCATTAAGGTGCCCGCCCTGTTCCCACGCCCCCCCCACCCTGGACAGTGTTGGCCCTTAAAGCAAGCTTCACGCTGGCCCACTGTTAATTGGCCAGATAGCGCCTGATTGCTGTCGGCTGCCAGTCTCAGGTGGGAATGGAGTTCACATCGGCTTCCAGGCCTGCCGATTGTACTCGCAGGCCAAATGAAAAATTCAGGCCATGGTTTTAAAGGGACAATCGTAACTTGGGTACAAAATTGGCTAAGGGATAGATAGCAGCAAGTAGTGGTGAGCAGGTGTTTTTCTGACTGGAGAGAAATGTACTGTGGGGTTCCCCTAGTTCAGAATTGGGACCATTGATTTTCTTGTCATATATAGAAGATCTGGACTTGGGTAGAGGAAATATAAGTTTACAATTGCAGATAATACAAGACTTGGCAACGTATAGTGAGCATGATAGTAGAAAGATTCTGGAGGACATACACAGCCCTGTAAATTTGGCAGAAACATGGCAGGTGCAATTAATGCAGATAGTGTGAAGTGATGCACTTTGCAAGAAAAAATTATGGAGAGGCAGTATAATGCAAGTACAACTTTTTTGAGGGGGGAGCAAGAACAGATGGATAAGGTGGCAGGGCAAGTTGATATGATAGTTAAGAAAGCGAATAGAAAACTTGGCTTTGTAAATAGGGGCATGCAAATTATGAAGGGTTTTGGCAGTGCAAGTAGAGAAGCTATTTCCTTTGGCAAGTGGTTTGGGAACCAGAAGTCATGGATCTAAAATAATTGGTAAAAGGACAAGAAGGAAATGAGGAGAAATTTCTTCACACAGGTTGTTGTCAGGATCTAGAACATACTTCCTGAGAGGAAGGTGGAATCAGATTCCATAGAAATTATTAAAAAGCAATTGGGCATGCATTTGAAAATGACTAATTTGAAGGGTAGTGGGAACGATTGGTCATCCATTTCAATGTGCCAGCACAGCACGATAGGCCAGAGGATCTCTTTCTATGCTATAGGATTCTAAGGGGGCGGGGGGTTTGTGGGTATTGTAGCCAGTTAAGGCCCGCCCAACATGATGTCCGCCAGGTGCGGGCGGGGGAGGATTCGCTGAGCTGGGAGTGTGCTCATTTCACGCATGTGCGCAAAAGAGTGCACAGACCTCCCTGAGGCAAAGTACTGCCTCAGGGAGATCGGCTGAGGTTTGAAACATTAAATAAAGATGAGAAAAAAAATTACTGACATGTCCCTTCATATGACACTGTCACATGAGGTAGGACATGTCAATTTCTTTTATTTAGAAATTTCATACAAATTTTAATAACCTCATGAAACCTCATCCCGCCCGTGGATGAGGTTTCATGTGTTTTCAGAAGCCCGCCTGAGCTCCCAACCTGCCCACCAACCCTAAGGTTGGACAGGCAGGTCCATTAATCACTTTAATTAATTTTTAAATGGCCTTAATAGGCCTTTGACAGTTTGGCAGGCATGCAGCCGATTCGGCTGCATGCCCGGCGAACTAAAAATCTAAATGACACGGGGTGACGTCAGGCCACACACCCGATGTCACCCCATGTCACTTTACGCGTCGACGAGCAGGCCCTGGCCCTCACTCACCGATTTGAAGATGCAACCCTGTGATTCTTTAATTTCAATCAGCCTGTTTTGTATTTATCAAATGTTTTGTACACATAGTGTTTATTTCTGCCTGTAGAATACTACAAGTATTGTGCCTGCCCCTTCATTATTTGCTTCCACAGTGCAGAACTGAAGACTTGCTGATGCATTAACCTTAAAATGAACAAGATAAACTATTCTGAATAAATTACTACTTTCTAGTCCGTATATCCAACTTCTTTGGATGCGGGCAACACTTCCTCTTGAACAACTAGAGCCTTTGTAGCGATGGTGTCTACACAATGATGTTACATTGATAATTCCAGTGTTGACGTAACACTGAAGGAAAGGATGATAATGTAAGTTCAGGCAAGGATGGCGCATGAGTTGGAGAGAAAATTAGAGGTGATGGTGCTCCCAAGTGTTTCTCCTTAGTATCGGAAGTCCATTTCACACAGTGCCTGGGCCAGTGACTGTAACATTATTAGATTTAACTTGATTAGACAAACCAAAGCTGCTGGAAATTTAACGCAAGCACCTGGGGGCTAGATTTACAAAGATGGCAAATTGCTTGAGCCAAATTAATTGGACAGTTTTACTAGATGGTAATATTAGCAACGCAGAAGAAAAAATGAATGCTTTCAAAACTATTGGATTAATGCAAAAAAGAATCTTTGAATTCACTAAAGTTAAAAGAAGGGCACATAGCAACACAGGTCTAAATTTGCTAATGAATCACATTCAAAAGCCCCAATTAGATTATTTTTACAGGCTCAAAGAAGATAACTGTCAGGAGAACAGGGATAGGTCAATTAACAGATAGTTTTTTTTTTTGTTCATTCACAGGATGTGGGCTTCACTGGCTGGGCCAGCATTTATTGCCCATCCCTAGTTGTCCTTGAGAAGGTGGTGGTGAGCTGCCTTCTTGTACCACTGCAGTCCATATGGTGTAGGTACACCTTCATTGCTGTTAGAGAGAGAGTTGCAGGATTTTGACCCAGCGACAATGAAGGAATGGCTATGTATTTCCAAGTCAGGATGGTGAGTTACTTGGAGTGGAACCTCCAGGTGGTGTTGTTCCCATCTATCTGCTGCCCTTGTCCTTCTAGGTTGTAGTGGTCATGTGTTTGGAACGTGCTGTCGAAGGAGCCTTGGTAAATTCATGCAGTGGCTTTTGTAGATGGTACACAATGCTGCTACTGTGCGTTGGTGGTGGAGGGAGTGAATGTTTGTGGATGTGGTGTCAATTAAGTGGGTTGCTTTGTCCTGGACAAATGTAAGCTATGGACAATAGCAAACTATTACCAATGCGATGAAAAGGTAACTGAAGAAGATGATAGCGGGCATCTAAGATAATAATAGAAAGATCTCTTTTTAGTTATGACTATAAAGGGCTATTGAAGGATTACTCAGGGCAGAATAATGTGAGTACCTCTCTTCAGTTCCAAAGAAGAGTCATATTGGACTCGAATCATTAACTCTGTTTTTCGCTCTCCAGGCTGCTGTATTTTTCCAGCCCTTTCTGCTTATATTTCAGAATAATATGAACCCTCAGGTTATGTTGAAGGTTTTAAATGGCTATTTTGTGTAGGGCTCACAATCGAAGATGAAGCTGAATTACCAATACTGCATAGTAGGGTTCATGCTAAAGAAGATATTCAAAAAAGAGAAGGGAAGTTCTACTAGTGTCCTGGCCAATATTTATCTCTCAACCAACTCTACCAAAACAGACTTATCTCATTGGTTTTTATAGAGCCTCGCTATACTGAATTAGCTGCTGCACTTCCCGTCATTACAATAGTGACTACACTTCAGAAGTACCTAACCTGTTGCAAAGTGCTTTGGGATGGCCTGAGGATATCACAGCTTCACAGAATTGTTACGAAGCAGAAGGAGGCTATTCATCCCATCGTGTCTGCACCAGCTCTCCAAATGAACAGTTCCATTACTGGCATTCTCCCTCCTTCTCCCCATAGTCCTGCATATTCTGCCTTTTCAAAAAACAGCCTAATACCCTCTTGAATGCTTTGATTGAACCTGCCTCCAACACCCTCTCAAGCATTGCAGTGCATTCCAAATATTACTCGCCTGCAGTGCGAAGAAGTTTTTTCACGTATCACTTTTGCTTCTATTGCCAATTATTTTAAATCTCTGTCCCCTTATTCTCTATTCTTTCATGAGTGGGTACAGTTTCTCCCTATCTACTCTGTCCAGACACCTCATGGCTTTGAATAACTCTATCAAATTTCTTCTCAGCCTTCTTTTCTCCAATCTATATTCATAACTGAAGTTCCTCATCCGTAGAACCATTATCGTGTATCTTTTCTGCACCCTTTCCAATGCCCTCACATTCTTCCTAAAGTGCAGCAGCCAGAACTGGACACAGGACTCCAGCTGAGGCCGAACTAGTGTTTTATACAAGTTCAACATAACCTCCTTGCCCTTATTCTCTCTGCCCCTATTAATAAAGCCTAGGATACAGTGCGCTTTATTAAACACTCTCTCAACCTATCCTCTCACTTTCAATTACTTATGCACATATACACCTAGGTCCCTCTGCTCCTGCACCCCCTTTAGAATTGTACCTTTATTTTATTGTCTTTCAATGTTCTTCCTACCAAAATGAATCATATCACATTTCTCCACATTGAAATTCATCTGCCACCTTTCCACTCATGTCACCAGCTTGTCAATGTTGTTTTGAAGTTCTACACTATCTTCCTCAAAGATCACAATGCTTCCAAGTTTCGTATCATCCGCAAGCTTTAAGATTTGTGTCCTGTACACCAATATCTGGGTCATTAATATGTATTAGGAAAAGCAAACATCTCAACACCGCCCCCTGGGGAACGCCATTACAGAACATTCCTCCAGTCTCAAAAACAACCATGCACCATTACTCTCGGTTTCCTGTCACTCTGCCAATATCCATATTACTACTGTCCCTTTTACTCCGTGAGATACAACTTTGTTCACAAGTCTGGTGTGTGGCACTGTATCTAATGCCTTTTGGAAGGTGTTATTTGCATGCAAGCTCTTCCTTTCTTTCATTCTTTAATGCATGATGGGATATGAGTTTAGTTGCCTCGCTTATAACAAAGGTATGGATGGGAACAAATTACTCCACGATACTCCTGCACTCCTCCTAATCACTAATTACAGAAGGTCATTGGAAGGTATCTGTTAATAGGTCACTGCTGATCTCCTCACTTGGGGAATGGTATACAATGTTAGAAAAGCCTACGTGGAATAGAAAAAGCAATTAAAAATGGATTCCAAAAACATGAAATGTAGGTAAAATGCTGACCATAATTTATGGAATTTCTTGCAGGATTGTTGAGCAACATTTACCACAAACAGGTTGAGACCAGAAGCTTTGAAACTCTGGGCATATTCCATGGAAATATATTTCATGCTAGCACCTTTGGAGTAAGAGGAACTGACTATTCAGCTGACGACTATGTAGTGAAGAAGAAAAGAATTTGACCTGTGTTCATAATGAAGCTTTGAACTGAAGCCAAGTTAAACAAAGCACTAAAAGCAATATTGTCGCCCATGATGCTATTGATGTTGTATTAAAACTTGTATTGTGTTGAATGAATTTGAAATTAGCTTTGAAAAACCAACGTAGTTGCTATGCTTTATGTAACAGAAACATGAAATAGTCCCAAAGCTGTATCAACTTCACTTAGTGAACTCTAATTAGCCATCAGTCTCATTCCAGTAAATTACTTACTGGACGATAGGGTATGGTAGCACAATGTAATCAGCTAGAGGCCTGGGGCAGAATTTTTCAGATGGTGGGGTTTCTCGCCCTGCCACCCAAAAAGTCATACCCTTGCCGATCACAACAGCCCTGGAGCTATTTAATGCTCCAAGGAACCATTAATTGGCTGGTTATGGTACTTCTGCCCCTCACTCACCCTGCCTCAGAGCCAATCTGATTGATGGGCAGCTCTGTAGTCCTAGCAGCACCAGTGGTAGCAGTGGCCAGGACTGGAATACGAGCAGTCCTCAGGTTGCAAGTTTTGGAGTCCAGGACCAGCTTAAGTGCGGGAGATCTCACAATGGGATAGGAAGCTGATTCAGAAGGTAGGTAGGTGTCTTGATGGAGAGGGTGAGGGGGAAGGAACACCCGTGAGGAGCACAGTTTTGGGGGGGGATCCTCGTTTGGAAAGACGTCCATTTAGGGATGAGCCGTCCCCACCGCCCTGCCCCCATCCACAATTCCTACCCGAGGCCTGAGCCGGGTGACCTGCCTGACTTCCCCAATACCCCTGAAACCTTCACACCAGCCTCAAAATTGAGGCAGAATGGGAAGCGGTTCTGAAGTGGCCATTAATTGGCCACTTAAGGGCCTTAATTTTGGCGAGAGCAGGTGGGTCACCCTAGGCCTTAGCCATCCTCCATAAAATTACAGGCAGATCAGGATGGCAGGAAGGACCCAGGAATTTTATGGCTCCCCCACCCTCCTCCCCTCCCCACCTGCAAACCTACCAACAGGAGACTGTGAAATCCTGCCCCTGGCATAATCATTTAGAGACATGAGTTCAAATCCCACCATGACAAAGAGGAATTGAAATACAGTTAATTAAATAAGTCTGGTATAAAGAAGCTAGTATCAGTAATGGTGACGTAAAACTATTGGGTTGTTTCACTAGTGTCCTTTAGGAAAGGAAATTTGCTGTCCTTATCTGCTCTGGCCTAAATGTGCTCCAGATCCACGGCAATATAGTTGGTTCTTAACTTCCCTCTGACATGGCCTATAGCCAGCCACTAAATATTCCTTTTGGAACATTCTATTGAGAAGACATTAAAAATTCAACATATCTATCCTGTAGATTTAACAGCTGCTTTGTCCAAATACTTACAGAAACTAATCCGTAATGACTCCACAGACTCAGGCCAGGATTTTCCGAGCCCGCTGACATCGGGCGTTTTCGTTGAGGTGAGCAGACAATATGGCGCGATTGGTTTCACAATGGCGTGAAACCAGTTTGCAATCAGCCTGCCGAATGCAGGGCACATTTCCTGCCATCCATCGTTGGGAACCTCATTGTAGTACATCAACATATCAATATGAGGCCAGCCCACAGGACACATTCCCCCTGCCACTGGATCGTCTGCCCACATCGGCAGGTAAACAAGCCAACATGTTTCACAACAGCACATAAGTGACGTGCAGCTGGTGGGCTGCACTTCACTCAGGACTTAAAGGTTTGTTTGCCTACCTTGCTTCAGTCATCAGCACCAAGCTTCACAGACAGCACCACATCACTTTTAGGGGTGTGAGGGCATCTGTTGATCTGTGTAAGTGGCCTCAAGATGGTGAAGGCTGAGGACGCAGTCACCAGAGGAGATTAGGCCAGGTGGACATGTGAGCGTACATGTGAGAATGGGTGGTGATGTCCCTTGAGCTGGTAGTGAGTGAGATGCCAGTGAATGTGTGATGGGCTTGATTGTGTGAGTTTAGAGTGATGAGATGGTTTCCATACCCTGGCTGCATGGATGGGATCATTCATCCTCTATCTGCAATGGATGGCCAACCTCTTCTGTGCAGCATTGGCACTGATCACTGCTGCCATTGCCCAGCAAGCCAGAGTGGTAATGTAGCTGCCTCTCCTATAGCCAGGGTGGGGGTAGAGCACATCCCAGTAGGCCTCAGCGAGATCCAAAAGGCGCTCGAGGGTTGCAGTGTTCTTGCCTTTTGGGGCCATGTCTTCTTTGCCGCAGTCCTGGGCTGGATGCGCAGAGTGTGGCTGTACTTTACACATGGTGCCTAGCATGATGAAACGACAAGATGATGGGGTGGCGGGTGAATGAGAGCCTGCCCACCATAGAAACGGCATGTTTCCTGGGAATGCATAAGTAATGCGGAAGGTTTGGCATGATACAGCGTGAAAACTGGCCATCGCGGCCAGCTGGTAAAATGTTGTTCTACCCACCCACTACTGCACTTAATGCAAATCTGGGACGATTCCACCCTTGGTGGCTGCAACATGAAATTCCACAGAATGGGTGTGAGGAAAACCCATTGTATCACAAGGGTATGCAAATGGGCAAGGTTCATACCCATTGTGTGTCAATGCTCATGTCGTCAGGGACTATTTGCATGCACAATGGGAACACTGATACTACGGTCACCTGACAGAAATCAGCTTGTGAAAAGAAACGTTTATTAAGACATTTTTAAGAGCAGCCTCATGTCAGACAGCCTTGGAGATAAGAAGATGACAGAGGGAAGAGATCCCACCCAGTAAACGAAAAACCCTGCCTAGAATCCACTAATAGGCAAAGAGGTGGAGCTAGCTATTTACCTACAGATTTGAAGAACCAAGCCAGATCTTCATTACAGGGGCTCACTCTCATCTCAACTGGAACAAAGCCATTGCAAAATCTTTTAGCCAGTTGAATTTGCTGTTACAAGTAGTTGGCCACGACAAATTTGTCATCAGAAATGTCCAAACTCCATTTCCTCAGTGAACCGAAAGAGAATGATGAAACCTACAGCTTCCATCACGAAAGACTCAAGAGTTTTGGTGACTTTTTCGACTTTTAAAAAAAAACCTAAGTTCATGCTGCCTCTCCTGTAATCATCTTTTCTTGTGTGTGTGGGTGCTGTTGGAATACATTCGGATATTGAAAAATAAACATTTACTCTTCCTTTTTTAAAAACCTATGAGCAAACCTGCTGCCTTGTGTCTGTTCTTGAGAGTCACAGCACTCAAGGGGTTAAACCATTTCTTCTTGAAACACATCTTGTTATGGTCAGTCAAGAGGTGGAAAAGGGGAGTTCCATCCGACCACCTCTCTGTCATGCACATCATCCTGACTTAGGCTTATACTTCCATTCCTTTACCATCTTTGAATCAATATTATGATATTTCCTACCTAACCTAATCGTCAGAGCATCATCTGCCTGACGATTGTAGCTTCAAACATTTTCTCAGGACACTGAGAGATGACCAATGAATGTACCACATCACCCATACCCTGGGAATAAAATGTTAAAAAGCCTTGCCTCTTTTTACATAAAAGATATATTGACAAGTATAACAGCTTGTTTACTTGAGTGCTCTTGTACTTTGCTGTTATTATTGTATCTCTCATGATCCAGCAAGCTTGCCAGCCCTGACTATTATCAAAACCATTGCAAAATCTTTTAGCCAGCTGAATTGCTGCCAATTCATTATACAGATTGCATAGAAGTTAGGTGAATTAAACAGCTGTTTAACCTGAGTCATTGTGTTAGGATGAGCAGCTTTCTGAAAAAAATGTCAATTTATGATCATAAATGTATCAGTGCAAATTGTATGCCGAGTTGCAATTCACAGAACACAGAAATAAATGGAGTTGGCTGGTGGTTCCTCCGCCAACAAGCTACCAGAACACCAGAATTCTCCAGGGTGACAGGAAACATTGCTGACATCACCTAGTTCCCATGAGCATTCCTTTACTTTCAGAAGGGGTCCATCTTCCCTTATTATTAAAACCACAATTGAACTAAAACTTGTTTCCTTAGGTATATAGTCATCCTGAGTGACTCATTATATTTTAAAAGTAAAATGGAGCCTGTCTGCATATTGTCACCTCCTTGAAAGTAGAAATCCGTGAACCAAATTGTTTTTTAATTCATTCACAGGATGTGGGCTTCGCTGGCTGGGCCAGCATTTATTGCCCACCCCTAATTGCCCTTGAGAAGGTGGTGGTGAGCTGTCTTCTTGAACTGCTGCAGTCCTTATGGTGTAGGTACACCCACAGTGCTGTTAGGAAGGAAGTTCCAGGATTTTGACCCAGCGGCAGTGAAGGAACGGCGATATATTTTCAAGTCAGGATAGTGAGTGACTTGGAGGGGAACTTGCAGATGGTGGTGTTCCCATCTATCTGCTGCCCTTGTCCTTCTAGGTGATAGTGGTTTGGGTTTGGAAGGTGCTGTCTAAGGAACCTTGGTAAATTCCTGCAATGCATCTTGTAGATGGTACACACTGCTGCTACAGTGCGTCGGTGATGGAGGGAATGAACGTTTGTGGATGTGGTGTCAATCAGGCAGACTACTTTGCCCAAGACGGTGTCCAGCTTCTTTAGTGTTGTAGGAGTTGCACTCATCCAAGCAAGTAGGGAGTATTCCATCACACTCTGGAATAGTATTCCAGAGATCCAGGGTAATGCTCTGGGGGGCCAGGGCTCGAATCCCACCACAGCAGATGATGGAATTTGAATTCAATAAAAATATGGAATTAAAAGTCTAATGGTGACCATGAAAGCATTGTCGATTGTTGTAAAAAACCATCTGGTTCACTAATGTCCTTTAGGGAAGGAAATCTGTCGTCCTTTCCTGGTTTGGCTTACATATGACTCCAGACTCACAGCAATGTGGTTGACTCTTAAATGCCTCTGAATGGCCCAGCAAGCCACTCAGTTGTAACAAACCACTACAAATAGCTCAACACTGACTTGCAATGAATTTGGATTGCAAATGATATTGCATGATATATTGTTTCTTCTGCACCTAGGGAGCACATTCCACAACAAACAACTACTAATGTACCAGGGGAAAAATTGATGATGAGAACTTTCAGATAGAAAAAAAAGCATGGACATTCCTCAAAACTGCAAAACCCTTCTTCACCAAACTGAAAGTGAATCTACAGTGTATGAGACAAAGGCTGTTCCAAGTCCTCTGTTATCTCTCTTTTACCTGAGGTCTTGATGTTTGAAATAATGTTCCTTCCTATCTATATATCTAAAATAATGGGGTAGGAGAAACAAATTTGGCTGCTTCATATCACCTTAAGACATTTTCTGTGTACAGAGAAACTTTGTGTTTCTTTGTGACTGCCTAGCTATGTCAAAGGCTACCAGAAAGTAATATACAAGATGAATTGAAGCCTATCATCGCAGTGCCAAGATGAAAAACTGACAGATCATAACAAAAAGAAAAATAGTTTCCATTTCTGGCTACTGTAAGTAAGAAACTAACAGTCAAGGGAGCTCCTGCACTGAAAAATGTATGCAATAAGCAGCCTACAAAAAGAAGGGGCTTACAAGGGTGATCATGTGAGTAATCAATTTACATTCAACTCTAACTGCATGATCATTACACTTGTAGTAAATTAAATAATTAGTTCCCTCTTTAAGTACACCCTGATCAAACAATTATCCCACCAAACACTGCAGTTTGAATTATCAGACTTGACCTGAGGCACAACAGTTGCAAAGTGAAAATTATGTCCTGTTCACTGAGACGTTTAACCATTTCATAGAAGTGTTTGTAATGATCTAGAAGTTCTGTGTGATAAGGGTGTTGCTGAAATAAATGTTCAGACCAAAAGTCTGAAGAGTGATATCTTGTTGTCATTTTTTTTTAGTTCTGTTAATTATGGAAAATTATGCTATCATTTTGTTAGAAATTCCTGCTGAGTTGCATCTGGTTCGTAGGTATTTCATTTGCAGCATGTCATGCAGGTGTGAAATTTTATAGTTTGAATCTGAAAATGAAGACAGCAAAAAAATAGAAATTACCTCAGCCATCTGGAGTGCTTCTTTAACCTAAATTTAAGTTTATGCCAGTGAAAGGAGACCAAAAAACACATTTCTTTATCAAAGAATTTGATGGGCAGAATTTTACATCCTGTGGGCGGGCGAGCACCCAACCAAATCGGGCGTAAAATCACTCGAGAAAAGGCGGGCGAGCGTCCCAACAGCATCCCTCGCTTGCGCGATATTTTGCTCAGCGGGTGCCGCAAAAGTCAGAAGCATGCCCGCCAACAATTAAGCCCATTAACGGCACAATTGTCTCTGATCTTTTGTGGTCTGTCAACCTTACGCTTGGCGGACGGGCAAATCGGCCAGGCGGATTTTGCATTTTTCATGAAACCTCATCCAAGGGCAGGATGAGGTTTCCATTATTAAATAAAATAAGGTTAAAAATCTAAGGACAGCATTTTTATCATCTATATGTTCAGGTGCCTGATTTTGAAGCTTGGAATTTTTTTTCCTGGTCTGAATTTTGCCGTCAGCGAGCAGACGTAAAATGATGCGCGCTGACACCGGGTGAAACCCCCAACATCATTCCGTCTCATTTAAATCTTCAGGAAGACGGGTCCACAGCAAAATCAGCTGCGGGCCCGCCGATCTGTCAATGGTCAATTGAGACCATTGACAGGATCACTAACACAACTAAAGGACCTGCCCGTCCAACCTTAAGGTTGGCGGGCAGGCCAGGAGCCCCGGCGGGGAATAGAAAAAACATGAAACCTCATCCACCGGCGGGAAGAGGTTTCATGTGGGGATTTAAAAAGTTTAATGCATTTTTAGTGTAATTTATGAACATGTCGCATCTCATGTAACATTGTCACATGAGGGGGACATGTTAAGGATTTTTTTATTATTTTTAATGTTTGTACAACTTTCAGCAATATCCCTGAGGCAGCACTTAGCCTCAGGGAGATGTGTGCTTTTTCGTGCGTATGCTTTTGCGCAATCCCCCCACCCACCCAGGAAGCGCATAGCGCTTCCCGCCGGGCGTCACGCTGGGTGGGCCTTAATTGGCCCGTTCACGTAAAATGGCAGCGGGGCCCACTTCTCCACCGGAGATTCGGTTGGGCCCGCACGCCCAGAAGGCAGAAAGTTCTGCCCCCAAATTTTCAAAACTTTACTTCATGGTTTTTGGGTCTGCAGCTCCCTGAGGCAGCTCTCTGCCTTCAGGGAGCTTCCTGTCAGTGCTCGCCCGCAGTGACATCATCGCCCATCCTCCTCCCGCCCCCATCCTGACAACGCTGAGCTTTTATGCACGCATTTCACACTGGATGACCGATAATTAGCCAGCCAACATGAAATCACGGTCAGGGGCCAATCACAGCCAGCGATCCGTTTCCTGACCATTCCTGGGCCCGCTGATCCTGCCCGCCTGCCAAGCTGAAAATTCAAGCCAATGAGATTACAGTGATTTGCATATATTCCATGAACACCTCTTGTACTTTTGGCCCCATGATCTCCATACAATGAATTCCCATTACTCCTCCCAGGCTCGAGGGGCCAAATGGCCTACTCCTGCTCCTATTTCCTATATCCCTATGTTCCAATTTCAACTTTGCCATCAGTGAGGTATCATGGAAATGCCAGTCTTGGCTCAGTGATCACACCCTCATCTTTGAGTCAGATGGATATACTGACAGGGTCCACTCCAAAGACCTATGCACATAATCTAAAGTGATACTTCAGTACAGTACTAAGCGAATGTTGCACTGTCAGAGGTGCTGTCTTTTGGGTAACATGTTAAATCAAAGCACCACCTGCCCTCTAAGGTAGATATAAAAAATTCATTGTCACTATTCTGAAGTGAAGGAGAGAATTTCTCCAGTCCCTCAACAGTATTCTTCAACCAGCATCACTAAATCAGAAGATCTGGTCATTTATCTCATAGAGTTATAGAATGGTACAGTCCATTGAACCCATGCCTGCTCTTTGAGATAGCTATCCAAATAGTCCCACTCCCCTGCTCTTTCCTCATACCCTTGCAAGATTTTATTTCCCTTTATCCAATTCCCTTTTGAAAGTAATCATTTAATCTGTTTCCCCATGTCACCTCTGGTTCTTTTGCCAATTACCTGAAATCTGTGTCCTCTGGTCCTGGACCTTTCTACTACTGGAAACAGCTTTTACTTACTTCCTGATCAACCTTCAAGATTTTAAGCACCTCCATTAAATCTCTCCTTAACTTGCTCTACTGTAGCTCCTCTAGTCCCTCTATTAACTGAAGTCTTTCCTATCTGATAGTATTCTAGTAAATCACCTCTGCACCCACTCTAAACTTTGACATGCTTCGTAAAGTGTGGTGTCCAGAAATGCCAACAGTACTCCAGCAGTGTCGCATCGCTCTTGTGGGACTTTGCTATGTGCGATTTGGCTGCTATTTCCCTCCCCTAAATTGTGACTACATCTCAAATGTACTTCATTGGTTGCAAACCTTAAAACCTGGGGGAAAAAATGCTGCTACTCATAAGGTTAGGCATTCTTAAGCAGAGGACATGGAAACCTCAGTTATAATATAGAATGAAAGGTTGAAAGATGGCTCATGTTAGAAGGATGTGTAAACAATTTTGAGCTTGTGGTATTAGAGGTTGTGGTGTAGAAGTTTAGGCATTCAGTTTATCTATTGCTTCTTTGGGTAAACTTCAACAAACATAAATACATGTTTTGGAAACTGTTTCTAAAACCAAACATAATCCTGCACAAAGTGTGGACAGCACACTAATAGCTAACGGTGATATTAAGATTATTATATTTCAGAAAAATACAGAGGCTAGAAATAAAAATTATTGGAAGTCACAAGAATTTATCTTCCCACCAAATATTAAATATTTGGCTTTGTTTTCTCTGCACTTTACAATAACCTAATTCAGGTTTTCAAGCAGGATAAAAGGAATTGATGAAGTTGATCATGGCTAATTGTCCAAGAGCCAGAGAAATGCAACTTTTATTAAAATAAAAAGAATTAGAAATAAGAAGGGAAGTGAGGCAAAAATATTTGACCCAATGGGTTGTGGAACAAGTTACCAAAGAATTGCTTTGAAGCAGAAAGCATAAATTGATTCAAAACCAACTAGAGGAGAGATTTTCCAATTTGGTAATCCCAGCACACACCAGGGTCTAAATTTTCTGCTCGTCAGGCAGGCGGAGCAGACCCAATCGCGGCCATGCCACCATTTTGCGTGGGCAGGCCAATTAAGGCCCACCCAGCGTGACATCTGCAGGGAAGCGCTATACACTTCCTGTGCGGGCGGGGTGTAATCCCTAAAATCGAGAGTGCGCTCTTTCAGGCATGTGCACAAAAGAGTGCACTCATCTCCCTGAGGCTAAGTGCTGCCTCAGGGAGATCGGCTCTACTTTCAACAGTATTAAAAATAGAGGGAAAAAAATTCCCTTACATGTCCCGTCACGTGACAATGTCACATGAGTTGGGACATGTTTATAATTTCCATAGCAACATTATTAAAATGTTGGATGAGGTTGGATGAGGTTTCATGTTTTTTCTAATTGCCGCTGGGCTCCTGGCCTGCCCGCCAACCTTAAAGTTGGACGGCCAGGTCCTTTAATTGCTTAATTGATCCTATCAATGGCTTCAATTGGCCATTAACAAGTCGGTGGGCACGCAGCCGATTTTGCTGAGCCCCCGCCTTCCTGAAAATTTAAATGGGGCAGGGTGAGGTCAGGAGTTCCGCCCTGTGTCATCCCGCATTATTTTACGCATCGGCAAGCAGGCCACGCCCCTGCTCGCCGATGGTAATATCCTGCCCCAGGAGTTCTGACTGAGAAATGCCAGCTCAAGCCTTTGATTTTCTAGCAGTAAATTTTAATAGAGCAAAAATCATCGGGGAGGTCAGCAAACAGTTTCCAAATAAATCTTCTTAATGTATGCCAGAATGGAAAATTTCCCCTTAGATAGTTCTCTGCGAGAAAAAATAAAACTGAGGAATACATTAAGAAGGCAGGTAGATTGAGCTAATATTGGGTTCATTATGCCTGTTCCTTATTTTGATGAGTGATTCTCCAAACCTGACCATATCATCAGGAAAGGAATTCAAAATGTTAGCTGGCTAAGAAGGGTAAATTAGGAGCAAGTCATCCTCAGTTCACTATCATTAGTTTATCTCAAGATCACATGAAAGAGTTTAAGAAAGACTCGCTGTTTTGCTCTATTAACCAGGAAACAGAGGCATTTTTTTCATTCTTTCACGGGATGTGGGTGTCGCTGGCTTGGCCAGCATTTTTATTGACTCCCATTGACTCCAGTTTTGCTAGGACTCCTTGAGGTCACACTCACCTCCGGAGTTCAGCTCTTTTGTCCATGTCTGGACTAAGGTTGTAATGAGGTCAGGAGCTGATCAGCCCTGGCAGAACCAAAGCTAAGTGTCAGGGAGCAGGTGGTTTCTGAGTAAGTTCCACCTGATAGCACTGTCGATGACCCCTTCCATCACTTTGCTGATGTTCAACACTAGACTGATGGGGTGGTAATTGGCTGGGTTGGGTTTATCCTGCTTTTTGTACATAGGACATACTGGGGCAATTTTCCACATTGCTGGATAGATGCCAGTTTTGTAGGTGTACTGGAACATCTTGGCTAGGGGTGCGACAAGTTCTGAAGCACAAGTCTTCAGTACTATTGCTGGAATATTGTCAGGGCCCTTAGCCTTTGAAGTTTCTGGCATCTTCAGCCATTTCTTGATATCACCTGGAGCGAATCGAAATGGCTGAAGGCTGGCATCTGTGATGCTGGGAACTCAGGAGGAGGCGGATATGGGTCATCCATTTAGTACTACTGGCTGAAGATTGTTGCAAGAGCTTCAGCCTTGTCTTGTGCACTGATGTGCTGGGCTCTCCCATCATTGAGGATGAAAATGTTTGTGGAGCCTCCTCTTCTAGTTAATATATAATGGAGGACATCAAAAAAGTCAGGGATAGGAAATAAATGTGAATGGTTCATGTGCACCTGCAATAATTATCATTTCTGCTCCCCCACCCCACCTGCCATCCCCCAAATATTACCATAGCAGACAAGTGGTTCAAGTTCAAACCCATTGTAGGTAGCAGAAACATAATGCCAACCAATATTGAAATCATTTTGTAAAAAGGTGATTGCCAATTTTGCTTTTTAAGAAAACTTCAAAGAAAATTTATTTCTCATTTGTTAATGATTGAATTTTAACCAGGGAATTTTCATGCTAGGAGTTACCAGCAAAACTAGTCAAAATGATTTATATTACTGCAAGATGACTGTATATTAGTTCAGGGGCCTGGAAATGACTATCAGCAATATCAACAGATGAAGAATAAGCATGTTCATATGGCATTCCTCTGTCCACTATTTTAATACAGGATTTTACCCATTTATTTTCAAGGGGTTATTATTTTCAAGGGGTTATTATCTCCAAGATAAAATGGATAGGAAAGTCATCTGAACGTGTTTTGACATTAATTTCACCAGAAGTAATTTCTAAGCTATGAACTTTCTTACCAGCTTACAATCGTTTACATCATTCATTCGGTAAGCATACCTGACTGCAATTCCCCTTTAATAAACTATTACTTTAAAAAAGTACATTTTTGCACTATTTTAAACAATCACCAAAAACTAAAATTACCCCAAAATATTCGTAATACATTCCTGTCTGCATTACTTTAGAGCAGGATTTAACCAATTTAAAATTTTACAAAAATTAATTTAAAAACACAAGTTTAATGTTATTATTTCAAAGAGATACAGTATCATAGGAATTTAGGAACAGGGATAGGATCTTCAGTGCCTTGAGCCTCTGCTGCCATTCTGTCATATCATTGCTGAATCTTAACTCTATTTAGTCACCTTTGTTCCACATCCCTTGACACTCTTACCTAACAATTATCTGTCTATTGCTGTCTTAAAAATTTCAAGCGGCTCCGCATCCACAGGCTTTGTGGTCAAACTTTGTATCATTAACAATGATGTCCTGTCAGCAGAAAATCTTTGCTTCAATAGTAAGCAATCCAAAATTACTAATTTTATTGGTTGCCATTATGGTGTGAGCCATGACTCTTAGTAGCACTCTTTTCTTTGAGTCAGAAATTTGTGGGTTCAAGTACAGGGTTTGAGCATATAATCTCGGCTGACACTTCAGTGCATTATTGAGGAGGTGCTACATTGTCAGAGGTGCCATCTAGTGATGACATGTTAAATTCAAGACCACACCTGACCTCACCTGCAGAGGTAAAGGATCCTGTGGCACTACTCCAGGAAGAGCTGGGAAGTTATCCCTCAAGTTGTTTGTGGGGCCTTGTTCTCTGCAAATTGGCTGCCAAAGTGCTTCTCTTACAACCGTGACAATGAGGGGAGTTTTAACATGGGGAAGTGGGTGGTATTGGAAGCAGATAGTTGGGAGTTTGGCAGGGAGCGGGAGATGCAATTAAATTCCCCAAAATAGTAGCTTATCAGGAAGCCAGCTCCACATCACAGACTTCCAACTTATATTCAGGTGGGACAGAGGATGAGTAGCCAACCTGACAGTTGCAGCAAAGTGAGGACAGCCACTTGGAGCATTTCCTGTGGGCTTGGAGGAGCGGGAATGGTTCTTCCTGGTCCCCCCATACAACCTAATATCAGACACCAGTATCCCCCACTAGGATTGGACCACCCCTGCCCCACCATCCCCCCCATCCCCCCACCACCACAACATCTGGGATAGGACCCCCCCCCCCCACCCCACCCACCACCCCCCCCCCACCCCCAACCCCTTGGGATCAGACCTACCTGTATGTTTAGACATACATTCCCCATCAGACTGGAATCCAAGCTTGTCGATCAGGCTGATTTATGGGTGATGAAACTGTTAGTGTCATCAAAGGTATGCTGCAGAGGTAAAACTCCACAGCATGTTGGGATTTTGGAAATCCCAGGCTTTGGCAATTCCCAAATACTACCAGGTCCCCTTTCCCCACCTTCTTCCAGTGAGGTAAAAACAGGAACAAGTACAATAGGAAGAACCAGTAAAAAGTGGTATCACGGCAGAGTATGTTCTCTACCACAGGGTAAGGATAAACATTCACTGAATCACTGTTGTGGAAAAGAAAATAAAATAATGATGCATCATTATGGTCTTCAAGGGATCAGTGATCTGCATGTAGCTTCTGGCAGCAGCTTTTCCCAGTAGGATCATTTCAAAATAGTGACAAAGAAGGAAGGAGTAGTGTATAACACTGTCATGAATTTCGGGTGACACAGTAAAGCAGGAAGACAATCATTAAACAGTTTAACCACCCTTGGGTCCCAAAAATGAGTCACTATTGTTGAAGTATTTCTTACCTATCTGTTACAATTTTTATATAAGATCATTAAATCCATCTTTCTGAAAACAGCATGAGACAAAGAGTACAGTAACATCATTCTCTTGTGAATAAACTTTATTGGCAGATGGAAATGAAAGACTATTAAAAAACCTTCATGACATCAATGGAAGGAAATTGCAAACCTTTGTGACATAGGAAAAATAGCCAACTAAGAGCAGTAGACATGCATCACAAAGTTCTGTTCAAATTGGACACGTGTTCTCTACCTAGCACTGTCATCAAGATGAAGGATGTAAGTCCTAGGGAGAAGAACATTTATCCATTTTGAGCATTGATTTTCCACATCCAGTAATCTTGATAAGCCATAAAGAAGCATTTGACATTGGTTTAATACTTCCCCACATCTATGAGAAACATCTTTAATGCTTCACATGAGTGAGTTACTTTGAAGTGCAATGGCAACTACTATAATGCCGCAGTCATTTTATGCAAGTAACCACAAACAGAAAATGCCATGATTATTAATGAGTTAAGTGACCATTTAATTTACTTGTGGTATTGTTGAATGAGGGAGGAATGTTGGTCAGGGAGAACGCTCTGCTCTTCTTTAAATGTTGCAATGTGATGCCTGTTACTGGGCGAGGTATAGAACAAAATAACTTTCCACTTTGGCTGTGTGCTGTTTATTTAAATTTTCTAGTCAGACACTATAAGGTAGATTTTGACTTATTGGTGCCAGTCTCAAAGAATACTCTTGCACCTCAATAATCAGCTAGCTGGGGTCTGGTGGTAGGTCCTCATGGTGGGAGAGAGTAGAGGGGGTGTGGTACATACTGAGGTTCAGCAAGGTCAGGTTGGCAATAGCCAGCAGTATTTTTCTGGAACCAGCTGAAGCACTTCTGTTATTTCTCATTCCACAAAAAAAAATTAATGTTATTTTACCCCTTTTCAAAATGGACATTCAGCAAGCTCCACCATAACAAATCCCTGAAGAAGGGTCATACGGACTCAAAACGTTAACTCTGTTTCTCTCTCCACAGATGCTGCCAGGCCTGCTGAGTTTTTCCAGCATTTTCTGTTTTTATTTCAGATTTTCAGCATCCGCAGTATTTTGCTTTTACCCTAAATATTACAGTTAGGTTCCAATCCACACCATAGGGACCCCATTTTTTGTGAAAATATTGCCCACTGCTTGATTCAGGCAGGCACTTTGGCCATGTAATGATAGACCCCTAGGAAAATTACAGCAAGTAATTCATCAAAGTTGGGATAAGTGGTAAGTTAAGTAGGATCTTACCTTCTGTTAATGCTGATTTTCCCAAATAAAAATTGCCTTAAGCTCCCAATGTGAGAGATGGCGATACTAAATTATGGATACTATAGTGCTTGGGCCGAAACCCACTAGAAGACAGATTGAGATAATCAAAATGAATTTCCAATTATGCAAGAGAATCTTTGATATGTACCCTGAAAAGGCAGCTGGAACATAGGTCTCATCTGAAGGACAGGATGGAAAGACAGCAATTCTAACACATTGCACTACACATTCCTCTGGGAAGTGAATTCTTGATTAAATTAGTTTCTTTACACTACATGCTACCACAAGTAAGTACAGATTCCTCAGGTTGCTTTCAGTTTTGCAGCCAAGAAAGTGACAGTTTTGTGAAATGCAAATAGCAGGATTTCACTCCAGTGTGATTCATAGAGATCTCCTCTGTGAAGCATTAAAGATGGACTATTTTGCAAAGAACGGCTATAAATTAAGTCAGCTACTTTCTGCGGTGTCTGCTGCTGCAATTTGGTGGGAGCTGATTATATTGTTCTTTTAGAGGGGGCTGCAAATACCCTCATGGTTAACTGGAGTGAAATACATATGCATGAACATTTTATGTAAACAAAAAAAGTAATACTGTGGAATTAACAATAAAGCGAGCCATTATTGGATGCAAAATGAATGGGATCTATTGAAAAAAGCTGAGGCTTTCGAGAAAGTATCAATAAAAATGGCAATAAAACTGGCATAAAAGAAAATAATTATTCAGACAAAGGAACAGCTACACTCCCTTTTTCTCAGACACTTTAACTATCTGCCACCTTTATACTATTAAATGAATACTGAGGCGGAGACCTCAAAGTCATTGCCTTAATATTTTTTCCCATGTCTCAAAGATCCTATATTATGATAAAGGGTCTGAATTTTAAACCTATTAATTATTATCACGTGATATGTAGCGCCAGATAATGCATGTGGCATGGAAGATTACAGTTGATTGTAGCTCCGGGTTTACATCACTACTTCTTTGTCCAAGGTGCTTTCTCAGCATTAAGGTGGACCATTAGCTGAGAAACAAGAAAATTCTCCAGACTAACGTTCCATGGGTAGCAATTATGAGAATCCTAGAAAAACTATTGAACTTCTCAGAGTGATATTCAGCATATATGAATGATTAATGGCTGCCTCAGACCCGAGTTCTCAAACTCCCTTAAAATGAAATATTCACACATTGGAACACATTAATACAGGCCATTAAGATGGAAAATGTCAATGGTGCAAAGCCCCTAATTGATTAGAATTAACATTTGCACATTTGGAGTATAATATAATATTTGACCTGTTACGTTGAACTATGCTCACCAATGTAAATAATATTAAGGAATTACTCTGGTTGTTGCCAAAGGAAAGTGCAGCACTGGTTTAAAAACATTTCACTATTGTCTTAAGAAATGAATAGCAGCACAAAGATGCATCTCTAATGCTAATTCATTTTCTTAACTCTTTTACGCAAAGTTAAATCCTTGGAATCTCCATGGAGTTAGAATCATAGAATCATAGAAAGTTTATAGCATAGAAAGAGGTCACTTGACCCATCATGCCTGTGCTAGCCAGAAAAGGAGCCACCCCAGCCTATTCCCACTTTTCAGAATTTGTTCCGTAGCCCTGCAGGTTATGGCACTTGACGTCCATATCCAGGCACCTTATAAATGAGTTGAGGGCTTCTGCCTCTGCTATCCTTTCAGACAGTGAGCTCCAGACCTCCTCAACCCTCTGGGTGAAAAGGAGAACAACCCCAGCCTATGAATATTTCCTCATAACTGCAATTTTCTAGTCTTGGCAACATCCTGGTAAATCCCCTCTACCTCCTCTAATGCAATTGCATCCTTTTTGTGAGGTGATCAGAATTGCACACAGTATTCATGTTGTGGCCTATCTAATGTTTTACAAAGTTGCAGCATAACCTCCCTACTCTTATATTCTACACCTTGGCTAATAAATTAAAGGATTCCATATGCCTTCTTAACCACCTTATTAACCTGTCCTGCTACCTTCAAGGATCTGAGGACATTGAGTCAAAGGTCTCTCACTTCCTCTGCTCCTCTCAGTATTCTCCCATTTGTTTTGTAATGCTTTGCCTTGCTTGACCTCCCCAAATGCATCACTTCATAATTCCCTGGGTTGAATTCCACTGGCTGCTTTTCTGCTCAGCTGCCCAGTCCATTGATATCTTCCTGTAGTCTACAATCCTCCTAGCTATCTACCACGTGTCCAATTTTTGTGTCGTCTGCAAACTTCTTGATCATTCCCCGTACGTATACACCAAAATCATTATTATATACCACAAGAAGCAGGGTACCTAGTACTGAGCAATGCAGAACCCCACTGAAAAGAGCCTTCCAGTCACAAAAACATCCATCAACAATTACCCTGTTTCCTGCCACTGAGCCAATCTGTACCCAGCATTTTAGTCTGCCATGTGGGACTCTGTCAAAAGCCTTGCTAAAATCCATGTAGACCACATCAACTACTCTACACTCATTAACTCTCCCTGTTACTTCCATAAAAAATTCAAATTTGTCAGACATGAGCTTCTGGTAACAAATCCATGCTGATTGCCCCTGATTATACCATGCCTTTCTCAGTAACAGTTTATCCTGTCCCTCAGAATTGATTCTAATGATTTTCCCACTACAAAGGTCAAACTGACAAGCTTGTAATTATTCAGTCTATCCCTCGCTCCCTTTTTAAACAAAGGTACAACATTAGCAGACCTCCAATCCTCCGGCACATCAGCTGCATCCAGTGAGGATCAGAAAACGTTGGTCAGACCGTCTGGAATTTCCTCCCTGGCTTGTTTTAACATCAGGGATACATATCATCCAGTCCTGGTGATTTATCCACTTTCAAGGGTGCTGGTCATAACTCTCCCATCTTCCACTGTAACATCAGCACAGGATCTTCAGGTTCCCTGGTGAAATGGTTTACTCTGTTTCCCTAGGGTAGTTGCTGATTTTCTGCCAATGTTACAGTGGGAGATTGAGGAAGTCTTCCCTTCTCCACTAAACACCGACATTTAACCTGCAGATATAAATAAAACAACAAAAAGCTTGTCAAAGGGTGGGTTTTAAGAAGGATCTTAAAAGAGGAGAGTTTGGTACAAAGATAGAGGGGTGCAGGGAGTGGATTTCAGAGTATAGGACCAGAAGATGGGGTGAAGGGGGGGTCAGGAATATACAGGACTGGGGATGGGTCAACATAATGTTCTGATGAATTTGGAAGACTGGAGGAGCTAACAGAGATAGAACACTTGCTGGATAGCATATATTGGCAATTGCCTGGCTTGTGATCCATTCATTTTCTAATATGTCCTCCTGACATGATCCAGGAGCACTGAAGCAGAGATTCTCCTATTTTATATCTGAACTTCAAAGCTTTACAAAGAAATATTGTTCATTTCATATTCTTAATTTAGGATTTTATCTCACTTTTACAAATAAGTTATAAAAAGTTTTTAGGCCTTTAATTTGCTATTGATAAGTCTGGAATTGCCAAGATGCCTGGTGTTTACTGTTGCATTGTAATGGTCCAGTGGTTACATCTGGCAAATCTAAGAGCCTTTGACCCAGAGTGTATTGAAGGCTGTTACATCGTTAAAACGGTTTTACAAGAATGCTTCCTTGTAAATAATGGTACTAGTCATCAACCTAGAGAAAGTTTGTGTGTTTACTTTTCAAGTGACCTTTCAGGTCAGATGCAAGTTTAAATATAAGAAAAATAAGCTCCTTCTTATTATTGCCCTGGCTCCTCTTGAGGTTTCCAAGACACACAAAATTCAGACTTTTAAAAATGCCTCATACCAGTGCAAATTAGAGTTTTATTCTTTTTTGTTGGCTTTCCTCCTATTTTCCCCACTAATATCATGAAACACATCCAAACAAATTTTTATTTGGTAGAACATGGATAAACAGAAAAGCTGTGAGTGCTGCAAATTTGAAATAAAAATATGAAATGGTGAGGGATTCAGAGGAATCTGGGTGTCCTAGTGCATGAATCACAAAAGGTTAGTGTGCAGATACAGCAGGTAATTAGGAAAACGAATAGAACGTTATATATTTTGAGGAGAATTGATTGCAAAAGTAGGGAGGTTATGCTTCAGTTGTACAGGGCATCGGTGAGGCCACACCTGGAGTACTGTGTACAGGACTGGTCTCCTTGTTTAAAGAAAGATCTAAGTGCATTAGAAACAGTTCAGAGAAGGTTTACTAGACTAATACCAGGAATGGGCAGGTTGTCTTGTGAAGAAAGGCTGGACAGGTTAGGCTTGTATCCACTGGAATTTAGAAGAGTAAGAGGTGGCTTAATTGAAACCTTCAAGATCCTGAGGGGTCTTGACAGGGTGGATGTGGAGAGGATGTTTCCTCATGGGAAAATCTAGAACTAGGAGCCACTGTTTAAAAATAAGGGGTCGTTCATTTGAGACAGAGATAAGGAATTTTTTTCTTCTCTCAGAGGGTTGTGAGTCTTTGGAACACTCTTCCTCAAAAGGCAGTGGAAGCAGAGTATTTGAATATTTTTAAGGCAGATCTAGCTAGATTCTTGATTAACAAGAGATGATAGGTTATCGGGGGTAGGCAGGAATGTGGGGTTGAGGTTGCATTCAGATCAGCCATGATCTTTTGAATGGCGGAGCAGGCTTGAGGGGCCGAGTGGCCTACTCCTGCTCCTAATTCGTACGTTCACATGTTCGTATGCACAGTATCCAAAAGAAAATGGTCGAAAGGTTAACAAATCAGCTGGGTCCCCTCATCAGAACTGATCCGGAAATGTAAATTATTGTTTTATATTGCTATTTATCCCATAATCCATCAGCAACAACATAAAAGTGCAGGCCCAGATCTTGCATTCAGGGTCAGATCCCCTTTTCCGACGCTGATCAGACAAAAACTTGCCTATTTACCTTCTTCTGATTTTCCTGGGCAATCTTCCAATGAAGGATTCTTCCAAACTCAGCAGAACAAACCTCAACAGCATCAGCAAGGGAACCTGTGCAGAAGCCATGCCCCCATTTCATGGCATTTGCTGCTGTATACTGGCATGTAAAGAGTTTACGTGTCCCAAATCTTCTTTCAAAGGTTACGGAGAGAAGGTAAGTGGGTGAGGGGGTAGGGTGGGTGAGGGGTTAGGGTGAGTGAGGGGTAGGGTAGTTAAGGGGACAGTGTAGGTGAAGGGGTAAGGTAGATGAGGTGTAGGGTGGGTAAGGGGGTAGAGTGAGTGAAGGGGTAAGGTGGACGCGGGGGTAGGTGGATAAGAGGGTAAGGTGGGTGAAGGGGTAGAGTGAGCGAGGGGATTAGTTGGATGAGGGGTGGGGTGGATAAGGGGGTAAGATGAATGGGTAGGGTGGATGAGAGGTAGAGTAGATAAAGCGGTAAGGTGGATGAGGGTTTAGGTGGATGGGGGGTAAGGTGGGTGAGGGGGTAGGGTGGGTGAGGGGTAGGGTGAGTGAGGGGTAGGGTGGATGAGGGGTAGGGTGGGCAAAGGAGTAGGGTGGGTGAGGGGTAGGGTGGGTAAGGGGGTAGAGTGGGTGAAGGTAAGGTGGATGAGGGGGTAGGTGGATAAGGGGGTAAGGTGGGTGAAGGGGTAGGGTGGGTGAGGGGTAGGGTGGGTAAGGGGGTAGAGTGGGTGAAGGGGTAAGGTGGATGAGGGGGTAAGGTGGATGAGGGTGTAGGGTTGGTAAGGAGGAAGGGTGGATGAGGGGCTAGGGTGATTAAGGGAGTAGAATGGCAGCTGGGTAGGGTGGTAGGTGGGTAGGGGAGTGAGGTCGGGTCAGGTCAGGTCAGGTCGTGGGGCTGGGGGAAGTCAGGGGGCCGGTGTTTAGTCGGGTGGATCAGGGCATGGGTGTTGTGTGGTGGGGGCTTGTCAGGTTGGATCCAGAAGTGTTGGGGGGCCGGAGAGGGTGTCGGCTGGTGGGAGCTAGTCAGGTCGAGCCGATGTGGAGGACCCAGGTAGGTTGTGGTGTCAGGGAGACAGGGAATGGAGTTAGGGTTGGGTGGTCAGGTTAGGCCAGCAGGGTGTCAGGTCAGGAGGGTGTCGGAGACTTGGGGCTGTAGTTAGGCAGTTGGTGGGATTCAGGCGGTTGGGGGGATTTAGAGCAGGATCAGTGTGAGTGATTGGGGGGGTGGGGAGAGTGGAATGTCAGTTTTATAGTTATCCTGGAGTTAGGCTCAGATTTTTCTGTCTAACATTTCCAGGGTAGCTATTCAGCTAAGTAAGTCGGAACCGTCCGAAGTCTCCGACTTTATCTCAGATTTTTGGAGGGTCCCAGAGAGCAGGGGAATCAGAAGTTCAAACTTCCCAGGCAATTTCCACAGAGTCATTGATTTGGGACTTCTTGGGTGGTACATCCAACTACCAGGAGACTGGAAGATCTGGGCCAAGTGATTTTTTTTTTCGTTTATGGATGATGAGTAATGTATTAATTTTAGCCTCAATTTAAAAGCCTGGATGCAATTTTTATGCCATCTTATCATTCCTCTCGTACGCTGTTCATTAACTGCGGTCTTGGTGATTATCCTACACCTCAGAAACATGATCATTAATTGTATTGTCACTTTTCCATCAATACAAAATGGTTCCAGATGGACGTGAACACAAAAGCAGTCAATTAGATTGGCAAACAGACTCTCAATTATCCTATCTTAGCATGAATGTTTAACTGGGCAGCAATCAAATCTCTGGGGAAATAGCTCCTTTCTCCCTAAACTGAATGTGACAAGGTTCTGAAAATGAAACTTAGAGCTGAATTTTCACCATGAACGCTGGAAATAGGAGCCGGGTGTGTTTTTAGGTCAGAAACCCACCTCTAATAGGAAACTGACTAAATTTTAGATTTTCACAGAGGTGAGTCCTTAATTGTTATGGAGATGGACTTCCTGTTCATTTAGAGCCAGTGGGGGCAGGAATAGAGATGGGATAGAGGAAATGTGGGATTATTTAGACTCCAACAATAGCCATCACTCAGGCTGCTGGTTGCCCTGCGAGAGAGATCTGCCAGCTCCATTGCACCAGGGGGAAGCGAGACACGAAGAAGCCTGGCATCTGGTGCAAGACAGACCCTTACTTCATCGATGTTGCTCTGGATCTCTCACTGGAGACTATGAGGGAGACGAGGGAGGTCCTCTTCTCAGAGTGTTGTATCTCATCGTGCAGCTGGGGCTCCTCTCTATTTAGCGTCATCTCCTTCTGCCTCCAATTCATCTTGCTCTCTTACTTCGTGCCCCATTCTCCTTCCCCGATAAGCTGTCCCCTTCCAGGGCCTCACCAACTTCAAGCTCCACACCTCTCTGGAGAGCCGTGCTATGCAGAGCATAGCCCTTCTTCTGGTTGCAGACCAGTTGACATTAAAGGGGTGGAAATCCTTCCTGTTCATGGATTTCATTGGTCAGTTGCTAGGTGCCTTGATGGCCACATGAGTTTTGCACTTCACAGAATACAGGTCATTCAATAAGAACGGGCAGCTCTGTCTTTGGCGGTCAATCCTTTGTTGAGGGTTTGACCTTCCTGCCTTTCTTTCCTCTCTCATGCCCTCCTGATGCCTGAGTCCTGTCCTTCATTGCCATGGGAAATCTGACATTCAAGTCCCAACTGGAGCCTCACTTCTGGATAGGTTGTTGCCCAATTGTCCTTGGCATCCTTGCCCCTTTGCTCTGTTGCCCCTGTGATGGTGAAGGGGGTTGGGGAGTGAGGCTGAGTGGTGTTGTGCTGACAATGATTAAAGTTCACTCACCCTATCTCCTGCCCAGTCCCCTTTGTTTAGCTGACTGTCTTTTGGGGCTGGAGTTATGCCCTGGGCAAGCTACAGCTGATTCCCCCTCTTTACCCGCCTGCCTTCAGCTAGTCAGTTTCTGAAGCTGTGGGTAAGCTGTCCGATACTTTAAAATTGGAACGTCAGCTTCTGACAAGCTTTAAGAGATTTTAAGCATGTTTAATTGACCATGATAGGGATGAGAGTGGGATTCCTGGTCCACCTTCCCCTGCACTGGTGATCATTGCTGGTTGCAGGATTGGTGCCTTGGAATTGACACGCCACTTGGCGCCGGTATGTTTAGGCAACCCTCCCATCCCCAACCTCTGTCCCCAAGTTTGGAGGGCCCAAAGGTTCAGCCCTTAAATTTACCAGAAACCTAGGGCAGAATTTCCACCCCCCACCCCCCCACCACCACCCCCTCCCCCCCGCCCTCCACCGCCTCCACCGCCACCATCATCAGCAGGATTCGCATGGGTGCACGATTTGGCAGGGAGCGAAAACTCGGTTTCCCAATGTCAAGAAAACCAAATCAGGACCGTCATCTCCCAACGTTCCCAGCAGGTTGATGGCGGGTCGGGTCCCCCGCTAAAGCTCGATGGGAACCCATTTTGCATCTTATGCACATTCATTAAAACCCCATCAGACTGGAATTGTGTGGGCGGTCAATCTTCGGCCCCAGCCAGCGGGAATTCACACCATTCTCTATTGACTGGATATTCATGGAGTGCTCCCAATGTGAGAGAATTTTGAAGCACTTACCTGGATTTGAAGCTGGCTGCCCCACTGGAGCTGGCCGCAGGTGTGGTGCATGTGGAAGACACAAAGGTGGGGGTCCAGAGAACAAGAAGGGGGGGGGGCAGGGGAAAAGAGGGGAGGTCCAGTGAGAATAAGGTGGAGGGTCTGGATGGAGTGAGGGGGAAAGGAAGGCATGAAGGGGAAGAGAGAGGAGGTGTATTGGGCCAGAGTGCTTCAGAGGGAGGGATCAGTCAAGTCTACATTGGGGTCCTGGGGAGAACAGGGGATATGAGGGGATAATGACTGTGAGAGGGGAAATTGGGACACGATAGGATGGGAGGGTCAGGGTCTGGGTCTGAATGTGGCAGGTGTAGTTCTCATTCGGGGTTCACTGAGGGGGCCAAGGATGGTGACACAGATCACAGGAGTGGGGCTCAGGAGGGAGGTAAGGCAGGTGCAGATTAACAATGATAGGGTCCAGGGTGATGGGGGGAGGCTCAAGGGTAACTGAGGCAAGAGTGAAGGTAACATCGGAGGTGTGTGGTAGGGGTCGATATGATGGGTGGAAGTCGGTGGATGAAGGGGGAGGGAAAATGGTGATGGGGACAGTTTGAAATGAAACACATATAATCCTGGGGCAGAGCCAGCATCAAACTAAGGCAACGTCCTCAATGTCCAAATGTAAAACTTCAAGCTGGGGGAGGGTCTGCTCAGGTGGGTGGAGTTCAAGGTCAGCACAACTGGACAACTAAAGGGAAACCTTAATAATCATGAGAGCTTTCTCATTTGCTATTCCTCACTATTTGGTGAAGGTCGCACATCAGGAGGTCAGGCCCAGAGGACTCTCACAACAACAAGATCCCAGCAAGGTGTAGAGCTGCTGTTCACTCTGAGCCATTGGCCATCAGCTCCAGGCAGAGTTAGGGAAGAAGTGGAGGAGGGAGGGAGGGAGAATGCCTACAAAGAGCTCGCAGGTGAAAGGGAGCCAAGTCACAACTGCAAACCTCCATCTGATTGACAAGGGCTCATGTGGTTAGCCTTTCCATTATGCGAAGGTATATCCATTGCGTCTCAAAGGCAATGGACACAAGTGGAATAGTGTTAGGGAGAGGCCTCTTGCACATAGCAGTCATCAGCCTTGTCAAAGAGCGATGTCTCCATATGCAGCCATGTATTAGGGAGAGGATGACCTATCCTTGGTCCATCCCAGAAAAGGAGGAGTGTGGGTGACCATTACAACTATTAGCAGCAAGAATGAATCCAGTGCAATGTAACATATATTTGGGAATGCAGAAACTATTTACAATGATTGAACACCCATGCCATCAGTGCTCATTCAATAATTTTAAATTTTATTTACTCTACCGCTACATCTATGTGCTCTGTGACATCTGCAGCAGACGTGGAGGCAGCCTGCTGACTGCCATGTCCTGCTGTCTGCGATGACTTTGATGGGTGTGCTCTGGACAGCTGAGGCCTGCTTTGGGTCTCTTGCTCAGGGGCAGGTGTACCCTTCTCCACCTGAGCAGCTGGAGTTGATGAATCACAGGCAGCGGGGACTGGGAACGTCGGGGCACCCTTGGAAATCCCTGGGTGGAAGCTCCCAGGGTGTCCAATATTGCTCCTCCTCCCTTTGGGTGCCCCTGGGCCCCTCCTGAAGAGAAGGGGCACCTGGTGGAAGATCGAGGTGCCTTGTTCCCCTCTTGCATTGCCACTGCGAAAGCTCACCCAGTGCTACAGTGGTGGAGTGCAGATCTGAGCACATCTCCGGCAGAAACCGGGCATTCTGCTGGACCAGGTTCTCCATGGCATCCACCATCCTCCCCATGGAGATCTTGATGAGCTCAAATGTTGGAACCATTATAATGGAAAGCACGTGGACAGACTCCTCTGCCTCGCATGCCAGTCAGTTGAGGGCCTCTGACACGTCTGCCTGATGTTCTCCTGTCTCGCTGATACTCCAGCATCCTCTCCATGACCACTTCCAGAGGATCATCATCTGACTCAGGCTTAGCAGAGGCCTCTTCTCCAGTAGTCCTCTGAATGCCAGAGACCTTGGCTGACACTGCGTCTTCCTGCTGTGGGCATGTGTCTGTGCAGCAGCCACTAGAGTGTGAGCCTGAGCTTAAACTAGATATATGAGCCACTGAGGAGTGTGTCCCTGGGCTGGTGGAGCGCGCAGGTGAACGCTGTGATGGCTGTACAGGTGAGAGGTCGTCCTTGTCCTCTTCCAAGATCTCCTGCAGGCTGGGGCTGACTTTAGGTGTGGGGTCTGGCTTCACTCTCTTCCTTCTGGCACCTAGAATGGGAATGAGTGACAGCCTAGCCTGGCTCAAACGTGGCACTCATCAATCACTCATCCAAGGTTGTCTGCATTATGCACGCTTCCTCCATGGATGGTTGGGGGAAGCTGACCTCTCCATCGGCACAGGCACTGTCACAGTCACAGTCCTCCCCCGCCAGCTTGGCAGCCTGCTGTTCAAGTTGTATGAAGGGTCAGAGATCAGGCCTCTTGTTCTCTTGTCTTCTCTCTCTCCCCCCTGTTGTGAGCCATCTTCTCCTGCGTAAAAACAGATAGATAGATTGTGAGCACATATGATGAAAGAGCAGGTCAAAGGCTGCTAATTCATTGGCTGCTAGTTGACCTCATATTTCCCCAAAACCTGACCACCATATGCATGTCGCATGTGAGAAGTGAAGTGGAATAGTCTCCTGTTGCCTGGATGAGTGCAGCTCCCAGAACACTCAGGAAGCTAGACACAATCTAGGTCAAAGGCCACTTGACTGACATCCCATCCAGCACTCTCAACGTTCAGTCCCTGCACCAACTGTGCACAGTGGCAGCAGTATGTACCATGTACAAGAGGGACTGCAGCAAGACACCAAGGCTCCTGGAATAGCAACTTCCAAGCCGTGAGCTCCATCAGCTAGAAGCACATGGGCAGCAGACACATTGGAGCAGCAGCACCTGCAGTTGACCGCTATGCCTTCACTATGGCTGGGTGAAAACCCTGCAGTTCCCTTGCAAATAGCCCAGCACATGGACTTCAGCTGTTCAATAAGGCTGCAGCCCCCTTGTCAAGGACATTTAGGGATGGGCAAGAGACCACAGTGGTCCTGCTGCCATCCCTAGAGAAGAGACCATCCCACCTTTCCTGCACTGCCTCCAGTAGGTGCTCCAGGGACACGTCGGTGAAGCGGGGAGCCAGGGCTTGCTGCCTTGTCTTACTCAACCTTTCCTTCTTGTTGGTGAAGGGTAATCTGGGTGCCTTTTAAATATGACGCCTGGACATGACAGCAGGGCACCTGATTTCCTGACCACCCCAGCTTGAGACTCGACGTGGAATGCGCACATGCATAACTAATGAGGCAAGGAGTGCACGATTGCGAATAAAAGTCCACCCTGCGCCACAGCGGGAATTACTCCCACTTTCCCATCCTGCCACGGCACTTATGGCAGGAGGGGATGATTCCACTCCCGTTGTTTTGTGTGACTGTTATACAGTATAATTTTGCTCTAACATTAATTAAAAAGATGTAATATAATAAAATGTAATTCATTGGTAATGAAACTAGAAAATCCTAGATGTGCATGTCAGATCAGTCAGCTGATGTTGTTCTGCTCAGAGCAGTGAGGACTAGGAAGAGATTTGATAGAGGTGTATCTAGGAGCTGATTCATATAATAATTGATTATTTCACTATTAACCATGCATTGGGTAATCTCGTATGAAAGTCTAACTCAGTACCACATGTTGGCTTTACAGGTACAGTGTCTCAAATCTGGCTATCCAAAAACCAGGCATTTATCCCTCATGTGCAGCTCCCAGAACAGAGTATGAGCAGGAATGAAGAGACCATTCTCAGCCTGATCCCAGAGGACAGAATCAGCGAGAGTTGTGCACACAAGGGCCGGGATTTTCCATGCCCACTGGCATTGGGCATGTTTGATGGCGTGAGCAGACAATCTGGCAAGAAGGCCGAAAATTGATTTCACAACGTTGTCTGCTCAGCTTGCTGATGGCAGGCCGCATTTCCCACCATTGGACGTTGGGAACCTCATTGCAATCCATCAGCATATCATTATAAGGCCAGCACCCCCCACTGGATCGTCCGCCCATGTTGGCTGGAAAACACGCCACCATGTTTCATGACAGCATTTGTAAGGCTGCACTTCATTTGGACTTCACAGTTTGTTTGCCTACCTTGCTTCGGTCAGCATTCTCAGTCATCAGCGCCAGGCTTCACAGACAGCATCACATCACTTTTAGGGGGGGTCATGGGCAGGTCTCTATCTCCAGATCAGCCATATGTAGGTGGATTTTCAGTGGCTACAGGGCAAGGTCTTGCTTGGGGAAGGGGGAGAAGTGGCCTCAGGCAAGGGAAGAGACTACAGGATGAGAGCTGTACTGGGGAAGGAGGGTATCGTAGGGTGTGTTGCGGGGTCACAAGTTGATCTGTGCAAGTAGCCTCAAGAAGATGAGGGCTGAGGAGGCAGTCTCCAAAGGAGGTGAGGCTAGATGGACATATGAGGGTATGTGTGTGAGAATGGGTGGTGATGTCCTTGAGCTTGCAGTGAGTGAGATGCCAGTGAATGTGTGATGTGCTTGAGTGTGTGAGTTTAGAGTGATGAGATGGTTGTCATACAGATAAGATCATTCATCCTCTTTCTGCCTTGGATGGCCAACCTTTTCTGTTGCAACTTGGCACTGATCCCCATTGCCATCGCCCACCAAGCTGGAGTGGTAATGTAGCTACCCCTCCTGCGGACAGAGCATGAGTAGAGGACATCACAGTGGGCCTCTGTGGCATCCAAAATGCACTCGAGGGCTGCAATCTTCTTGCCTTTCGAGGCCATATCTTCTTTGCAGCAGTCCTGGGCCAGAAGCACTGAGAGCAGCTCTACTTTAAATGTGGTGCCCGGCATTGTGAGGCAGTGAGGTCATGGCATGGCAGGTGAATTGGAGCTAGCCCACCATGGAAATGGCATGTATCCCAGTAATGCATAATTAATACAGCAGGTTTGGGACAATAGGGCGTGAAAAGCCGTCATTGGGACCAGCAGGTAAAGTGTCTTTTTTCCAACCAGCTAGTGCACTTGGTGCAAATCTGGGATGATTTCACCCAAGGGCCAGGATTTTCCATGCCCGCTGGCATCGGGCATGTTCAGTGGCATGAGTGGATAATTTGGCACAATTGGTTTCACAACGGCATGAAACCAGTTTGCGATTGTCCACTCAGCCTGCCGATGGCAGGTCACATTCTCCATCATCAGACATCAAAAACCCCATTCTAATACATCAGTACAACATTATAGGGCAAGCCCGCTGGAATTGCTCCCCCTCCACTGGGCGCCTGCCCATGTCGGCAGGAAGACACACTGGTGTAGAGCATGTCTTCACAAGCGTGACATGCAGAAGTCAGGACTTACCCACCAGGGCCTTACTCACATCACAGACATCCGAGGAGCAGAAGATGCTACAGCCCAATAGCAATGGCACATTGGAGGCATGTCCATGGCATGCTGGGTGGATTCTCATGGACATGGTTCTGTTGCAAAGCAGCTCACAGAAGTTGGATAGTCACCATTGATGCTCACAATGGATGATGGTCAATAGGGTGGGAGAGGAAGGCCTAGGATCAGCTTGGAGAGGAAGAGGTGTTGGGGAGTGAGGTTGGGAGGAGGGGAATGAAAATGTTGGGGGGTGAGGTTGGGTGTGGAATGAGGATGTCGGGAGGAGGCTGTGAGTGGGTGGAGGGAATGTGGGGGAGGAGGAGGTAATGGGGGAGAAGAAGATGGCAACTGGGGAGCTAGGTGTAAGGGGGGGTGGAAGATGTAAGGGAAGGAGTGTGGCGAGGGGAAGGAGTATGTAGAGGGGAGGCAGCCCAGTGGAAAGAAGGAGTGCAGAGACGGGAAGGAGTTAGTGTGGAGGAAGGAGCGCAGAAAGTGGAGGTGGTAAGGGTGGAGGAAGAAAGAAGAGTGGTGGAATGAGTCGGGAAGGGGGAAGGAGTAAAACTGAAGGAAGGAGTCAGGTGGGGGAACGGGCTAAGTGTGGCGGAAGAAGTAAGGGTGGAGGACATAGTTAGGAATGGGGAAAGACTAAGCGGGGAGGAGTCCGGAGGGGGGGAGGACTAAAGTGGGGGCAAGGAGGTCCAGGGGAAGGCATTTCAGGGGGGAAAGGCTATAAAGGGGGGAGGGGTGCAATGTGGGGGAGGGGTTCTGGGGGTAATGTGGTGCGAAGGGGCGAAGGAGTGCAAATGGGGGGAAGGGATCTGGAGGTGGGGCTGTGCAGGTGAATGTGCACGGAAGGGGTCGGATAGGTCCATGTCTGCCTCCTGAGGAGCAAACTGAGGGTGGGTGTGGTATGTAGGAAGGGTGAGAATGACTGAGGGCAGAGTGAGGCGGTAGTGTGGAAGGGTGAGGGTTTGATGGTAGTGATAGAAGGGACAGCGAGGGTGGTTGGTGCGGACTCGGAGGCAGACACAGACCCTGGGGGTGGGAAGGAAGAGGTTGGGGAGGTTAATGTGGATGGGAGTGGGATCTTCAGGAAGGAAGGTAATGTGCACGTTCATCTGGACACCCCTGAAGGAAAAGGGTTATGGCTGGTAAGTCACGGAGTTAAGGTGGAAGGTGATGCCGTGGAGGTCAACTATGATGTGGGAAAGGAAATGGGTGACTGGAGGAGGGGAAAAGATGGGGGAACTGACAAAAAGGCAAATCCAGACCATGCTGCCCAAATCGAACAGTCATGGTGAGCGAAATCAGGTGCTACATGGGAGTGTGATCATTGGGTGGGCGGAGATACAGGTCAACTCAGATAGACAACTGAAAACAACCCCAGAAGGCAGCATTCAAAATGCTCAGGTCATTTAGGTGAGAATGATAGGTAAAGGATCCCTGTGTGTGTGTGAGAGTGCTTGCATGCTTGCCCTACCACACACATACTTTTCCCTCCAGAATCACTTATGGGACAGCTGCTCCCTCTGTGGTGACAGACGACGAAGTTGAGGGGTTCACAGGCAAATGGGGCTAAGAGGGAAAGGACAGCCTCTGAGATTACTGAGTGGGAAACCCAAAGGTGTCCAGCTGTTGCTCCTCCTTCTTTCAGGTACCTGGGGGCCCTGGCCTAACTTGTTGAGGGGAAGGAGCACCTGAAGGGAAGTCGAGATGCCCCATTTTCCTTTCATGTTGCCACTGCAGGAACTCACCCATGGCTCCCACGATGGAGTGCAGCTCTGCACATACCTCTGCATTCTGCTGGACCAGGGTCTCCATGACATCCACCATCTTCCCAATGGAGACCTTCATACACACACATGTGGGCACCACTGCATCAGAGAGCAGTGGATATACTCCTCCAACTTGCATGCCACTCTGTTGAGGACTTCCAACAGCTCTGCGGACTCTCCACAATGAGTTGGAAGGCCAAATCCAGGGGTTCGTCATTTGACTCGGACCTCACAGATACCTCCTCAGCAGTGCTCCGAGTGCTGGGAGCTCGGCTGAACCTGCCTCCTCCTGTTGTGGACACGTGTCCGTGTGGTGACTACCAGATTGTGAACCCAAGCCTGCTCTAGATCTAGGTCCCACCGAGGTGTGTGTCTCTGCACTGGGGTGGAGGGTGTGGGTAAACACTGTGATCGGTCTTCCAGGTTGCTTATTTCCAGCTTTTCAATGGAAGAGGTGCCCTCTTGGCTGTAGACAAGGATTTGGATGGAGCTGAGGGACTGGCTGGCTGAGGGTGTCGGTCGCTTGGCAGAGCTCCCTGTGAACCAAAGTAGAGACAATGAGTGCATGGCAGCAGAGTTAAAAGCAGGGGAGAGAGCACTCACAGTTGCATTGAGAGAGGGATGATGTGGTGCAGGATCTTCAGGTGGGTGTTCGCCACTGACCCCACCATCACCGCAGGCAGAGCCTACATCCTCACCAGTCAGCGCAATGACATGCTCCTCAAAGTGAGTGAGGGACCTAATGTGGGCCACTCGAGCCCGGTCTGGGACCTCTCCCTGCTAATGTGAGCCAGCTTCTCTTGCACAGAAACAGATGGAGTGAGTGCGAGCAGGACACATGGCACTGTGTGGAATGTTTGTGTGGTGAGCAGAGCAATGGACAGGAATGAGGACGTGAGCTCGAGAGGATATGAGCCTGATGGTGATGTGAGGGTGTGTGTTAGAGTTAGTGGTATTGTCCCTTGAGGTGTGAGATCCCTGTGGATGTGTGATTGGTTTGTGTGTGTGCGTGTGTGTGTGTGTGTGTGTGAGTGTGAGTAGAGAGTGCTGAGAAGAGTGAATTATCCTGGCAGAACAGATGAGACCATTCATCCTGTAGTGGCACTGTGCGGCTGTCCTCTTTTGCAGAGCATGCCAAGCTGGATTGGTGATGCCACTGTCCATCCTGCAGCCAGAACGGGGATAGAGGACACCGCGATGGGCCTCCATGGCATCCAAAAGGCGTTCCAGTGACAAGTCATTAATCCTGGGGGCTGCAGTCTGTTTGCCTTTCGTGGACATCTTCCCTGCAGTAGTCGTGGGCTGGAAGCACTGAGACGTGTGCACACAGTTGGACTTTGAATATGGCATCTGACGGGATAAAGCGGCGAGTTGAGGGCATGGCGGGAGAATAAGAGCCCGCCCGTCATCGCTACAGCGCATTTCCTGGGAATGCATAACTAATGCGGCAGGTTTGGGGCGATACAGCTTGAAAACCCACCATTGCGGCCGGCAGGCAAAATGTCATTTTACCCGCCCACTACCACATTTTGTGCAAATCTGGGACCATTCCACCCAAGGACTTGAGTCCTTTGCAGAGCTCTATCTTCTGCACAACCCCCTCCCCACCACCTTTCTACTCTCCAAGCACAAAGCTGCCTGTTCCATCGATGGAAACTTTCCAATCACAACATTCCCGGCCACCTTCAGGTGAAAGGATTAGAAATCAGCCAGTGTTCTCTGTCCCCATTGTTGCAGCCCAAGCAAATGCTCTTTTCCTGCAAGAATCACTCCACTGTAATATTATTTGATTTTTAAAAAATTATCCAATCCAACTTTTAAATCTTCAATGTTTCTACCCATAATGGTTATGAGAAGACTTGCAAGCACTCCCCATCCTGTGATCCACAACCTGGTTATTTTTATGACATTACTGATCAGTGATGAAGTGTGCTACAAAAACTGTGGGAAGGAGTTGGTTCCAAAATCTAAGAAAATACAAAATGCGGCACAATCTCAGTCCGGTGGGTGCCGAGTTTGGGACATTGTACCTGTATTACTTATGGAGGGTTTTTTTTTTGTATTTGTGTAATAATAGCTAAAATTCATCATTACTAATTTGACACTTATACACTCTGCATTCGTTGCAGCACAGACAGATTCACCCATGTGGGCACACTGGAGCACCTATGATTCATCTTACCCATACTCGACATTTTGATCAAGTAGCACCATTTTCATTTCAAATTAAAAGTCAATCATGCAAAGTAACAAAACATAATCAAGAAATAAAAGAGCCAAGACTTAGCAAAATCTTTGAAGCAGAAGTGGTGACAACTGTCAGTTCTAAGCACTGTGAATGTTAAGGGCTTAACCCTAAATCAGGTTCATATATTTAATATGGTAAATGACTAATAAAATATATTGTGTTCCAAAAATTCCTCCATGAAGGGTTTTAGCCCCCACTTGCTAGTAAAATAATTCAGTGGATGCATCTATGATATCAATCAATGTTATTCCATTGGAGCACATTAATTTAGGGGAGATGATGGCATAGTGGTAATGTCACTGAAATAGTAATCTAGAGGCTAAGGCTTATGTTCTGGGGATATGTGTTCAAATCCCACCATTGCAGCTGATGGAATTTAAAATCAGTTAATAAATCTGGAACAAAGCAGAAGTAGGCCATTCAGCCCACCAAGTCTGCTCTGCCATTCAATGAGATCATGGCTGATCTGATAATCTTCAGCTCCACTTTTCCCCATAACCATTGATTCACTTACTGATTAAAAATCTGTCTATCCCAGCCTTGAATATATTTAACAACTCAGCCTCTACACCCCTCTGTGGTAAAGAATTTCACAGATTAACAACCCTCTGAGAGAAGAAATTCTCCTCATCTCTGTCTTAAATGGGCGACCCCTTACTCTGAGATTATGCCCTCTGGTCCTAGACTCTCCCACAAGGGGAAACAACCTCTCAGCATCTACCCTGTCAAGCCCCCTAAGAATCATAAATATTTCAGTAAGGTCACCTCTCATTCTCCTAAACTCCAATGAGTACAGGCCCAACCTACTCAACATCTCATAAGAAAATCCCTCCATAGCCAGGATCAACCAAGTGAAGCTTCTCTGGACTGCCTCCAATGCCAATATATCTTTCCTTTGATAAGGGGACCAAAACTGTTCACAAGGAGGTGGTGGCATAGTGGTATTGTCACTGGGCTGGTAATCCAGTGATGCAGAGTAATGTTCTCACCATGGCAGATGGTGGAATTTGAATTCAATAAAAAAATCTGGAATTAAAAGTCTGAAGATGACCATGAAACCATTGCCCATTGACATAAAAACGCATTTGCTTCACGAGTATCCTTTAGGGAAGAAAATCTGTCATCCTTACCTGATCTGGCCTACATGTGACTCCGGAACAACAGCAATGTGATTGACTCTCAAATGCTCTCTGAACAAGGGAAATTCGGGTTGGGCAATAAATGCTGGCCCAGCCAGCGACACCCACATCCCATGAACGAATAATAATAAAAAAAGTATTCTCGGCATGGTCTAACTAGTGCCTTGTATAGTTTTAGCAAGACTTCCCTATTTTTATACTCCATTTCCTTTGAAATAAAGGCCAACATCCCATTTGCCTTCCCTATTGCCTGCTGAACTTGTATGTTAGCTTTTTGTGATTCATGCACGAGGACCCCCAAATCCCTCTGTGCTGCAGCTTTCTGCAGTCTTTCTTCATTTAAATAATATTCAGCTCCTCTATTCTTTCTGCCAAAGTGTATGACCTCACATTTTCCCACATTATATTCCATCTGCCAAGTTTTTGCCCACTCACTTAACCTGTATATATCCTTCTGTAGACTCATTGTGGCATCCTTCCCACCTATTTTTGTGTCATCTGCAAACTTGGCGATAATACATTGACTTCCCTCATCTAATAATTTACAATATATATTGTAAATAATTGTGGCCCCAACACTGATCCCTGTGGTGCTCCATTAGTTACCAGTTGCCATCCTGAAAATTCCCCCTTATCCCAACTCTCTGTCTTCTATTAGTTAGCCAATCCTGTATCCATGTTAGTATACTACCTCCAACACCATGGGCTCTTATCTTATTAAGTAGCCTTGTGTGTGGTACCTTATTGAATGCTTTTAGAAATCCAAATATTTTATATCTACTGGTTTCCCTTTATCTATCCTGCTTGTTACTTATTCAAAGAATTCTAATAAATTTGTCAGGCATGATTTCTCCTTTATAAAACTATGCTGACTCAGCTTGATTATATTATGCATTTCTAAGTGCTCTGCTATTACATCCTTTATAATAGAATCTACCTTTTTCACAATGATAGATGTTAAGCTAACTGGCCTATGGTTACCTGTTTTTTGTTTCTCTCCCTTTTTGAATAAGTGTGTTAGACTGGCAGCTTTCCAATCCTCCGGGACTTTTCTAGAATCTAAGTATTCTTGGAAGATTACTACCAGTTCATCCACTATCCATGTAGCTACTTCCTTTACTATCCTAGGATGCAGTCCATCAGGTCCAGGGGACTTATCAGCCTTTAGCCCCATTAGTTTCCCTAGTACTTTGTCTCTAGTGATAATTATTGTATTTATTTCTCCCTCCCCTTTTGCCCCTTGATAATTTAGTATTTTTGGAATGCTATTAGTATTTTCTACTGTGAAGACTGATGCAAAATATTTATTCAACTCCTCTTCCATTTCTTGGTTCCCCATTATTATTTCCCCAGCCATGTTCTCTAAGGGGCCTATATTGACTTTGGCCTCTCTCTTCCTTTTTATATATTTAAATAAGCTCTGACTGTCCATTTTTATATTACTTGCTAGTTTACCCTCAAAGTTTATTTTCTCCCCCTTTTTCTGGTCATCTTTTGTTGATTTTTCAACTTTCCCAATTCTCTTTACCATGAATCTTTGCCACATTTTATGTTTTTTCTTTCAATTTGATACTATCCTTAACTTCCTTGGTTAACCATGGTTGGTTTATCCTCTTCCTAGAATCCTTCTTCCTCACAGGGATATATCTTTATTGTTAGTCAGGAACTATTTTCTTAAATGTCTGCCAATGTTCATCAACCATCTTTTCTGCTAAACTCCTTTCCCAGTCCACTCCAGCCAACTCTGCCCTCATTCCTTTGTAATTACCCATATTAAGTTTAGCACAGTTGTTTCTGACCCAAGTTTCTCACTGTCAAGCTTTATGCTAAATTCAACCATGTTATAGTCACTGTTTCCTAAGAGATCTTTTACTGACATCATTTATTAAACCTGCCTGATCCAAAATAGCCTGATCCCTGGTTGGATCCACAACATATTGTTTTCGGACACTGTCCCAAATTCTTGCTCGTGGCTATCTCTGCCAATTTGATTTTCCCAAACCACATGAAGATGTAAGGGTAAATGGTGGTGGGGCGTAGGTTGGCATGAGTTGCAACTAAGTTGGTATGGAGGATTTGAGAGGCCATGGGGGTATGTGGGAGGCATGAGGTGCCTTGACTTGCAATTGAATGGGGCATGGGGAGTATGTAGGGTTTGAGGGGATGTGTGGAGTGAGGGCATGAGGGCTGCTTTTGTTTTTCTGTTTTTTTTACAATTGGGATGAAGTCCCAGAGCACTGAGGAAGGCCTTTTAAACAGCTGACCTTGGCACCCGGCAACCCCCTGCGGCTGCCTCTGAACTCTTTCTGGTAGGCCCAATTCCAGTTAGCACTCCTGGCTCAAGAGCATAAATCTGGCCCATATAGTACAAAAACAAGGAAGTTATAGTGATCCTTTATAAAACATTGGTTTCACCTTAACTGGAGCATTGTGTTCTGGGCACTGCACTGTAGAAAAACCAAGAAGTACAGAAAAGATGTACAGGAATGACTTTTGGTTTGAGAAACTTCAATTATTTGGGTAAATTGGAGAAGTTGGGATTGTTTTCCTTCGAGAAGAGAAGGCTGAGAGGAGAGTTAATAGTGGTGTTCCAAATCATGAGAGATCCAGACAGAATAGATAGAGAGAAATTTATCCTAATGGTGGAAGGGTCAGGAACCAGTGGCTGCAGATTTAAGGTGAACAGCAAAATAACCAACAGGGACATGAGGAAAAACTTCTTTATGCAGCAAGTGGTTAGGCTCTAGAAAACATTGCCTGAGAGTGTGGTGGAGGCAGATTCAATGTGGCTTTCAAAAGGGAGCTGTATAAGCACTGGAAGAGAAAAACTTTTCAGGACCATGGAGAAAGAACAGGAGAATAGGAGGAGCTGATTTGCTCTTACAGAGAGCTGGCACAAATATGACAGGCCAAATGACCATCTTCTGTGTTGTAACTATTTTCTTTGATTCTATTTCTGTTTTCTGAGTTTGGGGAACATCGCCGTCCACTGAGAAGATTGGAGGATGCTGGTGGACCATCAAGAAAATGCTTGAGGGGCACGAGGAAGTGGAAGGAGGCAAAAAATGTAAAAGCAGAAAAATGCATTTTTAATCCCCGCCACTAAACTCTGCCTGCTTACCCCAAACAGCCACCGATATTGGAGGAATGATGTGACTTTAGGCCTCAATACCACTTAAATTGTATTTTGCAGGCCAACTATTTTGGGCATTCAAGCAAATGTCAACAGTGTGATTATCTGTCAACTGTTAATTGTGCATTGAGAAATGGGTCTCTCCAGTGAATTATTTGTAGCCATGTGTAAGAGTTTGGGAAAGATAATTTCAGCTAGAATGAGTGGTTATTGGGAACAAACAATATGCGTTGTGTTGGCTAGTGAGATAGCTGAAGCATTGGTTTTAATTTTATGAAATTCTCTAGGTTCAGGGAAGGCTCCATTAGATTGGAAAATAGCAAATATAATGCCTTTATTCAAAAAGGGAGGGAGACAGAAGCAGGAAACCATAGGCTAAGTGATTTGCTTTAACATTTTTCCTGTGACAGATGCTAAGCACTTAGATAAATTCAAAGTAATCAGGCAGAGTCAACATGGTTCTGTGTGAGGGAAATCATGTTTATCCAATTTATTGGAGTTCTTTGAAGAACGTACATGTGCTGTGGATAAAGGGGGACTTTTGAATGTGCCATACTCAGATTTCTACAAGGCATTTGATAAGGTGCAACATCAAAGGTTATTTTGGAAAACAAAAAGCTCATGGTGCAGAGGTAACATATTGGCATGGACAGAAGATTAACTAGCTAACAGGAAACAGAGTAGGCATAAATGGGTCATTCTCTGGATGGCAAAATGTAACAAAGTGGTGTGCCACAAGGATCAGCACTGAGGCCTTAACTTTTCACAATGGAAGAAGGGACCGAAAGTATGGCTGCTAAATTTGCTGATGATACAAAGTCAGGTAGGAAAATAAGTTGTGAAGTGGACATAAGGAGGCTACAAGGGGAAATAGATAGGTTAAGAGAGTGGGCAAGGATCTGGCAAATGGTGTATAATGGGAAAATGTGAAATTGTCCATTTTTGCAGGAATGATAAAAAGAAGCTTATTATCTAAATGGTGAGAGATTGCAGAGCTCTGGGAGGCAGGGAGATTTGGGTGTCCTAGTGCATGAATCAATTACATAAGGTTAGTATGCAGGTACAGCAAATAATAAGGAAAGCTAATGGAATGTTATCATTTATTGTGAGAGAAATTGAATACAGAAGTAGAAAGACTATGTTTCAGTTATAAAGGGCATTGGTGTGACCACATCTGGATTACTGTACAGTATTGGCTTCCTTATTAAAGGAAGGATGTAAATGCATTAGAACCAGTTCAAAGATGGTTTACCAGACTAATATCTGGAGGAAAGGTTGGATAGGCTAAGCTTGTATCAACTGGAATTTAGAAGAGTAAGAGGTAACTTGATTGAAATCTATGTGGAAAGGATGTTTCCTCTTGAGGGAGAATCTAAAACTAGGGGTCACAGTTTAAAAATAAGGGGTCGCCCATCTAAGATAGAAATGAGGAGTTTTTTTTTTCTTTCAGGGAGTCTTGAGTCTTTAGAAGTCTCTTGCTCAAAAGGCAGTGGACGCAGAGTCTTTGAATATTTTTAAGGCAGAGCTAAATAGATTCATGATAAATAAGGGGGTGGAAGTTTATCAGGGGTAGGTGGGAATGTGGAGTTGAGGTTGCCATAATCTTATTGAATGGCAGAGCAGGCTCAAGGGGATGAGTGGCCTACTCCTGCTCCTAATTCTAATGTTCATATATTCATCCTATATGTGTTACTATTTCCTATAGATTTTGGGGATCATAATCTAACCATTTCTTAAACCATTTTGGGGCTTTATCCCAGAATCAGAATCACAGAATGGTTAGAGCACAGAAGGAGGCCATTCAGCCCATCATGTCTATGCCACCTCTGCAAAAGTGTTCACTTAGTGCTACCCCACCCCACCTTTCCCCATAGGCCTACAAATTTTTTCTCTGCAGATACTTATCCAGTTACTGTTTGAAGTCATGACTGAATTTGTCGCCAACACATTCTCAGGCAGTGCATTCCAGATCCTAACCACTCACTGCGTAAAGAAAAGCTCTTTCTCATGTCGCCATTGCTTCTTTAGCTGACAACTTTAACTCGGTGTCCTCTGGCTCTTGATCCTTTTACCAATACGTTCAATTTTTCCCTGTCTACTCTGTCCAGGATACCCCTATCAAATCTCCTCACAACCTTCTCTTCTCCAAGGGCAACAGCTATGTAACTCCCTGCAGCCATTCTCGTGAAACTTTTCTGCACCCTCTCTAAAGTTTTCACATCTTACCTAAAGAGTGGTGCCCAGAACTGGACACAATACTCCAGTTGAGGCCAAACCAGTGGATTACATAGGTTTATCGTGATTTCCTTGCTTTTGTACTCTATGCCTCTCTTTATAGAGCCCAGGATCCTGTATGCTTTATTAACTGTGCTCTCAACCTGCCCTGCCACCTTTAATGATTTGTGCACATGTACCCACAGGTCCTTTTGCTACTGCACCCCCTTTAGAATTGTACCCTTTATTCTATATTACCTTTCTGCATTCTTCTGACCAAAATGATTATCTTCACACTTTTCTGCATTAAATCTCACCTGCCAGTTATTTGATCATTCTCCCAACTTGTCTATGTCCTTTTGAAATTGAACATTACCCTCTGCACAGTTCACAATGATTCCAAGTTTTTTGTCATTCAATTGACAAAGAAGCCTATGATGGATAAATCACAAGAATGGTTGTTCCCAAAATAACCCTTTGAAGACTTCCGTAACCTCAGACAACAGCAAACAACTCTCTCTTCTGTAATGGAGACACCAGGATAGGAGTTGACTTCAGTTATGAGTTGATTTCAACAACCAAGTCTCACCTAAGCCTGGCCAGTGGATGGGAGCAGGAATTTGGTGGCAGGGGGCCATAGTTGGCGAGCCGTGAGAACGGTCTTCAACAGTCAGTGGCTGGAGCCGATAGAGTTTATGGTGCAGAATCAGCCGGGAAGGCTGGGGGATGGGAGTGGTTTGCACTGCAAACAGCGGAGGCTCAAGGATTTCTTTTCAGCCCTCAGGGTTGCACATTTCTCCTCAAAACATGGTATTCCGGCAGAAGTAACTTTCTAAAACTTACATTGTCCTCCCCTGGCCAGTCAGCACCCCAGCTGTAGAGAGTGGGCGGAATTTAATGGGCACTCCCTTCCCGAGGCAGGTTTGGAGGTCAGGAGGGGTGCTGTTCGAGCGGGAGGGTGCCTGGTAGGTATTACATCGCCTTCCGGCCTCTACCTCGATTAAGCCAAGGGCAGGAAGTCTCGTGCATTAATCACCCACCTAGTGGCCTAATATAGCTGCTGCTGGTATTCAACCAGCGGCAGGTGGGGAAGTCGACATGCGGGAAGCCTATAAAGCAAACCTTGGTCAGATTTGCTTCCAGGCTAACAGATTCGCTTGTTGTCAGGCACTCCGTGCCTGATCAAGGAACCTGGCATCGGGAATGGGATATCCGCTGAAATGTACCCTCTGCCCTCTCCCACGACTCCACCTGCCCCCAGGATCCTTCATCCCGGGGAAGCCCCACCGCCAGTTGCTTAATTGTTGCTTGTTTGGCACTTAACATGGCGGGCCTTCAACAAAGGAGGTGATGCAGGGCTCTCACTGGCTCTTAGTCAGTGGGCAAGATGCTGCATCACAACCACTGCCCCCACTGCCTCCCTCCCCCAACCCCTTTCGTCCTCCCCGACTTTTCACTAAGAGACCATTGGGCTAGGACTTTTGAATTTAAAATGGGCCCTCATCTCTCTGTAGCCTGAAAGTCAGTAAAGATGAAATATAGCTGACCAGAATCACAGTGACCTCAGGACAGTTTGTTATTCAGCCTAATTTTAACCCCTCATATGCACTATTCTTACAAGGTTGTGTAAGGTAAAATCAAAATCCTTTTTTCAACACATCAGCAATGCTCATATTTTCCTTTATATAAATTTAAAGAGAGCATTCACAAAATCTAACAATAAGTAGAAAGTTCTCATTATGCCTGCCAATCTTTAACATATTGTGTTATATGGGGAAAATAAATTGGAGTCACAAAGGAGAACCTAAGACACAGGGGATATGAATGTGTTAAAAAAACCATTATCTTAACTGTATCCAATAACTACAATTTTACCAGGGCAGCTGGCCAATAAAATATAGCTGTGACCTCAACAACAGCTGCATAATTACAGCAACGCTGATAAGATGAGGTGTGGAGCAGAAACAACAGCATAGCAGTGTAGGGCCAAATAGCCCTTTTCTGTATTGTAAAATTTCATGTAATTAAATGTAACCTAAGATGCAAAATTAATCAGGGAAATCTTTCGGGAATAAAATATTCTACCATTGTGTGAAAAATAGGCAAACCTCACAGCAGAATTGTTTGTGAAATCATTCAGTCTTTTGCTTGTGTTTATTGCATTCTTTCTGAGAAAGGCCATCTCTAATGTGAGGGCCTCTGAAGCCTGTCCTTGCCTCCCCCAACACGGATAACATTTATCTCTATGCCAAGGCCTCATGGACTGTTTTTTGTCAACCTGTCAATGTTAAAACAGAATCTGGAGTTCAGTAAATAAAGATAAACGATCCTGCTGCAGCTCGATGGCCCCAGAGCTAAGCCATGGTGGCCCCTCAGGATTTGGAGCTGCTTCGTTGACTTTTCAGACGGGCTGGTAATATAGCAGATGCATACATTCAATCCCCCCTCCTCCTCCTTCCTCTGTCCAGCAGATTATGTTATTTTATTTTTCCTGGGATAGCATTATAAGCATCAAGGTCAAAGGGAGCATTGGCATCATTCAGGCGCTCCATATATTCTTTAATACGTGAAGAAGTCTTTCTCAGCTGAATTGGTACAGAAGAAGGAAAAAAGAGAATTCACCATTTTGCTTTGATTTTACTTTGAACTGAGAAGTTCTTTCTTTATTCATCACTTTGTGCAAAATGATCAGTTCTCTTATATGGCTCTATAGCTAATTCATCAGCAGCCAAGCTTAAAGAAAGTAAATTTACCTTTGTCCATAAGGCAAGTTAAATCACTTCACTGTTCCTGACTTTGAATTTGACAATTTTCTCATCTGTCTCTTTCATAGTTGCATGCTGCTTCATATTGGGATTGCAAATGCAATTGTTTACTTGGGAATTAATCGGTTACCTACAATCAAAGTAAGAACCATAATAATCAATTCTTGGAATAATTAAAAATGCTTTCGTGATAGCCGAGGTTTTAAAGTGTCAGTGTGAGACTGTAAGTGCAGACTTACAGATCAGGTACAAGGCAATAAGGTAGCCAAGCAAGGTTACAACTGGTCTTCAGCGCTCCTGGGCTAATCAGTGTTGAAAAAAAACAGCTTGAATCCACCATTCCTAATTTGCTATTATAGAGAGTGAAACTGAACTTGGAGGCGCAGAATGAGCCACCTGATTGTCTTTAGTATTTATGTGAATGAAAAGGAAGATTGCGAGAGGTGTATAGTGGGTGAGCTGTTCCTCTATCATTGCAGTTCACCTCCAGTGAGTCCTGTTGCAACAAAAACAAAAAATGCTGGAAAAACTCAGTAGGTCTGACAGCATCTGTGGAGAGAAAGACGGAGTTAACATTTCGAGTCTGTATGACTCTTCTTCAGAGCACTCAAGCTCAGTTGCATTGCCCTCCATAGTCAAATTGTCTGGATTTTCTGTTACTAGCTGTCCATTACAGTACAGGAAAGGGATAGCTGGAACATTGGGTGAAAAGTTACCAATATTGATGCTAAATGGGACTCAAGACATATGTGGGTCCCAACCCCAATAGTTTCTGAGTCCTGTCCGCCTGCACAATCTTCCCGGAGGCAGCCAATTAACAGGCTGTCTACAGCAGCCTCATCCAATTAAGATAGGCAGGTTTGTGGGAGCGCCTATCAGAGCACCTGAGATTATAGGAGACCAGCACTAAACCGGGAGAGATGGGCATTGTCAATATGGATGGGAGGCTGCAAGGGCATCTCAAGATGGAGATGCCCTCTGAATACTGCAAAAAATGGTGAAACTAAGTGTAACCAAAGCTGTCAGGCTATGCCTGTGGAGGAAAATCCCCCGCCCACCCCCAACACTCCATGGGATGGCCAACAGCTACTGCTTTGGCCCTCTGGTACCCATGGCTCCAGGGTGGGTTGGAATTAAAGGGGGCCTCACCTACTTGCCTCTGGGAGGCTGCTGCCAGGTACCTGTCGGGGTTTGGCCTCAGGAGAGATGAGCTGTCCGCACTGGGGCAGGTAGCTGGTGCCAGTCTGACTCCAGGAACATTGTTCAGAGATGGGAACATGTCCAGTGGATGACCTGATGTACAACTTTCAAATATTTCCTGCCCTCCCACCTTCAAACCGTAACCTTCCACCTGATAAGATTCTGCCTATTGTGTCCCAATGTATTTCACGTTGGGGAGGACCAACAGCAGTGGAATCACCTGAATCAAATTGCTTCATACTTCAATTAAATACTCACATGATGGATATAGCTCTCTTGCCAAACTTACCTGCTACATTGGTCTAAAGGATATCAGCCACTAATTATACCCATATAAAATGGATTTCCAACATAGCAGCAGTTAACTGAGGGAAATATTAAGGGAAGTATATTTTCTGCCATTTCTTAACAATTTTCCTTGTTTTTGTTCTTTTTTCTCTTCTACTGATAATATTTATTTACCAGTAAACATTTTCTTTAATTTGTCATTGGTGTTGTTTGAAATGTTCCCTGTACAACTGCTGTATTTATGTTGAAGCACTGTTTTTTTTTAAGAAAAAGTCAAAGGTACATTTCTTATCATAGAGAAAAACATGATCTTGGAAATAAATGATGGCCTCATGATAACTGGATAATTTATTATGTACCAATGTATTCTTACTCTGCAGTATACAGTCTAATATCAAACTGCATGACAATTTATTAAACAAAGGGTCATTTGTTACCATTATTTTCATTAGTCTGTGACAGATGAAGACAGTAATCTATTTGTCACAAAGACCCATTGTGACATAAAAGAACAAAATGTTGCCAATAGGCATTGATCAGCCAAATAGAGAATATGTTAGAAGTCAGCTCATTGGAACTGAAACTTCAGCGCTTAGGGAAAGTCAGATTCTGGATCTGGAATTAAGTTCAAAGGAGACTGAAGCTCAGATTTTCACCATGATGGAGAGTCTCTCCATTGTGGCAATAATGTCAGATGAGAGTGGAAATTCTAAGTCCTGCCCCCAAACACAGCATTTCCTATTTTAGCGGGGGCAGGACTGGAGTCAGGCCAGGGTTCATGCAGGCACAACTTACAGAGGCAGCTGGCAATTTAAACCACCAGCTGCCTCCACTGAAGTGATTCTTTGGTAGGCCAGGAGTGTGAAAACCAGAGTGTGTTGGTAAGTTAAGAGCAGGTCTGAACTTGGTAGGTTCATTTGGATGGCCAGGTTACTCCTTTGGAGAGGTATGGTACACTTTTGGATATGGTCCCAGGACACCTTTGGGAGAGGCAGAGCTCCATAGGTAAGGTACCATTTTGGAGAAATAAGGCAGCCTTTGGGATTGTTTAAAGTAAATACGGTTGTGCATAACAAGTGTATAAACTCACTGGAACTGTGAAATCTGTCAAAGAACTGTCAAAGTTGACAAAAAATTGTCAAAGAACTGTCAAAGCTGCCAAATAACGTCAAGCTGTTAAAACACTGTCAAAGCTGTCAAAAAACTATTAAAGGATACTAGGTGAGTTAGCATGGAGGTGTTAAGGGCAAAGGATGGAGGGTGGGGGCTTTAAAGGACCATGGGAGTTGGGTGAGGGACATGAGGTGGCATTGGTTGGCATGGATGTGGCATGGGGTGTGTGGTGGGGGGAGTGGGTGTTAGGGGTGAGGGCTTTTTTTTGTTTCAATCTTTTTTTAATTTAATCCAATGCAGTGCCAGAGCACAGAGGCAGGACATCCGCCCAGGCCACCTCTGAGCCCAGCAGCCTTTGCACTCAGTTCAGGGTCATCAGGTCTAACTTTTAACCCACCCCGCACCCCCCAACCTAAATACACCCAGAACAAAAATCAGAGCTGTAGGTGGCTATTTTTAAAGTTCGAGTTCACAGAGCTGGGAATTTTTCAGTGGGCATAAGGATTACAATGCGTGACCACCCCATGCCCATTCAATGTAACGCAGATAACATAGCTACTTCATGCTGCTTGCTCCTAATAATGACTACTCCATGTAGCCAGTGCTAACTGCACTTTTCACTGGCTACAAGCATTATCATAAATTAAAGCTAGGCTGCGACCCTTAAGCAGAAGGTGCACAATTGCAGCTGAAAGTGCTGTAATCACTGGGAATGATGCTGTGCAACAATCAACAACAGCTGGGATGGGAGAGCATGCACCAAGGTTGCTGAATGCTGCTTTGGAGGTCTTGATGGAGGAGGTGGAAAGGAGGAGAGATATCCTGTATCCCCAGGGGCCAGTTACATGATGAGAAAGCAATGAAAACAGATCATCACCAAAAACAATTCTAAGAGTTCAGCACCCACAGCTGGATGCAATAAGCAAGAAAGGTAATGGCTTCATAAAACTGGTGAAGGTCAGCGAATGGTATATCCTACCAACTGCACAACTAGCCTCAGACACAACACAAATCACCACACTCCCATCACTCACTGCCAATAATTTCTATCAATCATGACTGATACCCAACATCCATATACTCCATCTTAAACTCTCACACTTTCCTTTATTCATTCATGGGATGGGGGCATCACTGGCTAGGCTAGCATTTATTGTCCATCCTCAATTGCCCTCGAGAAGTCCGTGTGAGCTGCCTTCTTGAACCGCTGGAGTCCACGTGGAGTAGGTACACCCACAGTGCTGTTAGGGCAGGAATTCCAGGATTTGGCCCGGCAACTGTGAAGGAATGGTGATATATTTGCAAGTCAGGATGGTGAGTGGCTTGGAGGGGAACTTCCAGGTGGTGGTGTTCCCATGTGTCTGCTGCTCTTGTCCTTCCATTCGACAGCATTCCTGGGTGTGGAAGGTGTTGTCTATGGAGCCTTGGTGAGATTCTGCAGTACATCTTGTAGATGGTACACACTGCTGCCACTGTGCGCTGGTGGTGGAGGGGGTGACTGTGTATGGATGGTGTCAAACTTCTTGAGTATTGTTTGAGCTGCAATCGTCCAGGCAAGCAGAGTATTCCATCTCATGCCTGACTTGTGCTGTGTAGATGGTGGACAGGCTTTGAGGAATCAGGTGGGTTACTTGCCGCAGGATTCCTAGCCCCTGACCTGCTCTTGTAGCCACAATATTTATATGACTAGTCCAGCTCTGTTTCTGGTCAATGGTAACCCTCAGGATATCGATAGTGGGGGATTCAGTGAAGGTAATGTCATTGAACATCAAGGGACGATTATTCTCTCTTATTGGAGATGGTCATTGCCTAGCACTTGTGTGGCATGAATGCACAAGCCTGCATATTGTCCAGGTCTTGTTGCATTTGGACATAGGCTGCTTCAGTATGTGATGAGTCATAACCTTGTGCAATTAACAGCGAACATCCCCAATTCTGACCTTATGATGGAAGAAAGGTCATTGATGAAGCAGCTGAAGATAGTTGGGCCCAGGACACTACACTGAAGAACTCCTGCAGTAATGACATGGAGCTGAGATGATTGACCTCCAACAACCACAAACAACGTCCTTTGTGCTAGGTATGACTCCAACCAGTGGAGAGTTTTCCCCCTGATTCTCATTGACTACAGTTTTGCTAGGGCTCCTTGATGCCACTCGGTCAAATTCTGCCTTGATGTCAAGGGCAGTCACTCTCACCTCATCTCTGGAGTTCAGCTCCTTTGACCATGTTCAAACCAAGGTTGTATTGAAGTCAGGAATTGAGTGGCCCTGGCAGAACCCAAACTGTGCATCAGTTTGGTATCAGATGGTATACACCATTGCCACTCTTTGTCGGTGGTGGAGGGAGTGAATGTTTGTGGAAGGGGTTCCAATCTACAAGATGCACTGCAGGAATTCATTAAGGCTCCTTCGACAGCTCCTTCTAAACCCACGACCACTACCATCTAGAAGGACAAGGGCAGCACATAGATCGGAACACCACCACCTGGAAGTTCCCCTCCAAGTCATTCACCATTCTGACTTGGAAATATATCCCATTCCTTCACTGTTGCTGGGTCAAAATCCTCGAACTCCCTTCTTAAAAGTACTGTGGGCAAAGCACTGCAGCAGTTCAAGAAGGCAGCTCACCACCACCTTCTCATGGGCAACTAGGGATGAGCAATAAATGCTGGCCCAGACAGCGAAGCCTACACCCTGTGAATGAATATTTTAAAAAAGCCAAGCAGGCTCTTTCGCCCTAGACCATGTCAAGCATCTTGAGCATTGTGGGAGCTGCACTCATCCAGGCAAGTGGGAAGTATTCCGTCACACTCCTGACTTGTGCCTTGTAGATGGTGGACAGGATTTGGGGAGTCAGGAGGTGAGTTACTCGCCGCAGGATTCCTAGCCTCTGACCTGCTTTTGTAGCCACAGTGTTTATATGGCTAGTCCAGTTCAGTTCCTGGTCAATGGTAACCCCCAGGATTTCGATAGTAGGGGATTCAGCGACAGTAATGCCATTGAATGGCAAAGGGCGATGGTTAGATTTTCTCTTGCTGGAGCTGGTCATTGCCTGGCACTTGCGTGGCATGAATGTTACTTGCTACTTGTCATTCCAAGCCTGGATATAGTCTAGGTCTTGCTGCATTTGGAAATGGACTGCTTCAGTATCTGAGGAATCACAAATGGTGCTGAACATTGTGTTAAAAACAAAAAACTGCAGATGCTGGAAATCCAAAACAAAAACAGAATTACATGGAAAAACTCAGCAGGTCTGGCAGCATCAGCGGAGAAGAAAAGAGTTGACGTTTCGAGTCCTCATGACCCTTCCACAGAACTGAGTGAATGTAAGGAGAGGTGTGAAATATAAGCTGGTTTAAGGTGGGGGTGGGGAGGGGAAAAGTTGGCGGGGGTGGTGTGGCTGTAGGGACAAGCAAGCAAGCAGTGATAGGAGCAGATAATCAAAAGATGTCACAGACAAAAGAACAAAAGAACAGAGGTGTTGAAGGTAGTGATATTATCTAAACGAATGTGCTAATTAAGAATGGATGGTAGGGCACTCAAGGTCCAGCTCTATTGGGGGTGCTGTGGAAAGACTGGCAGGGCATAATTTATATAGATTTCTTTTCCCACCTATTTCCATTATTTTTAAATCTTTTATGCCCCGTAGGCAACTCTCTCCAAACTGTACACCTCCACTGGCTCTATCCTGCTGGTTGGACATGACATACACAGGGATGATGATGGTGATATCTGGGACATGATCTGTAAGATATGAATATGATTATGTCGGGCTGTTCCTTGAATAGTCTGTGAGACAGCTCTCCCAATTTTGGCACGAGTCCCCAGGTGTTAGTAAAGAGGGCTTTGCAGAGTTGACAGGGCTGGGTTTGCCATTGTCATTTCTGGTGCCTAGGTCAATGCCGGCTAGTCCGTCCAGTTTCATTCCTTCTTATTGACTTTGGAGCGGTTTGATGCAACTGATAGGTTTGCCATTTCAGAGGGTGTTTAAGGGTCAACCACATTACTGTGGACTGGAGTCATTTGTGGGTCAGACCAGGTAAAGGATGGCAGATTTCCTTCCCTAAAGGGCATTAGTGAACCAGATGGGCTTTTATGACAATCAACACTGGTTTCATGGTCATCATTAGACTTTTAATTCCAGATTCTTATTGAATTCAAATTCCACCATCTGCCGAGGCGGGATTCAAACCCCGGTCCCCATTATCCTGGGTCTCTGGATTACCAGCCCAGTGACAATACCACTACAGCAGTTAGTAAATCGGATCACACAAACTGAGGGTTTGCGAAAACCCGCCACAGCATACTGCAAAAATAATTCAAAACACCCTCTGCTTATAGGCATTTGGTGGGAGCAAAGAGATTCAGTTTGTCTTTCTCTCCTATCCTGTAACATTATATTTTATTTCTCTTTCATCCAACAATCTTTTCTGATTTACAAGCTGTTGTTGTGAAAGAATGTAACTCTTAATTTCCACTCTGCATTCATCACAACCTTACCCTAAATAGTTGACTAATTTATACAAAATTACATGAATTTGTTTAGAAATTTGGTTTGGAATGTGCATCTTGATTTGGTTTTTTATTTTTGCATTGTGGCTAAGAGGGTCATGTGATGGTCAGTGACTAAGGAAAGGCAAGGTGTGTGACGGTCGCTAAATACAGAATTGGGGTTGAGGTTACTGGCACTGCAGTTGAGTTAGTTCTTCGTATTGGGAATAAAGGGGGCTCTCTAGGCTGCAACCTTCCTTTCTCTTCCTCTCTTGCCATTTCTTCCTCTTTCTTGTCTTCCTCTTCCTCTGCTTCTCGCCTCCTAGGTGATGTCAATTGCTGCCCCCTCATGATGACAATGTTGTGCAACATGCAGCAGACCACCACAAACCTTGTGACCTACTCAGCTGAGTACTGCAGGGCTGCTCCTGAGCAGTCCAGGCAGCAGTGTCATTGATTCAACACATGAATGGTCTGCTCTATCAGATTTCTTGTGGTACTTATTGTGTGCATGGTCCTCATATTTGCATGGGTTGTGAATAGTCCTTCTCATCCAGTAGTCACCCTTTGGTTTGCCAGGATGGCTGAAATACAGGTGGCACAGTGAAATGCCACAGAATGAATACATTATGGCTGCTGCCAGAATATTGGACATTGACCTGTATGATGCAATGCTTATGGTCACACATCAGCTGTGTGTTGTGAGAGTGGAATCTCTTTTGGCTCCAGGCATGGTAGAGTTGACATGGGGTGCATACAAAGCAATGTGCGTGCAGTCAGTGGAACCATGCACCATGGGGAAGTCTGAAATCCTTGCAATCCTATATGCTCGTCTGTCAGCTTCTCTCCGGCAAGAGGGAATGAAGTGATGTTATCTGTCTTTGAATAGACATCTTATGAAATGCTTCAGTTAACCATCAAAAAGCCTTTTACTATTCTTTTGCATGCAAACACATCCAACACACTGTCAGTCAAGCACTAAAATGCACAGAAGTATGAAGTTGCAAGAAGTTTATACCTAAAAACCACCTATGATCGGTCAGCGCAATGCTGATTGTAGGCTTCAATGATCGACCGGATCACTTCTCTCTCTCTTGACAGCAGTAACCAAATTCAAAAGTCAATGTCTTTTATACAATTAAAACCAGCATATGCTAAGTTGGGGAATGGATCCTGACTTTCCGATGGTCTTCGGCAGGACTCAGTTTAGATTGATGAAGTGACCAGTTGTCCAGAGTGCTTGGCTGTTAGCTAGTAGTTAGTTGTGCTTATCAAGTCTCAGTGACGTTAAGGGGCATGCACACATCTGCCTTTCCAAACTTCTAAGGCCTTTTGCACAGCTGTTTTAAAATGGGTCTTTTGTCTTAATTCTAACTGTCTAACTTTGCGTGGGAATGGGACAGTTATCATAGTTCAGCAGTTTTGGAAAATACAAGCTAGCTTTCCCAACAATCTTGCCACTTGCAATGTTTCAAAGCATGATGGACTAGGCTGGTCAAGCTTAAGCAATTTATATGTGATAATGTATATATAAAATATATATATAAAAAGACACATATAAGCAATCATGGATGGCTAGCTTACGCAAACCTCAGCCTAAGTTATGTTTCCTCTTTCTACAGTTTCCATGTCCTTCAAGCATGTGCCAACTCCAGGGACAATGTGCAATGGTTTCTTTGCCATAGAAACTTGCACAAAACCTGTGATACATGTAGGTTTCTGACAAACATTATTAGTCATGGGTCAGGAGAACATTATTGGCCCCTTGCAGCCAACTTTGCAACCTTCTCCATGAGTCAAATAAACCAGGCATTCTTGACTAGGGTCTTCAGGCAAGACAGAGAAGGGGATAAAAGAGGAGGGGGTATCACAATTTTGATCAAGGAATCAATTACAGCAGTAAGGAGGGATAACATCTTAGAAGGCTCCTCAGAGAAAGCCATATGGGTAGAACTGAAAAAAAAAAGGAGCAATCACATTGCTGGGAGTGTTATATAATCCCCCAAACAGTCAGAAAGAAATAGAAGAGCAGATTTGTAGGCAAATTTCAGAGAAGTGTAAAAATAATAGGGTAGTAATAGTGGGGGATTTCAACTTCCCCAACATTAACTGGGTTAGTCATAATGTGATAGGTTTAGGGGGAGCGGAATACTTAAAATGCATCCAGGAAAGCTTTTTAAGCCAGTATGTAGAAGGTCCTACAAGAGAGGGGGTGGTCCTGGACTTAATTTTAGGGAATGAAGCCAGGCAAGTGGTAGCGATATCAGTGGGAACATTTTGCAGATAGTGATCATAACTCCATTAGACTCAAGGTTGGTTTGGAAAAGGACAAGGATGGGCCAAAAATCAGAGTTCTAAATTGGCGGAAGGCCGATTTGAATAAGATCAGATATGATTTGACCAGAGTGGACAGGGAGAAGCTACTTTTAGGTAAAATTGCATCAGAGTAGTAGGACTCGTTCAAGAAGGAAATAGGGCGAGTACAGAGCCAACATATTCCAGTAAAGACAAACTGTGGGACCAACAAATCCAAAGAACCCTGGATGTCAAGGGATATACAGGATTGGATAAAGAGAAAAAGGGAGGTCTATAGCAGATACCAAGGGCTCAAAACAGCCTAAGCCCTAGAGGAGTATAGAATGTGTAAGGGTGAACTTAAAAAGGAAATTAGGAGAGCAAAAAGGTGGCATGAAAAATCATTGGCAGGTAAAATAAAGGAAAATCCAATGTTTTACAAGAACATTAAGAGTAAGGGGATAACTAGGGAAAGAGTAGGACCCATTAAGGACCATAGTGCTAATTCGTTTGTGGAGCCGGAAGACATAGGTAGGGTTCTAAATGAATTCTTTGTGTTGGTGTTCACAAGTGAGGGGGACAATGTGGGTATGGAAATCAGGCAGATGGACTGTGATACAATTAAAGAAATTAGAGTAGAAAGGGAAGAGGTTCTAAGTGGTCTGCCGGCTTAAAAGTAGGTAAATCTCCAGGCCCGGATGAAATGTATGCCAGGGTGTTGAGTGAGGCAGGAGAAGAGATGGGAGGGATGCTGGCAATAATTTTAATACCGCTCTGGCCACAGAAGAGATGCCAGAAGACTGGAGGGCAGCCAATGTGGTATCGTTATTCAAGAAGGGACAAAGGGATAAACCAGGGAACTACAAACCAGTCAGTCTAACCTCAGTGGTGGGGAAGCTATTGGAAGCAATTCTGAGGGACAGAATTAATCTACACTTGGAGAGGCAGGGACTAATCAAGGCCCGTCAGCATGGTTTTGTTAAGGGGATGTCATGTCTGACCAACTTGATTGAACTTTTTGAAGAGGTGACCAGGTGTAGGTGAGGGCAATGCATTTGATGTAGTTTACTTGGACTTCAGCAAGGCTTTTGATAAGGTCCCGCTTGGGAGACTGATAACAAAGGTAAGAGCCTCATGGGATCCAAGGCAATTTGACAAATTGGATCCAGAATTGGCTGAGTGGCAGGAAGCAGAGGCTGATGGTCGAGGACTGTTTTAGTGACTGGAGGCCTGTGTCCAGTGGGGGTTCCACAGGGATCGGTGTTGGGTCCCTTGCTGTTTGTGGTATATGTAAACAATTTAGACTTGAATGTAGGAGGGCTGATCAGTAAGTTCGCGGATGACACAAAAATTGGTGGGGTGGTAAATAGTGAGTAGGATAGCCTGAGATTACAGGAGGATATGGACGGGCTGGTCAGATGGGCTGATCAGTGGCAAATGGAATTTAATCCGGATAAGTGTGAGGTGATGCACTTTGGTAGGACAAACAAGGCATGAGAGTACAGGATGAATGGTAGGATCCTGGGAAGTGTGCATGTCCACTGGCTCCTTAAGTTAGCAGGACAGGTAGATAAGGTGGTTAAGAAGGCACATGGGATACTTGACTTTATTAGCTGAGGCACAGAATATAAGAGCAGGGAGGTTATGCTGGAACTACATAAAACCCTGGTTAAGCCACAGATAGAGTATTGTGTGCAATTCTGGAATCCGCAATATAGGAAGGATGTGATTGCACTAGAGGAAGTGCAGAGGAGATTTACCAGGTTGTTGCCTGGGCTTTAGTTATGAGGAGAGATTGGATAGACTGGGGTTATTTTCCCTGAAGAAGAGGAGATTGAGGAGGGACATGATTGAGGTGTATAAAATTATGAGAGGCATAGATAGGATAGACAGGAAGGAACTTTTCACATTGGTGGAGGGATCAATAACCAGGGGGCATAGATTTAAGGTAAGGGGCAGAAGGTTTAGAGGGGATGTGAGGAAAATATATTTCACCCAGAGGGTGGTGGGAATCTGGAACTCACTGCCTGAAAGGGTGGTAGAGGCAGAAACCCTCATAACATTTAAGAAGTATTTGGATGTGCACTTGCGATGCCGTGGCAGACAAGGCTATGGGCCTTGTGCTTGAAAATGGGATTTGAATAGTTAGGTACTTGTTTGACTGGTGCAGACTCGATGAGCTGATGGGCTTTTTTCTGTGCTGTAGACCTCTACGACTCACTGACTGCTGAAGATGATGATGTTGTGACAGCTGTTGTGGTGCTGAGCACTGGGTGTGCATGATTCTGTGTTCATGGTCACACACGTGCTACACAGTGAAAGAGTTATGTCATTTATTTCTTCTGTAGGCATCGGCATTGTGGTCAAGCAGCTTTCGGACAATAAATGTTCCACCTGTAACCTGCTGGGCTCAAGGGAATCCCATCATATGAAAGAAATCTGTGCTCCTGAAGATTACTAGGAATGCTGAGGTGTTGTCCTAGGGAAGTGGCAGTAGCTACCTGGTACATGAACCTGCTGTTCTCTCTCAAAATGACAACATTTGTACTTCTACCACTGACAGTCTGCCAGTTCCCCCGTCTGCCAGCCAGCCACCCAGGTGCTCACGCTGAGGTGGTGCAGGTCTGAAATCAGGCCCTCAAGACCCAAAGCTGTTTGATTGTGTCCTCCAAGACTATCTACAGTCTCCCTCATTGAAAGTCAGCAGCTTCCCACCAATTATGCTGTAGCCATTGGGGTAGCACTGTGTAGGAGCATTAGGGAGCAAGACAGGCATCAAAAGAAATCACAAGAGTGATTAGCTGCATATTCTAAGTATAATTAGAAGCATTGCTGAATGAAGTCGGCATAGAATGATTGTATTGTGAGCTATTTTGTTTTAGGTTTTTGGCAAAGAGAACACAGCGATGGTCTGTAAGATGGAAATTTGAGGAGCAATGATGATCTGGGGATTTGTTCAGATGAACAAAAGTCTGATGAGACACTCACAGACAGGTAATCCAGAGTGATGGTTGTCGAATGCTTCCTTTCCTCCTCTTCCTGAGGTGGTCATCAAAACCCTGGTTAGGCCACAGCTGGAATTTCATGTACAGTTCTCATCACCACATTACAGGGAGGACACAATTGCTCTGGAAAGAGTATAGAGAAGATTTACATGAATGCTGCCAGGGCTTGAAAATTGCAGCTATGAGGAGAGATCGGATAGGCTAGGGTTGTTTTCGTTAGGACAGAGGAGGCTGAGGGGTGACCTAACTGAGGTGTACAAAATTATGAGGGGCATAGATAGGGTAGACAGTAAAGACTTGTTTCCCCAGGGGGCATAGATTTAAGGTGATTGGTAGAAGGATTAGAGGGAATATGAGGAAAAACTTATTCACCCAGAAGGTCGTGGGCGTCTGTAATTCACTGCCTAAATTTGTGGTTGAGGCTGAAATGCTGAACTCATTTAAAAGGTACTTGGATCTGCATCTGAAGTGCTGTAACCTGCAAGGCTATGGATCAGGGGCTGGAAAATGGGATTAAAATGGGCGGCTAGTTTCTTTTCTTTCTTCTTCTGGCTGGCACAGACATGATGGGCTGAATGGCCTTGTTCTGCGCTGTAACTTTTCTATGGTTTCTATGGTAAGGGCTCCATCCTCATGATGGCCAGGCTGAGGAACACATAGCAGACCATTGTAGCTGGGATACACTCTCCAGGTACTGGAGGGCTCTCCCTGAATGGTTCAAGCAATGGCACTGTTGCTTCAAAACCAATGCTCTGCTCTCTGACTTTCCCGGTAGAGGAATGGCTAGAAGCACTGTCAATGTATCATCAGGTGACACTGTCTTCCCCTGAAAATAGAATAGAAATGGTGAGAAATTTAAATTATCAGGAGGTCACATCTATCTACAATATGCAATGCACAAATAGAAATAAATAATTTAGAAAGATTTGTTAGTTGGAGTTACCTTGACTCAGTGTGAGTCCTGTCATTTCTAAGCCAAACCACATTCCAGAGATTTGAACAAATAACCTAGACTGACATTTTTGTGCTGCAGTGTTGAAGGTGCTGACTTTCAGAGATCAAACCAAGGCCCTTCTCTCTCAGATGGTCTATAAGATCCCTTTGCGCTACTTGAAGAAGTGCTGGGAAATTGTCCTTGCTAATATTTATCCCTCAATTGACATTACTGAAAAAAAGTAATTACCCAGTCACTTATCTCATTATACTTGTGGAGACCTCTTCATACACTATTTGGCTGCCACCAGGATTAAATTATGAGGTGGGATTGCACAAACTGGGGTGGTATTCCATGGCATTTAGAAAGTTAGGATCAAAAGTTTTCAAAATTTTAAAGGGAACAGCCATGGTAGATAGAAACTAATTTCACTGGTGAGGCAATCCATGACTCGAGGACATGGTCCAAAAATTAGAGCTAGATTTTTCAGGGAAAAAATTATGAAATACTTCTGTACACAAACGTGATAGAAGTTTGGAGCTCTCTCTTCTCTCTCAATTGTTAATTGGTAATTTGATATTATTGGACTTTTGTTATCCAAAGGCATTAGGGGATAGAGGTGGAAATGGATATATGGAGTCAAGTGGCATATCAGCCATGATCTCGAAAGGTGGGAGAGATTCAAAGGACTAAATGGCATAATCCTCTTCCTATGCTTCTATCTTTCCACCAATTACTATAATGGCTGTGATTGAAATGAAAAGAGCTTTGGCATATTTTGTGAATTGAATGATGTGTTACAAATGTAAATTCTTCCCTTCTTTATATGCATTTCAAAATGCAGGAACAGGAACACTCACAGGGCAGATAATCATAGCAAGTGCACCTTGTTAAATAAGAGGGATTCAAAATACTAAAGAATATTTAAGGAAGTGGTAACTCTAAATGTCGTGTACGCTTAAGTATACAGCATTAATATAAGATTAGGATGGTCCCTTTTGTCATCACACTACGGATACAGAAAAGGGGTAATAAATAGTGAAGTAACCTTGCAAGAAAATACACCTGAAAATCAGCAGAATTAAATATTGAGGAATTACATTATAAAGTATAACAAAGAGGAAGATAATTGAATGAAGAGTGTAAATAACTAGATAAGGATCCTAATTTGATTTCTAATTAACCTACATAACTAAATTAAAAATCATTTGGAAAAAATATTAATAAAGCATTAAAGCCCAATGGTATAGTCATTCTCTTCATTACATTACTTCTGCTTCATTCATTTAATTACTCTGAATGTTTCATAGATATTTTACATTTCCGTATTCGGAGGTCTCTCTGCAAATTTATTTAGATTCCCTGGGATACCATGACATTTTTATTCAAGTAAAATTATACACATATGATTGGAAAATATATAGAGTATGGCCGAACAGAGGTTATGTTACTGGAATAGTAATCCAGAGGTCTGGGCTAATAATTCAGATAATGATATTCTCCACATCATGCTGCATTCAGCCATAGACTGTCTCATTATTTGAATTATGAATGGAGTTGGAAACTTTGCAATTATTAGTGAACAGACCCGCTTCTAACCTTATGATGAAGGGAAGGTCATGGATGAAGCAGCTGGATTTCTTTCTATTCTTTCACCGCTTTTTATTCTTTTTACAGCTATTCCTCTTACATTATGCATTGATAATCTGGGGATACTCAGAATAAGAGGCAGGCCATTTAGGACTGAGCTGAGGAGGAATTTCTTCACTCAGAGGGTGGCAAATCTTTGGTATTCTCTACCCAGAAGCATATGGAAGATCAGTCATTGAGTATGTTCAAAGCAGAGGTTGATAGATTTCTATGATCTCAAGGGACATGGGGCTTTGCGATGGAAGATCAGCCATGATCTAGTTAAATGTTTGAAGGCTTGAGGGGTACATGGCCTACTCCTCTTCCCATGCTCCAATGTTCCTATATTGATATTTTCTATTAAAATCTCCCTATTATCAGACACAAGTATGTCTTCCATCTATGGGAATTACATCTAGTTCACCCTGTTTTATTACTATTGTAAATCTTTCATATTCATTCACTTTATAGCCATACTTTTATAACCTGTTGCATAGAACTAAAGTCTGACACTAATAATTATTGCTATACTATGGGAAAAGTGGAAACTTAACAATGTAACCAAAATCCTATCATTCTGATAAGTCACTAAGCTCGAGGCTAATCCCTAACTCACTGAAGAAATAAATAATATTAACATTCAGACAACTGCACTTCCAAAATCAATGACTCCCAAATGGAGGCTAGGCAAATCTACAAAACAGAAAGAAACAACGCATTTGACAAAAGAGAGTATTACAGTGCTATCCTTGTGCAATTTTGCGTTGACCTGAAACAAAAACTCTGGCTCCTCCTGACCCCCAAGTAGTGCTGTAAAGACACTTCCCTAATGGATTCAGCTGCTCTCCCTTTGTTTCAGCTGCCAAATTTGCCATGGCCTGGGGAACACAACTGCCTCTGATTAAAAATAGAATGACTATTAAAAAGAAGGCACACAGCCTCATAATAATATTTGAATGACCAACCCGCTTCCCTCAAGCAGGTTGGTGACCATCCTTTGTCCCACCTACATTCAAAGTGGAAGCAGGTGATTAAAAGGTTGGTTTGGTTCCTGTTCCAGATTTTTTGCATTTTAATCTCTAAGGGAAGAATTTAATGCATGGCGACCCTTCAACAGAAATGCTCTCTGCAGTCATGCACCGGCTGGCCAATTAAGGGCTTGCCAGTGGGAAGCATGCCGAATAAGAGGACCTGGACATGGCAACAGGAGCGGGCTTGGGAGCAAGAGAAGTTGCCAGTGGAGACTGTTGAAAAAGATCCCCCTAGCAGCATAGTCTCCGATGAGAGGGGGTTTGAGTCAGTGCCACTGAGAGGGATCATAGAGGACCATCTAAGAAGCAAGCAGTCAAGGTCAGCTAAACACATAAGCACCGACACCGTCTTGTCAGCCGATCACCCATAAGTGTTTGCCATTCATGGGAGGCTGAAGACAGAATAGTACATGGTGCAAGGGCTTGGAGAGAGCAAGCTTTGACTGGGAATGGCAAAGGAGCATGCACATATGGCCCTATAGTTCACTGATGACGCCCTGCAAACCCTTCTCCAGCAGTCAGTGGAAGAGATTCTCTTCCCATGGGATAGGAACACAAGACATAGGGCAGAGGAAAATAGAACAGAGGAGAGTAGGAACATAGGACTGAGAAACATGAGTAGGCCATTCTGCCCTTTGAGAGATGCTAAGCTAACTGGCCTATAGTCTCCTGCTTTCTATCTCCCTCCTTTCTTGACTAAAGTTATTACATTTGCTATTTTCCAAAGAGAATCTGAGGAATTTTGGAAGATTATAACCAATAATCTACTATCTCTGCAGCCACTTCTTTGAAGACCCTAGAATGTCAGCCTTTAGATCTAATAATTTTTCCAATACCTTTTCCCTGGTGATGGTAATTGTTTTACATTCCTCCATCCCTTTCACCTCTTGATTTTCAAGTATATTTGGGAAGATTTCTAAGGGCAGAATTGTCCCAGATTTACTCGCCAGCCACAATGGCGGCTTCTCACGCCGTATCGTCCCAAATCCACTGCATTAATTATGCTTTCCTGGGAAACATGCTGTTTCTATGGTGGGCGGGCTCTCATTCGCTCGTCACACCATTACCTCACCACTTCATCACTCCAGGTATCATATTTAAAGGGCAGCTGTGTTCACACCTCTCAGTGCTTCCAACCCAGGACTGCTGCACAAAAAGCATGGCCCCTAAAGACAAATGACTGCAATCCCCCGGTTTAATGGTGTGTCCCCCGAGCACCTTTTGGGTGCTATGGAGGCCCACCGGGATGTTCTCTACACCCACTCTTGCTGCAGGATGGGCAGCAACATCACCAATCTGGCATGGGAGGCAGTGGCAGTGGTGGTCAGCGCCCCTGCAAAAGACAGCCACCTAGTGCTGCAAGAGGATGAATGATCTCCTCCACCAGGCTAAGTCACTCTTCTCATTGCTCTCAACTCACACACTCACAAACCCATCACACATCCACAGGGATCTCACTCACTGCCAGATCAAGGGACAGCATCATTCACGTTCTCACAAGCACTTTCACTGTCCTCATCCCGTCCATGGGATGAGTCACCACTCATACATGCCAGGCAAAAGCTGGCACAAAACAAGAGGGAAGGTGGCAGACTGGTGGAGAAATGCCTGAAATCAAGGGCCTCATGCACTTTGAAAACAAAGCCATCCAACTGGCCTGGGAGGACCTGGATCATTCCTGTGCTGACGGTGCTCTACCAAGTTAGGATTCAGCAAAGCAACATCCATCAGACAACCATGTCATGAGTCATGTGTCCTGTTTCATAGGCCACTGCCATGAACTAATTATTTCTCCTTGATTTCACAGTGCATCTGGGAAACAGCTAATGGAGTCCACAACCCAGGGCCTCCAATCAAGCCCCGAAGAAACCTCTGAAGAGGCAGCAACAGGGACTTCCCAGCTCCCTAGCACTCAGAGGACTGCTTGGATTCAGAAATTTGCTGAGTCCGAGTCAGGTGGAGCTCTGCAGGAACCACTGGCATAAGAATTGAGTACCGCAATCACTTCCACGGCCATTGGCAGTGGATGCCCTCCATGTCTCCTGTCACACCAAATCCTGCGATAGCTGGCAGATGTGACCGACCAGTTCCCCAGACGTGCACAGTCTTCAGCAACACTGATTCTCAGTCATGTGCAGGAATGATGTGCAGGCATCAACAGACCCTGGGTTCAGCAAGGCGCCGACCAGCGACAGCTCGCTGTGGCTCTTCAGCGATGTGTGCGGGAGCTCCAGTAGGCCCTCCTTCCTGAGAGTGCTGCTCAGCACAGCTAGGGACGTCAGTCACTCTCTTTTCTGTCATCTTGGTTCTATGTACGCCACAGGGCATACAGCTAGCTTACCAGACTCCTTGTTCCCAATGTACTTCTCCTGCAGAATGAAAGAGAGAGACGCGTGGGTTACTTTGGGGGTTCAAAGACCTCTCCTTGTTAAGTCTCAAGGCCCCTCATTGCATCCCGGAGAGTGCTGGCCACCATTGCATGAGTTTTGTGCACTGCATGGCTGCCTGAAGCACCACCCACCTCCATCCCACTCCACCTGACCAATTCACAGCAGCTTTGCCCATAGGACTGAGGCTGTGCTCTCAGCTCAGGCATTCTCCTAACCCACACTGCAAGGCTGCACTGTTAGCTTGAACCATGGGGGTAGCTGGTCCAAACCGTGATGCTGACATTGCAAGGGGCTGGGAGCACCTCCATCAGTGACTAATCCATGGCCAGCTTTAGCAAGGAGATTGTACAATGTGCGCAGTCGTCCAACTGTTTTGCAGACCACTAAAATGCTCATTAGTTTGCAGTCTGAGGGATGAAAATCTCTGGAGAATTTGATGGCACTATGATGTCTCTGCATTGCTTGAGTGGGCAGACAAGCTAGAGGCCCAAACTCCAATCATATCAATTTGGCTGCTCCTGAATTGTCTCAGCTGCAGAGGAATGATCACATTATACAAGATTTCCCTAATATGTGGCTGCTTCCCACCCCACACCCCACATGTGCTTGTGCACTAAATTTAGCCACAGGACAGCCCTTGCACCCCGCAACAATGCTCCTTAACTGCAGGGCAGCCCTTGCCTCCCCCCACCTAATAACACGCCTCAATTGGTGGGCAGCCCTTGCTCCCCCCTCCAACCCGCCTCAGCCACAGGGCAGCAGTTGACCCTCCCAACAGGCTTCAACCACAAAGCAGCCTTTACTACCCCCCTTAACACCCCCCTTGACAATGCACCTTAACCTTGAAGTCTAACACATGACCCCCTCGCGAGCGCTGTGCAACATTACTGTGCACTCACCTCTGAGTTCCCCTCAAAGTGCAGCCCACCATGTGGATGCATTATACATGCTGCTGCGAAACACGTCGGCGCATGATCCAGTGGGGGGGCATGACTCAGGCAGACTGGCCTCATAATAATATGCAGGTGTATTACAATGACGTTCTTGACGTTCAATGGTGGGAAACGCAGCCTGCCATTGATGGACTGAACAGATGATCGCAAACTGGTTTCATGACATTGTGAAACCGATTTCTCACCATATTGTCCACTCATGCTGCCGAGCACGCCCAGAAAATTCCATCCTGTGTCTTCTACAACGAAAACAGACACTAAACACTTGTTCAATGCTTCTGCCATTTCCTTATTTTCTATTATTAATTCCCCAGGCTCACTCTTGAGAGGACCAACATTTGTTTTAGTTACCTATTTCCAATTTAAATACTTCTAGAAACACTTACTTTCTGCTTTTATATTTCTAGCTAGCTTTCTCTTATACTCAACTTTCTTCCTCATTTTTTTCTTCATTCTTCACTGTTTCGCGAAATCTGTCTGAGCCCATGAACATGGTTCTTAAAATTTGACCAATCTTCTGACCTACCACTAATTTTCACTGATTTGTAAAGTGTTTCTTTCAATTTGATACTATCCTTAACTTCCATTTTTAGCCACGGATGATGCATCCTTCATGAAAGACTTTTTCTCACTGGGATAAATCTTTGCTGAGAGTTATTAAATATCTCCTTAAAAATCTGCCACTGCATCCTTAATGTCCTACTTTTTATAAACTTGTTTCCCAGTTCACTATAGCCAGCTCTGCCTTCATACCCTTATAATTACCTAGGAATCAGAAGCTAGGATTCCTGCAGTGAGTAACTCACCTCCTGACTCCTCAAAGCCTGTTCACCATCTACAAGGCGCAAGTCAGGAGTGTGATGGAATACTCTCTACATGCCTGGATGAGTACAGCTCCAACAACACTCAAGAAACTCAACACCATCAAGGACTAAGCAGCCCACTTGATTGGCACCTCATTCACAAACATTCTCTCCCCCCATCTCCGACACACAGCAGTAGCAGTATGTACCATCTACAAGATGCACTTCAGCAGCGCAGCAAGCATGTTTAGATTGCACCTTCCAATCCCACGACTGCTACCATCTAGAAGGACAAGGGCAGCAGATAGGCAGGAACACCACTAGCTGGAAGTTCCCCTCCAAGCCACACACTATCCTGACTTGAAAATATATCACCGCCGTTCCTTCACTGCCACTGGGTCAAAATCCTGGAGCTCCCTCCCCAACAGAACTATGGGTGTACCTACACCACATGGACTGCAGTGGTTCAAGAAGGTAACTCATCACCACCTTCTCAAGGGCAATTAGGGATGGGCAATAAATGCTGGCCTAGCCAGCAAAGCCCACATCCCATGAATGAATAAATAAACCTTCATTTAGATTAAAAATAGTAATCTTAGACAAGCATTTCTCACCTTCAAACTAAGTTTGATATTTTATCATGTTATGATGGCTGTCGCCTAGAAGCTCCTGCACCATAAGGTTATCCATTAATCCTGTCTCACTACTCATTAGAAGGTCGAGAATAGCCTGCTCTCTGGTTAGTGCTAGAATGTATCCTAAGAAATTGTGCTATGAACTCATTTTTCAGGCTACCTTTGCAAATCTGATCTGCCAAATCTACGTGTAGATTAAAATCACCCATGATTATTCCAGTACTTTTCTTAAATGCCTCATTTATTTCTTCCCATATGCTCTGTCCTACAGTGGAACTACTGTTATGGGCCTGTAAACTAGTCCTGCAAGTAATCTCTTATCTTTCCTATTTCTTATATCTACCCAAATCGATTCTACATCTTGCTCTTTTGAGCTAAGATCATTTCTTACTACTGTACTAAAGACAACTTTAATTAACAGGGCTACCACACCACCTTTATCAAGCTTCCTATCTTTTGGAAAAGTCATATACCCTTCAATATTCGGGCCCCAACCTTGGTCACTGTTATGATACGACAGGTGGTATTTGCCAGGCTGACCAAATTCACAAGGGAAACTTGGCCACACTATCACAATGGTTTCACAACTTGTATTTATTATGAGGGGATTTGTGCACTGAATTCAGAAGTAATGAATCCACTAACACCTTTAGATATTTTAACAATTAAATTAAGACATTTATTAAAAAAAGAAAGGAATAAAACACATACACAAGATTACAGTTACACAGTTACTTAATATTGTAACAATTCCCAAAATTCCTAGTTAACCAGACTCCCAACTACACAGCCACTTTAATGCAACAGTCCAAAGTAGATTTTAAATTTATAGAGACAATCCAGCAAGGTTAGCACAAGCACCCACTTGACAGCGCAATTCCAAATGCTTTTAACACAACTTTGGTTACTAGAACAGCAGACTTCTACAAAGTAGCTAGTGCCTTTTCCCCAAGTCTGTTTCACATGATGTACCTTTCAGATCTCACACGGCCACACACCACACAACTTTCCATTCTTCTTTAAATATACTTCTTCCTCTTTAATCTGTAAATCCCATTGTTCCCCCATGCCTTTGGAAGTTACTTTTCCCATAATATAAAAATATTTCATGTTATCATTATGGTCAGCACTTTTGGGAAAAATCAATGTAATAACCTTGCCCTATTTATCTTGCTTAGTCATAAAAACCTTATCATGTTTCTTTGAAAATCCAACAAATCCCCCTTATCTAAAAATGCAAATTCCTCTGCACATAGCTCATTCATTTTACACAACTCTTTTGATAATTTCAAACTTGCAGTCTACCCATCTCTAATTTAATTAAATCAGCCACACACAGAATCACACACATATAAGCTTATTTTACAATATCCCACCATAATATGAAAAATATGATAGTTTTGTGACAGTCACTTTGCAGCCCTGTCTTTGGAATGTCTACCAGATCATACATATTTATTTCTATCTGTGCTAACAATTCATCCATTTTATTGCGAATGATGTGGGCATTCGAATACAGCATCCCTAACTCTGACCTTTTACTATTTTTACAATTTCTGGCCTTATCTGCTGGTGCACTCTGATTATCATTACCCAAATCACTATCCTGCTCTAATACCTTGTCAGTTCCCTTTAATTTGCCACATCTTCCCTCACATGAGGCGATGGTGTAGTGGTATCGTTATTGAATTAGTTAATCCAGAGACCCAGTGTAATGCACTGGGAACTGGGGTTTGAATCCTGCCACAGCTATTGGTGGAATCTGGAATTAAAAGTCTAATGATGACCAGGAAACCATTGTCAATTGTAAAAACCCATCTAGTTCACTAATGCTCTTTAGAGAAGGAAATCTGCTGTCCTTACATGGTCTGGCCTACATGTGACTCCAGACCCACAGCAATGTGGTTGACTCTTAACTGCCCTCTGAACAGGGACAATAAACATTGGCCTAGCCAGTGACATCCACATCCAATTGATAATTATATGACTCTCCAGGACATTGGTCCCAGCACAGTTCAGGTGAAGCCCATTCTAGTGGTACAGCTCCCACTTTCCCCAGTACTGGCGCCAGTGCCCCATGAATTCAAAACCCATTTTTCCCAAACCAACCATCTCTCTAATCTTACTTACCCTATGTCAATTTTCTCATGGCTCTAGTAATAATCTAGACATCTGCTCAGGGCTGGAGGGTAAATCATAGTGGGGAGGGTGGGTGCGGGGGCAATCCAATAGTTGTGATCCATACTGGCAGCAACAATAGGACTAGGAAAGGCGTTCTGCTTAGAGATTCTGAGTATCTAGAAGCTAACTTGAAAAGCAGACCCTCAAAGGTAATAATTAAGAGATTATTATGACAATGTGGTCGCAACAACATGGGGGCATTTGGATGTGAAGCATGTGGTAGTAATTCATCAAGGAAGTGGGCATGTGGTTCCCAGTCACTCTCAATGCTAACTAAACTCTCGGGTCCCTGCAAGGTTCTGGGGGAGTTGGGATGTAGTGGCAGGGGGCGCATGCATCAATGTATAGTGCAGAAGGTCCAGAGATAAAGGGTCCCTACTGGAACGGTTGAACCCACCAGAATTGAAGCTCATCATTCTCCCGTTATTTCTGCAGATCCAATAATGCCTGAGAGAGATCGGTTACAGGTGGGGGTGTCCCAAACTTGGCAGTGTTCAACAACATGGACAAGGGCATCCTGGATCTGACAAATCAACAGAGAGCCAGACTGGTTGGCAGAGGAAAGGCCAGAGTCACTTCTGGGGGTGGTAAGTTGCATTAGGGATGTTTGTCAGCAAGAGTGGCAAAGGAGTCTGATAGCAACAGAAACTGGGGTGGGTGTGTGTGCTGCAATGGTTGAAGGTTGATATCTGTGTCCTGCTTGAGATTAAACAAATATTATCCCTCCTCATTTTTGAGGTGCACTCATCTGTTTTATTCACTTGGCCGGTCACTCAGCAGCCCAAGCTGAACCCAAGGGACCACCATTAACCTCTGAGGAAGATGAGAAAACCTCAGAGAGTGCACCATTCCATCTTTGCTCCATACCTAGCACCAGCTCAGGTGCTAGTACCTCTGTGGGTTTGAGTAAGTCAGCCAAAATAATTGCACTTATTGGCCTAAGAAGTGTGTAATCGCCAGTGCAGCTGCTGGACGCTGTGACAGAGAGGGCTTCTGACACTTGAAGGAGTGTGGGAGACCAGGTAGATGCAGGGCCCCAAGCAAATGATGAGTCTCTGCAATCATCTTGAAGTTAGATGTTCAACGGGAGGAACTGGTGGATGGAGCTTCCAGAGTGTATGCACGCCCTGGCATGACAATGGAGGAGTCCATCCAGGCCACGAGTGCTGCTATCACCCTCTCTTTTTAATGTCCAGCTTCCTCCATCAGGAGATTGGTAACTCTAATGGAGAGCCACACTGAGCAGCACAATCAGGGCTTTCTGGGTATATGTCCCTCATGTTGTCAATGACTTCAGATAGGCATTGCCAATACAAGAGATGAAAAAGGCACCTGCGTCCAGCCAGGTTCTGGTTCATCTCCAACAAACAGGGAGGGCCATGTGGAGCTCATGTTAGCAGATGAGCCACGTCTTTCAGCATCTGGGGCTTCTTTCAGGGTATTCCTGATGGTAACAGCATCTGCTCATCCCTCTCCCAATTACACCAGTACCTGAGGATGCCTCAATGGCAGAAGAGGCTTCTGTCACTAGACAGGAGTTCTTCACAACGTCCAGTCATCGAGGCAACAGGGCGTCACAGTCAGCGGCCTGCCCTCAGCGCAGCTGATAATGATGGCAGGGCACCATGGCGTAGCACTCAGAAGAAAGTTTTTAAAACACTTTAGACAGACAAAGGCTATCACATGTGTTGGTTAGATGCGTAAACTGAGTGTGGTGTTGTTCAACTGCTCTTTAGTAAATAGTTCATTCTCGGTTGCTAGATGCTTATGAATGGACTATGTTCAGATAAGGGCTGCAATGCAATGACATCTCTGTGATGAAAATCAGAGAATAAATGTGTGTGGAGATGAGCCCTCAGAATGTTTTATTAGGGTATTATGCAGGGTAAGGTCATAGGGTGCATTCTGTCTGATGTTTAGGAGAGGCCTGTGAAGCCAGTGGAATCACCTTGTGATCAGGGCCTCCCTTATCCCCCTTGCATCCAGAATTTGCTGATCATCATGTTGTTCCATGCCTTCATGCTGCTCCTCCTGGTCCTCCTCAGAGTCAATATTGACCTCTTCATCCAATGCTACCAGCGGTTCTTTCATGTCCTCACCCTCAATATTTTCTCCCCTTGACAGAGCAAGATTGTATAGAGAGTAGCATGCAACAACAATCAAGGACATTCAGACTGGAGGGCATTTCAAGGCACCTACAGGTCAGTCAAGGCAAGGAAATCTCATTTTCAGGAGACCTGTGGTCTCTATAGCTGCCCTCGTGGAAACATGACTGGAATTTGTTTTTTATCATTCACAGGATGTGAGTTTTGCTGGCTAGGCCAATCTTTGTTGTCCATCCCTAATTGCTCTTGAGAACATACGAACAAGGAGCAGCAATAGGCCATTCAGCCCCTCCAGCCTGCTCTGACATTTAATAAGATCATGATTGATCTGATAGTAACCTTAAATCTGCATCCCACCTAAGCCGATAACCTATCACCCCCTTACTTACCAAGAATCTATCCACTTCTGCCTTGAAAATATTCAAAGACTCTGCTTCCACTGCCTTTTCAAGAGGAGAATTCCAAAGACTCACAACCCTCTGAGAGAAAAAAAAATGCCTCATCTCTGTTTTAAATGGGCTTATTTTTAAATAATGACCCCTAGTTCTAGATTCTCCCACAAGAGGAAACATCCTCTCCACATCCACCCTGTCAAGGCCCCTCAGGATCTTATAGGTTTCAATCAAGTCACCTCTTACTCTTCTAAACTCCAGCAGATACAAGTCTAGTCTGTCCACCCATTCCTCATAAGACAACCCACCCATTCCAGGTATGAGTCTGGTAAACCTTCTCTGAAATGCTTCCAACACATTTACATCCTTCCTTAAATAAGGTGATCTCACAAGTGCCCTGAAGCATAACCTCCCTACTTTTTTATTGATTTCCCCTTGCATTAAATGACAACGTTCTATTAGCTTTCCTAGTTACTTGCTGTACTTGCATACTAGCCTACTAGCCTTATGTGGTTCAGAAGGTGGTGGTGAGCTGACTTCTTGAACCACTGCTGTCCATGTGGTGTAGGTACACCCACAGTGCTGTTGGGAAAGGAGTTCCAGGATTTTAACCCAGCAGAAGTGAAAGAATGGTAACGTATTTCCAAGTCAGGATGGTGAGTGACTTGGAGGGGACCGTGGGTAATAGTGTTCCCATACATATGCTGCTTTTGTCCTTCCAGGTAGTAGAGATTGTGGATTTGGAAGGTGCTGTTGAAGGAGCCTTGGTGAGTTGCTGCAGCGCATGTTGTAGATGGTACACACTGCTTCCACTCTGCGTTGGTGGTGGAGGGAGTGAATGTTGAAGATGGTGGATGGGGCACTAATGACTAATAGTGTGCTTTGTTCTAGATGGTGTCAAGCTTCATTTGTGTTGTTGGAGCTGCACTCATCCAGCCAAGTAGGGAGTATTCCATCACACTTCTGACTTGTGCCTTGTAGCTGGTGGACAGGCTTTGGGGAATCAGGAGGTGAGTTACTCTGTGCAGAATTCCCAGCCTCTGACCTGCTCTTGTAGCCTCAGTATGTATATGGCTAGTCCAGCTCAATTTCTGGTCAATGGTAACCCCCAGGAGGTTGATAGTGGGAGATTCAGCAATGTTAATGCCATTGAATATCAAGGGAAGATGATTAGTTTCTCTCTTGTTGGAGATAGTCATTGCTTGGCACTTCAGTGACATGAATGTTACTTGCCACTTGTCAGCCCAAGTCTGAATGTTGTCCATGTCTTGCTGCAAATGAACATGATTGCTTCAATATTTGAGGAGTTGCGAATAGCAGTGAATAGTGTGCAATCATCAGTCAATATTCCCACTTCTTATGATGGAGGGAAAGTTATTGACGCAGAAACAAAAGATGTTTGGGCCTCGGACACTATCCTGAGGAACTCCTGCAGCAATGTCCTGGGACTGAGATGATTGGCTTCCAGTGACCACAACCATCTCCCTTTTTGCTAGTGTAGCAGGAGAAATGAGCGGAACCTCAAAGTCTCGACTTCTGACTTCAACGTGGGCTGCAGGCTGGGCTCCACCCACTGTGAGGCATTCCCTATGGGACACTAGGGAATTCACTAGGAATACATGAGGCATCCCCCTCCAGCTGAGGTCATCGGCCTGGGAAGATACCAGGCAGGGCATTCAGTCAACCCTGTGTACCCCCTTCAGGACACAAAGTGATATCCCTAGCAGGCAGGCAGGCAGCGAAACCTCAAGTCTGGATCATGGACTAAAGAAGGAGGGGCAGGGCCCAAAGCCCAGAGCACTGCCTGAAGAAGGGTCCAAGCCCGAATCCGCAAGGAAAGGGAGAGACAGACAGAGAGAACAGCAGCAAGGAACAGAAGCAGAAGCCCGGGACTTGTGAGTTCCTGCATGGAGAAGCCAAGGCCACAAATAGGGTAACCCAAAGCCTCTGACAGTGGACAGAGAACTAGAGAGAGACCTAGAAACCTAGTCGGACCACATGGACAGAAGTTCAAAAAGCCATGAGGAGAGGGTGATTCTCTTTGTGGCTGGCAGACAAGATAATCAGATTCACCTGGTCATGGGAAGTTCGCAGTAGGAGCCCCAACAACTGAACTCTGCCACCTGGCCCATTTGAGGTCAGGGGTTATGCTCTTTACGGTATCCAGATGGATCTGGAGCATCAGCCATGAACACCGATTGTAAATAGTTTGTTCCTCTAAGTTAAGTTTTTCCGTTAATGTTTATGAAAATTTGATGGCAGTGGAATACAGGATTCCTGCTTTCTTATATTTGTGCAGTCTGTGTTTCAATCTCACGTATCACTAGGTATGACTCCAACCAGCGAAGAGTTTTTCCCCCTGATTGCCATTGACTTCAGTTTTGCCACAGCTCCTTGATGTCACACTCGGTTAAATGCTGTTTTGAGGTCAAAGGCAGCTCACCTCTCTTCTGCAGCAGGATGCCTGACATCAGAAGCCACCTCTTTAACGAGTAGTCCTTGACTGCTACCAATCATCCTTCCAATCTCAAAGTGGCTGTGAACAACTGTGATGCTTGGGAGTGCTGAGAGTACAGGCAATTTGACGACTCTCAGGATATCACATACACATCTGGAGGATGCGCTGATAGTGATCACACATAATCTTGACATTGAGAGACTGATTGGCCTGGATTTTCCATGCCCACTGCCGGTGGGCATGTTCAGTGACTTGAGCGGACAATATGGCACGATTGGTTTCACAACAGCTTGAAATCAGTTTGAGATCATCCGTTCAGCTTGCCAATGGCAGGCCGCATTTCCTGCCATTGGATATCAGGAACCTCATTGTAATACAACTGCATACCATTGTTAGGCCAGCCCATCAGAATTGTACTCCCCCAGATTGTCCGCCCATGTTGGCGGTAAAGCACACCAACGTGTTTCACAACAGCCGCATAAAAGATGTGCACTTGGCGGGCTGCACTTTGAGGGAAATTTGGAGGTGAGTAACAGTAATGTTGTGCAGCACTCGCCAGGATCACCTGTTCAACTCAAACTTGAGGGGCATTGTGGGGGGTCAAGGGTAGCCCTGCGTCAAGGCAACTTGTCGGTGGGGGGTGGAGGTGGTGGGGGATCAAGGGCAGCCCTGCTGTTGAGGAGAATTTTGGGACTGGGGGGAGCAAGGGCAGTCCTGCCATTGAATATTGCGCACAAGCATTTGGGGTGGGGGTATAGGGTGGGTGAGGGAAGCAGCAGCCCATTAGGGAAACCTGTAAAAAGTGGCCATTCCTCTACAACTGAGACAGTTCAGGCGCAGCCACTTTGATATGTTTGGAGTCAGGCTTCTAGCTTATCTGCCCACTCAAGCAACGCAGATGCGAAGTGCCACCAAGTGCTCCAAATATTTTCACCCTCCCGGCACAGACTGCAAAATCATGAGAATTTTAGTGGGCTGCAGAACAGTTTGACAACTGCAAACATTGTAGAATCTGATCGCTAAAGCTGGCCATGGAGCAGTCATTGCTGGAGGTGCTCTCAGCCCCTTGCAATGTCAGCATCCCAGTTTGGACCAGTCTCCCCCATGGTGCAAGCTAACAGTGCAGCCTTGCATTACAGGTTAGGAGAATGCCTGCACCTGAGCTGAGAGCACAGCATGCAGTCCAATGGAGGCCTTCAAACATAACCAGAACAGGTTCTTAGTACACCCATGCTAACCACGTGTCTCTCTCTTTCATCCTGCAGGAGGAGTACATCAGGATCATAGTGCCTGGTGAACTAACTTTATGGCCTGATGGCCGACAAACAGTGAAGATGATGGAGAAGGGAGTGACTGAGGCTCTTTGCTGCGCAGGAAGAAGGGGCGACTGGGGCTCCCGCACACGCTGCCGAAGAGCCACAGCAAGGCATCTCTGGTCAGCACCTAGCAACACCCATAGTCTATAGATGCCACCCTTCATTCCTGCAGATGACTGAGAGCCAATGTCTTCAAACATTGCGCATGTCTAGCGAACTGGTAGGTCACATCTGCCACCTACTGCAGAATTTGGCGTCATGGGGACATGGAGGGTATCCACTGCCAGTGGCCCTGAAAGTGACCGCGGTGCTCAATTTCTATGCCATGGCTCTTTTCAGGGCCCCACAGGTGACTTCTCTGGGATATCACAAGCCTCCACCCACAAATGCATCCATGAGATCACAGATGCCATCTTTATGAGGGCTCAAAGCTTTGTGCATTTCGCCCGGGACCAGGACAGCCAGGATGCAAGAGGATTGGATTTACCCAGATCTCGAGTTTCCCACAGCTTCAGAGTGCGATCGACTGCACTCATGTGGTGCTCAAATCTCCATTGCAACACACAGTGAACTATATCAACCGCAAGGAGTTCCACTCGCTGAATGTGCAGCTGCTGTGCGATCACCAAAGACACATCCTGCAGGTCTGCGCATGGTTTCCTGGGAGTGCACACAATACCTACATCCTCAGCCAGTCACAGATCCCTGAAGTCTTCCAGTATCCACAGAGGCTGCAGGGATGGCTCCTCGGTGACAAGGGCTATTCACAGAGACCATGGCTGATGACACCCGTGCGGCAACCTCAGGCTGCAGCAGAGCGATGTTATAATGAGGCTCAGGCAGCAGCTCGCAGCTTGGTAGAGCAGACCATCAGGATGCTGAAGATGAGTTTCCAGTGCCTGGATCGGTCTGGTGGAGCCCTGTAATACAGTCTACAGAGGGAGTCACGCATCAACGTCATCTGCTGCAGTTGCAACCTGCCACTCCAGTAGGGAGACAAGCAGGCTGAGGAGGAAATGGAGGAGCTGCATGTCTCCTCTGATGAGGAGGGCACCAACAGGGTGCCTCAGAGGCGATGATGATGGGGATGAGGCCCTCACACTGGCTAGATGAGGCAGGGGTGCTTAGGAGGCCCGCATAGCTGCTAGATTTGTGGAGGATGATGATGACACGCAGTGAGGTGACCCCATATCTCCTCACATTGCATCTATGAATATTTGACTCCAGTCTGGCACACTCTGTGAAAATGCTTCTGTCATGAAGATGCAGTGGAGGCCTTAATAGTCACTCAGTTGCAGGAGGATGATGACAACATGCAGCGACAACACTCCATAGATCTTCACATATCCTCTGAGAATGTCTGACTCCTGTCTGGATGAGGGCAGCTCGCTTGCACTGTGATCAGGGTCATATCATAGAGACGCAGCCATGAAACTTTGGGAGCATCTGATCTTTTGTGTGCCTTCTGCACCTGAGCCCAACTAGAGCACAGCATCACTGGTCACAGGTGCTGAAGAGATGGGGACCAGTCCCACCATAAAAGGTGCTGAGAGCAGACACAGAAAATGATGGAACTCTGTGGCACATGCCCACTATATTCTGGCAGCAATGACAAGCACCGTCGAGGTGCAGGCATCAGAAAAGAGTCCAGGAAGCCTGAGGCTGGACAATCATTTTAGTCTGAAGGCTGCACAGAGCACAAGGAAGAGGCCCTGGACTGAGACACCTGCCTTTATCTTGTGCAGAAAGGCTTCACATTTGAGTGACAAGAACACTGCTCATCAGAACAAGGAGCCATAGGCAGGGAGACACTCTTGGGGGTTTATTGACAATTGTGAACAGTATGTACAAGTGATTAACAACCGTGCCCAGGCTGTACAACTAATTCTTCTTAACTGTCCTAACCCTGTCGGTACATCTTCTTGCTCACTGGACATCCACAGCGGAGGTGGAGGCAGCCTGCTGACTGTGACATCCTGTCTATGCTGACCTTGGCGGGTGTCTTCTGGAGGGCTGAGACTTGGAAATCCCCGGCCTACTTCCGGTGTCCTGCTGTGTGGCAGCGGCGCCTTCATCGGCCTGTGGACCTGGAGCTGCTGAAGGCACAGGAAGAGGGGATTTGGATGAGCTGGACACTCCAGTGCTTTCACCTCCACCGTTGTGCCTTCAATCTAAGGAGTGCAGTGGACATCCCTTCCTGATATTCCCAAGCTTGCCTTTGCAGCTCCAGCCCTGTGACATGACCAAGTCCAGAGACTCATCATCTGACTTGGACTCAGCAAATTTCTGGCCTCCAGCAGCCCTCCGAGTACCGGACAGCAAGGAAGTCCCTGCCTCTGCCTGCTGTGAATCAGACAGTGTGATGTGCTCACCAGATTGTGATCCTGAGGCTATTCTAAAGCTAGGTCCCACCAAGATGTGTGTCTCTGTGCTGGTGGAGGGTGTGGTTGAGCGCTGTGACGGGACTTCAAGGAAGGAGCCTCCAGATTCCTCTTCAGAGGTTTCCTCATGGCTTGATTGGAGGCCCTGGGTCATTGACTCCTTTGGCTGCGATGTGTGCGCAGCTGGACTTTAAATGTGGCGCCTGGCGTGATGAAGTGGCGAGGCGAAGGCGTGGCGGATGAATAAGAGCCTACCTGCCATGGAAACGTGTTTCTCAGGAATGCATAAATAATGTGGTGGGTTTAGGACGTGAAAACCCACTATCGGGTGAAATGTCATTTTACCCACCCACTACCGCACTTAGTGCAAATGTGGGAAAATTCTGCCCAAAGCCTTTTCGATTCAGAAACCATCCTGGATGGCCTGTGAGTACTTTAATGACCACATGAGTGCAGACAATAGCCCCTTGCCTTTTTGGAAAATGCACAATTGCACCAAAGCCTCTCCCTCTCAGCCTGGGTCCCTTCATCAGTGGTGAACTCGGTGAATTTCTCCAACCTCCTGAACAAAGCACCTGTTACCACTTTGATGCAGTAGCAGGCTAAGGATTGAGAGATTCCACAAAGATTCCCCACTAATCCATGAAAGGACCCTGATGCCTAGAAATTCAGGGCAGCCGTCACTTTTAGTGCTATAGGCATTGCATGGCTATCACTGCAGTTGGTACTGCTCTCTCCACGAATAATGTCGCAAATGGAAGTGACTGCTTCCCTTGAAAGTAATCGCCTTTTGCACCACTGTCACTCAGTCATTAGCAAGTTCTCAGAGCGCTGCCTGTACATTCTGCCTACAGGTTACTGTCATCTACATTGGCATTGTCACTCATGTTCTCGCAGTCCTTCAGCCCCTTCAGTGTCTCTCTGCTGCACATGTTTATGGTAGGCTGGTTGCTGTTGCCCTGGCCAGCATCCATCCTCTCCTCCTTCTCCTTCCCGGTTCTCAAGACAAGGAGACAGTGAGTATCGACTATTTACATAGGGATATCTCTCAAAACTTGAAATCTACATTGGCTGCCAGTTCCAATAGGGGGCAAAGGGGTCGGAAGCAAGACTTTTGTTTGATCTTAATGCTCCTTAATCTTGTGGCTCTGAAGGTAAGTCAACACAAAATGGGAATCAATCTTGAGATCTTCTGGCTTGGATGTACAGTGCTTATTCATCAGGCCCCTTGAACAATGCAAATAAGTACAATATAAATTTGTGACAAGTTAATGTTTATAGTAATTATGTCATTTCAATACTCCCTGATAGGGTAGGGAGTTCTTTTTTTCAGATGTGGCAGGCACATGCTTCAATCCCTGGACTGTGCAGAATTGATAGGTGTCAGGGTAGTCCAATTGGTGTTCGTGGTCCATAGAGGGGGAAATAGTCGGGGTTCAACATCCAATTGTTAACTAGCAACCCCTGCTGAACAATACATGTGTCTAACTGGCAGAGAAACAAGGCTGCTCAGATCTGATGCCCTCTGAGGTCAAGGAACCCAATAACATTCACCCATAAAGCTCACACCTAGATAGTGCCCAGTTAGGCAAAAGTTCAAAAGAAGAAAGGAGTTAACATTTTAGGAAAAGAAGGAGGGAGGTAACTTGACAAGAAAAAAAATGCTTTTGAAATTAACAACAACATCATCAACTTGCATTTATATAGTGCCATTAATGTAGTAAAAGTGTCCCAAAGAGCTTAAAGGAGCATTATCAAACAATAATTGACATCAAGTCACATAAAATGATTTAGGAAAGATGACCAAAAGCTTTCTCAAAAAGGTAGGCTTTTAAGGACTGTCTTGAGGGTGGAGAAAGGAGTAGAGAGGTGGGCTAGTTTAGGGAGGAAATTCCGGAGCAAAGTGCCTTGGCAATTGAGAGCCGTTGGAATCTAGGGATGCACGAGAGCCATAATTGGAGGAACACAGAGACCTTGGAGGTTTTTAGGGCTGGAAGATATTACAGCGATAGGGAGGCTTGAGGCCACGAAGGAACTTGAAAACAAGGATGAGAATTTTACAATTGAGGCATTGCCGGGCTGGGAGCCAATGTAGGTCAGCAAGCACCAGGGTAATTGTTGACAGGCCTTGACATGAGTTAGATACAGGCAGCATCTACAAATGTAAACTACAGAGTGACAAATTCTGGAACATCTAATATTACAAATGAGAAAACTTCTGTTGCTCACTTCTAGACTTATCAATGATGTGTATGTCATATTCCTCATTTTGGAATAGACTGAATATTGTTTGTTTGTCACTGTGTAAACCTAGGGCTGCCAACCTTCTCAAGCTATACTAAGTCTACTGGATTTAAAAACGAATGTCTTTGAAACAACCTGTGGAAAGAAGCATAAGTGCATTTTCTTCTCCCATTTTGCTTTGGCCAGAATTACAATAAACAGTGGGATCATAACATACCCAGGATACAATGCAGCCTTGGCACATGAGTTTTCTGGTAAAGCCATGCAATGGTTAGAGCAGTTTCTTGAACACAGAGGATTGTTGTTAATGTAGCTACCGTTATCAACCGATCGCCATTAGGATTGAAGTGTTGGCTGGTCAATGGTGAGAACCTGGGGGTTGAATGAGTGCAGGTGGGAGGTCATGTGATAGAAGCTCTTGCAACACGGTCCAAGTAGAGTTGGCAACCACATGTATGTCATTGGTTTTCAATAATTACTTGCTGAATTATAAAACTTTGTATTAAATATGCAAACCTAATATTCTGGTTCTGATTACCTCCATTTGCTTCATCTCAAAAAAGGACAAAAAGCATTTCATAAACAAAGAGAGATTTGAGCATTTAAATTCATAGTGAAATTTAGCAATATTTGATCAAAACATAAACCACAGATGAGTTACCTTCAGTGTTCTATCGATTTGTTTTATTGCAATGTGATTTTCTTTTCCTCTGCTTTTGTGAGCCGCCAGCAGCAAGAGCAAATCAAGCGGAACTGAAAGATTCCTCTGCCGCTTAGGTGTAGCCACCTAAAGGCATGGGCAGCTAAGCCAAACCTCTGAAACTAATCAGCAGTATCCAGAATGTGTATTTCACCCAAGGCAGGGCACATACCAATATCTTCCCTGATTTACAAATGATGAAACGCAAAAGAACAAAATTTATACCTGGAAACATGAGACTCACAAACAACTGTTGTCTCCATGCCTGCAACCCATCTAAATTATTGATTTTTTAAAAAAAAAGATCATGAATAAAGTAACCAATTTCAGATTTTATATTTGCCACTTTCATGATACAGGAACCTTACTGAACGATCCAGTGTTGTTTATTGCTGGAATAAAAGAAAAGGCACGGTCCTAGAGAGGTTAATATATTTTCATATGCATGAACCAATTCTGTTTTTACTGTTAATTAAACTTTTTGTTTTTATTGTACAAAGCATTGAACCAATAAGGCTAAATAAGCTAGATCATTTGTTGGGTAAGTGATATTATCAGGAAATTTGATATATAAGCATTTAGAGAATATTAATCCCTAAACGATTCTGCCTTTATTTCCACTCAGCAGTTAAATGCTGTTGAGCACAGTGGAAGCTGCTTTTAATGACCACTGCTTGGATTCAATGAATTATTTTTTGAAGTGTAGTCACTGGTGTCTTGTGGCTAAATGTACGGACAACTTGTCAACAACTTATAAACAACATTGAGATTAATAGCCAGCTGATTTGTGCTTGGTGGTAATGATTGACACACAGGGGGAACTCTCTTGTGTGCAAAATTCAGATCCATAGCTTCCATTATTTAGGTACTACACATGCCCTTAAAGGTCCAAAATTGTATGTGTGACATGTGTGAACGCTTCTGGTGCAAGTCACGCCAAATACTATATTGGTGAGGGTATTCATGCATGCCCATTAAGTGTTCACCAGGAGTATACAGATTATACAGATCATGATATCAAACAATGCTGCCATTTTGGAGCTCAACACTCCAGCTAACGCCATCTCTTAATTATGTATGGTTGAACATGCGTTCAACAGAAGGAATGACTGCCGCCAGAGATATTTTAAAGAATTATCAGCTACTTTCAAGTTATTCTTATTTTCACTCCTGAAAGATCTGGATTTAATTTTTTCAGCATGCATCCTCTTTCTCCACTCTTCAACTAGCCAAAATAGTTTCTCCCAATTCTGCCTTTTCTTGAAAACTTTGATTGAATGACCCCTTAGCCTTCTAAATTCCAGGGAATACAATTCTAGTTTGTTTAACCTCTGATCACAGCTTGACCCTTGAAGCTCAAGATTCCAGTAAACCTATGCTGCACTCCCTCCAAGGCAAATATGTGCACAATGTGGTGTGGTATAACCTGGGCTTTGTGTAACTGAAGTATGACTTCTACCCCTTGCGCAGGAGTTTTTGGATGGCGGGGTTTCCACTCTTGAGGGAATGCACCCTGCTGGTCACAGCAGCCCCACAGCCATTTAACACTTTGAGAAGCATTAATTGGCTGGAGACAGACTTCCACCCCTCACTTGAACAGTAGTCCTACCTCAAAGGGCTGCCAGCTAGTCTGATTGGCCATTATTCAGTCTTTTTAGTCTTTTTCCATTTCAAGGTAACTTGTATAAGGACTTCCACCACCTGCTCTAGGCATATTGCAACTCCTCTTCATGCAATGAATGCTGGCTTTAAATATTGCAGGCCAGCTTTAACTCATGCTAGCCTTTCACGATTTTGGGCACCATGATGAGACTTACAGACCCTCAACAGTGTGGTTAGCGTTGACTTCACCCTACAATAATGATACTGAACAGGCGGCATGAAGCTTGTGTTCTGCCTGCATCACAATGAATAGGTGCTGAGCAATCATATATCATGAGCCGGGCGTCCATTTTTGGGGCTCATCCAATTTAACCCCCTCTGATCTTCTTCATATCATAGAATAACCAAATTTACAGCAAAGAAGCCATTTGGCCCATCATGCCTGTGTTGGCTCTTTGAAGGAACAGCCATGTTTAGTTCCACTTTTTGTCCCTAACCCTCTAAGTTCTTCATCTTCAAGTACATGTTCAACTTCCCTTTACTTATGGAATCATCTTCCACTACCTCTGCAGGTCAAGCATTCCACATCCTGACAACTCTGAGTGAAAACAATTCTCCACATCACCCCTCTGCATTGTTTGCTTGTGATCTCTGAATATCCACTCACTGTACAGAATATTTTCTTCACTTTCATAACTATACACTACATTGCCAACTTTCATATTGCCTGCAAACTTTATAATTCTATTCCTTGCACCCAGGTCCAGGTTGTTTATAACAATTAAAAAGGGTAATGGACCCAAAATTGACCACTTCAAACCACCTCCCAGCCTGAAAAACATCCATCCATGCCCAAACTCTGCTTCCTGTCACTGAGTCAATTCCGTATTCATACTGCCACTTTCCTGTAATTCCATGGGCTCCCATCCCCAAAGAGTATCTTTGTTATTATGCATCTGTGTGTACATGCATGTTTGTTTATGTAGATGTCTGTTGCTACATGCACAAATGAGAATGTGTGTTTATGTGCGTGTGCATGCATTTGTGCGTGCGTGTGTGCATGTGTGTGCATGCGCATCTGTGGAGGGGTGAAGGACAGAATCAGGCTGATGTGTCATTCTTCTACTCACAACCACATGCTCTACAACATCCACTTCAACAACTATCAAACAAAGATTGATTGCAGGCCTAGTTCACTATTTGTCTGCAGGTTCATATATGTACACTCTGAGGTTCCTTTCCCTTCATTTATCCCTCTTATGCCTTAGTCCCAACCTCCATGAGTCTTATCGAAAACTGGTAAGAGATGAACAACTCTTTCCAAGGACTGTCAGCACTTTTGTCTCCTATTATGACACACTTTTTTAATTGACCACTTTTCTTTAAACTTCACATCCGTGCAATGTTTTCACTTCCCTCACTAATGCACCTGTCCAAATCTGCCCAATGTGAAGCAAATGAACCTTTTCTGTAAAAATATGAGTAAATGGCACATGTGCATTTATGCCTGAATAACTATCCACTCAGGACTAAAATGTTCCTGCAGGAACATTTTAAGCTTTATTGTTATTACTGAGATAAAGATCAGATCAGCTCAGTTGTACATTAAGGGAATATATTTAAAGATGTAGGCAAAAGATCAGGAAACAAGAGTACTGCCCAAAGAAGATGCAGAAATTGTTGATTAGGAACAGAGAAATGAGAGGATCATAGAACACAGAAGAAGGTCATTCACCCAGCATGTCTGTGCCACCCCTTGAAAAAGAGCTACTTGATAAGTCCCAGTCCCAGTACCCCGCTCTTTCCATAGCCCTGCAAATATGAACGAGCAGGAGTAGGCCATTCAGCCCTTCGAGTCTGCTCCATCATTTAATAAGATCATGCTGATCTGATAGTACCTGAAATCAGCATCCCACCTACCCCCGATAACCTATCACCCCCTTGCTTACCAAGAATCTATCCACCTCTGCCTTAAAAATATTCAAAGACTCTGCTTCCACCGCCTTTTCAGGAAGAGAGTTCCAAAGACTCAATCCTCTAAGAGAAAAAAAATTGCCTCATGTTGGTTTTAAATGGGCTTATTTTTAAACAGTGAACCCCTAGTTCTACATTCTTCCAAAAGAGGAAACATCCTCTCCACATCTACCCTGTCAAGGCCCCTCAGGATCTTATAAGTTTCAATAGAGTCACCTCTTACTCTTCTAAACTTCTCAAGTATATATTCAGTTCCCCATTGAAATTTCCTATTGAATTCTCTTCTAAGACCTGTCAAGCATTCTGGGTCAAATGTGGAAGGTAAAAGTTTAATAATCATAAACAAAGTTTCAAGAACCTAACAAAACACCTGTGTCTCTGAGTGTGGCTCCAAATCAAAATTTTCACCAAAAATATTTGAGCTGCTACTTTTTCTCTGATGTCAAAAATAGAAAAGTAAAAGAATATTCAATTTAAAAATCCCTGGAACATTTAGTATCTAATGCCTCCTAATAAGGCACAAAAAATGACATTTATTATTAACAATAAGATTTTTATGGGTTAACAGTCCTCAAATTTCTGGTGAGGCTACACAAAAATTAAATTGTCCAATTTTTAAAAATGCCAACTGGAGTCAGTTTGCTTGCTGGAAAAAGCACATTTTTGTTTTTGAACTTTTTGTGCATTCAAGCTTTCTATTAAAAAAAAAGATCTCCAGTTGCTTTCTAATAGTATTAAACAGCTCCTACAGAGACAGGAAAATGATGGAGGGGAAGATGCTGGTTTAGAATGTCAGTCGATTGTCTCAAGGCTTATGAAAACAGAAATAAAAGTACAACCAGTTAAGTTGAAAAATATGGAACAAAATTATAAATCCTTTTTGAATGTGATTACAATTTTGCAAGAGTTAATGATACAAGCAATCCTTCCTCCATGGTGAATTGTTAATCCATGTTGCGTGTGGAGTAAATACAGCTGTCACTGAGACCAAGTAGATACTTCCCTGTGCAATAATAATTTGTACAAAACTACTATTGGTTTTAGTTGAACATTGTGTTAGAATTTCTTGACAATGAGCTTGTAGTATAACAGTGGATTCAAACGGGCAGGTAATTCAAAGTCTATATGAAGAGTTCAGTGTAAATAAGTTCAAGAATAGTAGATCACCACTAGATAATAATATTGGATAGATGAGAAATTGAAAGTGTAAGGCATGAATGAATAGCAGTAATAGGAAAAAAAATGAAAGATAGATTAGAATCATTAGATTACAGCCAGGGAAGGGACAATAATTGGAATGAGGCATTATCTGAAGGCTCATCATTCATCAGAACAGTAGTCTACATTCTAGTTTATACTATAGGCTGCATTGATGGACATGTACGGTATTAAGAAAAACCCTTGAACTGCTAAAAATGTATTTATCAGATTGGGTTTCAAGTAACTTTACATTAATATTAATTTTTAAACATATTTTCATGTTTATTTTTTTTTCTTTGTTTGAAATATCCTCTGTGATGCACAAATTTAAAATACTATAAAATCTATCTCACCTGCTGTCTAAGTTGACTTTCACAATTGATTTCAATGGACTGGGGGGTGGGGGGGGGGTGAAAATCAGGCAAAGTTCTATTGCTATCCACTTTACCCTATTGAAAAATGTTCATGTGAGGACAGAGGACAAAAGAAATACTGCGATAGCTCTGACATAAAAAAACCTGCCAATACATTTATAGTGCATATAAGACAATACATTTTTGACTTTGGATATTCAGGACAAAACTTTAGAACTGAGATTGAGTATTGGCAATGCAAGCACGGACCCAATACCTAGAATTAAAATTTTCCATAAAATAAATGGATTGAAAAATATGGACTGATAAAATTGGTGCATGCCTGAATTCTCAATTTACTATTTTGGAGTGTCAGGAACTGTACAGGGGTGCTGAAGTGCATGATTTCATCACTACATAGATACATACATGAAGAAGGGCAATTAAGTGAGGTATTAGAGGGTAGTGAAACTTACAGAACTAAAAGATAGCAGCTTTGTTGAGGTGAGGAGAAAAGGCAAGATATTTTGGCATGATTTTTTTAAATATTGTTTTAAAAACATGATAAAATATCTTGTTAAACACAACCTAACTCTAAACCATAGTTTAAACAGAACTGGTTAAAATGTAAAATAAAGAATGGTCAACAATTTGTGTATATCTGATCACAGTCTGGGCAGTAGAAGATGCTACAATTGCCTTCAAATGCCAGGGGTTAAGAAGGTGAAAAATGAGTCCTGTTTCCCAACCCTGATTGCTATATAGTGATTTCTGCTGGAGGTGCTCATGCATTGATGTCACCTGAGACAGGGTCAGGTTTGTCTGTACAGGGCACACTCCCCATGATCGAGGAGGCTGTCAACAGTTACTCTCTGCGCTTATGCACAGAAAAATAGCCACTTAGGTGATACACTGAAAGGTCTCTGTGCTATAGTTTTTAACTATCAGGTAGCTATCCAATGGAATTCATTGTCTGTCTGTCCAATAATGCTAGCAGAAGACACAGCTTGGTTCAAGGGTGGTGCTTATTAGCATACGTGCAGCAAGCTCTGGGCGTGTAATGGCCACCTCAATACAAGTTGGCAGCTCCAGGTCTAGCAGTGCAATATCAAGGGGCCAAGCAGCAAATCGAACCAGTGGAATAATTCTTGAAAGAGCACTTTCACTCCCAGTGTCCTCACAAAGGTAGCTTTGACACCCAGGCCTGGATTTTCACTCCCAGGTCAGGAGCACTTCTTGTGCTTGTGTCCAAGATTTCAAAAAAGGCAATAAAACAAAAAACATCCCTCCAGCCCTCAGCCTTCACACCCCCTCACTACTCCCCACACACTCCCCATTGTCCCATCCATTCCAACCCATGCCATGCTTCTGACAGTTCACTTTGATACTTTTGACAACTCCAATGAACTTGACAGTTAATGAGTTTTTGAACTTTTCATGCACATTTATATCTATTTCTAATAATCCTAAGGGGCACCTTAACTCTGCCAAGGGCATCCTACCTTTCCCAAGGGACACCAGGACGCTGCCAAATAGCACCTGACCTCCACCCACCCCCAATGCCAACTTTATAGCCCCAATGCCAACTTAGTGCCAGCTCATTCCAACCCATGCCACTCCACCCATCACCCTTTGCTCTTAAACATTCCATGCCAGTATCCACCATGGGCAGACCTCAGGATCTATGCTAAGATTAAATAAAGTTCTAAGTCTGTATTGCAGAGCAATTTAAAACATTTCATTCAAGTGCTTAATCTCTTATAAAAAGAAACATTGGAGTTCAGTCCCATTTCAAAGAGCTTATAAATACTTAGAGCCATCAATCAAACTAAAGTGCCAGGCACCCTACTGTGATAATGGAAGGCTGTGAAATAAGTCAAGCAACACGAATCCAGCAAAACCCTCAGGCTTATGTCAACAGACAGAGTGAAATAGCAAGTAATTTTTTTTTAAACATCATAGACATTTTTTTCAAAGATTTAAAGGTCATGAGTTCTAAATGTCTTGATAGCTTAACAGTTGCCTTTTATAGTTCATTTTGACATTTACAGTTGCTTCTGGCAGTTCATTTTGATACTTTTTACAACTCCAATGAACTTTACAGTTAATGAGTTTTTGCACTTTTCATGCACATTCATGTCTATTTCTAATAATCCTAAGGGGCACCTTACCTTTCCCAAGGGACACCAGGATGCCACCAAATAGCACTTGACCTCCACCAAAGATGTCCCAGGACTAAAGTTGTACCCTACCTCTCCAAAGGATTCCACAAAGTTCAGACTTGCTCTTAGCATATCTAACTTTTGTGTTTCACATACTTGGGTTACCAAAGTTAGACATGAATGAAGGCAGTTGCTGACTTATATGGACAGCTGCCTCCCCGAAATGCATCTATGCAAATCCTGACCTGGGCACAATTGTCCCTGTGAAAATGGTAGGGGAGCATGCTCGGGGGCAGGACTTCTGATTTTCAGCTTCTTCTGCCATTTACACAACAACAGAGAGGCCCTCCTTCATTTCGAAAATCCATGCCTCACTCTTTTGACCCTCTTCTATTGTACAGCCTGGCTGAACTGCTGATTCAAATATAGGATTGTGGGAAAGATGGATACAGGTTTTAGAAGGGGCAGATCATTCAGGACTTTGGAGAGGAAAAGAAGCCTAAAGATGAGGGGATAATTCGCAAGAACAGAGGGATCAGGGTATGGAATTAGGAACCTAATGTATCAAATGTGATAAAAGCATGAAAAGATGTGAACTCATCAAGTAATGGAAATGCTTTTTAAAAAAACTGCTCAAAATGGCAATAATTGTTATAAAAAATTATAATGCAATGAAATCACAAGGATGGTTTCACATTTGGTGAGGGGCATAACTTAATCGGATCTGAACTATTGATAACGTTGAGACACTCGAACTAATTTTACAAGTCCATAAGGCAGTAGAGGAACCTTGGCCACAAGCAGCTTGGAATAATAAAATTACCTCATGTTCCAGCTTTGGTATTTGTTGCAGAATTTCTTTTAATTTCTGTCAAATTTGGAGAGCAGTGCGTCAGGGGTTTGTAAATATAGATTCCACATCCTTTGTTGCACAGCTTGAAAAATGATCCTGTTTCAGGACTGAAATATGTAACAAATAGAAATCCAATATACTTTCAAGATGTGATGGGAATGAATTATCAAAAAAAAACCCTGAATCTAACTTGTAAGCCTAGGTTTTCTACAAGAATAGAAAGAAAGCAAGAGCCAGGGTTAGTTAGGCTCTGTCCTTTCATCGCTGAGACCTACATTCAAAATTCATCCAGAGTATTCGGATGAAAGCCTTGCATGTTAGAAATGTCCTAAATTAACAAAGATTGTGTGCTTGATAACAGCAGGAGGCGGTTTCTTTTGATGTTATGACACATCAGTACCCAATTTTCTCTTAAGGTTATTTACATGGTATAGTGTTGTGCTAGATATAGAATGCCACAGCACAGAAGGAGATCATTTGGCCCATCATGCTTTTTCTAGCTGTTTAAAAGAGATGTCCAACCCTCTTGATCTTTCTTCATAGCTCATCATTTAAATTTTCTTTACAAGTAATAATCCAGGTGTCTTTTAAAAGATATTATTGAATCTGCTTCTACCGCCCTTTCAATGCATTCACATTATAACAACTATGTAAAGGAGAAAAAATATCCTCAGCCACCTCTGGTTCTTTCTCTAATTACCTGAAATCTGTATCCTCTGGTTACTGATCCTTCTACCACTGGAAACAGTTCTTATTTGCTCTACCCGAACCCTTCAAGGGTTTCAACACCTCTTTCAAACCTTCCCTTTACCCTTTCTGCTCTAAGAAGAGCAACCCCAGTTTCTCTAGTCTCTCCATTTATCTTAAGGTTTTCATCCCTAGTACCATTCTGGTAAATCCCCTCTGCATCCTTGCTAAGGCCTTGACATCCTTCCTAAGTGTGATGCCCAAAATTGGCCACAATAATCCAGTTGGGGCCTAATCAATGATATTATCAATGTTTCACTTAATTTCCTTGCATTGTAGTGGTATGCTATTCGTTCAACGGCCACAACAGGGAGTAAGTAGTGTGGGGGTGCAGGGAGGTAGAAATTTTAATTTAAGTCAGCCATTGGGAATCTGATGGTATTGAGCCCAAAGCCAAATGCAAATTTATTCTCCATTGGAGTTAATGAAGACTATTATTGGGCAGGCCAAATTCCACCCAATCCCATGAGTTTTCCATCCAGCTAATTAGGTTTAATTACTTCAATGGCATTCAAGAGGAGTTCCAGTGGGATCTCTAAGAGTGAAGTCAGTGGGATAATCACCTGGGGCATCTATTCTTGGAACTTATTTGAACGTGAGTGCAGGTACTATATTATTAGGACATAAAAATTAATAAGGAGGGAAAAATTAGAGTATGAGAGCTAGCTAGTAATATAAAGAAGATGGTAAGAGTTTTTATTGATATTTAAATACGTATTAACAAAGTGAGTGTTGGTCCTATAGAAAGTGCATCTGGGGAATTGATAATGGAAAGTAGGGAGATGGCTGATGAATTAAACAGATATTTTGCTTTGTTCTTCACTATGGAGGACACAAGTAACACCCCAGAAATAGCTGTAAGTCAGGAAATAGAAGGGATGGAGGAACTCAGGAACATTACAATCACCAGGTATTGAGCAAACTGTTGAGGCTGCGGGCTGGCGAATCCCCAGATCCAGATGGACTTCACCCTAAGGTCTTGAAAAAAGTGGTTAGTGAGATAGTTGATACATTGGTTTTAATTTTCCAAAATTCCCTAGATTCAAGGAAGGTTCCATTAGCCTGAAAAATGGCAAATATAATTCTTTTTATTCAAAAAGGGAGGGAGACTGAAACTGGAAACTACAGGCCAGTTAGCCTAACATCTATCATAGGGAAAATGCTGGAAGCTATTATTAAAGATGTTATAGCAGGGCTATAAGAAAAATTCAAGGCAATCGAATAGAGTCAAGGTGGTTTTCTGAAAGGGAAATCATGTTTAACTAATTTATTGGAGTTCTTTGAAGGAGTCACATGTGCTGTGGATAAAGGGGAATCAGTGAATGTACTGTACTTAGATTTCGAGAAGGAATTTGACTAAGTGTCACATTAATGGTTATTGTGGGAATTAAAAGCTCATGGTATATGGGTAATATATTGGCATGGATAGAAGATTGGCTAGCTAACAGGAAGCAGAGAGTTGGCATGGGTCTTTTTCTGTTTGGTAGGATATGACATGTGGTGTGCTACAGGGATCAGTGCTGGGCCTCACCTTTTTAAAATTTATATTGGATGAGGGGACCGAAGGAATGGTCGCTAAATTTGCTGACGACACAAAGATCAGTAGGGAAGTAAATTGTGAAGAGAACATCTGGAGGCTTCAAAGGGACTGAAATAGGTTAAGTGAGTGGGCAAAGATCTGGCAAATCGAGTATAATGTTATTGTCCATTTTGGCAGGAAGAATAACAATAAACCTTTTTGAATAAAAATAATGTTTATTATCTTAATGGTGAGTGGTTGCAAAGCTCAGAAATTTGGGGGGTCTGGGTGTCCTAGTGCATGAATCACAAAAGGCTAGTATGCAGGTATAGCAATTGATTAGGAAAGCAAATAGAATTGTTTTTCCTTTATTTGTTCATGCAATGTGGATGTCACAGGCTAGGCCAGCATTTATTGCCCATCCTTTGTTCATAGGCCAGTTAAGAGTCAACCACATTGCTGTGGGTCTGGAGTCACAAGTAGGCTAGACTAGGTGAGGATAGCAGATTTCCTTCCCTAAGTGGCATTAGTGAACCAGATGGGTTTTTATGACAATTGTTTTTAATTCCAGATATCTATTAAATTCCAATTCCACCATCTGCCTTGGTGAGATTCAAACCCAGGTCATCAGAGCATTACCCTGGGCCTCTGGATTACCAGTCCAGTGATAATACCACTAAACCACCAACGGCCCTTATTGTGAGGGGAATTGATAAAGAAGTAGGGAGGTTATCCTTCAGTTGTACAGGGCACTGGTGAGACCACATCTGGAGCATTGTGTACAGTACTGGTCTCTTTATTTAAGGAAAGGTCTAAATGTGTTTGAAGCAGTTCAGAGAAGGTTTACTAGACTAATACCAGAAATGGCAGGTTGTCTTATGAGGAAAGGCTGGACAGATTAGGCTTGTATCCACTGGAACAAAAACAGAATTACCTGGAAAAACTCAGCAGGTCTGGCAGCATCGGCGGAGAAGAAAAGAGTTGACGTTTCGAGTCCTCATGACCCTTCGACAGAACTTGAGTTCGAGTCCAGGAAAGAGCTGAAATATAAGCTGGTTTAAGGTGTGTGTGTGGGGGGCGGAGAGATAGAGAGACAGAGAGGTGGAGGGGGTTGGTGTGGTTGTAGCGACAAACAAGCAGTGATAGAAGCAGATCATCAAAAGATGTCAACAACAATAGTACAATAGAACACATAGGTGTTAAAGTTAAAGTTGGTGATATTATCTAAACGAATGTGCTAATTAAGAATGGATGGTAGGGCACTCAAGGTATAGCTCTAGTGGGTTTTTTTTTTATATAATGGAAATAGGTGGGAAAAGGAAAATCTTTATAATTTATTGGGAAAAAAAAAGAAGGGGGAAACAGAAAGGGGGTGGGGATGGGGGAGGGGACTCACGACCTAAAGTTGTTGAATTCAATATTCAGTCCGGAAGGCTGTAAAGTCCCTAGTCGGAAGATGAGGTGTTGTTCCTCCAGTTTGCGTTGGGCTTCACTGGAACAATGCAGCAAGCCAAGGACAGACATGTGGGCAAGAGAGCAGGGTGGAGTGTTAAAATGGCAAGCGACAGGGAGGTTTGGGTCATTCTTGCGGACAGACCGCAAACCTCCCTGTCGCTTGCCATTTTAACACTCCACCCTGCTCTCTTGCCCACATGTCTGTCCTTGGCTTGCTGCATTGTTCCAGTGAAGCCCAACGCAAACTGGAGGAACAACACCTCATCTTCCGACTAGGGACTTTACAGCCTTCCGGACTGAATATTGAATTCAACAACTTTAGGTCGTGAGTCCCCTCCCCCATCCCCACCCCCTTTCTGTTTCCCCCTTCTTTTTTTTTTCCCAATAAATTATAAAGATTTTCCTTTTCCCACCTATTTCCATTATATAAAAAAAAAACCCACTAGAGCTATACCTTGAGTGCCCTACCATCCATTCTTAATTAGCACATTCGTTTAGATAATATCACCAACTTTAACTTTAACACCTATGTGTTCTATTGTACTATTGTTGTTGACATCTTTTGATGATCTGCTTCTATCACTGCTTGTTTGTCGCTACAACCACACCAACCCCCTCCACCTCTCTGTCTCTCTATCTCTCCGCCCCCCACACACACACCTTAAACCAGCTTATATTTCAGCTCTTTCCTGGACTCGAACTCAAGTTCTGTCGAAGGGTCATGAGGACTCGAAACGTCAACTCTTTTCTTCTCCGCCGATGCTGCCAGACCTGCTGAGTTTTTCCAGGTAATTCTGTTTTTGTTTTGGATTTCCAGCATCCGCAGTTTTTTTGTTTTTATCTTTGTATCCACTGGAAATTAGAGTAAGAAATGACTCATTTGAAACCTTTAAGATCCTGAGGAATTTTGACAGGGTGGATGTGCAGAGGATTTTTCATCTTGTGGGAGAATCTCAAACTATGGTTCAGTGTTTAAAAATAAGGGGTCACTCATTTAAGATAGAGAAGACGGGAAATTTTTTCTGAGGGTCGTGGGTCTTTGAAACCTTCCTGAAAAGGCGTTGGAAGCAGAGTCTTTCAGTATTTTAAAGGCAGAGCTAGATAAATTCTTGATTACTAAGAGGGTAAAAGGTTATCGGGGGTAGGCAGGAATGTGGGCTTGAGGTTACAATCAGATCAGCCATGATCTTATTGAATGGTGGAGCCAGTTTGAGAGGCTGAGTGGCCTACTCCTGCTCTTAATTTTTAAGTTTGCATGTTCTTGTGGAGAACTAGGTAACGTCCCTGCCCCTGAGCCAGAAGTTCGAGGTTCAAGACCCACCTCAGGACTTTATGGCTGCAGAAGATGCATTCAGGAGCCATAAAAAGTGGTGAAGCTTTGGGGCGAGAGGGGCTGTTAAAAGCAGTGAGGCTTCAGAGAGAGGAGCCGTAAAAAAAAAAAAAGTGGCAAGACTTTGGGGAGAGAGGACCAGCTTCTCCAGTTTGTGGATTCAGAATCTGAGTTTTGAAACAATGACCGAGGTGTCATCACAGGGAAGCAAGTAGGTGATCGGCTGGTGAGTATTAGCTATTTCCTGGTGAATATTTTGCTTAATTTTCTTTGAACATTCATATAATGTATTAGTAATTGTAAGATTTTATTAGGATTAGTGAGCTTATTGGGAGTAGTAAGGTATATTAATTATAAGTTAATTTAGAAAATAAATTAATTAACACAATATAAATATGGCAGGGCAGGTCATGTGTCATGACTTCACGATGTGGGAGCTCCTGAACACTGGGATGATTCAGGGCAAACATGTCTGCAGTAATAAAAACAGAAAATGCTGGAAAAACTCAGCAGGTCTGGTAGCATCTTTGGAGAGAGAAAAACAGAGTTAATGTTTTGAGTTCTTCAGAGCTAAAGAGAAGTAGAAATGTGATGGATTTTATACTGATTAAGAGGGGGTGGAGCAGGTGGAGCAAGATGGAAAGTCAGGGATAGACAGGAGTGAGAGAGATTGACAGTGATGTCATGGGCACAAGACAAGGGGAGTGTTATTGGTAGTGGTGATGACGAAAGGTGGTGCTGAAATAGTGGCGTGAAAGTAAGATAGCAGAATATGTTAATAGCAGAGTAAGGGTCAGTGCTCTGTGAAATTAATCCGGAATAGTCCACATGGATTTGTTAAGGAAGGTTGTGTTTGATAAATTTGATTGAATTTTTTGAGGTTAGCAGGAGTAGTGTTGGTGACGGTAATGCATTTGATGTGGTCTACATGGACTTTAGCAAGGCTTTTGATAAGGTTCCTCATGGCAGACTGGTCAAGAAAGTAAGAACCCATGGGATCCAAGGCAAAGTGGCACATTTGATCCAAAATTGGCTGAGAGGCAGGAGGCAGAGGGTGATGGTGGAGGGATGTTTCTGTCACTGGAAGTCTGTTTCCAGTTGGATTCCACAGGGCTCGGTGCTGGGGCCCTTGCTATTTGTGGTGTACAGAAATGATTTGGACTTAAATGTAATGGGTATGATCAAGAAGTTCATGGATGACACAAAAATTGGTAGGGTGGTAAAGAGTGAGGAGGGTAGCCGTAAACTGCAGAAGGATATCAATAGGCTGGTCAGGTGGGCAAAGCAGTGGCAAATGGAATTCAACCTGGAAAAGTGTGAGGTAATGCACTTGGGGAAGGCTAACAAGGCAAGGGATTTCACTGAATGGTAGGACCCTGGAAAGGACTGAAGATCAGGGGGACCTTGGTGTGCATATCCACAGACCCCTAATGGTAGCAGGGCAGGTAGATAAGGTGGTTAAGAAGCCATGTGGGGTATGTGCTTTCATTTTTAATTTTTATTCTTTTTATTTATTCATGGGATGTAGGCATTGTTGGCTCAGCCAGCATTTAATGCTCATCCCTAATTGCCTTTGTTCAGAGGCATTTGAGAGTCAACCACACTGCTGTGGGTCTGGAGTCACATGTAGGCCAGATCAGGTAAGGACGGCAGATTTCCTTCCCTAAAGGACACTAGTGAAGTAGATGGGTTTTTACGTCAATTGGCAATGGTTTCATGGTCATCATCAGACTTTTAATTCCAGATTTTTTTTTATTATTGAATTCAAATTCCACCATCTGCCATGGTGAGAACATTACCCTGGGTCACTAGATTACCAGCCCAGTGACAATACCACTGTGCCACCACCTCCCTGTGAACAGTTTTGGTTTCCTTTATCTAAGGAAAGATATACTGGCATTGGAGGCAGTCCAGAGAAGGTTCACTAGGTTGATTCCAGGTATGGAGGGATTTTCTTCAAGAGAGGTGGAGTAGGTTGGGCCTGTACTCGTTGGAGTTTAGAAGAATGAGAGGTGACCTTATTGAAACATATGATTCTTACAGGGCTTGACAGGGTAGATGCTGGGAGATTGTTTCTCTTTGTAGGAGAGTCTAGGACCATAGGGCATAACCTCAGAGCAAGGGGTCGCCCATTTAAAACAGAGGTGAGGAGGAATTTCTTTTGAGGGTAATCATCATTTTCATCAGCAGACGTGGGGGGCAGCGGGGACAGCACCTGGTAACCAGCAGGAGGTTTCCTTGCCCATATTTGACCTACTGCCATGACACTTCACGGGGTCTGGAGTCAATGTTGAGCACACCCAGGACAACTCCCTACAATCTATATAACACTGCGCCACCACTCCTGGTGGTCTGTCCTGCTGATGGAACAGAACATACCCAGGGATGGTGTTTGGGACATTTCCTGCTAGGTATGATTCCGTGGGACATTTTCTGCTGCGTATGATTCCGTGGGACATTTCCTGCTAGGTATGATTCCGTGAGTAGACTATGTCAGGCTATTGCTTGTGGGACAACTCTCCCAATTTTGGCACAAGTCCCCAGAAGCTAGTAAGCAGGACTTTTCAGGGTCAACAGGGCTGGATTTGCCATTGTTATTTCCAGTGCCTCTAGGTCGATGGTAGGTGAGCAGGGAGGTCCAGAGCGACCTGGTGTTGGCGCACGAGCTGCTTGTCATCTCTGTGGGCTCCACTCAGGGAGCTTTGGATGATGGCAGCAGCTCCTCTGCCCCTCTGCCAGTGCTTGTGGCATCTGATGAGGCTGCAGTGACTGGGGAGATGCCAGGCATGGCACTGGCCATCCCCTCCCAGCCTGGGCCAGCACAGGCTCCACTGGCTAGAGGATGACTGCCAAGGTCAAGGCCAACAGGATAGCGGAGTCAGCAGGTTGCCTCCAGTGCCACTGCCAGTGAGGGGGGAGCACTTGCAAACATAAGTTTAAGGCACCATGAGCACAAGAGGAACAGGTCACGGGTGATCTTCTGTTGTGTAATGTTTTGTTTATTTTAATTGGCCTGGGGTTGAAGACCAGAGGAGGTTTTGATAATTTGTTTTGACTGTCAAAATGAGGTAAATTTTATTTTGTCGTAATGGCCTGAATATGCTACACCTTTTTTATTTAATGTGGTGCAAGGTACGCAAGTTTGTAAGCCTGGACACGGGTGGCTCAAATCTTTATTGCACAGGCACTTTGGGTTCAAATGAAAGGGTTATTTCAGACATCTGGGATAGAGGTGGCAGCCCTGGAATGAGGTGGTAGTGCTTCTTTGGCAGCCTAGCTGCCAAATCAAGGTGTCCCTTCCTCCCTGGAGGTTACTGAGGTCTGCCTCCGTGTCCTCAGCATTCTCCACACTGTGCTCCTCTTCGGACTTAATAGTGGATTCATCTGTGGCCTGTGCAACTGTGTCAAGATCCTCTTCCTTCAGTGGGTCCCCCCTTGCCAGTGCCAGATATTGGTCATATGCTACGCTCTCCACAATCGGTAACACCCTCTCTGGGGTGTATTGTACTGCTGCCCCTGAATGGTTCAGGCATCAGAAGCAAGTCTCCAGAAGACCTATGGTCCTCTCTATCACCACCCTTGTGGAGGCATGGCTCCTGTTATACCGTTGTTCTGCCTCTGTTCTTGGGTGGCTGAGAGGTGTCATAAGCCGTCTTTTCTGGGGATATCTTTGTTACCCAGCAGCCATCCATCCAGCTGGGCTGAAGCACTGAAAAGCCCCAGCACCTGGAAGAGTCTCAGGATATACATGTCATGGGAACTGCTAGGGTACCCTGCACAGACTTGCAGAATATGCATCCTGTGGTCTCACACTATCTGCATGTAACAGGGAGTGGAACCCCTTCCTGTTGACAAAGGCACCCTGCTGACCTGCAGGTACCATGTGTACAGTCAATTGCACCCTGGATGAGGTGGAACCCAACAATCGCTGCGAAGTCTCTGGCTCACTCAGCCTTGCTGGCCTTGTCCGTATGGAAATGAAAAGTCAATTCCTGCCTGAACAGAGATTCTGTCACCAGCTTGACACAACTATTGACAGCTAATTGGGAGACTCCACACAGATCCCCCACTGACCCCTGGAAAGATCCAGAGGCATATATGTTGAGGGCCACTGTGACCTTCAGAGCCATTGGCATGGGGTGTCCACCCAAACAGTCAGAGCTGATCTCCAGCCCAATCATCTGACAAATAGAGGTCACTGTATCCCTTGAGGAGCAGAGGCTCCTTTGGCATTACAGCTACCTCAATATCTCTGAGATGCATCTCTGCCTGTTAATCCTGGCAGCAGGATAGTGGCATCTTCACTAGCCCCTTCCGCCTTGGATTTCTTGCTGGCCTTGCCTGTGCCTCTCCTCCCATAGGTCCCTCCCCTGGAAACTGCATAGGGGACACATGGCCTCCTCTCCTTCCTGCCCCTCTCTTCCTCCTCGGAGGAGGTGCCACCAGCAGAGAGCACAATCCCCATTACCAGGATAAGCGAAGGCTGTCAGATACCTGGAAGGGTCCACACGGTCTGAATTACCCAGGTTCCATGGAGGCACCAAGAGTCCTGAAATGAAGCCTGAAAATGCTAACAATGAAGCCCCGAACAGAGATGAAGCTGCCCTATACAATACGGCACTAGCAGCAAACTATCTACCAAACCCTACCACCCCCAACCCCCACCCTACTCACACTGACCATGCTGCTGACCGCTTTTTAATTCCGTCTGTGGATGAGGCTTTTGAAATTGTTGGGTGGCCACCTGCCCATTTTGCGCATACAAGCGTGAAATTGTACAGGCAATGAAAAATCAGCGTCAATTGGCCTTTTAATGGCCTTAATTGGCCTCTTAATTAATGGCAGTTGCTGCTCTAGCACCCGCGCGCGCCCACTGAGGAAAATATCGCACGAGTGCACGATGACGTTGGGACACTCGCCCAACGTCATTGCGCACTATTTTACACTCAAGCATTTCAGGCGCTTGCCCGTATGCCGAGCAAAAAGCTCTGCCCATAGAAGCAAGTGACAGATGGCCCAGTGGGTTGCTTGTGGGTGGTGGGGGGGAAGGATAAAAATAAATAAATAAAAATAAACAATAAAACATAAAGGTATTTAATAAATTAAAACCATTCCTTTTATATAAAAAAAAAGGTAAAGATTGAGGAGAGAGTTCATGGTCTGAAGTTGTTGAACTCAATGTTAAGTCCAGAAGGCTGTAAAGTGCCTTGTCGGAAGATGAGGTGCTGTTCCTCCAGTTTGCGTTGAGCTTCACTGGAACATTGCAGCAGTCCAAGGATGGACATGTGGGCATGAGAGGGGATGGTGTATTGAAATGACAAGTGACAGGAAGGTCTGGGTCATGCTTGCGGACTGAGCGAAGGTGTTCAAGCAAAGTGGTCACCGAGTCTGTGTTTAATCTCCTTTAATGTAGTGACCACCACATTGGGTGTAGGAAATGCAGTAGACCAAGGTGCAAGTGAAATGCTACTTCACCTGAAAGGAGTGTTTGGGGCCTTGGACGGTGAGGAGGGAGGAGGCATCAGAAATGTATGAGGAGTTGGGGGATGACAGAGTGGACCAGGGTGTCATGGAGGGAATGGTCCCTTCAGAATGCTGACAGTTGAGTGTGATAAGGAAGATACGTTTTGTGGTGGCATGCTGGAGTTGGTAGAAACGGCTGTGGATGATTCTGAGGCTGGTCGGGTGAAAAGTGAGGACAAGTGGAACCCATCATGGTTCTTGGAGGGAGGGGAAGGGATGAGGACAGAGGTGTGGGAAATGAGTCCAACAAAGTTGAGGGCCGCCCTGTCAACCACAATCAGAGGAGTACTTGATTAAGGAAAAAGGAAGACATGTCAAGAGTGCTGTTCTGGAAGGTGGCATCATCTGAACAGAGGCAGAGGGACAGGGAATGGGATGGAGTCTTTACAGGAAGCAGGGTCTGAGAAGCTATGGTTGAGGTAGTGGGAGTCAATGGGTTTATAATGAATATTGGTAGACTGTCTCCATTTCTGGTGATAGACTGAGGTCAAGGAAGGGAAGGGAAGTGTCGGGGAAGGACCATGCGAAGGTGGGAAAGGGGTGGAAATTGGAAGCAAAATTGATACATTTTCCAGGTCCAAATGAGAGCATGAAAGTGGCACCAATATAATCACTGATGTACTGAAAAGAGCTTTGAAAGGGGGCCTGAATAGGACTGGAACAAGGAATGTTCCACATATCCCATAAAGAGACAAACATAACTGGGGCCGATGCAGGTACCCATAGCCATACCTTTTATTTGGAGGAAGTGAGACAAGTTAAAGAAGAAATTGCTCAGTGAGAGAACAAGTTCAGTTAGGTGAAGGAGGGTGGTGGTGGATTGGGATTGTTTGGGCCTCCATTCAAGGAAGAAACAGAGTGCCCTCAGACCATCCTGATGGGGGATGGAGGTGTAGAGTGATTGGATGTTCATGGTGAAAAGTAAATGGTTAGGGCCAGGAAACTGGAAATTTTTGGTATGACGTAGGGCATCAGATGAATTGCTGAATGTAGGTGGGAAGAGACTGGACAAGGGGGGAGAATGGAGTCAAGATGGGGAAAAAGAGTTCTGTGAGGCAGGAACAGGCTGACACAATGGGTCTACCAGGAGAGTCCTGTTTGTGGATTTTGGGAAGGAGGTAGAAGCAGACTGTGCAGGGTTGGGAGACTGAGGTTGGAAGCTGTGGAGGGAAGGTCTCCAGAGGAGATGAGGTCAGTGACAGTCCTGGAAACAATGGATTGATGTTCAGTGGTGGTCATGGTCCAGGGGGAGGTAGAAAGGAGAGTTGGTGCTCAGTTTCGGCAAGGTAGAGGTCAGTACGCCTGACACAGCACCACCCTTGTCAGCAGGTTTGATAACACAGTCAGGGTTGACCTGAGAGAAGAGAGTATGGTACGTTCAAAAGAAGACAGACTAGAGTGGGTGACAGGAGCAGAGAAATTAAGATGGCCAATGTCACACTGACAGTTCTCAATGAAAAGATCAGGAGTAGGTAAGAGACCAGAGAGATGGGTGCAGGTGAGGGGAAAATACTGGAGGGGGGTGAAAGTATCCATTAAACGAGGGGAGGACTCCTGCCCAAAGGAGTGAGCACGAAGTAAAAGGCAATGGAAGAAGAGTTTAGCATCATGCCCAGCCAAAAATTCATTGATGTGAGGGTGTAAGGGGATGAAACTGAGCCTGTTGTTGAGTACAGAATGCTCACAATCTGAGAGGGGAAGGTTGGAATGTGTAGTAAATACAGCAAGCAGTCTGCAGCAAGTGTCTGTGGCTTGAGGAGCTTTGGCTCAGTTATTGAGCTGGAGGTTGAGCTGCAGACCCTGCGATGCATCAGGAAGGGGAAAAGTTACCTGGGGCACTTTATTCCAAGAGGCAGTCACACCCCTTAGGATAGGGTCTTCTGATTTGGTCAGGGACAGGAAGTGACTGGTCCATTTTAGTGCTAATGACATAGACAGGACTAGGGAAGAGTTTTTGATTGGGGATTATGAACAGCTAGAGGTCAAATTAAACAGCTGAACCCCAAGGTAATAACCTCTGGATTATTACCTGAGCCATGGACAAATTGGTGTAGGGTAAGTGAGGTTAGGGGGCTGAAAGCATAGCTCAAAGAGTGATGTGAGAGAAATGGGTTTCTATTCATGGGGCACTGGCACCAGTACTGGGGAAAGTGGGAACTGTACCGTTGGGACAGTGTTTACCTGAAACATGCTGGGACAGGTATTCTGGCAAGTTGTGTAACTAGGTTGGTGGAGAAGGCTTTAAACTAAATAGTTGAGGTTGGGGGGTGGGGGGGGGGGGGGGGGTGGGGGTGGCATAGAGATCATGCAAGAGGAGATATAGCAAACAAGGTAATAGAGCGGGGTGGTGATATGCATAATGATAACCAGAGTGTGGGAGTAAAGGACAGAGAATACAAATGTAAGTGTGCCAGCAGATAGGGCAAGGGATTGCAAAAATGGAAAAAAGACAGCATTAAAGGCTTTGTACCTGAATGCTTGCAACATTCATAACAAAATGGATGGTTTGTTAGCACAGATAGAAATAAATATGTATGACCTGATAGCCATTACAGAGACATCATTGCAGGGTGACCAAGGCTGGGACCTGAATATTAAAGGGTATTTGACATTTCAAAATGATAGAAAGCTAGGTAAAGGTGGTGGGGTAGCTGTGTTCATTAAGGGTGTCATTAGGATAGTAGTCAGGGTTGACATTGGCTCAAAAGCAAGATGTAGAACCAGTTTGAGTTGTAAATATTAAAGGTAGGAGGTCACTTGCAGGAGTAGTTTATAAGCCCCCTAACAGTAGTTCGGTGGGACAGGGTATACAGGGAAAAAATAAATGGAGTGTGTAAGAAAGGTACCACAATAATCATGAATGACTTTAATCTACATATAGATTGGGTGAATCAGATTGGCAAAGATAGCTTGGAACATGAGTTCATGGGTGCATTTGGGATAATTTCTTAGAGCAGTACATTCTAGAGCCAACCAGGGAGCAAGCTATTCTGGAACTGATAATGAGCAATGAGACAAGATTAATCAATAACCTTTCAGTAAAGAAGCCTCCGGGTGACAGCAATCATAACATGATAGAATTTCATGCCCAGTGTGAAGGGGAGAAACGTGAGTCTAAGAGTGGTGTTTTAAACCTGAATAAAAGTAAATATAAGGATATGAAAGCAGATCTAGCTAAAGAGAACTGGGAAAATAAGTTAAAAGTCAGACAGTTGAGATGCAGTAGCAGGCATTAAGGAGACATTTGATAACTCTTAGTAAAGAGTTAACCCAGTGAGAAAGAGACTTTTGAGAAGGATGCATCACCCTTGGCTAAATAAGGAAGTTAAGGATAGTATCAAATTAAAAGAAGCACTGTACAAATCTGCGAAGATTAGTGGAAGATCAGAAGATTGGGCAAAGAATGGCTTAAAAAAAGTAGAAGGAGAAGAAAGAGTATGAAAGAAAGCTAGTTAGCAATATAAAAGCAGATAGTAAGAGGTTTTACAAGTATTTAAATAGGAAAAGAGTAACTAAGGCAGTGTTGCTCCTCCAGAGAAATTCACAGAATCACAGAGTGCAGAAGAGGCCCTTTGGCCTTTGGTCTGGAGACTTGAAAATGAAAAACAAAGAAATGACAGGAAAAGGACAGATATTTTGTGTCTGCCTTCACTGTAGAATTCTTTTTTTTAAAAAAACTTCCCAAATATACTTGAAAATCAAGGGATGAACAGAAGGAAGAAACTATTAGAATCATATCTTTCAAGACTGAAGTTTTCTTTTACAAAATGGAAGGGTTTGGCATGATCTGGACATGTGGATGCTAGCTAATCTGGGATTTTTTTTTAAAAAGGTCATAAGATAGGAACAGGAGAAGGCCATTCGGCCCATTGTGCCTGCTCCACTATTCAATATGGTCATAGTTGATCAAAGTTCACCTTGGAACTGGAACTGTCAACAAGCTGGCCTCTTCCAAGAAATCATTTAAACTATATGGTAATTGAAAAGGAATTGTTTGTTTGTGTTGAACTGCAAAGCACTTTTATTAATGAAGCTGGGAGACAAAAGCGCAATCACATAGAGTGGGGGAAAATCTTGTGAACCTGCTTGTTTTGAAGGCAGCTTTATTGAAGAACAAGCTGAGGAAAGAAGGTTACCGCGACTGGCTCCTTCTCATTACCTTGCCGAAAACTGTTTGGCTATTAACCTGTAGCCAGAGAACCCACATCTTAGTGTAACCAGTCTGCATTTGGATCTGCAAAGCTGAGACCAGTGGTGAGAACTTCCAGGCATCCAATGGAACTAGTGGCCAATCTTCATATGAGAAATCCAGGTCGACAACGGTGAGGCCCAGCCAACTTTATCCTTTATTTTTTAAGTCCATCTTCCAAAACCCATCTCTGCAGAGTTTGTCGAGTATGCATGCATTTTTATCTTTAGAAAGAGATGGATAGTTATACTGCACAATTACAATTGTGTGATGACTAGCACTTGCAACTTGTTTTAAAAAAAAATGTTTTAAAATAAATTAATCATTGAGTTTTTGAAAGAAACCTGGTCAGTGTCTCTTTTCTTCCAGGTACTGGAGGTATAGATACACAATTGGCCATTTCAGCAGGAAAATTGAACATTTAAATTAATGGTATGGCCTGTGGAGGAGTGGGGCTTGATAATTCACACTCCTTCCATCCCAATTGTAACAGGAGCTTAAAATAATCACCATGACCAGGGAAAAGGTACTACAAAAACTATTAGACCTAAAGGCTGACAAGACCCCAGGAGCAGATGGCCTGTGTTCTCAGGTCTTAGACAAATTGGCTGTAGAGATAGTAGATACATTCCAAGATTCTGGAATGATCCCAGTGAATTGCAAAATAGTTAATGTCGTACCTTTATTCAAGAAAGGAGGGAGACAAAGCAGGAAACTACAGGACAATTCACCTAACATCTGTCATAGGGAAATTGCTGGAATCCATTAAGGAGGTTATAAAAGGATACTTAGAAAATCATGATTTTGTCAGGCAGAGTCAACATGATATTGTGAAAGTCCCAATTTATTAGAGTTTTTTGAGGAAGTAATAAGCAAGGTTAATAAAGAGGAACCTGTAGATGTGGTATACTTGGATTTCCAGAAGGTATCTGATAAGGTGACACAGCAAATGTTACTACACAAGATAAGTTTACATGGTATAGGGAGTACCATATTAGCATGGATAAAGTATAGGTCAATAACAGCAAGCAGAGAGTAGGGATTTTTTAAAAATTGACTTTTTTCAGGTTGGTAGGCTGTAATAAGTGTAGTGCCACAGAGATCAGTGCTAGGGCCTCAAGAATTTACAATTTACATCAATGATTTAGATGAAGGGATCAAAAGTATGGTAGCTAACTTTGCCAATGACACCAAGATAGGTAGGAAAGTAAGTTGTCCAGAGTGGGTAGAGAGTCTGCATAGGGATATAGGCAGGTTACATGAGTGGACAAAATGTTAGCAGATGAGGTATAATGAGGGGAAAATGTGAACTTCTCCACTTTGGTAGGAAGAATAGAAAAGCAGCATACAATGTAAATGCAGAGATTGCAGAACCTGGTGGTAGAGAGGAATTTTCGTGTCCTGGTACATGAATCTCAAAGTTAGTTTGCAGGTACAGCAAGCTTTTAGGAAGTCAAATGGAATGTTGCAAAGGGAATGGAGCATAAAAATATGGAAGTTTTACTGCAACTGTACAGAGCTGTGGTGTAACCACATGTACAGTTTTAGTCTTCTTATTTGAAAAAGATGAGTTGCATTAGAAGTAGTTCAGAGTAGTTCACTTGACTGATTCCTGGGATGAACAGCTTATCTTATGAGGAAAGATTGAACAGGTTGGGCCTATACCCATTTGGAGTTCAGAAGAATGAGGTGATCTTACTGATACATATAAGATCCTGAGGGATTTGATAGGGTAGATACTGGGAGGATGTCCTCACTTTTGGGAGAGACTAGGATCAGGGAACACAATTTTAGAATAAGAAATCTACCATTTAAGACAGATGAGGAGAATTTTTTCCCTCGAAGGGTCATTAGTATGTGGAAATCTCTTTCCCCCAAAATGCAATGGAGGCTGGGTCATTGAATTTATTCAGGGCAGGCAAGGTTCCACGGGGCTCAGTATTGGGGCCCTTGCTATTTTTGGTATGTATTAATGATTTGGACTTAAATGTTGGAGGCATGATTGGGAAATTTGCAGATGACACAAAAGTTGTCCATGTAGTTGATAGTGAAGAGGATTGCTGTTGTCTCCAGAATTATATTTTTTTTTGGTTGAGTGGGCAGAAAAGTGGCAAATGAAATTCAATCTGAAAAAAAAAATAGGTAATGCATTTGGGGAGGTCAATCAAAGCCAGGGCATACACAATAAACAGAAGGATATTGAGAGGGGTTGAGGAAGGGAGAGACTTTGGAGTGCATGTCCACAGGTCCCTGAAGGTGGTAGGCCAGGTGGGCAAGGTGGTAAAGGAGCATATGGGATGATTTCCTTTACTGGATGAAGTATTGAATACAAAAGCAGGGATGTAATGATGGAACTGTATAAAACACTGGTTAGGCCACAGCTGGAATTTTGTGTACAGTTCTGGTCACCACTGTACGGGAAGGACATAATTGCTCTGGACAGAGTACAGAGGAGATTTAAAAGAATGTTGCTAGAGCTTGAAAATTGCAGCTATGGGGAAAGATAGGATAGGCTAGTGTTCTTTACCTTAGAACAGAGGAACCTGAGAGGTGACCTAATTGAGGTGTACAAAATTGTAGAGCCTAGATAGGGTAGACAGGAAAGACCTGTTTCCCCTAGCCAGGGGGCACAGATTTAAGGTGATTATGGAAGGAGTAGGGGTGACATGAGGCAAAACTTTCATTCAGAGGGAAGTGGGCATCTGGAATTCACTGCCTAAATTGGTTGAGGCTGAAATGCTCATATTATTTAAATGGTACCTGGACCTGCATCTGAAGTGTTCTAACCTACAAGGCTACGGACCAGGTGCTGGAAAGTGAGATTAAAACGAGCAACTAGTTTTCTTTTTGCTCCTTTTTTTGGCCGGTACAGACATGATGAGCTGAATTACCTCTTTCTGTACCATAGCATTTCTATGGTTCTAGTTAGAGATTTTTGATAGACAAAGGAGTTAAGGGTTATGTGGGGCAAACAGGAAAGTGGAGTTGAGACCACAACCAGATCAGCCATGATTTTATTAAATGATGGAGCAGGTTCAAAGGGCTTAATGGCCTACTCCTCCTATGTTTGTATGTTCCTATAACATGGCCAAGCAGGTTCATTATCAATCTGCAAATCCTTCCAACTTTCCAAGGCAGGTAGTAAGAGTGGAAGAGATTTCTGGTCAGCCATTTTTTGTTATTCATTTATGGGATGTGGACAGCGCTGGCTAGGCCAGCATTTATTACCCATCCATAATTGCCTTTGAGAAGATGGTGCTGAGCTACCTTCTTGAACTGTTGCAGTCCATGTGGTGTAGGTACACCCACAGTGCATATGATGAAAAAAATTGGAACCTCTACCGTCACTATCTATAACTCCAGACTACAACATGCGTCTAAAAGTGCATATTGCTACAGCAACTCAAATTCCAAGTAACTTAAAAACACCACCACTATATTATTATAGCTGTGCTTGTTTATTTTAAGTTGTTTTATTCCAGTGATACTTGCATGAAATTTGTCTATTTGCTTTGCCTGTTGTTGCTATTCTTTCCTTGTTTTTTTATAAGCCTTCATTTGGGCCTACTGCTGCTATACTTGGATGAGATGATAGTACCACCACATGAATGAAGCAGGGCATCCAAATTCAACTATGGCAGCATTGATCCCATGTCACAGATAGTGCAACAGAGGAGCATGGTGCTGTTCCCTGCAAGAAAGATGAAGGTTCATAAAACAATGGTCCACAAAACATGGCAGGAGTAGAAGCATGTGTTAGTTGTATTTTACTCTGCCCATATCTGGCTGCATTGCAAGAAGTAAATAATGGAAATCTGGAACTCTTACCCCAAACAGCTGCTGAAAATTTGAAAACTGGGATCATTGGATTTTTGTTAGGCAAGGTATTTAGTGATATGGAACCAAGAGCGGTGGATGGAGTTAAGATATAGGTCAACCATGCTTTCACTAAACAATGGAAGAGGTTCAATGGGCTAATTGGTCCGCTCCTGTTCCTATGTTCTTGCGTTTTTTATGTTCCTAAGTTCAACAATCTCATCAAAAAAGGCAAAGCTCTCTAGCCCCACAGCCAACAGATAAAACTCTGCCATCCTACCACATCCAGTCACAAGGGGTGGGTAATCAACTAGGCAACTATCAGCATTTGAAGACTCCATCAACATCCCCACCATCAACCATGCTGGAGACTAATGTGTGTAAGTGATCTGACTCTGCATTTACACTCCAACTTTAGCATTGTAGCAAAGCAGAAAAAGACAATTTTTCTCTTCTTCATTTAGTTTGACTGAGTGACTGAATAATTTTATAGATTAAAAGATTTTGTAGAGATAAATTGTTTCACTGAAGCAGCTGTCAGTACGGTTCATCCTGTTAACTTACATTAGTGATGAAGAGAAGGAGAGCACAGGGCAGAGAGTTATTTGTTCATACCACCAAATATAATGTATGATTTTGATTATGCAGGTCTGAAATATTTTCAATCATCTTTTTCTTTCCAATGTTTTCATGCTCAGCACTGATCTCCCAACAATTGAAAACCCTGCTAACATTTACTTCCCAGGCAGACATGTGAAGGAAGAATGGTCACTTGGATGAGATGGCTGAAGCCCCAGGCGCAGAATTACAGCAATGAGTCAGTAGCTTCGAGTGGAGGAGGCAAGCTGGCAAGAGCAAAAGTAAAAATAAAACAATCAAAATTGGTAGAAAAAAATCAAAATGAAGATGGACATTAATCAGATATGGGAATCTATATTAGAAAAATATAAGGCAGGTCAAAATAATATACACAAGTCTCCAGAGTTTAAAAACAGAAGCAGCTGGATATTGTTAGATTTAGATTCTAGCTTAGAGTGAAAAAATATGACTGGATTGGAACTGACCCTCAGGCACTGTGCTCAAACAAAGAGAGAAACATGTATAAGATTAAGGGATGTGATTTCTACAGACGATTTATTGCTGTTTGAGCTGATGTTATTAGGAGAATTTAATTTTCATCTGCAAAGATGCAAAACCTGAAAGAATAGAGTGTTGTAATGACTCGGACAAGATGCTGCAGATTTGGATACTAGACAATTGCAACATTTCAAGATTTGAAAATTGTAAAATGTGCTGTTTAGGTCTGTAGTACTTAACTGTGATATACTCAACATAAGGACCTGATCCGCTGTTCTCAATTTCAGTGCTTAATAATGTATATGATAAGCAATTTGAAGACATGGTGGGAGACATGTGAGGAATCAAAGCTTCATTAAAATTACATGGGCCTTGATGTCTATGAGCACAGGTGCACTCAAGGAGTTGTCGTTCGGTTGGAGGATGAAAAAATATCTGGAAAGTTTTCTATTGAAAACGTGCTGTAGTGTTAATAACTGGCTACAATATAGAATCCTCTTACCTTTTCTCATCTCTTTTCATTTATTTTCTTTAGCTCTATTGCATATCTTATTGATCCAAGGGATTTGATTAACACATGCTTCAAAAGAAGTGATATGGGACACTTACTCCCAGAACAGTTTTATTGACATTCTTAGATGGTTGCTGGGGGATATGTAAGTTTGATCTAGTGGGCATGTGTATTCTGAATTTCCTTTCTGCTTGTGAGGATTGATGTTGCTTTGTTTTACCTCTAGGTGGGGAAGGAGAGAAAGGGTTTCGGGACAGATATAACATGGCATTGTAGCAATGATCTGTATTGCTGCATTCCTGGTCCATCATCCACCTGAAGAGAGGTATGTGCCTTAAGCGCATATCTTAATATTGGTAACCATATGGGAATTGCATTTAATTGTCACTGTAATGTCACCCATTGTATTTCCCACACATCTTTATTCATTCATGGAATGTGGGCATCCTTGGCAAGACCAGCATATATTGCCCATCCCTAACTGCCTTTGAGAAGGTGGTGGTGAGCAGCCTTCTCTCAAACAAACTAATGCAATCAATGTGGTGTAGGTACTTGTAATATAAGGGCCTGGCACGTGGGGCTGAGCACAGTACTGCCCACATTACAGTGTGTAAGAGAACACTTAGGAGCCAGTATAGTATTGGACAGAGCCATGTGTAGAAGCAAGCATGGAAAAAGTTCCTAGCTTGGACCTTTACTGTACCTATGCAAGTAGTTTCTAATAATTACTAAATACTTACTGTTGAACTACCAAACATTGCGAATACCTTAATAAGACCTACCACATTACCCCAAACACATTACAACAGTAAACCCACAGTGATGTTAGGAAGGGAGTTCCAGGATTTTGACCCACCAACAGGACGATATAGTTCTAAGTCAGAATGGTTTGTGACTTGGAAAGAAACTTGCAGCTGGTGGTGCTGCCATGAGTCTGCTTCCTTTGTCCTTCTTGGTGGTAAAGGTTGCAGATTTGGAAGCTGCCATCAAAGAAACATTGGCAAGTTGCTGCAGTACATCTTGTGGATGGTGCAGCTGCTGCCACTGAGTGAAGGTGATGGAGGAAGTGGATGGGTAAGGTGTCGATCAAGTGGGCTGCTTTGTCTTGGATGATGTTGAGCTTGTTGAGTGTTGTTAGAGTTGTATTCATCCAGGTGAGTGGACAGTATTTCATTATACTCCTGACTTGTGTCCTGTAGAAGGTGGACAGACTTTGGGAATTCAGGAGATGAGTTATGCAGGATTCTCAGCCTCTGACTTGCTCTTGCAGCCACAATCTTCATATGGCTGCAAGTCTCGCTGCGTAAAAACATTTTTCCTCATTTTGCCATTGTTTCTTCTGCCAATTGCCTTAAATCTGTGCCCTCTGGCTCTCCATCCTTCCACCAATGGAAACAGTTTTTCCCTACCTACTCTGCAAACCCCTCATGATTTTGAATACCTCTATCAAATCTCCTCTCAGCCTTCCCTTATCCAAGGTGAAGACAACCAGCTTCTCCAGTCTTTCTATTTAATTGATTCCAAGAATGAGGAACTTAATTCTCATGAATCTTTCCCGCAATGCCTTTAATGACTTCACATCTTTCCTACAGTATGGTGTCCAGAACTGGGCATGATACTCCAGTTGAGGTTGAACCAGTGCTTTATACAGATTTAACATAACTTCCTTGCTTTTGTATTCTATGCCCTGATTTATAAAGCCCAGAATACTGTATGATTTATGAACTGCTCTCTCAACCTGTCCTGCCACTTTCAAATGATTTGTGCACATGTTCCCCCAAGTCCCTCTGCTCCTGCACCACCTTTAGAATTGTGTTCTTATTTTATATTGCCTCTCCACATTCTTCATTCCAAAATGAATCATTTTGCACTTCTCTGCATTAAATTTCATCTACTACACATCTGCCCATTCCACCAATCTGTCTATATCCTTTCACTTATTGGGGAATTATTTTCTAGAACTGGCCAGTATCATCTTCTCTATAGGCATTCTTCTCTAGTGTCACGTGTTACATGCCACTTCCTACAGTGCATTCGACTTCCTCAACAGGAAAAGGTTTTATTTGCTGAATGTTCAGATGATTGGTGTTCACAAACACCAAATATTGCAACCTTGATATGTAGGAAGCGGCCAGAATTATTTCAATTTGGGGCCATCTGCTGTTCCATTGCTGTTTGCAATTGAAGGACATGTGTCTGGGTGGCTGCTTGAAGTTATCCTTTGCAGCAGTGCTCAGTGATCCTATTTTGTTTTCCTAGGACCTTGGCAAGCACCAGCGTCACCAGAATTATCAAACAATTTACTGTGCCACCTAAATCATTATAGAGCAGATATTTGACATTCTAAAAGGACATTTTGCCTTGATTGATCAGAGGAGCTTTGCAGTATGTCCCACCAGGGTATCTAAAATTATCATTATGGGCTACCTGCTTTGCAGCTTTGTTTCTCAAAAAGGAATCCAGATGAAAAAGGAGCATTGGCCAGAATGGTGAGTAGGCAGCTTAGGGTGTACTGCAGGAAGAGAATGAATAGGAGAACTCTTGACTAGTTGCCAAGACACATATGAGCAGAGCTATTAGGGACATATTTCCCCACATGTAGCTAAGGAGCAATAATCATGTGACTATGATCCACCTTTTCCAAATTACTCATATACAAAGACGTGTTTATATATAACTTCTGTGCCTACCATTTTTGAAACATCTGCAAATTATTCTCCAAGTTATTATTCCCCTTCCTAGCCAATAATCTGTTTCACCCATTTATCATCAGTGCAAACAATTTTTCAATTTATAAGGATGTTTTCTCTCCTATTCTTTGGTTCCTTGGTGCCTGCAACTGTGAGTCCTTTCAGTCTCAATTTCCTAATTCTATTAAGTGTTCCTTCGGTGATAGGACATTCTGAGATGGTGGACCGGTGCTTTCCTTCAGGAGCCTTTGGGGCCTGTGGTGGCTCTATTGCCTCAGGTTAGCTGAAACTTCAGAGAGACTTGCTGCATGTCATTTGTTGCTGCAAATACAACATAATACTGGCTACTTTATTTCATATGCGCAGCAATCTGTTGGTATTTGTGGGAAAGTATACACTGTCATGAGAAACAGCATCACTAGGGAAGATCACGCTTAACAGGTCACACATACTAAGCTCTGATCTGCAACTGAGCAATGGAAAGGCTGTTTAAATGGCATCCATCAGATTGTTGAAGCTCTGAGAAATATTTTGTGCATTTGATTCACAATTTTGAAGGCCTAAAGAAACAACCCTTTCCATTCCACCAGCCCAGGACATGCATGGTAGTGGTAAAACAGTTCATAGGAGAAAGTGTGACTACTGTTTGGACTTCTGAACACAGGAACATAAGGAGTAGGCTATTTGGCCCTCAAACCATCTCTGTCAGTCATTAAGATCATGGCTGACTTGATGTGGCCTCTCCACTTTCCTAGCTGTCCTCCATAGCACTCGACCCCTTTGTCAGTCAAAAATCTGTCTGACTGAGCCTCAAATATTCAATGACCCAGCCTCCATTGCTCGCTGGGGTAGAGAATTCCAATCACTAACCACCCTCTGAGAGAAGAAATTCCTCCTCATCTCCATCTTAAATGGGTGACCCCCTTGTTTTGAAACTTTGCACCCTAGATCTAGATTCCAAGACAAGAGGAAACATCCTCTCAGCATCTACCCTGTCAAGGCCCCTCTGAATTTTATATGTTTCAACAAAAACATCTCTCATTCTTCTAATGAGACCCAACCTGCTCAACTTTTCCTCATAAGACAAACTTTTTTATTCCAGAAATTAGTAAATCTTCTCTAAACTGCCTCCAATGCAAGTATGTTCCTCCTTCAGTAAGGTGACTAAAACTGCACGCTGTACTCTTGGAACAAAAACAAAAATTGCTGGAAAAACTCAGCAAGTCTGACAGCATCTGTGGAGAGGGAGACAGTGTTAACTTTCTGCAGCTCATTCTGAAGCTTGTATAAATGCTGAGCAGAAATTTATCTTAGTGCTGTGGATAATGAACTCCTCCAACTGTCAGGATTTGTAGCACATTCTAGGATTTTGGCAACAAAATGCTGCAGATGTTTCTCCATTGTGTTGGTCCACTGGAATGAGTAAAAGCTAGACTGGACTCAAACTATCAGGTTCTGACTTTGCATTGAACTCAGATGATTTTGTGGGGCAATGGCCTCCATGTAACCCCCCTTGATGGAGGGAAGGAATGGCGATGTGTGGGGATTTCCTATGTTGAGAATTCTTGGGATTTCGGCACATAGTGGGAGCTGGCATAGGGTTGGGCCAAGATGCACCTATACTTGAGCTATTTCTCATTAGAAAGGAAGGGGGAATTGGAGTAAAAGATATCACTCTATTGTCATGTACCTCCTACTTGTTCGTTCAGAATAGTATCACCACAAGTTTGGGAAAGATTGTTGCGGAACACATGTATGATCACAGCACAACAGTTTAAGTAATCAATTGGAAGGAACTTTCTTGAACTCCACAGGGAAAATACATGCATTAGTTTACAAAAAAGGAGATTATGCTTCCAGGCTCTGTATTTTGAAGCACAAGAATGATGAAGGACACAGATTCAGCTAACTTTGGCCTGGTTACTCCAGCTTATTTGAACTCCTCTTATAAAGCTAGCAGAACAAAATGATGAATGGAAGTGATTTTGCTTTCATGATAGATGTCATTGAGTATGGAACTCTAGAATCACTTGTACAGATGCCAGTTTTGCAGAAGTGTTGTGTAACAGGACTGCGCAATAATAAACAATGAAAACTGGATTGAGATCAGTCCAAGAATAAAGTAGAATAAATATTTTTTGGGAAGATGTAGGGATGCTTTTTCACCCATTTAATCATTGTCTCTCATAATTTCAGCTTTGTGCAACAAGGGGTTACACCCCTTATGTTCAGAATTTGAAGCAGAAAAATGCTTTTGAATGGCATAGGAATCAAAATGAAATGCACATTTAAAAAAAAAAGCTTTGTGAATTGTGAGGGTGAAGCTTGACATTTGTACCAATTTATTTTTTAAATACCTGGCAAATATGTCTGTCATCATTTTCTGAGAACTTTATCTTTCCTATAACCACACAGTCTGACAGTTAAAGCTTTGATAAAAATCAGTGCAAAGCTCGCTGATTGGTGGGGTATTGTTGGATTACCAAGAGTATAATGCCCTCCATTACATTTTTTGATACAGACTTAAACAGACTCACCATGGCATACTGAAGGATTTCTGTTGGTCGATGTGTCTTTCTTTTACAGATTCATCCATCAAGACTGAATTTTCACTGGATTGACAATGGCTGAGTGACTGAAAAATGTTCTATGGAAGGTTTTTTTTTTGCAGACTCTTGTTTATTTTTCAGTATGACTTTCTCAAGCTCATTATCTTTTCTGACTCCAGCTTTAGTCATTTTATTTATTTTTTTCACAGGGTGTGGGCATCACTGGCTAGGCCAACAAATATTGCTCATTCCTAATTGCCCTTCAGAAGATGGTGAAGGTGAGCTACCATTTTTAACTGCTGCAGTCCATGTGGTTTAGGTTGACCCACAGTGCTGCTAGGAAGGGCGTTCCAAGGTTTTGACTCAATGACTGTGTAGGAACAGTGATATAGTTCCAAGTCAGGATGGTGTGTGACTTGGAGGGGAACTTGCAGGTGGTGGTGTTCCCATGCATTTGCCTTTGTCCTTCTAGATGAAAGAGATTGCGAGTTTGAAAGGTGCTGTATAAGGATCCTTGGTGAGTTGCTGAGGTGCATCTTGTAGATGGTAGACACTGCTGCTACTGTGCATCGTTGGTGGAGGGAGTGAATGTTTAAGGTGGTGGATGTGGTGCCAATCAAATGGGCTTCTTTTTCCTGAATGGAGGCAAGCTTCTTCAGCGTTACTGGAGCTGCCTTCATCAAGGCAAGTGAGGAGTATTCCATCACACGCCTGACTTATGCTTTGCAGATGGTGGACAGGCTTTGGGAAGTCAGGAGGAGAATTACTCTCCACATAATTTCCAGCCTCTGACCTGTTCTTGGAGCCACGGTATTTGTATGGCTGGTTCAGTTCAGGTTCTGGTCAATGGTATGCCCCCAGAATAGTGGGGGATTCAGTGATGGTAATGCCATTGAATGTTAAGGGGACATGGTTAGATTCCCTGTTGTTGGAGATTATCATTACTTTGTGTGCTGTGAATGTTCAGTTATCAGCCCAAGCCTGAATGTTGTCTAGGTCATGCTGCATATAGACAGGGACTGTTTCAATATCTGAGGAGAATGGTGCTAAATATTGTGCAATCATCAGTGAACATCCCCACTTCTGACCTTATGGATGGAAGGAAGATCAATGATCAGCTCATTGATTTAGTTAGTTCACAACTAAATGAGTAAACATTTGAAAAGAAGATTCAAAAATTGTTTGAAAAATGATAGGGAATAACACATATCCACAGGAATGTAACTGTTCAAAAACAGGTTCTCCCTCACTTCTTTAAACAATAGATCCTATGAAAGCTGAAGTTTGTTCCAATTAAGTATTAATAAGATAAAAGCCATTGTTGTCAACCCTGTCACAAACTCCATCCCTTACTGATCCAAATATCCCACAGTCCACCAACAGATCAAATTTAAAATTCACAAAGGTTGTGCTCAATTCCTTCCATGGACTTAACCCTTCCTTTACCTAAAATCTCCTCCAGCCTTACAACCCTCCAAGAATAGTGTATTATTCCAACTCTAATCTTGTACATTCCCCACTTCCTTTACTGCACCATTATCACATTTGCCTTCTAGGGCCTGGGCTTTGGAATTTCCTCCCTAAACGACTTGCCTCTCTTTCCACTTTTAAGATGCTAATCAAACATTTCGTAACCCTGTCCTCCATCTTTGGCCAGTTGGCATTTCTTTTCAAATTATTCTCTAATGAAGTACCTTGGGATGTATTCCTATCTTAAAGGCACCAAATAAATGCAAGTTGTTGTTGTTGTCCCTTATCCAGTCAGCTTCTTCCACCAACATCTCATTAGCACTGTATTAAGTACCAGGTAGGGACACATGCAGCTTCTGTCTTGTCTGACACTGTAAGAAACCTTCAGTGACAATTGCTGCATCCGAAGTGCATCTCCTTTTTAGGTGCAGCTACCTTTCATATGGTATATTGAATCCCAAGTTCCCATTCCCTATTCGGCAAGCTACCAATCAATAGTGCTGGCAGCCCACTAATTTAATGAAAATGAGGACTTTAGAACAATTTTCAGTTCAACTTCATTGGGAACACTATGCAGTCCTGAGTCTGGGCTGAGATGAAAATCTACCCTGGTATCTCTTTAACAAGTTTATTTTAAGTAGCAGTGCAATCAAGTGATGTAAACACATGGTCTTAAACTATATGCAGTATCAAAGCATGTGTATAGATTTAAAGTGTTAAACCTAAATTCCTGTATTGACAAAAATACCATTAAATAAATTAAACAAAGTAAAAACAATGTTGCAATGGCACCAGCATCAGAAATTACCCTGTAAATCACTAAGCTTCACAATATTATTGAGAATTCATTTAACCTAGTTAAACTTTCTTAAAGGTAGATAGACAACTGTGCTTTTAAAAATAAACTACCTTTCAAAGAATTCTGTCTTCAATTCCCTTTTGCTACCCACAATAATGTAAAAACTGTCGTGGTTACTTCATTGGTGCTGTCAGCCAACCCAATATAATCCCAGGCTGCAGTCTATCAGAGGAAGATTAAAACTGGGGGCAGATGGATTGTTATTTCCTCACAGGAGGCATTTAAAATGGAATAAGAGCCTTACCCATTCCTTTTCCAGCCTGATCAGACTGATTTTAATTTAAACTTGAGGCCTAAGCGGGGAAACTGTGATTGTTTCCCTGCTCGGCCAAATCTGCCAAGAACAGAGCCAGGGACAGTGGAGGCCCAGCAAGATATGTTTTTAATTTTGCGCTTTAGTTTTCTTTTGCTCATCTGGAACCCAAAAGGAAAACCTATGCCTTGGTTTCCCCCAACTAAGATTTCTCTTCCACAGCATTTAACCATGCGCCGGGGACAATTTTCCCAAGGTCCTTAGTGTAGTATAAAGGGTTATTATGCTAATAGCTAGGGTGCATCATCATTGATGTCAGATCACATGTAAATGGAACCTGAGGGAAGAAGGTTCTAATGGAGTCCTGCTAAAGGACTTCTCAGTAAATAGTGTAAATAGTCTATGTTCACTGGTTGGCAACAGCATGGTTTCCAGCTGTCTTCAATCAAAGACACCCAGAGCCCAGTCATGATATTAATACATGGTGGCAGCAGTCGCTGAACATTTTTTTTAAGGATTCCAGTCAACGCCAAAAAAGGCAGGAAAGTGGAAAAGCAGTCAGCTCAGCAAGGCACATGCAAGAGCCGCCCATAGCAGCAACTAGAGCAATGAATTGTTACTGAAGCCCCATGACAACCAAAAATAGGTGCACAGAGAAATTGAGAAAATCTTGCTTCTGCCCAAGCCCCCAGACCTCATGGAGAGTCTTAACCAAGCTGTACATTAGGGAAACTGGCATCACTGATGCAGTCGATACTGGACCAACTCTGGATGCACTCAGGAACCAGATAATGTTCAGGTCAGTGTTGCCCTTTATGTATTCATCAGCTAAATACAAAGAGGTCATCAAAACCTTTGATTCATACTTTAGTCTACAGCGCAATATTATAATAGACTGGGCAAAAGTCAACTGGTGCAGCAAGGAAACTGGTGACAATATTGATTCTTTTATAAATGACCTATATCACTTAGCATCTAACTGCGAATATGGGACATTGAGGGAGGAGCTCATCAGAAACTGCATTGTAGTGGGGGTGATAGATGAAGCATTGTCAGGTGTCTTACAGTCCAGAGAAGATCTCACTTTGTCCAAAAAAGTGCACTTAGCCAGGCAGGCTGAACTTTGCAAGCAAATAAGTTATTCATTCAGGGTGATAAAGAGCCTTCCTGGGAGCAGACCACTGACTTGGTCCAATTTGTGAACTATAGGGCTATCAGCACACCTGCCAGGAAACAGGGCCAGTGTAAAAAGGGTGTGGTCAGCGCCAGAGGATGCTAACAGCACTTTTTGGCAGTTGCCTCTAGACAAAAAATCCAGGTTGCTAACTATTTTTATTGCTCCATTTGGTCATTATTGTTTTAATAGGTTACCATTCAGAATTGCTCCTGCAGCTGAGATATTCCAAAGAACAAGATCTCAGACCCTGGAATGAAAGAAAGAAGTAATATGCCATATGGACAACATTCTCCTACATGGTTCAATGAGGGAAAGACATGAACATTGAGTGACAGCAATCCTCAAAGTCCTACAAGAAGCAGCTTTGACACTAAACAACTAATGTAAATTTGTAAAACCTACGATAAAATTCTTAGGGCACATTGTGCAAGCTTTGGGAATTACAGCAGACCCACAGAAAACCAAAATCATTAGAGCGATCCCCCAGCCTAAAAACAACACAGAATTATTGGGATGGTCGATCAAGTAGGCAAGTTCCTACCAAACTTGGTGGAAATCAACAAGCCATTGAAATAAATGTTGAAACAGTGGTGCTGGGATATGGACCAGCAAAATGCCTTTCACAAGGTCAAAAATCTCTTAATTTTACCAGAAATTCTAGCACACTATGATTCAGAGTTGCCAATAGTTGTAGCAATGGACACATCATGTACAGGGTTGTGTGCAGTGCTTTCTCAAGTTCAAAAGATGGACAAAGAAAGCAAGTTTATTATGCCTCAACATCTCTCTCATACACAGAGAAATGGTAAGCAACTATTCAGAAAGAAGCACTAGCAGCTGCATGGACCTATGTGTTCTCTGATTATGTAATGGGATTAAGGTTTAACATTGAAACTGACCACATACCTTTGGTTACTCTTCTTAACCTAAAGGAAATTGCAAAAATGCCCCCTAGAGTTCAACATTTAGACTGACGCTCATGAGATATGATTCAGTAACTGAGTATGTTCAAGGAAATTATCAGATGTCAGCAAGTGGATTATCAAAAATACTAATGGAAGGAGTCAAGCTGGAAGATTTAAATTTCACTGAGGAAGTGTAGGCATATACTTTGCTCATTACTAAACACTTAGGGCCACTGAAAAATTTAGGAATGGATAGAGGGCCAGCAATCCCATTTGTTTGTCTACCTCACTCTTCCACCATATCTCCTACTCTATCCGAAACAGATCTTAGGGCCATATTCCCTGGCTTGTTAATTTTAGCAGAAGATTAAATGTGTGCAAATAATGGTGCAGTGCAGGTAGAAAGTACTAACTGACCATTCAGACCTGTTTAACACTTGCTCTAGTCTCTCCACAAAAATAATTCATCTTTATCAATTCCTTCAGAATAGTTAGTTCTTCATTTTAACGTAGAGTTACTGGGCTAAATACATAGGAAAAGGGAAAATTATCAGTGTAGCAGTGAAAGAATAAATGGTAATCATGACATTTTCTTATTCACCCAGGGCTGTGCTTTCCCAATGAATCTCTTCACATTTATCGTACTGGTAGCTAACTGAACAGACAATTGACAAGCCAAAGTTTATATAGAGGTTCAAAGACCTGTATTTATAATAAACCTGGATATATATTTATCTTCTTTGTTATAAGCTTATTGCTTTCAAAGGAGCTATTCATTTTACACTGCTGGAGAGCATCTACTCACAATGTCCAGTGATACTTTGTGATTATAAGCAAAGCTATCTCTGAAACAAGTTAAAGCTGGCTGTGACTGCATCAGAAAGTTTGAATTCCAAAGCCTCCATTAGCGACAATGGGAATATTCTTGAGAGATGATGCAACTGTATCTATGCTATGAAAAACTAAGTTTTCCACTGCAGACCTTGGACTCCAAGATTTTATGGATGGCCATTCTTCAATACTCAGAATGATATTAAGTGTTAATGTATAACAGGGCCTAATAATCAGGCACTGGTATAGCACCACAAGGGCCACATGGCTCACAACTCCTGTGGCTCAGTGCCTGTGCACAAATGAATCACAAAGTATATTGCATATCTGAAGGTTAGCCAGTGTCAATGCAAATGCATTGCCTACATGAGGAAAACCACGGGGCAGCAGGCTCATTTCAAGAGGAGAGTCAGAATCAGAATGCAAAAAGACTGACCAATAACAGTAGCACTTAGAACTGCCTTCAATAAGCCAAAACTACTCTCAGCTAATAACTTTGTTTCAGCTTTAGTGAATGTACTGACTAAAAAATATTTTTTTTACAAATAAAACATTCTCCATTCTCATAGTTGAACTAAGGGTTCCCATTTGTCCTTGCAATTGCAGCATAATCCCAACATCTATAGTATTAATGATTCTTCACACAAAGAGACTTTATTTAAGTGTCTAATTACAGCGACATTTTCTGTTTCCATACTTCCCTTTGATGATTATCTATTTCTCACAACGTGCCAATGTGGTCTCCCACTGAAACCTGATTTTAATGATCCCACCTATACAGTCTTATGCTATTTGGAAGCTTATGATTGGCCCATTATGTACCAAGGAAGATATTACACATTTCCCTTTCCTATCAGTTTGTACTATTCCTTATTTCCTGAATTACTATTCTCCCTGCCAAATCCTTCCATCTACTGTACCCTGTATCTTGTTCATACAATCTTATCCACTATGATCTACTATCTACTATGGCTGGTACATCAGTATCCCTGCACATTCTTAAACCAATGTCAATTATTCAAATACTTCTACTCCCTTTGCAAAAGACAGCATATAACAAAAAGGACAGAAGTCATAGAGGATAAGGGCTACTACTTCCAACCTTTATCCCTTTGAAGGGGCAGCACACGAGTTTCCGGGCAAAGGAACAAGAGGAGGAGGCAGATAAAGAATTTAGAGACCTGATCTTAGGCCAGTGATGTGTCTACTTTCTGTGTTTTTTGTTTCCTGTCGTCTTAATTTTTCAAAACCCAAAACAAAACAGTCACTGAAGATCATTTAATCTATAGAAGCAAAATTGGTATCAATGTATAAACATTGTAACAATTTTTTTTCTCTTTCATCATGTATGCTATGTGAAGCTGATCCAGGATCCAAGGAAATAGTGGAAACAAGTGCTTCTCTGATCAGTCATCAGCACTCACTCTGACCTTGCAAAGCACCAGCTCAGTTACATTCACCCTGGGAGATTTTGAGAGTGAGTGATGAGAGTGTACCGGGTGTTAAACAGAGCATGAATGAGCAGGTGCACATGGCACTGACACAAAAGGAGCAGGAACCAGCTGTCTAGGGGGTTAGTTCACATCCATTCTCAGCTGATGAGGACAGGGAACTGGTCCTTCGGGGCCCCGCTTTTAAAATAAGGTGCTTTATCAAAATAAAAGATTACTGCTGTCATTGGAGGTGTGCGCCTAGCAACATTTAGCACATGGCAGCTATTGTGTAGGATTTCACAAACGAATCTGTAGTGCCCTGATAGAATCTCTACATTGTACCACGGAGCATGTGTTAGCTCCAAGGGCATCTGCACTGTAACCCTTCATGACGAAATACATGTCTTAGCATCTCTCATGAATATTTAGGATTGCTACCATACAAGCCTGGATCTGGACCATCTCCAAACCCTGCTCCCAGAAATCAAGGGCCACCTCAGCTCAAAGACCTTTCACCAACACACTGTTGGTAGCAACCATACATATTCCAGTCAATGTCAAAGCACATGGAGGAAGCAGTAAATTAAGAGAATGGACATCCAACAACCACTGAGGGTTGGTATACATAAGATACATAGGTTCCATTTTAAGAAATAGCATTTGATGCGCTTCAGTTTCACTCTGTTCACAGTACACTCTAATTGGAGCATTACATATTGTATTATCAGTTTACAGAAAATAGGGTGATATCAATCTGGTAGTTATTGGGAATACTAAGATAGGAGTGCATTTGTTTAGGATATGGCTGTCATGTTATTATAATGATATAATAGCTTATTTACTGTACAAGACACAAGGCACCAATTGCTCATAAGGGATTGAGTAAGCACGTTGTGGGGTAATTTACTAAGAGAACAGTTTTACATAGGTATAAAGTTTGAAGGCATCAGAACTGCTGTCATGCTCTGCTCAAAGAAAAAATGGAACTAAGACTGGATCACATGACTCCTTTCCCTTCTAGCGATGTCATGCTGATATCCCTTAAAGGCATATTACAACATCCCCCTTTCTTTTTAAAGATACCTTGCCCACTTCCAAAGAAGTACAATTATTTCATGTTTAGTTACCATTAGATAAGTGCAGAGAACAGATGTATCTATGAGCCTCTAAAACATAAATCTACTGGTACATTCAGATATTGTGATGGTAACCTTGTCTAGAGGTTTTTTAATTGCTCACAGTGACCTATAGGATTGTCATTCTTGGGTGTTATTCCTGGTTATATTTGGGGTCTCGTCCTAGGCTTGAAAGTGACTGGACCTTTAAACTTAGCTGATTTATGGCAGGAAGGGCAATAAAAAAGGGGGCGTGGCTTCCTTCTGTGTGATTCTGCAGCTTTCAGCTGAAGGCCTCAGGAGGGCACTGCACTGCAAAGTTCTTGCCCAGCCTGAGTCAGAAGGTCAAGTGAGACAGGATTGAAAAAATTTCCAGATAAGAAAGTAGGAGCGGAGTGGCTATCCAACTCTGATTGCCAATCCATGGAAGTTCAGGCCCAGTATTTTCCAATTTCCCAAACAGCAAACAGATTCGTGAAGAAATGGGAAATTTGCCGTTGTCCGACAAGACCCGTAAAAGAAGAGCAGATGATCTTTCAGATGATTTATATTCTATAATCCCTGATGAATTAAGAGAGTGCCAATGTTTTAGCTTGACTTTGGATTCCTCAACAGATCAAACATCAACTTCACAATTTTGTTTGTATGATATTGTTCAAAAGAAAGGATTTATCGAAGAATTTTTAACAACAGTATCAATGACAGGCCGAACTCATATAGAATGCTTGCAAACTGCTAAGATGTTTTTTGAAATAGGTAGACTCGACTGGGTCAGAGTTGTAGCTGTATGTGCTGATGGATGACCTTCCATCCTCAGCACAAAGTTTGGTTTGTTTCTCTTCTTAAGAAAGAGTTAAGCCAATTTATTAAACTGCCATTGTATTCTTCATTTTGAAAATGTGTCATCAAACTTCCTTGAAGACTTCAATAATGTAATGAAAAAGTTTGCGCATATTGTCAATTACAGTTGAGCATTCAACCACCACACTGTCTGGGAATTTCTGACAGAATTTGGCTCACAGTATGGAGATGTCCTTTATCATTCAGAGCTTCATTGGCTTTGAAGAGGCAAAGTCCTGGAAAGATTCTTCAAGTTTCACTTCGAAGCTTTTTCTAGTTGAACATGTAGCAAGTTATCCTGAGCAGCACAATGTTAATGTTTGATACAAAATTGCATTTCCCATAGGTATTATTTCTTAGAAATTTATTCTTTCATGGGATGTGGGCATCGGTGGCAAGGCCAGCATATGTTGCCCATTCTTAATTGCCCTTGAACTGAATAGCTTGCTAGGCCATTTCAGAGGACTGCTGTCATCATCCCTCTCGTCGAAAACCCACCTACAATCTCTCTGTCCTTGTAAACTATTGCACCATTGCCAACCTTTCTTTCCTCTCCAAAATCCTCAAAAGTATTTGTTGTCTTATCTAAATTCATGCCCATCTTCCATAGAAAACCATGTTTGAACTTCTTACTAGGTTCCTGCCCCTGCTAAAGTATCAAAACAGCTCCTGTCAAAGTCACAAATTAAATATATCCTCCTCTTCCTTCTCAAAACATCTCTGGGCTTTGACGCTGTTGACCACTTCACATTCCTCTAAATGTCTTCTGTTGTCTAGCTCAGTCAATCTACACTTCCCTAGTACTATTCTTAACAATCTAGTCATAGCCAGAGAATTACCTGCAATGGCCTTCTCTTCTTAATTCTGCACCATTATCTCTGCAGTTCTCCACAGATCTACCCTTGCCTCCTTTCTATTTTTCATCTATATGTTGTTCAACAGTGACATCATCCAAAATTACAACATCAGGTTCCACATATATGCTGATGGTAACCATCTACCCCTCAGCTTTCTAATTTGTCAGACTGCTGGTGCAGAAATTTCCTCCAAATAACTATTAAGAAGACTAAAGCCATTGCATTTGGTCCCCACCACAAACTTTGTTCCCCAGCTGTACCAACTTCATCCCTCTCCCGGCCATTTGGAATTAAGATATTCTAATTAAAATGTCACCTGATAACTTATAAAGCACATATGATCTAAAAATTTCAGACATCAAACTGCATCAGAGTGATTTCATTTTCATGAATCTCTTTGAATCTTGAATACCTTTATCCTGTACAAAGATGCTTCTGTTCTACCACATTTGAAACAATGATACCTTTTCAATTCTGATGCCAACAATATGAAGCAGAATCATAAATATATGGTGATAATGGCAATGGCCAGATATGAATGTATACATACAAAGACATAACTTATTTGGATATAAGGGGCAGCTTGCAATTAATTCTGTTGCCAAGATAAAAACAATCAAGCCTTTACAATATTACATTTTTTCTGTGAGTCTATTTATTATAATGAATAATGGGTACTTAGGAGTGATTACAGCTTTGGAATTTGTTCCAGGGTGTCTATTACATTTTTATAAAGTGCATTGTGAAGTTCACGCATGTGGTCTTGTACTTTCTTCAATTCATATTTTCTGCACCTTGTAGATTCTTAGATTATTGGCCAATTACTGGAAAGTAACGTGGTCAGCAAACATCAGGTTGATGATTTCAATCGGTTGCTACGTGCCACTGACATTGTAGAATTGGCTGTGCCTGCTGGCGTCGGGTGTGATCGGTGGCGTGAGCAGACAACATGGTGTGATCGGTTTTACGATGGCGGGAAACCAGTTCGCGATTGTCCGCTCAACCCGCCAATGGCGGACCGCATCTCCCGCCATCGGACGTCAGGAACCTCATTGTAATCTATCAGCATATCATTATCAGGCCAGCCTACCGGAATTGTCCTTCCCAGGGGATTGTCTGTCCACATCGGCAGGAAAGCATGCCGATGTATTTCACAACAGCACATAAGCGACGTGCATTTGGTGGGCTGCACTTTGAGAGGAACTCGGAGGTGAGTACACAGTAAAATTGTGCAGCGCTTGCCAGGGTTGTCTGTTGGATATCAAGCTTGAGGGATTTTGGGGGATGGGGTAAAAGGCAGCCCTGCCATTGAGACGACTTGTGAGGGGGTTGAGGGGCAAGGGCCGGCCATTGAATAAAGCGCACAAGCATTTGGGGTGGGGATTAAGGATGGGCGGGGAAAGTGGTCACGCATTAGGGAAATCTGTATAAAGTGACCATTCCTTTGCAACTGAGACAGTTCAGGCACAGCCACATTGATATGATTGGAGTCGGGCTTCTAGCTTATCTGTCCACTCAAGCAACGCAGAGGCTGCAAGGTGCCACCAAGCACTCCAAAGACTTTCATCACCCAGCATGAACCCCACCACCCCCGGCACAGACTGCAAATTCACGAGCATTTTAGTGGACGGCAGAACAGTTGGATGATTGCACGCTTTGTTCAATCTCCTTGTTAAAGCTGGCCATGTAGCAGTCACTGCTGGAGGCGCTCACAGTCCCTTGCAATATCAGCATCCTGGTTTACGCCAATCTCTCCCATGGTCCAACTAACAGTGCAGCCTTGCAGTGTGGGTTCGGAGAATGCCTGCACCTGAGCTGAGAGCACAGCATGCTGTCCAGTTGGCAAATCTGCCACCAATCGGTTGGGTGGACTGGGATGTATGTGGTAGGGTATTGGGCAGCCATACAGCACACTAATCTTTGGTCATCCAAGTGGTGGCCAGCACTTTCCAGGAATTGTGAAGGGGCCTTCACAGTGAACCAGGAGGGGTTCTTAGTACATCCATGGTAAACTCGTGTCTTTCTCTTCCATCCTGCAGGAGGACTACATCATAGAGCCTGGTAATTTAGCTTTTTGCCTGATGGCCTACAGAAAGTGAAGATGACGGAGGAGAGAGCGACTGAGGCTCCTGGCTGTGCAGAGGCAGGAGCAGCACCCTCAGGAAGAAGTGGTAGCTGAGGCTCCTGCACATGCCACCAATGAGCCACAGCGAGCCGTCACTGGTCGGCGCCTAGCGCCTAGCCATTCCTACAGATGACCTAGAACCAGTGTCACCGAAGACTGTGCACATCTGGGGAACTGGTCAGTCACATCTGCCAGCTGCTGCAGGATTTGGTACCACGGGGACATGGAGGGCATCCACTGCCAGTAGCCATGAAGGTGACAGCGGCACTCAATTTCTACGCCAGTGGCATCTTTCAGGGCTCCACAGGTGATCTCTGTAGGATCTCACAAGCTTCTGCCCACAAATGCATCCATGAGGTCACGGATGCCATCTTTGAGAGGGCACACAACTTTGTGCATTTCACCCAGGGCCAGGACAGCCAGAATGCAAGAGCGATTGGATTTGCCCAGATCTTGGGTTTCCCACAGCTGCAGGGTGCGATTGACTGTACTCTTGTGTTGCTCAGATCTCCATCGCAACACACGGTGGACTACATCAACCCACAAAGGGTTGCATTCGCTGAATGTGTGCAACCACCAGAAATGCATCCTGCAGGTGTGCACACGGTTTCCAGGGAGTGTGCACAATGCCTATCAGTCGGTCACAGATCCCTGACATCTTCCAGGGTCCACAGAAGCTGCAGGGATGGCTCCTTGATGACAAGAGCTACCTGCAGAGGCCATGGCTGATGACACCCGTGCAGCGGCTTCAAACTGAAGCAGAGCAACGCTGTAATGACGCCCATGCAGTAGCTCGCAACTTGGTGCAGCAGATCATTAGGATGCTGAAGATGAGGTTCTGGTGCATGGACAGTTCTGGTGGAGCCCTACAATACAGTCCACAGAGGGCATCATGCATCATCGCCCTCTGCTGCGCCCTTTAAAACCTGGTGCTCCAATTGGGGGAAGGGGGAAGTGCGGGCTAGCTGAGGAGAAGATGAAGGAGCTGCATGTCTCCTCCAATGAAGAGCACGCCAACTGGGATGGGGATAGGGAGGTCCTCGGAGGCAATGATGATGGGAATGAGGCACTTGCACTGGCTAGATGAGGCAGGGGTGCTTGGGAAACCTCATAGCTTCTAGATTTGTGGAGGATGATGATGGTATGCAGTGAGATGACCCCATAGGTCCTCACATGCATCCGTGAATGTTTTGGCAGCGCGAATACCCTCTGAGAATACTCCTGTCATGGAGACATAGTGGAAGCCACTCAATTGCTGGAGGATGATGATGAAAATGATCATGGTCATAGAGACACAGCCATGAAACTTTAGATCTGCCTTCAGCACCTGAGCCCTTCAAGAGCACAGCATCAGTGGTCACAGATGCTGAAGAGATAGGGGTTAGCCCTTCAATAAAGGTGCTGAGAGCACTCAGAGAGAATGAAAGAACATTTTTTTTATTCATTCATGGGATGTGGGAGTTGCTGGCTAGGCCAGCATTTATTGCCCATCCCTAATTGCCCTTGTTCAGAGGGCATTTTAAGAGACAACTACATTGCTGTGATCTGCAGCGACAATGGTTTCATGGTCAGATTTTTTAATGAATTCAAATTTCACCATCCACCATAATCCACTGAGGTGCAGGCAACAGTAATATATCCACGGAGCGCAAGGCTGGACAATCACTTTGGTCTGACTGCTGCACAGAGCACAGGGAAGAGGCCCTGTACTGAGACACCTGTCTTTACCTTGTGCAGAAAGGTTTCACATCTGAGTGACAAGAACACTGCTCATCAGAACAAGGAGCCATAGGCAGGGAGACATTCTTGGGGGTTTATTGACAATTGTGAACAGTCTGTACAAGTGATTAACACCCATGCCCAGGCTGTACAACTCATTCTTCTTAACTGCCCTAACCCTGCCACTATGTCTTGGTGCTCCCCGGACATCCACAGCGGAGATGTAGGCAGCCTGCTGACTGCAATGCCTTGTCTGTGATGACTTTTGTGGCTGCGTTCTGAAGGGTCGAAACCTGGAAGGCTAAGGCCTGCTTTCGGGGTCCTGCTGTGTGGCAGTGACACCCTCCCCAGCCTGAGGAGCTGGAGCTGCTGATGTCTACAGGAAGAGGGGAGTCGGATGGGCTGGACACTCAAAGTCACCTGGATGGATAGACCCGGAGTGTGCACTTGCTAATCCTCATCCCTATGGGCGCCCAGAGGACCCAGGCTGACTCTTTAAGGAGAAGGGGGTAGCTGAAGTGAGATCAAGCTGCCTGGCACCCTTCTCGCATACATACTGTTGGAGGCCAACCATGGCATCAGCAATGGAGTTGAGCCCACGCAACAGAGCAGGAGTTAAGTTCTAGACCAAGGTCCCCTTGGCGGCCGCCATCCTACCAGTGTTGACCTCAGTGCATTGACATGCTGGCGCTACCACCTCAGACTGAAGGCGGATGGACTCCTCCATCATGCCTTGCAATCTGAGGAGTGCAGCAGACATCTCTTCCTGATGTTCCCAAGCCTTCTTTTGCATCTCCAGCAACTGTGACATGACCGAGTCCAAAAGCTCATCATCCGACTCAGACTCAGCAAAGTTATGGCCTCTAACAGTCCTCCAAGTGCCAGAAACCTAGAATGTCCCTGCCTCCACCTGCTGTGGATTGAGCGGTGCAATGTGCTCACCAGATTATGATCCTGGGGTTAGACTAAAGCTAGATCCCACCGAGGTGTGTGTCTCTGCGCTGGTGGAGGGTGTGGATGAGCGCTGTGATGGGACTTTAGGGAGGATGCCTCCAGATTTCTCTTCAGAGGTTTCTTCGGGGCTTGATTGGAGGCCCTGGGTCACGGACTTTGTCAACTGTTTGGCAGATGTGCCTGCGAAAGCAAGGAGAGATAATTAGTGCATGGCAGTGGCCTATAAAACAGGACACATCACTCATTGCATGGCTGTCTGATGGATGTTGCACTGCTGAACCCTCACTTAGTAGAGCACCCCTGACCTCACCATCAGCACAGGGACAGTCCAGATCGTCACCAGCCAGCTGGATGGCCCTGTTCCCAAAGTCCATGAGGACCTTGATTTCGGGCATTCTGCTACCAGTCAGTGATCTCCCCTCTTGTCGTGTGCCAGCTTGTCCTGCATGAATAGATATGGAGAAGTGTAAGCTGGTCGCCTGCTGGGCCAGATGATAAGGATGCCTGACCTGTGGGGGTGATGAGTGGTCCAATGGATGGAATGAGGACAATGATGTTGAGAGTGAATGCTGATGTTTCTTGAACCAGCAGTGAATGAGGGCCCTGTGGATGTGTGATGGGTTTGTGAGGTGTGTGAGTTGAGAGTGACGAGAAGAGTGGCTTACCCTGGTGGAACAGAGGAGATCATTCATCTTTCCTCTTTTGAAGGGCATTGGCACTGACCACCACTGCCACAGCCTCCCAAGCTGGGTTAGTGCTGTCCATCCTGCAGCCAGAACAGGGGTAGAGGGCACCCCGGCGGGCCTCCATGACATCCAAAAGGCACTCGAGGGACACATCACTGAACCTGGAGGCGGAAGTCTTCTTCTGTTTCAGGGCCATGTCTTCATTGTAGCAGTGGTGGTCTGGAAGCATTGAGATCTGTGCCTGCAGCTGGACTTTAAATATGGCACCTGGCGAGGTGATGGCGGGCGGGTAAATAACAGCCCACTCACCATGGAAACAGCGTTTTTATTGGGAATGCATATATAATGTGGCGGGTTTGGGACGATACGGCGTGAAAACCCACCATCGCAGTGGGTTTCCATCCTAAGAATCAAGATCTGACAAAGTAAGTTGGGTTAGCTTGCCTGGAGTGACAATTATCTGTCAATCACCTGAAAGCAGTTGGTTCAAGTGATATTAATTACTTTAGCAGGAAGTTAAGCTAGCTAGTGACTCATCAGAGGGTCTATAAAAGAGACAGACTTTTCAAACTGCACGGTCAGTAAGTGGCATAGGAGGAGACAGCAATTATGCCAGAGTGAAATGGAAGCTGAGTGAGTAGCTAATTAGGTTCACGTAGGAATTCGGTGCATAGGGGAACGAGGCATACATAGGAATTATTCTAAGTTAATTAAGTAAGTAATTAAACTAACTAAATAACATAAATAACAAGGACAGGACAGGTGTTATGTTGCAGCTGTGGAATGTGGGTCTTTGGACACAAAGGCGATCCATGCCAAACACATCTGCAGGAAGTGTAAGCAGCTTGAGGAATTCCAGATCAGGATTGTTGATCTGGAAGCCAAAATGCAGACACTGCGCAACATAAGGGAGGGCATAGAAATACCTAAGATACTGAGTTCAAGAAGATGGTCATGCCTCGTAGAATAAGGTCGTTTGTTTTGGTCAGCAATGATGGACAGGAGGATGTGACCCATCAGTGAGGCAGGTAATGGGATCAAGCAGAGAGGAGGGATGGAGCCTCAGATTTTGCAATTGTCAAACAGGTTTGAGATGCTCGCAACCTGTGTGCATGAAAGCAAGGTCTGCAAGGTGGATGAGCAGACTGGCCATGGCACCATGATACAGGAAGTCGTTCAAACAGGAGGGAGCAAATAGGAATGTAGTTGTAGTAGGGGATAAAATAGCGAGGGGGATTGACACTTCAGCAAAGAATGAGAGTCCAGAAGGCTGTGTTGTTTGCTTGGTGCCAGGGTTCGGGACATCTGCTCAGGGCTGGAGAGCAACTTGCAGTGAGAGGGGGAGGATCCAATCATCCTGTTCCATATAGGTACCAATGACATATGCAGGACAAGGAAGGAGGTTCTGCATAGTCAGTATAAGAAGCTAAGTGCTAAAATAAGAAGCAGAACTTCAAAGGTAATAATCTCTGGATTATTACCTGAGTCACGTGCAAATTGGCTTAGGGCAAATAAGATTAGAGAGACGAATGCATGGCTCAAAAACTGGTGTGGGAGAAGTGGGATATTGTTCTTGGGGCACTGGCACCAATACTAGTACCAATACAGGGGATAGTGGGGGCTGTACTGCTGGGATGGTCTACATCTGAACTATGCTGGGACATGTGTTCTTGCGAATCGCATAACTGAGAAAGTAGACAGAGCTTTATACTAAACAAGAGGGGTGAGGGTTCAAGCTTGGGTGGACGTAGCAAACTCAGGGGTAGATTCAAAGCAGGAGACCATAATAGTAATATCGGAAATTAGGGTTATAGAATAGCAGGATGGGACGGAGAGATTTAATCTAATTATACACCAATAGTCAAGATTAGATGTTACAAAGATAACAAAAAGCCAAAACTAAAGATTCTGTATCTGAAAGCACGTAGCATTCATAGCAAAGTAAATGAATTGATAGTGTACATCGAAGTAAATAAATATGATCCGATAGCCATTATGGAGAAGTGGCTGCAGGATGACAAGAATTGGGTCCTGAATATTGAGAGGTATATGACATTCAAGAAGAATAGGAAGCTAGGTAGAGGGGTAGCATTGTTGATCAAGGATGGCATGGTGCAATAATTAGAGATGACCTTGGTTCAGAAGATCTGTATGTCAAATTGGTTTAGGTGGAGATGAGGAATAGTAGGGGAAAGAAGTCACAAGTGGGAGTGGTCAACAGGCCACAATGTAGGACAAAGTATACAAGCAGAAATATTGGATGCTTGTGATAAAGGGATAACAATAATCATGGGTGATTTTAATCTACATGTAAACTGGAAAAATCAGACTGGGATTATTAACCTGAATGAAGAGTTCATAGAATGCTTTCAGGATAGTTCTTTAGAGTAGCACATTCTGCAATCAACCAGACAGCAGGTTAAATTAGGCTTGCTATTGTGTAATTTGACAGGATTAATTAATGACCTGAGTAAAGGCACCCCTAGGTAGCAGTGACTACATTATGTTTGAATTTTACATCCAGTATGAAAGAGAGAAGATTGGGTCTAAGACTAGTATTTTAAACTTAAATAAGGGCCACAATGTGGGCATGAAAGATGAGCTAGCTGAAGTGAAATGGGACACTAGGCAGGGGAAAGATCAATAGAGAAGCAGCAACAGATATTTAAGGGGATATTTCAGAAAACTCAGAATAAGCAATTCCTACTATAAAAAAATTCTAAGGGTAGGACCTGTATTTAAGTTAAGGAAAGCATCAAACTTAAGGAAAAAGCATATAACTGCGTAAAGGTGAGTGGCAGTTCAGATGATTGGTCAGAAAATAAAGAATGGCAGAGATTGACTAGAAGGTTAATCAGGAGAAAGAAACTTAAAGTATGAGAGGAAGCTAGCTAGAAATGTAAAAACGGATAGCAAGAGTTCCTACAAGTAATTAAAAAGGAAAAGAGTAAGTAAAGTGAGTGTTGATCCTCTGAAGAGTGAGAATAGGAAGTTAATAGTAGATAATAAGGAAATGGCAAATGAAATGAACAAATATTTTGCTTCTGTCTTCACTCTGGAGGATACAAAAAACATTCCACTAATATCTATAAATCAGGAGGTGAAAAAGAGGGGGGATCTTGGTGAAATTACAATCACTAGGAAAGCAATGCTGAGTAAACTGATGGAGCTGTGGGCTGGCAAGTCTCTGGGTCCTGATGGACTTCATCTTAGTGTCTTAAAAGAGATGGCTAATAAAGTAGTAGATGCTTTGGTATTAATTTTCCAAAATATCACCACCTTCAACACCTCTTTGTCCTTTGTCTATGACATCTTTTGGTTATCTCCACCTATCACTGGCCCTCTATCCAGCTCTACTTGTCCCACCCATCGCCCCCCCTTAAACCAGTTTATATTCCACCTCTCTTCTATTTTTACTTAGTTCTGTTGAAGAGTCATACAGCCTCGAAACGTTAACTGTGTTCCTCTCCGCAGATGCTGCCAGACCTCCTGAGTTTTTCCAGGTATTTTTATTTTTATTTTTAACAAAGATAGGTAAGTTGTGAAGAGAACATAAGGAGGTTGCAAACGGATGTAGATAGGTTGAGTGAGTGGGCAAAAACCTGGCAGATGGAGATAATGTAGGAAAATGTGAAGTTGGCAGGAAGAATAAAAAAGTACAGTATTACTTAAACAGAGAATGGCTTCAGAATTTCGAGGTGCAGAGGGATCTAGGTGTTCTAATGCACGAATCATAAGAAGTTAGTATGCAGGTACAGCAAATAATTAAGAAGGCTAATGGAATGCTATCCTTTATTATGAGAGGAATGGAACATTAAGGTAAGGATGTTATGCTTCAGTTATACAGAGTATTCATGAGACCACATCTCAAATATTGTGTGTAGTTTTGGACTCCTTATTGAAGGAAGGATATAAATGCATTGGAGGAAGGTCAGAGGAGGTTTACTAAATTGATACCTGGAATAAGTGGGTTGTCTTATGAGGAAATGTTAGATAGACTGGGCTTGTTTCCGCTGGAGTTTAGAGACTTGACTGAAGTATATAAGATCCTGAATGCTATTGATAAGATGGACGTGGAAAGAATGTTTTCTCTGGTGGCTAAGTCTAGAACTAGAGGACACTGATTTAAAATTGCCATACTGAACCTTTGCATATTCACCATTTTTGTCATATACACTTTTAGGGCAGAGATGAGGAGAATTTTTTTTTCTCTCTCAGAGGGTTGTGCGATTCTGGAACTCTCTGTCTCAGAAGGCGGTGGAGGTGGGGGTCATTGAATATTTTTTAAGGCAGAGGTAGATGGATCCTTGTTAGGCAAGGGAATCAAAGGATATCAAGGGTCAATGGGAATGTGGAATTCAAAACACAAACATATCAGCCATGATGAAATGGCCCAAATGAAATGTATCCCAGGCTGTTGAGTGAGGCAAGGGAGGACATAGCAACAGTGCTGGCAATAATTTTCAATACCACTCTGGCCACAGGAAAGGTGCCAGAGGCCTGGAGGACAGGCAATGTGGTGTCGTTATTCAAGAAGGGAGGAAGAGATAAACTAGGGAACTACAGGGCAGTCAGTCTAACCTCAGTGATGGGGGAACTATTGGAAGCAATTCTGAGGGACAGAATTAATCTACACTTGGAGATGCAGGGACTAATCAAGGACAGTCAGCATGGTTTTGTTAAGGGGAGGTCATGTCTGACCAATTTGATTGAATTTTTTGAAGAGGTGACCAGATGTGTAGATGAGGGCAATGCATTTGACGTAGTCTACTTGGACTTCAGCAAGGCTTTTGATAAGGTCCCACATGGGAGACTGATAATGAAGGTAAGAGCCTATGGGATCCAAGGCAATTTGACAAATTGGATCCAGAATTGGCTGAGTGGCAGGAAGCAGAGGGTGATGGTCAAGGGGTGTTTTTGTGACTGGATGCCTGTGTCCAGTGGGGTTCCACAGGGATTGGTGTTGGAGTCCCTTGCTGTTTGTGGTATATATAAATGATTTAGACTTGAATGTAGGAGGGTTGATCAGGAAGTTCGTGGATGGCACAAAAATTGGTGGGGTGGTAAATAGTGAGGAGGATAGCCTTATATTACAGGAGGATATAGACAGGCTGGTCAGATGGGCTGATCAGTGGCAAATGGAATTTAATCCGGATAAGTGTGAGGTGATGCATTTGGGCAGGACAAACAAGGCATAGGAATACACGATGAATGGTAGGACTCTGGGAAGTACCAAGGATCAGAGGGACCTTGGTATGCATGTCCACTGATCCCTTAATGTAGCAGGGCAGGTAGATAAGGCGGTAAAGAAGCTACATGGGATACTTGCCTTTATTAACCGAGGCACAGAATATAAAAGCAGAGAGATTATGGGTTATGCTGGAACTGCATAAAGCGCTGGTTAGGCCACAGCTAGAGTATTGTGTGTAATTCTGGAATCTGCATTATAGGAAGGATGTGATTGCAGTAGAGAGAGTGGAAAGGAGATTTGCCAGGATGTTGCCTGGGCTGGAGAGCTTTAGTTATGAGGAGAGATTGGATAGACTGGGGTTATTGTCCGTGGAGCAGAGAAGGTTGAGGGGGGACATGATTGAGGTGTATAAAATTATGAGGGGCATAGATAGGGTAGACAGAAAAGAGCTTTTCCCCTTGGTGGAGGGGTCAATAACCAGGGGACATAGATTTCAGGTAAGGGGCAGGAGGTTTAGAGGGGATGTGGGGAAGAATTTTTTCACCCAGAGGGTGGTGGGAATCTGGAACTCACTGCCTCAAAGGGTGGGAGAAGCAGAAACCCTCATGACATTTAAGAAGTATTTGGATGTGCACTTGCGATGCCATGGCATACAAGGCTATGGGCCTAGTGCTGGAAAATTGGATTAGAATAGTTAGATACTCGATTGTTTGATCAGTGCAGACTCGATGGGCTGAAGGGCCTTTTTCTGTGCTGTAGACCTCTGTGACTCTATGACTCTATGATCTTATTGAATGGCGGAGCAATCTTGAAGGGCCGAATGGCCTACTTCTGCTCCTATTATAATGTACATATGCTCGTAAACATTGCAGCAAGATTTCCTTCACTAGTTATTTCTAGTGAAACCACAAAAGGATTCTAAAAGAACATCCTTATGACAACACAAGAAATTACAGAGGAATGCTTCTTGCTATGTTTATAGCGTTTGAGATTCTCCCTATGTCCATGTGTATTGGCTCTTTATTATTAAGATTAGGAGAGACCAGAGACGTGAAAAATTGAACATTACCTTGGTGCTCCTCAAGGATATTGAACACCAGGGAAAGTGCAGAAAAGATTTATAAGGATGATATCAGAAATGAGAAGAGCAACTATCTGGAAAGATAGAGCAGGGCATGGGACTCTTTTTCTTGGAAAAGAAACTAAGATGAGAACCTAATAGAAGCTTTTAAAGTTATGAAGGGGTTGAAGGGGTTAGCTGGGGTCAATGTGGAGAGATAGATGGTAACTTTAACTTTATCAAATATGGTGTTTAATGGGAGGCCAATCCAATTTTTAATTCTAGTTAATTCTGAGTAAATTTCAGTCTGCATCCAACCAACCAATTACCCTCACTGTGGAACACAAGCAGCAATGCTCAAGATTAGATTTTTAGTGGTTGAAATATGGACCAATTTTATTCTCCATTATGGCTTTTAAATACCGATAAAGAGAGATATAATGAGGTCAATATATTGTGAAAAACTTCATATACAAAGCAGAAACTTAGATACCTTGATAGGTCTGAGGAATTTCTACAGCTCAACAAAAGTGTACATTGTAACTTGTTTGTTCCACAAATTTGTTATTCAACAAAGAATAAGCGAGGGGTAGCCAGAGCAGGAGAGACTTGTGTTTAATCAAGGAGATGATACACCAGAGACTCAGCAAGTTATGGATACTGCTATTGGTCTACCTTTGCTAACCATGAGACGCTCCTCTAATTGAGGAGACCTTCTCATAGTTGCCATGATGAACCTTTGCATATTCACCATTGTTGTCAAATTCCTTTAAGGGATATCAGCATTACATCACTGGAAGAGAAATGTGTCATGTGATTCTGTCTTAGTTTCACTTTTGCTTTGAGCCGAGCACACACGCAGCTCTGATGCCTTTAAGCTTCATACCTATGTATAACTCTTCTTATGGGCCTAGTCTTATTAAATGAACTCACAATATGTTTACCTAGTCCCTTATGAGCGATTGATGCCTTGTGTCTTGTACAGTCAAAAAGCCTAAGATATTATATCATTATAATAACACAACATGTTGATCAGCCGTAGTAAGACAAGTTACAGTAAGATTAAGAACAGGTATGACGTGGTGAACAGCCTTAGATCATGTTATATGGCATGAGATGACGCTCGACAGTTTGGTCAGACCTTAATGAAGTCACAGCATCAGACAGTGTTGAAAACACAGCATTGTGACTGTGAAGAAAAACACTGAAGACACGGTGCCGAGTTAGTGCTCAAGTAAAGAGTTGGTAATCAGATGAATCCTTCATGGTGAGATTGCAGCACATAGCCTGTCAGTTCCATGAATGGGGCAGCATATCAAGAAGACCAGCACCAAGTGAGCTCAGCCGGGAAAGGCGAGTGACCAGGATGTGAGCCAGGTCAATAACAAGCAAGAGAGACAGTCTATTGGTTGGGCATGAACAATGACATTCAAGTCAGCATTAAGAAGTGAGGCATGCCAAGAGCATATGCCAAGTCAGCACAAAACACCATTGATTCCATATGAAGTTCCTATTCATCCTTCTTCAAAATCACATCTGACCTTTTTTGTGTCCATGGCACTGACTTCATTGTCATCATTAGCTGCTTTACTAAAGTATGTCATTATTTGACAATTGGATAATACATCAAGCACAACTGACATGTACATTCTCAATGATATTTTACAGTTTAAATGGTGTGCCTAGAGAGATCATTACAGATAACTGCAATTTATTGGTAAGCGTTTTCAGGATATGTGTGAGAAGTGGAATATCAATTACACTACTTCTTATCCTCATTGCATTAGAGCTAACAGCTTAGCTGAATGAATGATTCACACAGTAAAGTACCTAAGTCTCAAATGTAGACAGACCAAGCAAGATCTACACATAATAATATTACACCTGAGAGTGACACCTTTAAGTACAACTATTCCATCACTGACAGAGCTCATGTTTGGCACACCAGTGCATAGCAACTTATCTACTGTTACCCATACTACTCTCTGCGAAACTAAAGAGCAACTTACAAGAGAAGATGACCAATGTGCCGATAAAAAATGCAGGTACAGATATGCCAAATTTACATTTGGAACAGCAAGTTTGCATCCAGGATCCCACAGGAAATGCGTGACAGCCAACCGAGGTAGCAAGAATTTGTTCAGAACCAAGGTCCTATGAAGTCATTACACACAAAGGCACATCAGATGCATTCCAGCTCCTCACCCAACATACAGTGTGTAGGTTTGTCAGGTATGTGGTTAGAATTTGTGTTTGAGGGCTGGGGGGCCAGACAGTTCGGGGAGGAGGGGTAGATAGTCAGGGGTGCTGGACAGTCAGTGGGGTGGCCGGAGAATCGGGGGGGGGGGGGGGCATGGGTGGGAGGTGGCAGGTGGTGGAGGGAGTGGGGGGTGGGGAGGGTTGCTGCAGATATCGGGAGGAGTCCGGACAGTCAGGGTGGCGGGGAGAGCAGATGGTTGGGGGACAATTAATGTACACTGGTATTCAACCAGCGGTGGATGGGGCAGCCGTCATATAGGAAGCAGACTGCCGTGTTTGGTTGTGAGCTTCCGGGTTGGGGGGGGGGGGGGGGTGTTGGTGGCACAGATGGGCTCTGATTGTCAGGCACTCAGTTCCTGAACACGGGGCCAACATCAGGAAGGAGTGAGGCCCCCTGAGAGCAAACCCTTGCCCTGTATTCCAACCACCCTGGGCACACCCAAGTAGGCAAACTCCTCCCCATGACCATCCATCTCGCCCTCACTCACCTGTGACTTGGCTCCCTTGCTGATCCTGAGCCTCTGGTGGGTGCATTGCTGGCGGCTACCACTGTTGCTGACAGTAATAAGAAACTGCCAGTCTCTGATTGGCTGACAGCTATCAGGGGATGGGATTTCTGTCCCCAAGGTCCTTGATTCCAGAGAAAGCCTGCAGCTGGCCATTAAAATGCCTAAGCTCAAAATTCATTAAGGTGGAACAATTAAAATTATCAGCTTCTATAAATTATGGGCCCCATATTTTCTTGGTGTTCTGTTGAACTCCTGCCATAATTCTGGCCACAGTCCAGCATAACCCAATGGAAAATACAGGGACCCAGTGTGCCAGGTCCCAGATGTATTCAGAATTTTGTGAACAGCCTTGAAGGAAGCAGAACTTCTGCCCTTCTTTGGACCCTGACAACAGCAATGATGCTGGGTGTCATCTTTTCCCAATTACAATATGGAGCCCATGTAGTACTGAAGTAAGTCTGCCAAGTGAGATCAGGCTTACTGGGCTGCAGATGACAGAAGAAACAGGGGGAGCATCCTGGGGCAGAATTTTACATTCTTTCACCGGTGGGTTTGTTGATGAGGGGTGACAGTAAATTTTCTCGGATGGTTTCCCACTGGGCTCCCACCATCTCTGATCTCTCCACAATTTTATGCTGAGGCAGGCTGACATGCCCTCCTTTGCCCCAAACGCAGCCCTTAAGTGGCCAATTATTGACCACTTAATAGCCATTTCCTGCCCAACCTCAATTTTCAGGCTGGCAGGAGGAGATGAAGGGCAGGGGGATGCCCAGAATGTAAGACTGTTCAGACACCTCTAGCGAGGAGTGGGTGACACCAACATCATCAGCCATAATATCGGGCACCGTCCCCCAAAAGGACTGGCTCTTGCAGGTCCCCCCCTGCCTGCCTCCAGGCCCCAACCTCTCCACCAACAGCCCGACCCCACCCGCTGGTGTTCACCTCCCCTCCCTGTCCTGAAATCCGCAAAACTTACCTGGTGCTGGACTCCCAGAACTTTGGCTCTGTGGTCTGCTTGCAGTCCCAGTCCTGGACACTGCAACTTCTGCAGGGAAGAGAGAGTCTTTGAGGTGGGACTTGCTCTCCGAGCAAAGAGTGGAAGTCGCGCTTCCAGCCAATTAATATTTGTTGGAGCGTTAAATGTCTGCGGGGCAGGCAGTATCGGCAGGATTGTGTTCTCCGCTGACTCCATGGATGGTGGAAAGCAAAACCCCGCGATGCTAAAAATTCTGGCCCTGGATATCAAAGAGATGTTCACAAATAATTTTTATTGGACTGGCCCCAAGGTGGCCAACCCTGATTGGACACATTTCCAAAAGCTTCATCATTTGATTTCTCAACTCCGATCAATCCACCACCACGTTCACATTACTGGTTTCCCAACATGTCTATCCTCACTCACATTGCCTACCCTCACCAAATAGAAAGTGAACTGACTTCTGGTTATCCAATTGGTTGAGTCTTGACTGTCAAGCGGCCATTTTTTTCCCAGCCTCCAATATATGTTATAACTTGCAAATCAAAGCATTGGAAGAAATGAAAATAACATTAATATCATGATGATTTTTTTGCACAGTATGCTTGCAACTGTATCCAGGAGCTGGACATTTAATTTCAGGGCAATCCTGGTTGACAACCCTACCCCTTGCACAAAAGGCCAAAAGAAAGATGACTGAAATCTCAGAGTTCAGGCCCTGGCCAATTCCTTCCCAGTTGTGGGCAGACACCATCTGAATTTCTTGCAAGGCAATTTTAAATTATGTAAATATTTGATTAATTTAAATGGCTGTCCCACCATCAATGGCTGCACATTTAGTCACATATGTCCACATCCCCTGGAACTTCCTCCCTCAATTCTCCATTTCACCATTACCCTCCCCAGTTTCCTCATGACCCTTTCTTTAGACTTTGTTTTCCTCCTCTTTCTATCCCACTTGGTGGTCAGTACTATCCTTCACCATGCAAAGCTCTTTTTGTACATAAATAGTATTATATAAATGCCAATTTTGTTATTCAGCTATGATTTATGAATGGTTACAAATACAATTTGGTAACTTTTGAGTTTTTTTAAAATGATTTTTGTTATCTGATAGATTTGATTTCATTTACAGCCAAGTCATTCAACATGCCAGATGGAATATCAAAATACTTGAAAGGGTTTGCCTTATCAGCATTCACTTGCCCTTGCTGACAAACTCTCACAATGCATAGGAGAAGTTTGACTTTAAAGCGACATATGTAAGATGAAAGTGATAACACCCAAGGGTTCAAGATCTTTGATAGATTCTTGTCACATAAATAAATGAAAATTCACATCCTTCCAATTATTCGTTACTCAGTTTTAAATACTGCTTATAAAATAACACAGTGCTTTCCTCCAAACAGTGAATGTTTTGCTTTGGTGAATTAACCCATGATGCACAGTAAAACAAATCCACAATTTCAAACACAAGCAGAACAATCTAAACACCTTTTTCACATGCAGAAGATTTCAAGGGCATAGGTAAACTCAAGTTTGTTCATAGTTGGACAATACACACTATTTACATATTAAGGGAATGGGGTTGGTGGGGGGAGCATGGAGGGACATTCCAAAGGGCAATTGGTGCTTTGTCACCAACTCAGTTATTTCATTTATATCTGAAGAAAATGCTACTATTTCATGTACATCAACCATTTGCATATTGAGGCTGCTGGATATATTGACTATTAAGTAATCACAGAATAATCAATTTCTTGCTCTGCTTATTTTGAAAAGTTTTTCAAGCTATAACTTATATGAGTTCTTCCTCTTGACATTCTACAGCATTATCATCATGGAATCCCCCACCATGGTTATCAATAACCAGAAACTGAACTGGACCAGCCACATAAATAGTGCGGCTACAAGAGCAGGTCAAAGGTTAGGAATCCTGCAGCGAGTAACCCACCTCCTGACTCCCCAAAGCCTGTCCACAATCTACATCTGCCACAAGTCAGGAGTGTGATGGAATACTCTCCACTTCTCTGGACGTGTGCAATTCTATCAACACTCAAGAAACTCAACACCATCCAAGATAAAGACACCCGCTTGACTGGCACTCCTTCCACCACCTTAAACATTCACCCCTTCCACCATCGGTGCAACATGGCTACTGTATGCACCAACTAGAAGATGCACTGCTACAATTTGCAAGGCTACTTGGGCAGCACCTTCCAAAACCACAGCTCCTATTTCCTTCTAGGTGTAGCAGGTACATGGGAAACTATGACCTTTAAGTTTCCCCCCCCAAGTTACATACCATCTGAGGTGCAATACACTTTTAAGAGAATGTGAGCAGATTGACCACGTTACTGTTACCCAATTGCTGTGCAGTGCGGGCTATATAGTGTTAATCGGTAGTTTAGAATAGAGTGTCATTGGAGAAGTACACATGTGTTCGTGCTCTGTTCTTGTGTTAATAAACAGCATGTTAATAAACAGCATGAACAGTTTCATCTTACATTGGTCTCTGCATTGGCAGTATCTTGTTTATCAACTCACTCACCAGTAGATAGGCGTGTAACCATGTTCGCTGAGCAAAGCGACTTGGTAGAAGGAAAATAACAACAGGTGATGAGGCAAAGCACGGCCAGTCGACAACACCAAAGAAGTTGCGAAGACTAATCAGAAGTAAATCAGCCGTACCTTGCAAGACAATTGTGAGTACAGCCTTCACCATAGTCGTCAAAGTTATCTCTCTCCAGTATGCCACAGTTTGGCCGTATCGAACCATTTGATCAGACTGCTAATGATTGGCCACATCATACTGAGCGCCTCGCATTCTTCTTTTTGGCCATTGACATATCGGGGGAGGAGAAGAGACAAGCAACCCTCTTATTGATAAGTGACAGTAAAACTTACGGAGTAATTTGTAGTTTAATGGCACCCAATGCCCCAAATTTCAAGAGCTTTGATGAGTTGGTAAATCTTGTGAAAAGCCACTTTGAGCCGAAACCCTCGGTAACCATGCAGCATTTTAAATTTAATTTGAGGGGCCATGCCCATGGAGAGACAGTCGCTTGCTATGTAGCAGCCTTAAAACAACTGACAGAGCACTGTGAGTTCAGGACATCGATTAACGACATATTAAGAGATCGATTAGTATGTAGGATTAATGAAGACACCATTCAAAAAAGGTTGTTTTCAAAATCGAATTTAGACATCAACAAGGCGCTCGCAATGGAGAGCACAGTCAGGGATTCAGAAGCAATCAAGGGAGCACAAAATGGCGCCGTCCTTCACGTCGGGAGGGAAGTACCAGTTAGAAATGGTACGGAAGCGCAGGGCTCCGTGGAAAGGCAGGAAACTGCCACCATAACAGACCAGCAAAAAGCAATGGTTTAACAGAGAAAACCCACAATAATAATGGCAGAAATGGAACCAGACATCCTGCATGTGAACGACAATTTAAAAGAATCGAGTATATCTACTGCCATTGCAAACGGCATGTTATGCAATATTGTAAAGGCAGAGTAAGACAAAACTTTAAGCAAGAAGATAGAAATCATGAAATCCATATAATGGATAAATCAGAAGAAACAGAGTCAGATATTTAATCACTACACAACTTAAAAATGGGTAAAACAGAGCCCATCTACGTGACAGTGAAAGTCAATGGGAAACCCATCCGAATGGAGGTGGATGCAGGGGCATCCACGACAGTTATGGGGAATACACAGTCAAATACCTGAAGATGGGAAACCATTCATTAAATATGGAAAACTCAGATACTAAATTAAAGACATATACTAATGAAGACATACCAGTAAGAGCTATTTGTAAGGTTCCAGTGCAGTATGGAAATCAGTCTGTTAATGTACCCCTAACATTGATAACAAGCAGAGGACTGAGTCTCCTTGGAAAAAACTGGGTAAGAGAGATTAATCTTGAGAGACTACTGAGATCTCAATCAGCAGCAGGAAATATTTGTGTTTGGAAATAGAAATATGTATAGACTCAACAAAAGGAACTCATAGAGGTGATATTTCAGGATAAAGTTCGAGTTGAAGTCAGTAACTTCCAAAAAGAAAAAGAAAACCTGCTGAAGGACTTTTACATATTGCAAGATTCCCTCAGATCCCAATTTGTACCACTAAAAAGGTATGAGGAAGAAAAGAATGAATTAAGCATATCTCTGGTCGAGATGAAAAATAAATTAGCTGAGAAAACACAATGATGCTTAATTCTCCAAGAAACAACTAACAAATATAAAAAAGAAATGGAAGAGCTGAAGAATCAGCTACGTGAGAGCCAAGGAGCTTTAAAAATAGAGACCCCTGTGTTTTTGAAGGAGCTGACAGATGAGGAAATGCTGGAAGACATATCCACTGAGTTCACTCAAGTTGAGTTGATACCTGAGCCTAGTTTGGCCAATAAGGAAATTGAAAAGAAGACCGAGATTAAAGTCAGCACTGACAACGAGAAAACCCATCAAAAGAAGACACGTAGGAAGAGGAAGCACAATTACTGACAAAGCTCTGGAATTTTCTTTTTACACAACAGGAAGTTGATCACACCATGTTGAATTTGACCTTGCCCAACATCCTGATTTTGAGCACCTTCCTGCCAGTTGACCTTTATATTGTTGAACTTGGAAGGGAGGGGCAGCAGAAGTGCATGTGATTGGGCCTGAAAGAGTGTGAAAGCATTCCCGTTGGAGTCTACACCACATGTGGAAGGACTCCACATTGTTTGGGAGTGCCTATAGGATCTGTTGAGCCTGAGAGAGTTGAAGAGACAAAAGTACAGGTTCCTACTGGACAGCCTAGTGGACAGATGACCCCTGAGAGGGAGGCCTCAGATAAATCACCTGAAGTCATTGTACTATGACATTCGACACATTTGAAGAAGCCTCCAGAGAGACTTAATTTGTAAATAGCTTATTTATGTAAATAGTTGATATGTTGTAAAGATTGTAAATTGTTCTTTTGAGTAAAGGGGGAGGGATGTGGTAATCTGGGGCACAATATGCCTTTAAGAGAATGTGAGAAGATTGGCCACGTGACTGTATTACCCAATTGCTGTGTAGTGTGGGCTATAATGTTAATCGGTAGTTTAGAATAGATTCTGGTTGGAGAAACACGCATTGTGTTAGTGCTCTGTTACTTGTGTAAATAAACAGCATGTGCTTCATCTAACATTGGTCTCTGCATCTGCAGTATCTTGTTTACCAACTCAATTACCAGTAGATAGGTGTAAAACTGTGTTCACTGAGTAAAGCAACCTGATAGAAGAAACATAACACCACTCCTGACTTTAAAATATATCTTCCGTTCCTTCACTGTCATTGGGTCAAAATCCTGGAACTACCTCCCTAACAGCACTATGCATTTGCCTTCACTGAATGGTGTACAGTGGATCAAGAAGGTGGCTTACCACCAGTTCTCAAGGGAAATTAGGGGTGGGCAATAAATATTGGTTTTGTCAGTGATGCCCTGATACTATGAATGAAAAAGAAATAACAGTTTTGAAGTAGCAGCAATATTACAGAAAGTTACCATCTTCCACCACTGACCTCCTCCTTTGAACTTAGGGTCCTAGCTTTGTTGTTGGCTGGACCCAAGAAAAAGAAAGGTCTGCACTTATGTGCCTTTCATGACCTCAGGGCATCCCAAAGTGCTTTATACCAAACAAAGTACTTTTTGAAGTACTAAGTGTAACATAGGGAATGCAGCAGTCAATTTGCACACAGAAAGCTCCTGCAAATAGCAATGTGATGTTTTAGTAGTGTTGGTTCAGGAATCAATGATTGCCAAAAAAGTATAGGGATAACTCCCCTTCTCTTTTTCAAGATAATTCCTTTGGATTTTTTACATCCACCTAACAGGGACTTGGGTGGGCCAAAGCGGGTCTTGTCCACCGGTTGGAGAACTGGCTGGACCGCCAGTTCTGTGGGCGAAGCCTGATGAAATCTAATGCCTTTCAGGCATTGGGTGGCCACCCAATCACCTTCCCAGTGATTGAGGACCCCAGTGGCTGAGGTTCCACCCACTGAGAGTTACCAGTCCATCAGAGGCCTGCTGCTCCTCCTGCTGCCGGCACTAGTGAAAGCAATGGCAGCTAACGGCAATACACCCACCAGAGGCCCAGGATCATCGTAGGATCCCAGACCAAAAGGTGAGTGAAGACAGGATGGAGATCTCAAGGTGGTGGGTCACAGGAGGGGACCAGTTGGAGGAGGGATGGGGTCAGGCAGTCACAGACATCGGAAGGGGGCTAGTTTTCAGTGGCCAGCCATCTGCCAATGCTGTGTCCTTTGTATGGGCATAGAGTGTCTGGTAACGAGGGATCCTTCCCTCAGGAGGCCGCTGGCAAACCTGACAGGGTTTGCCGGGCAGCCTTGGGGAGGTGCTAGATAGCTCTGCGGTCTCCATTTAATCACTGAGCCACCTCTAAATTACAGTGGGCTCAGGGATAATGGATGTCAATTGTCTCATTCGTGAGCCTAATTGACGTCCTGCCATCGGTGGCCAGGAATCCCACCCTCTGCCTTAATCAAGGCAAGGTTTTGCCGCTGGCACAAGACTAGCGCAGGGCCTCTCTAGCGATTAAGTGGGTCAGGCTGCCATGTTTCCCATCGCAATGGGTTGTATTAAATTCAGCCCCTCATCCTCAGTGCTGCACTAGCATGTCAGCCGGGACTTTGTACTCAAATTCCTGGAGGGAAACTTCACCCCACAACACGCTGACTCAGAAAACAATGCTACCAATAAGCCATAAATTGACAAGCAGATATTTTTGCTGTAATGCTTCACATCACCAGAAAAGGAGGAAGAAAGAATATTGCTAGTTGAAGGGTTCATGCTCTACCTTCTCACTCCCAACAGAAAATCTTCCTTCCTTACTGGGGGCCCCTAATTTAGATATCAGAACATCATGCGCAGCAAACATCCAAATTTTTGATATGCGCTTCAGTGGCCAAAAGTCAACAAATGTCTGCATCAAAATGTCAGCACCATTTTTATTAAACTATAAGAGAAAAATGAACTCTATACTAAAGCTAATGTTAAAAGCCATGAATGTAAATTTTCAACAAAATTAGATACCATACTCTTCCATTTCTCTGGGGTTTCTTTGGATTTCCTGTCCAAGGATGATCAGGAGATCCTCCTGAGAACATTAGACCTGAGAACTTTGGTCATGATTCTTCATCAGAATTGAAGGCATTTTCCAAATTATGTCCATGAATATTAAATAATGAGAAGCGCTCAAGCCAGTAACAAGTAAATGACCAAAAACAGAACCTTATCATCTATATCAAAAAATTGAATTCTCGCTCCTTGGAGCCACTCCCTCAGTCACAACTGCAAACTTCAGGTGACCTCAAAATTGAAGAACTGAGAAAAAAAAGGGATTTAATTACTCAGAGTGTTTAATAGGAAGGGAAAGTTGGACATAAAAAAGGAAAAGGAGGAAATTTGAAGTTGGGTTCAAAGACACGGAAACTTTAGAAGCCAGAGTTGGTGTCAGTAAGGTGATTAGTTTTGGGAGAAATTAAGGTGAGCATACTCGCTAAATATGGTGGCTCTGTGGTGGAGTGGGAGGAGGTCTACTGTGCAGTGGGTAGTGTCTCTGCCTCTGAGTCCAAAGCTCTGTGTCGAGTCACACCCCAGGACCTGATGGCCAAGGAAGGTGTGTTCATAGTGCACCAAATAGGTTGATTATCACCCTGCAAAATCCTTCCAAAACATGCCAATGGAAGCTGGCTAGAGCAGGAAAGATTCCTGGTCAGTCATGCGATGGAAAGAAAGTTGGAGCCTCTGCCATCACCATCCATAGCTCTAGGCTACAATTTGGAGCAACTTGGACTTTCTAAGTGATCTGTAACACACCATGATGGAGTGGGGAGAGCAAGTGATCCAGAGTTTCTTGTGCAGAGAGGGCAGCAATGATCTCCAAAGTGGCTTAGGTGAGCTAATGTGGCACCAATGTTAACTTGTCAGCCTCATTCTTGTTAGGTTTGATAATATTTCCAAGTTACTTCCATTGGTAATGATGAGGTTGATCCTGCATGGTAAGCACGAGGTGGTATCAGTGCATCCTACAGATTTGACTTTGCCCTGCACGTCAGTTCATTGAAATATTATTATGGTATCCCTAGTGCTTAGTGTATGAGATGCTGGGAATGCTGAGATCAGAGGCCACACTATCAGGCACCAGCAGCAATTAAAGTGTTGCTGTTTAGGCTTAAAGTGTGCCACTATTTGGTTTGTGACACTTTCACCCTGATCAGGAGTTTGGAGGTCAAGGGAAGGAAGGTGTGCAGGAAGAAAACAGTTATTTTTATCTCAGACACCCCCTGAAGCTCCCATTGCAAATGGGTAACACAAATCTATTTTGACACTCCATCTGTATTATAAGGACAATCTGTCATTAGCAGGAAAATTTCTACAGTATTGAACTTTGCACACAATTTGTACAGGCTGTTAGATGAGAGTAAGTTCGCCTCCATGTCCTATTCCACCTGCCCCTCTCCATTGGAGGACACAGTGCTGGCCATAATGGGATGCCCATTTGAGGCTATGATCAGTGGTGAGGCTGAAACCATTGACACTGACGTTATCTTCATTACTGATCCTCCTTCTCACATCCCATTTCCCTTTCATTCCATACACTCTTGTGATTTACATGCTACAGATGATGTAAGCATATACCTCCTACCTCCCCCCACCCCTCAGTCCCCACACCACAACCTTGCACTTGTGCCCCTCTCCTTTCAGATAGCCAAGAATTTCAAGTTGACAAGGAAGAGAAAAAAACAGCAAGAAGACAGTGATGATGAAGATGCATAATCACTTGATTTCAGACTAGCAATCACCAACTCAGATACTAGCACTATGCATAACTAAAAGCATAACATGATCTTCACACGGTCAGACACTGGGCACAAGTGGCCTGCAGCCAGGGTATAGAGCAAGGATAGCACAGGTGACAATTGCAGGGAGAGGTTACACACAAATTCTGTTATAGACGGCTCGGATAAACACTTTGAAAGGACAACCCACAGAAGAATGCTGATTGACATGTGCAACAGCATCCTTGGTGCATTAGCAGCTCTGCCAGAAAGCCTGATGTCATTGTAAAGGAGCATGGAGGAGAAGAGTACCAACTTGGCACAGGGATTTATGCAGAACTGAGAGTGTATATTTTCCAGCATGGAACTGGTAGCCAACTTCATTAATAGACTTTTGGAACCAATCATGATGCAGTGCCTGGTGGCTAATGTTACAGCAATGTTTCAACACAAGTAGCCAGCCAAAGTTTGAGTACAGCCAATTTCAGGCTGCTACCATCGTGGCTGTAGATATTAGCCTCATTATGTATTCTTGATTATATTGAAACACCTGAACTTCAGGGAAAACATCACTTGATTGACAACTCTGTCTGTCTGCTCTAAGCTATCAATTTCACAATGCTTACTTACAAAAGATAAAGAGGTTTCAAGTGCTTGCAGTTTCTGCTACTGATGCTTTAAAGGCATGGATGATTGACACTATATTATTGGGCTGCGATTAAAAGGACCTTTTTTTAAGAAGGTGCAAAGTTATTAATGAATGACTTTTTAAAGCACTTTTCAAATATCCTCCTGTGTCTACAGGGTTTGTTTCTTCTGTATATTGATTGAATGGACATGGAAGTGCTAGAGATTGGCATGGGGTGTATGAGGGGCCTTTGTTCTTTTTTTAATTTATTCAAGCAATGCGGGCATCATTGGAAAGGCTAGGATTTATTGCCTACCCATAAACAACTAAGTGGCTTGCTAGACCATTTCAGAGAGCAAATAAGAATCCACCACATTGCTGTGGGTTGCAGTCATGTGTAGGCCAGACAACATAAGGACACCAGACATCCTTCCCTGAAGGATATTAATGAAGGTCTTCTATGGCCATAAAAATCCAATAGTTTCATAGTCACCATAACTGTTTTTTCTTTCAGATTTATTTAATGGGGCAAATTTAAATTACCAACATTGCCTAATGGGATTTGAACACCTGCCTCTGTATCATTCACCCAGGCCTCTGGAAAACCACTAAACTACTACACGCATTCTCCAAGTCTGAAAGCTCATTTTGTTGACCTGAAGTGTTAACCTATTTCACTCTCCACAGATCCTGCCAGAACTGTTAAGTATTTCCAGAATTTCCTATTTTATTTCAACTAGCAACTGAAGTAGTTGATGATCCCTTTAAATCACACTGGTGAGGAATCTTTCCTGCTCCTGACAGCATGTTTAGACATGGGAGGTTAAAGGAGGATGTTTACTGGGATGTTGAGCTCCAAAATGGCACATCTACTGCCAAATCAGGTTGCACACTGATTGGTGTCATAATTTAATTGGTCTGAATACTGCTGGTGGCTGATTACTGTGTGCACTAACACTCTCACCAGTGTGGAATCCAGCATGATTCACCATTTTGGAGCCTAAGGCTACTTATAGTGCCCAAAAAATGCACAGAAATTATCCCAAGTTCTCACCCAACCCTTCCTGTGGATGTACTTCCAATTGAGTTAGGAATACACAAATGTAAAATTTTATACAATAACAGCAGCAATGAACCAAACAATTAGAGATGTTGGAGGAAACATTGTCTCACTTTGCATTATGTTCTGTGTTCCACATAATCTACCATTCGACAGGAGCCCACTGCCAAAAAGCTTCCAAGATATTATATATTCCTATCTTTAATACATAAATAAATTAAACCAGAAACAATGGATGGCAATACAATGCGTCTGGCAGAGTGTTTATTAGGACTTACATAAGGATGGTTGTAAGAATGCAGTACTCATTTGCATTTAAATTCTTTGGCCACATATCATTAATAACTGATTTTATCTTTGTGATCGTTCCCCCTGAAAGCTGCACTTTGCTTATTTCAACCAATATTCTTAACTGCAGCATTATGCAAATTTGAGCCTTCCCATGATTTAACCCCTTTATTGACACGAGTTGATATTTAAAACTGAAAGCTAAATTGCACTCTGCACCATGTAAACATTTAGATCCCTGCCACCAGCTACATTCCCAGCTACCAGTTCCATCCATCCCTCTAACTGCTGTCTGAGGCTTCTGAACTAAGCTGGTTGTAACATTGGGGATCCTATTTGACCATCAGTTCAGCTTCCCACCCCATACCCTCTGTACCACCAAGGCCACCTACTTCCACCTCAACAAGATCATTCATCAATGCCCCTGCCTCAACTCATCTGCTGAAATCCTCTTCAATGCCTTTGTTACTCCCTCGACTATTCCAATGTTCTCCTGGCCAGCCTATCACCTTGCACCCTCAATGAACTTGAAACCATCCAAATCTCTATTGCTTCCATCCCAACTCGCACCAAGTCCCATTCATCCATTATTCCCCTGCTCTCTGAAATACATTGGGCCCCAGTTCAGCAACACCTCAATTTAAACATTCTGATCCTTGTTTTTAAGCAAGTACAGAGGCAGGAAAAATAGGGGAGGCAGGGAAAGGAAAGAACATATGGGGGTGTCTTTTTTTATTATTCATTTAGGCTTTGTTGGCTAGGCCAACATTTATTGCCCATCCCTAATTGCCCTTGAGAAGATAGTGGTGAGTTGCCTTCTTGAGCCGCTGCAGTCTGTGGTGTCAGTACACCCACAGTGCTGTTAGAGAGGGAGTTGAAGTATCTTGACCCAGCAACAGTGAAGAAACGCCGATGGATTTCCAAGTCAGGGTGGTGAGTGGCTTGGAGGGGAACTTCCAGGTGGTGGTGCTCCCATCATTCTGCTGCCCTTATCCTTCTGGGTGTTAGAGGCCGTGAGTTTGGAAGGTGTTGCCTAAGGAGCCTTGGTGAGCCACCTTGTGGATGGTACACACTGCTGTTACTGTGCGTCGGTGGTGGAGGGAGTGAATGTTTGTGGATGGGGTGCCAATCAAGTAGGCTGCTTTGTCTTGAATGGTGTCAAGCTTCTTGAGTGTTGTTGGAGCTGCAATCATGCAGGCAAGTGGAGAGTATTCCATCACACTCCTGACTTGTGCCTTGAAGTTGGTGGACATGCTTTGGGAAGTCAGGAGGTGAGTTACTCACTGCACAATTCCTAGCCTCTGACCTGCTCTTGTCGGCACACTATTTATATGCCTAGTCCAGTTCAGTTTCTGGTCAACGATGTTCATAGTGGGGGATTCAGTGACGGTAATGCCATTGAATGTCAAGAGGTGATGGTTAGATTCTCTCTTGTTGGAGATGGTCATTGCCTGGCACTTGTATGATGCGAATGTTACTTGCCAGTTGTCAGCCCAAGTATGGATATTGTCCAAGTCTTGCTACATTTGGACATGGACTACTTCTGTGATCAGGTGAAAGACAGAAGAGATGAAATGACAAAGGGGTGCTGGTGCAATGCAAAAGGGAGTGATAATTGGAGAAATAAAGGAACAAAAATGGGTCTAGAGGAGATGTAAATGAGAATAGCAGGCTCACAACAAAGGTATATCCCAGTGAAGAAGAAAGATTCAAGGAAGGGGATAAACCAACCTTGATTAACCAAGGAAGTTAAAGAGTGTATCAAATTGAAAGAAAAATCACACAATGTGGCAAAGATTAGTGGTAAGCCAGAGGATTGGGAAAGTTTTAAAAACCAACAAAAGATGACCAAAAAAAGAGAGAAAATAAACTTTGAGGGTAAACTAGCAAGTAATATAAAAATGGACAGTAAGAGCTTCTTTAAATATATAAAAAGGAACAGGGGTACCAAGTGATTGTAGGTCTCATACAAAATGAGGCTGTGGAAATAATAAAGGGGAACCAGGAAATGGCATTAGAGTTGAATAAATACTTTGCATCAGTCTTCATGGTAAAATACACTAATAGCATTTCAAAAATAACAAATAATCAAGGGGCAAAAGTGTGTGGGGGGGGGGGGGTTGCTAAAGGCCGCTAAGTCCCTTGGATCTGATGGGTTGCATCCTAGGTTATTATAGGAAGTAGCTACACAGAAAGTGAATGCACTGGTAGTAATCTTCCAAGAATCCTTAGATTCAAGAAAAGTCCCAGAGGATTGGAAAAGTACCAATGTAACATCCTTATTCAAAAAGGTAGGGAGACAAAAAGGCACGTAACTATAGGCCAGTTAGCTTAACATCTGTCATTGGGAAAATGTTAAAAGTCTGTTATAAAGGATGTAATAGCAGAGCATTTAGAAATGCATAATATAATCAAGCGGAGTCAGCATGGCTTTATGAAGGAGAAATCATGCCTGACAAATTTATTAGAATTCTTTGAGGAGGTAATAAGCAGATAAAGGGGAACCAGTAGATGTAATATATTTGGATTTCCAAAAGGTGTTCAATAAGGCACCACACATAAGGCTACTTAATAAGATAAGAACCCATGGTGTTGGGGGTAGTATATTAGCATGGATAGAGGATTAGCTAATTATTAGAAGACAGAGAGTTGGGATAAGAAGGGCATTTTCAGGATGGAAATCTGTAACTAGTGGAGTGCCGCAGGGATCAGTGCTGAGGCCAAAATTATTTACAATATATATTAATGACTTAGATGAGGGAAGTCAATGTACTACCGCCAAGTTTGCAGGTGACACAAAAATAATTGGGAGGGTAATTGATGAGGATGACACAAAGTGTCTACAGAGGGATATAGACAAATTAAGTAAGTGGGCAAAAACTTGGCAGATGGAATGTAATGTAAGAAAATGTGAGGTTATGTACTTTGGCAGGAAGAATGGAGGAGCTCAATATTATTTAAACGGAGAAAAGACTGCAGAAAGCTGCAGCACAGAGGGATTTGGGGGTCCTTGTGCATGAATCACAAAAAGCTAACATACAAGTTCAGCAGGTAATAGGGAAGGCAAATGGGAACTCTTGCTAAAAATAAAAATAGGCATCAGTTAAACCACATCTGGAATACTGTGAACAATTTTGGTTCCCGTTTCTAAGAAAAGATATTCTGGCATTGGATGCAGTCCAGAGAAGGTTCACTAGGTTGACCCCAGGTATGGAGGGATTTTTTTATGAGTAGAGGTTTAGTAGGTTGGGCCTGTTCTCATTGGAATTTAGAAGAATGAGAGGCGACTTTAGCGAAACATATCGGGGAGAATTTTCTTCCCATCCGTGGGGAGGGGGCTGAGCGGGAGTGGGCACGGGCGGGAGTGTGGCTGATCACTGCTCACAATCGGCTGCACACCACCATTTTATGTGGGTGGGCCAATCATGACAGGCGCCCAGAAGCGCTGAGCGCTCCCTGTGCAGGCAGGAGGATGAGGCTGAATCGAGGCCTGCGCATGCGCGCGAAAGAATGCAGCAATCTCCCTGAGGCACGGAGCTGCCTCAAGAAGTTCAATTTCATTATGAAAATTGTAAACAAAGAAAAAAATTTCAGACATGTCCCCTCATGTGACAGTGTCAATGAATTTTCATTTAAAAATTTATTTGATTTATAAATCCTTCATGAAATCTCATCCCACTCATGGATGAGGTTTCATGATAAATGCAAAGTCCGCCTGGGCTCTTCAACTGCCCGCCAACCTTAAGGTTGAGTGGGTAGCTCCATTAATTATTTTAATTAGTTTTTAACTGGCCTTAATAGGCTTTTGACAGTTCAGCGGGCACGCAGCCAAAGCTGGTGTGCGCCCACCGAACTGAAAATCGGAATGACGAGTGGTTACGCCCAATGTCACCACTCATCATTTAACGCTTCAGCGAGCGGGGCCTGCACCTACATGCCGACCAAAAGATTCAGGCCATAAGTTTCTTAGGGGGCTTGACAGAGTAGATGCTGCGAAGTTGTTTCCCCTTGTGGGAGAGTCTAGGACCGGAGGGCATAATCTCAGAGTAAGGGGTGCCCATTTAAGACAGAGATGAGAAGGAATTTCTTCTCTCAAAGGGTAGCGAATCTGTGGAATTCTTTACTGCAGAGGGGCATAGAAGTTGGGTCATTAAGTATATTCAAGGCTGAGATAAACAGATTTTTAATTAGTACAGGAATCAAGGGTTATGAGGAAAAGGCAGGAAAGTGGAGATGAGGATTATCAGATCAGCCATGATCTCATTGAATGGTGAGCAGACTCAATGGGCCAAATGGCCTACTTCTACTCCTACGTCTTATGGTCTTATAGAATCTTTGCTGACAGCTATTGTCTGAGAAATTAAGGCAGTGGTTATGATCTGAAATTATTGAACTCAATATTGAGTCCAAAAATGCCCATCAAAAAGATGAGGTGCTGTTTTTCAGGCTTATGGTGAGCTTCATTGTAACAACATAAGAGAACAAGGTCACAGTTGTAGACTGAATGGAGGTGTCTGTCAAAACGGTCATCCAGCCTGAGTTAATTTCCCTAATGTAGAAGAGACTACATCATGGGTAGCGAATATATTACATTAAATTGAAAGAAGTGCAAATGAATTGCTGATTCACCTGGAAGAGTGACTTCCGTCCCAGATGGTGCAAACAGCAGAGATAAAAGAGTATTTCTTGCGCTTTAAGGGTAAGATGCCATGGGAAGGGAAGATGGTGTAAGAGGTGATTGATGAGCAGACCAGGATGTTGCAGAGAAAATTGTCTATTTGGAATACTGAAGGGGAGGGAGCAAGGAAGATGTATTTAATTGTGGCAACACGCTGTAGGTGACGAAAATCACAGAATCACAGAATTGCTTTGGTGTAGAAGGAGGCCATTTAGCCCATCATGTCTGCACCGGCTCTCTGAGCATTATGACTAGTGCCAATCTCCCGCCTTTTCCCCGTAACCCTGCGCATTGTTTTGATTTAAATAATCATCCAATGCCCTCTTGAATGCCTCAATCAAACCTGCCTCCACCACACTTCCAGGCAATGCATTCCAAACCCTAACTACTTGCTGTGTGAAAAAGCTTTATCTCACCTCACATTTGCTTTTTATCCAAAATATTTTAAAACTGTACCTTCTGGTTCTCCATCCGTTTAAGAGCGGGAACAGTTTCTCCCTATGTACTCTATGTTGACACGTAGTGATTTTGAATACATCTCTCAAATCTTCTCTCAATCTTCCTTTCTCTAAGGACAATCCCAGCTTCTCCAATCTATCCACATAACTAAAATCCCACATTCCTAGAACGAGCACCCTCTCTAAAAACTTACAAACATAGCAACATATTTATGTACTTATGAACATATGAATTAGGAGAAGGAGTAGGCCATTCAGCTCCTTGATCCTACTCTGCCATTTGATTAGATTGTGGTTGATCCTATTGTGGCCTCAATACCACTTTCCCACCTACCCCCAATACCCTGTGACACTCTTGTTCATCAATAATCTATCACTGCCTGAAAAATACTCAATGACCTTGCAGCCACCACTTTATGGGAAGCGAGTTCCACACACGACTCTCTGAGAGAAAAAAATTCTCCCCATCTCTGCCTTAAATGGGAGGTCCCTTATTTTTAAACTGTGTCCCCTAGTTCTAGTCTCTCCCGAGAGGGGACATGTCCTTTCTGTCCTTCATGTCCTTAAAAACAGTGTCCAGAATCAGACACATTAATATAGCTGAAACCAACCAGTGCTTTGTAAAGGTTGATTATAAATTGTTTTTATAATCTATGCCTCTATTTATAAAGCCCAAGATATCACAAGCCTCTTTAACCACTTTTCCAACCAGCCCTGCTGTCTCCAATGATTTGTGCACATACATTCCTTCTACTCTACTTCTGCACTCCAGCCACCCCCTCACCATATTTAAACTGCAGCTATGTGCACACTTCTCAATGCTTGCAGCCCAGGACTGCTCCAATGAAGACATGGCTCCAAAAGCCAAGAAGGGTGCAGCCCCCTGATTCAGTGACACATCCCCGGGATACTTACCGCATGCCATGGAGGCCCGCCGTGATGTCTTCTACTGGCAGCAGGAGGCCCATCAGCCTCATTACTCCAGCTTGGGGGGCAGTGGCAGAGGTAGTCAATGCCAGTGCTGTATAAAAGAGGTCAGCCATCCAGTGCCGAAAACAGATGAATTACCTCATCCGTGCTGTCAGAGTAAGGCAACCATCTTATCACTCTAAACTCACACAAAGCCATCACACATTCACTGGCATCTCACTCACTGTCAACTGAAGGGACATCACCACTCACTCTCTCATACACACACATACACACACACACACAAACACACACTCATTTCCATCTGGCCTCATTTCCTCTGGAGACTGCTTCCTCAGTTCTCACCATCTTGAGGCCACTGCACTGTTCAACATTTGGCATCCCACACACAACCTGAGGTACCCCTTTCCCCAGTACAGCCCTCGCTCTGCAACCTCCTCCCTTGCCTGTGGCCATGCCTCCCCCTTCCCCAAGCAAGCCATTGAAAAGCCACTCTTGCCTTACCTGAGCCCTCTAAAAGAGATGTGGTGTTGCCTGCAAAGCCTGGCGCTGATGACTGCGAGTGCTGTCCAAAGCAAATTAGGCAAAGTCCCAAGCGAAGTACGGCTCGTCAGGTACACGTCGCTTATGTACAGTTGTGAAACACGCCGGTGTGCAATCACGCTGATGTGCCTGGATGATTCAGCATGGGGGGATGATTCCAGTGTGCAGGGCTCATAATAAGATGCTTGAGTATTGAAATTAGGTTCCCGACTTGCGGCGGTGGGAAACGCGGCCCGCCATTGACAGAAGGAGCAGAAAATCGCAAACTGGTTTCACGACGGCGTGAAACCAATTTCTGGCTATCTTGTCAGATTTCTCACCACCGTCCCAATCCCGACCAACACTCCCCCACCACGACGCTTGATGCCAACAGGGCTGGAAAATTCAGGCCTAAGTCAGCAGCATATTTATGCAGGCTGGGTCTCACGCTGTGCCATGGCAGGTTCCTTTTTGAAATACATTTGTATGCCATGAATACTCATCATATTAAAATTTTTGTAACTAAGTCAATGCCGCACGAGAATCTCATGGCATCCAGTTAACGTTTGTTAAAGGTGACATGCAACAGTCGGCTTTGTGCAGTTGTGCATGAAGTCAGTGGTTTTCCTTGTTGAACTCTGTCACACAAGGGAGGGGAGCAGGAGAATGGCAGCTTGCATGGAGGCTCAGGACCAACGAGGCTGAGTCAGAGGTGAGGGGAGGGTGTGGAGTGGGGTCACGGGCATGGAGAAATGAAACGGGAAGGGCCTGGTGTCCTATGTGTGTTGGGGAGGGGTTGGTGGGGGCAATGTCAGAAAATGAGGGTCTAAAGGGCGGTATCAGTGCTGACCAGGAGGACAATGGAGCAGAATTCACATTGCACCCCTAGTTCATAGCAAGGCACCCCTTGGGAAGCTAATGATCCTACCAGCAGACTTTCAAGAGAAGATTAAAGGACTCCAAAAGTGCCCCATTGCAAAAATCCAAGTTCCCCAATAACTTCCAGTCTCAACAATGACATATTGACTTTATGGCAATATGACATGCCCTCCGGATCTTATAACTTCATGTTGAGGGCCTGTCAACCACCAATCAAAATCTCGTTGGATGTCTTGCCATCCAACACTCGATCAATGTCATTTTCCTACAACAGGCCGATATAGGAACTGAAGTAGCAGGTCACTATTACATGAAAGACTTTGACCTACTCTGCTACTTCTGTCATGCTAAATATGGTTGCGCCACCTATGTCCAATTTGACATCACCAATGCAGCCGTCCTGTCATCAACCATGTTCTGTGAAACAATTCGGGTTGGCGGTTTCCATATTGCAAATGTGCGTAAATGCTGTCCACATATGGGTCCATCTCAGGGTGTTGGCTGGCAGAGTCCGGACAGCGTTCAACCTATGTTATGGCATAGCGGATGATAAATGCAGAGCTGCTAAAATCGCAGCGGGAAACATGAAAAAGCTTTTTATTTTATTCATTCATGAGATGTGGGCTTCGCTGGCTGGGCCAGCATTTATTGCCTATCCCTGGTCGCCCATTAGAAGGTGGTGGTGAGCTGCCTTCTTGAACCACTGCAGTCCATGTGGTATAGGTACACCCTCAGTGCTATTAGGAAAGGATTTCCAGGATTTTGACCCAGCGACAGTGAAGGAATGTCGATATATTTCCAAGTCAGGATGGTGAGTGGCTTGGAGGGGACCATGCAGGTTATCGATCTGCTGCCTTTGTCCTTTGAGGTGGTTGTGTCTTGGGTTTGGAAGGTGCTGTCGAAGGAGCCTTGGTGAATTGCTGCAGCGCATCTCGTAGATGGTACGCACTGCTGCTACTGTACGTCGGTGGTGGAGGGAGTGAATGTTTGTGAATGTAGTGCCAATCAAGTGGACTGCGTTGTCCTGGACGGTGTCAAGCTTCTTGAGTGTTATGGGAGCTGCACTCATCCAGGCAAGTGAGGAATATTTCATTGTGCTCCTGAATTCTGCCTTGTAGATGGTGGACAGGCTTTGGGGAGTAAGGAGTTGGGTTACTCATCACATGATTCCTAGCCTCTGACCTGCTCTTGTAGCCACAGTATTTATATGACTAGTCCAGTTCAGTTTCTGGTCAATGGTAAGCTCCAGAATATTGATAGTGGGGGATTCAGTGACGGTAATGCCATTGAACATCAAAAGGTGATGGTTGGATTCTCTCTTGTTAGAGATGGTTATTGCCTGCCACTTACATGGCGCAAATGTTACTTGCCACTTCCAAGCCCAATCCTGGATATTGTCCGGGTCTTGCTACATTTGGACACAGACTGCTTCAGTGTCTGAGGAGTCGCGAATGGTGCTGAATATCCTGCAATCATCAGCGAACATCCCCATTTCTGACCTTATGATGGAAGGAAGGTCATTGATGAAGCAGTTGATGGTGGTTGAGACTAGGACACTACCCTGTGGAACTCCTGCAGTGATGTCCTGGAGCTGAGATAACTGACCTCCAACAACCACAACCATCTTCCTTTATGCTAGATATGACTCCAACCAGCGGACAGTTTCCCCCCGATTGCCATTGACTCCAGTTTTGCTCAGGCTCCTTGATGCCACACTCTGTCAAATTCTGCCTTGGTGCCAATGGCAGTCACTCTCACCTCACCTCAGGAGTTCAGCTCTTTTGTCCATGTTTCAACCAAGGCTCCAATGAGATCAGGAGCTGAGTGGCCCTGGCAGAACCCAAACTTGGCGTCAGTGAGCGCGTTATTGCTAAGTAAGTGCCGCTTGATAGCACTGTTGATAGCCCCTTCCATTACTTTACTGATGAGCAAGAGTAGACTGATGGGGTGGAATTGCCGGGGTTAGATTTGTCCTACTTTTTATGTACAGGACATACCTGGGCAATTTTCCTCATAGCCAGTGTTGTAACTGTACTGGAACAGCTTGGCTATGGGCACGGCAAGTTCTGGAGCACAAGTCTTCAGTAGTATTGCCAGAATATTATCAGGGCCCATAGCCTTTGTGGTATCCAGTGCCTTCAGCCGTTTCTTGATATCACGCGGAGTGAATCGAATTGGCTGAAGAGTGGCATCTGTGACGTTAGGGACCTCCGGAGGAGGCCGAGATGGATCATCCACTTGGCACGTCTGGCTGAAGATTGTAGCAAATGTCTTACCTTTTGCATTGATGTGCCGAGCTCCTCCCTTACTGAGGATGGGGATATTTGTGGAGCCTCCTCCTCCAGTAAATTGTTTAATTGTCCACCACCATTCACAACTAGATGTGGCAGGACTGCAGAGCTTAGATCTGATCCGTTGGTTATCAAATCACTTAGCCCTGTCTATCACTTGCTGCTTCTGCTGTTTGGCACACAAGTAATCCTGTGTTACAGCTTCACCAGGTTGACATCTCATTTTTAGGTAAGCCTGGTGCTGCTCTTGGCATGCCCCCCTGCACTCTTCATTGAACCAGGATTGATCCTCTTGTTTGATGGTAATGGTAGAGTGGGGAATATGCTGGGCCATGAGGTTACAGGTTGTGTTCGAGTACAATTATGCTGCTGCTGATGGCCCTCAGAGCCGCATGGATGCCCAGTCTTGAGTTGCTAGATCTGTTCGAAATCTATCCCATTTAGCTCAGCGGTAGTGCCATATAACACGATGGAGGGTATCCTCAATGTAAAGGCGGGATTTAGTCTCCACAATGACTGTGCAGTCATCACTCCTACCCATACTGTCAGGGACAAATGCATCTGTGGCAGGCAGGTTGGTGAGGATGAAATCAGGTATGTTTTTCCCTTTTGTTGCTTCCCTCACCACCTGCCGCAGACCCAGTCTAGCAGTTATGTAATTTATGACTCGGCCAGCTCTGTCAGTAGTGGTGTTACTGAGCCATTCTTGGTGATGGACATTGAAGTCCCAAACCCAGAGAACACTCTGAGCCCTTGCCACCCTCAGTGCATCCTCCAAGTGGTGTTCAACATGGAGAAGCACTGATTCATGAGCTGAGGGAGGGCAGTACGTGGTAACCAGCAGAAGGTTTCCTGGCCCATGTTTGACCTGATACCATGAAACTTCATGGGGACCAGAGTCAATGTTGAGGAAGCCCAGGGCAACTCCCTCCCAACTATATACCACTGTGCTGCTCCCTCTGCTGGGCCTGTCCTGTTGGTGGGACAGGACATACCCAGGGATGGTGATGGTGGTGTCTGGGACATTACCTGTAAGGTATTCCGTGAGGACGACTATATCAGGCTGTTGCTTGACTAGTCTGTGAGGCAGCTCTCCCAATTTTGGCATTAGCTGCCAGATGTTAGTTAGGTCGACTTTGCAGGTTCAACAGGGCTGAGATTACTGTTGTCATTTCCGGTGCCTCGGTCGATGCCGGGTGGTCCGTCCGGTTTCATTCCTTTTTTCTGACTTTGTAGCGGTTTGTTACAACTGAGTGGCTTGCTAGGCCATTTCAGAGGACATGTAAGAGTCAACCACATTGCTGTGGGTCTGGAGTCACTTGCAGGCCAGACCAGGTAAGGACGACAGATTTCTTTCCCTAGAGGACATTTGTGAACCAGATGGGTTTTTACAATAATCAATAAAAAGCCATTAGACTTTTAATTCCAGATGTTTATCAAATTCAAATACCTGCCATGGTGAGATTCAAACCCAGGTCCCCAGAGCTTTACTCTAGGTCTCTGGATTATTAGCCCATCAACAATACCACTATGCCATCACCTCCACAACTGTTTTGCGATTTTTATTTTATTTCAAGATGCGTGGCTTGAATTCATTAGCAATAAGTCCACCAAAACTTAGAGATGTTTTACAAAACTAAATTAAACATTTATTAACAAAAGAAAAGATTTCAGGTACATACATATGTCGACAGATTATTCTTATGATAACTCCTAGAACCCCTAATTAATCTGTCTCCCATCACACCTCCATTAAGGCAACAGTAAAAACTTTAGATTTAAACAGACACAGGCAAAGCAACACAATGCCCTGGACAGTCACATTCAAAATGAGTTTCTTCAGTTTTGGTTCCTGGAGACAGCATCTTGATGTGCAGAGGCTGGAGGCTTTTCACATTTGTATTTGATCTTAGAATTCCTTCTCCCCTCTGACACATAGCCTTATCTCCTTTATAAATGTTAATCCCTATTTAATGTAAATTCCATTGTTCCCATATGTTTTTGCAACTTTACTTTTCTCATAATATAGATCTTTTCATGGTGTTCATATTATTAGTAACCTTTGGGAAAAATAAACATACTGTTTGCCTTAGCTTCTTTTAGCTAGGCATAACACCTTACTGTCTCTTTGAAATTCAGACTAACCTAATTTATCTATAAATGCAAATTTTCCTCACACCTCACATTCTAAAACTTCAGTCATGTTTACATATTTAGCATTTCAAACCTAGCTTCTTGTCTGATGACTCAAAAACCTCCAGACCAGCTGTCTCCAATTTTTTTTTAAATTATTCATTCATGGGATGTGGGTTTCACTAGCTGTGAAGACCACATCCATGAATGAACAAAAAAATCAATTAAATCCCACACACACAGAGATACACACAGAGAAACTAATCTAAATCCCACTATTAACCCACTTTGACAATAAATCACAATAATATTATGAAAATTATTATATTTTCATGGCACCTACAAGTATCCCCGCTTAGCGTGATCTTGGATAATGTCCATTACAATGCATAGAAGGGAGGGCCAATTGATCCTGCAAGTTCAGCCATGTCCCACAGAGTGACAAGTACAATACTGGATACTAATATGAACATTTAATAAAGATTGTTTCTTCCACTATAAAGATATGTCTCTAACTCCCATGTAACCATCAATGCATGCCAACTATTATGGTCCCAGCTGATGTTAATACTGGACAAGTCAGACCCCAGAGTGAAATCTGGCTTGATAGGTCCTAACCGCTTTTACAAACCGTGAAGGTAAGTTATTGAACAAATTCACAGGAGTCTGCTGAAGAACTTTTAACACAAGGAATAAAATATTTATTAAACAAGAAAAATGTTAAACCCGGCAAAAAGTTTGGAAAGGTATCAACACAAGAAAACAATTTAAATTCCCACTATTCCTTCACCCCAGCATTATCTTTACAGACACATAAATCAGTGATGAGTTACCACTAGCTTGACACAAAAGCTTCTCGTTTGTGACTGGCACAGCTACAAGCAGCTTACTTCTGGTTAATTCCTGAGCATTCACTCAATGCTTTTCACCCAACTCGTATCTCTCCCTGAGATGCCCAACAACCACACTCTAAACTCAGTCTCCCAATAGCACCTCTGCTAAACTGATCACTTTACTAAGTTGTATTCAGTTAACTACCATCCCAATAGCCTTGTAATGTTTTCTTTACAGAGGGCTGAAAATCCCTGTCTTCACTCTTTGGCACACACTGAACTCTCTCTGTCTTTTCTCTGTATCTGCGTCCTTGGACCATTGTCACTGGACAACAGTAAAGTTGGTTCTACTTTGTGTTTATTTCTCCCAACTAACAATAAACTTTTAACCCAACTCTTCACCTTCAGGGGTTGTAACACCTCATTAAAAATGTATATAACAAACGAACCCAAAAGACCTGGCCTTTCAGCCAGGAGTCCATCCAAACTTCCCTACATCAAGGTTCACAAACAAAATTTAAATTAAATTGGAACCCTTTTATGTTACTTAACACACAATATATGTATATTCAACTTTAAAAATTATACATTGTTCCTAACACAACCATGAGGTGTGCCAATACATTTAGCTCACTGACTAAGCTAGCCTCAACAAACAATGATGATGCACACATGAATAAAGTGAAACCAATGTATGGAGAAATATTCACAAATGAAATTTAAATTTTAAAAACAGCTGTGCCACCTTTGTGCTCTCAATAAGTGTTATTTTAATGGCAATGGAGATGAGCAGGAAAATTGTGGCTGTGATGCTGAGTATCTCTGTTTATCCAGGAGGTTCTTTTATATCCTGGCCGCACCTGCTGCATTGTCAGCTGATGGCAGATTTCACCAATGAAAAGCTTCCCCTGCCACGGGATCGCATGTGTCTCCCATGCACATTAAACTTAATTCGAATCACCTGGGAACCAGCAAAAAGCAAGAGATCAGAAGTAGTGGCCACTTCCTGTTCTGCCATTGGGAAGGGCAGTTAAAATTAAAACCAGTTAAAATTCCACCCTTGGCCTCGTTTATTTCCTTTTTCGCTGTCACTCGGAACTTTCAATTGTCAGCCTGGTTTTCACTTTTATTATCAATCTGTTGCAAACCCCTTAAATGCATTCTGATCTACTGAGTATTTCCATTATTTTCTGCATTTATTTCAGATTTCCAGCATCCACAGTATTTTGCTTTTGCGAAATCTGCTGGATTTAGTAAAAACCAAATTGATTTACTGAAGGGCAGCAGTAGTTTTAGTGACATCAAACTGAAGGAGGTTTCAGCTGATGAAGAGTTAGGAACCTATGGAAGGTCTGGAAAGTTACAGTTAGGTTGAAATGATCTAGGGACTGATGGAGAGCAGGGAAGTAGAGTGGGGCATCATCAGACTAAATGTGAAAGTGACCCTGTGCTTCCAGGAGATATTGCCAAGGGCAGTATATGGAAGATAAAACAACAGATCTGCAGATGGAGCCTGAACACAAGAGGGACATAGAAGTTGCTGCTTCCAAAATCCAAAATGACTACATAGAACCTACAAAGGATATAGCTTAAATAAAAGCAGAAGGTGCTGGAAAATCTCAGCAGGTCTGGCAGTGTCTGTGGAGAGAGGAGTTAACGTTTTGAGTCCAATATGACTCTTCTTTAAAGTTGAACTTCAGCTCCATTGAAGAATCATTTTGGGACTCGAAATGTTAACCCTGTTTCTCTCTCCACAGATGCTGCCAGACCAGTTGAGTTTTTCCAGCACTCTCTGTTTTTACTTCAGACCTCCAGCACCTGCAGTATTTTGCTTTTATTAAAGAATATAGCTCCTCACACCAACTCTTCGATCAATAGAAATCTTTCTGCTTTGATCAAATGCAAAGTAAGTCATCGCTTGCTGAGTCAGAATTGTTAGGGGTTTTACTGCGTTCCATGAAGCCCATGATTTTTCAAAGGCCATCAATGTATGTACAAGAGATTGAGGCTCTTCAATCCATCTGACTTATCCTTCATAGAAGACTACTGTCCCCATCACAGCCTCTCTATGGGATGCAAATGTTTGCTTTGTTCATTGAGAGTTCAGTTCAATTTCCCCAAGTCTCTCTGTGTCAAGGAGAAGTTTATGAGTCACCTGTTTTTGAACCAGTTGTCTTCTGATATATCCTGTTGCTCTGCCATCTGTGCTAATTTTATTAAATTTAAAAGCTATTTAAAAGAAAATATGGAATAAGAAAAAGTCCTTTCAGTCCACGTCGTCCAAGTGTAATTTCATGGGATTTTCTCAATTTACTTAATGCCTAGCTACAGCAGAACTCCAGATCAGAGGCATTTCAGCTTAAATTCTCTTTTGTTTAAAAATGTAACTTGGGGAAGAATTTTTCCCTGTCGTGGGGGAAGTTTAAGAATGGGCGTGCAGAAGCGCGCCTCTGATCGGCACCCCCAATTGAGGGCGCACCACCATCTTACGTAGGCGGGCCAATTAAGGCCCGCCCAGCATGACGTCCGCCAGGAAGCACTATGCGCTCACTGTGCAGGTGGGTGGGGGGGGGGGATTCCCTGAGCCGAGAGCGCGCTCTTTCATGCACAGAAAGAGTGCACTCATCTCCCTGAGGCTAAGTGCTGCCTCAGGGAGATTGGCTCTACAGTAAAAAAATGTGAAAAATAGAAGAAAAAATTTTCCCTGACATGTCCCTTCATGTGACACTGTCACATGAGATGGGACATGTCCATCACTTTTAAATACACTTTAATTACATTTTTAAAAACCTACATGAAACCTCATCCCGCCCTTGGATGAGGTTTCATGCTTTTTCTAACGCCCGCCTGGTCTCCTGGCCTGCCCACCAACCTTAAGGTTGGACAGGCAGGTCCATTAATTACTTCAAAGACTCTGTCAATGGCCTCAATTAGCCATTGACAGGTCAGTGGGCCTACAGCTGAACCTGCTAAGCCCCTGCCTACCTGAAAATTTAAATGGAGTGGAGTGATGTCGGGAGTTCCGCCCAACGTTATCCTGTGTCATATTACCCGTCAACGAGCGGGTCCTGCGGCCCCCCCCCCAACACCCCACCCCCACCCCCACTCACCGACTGGGAAATCCTGGCCTTGCTTTTCATAAGGCACCGTGTCATTAACGAATCTTTTTCAAAGAAGTTCCCTCTCCAGCACATTGCCTTCTTTTAAATATTTTAACTGAGAGTACCGCTGATCCAGTTTTTTCACATGCAAAGCAACCCGATACAAACACTGCAAAGTCTGTCAATCACTGTACTGTCAAGTCCGTAATCATACCCCCTGAAGCAAATTTGCTGAGCACCAGCCGATGAATTAACTGCTAGGAGCTGCTGGAGTTGTGAAACACTGCAGCTTATTATTATCAAAATGTTTGCACAGAAATGAAGCATCGATTTGCTTGAAAAGGCTTTTGTGCTACTTTTTTATGATGATTAACCCTTAGAAAACCTTCCTTAACAACTGTAAAACAAGGAAGGAATTGAGATAGGAGCAGCAGTTTGGATCCTTGAATTTTAGGCCATTGAATGAAAACCACCAGAGTTCACATAGGTCAGTTCTTCCCCCTCTCAGGAGGGAAGGGGTGGGGGAAGATTTGGGGGGGTGGTAACATGCCATCCAAAGGCAGCACAATCTATAACAGCCATTTGCAGAATCATACTGGCAGAGATCAAGGAATCGGTCACCTGTGTGTTATCCTAATCACTCTGGGTGACATGAAGAGGTTAATGAAGGAAGACGCTAAAACAACATCAATTTTTAAAATGGTTGGATTCTATCTCATGGGGCTTATTCCAACAAACTGCGAATTTATACTCTAATTCAACTTTTTGTCATCTTTCCCTGGAAATTTGCAAAGAATATTTTTCCTGACATCATGTGACAGAAAAATATTGTGTGATTTGAAGAGTAGATCTTTTAGTACTCAAAAATTAGCTGGAAATCCATTGGTATCCAAATGTTTAAGACAAAGGGAAGAGAAACAGTTTGGGCCACAAAGGCATTCCCTCAGCTTTGGTAAAATCAAGACTCCCTGTGGCATTGCCTCCTCTAACCGTTGTCTGAAATGACTGCAATAACATGAAATAAGGCAACTCCATTGGTTCCTAAACCTCATTTGTGAATAGTTGTGCCACACAGGAACAGATTGAATCTCCCAGTTGACGCTGAATTAACTGATCTCAGCAAGATAAGTGTCCTACAAAAAACCTCAGGGCAATGAGGGAGAGGGCTCCTGATTCTAATTGTTATCCAGTAAGCAGTGTGCTTGTATGGACAGTCCCGGCACTCTTGTACCTCATGATACGTTAACCTGCCAACACTCTCAATTGCTAATGCACATCTTTAGAAGTAAGAACATCTTTATGGAAAGCAAAAATTAGATTGCTAAAATGGTCACCATCACGATATGAATGCGAAAGTTGGAATGTAAGCAGGACAATGGAATATAAATTAAAAACAGCAGAGATGTGGTTTCTGAGATGTATGATGAGGATTAGTTGGACAAAATACCACTAATGAAATTTTGAGGAAAGCAGATTCTCAAGAAGAACTTTTGCAGATGATCATAAAGAGTCAATTACAATTCTTTGGGCACGTACTTAGGAGAGAGAAACTACAAATCTGGTAATGACTGGTGAAATTCAGGGCAGCAGAACAAGAGAGAAACAAAAAAGCAAATAGACAAACAGTTTAAGAAGTAGAATGGGTATAAGGTTTAAGAACAGTGCTAAGAATTTGGCAACAATCAAGGGCCATGAAAGTTGGAGGGCTATAATTGGTGATATAGTAAAACACAGCACCTGAAGAAGAAACGTAGCTCAAATATTCCAACAGATGAACTCCAGTCCTGGCTAGCTGTCTTTGGATTTGCCTCACTCTGGTTTTTTTCATAAGTAAAAATTACTGCACTAAATATACTAATCAACAAGTTTTCAAGCTCTGTGGACAGCAATGTCATAAATGACAAGATAATCTGTTTTTTGGTGATGTTGGTTGGGGGATCAATGGGGCACTGGGGAGAAAGTCCCCAGCTCTTCTTCAGAATGGTGCCATCCACCTGAGAAGGCAGAGGTTAACATCCCACCTGAAAGATGGCAACCCAACAGTTCAGCATTGCACTGGAGTGTCAACCAACATTATGAACAAAATTAAGTTACTAAAGTGTAATATAATTAATCTGATTCCAAACATTTCTTCCCCTCAAGCCTATTAGATCCTTCAATCAAATCATTCAAAAGGGATCTAGACTGTTACCTGAAAAAGAAGAACGTGCAGGGCTATGGGGGGAAGGTGGGAGAATGGTACTAAGTGAATTGCTGGCTTGGAGGGCCAGTACAGACATGATGGGCTGAGTGCCCTCCTCCTGTGCTGTAGCGATTCTGTGATTCCATAATCTTGTTTGTTTATTTGCGGTGATATCAAAATAATAGCCTTTTAAAAAAGGTGATTGGTGCTTGTGGGACCATATCATTGCAGGCCTTTTTCTTTGCCTTTGAATAAAGAAGGTTTTTGAAAATGTTGAAAGGAAGCAAATACGTAATTTTTTAAAACAAATTTGTGGAACTCCTTTCCTTCCTCACTCACCCACTCTGTGGCCTGAATTTTATGCTCCCCTGCCAGTGGATTTTCAGGTGGGTGGTGGGGGGGGTACTGTGAAATTGAAGGAACGGGATTCCCTCCGGGTTCCAACCCGCCCCAACCACACAGCAATTTTACGCTGGAGCAGGCAAGGCCTCAGACGAGAAGTCCACCCCTTCCTTAATTATTGGATACTTTAGGGCCATTTCCCATGCAACCTCAAATTTTAGGCTGGCAGAAGGATTGGCCTTGTGTAGGGGGGAGCCCAAAATTCAGTGGATTTAGATCTCAGACGGGAAGAGGGGGGTTGGCGCCTCCATCAGAAGCCCGCTTCTGAAGTCAGGCCTCCCTCCTCCACCCCCCATTGACCTCTCCCCCAGAACCCCGATCACCCCCTCACAACACTCCCCCTACCCCACCCCTCCCCCTCCCCGGACTTCCCTACCCTACCCGCCCTGCGGCTCCTTAGCCTTCAGTGCTCTTCTGGCCACTGCAGCTCCAGCGGCTGGAGATCTGACAGCCAATCAGATTTTCCAGCAGCTCTCCAAGGCAGGACATCCTCCCGAGTGAGGGGCAGAATCCCATCTGCAGCCATTTAACACTCATTTGAGTGTGAAATAGCTATGGCGAGCTAGGAATCGATGGAGATGTGTTCCCCACCGACTCTTCAGATGGCAGGAAGCGAGACCCCACCATCTGAAAAATTCAGGCCTTTATTTCATAATTTATCTGATCTTCTCTATTACATCTTTCAACCTGTGTTCTAGACTGCACTTGGGTTTCTTAACACAACATTAACTAGCAGTGGGAGAGAAGGCTGTTAATGTATAGTGAATCACAACAGGAAGATTTGAGTGAAAGAATTACTCAGGCTATGTGAGAGTCCCAAATGGAAATGTTTCAGATAGCAAGATACATCAACAAAGAAAATGATGAGGAATGAATTGCAAATAGGGACAATTGAGGCTGGGAACAGAGAACGAAGGAACAACTTTGGGGAATTGAGATTTCAAACAGAACAGGCATGAAGAGAAATAGATGAGAATACCAGGAAATACAAGATAAAGGGTGAAGAAGGAAGTGAAAGTATTAAATTAACAGAGGCACCAGAAGCTTACCATTAGGGAATAAAACAGGATCAGGAAAAAAAAAGCGTGAATTTAATGCTGAACTAAAGTTGAGAGTGTAGGTACTGCGGAAATACTGAGGGGAAAGCTACATCGTACAAAAATTCCAGTGAAGATGTGTGAATGGAAATAGCAGATGTAACCAGGAAAACCAGAAACTAAGGGATTTTAAGACTGCAAGAAAATCTGGGGGATAAAACGACTGCATGAATGAGAGAAAATAAAATCAGTTATGGACCAGAGAAAAGAGATCTGGGAATGTTGGGAGATTTGAAACACAAAGCCAAACAACCTGAAATCTGCTCTGGGAGTAATAATCACAAGGGTACTGTCAGGTCGATTGACACCAGCTTCTCAGTGTTTTGTAGGCTTACTAACTCTGGCTGGACATGTTCCGGGAGATGTCGGAAAAAGTAACATCACAAAAAGCCGGTGGCATGACATGAGCATGTCTGGGAATGCTTGCAAAGACTGGCACGTTCCCAGGGGATTCCTATCCTAAATAATAGGCTAGATGTCAACAGGTACAAAAAAAAACAAATCAAGGACTCCTCTGTATTTCCAATGCAGGAATCACAGTTTCAAAAGTTAAGCAACACAGGTTAAAAATGAAAAGGCAGTAAGTGTCAAAAAATTATAACTCAACCACACTGAATTCATTTAATTGGAACTTCTTCAGTCCTCAGAAATTAGAATTCTAAGTAGAACTGTAAGCAACTACACGAGCTGTACTAACACCTTTTCCACTAGATTAAATTATACCAAGATCAGCAATTTTTTTTTTAAAGGCATACATGGGGTCGTGTCCAAAATGAAAACACTGGAGGGGAAAACATGAGAAGTTTGCCATTTTAATAAAGGAGGCTCCAACCCTAAACTCTTTTTATTAAAATAAATCCTACTGCTTTGCAATTCCAGCATTGATTTTAGACTCAAAGTCGAAATCGGATCACTAGTCGTTTGGAAAACTTGAACTAATAAACTCACCAACTGTCACTTGTGTACAGTTGCTTTGAATCTATGGGAGAGCTGTCTCAGAGGCCAGTCAAGCAACAGCTTGAGTCTTCCTCACGGAATCAAACTGTACAGATAATGTCCCAGACACCACCATCACCATCCCTGGGTATGTCCAGTCCCACTAGCAGGACAGACCAAGTAGAGGTGGCAGCACAGTAATATGGAATCAGGAGAGGGTTACCCTGGACCCCATGAAGTCTCAGGTCAAATTTGGGCAAGAAAACCTCTAGCTGATTTCCATGTATGGCCCTCCCTCAGCTGTTGAATCAGTGCTCCTCCATGTTGAACATCACTTGGAGGAAGCACTGAGGGTGGCAAGGGTGCAGAATGTACTCTGGATGGGGGGCTTCAGTGTCCACCACCAAGAGTGGCTCGGCAGCACCACCACTGACCGAGCTGGCTGAGTCTTAAAGGACATAGCTGCTAGGCTGGGTCTGCAGCAGGTGGTGAGGGAACCAACAAGAGGAAAAAATATACTTCACCTCATCCTCAACAACCTGCCTACTGCAGATGCATCTGTCCATGACAGTATCAGTAGGAGTGGCCAGCGCACAATCGTTGTGGAGACAAAGTCCCGCCTTCACATTGAGGATACCCTCCATCGTGTTGTGTGGCTCTACCACTGAGCTAAATGGGATAGATTTCGAACAGATCTAGCAACTCAAGACTAGGCATCCATGAGGCACTGTGGACCATCAACAGCAGCAGAATTGTACTCAGCCACAATGTGTGACCTCATGGCCCAGCATATCCCCCACTCTAACAATGCCAACAAGCCAGGGGATCAACACTGGTTCAATGAAAAGTGCAGGAGGGCATGCCAGGAGCAGCACCAAGCATACCTAAAAATGAGGTATCAACCTGGTGAAGCTATAACACAGGACTACTTGCATGGCAAAGAGCATAAGCAGCAGGTGATAGACAGGACTAAGTGATCCCACAACAAATGGAACAGATCTAAGCTCTGCAGACCTGCCACATCTAGTCATGAATGGCGGTGGACAATTAAACAGCTCACTGGAGGAGGAGGCTCCACAAATATCCCCATCCTCAATGATGGAGGTGCCCAGCACATCAGTGCAAAAGATAAGGTGAAGCATTTGTTACAATCTTCAGCCAGAAGTGCCGAGCGGATGATCCATCTTAGCCTCCTCCAGAGGTCCCCAGCAATAGGTGCCAGTCTTCCACCATTTCAATTCACTCCACATGATATCAAGAGACGGCTGAAGGCACTGGATATTGCAAAGGATATGGACCCCGACAATATTCCAGCAATAGTACTGAAGGCTTGTGCTCCAGAACTTGCCATGCCCTTAGCCAAGTTGTTCCAGTACAGCTACAACACTGACATCTACCCGTCTACATGGAAAATTGCCCAGCTATGTCCTGTACTCAAAAAGCAGGACAAATCCAACCCGGCCAATTACTGCCGCATCAATCTATTCTCCATCATTAGTAAACTAATGGAAGGGGTCATCAACAGTGCTGTCAAGCGGCGCTTGCTTAGCAAGAACCTGCTTACTGACACCCAGTTTGTGTTCCACCAGGGCCACTCAACTCCTGACCTCATTACAGCCTTGATTCAAACATGGGTAAAAGAGCTGAACTCCAGTAGTGGGGTGAGAGGACTGCCCTTGACATCAAGGCAGCATTTGACAGAGTATGGCATCAAGGAGCCCTAGCAAAACTGGAGCCAATTGGAATCGGGGGGGAAACTCTCCGCTGGTTGGAGTCATATCCAGCACATAGGAAGATGATTGTGGATGTTGGAGATCAGTCACCTCAGTCCAAGGACATCACTGCAAGAGTTCCTCAGAATAGTGTCCTCAGCCTAACCATCTTCAGCTGCTTCATCAGTGGCCTTCCTTCCATCATAAGGTTAGAAGTGGGGATGTTCGCTGATGATTGCACAATGTTCAGCACCATTCACGACTCCTGAGTTACTGAAGCAGCCCATATACAAATGCAGCAAAACCTGGATAGTAATAGGCTTGAGCTGACAGGTGGCAAGTAACATTCGCACCACTGAAATGTCAGGCAATGACCATCTCCAACAAGAGAGAATCCAACCATCACCCCTTGATGTTCAATGGCTGAATTCCCCCATTGTCAACATCCTGGGGGTTACCATTGACCAGAAACTGTACTGGACTAGCTATATAAATACTGTGGCTACAAGAGCAGGTCAGAAGCTAGGAATCACCCCCTGACCCTCCCAAGCCTGTCCACCATCTACAAGGCACAAGTCAGGAGTATGATGTAATACCCTCAACTTGCCTGGATGAGTGCAGCTCCCACAACACTCAAGAAGCTTGACACCATCCAGGACAAAGCAGCCCACTTGATTGGCACCACATCCAGAAACATCGACAAACATTCACTTCCTCCACCACCGACGCACAGTAGCAAGGCTCCTTAGACAGCACCTTCCAAACCCATGACCATCTAGAAGGACAAGGGCAATAGATAGATGGGAATACCACCACCTAGAAATTCCCCTCCAAGCCACCGACCATCCTGACTTGGAAATATATTGCCGTTCCTTCACTGTCACTGTGTCCAAATCCTGGAACTTCCTTCTTAACAGCACTCTGGGTGTACCTATACCACATGGACTGCAGCAGTTGAAGAAGGCAGCTCACCACCACCTTCTAAAAGGCAACTAGGGATGGGCAATAAATGCTGGCCCAGCCAGTGAAGCCCACATCCCGTGAATGAATAAAAAAAAGTCACCACCTACCACCTACAGCACCCAAGAGAACCACACATTATTCTGCGGATAAGCCCCCACCTCTGGTTTTGCACTGTGCTGGGTAAAGGAGGGTCCGACCAATAAACTCCTAGCTCCAGCTCTGGCTGCCTTTGGATCATTTAAAAGTCCCGGGCTGGAGCTGCTGTAACCAATCAGAGCCGCAGCATCTTTTTGATTGATGCCGATTCCAGGAGACTCCCAGCCATTCTGGTAGGGCTGACAACCACATTGCTTTGCATTACAACATTCATTGGAAACAGAACGAGGTAGAGGCCTCAAGGGCTAACACCACCATAGAAGAGTAGAAGTAGATGACCTGGGTTTTCTGGTTGCCATTGTTCTTTCTAGGTATTACTCCAGTTAGGATGGTTGAGACCTGCTCCCCAACTGGTTCAAACATCTCCCAAAGCCAAAGCATTTCCAATCCTGAAAGGCAGCCTCTCAGCACAAGACACAGATGCTATTGTATCTAGTAACTGCAAAGAGACACCTTTACGGAGTACTCATTAAAGTCACATTTTAAGGAAATACATCCTCAGTTATCTTAGTATTTTTAGTAATAATGTTAAATGAAAGCATAAAATGCAGATTTCAATTCAACAAATGCAAATTAACCACTTTGGCAACTGGAAGTGACCCACTGGGGCCATACGTGAATTTGTTTCCAGTAGCGGCAAATGTTGGATATCCAAATGGTAGATGGCCCAGTAGGTGGATAGGGCAAATAACACAGAGACAATGCTTCACTATTGGATAGTCCAAACCACATAGAAGCAATGCTTCACTGAACAAGATTGTCACATCTTGGTGAAATAGTTTATGGAAAGCAGGTAACATTTCAATTTCAATGTTAAATTACCTATGAATATTGGGCATAGTAATGTCTGGGATAAAATAGACCAATAAATTAACATTTTTGATAAATGGTACTGAAGATCGTAGAAATTATTACAGTGACTGTAAACAGTGGCATACCTGTTTGTGGCTCATGCTTTTGGAGAATGGGTGAGCATGGAGATGTGCTAATCCAGAGCTGTATTGCTGAAAGAAAAGTAGCCACCTTGGAAGGTTAACCTAATATTGCAAATACCTCCACCCATATAGCAACCATAACTCATTCAATGGCTTTGTTAAGTGTCACATTTGGGGTATCAATTACATTATGGTGAGCCATTGGCATGCACACAGCCTCTGAGTGTTCATTCTGTTAGTGTTGGGTGTAATAGCAACTAAAACAGGAAATGCTGGAAATATGAAATAAGTCAGTCAGCATCTAAGAGAACAGAGAAGTTAATGCTTCAAGTGTGGGTCTTCATCACAGCAGGAAAGAAATTAAAGATAAACAGCACTTGGAAAGGAACAGAACAAAGAGAAGTGGGAAGAGTGAACACAGGCACACACACACACGCACAGACACAGGAGAGGAAGTGGAACGCCTTGCAGTGTCCTTGAAAAGAAAACAGGAGATGGTTAGTTGGAAAATGTGAGAGTAACAAGAGAAGAATAATAAAAGACAATTAAAATAATTTAAGAGACACAAGGCACATGCGAATGGCTGTAGACCATAAGACCATAAAACATAGGAGCAGAAATTAGGCTGCTCCAGTATTCAATCATGGCTGATAAGTTTCTCAACCCCTTTCTCTCTCCTCCCTGTAACCTTTGATCCCCTTACCAATCAAGAAACTATCTATCTTGGTCTTAAATACACTCAATGACCTGGTCTCCACAGCCTTCTGTGGCATGAATTCCATAGATTCACCACTCTCCGGCTAAAGAGGTTTCTCCTCATCTCTGTTCTAAAAGGTCTTCCCTTTACTCTGAGGCTGTGCCCTCGGGGCCTAGTCTCTCCTACTAATGGAAAAATCTTCCCCACGTCCATTCCATCCAGGCCTTTCAGTATTCTGTAAGTTTCAATCAGATCCCCCCTCATCCTTCTAAACTCCATCGAGTATAGACCCAGAGTCCTCAAATGTCCCTCATATGTTAAGCCTTTTATTCCTGGGATCGTTCTCGTGAACCTCCTCTGGACCCTCTCCAGGGCCAGCACATCCTTCCTGAGATACGGGGCCCAAAATTGCTCACAATATTCTAAATGTGGTCTGACCAGAGCCTTATAAAGCCTCAGCAGCACATCCCTGCTTTTATATTCTACTCCTCTCAAAATAAATGCCAACATTGCATTTGCCTTCCTAACTACCAACTCAACCTGCAAGTTAACCTTAAGAGAATCCTGGACGAGGACTCCCAAGTCCCTTTGCACTCCAGATTTCTGAATTCTCTCCCCATTTAGAAAATAGTCTATGCCTCTATTCTTCCTACCAAAGTGCATGACCTCACGCTACCCCACGTTGTATTCCACCTGCCACTTCTTTGCCCATTCTCCTAACCTGTCCAAATCCTTCTGCAGCCTCCCCGCCTCCTCAATATTACCTGTCCCTCCAACTATCTTTGTATCATCTGCAAACTTAGCCAGGATGCCCTCAGTTCCTTCATCTAGATCATTAATGTATAAAGTGAAAGGTTGTGGTCCCAACACTGACCCCTGTGGAACTCCCCTAGTCACCTGCCGCCATCCTGAGAAGGACCCCCTTATCCCCACTCTCTGCCTCCTGCCAGACAGCCAATCTTCTATCTATGCTAGTACCTTGTCTCTAACACCATGGGCTCTTATCTTACTGAGCAGCCTCCTGTGCGGCACCTTGTCAAAGGCCTTCTGGAAGTCCAAGTAGATAACATCCATTGGCTCTCCTTTGTCTAACCTACTCATTACCTCCTCAAAGAATTCTAACAGATTTGTCAGGCATGACCTCTCCTTGATGAAACCATGCTGACTTTGCCCGATTTTACCATGCACTTCCAAGTATTCTGAAATCTCATCCTTAATAATGGACTCTAAAATCTTACCAACAACTGAGGTCAGGCTAATCGGCCTGTAATTTCCCGTCTTATGCCTCACTCCCTTCTTAAACAAGGGGGTTACATTAGCGATTTTCCAGTCCTCTGGGACCCTCCTTGACTCCAGTGATTCCTGAAAGATCACCACTAATGCCTCCACTATCTCTTCTGTAAGGGTAAAGCAGATCTGAAATGGAAACAGAGGGGCTGGAAAAGTGGAACAGCTCTAACAGCCTGAAAAGAAAGGACAAACTGACTTGAAGGGCTGGAATTTCATCCTCAAGGTAAGTAGTGGGAGTTGGGAAACTTCTAGACTCTGCTCGTCTGCCTAGGCTTTTCATTGTGGTAGCCAACCCAGGAAAGAGTCCGGAGGTAGCCACAGGGTCTTTAGCTCCGGAATTTTCATACTCAAATGCATGGCTGGGAAGAATATAGCAATAGAATGAACACTCAAGGCTGTGTGTGTGCCAATGGCCAGCCATAATATAATTGATATCCCAAATATGACAGTTAACAACGCCATGAATGAGTTATGGTTGCTCTATGGTTGGAGGTATTTGCAATATTATGTTAACCTTCCAAGAGGGCTACTTTTCTGTCAGCAGTGGTGTTCTGGATTAACACATCTCCATCCTCACCCATTCTCCAAAAACATGAGCTACAAATAGAAGAATACATAATGAGGCTCGGCTGAGAGCCCAGAACTCCATTATCCTGTTGAAACATCTGAGCCCCAAGGAACCCTTTTCTTGTTGACAGCTCTGGCTCTCAGGTCAATGCTGTTAATTGCATAATGTTTAGTTACACAAGATGAAGAGGTTCAAGTGCTTGCAGTTTCTGCTAATGATACTTTAAAGGGTCTCAATGATTGGGACATTTCTTGGCCTGTAGTGAAAATTAATTTTTTTAAAGAAAGTAGAAAGTTATCAAAAAATGACTGGGTTTTAAAGCTTTTTATTTACACATTTTACTGTCATTATAGAGTTCATTAGTTCTATACAGTGTATAGTGGGTCAATGGACATGGGAGTGTCAAAGTTTGGCATGGGGGGCTTTGAGGGGCCATAAGGGTGGGGGGATGCATATCTTGCAATGGGGGGCATGAGAGGCTATAGGGGTGGATGAGGGGCATCTCTTGGCAGGAGGGACATGAGGGACCATAGTGGATGGGTGAGGTGCATCAATCTACATGGGGGCATGAGGAGCACCTTTTGAACTTACCTTTCAAAAGGGTCCATCCTGCAGACTACACTTCATGCCAACTCTGATAGGCCATGAACGACAACTCTTTGAAAAGCTGGCCCAACTCTATGAAAATTACAGAGGCCTAGAACATGCCAATCCCCTCAATGGAACTGGCCAGGTCAGGAATGGAGAATGCGGGCTCATGAATCAAACCAGGCTGCACACTTAAAAGGCATTTAAAGATCAGAACCCCGGGAATGGAGATGGGAATCCCAGAATTAGGTCCTGCCGCCATTTTTAAATGTCCATGAAGTCTTCCTGACTGCATGAAAATTCAGCCCTAAGAGGGCAGGCAGCCCCCCCAAATAATGTTCCAACAGAGTCCTGACTCCAAGATCCAACCAAAATAACCATCACTACCACCCCTCCCAGAAACATTTTGACACATTTAAAATCTGAAGTTATTTTTTTTAAATTAATTTACAGGATGTGGGCATCACTGGCTGGGCCAGCATTTATCGCCCACCCCTAATTGCCCTTGAGAAGGTGGTGGTGATCTGCCTTCTTCAACCACTGCAGTCCTGTACTGTAGATGCACCCATAGTGCTGTTAGGGTGGGGAGTTCCAGGATGTTTACCCAATGACAGTGAAGGAACTCTCCAAGTCAGAATGGTGAGTAACTTGGAGGAGAATTCCAGTTGGTGTTCCCATCAATCTGCTGCCCTTGTCCTTCTAGATGGTAGGGTCGTGGGTTTGCAAGGTACTGCCTAAGGAGGCCGGGGGATGGAATACAGAGTGGAGATATAGTAGGGGGTGATGCACAGCTAAATATAGAAGAGAAACTAAGTCAGTCTGGAAGGCAGAGCAAATATGAACCTGTTAAGGCACAAGGGAATAATGCAAAGCTGGATTGCATCTATTTTAATGCAAGGAGTCTCACAAGTAGGGCAGATAAATTGAGGGTGTTGATTTGCACATGGGAATATTATACCGTTGCCACCACAGAGACATGGTTGAGGGAAGGGCAGAACTGGCAGCTTAATGTTCCATGGTATAGAATCCTCAGGTGTGACGGGTCGGGAGGATGTATAAAAGAGGGGATGGCATTGCACTATTGATCAAGGAGTCAATTACTGCAGCAAAGAGGGATAATGTCTTAGAAGGCTTCTCAAATGAGGCCATATGGGTAGAACTTAAAATCAAAAAGCGGCAATCACTTTGCTGGGAGTGTACTATAGGCCTCAGGGGAGATACAGGAGCAGATATGTAGGCAAATCTCAGAACGGTGTAAAATAATAGGGTAATAATTGTAAGGGGATTTCAACTACCCCAATATTAACTGGGATAGTTTTACTGTGAAAGGCTTAGAGGGGAGTTCGTAAAGTGCATCCAGGAGAGCTTTTTGAGCCAGCATGTAGAAAGTCCCACAAAATGGGTGGTACAGTTCCTAATCTTAGGGAATGAAGCCACGCAAGTGGTAGAAGTCTCAGTGGGGGAGTATTTTGGGGATAGTGACCATGGGTTGGATTTTACCGTCGGCGAGTGGGGGCAGGGCCCACTTGCTGACATGTAAAATGATGCGCGCTGACATTGGGCAAAACTCCTGACATCACCACCTCCCATTTAAATTTTCAGGAAGCTGGAGGCGCAGCAAATCAGCTGTACGCTAGCCCACCTGTCAATGGCCAATTGAGGCCATTGACAGATCAATTAAAGTAATTAGTGGACCTTCCCGTCTAACCTTAACGTTGGCGGGCAGGCCAGGAGCCCCGGCGGGAAATAGAAAAACATGAAACCTCATCCATAGGTGGGATGAGGTTTCATGTAGGGTTTTAAAAATTTTAATAAAGTTTTTTTGAAAATTATGAATATGTCCCAACTTATGTGACATTGTCACATGAGGTGACATGTAAGGGAATTTTGTTTTTCTATTTTTAATATTTTTGAAAGTAGAGGCAGTCTCCCTAAGGCTGCACTTAGCCTCAGGGAGATGACTGCGCTCTTTTGTGCCCATGCGCTAAAGAACGCACTCTCGATTTTAGGTATTCCCCCCGCCTGCACAGGGTGCACACAGTGCTTCCCTGCGGACGTCATGCTGGGCGGGCCTTAATTGGCCCGCCCACATTAAATGGTGCCATGCCTCCGATCGGGGGCACTGTTCGGAAGCATGCCCACATGTGCCCGCCCATCAATATACCCCCCCTAAGGTGGGGGTGGGGTGGGGGGGGGAATTCAGCCCCATATCTCTGTAAGATTTAAGGTAGTTATGGAAAAGGACAAAGATGGGCCAGAAATAAATTGGGAGAATTGAGGGAAGGCTGATTTCAATATGATAAGACAGGATCTGCCCAAAGTGGAGTGGGAGCAGCTACTGGTAGAAAAGTCTACATCAGACCAGTGGAAGTCATTTGAAAAGGAAATAGTGAGAGTTCAGGGCCAACACAGTCCCATAAAGGTGAAGAGTAGGACCAATAAGTCCAGGGAACCCTGGATGTCAAGAGATATAGAGGATTGGATAAGGGAAAAAAGGAGGCTTATGGCAGATACAGAGGGCTGAAAACAGCAGAAGCCCTAAAGGAGTATAGAAAGTGTAGCAGAGTACTTAAAAAAGTAATTAGGAGGGTGGAGAAAGGGCATGAAAAAACACTGGTGGTCAAGATAAAGGAAAATCCCAAAGCATTTTATAAATATATTAAAGACAAGAGGATAACCAGGGAAAGAGTAGGTCCCATTATGGACCAAAGTGGCAACCTGTGTGTGGAGCTGGAGGATGTAGGTGAGGTTTTGAATTATCACTTTTGATCTGTGTTCACTGTGGAAAAGGACGATGTAAGTGTAGAAATCAGGGGAAGGGGCTGTGATATACTTGAACAAATTAGCTTTGAAAGGGAGGTGGTATTAGTAGTAATCCCCAAGCCCAGATGAGATGTATCCCAGGCTGCTATGTGAGGATAGGAAGGAGATTGCAAGGGCTCTGACATTAATTTTCAAACCCTCTCTGGCCATAGGAGAGGCACCAGAGGACTAGTGGACAGCAAATACATTACCATTATTCAAGAAGGGTAGTAGGGATATATGAGGTAATTAGAGGCGAGTGAGTCTAACATCAGTGGTAGGGAAACTATTGGAAAATATTTTGAGGGATAGTATTAATCTCCACTTGGAGATGCAGGGATCAATTGGGGATAGTTAGCATGGCTTTGTCAGGGGCAGATCATATCTAACAAATTTGATTGAATTTTTCGAGGAGGTGACTAGTTATGTAGATGAAGGTAGTGCAGTTGATATAGTCTACATGGACTTCAGGTTTTTGACAAGGTCCTACATGGAGAATGGTCAAGAAGGTAAGAGCCCATGGGATACTGGGCAATTTGGCAAATTGAATCCAAAATTAGCTGAGTGGCAGGAGGCAAAGGGTTGTTTTTGTGATTAGAAGCCTGTGACGAGTGGTGTATGGCAGGGATTGCTTGCTGTTTGTAGTGTGCATTAATGATTAAGACGTGAATATAGGAGGTATGATCAGTAAGTTTGCAGATGACATGAAAATTGGTGGTGTCGTAAGTAGTGAGGAGGAAAGCCTTAAATTACAGGAAGATATAGATGGACTGGTAAGATGGCAAACAGAATTTAATCCTGAGAATTGTGAAGTGGTGCATTTTGGGAGGGTTAACACAGCAAGGGGACACACAATGAATGGTAAGACCCTAGGAAGAACAGAGGGTCAGCGTGTACATGTCCATAGATCCCTGAAAGCAGCAGCACAGTAGATAAGGTGGTTAAGAAGGCATATGGGATACTTGCCTTTATTAGTCAAGGCATAGAATATAAGAGCAAGGAGGTTGTGCTGGAGCTGTATAAAATGCTAGTTAGGCCACAGCTGGAGTACTGTGTGCACCAAACTATAGAAAGGATGTGATTGCACTGGAGAGGGTGCAGAGGAAATTCACCAGGATGTTGCCTGGGCTGGAGCATTTCAGCTACAAAGAGAGACCGAATAGGCTAGGGTTGTTTTCCCTAAAGCAGAGAAGGCTGAGAGGGGACCTGTTAGAGGTATACAAAGTTATAAGGGGCACAGTAGGGGAGATAGGAAGAAACTTTTCCCCTTCATGAAGGTGTCAATAACCAGGGGGCATAGATTTAAGGAAAGGGGCAGGAGGTTTAGAGGGGATTTGAGGAAAAAATGTTTTACCCAGACAGTGGTTGGAATCTGGAACACACTGCCTGAGGGGGAGGTAGAGGCAGGAACCCTCACAACATTCAAGAAGTATTTAGATGTGTACTTGAAATGCCATAGCACACAAGGCCACAGGCCAAGTGCTGGAAAATTAGATTAGAATAGATAGGTGCTTGAGGGTCTCCATGGATACGATGGGCCGAAGGGCCTGTTTCTGTGCTGTCCAACCCCATGACTCTATGAGTCTTGGTGAATTCCTGCAGTGCATCTTGTGGATGGTGCACACTGCTATCACAGTGTGTCGGTGGTGGAGGGAGTGAATGTTTATTGATGTGGTGCCCATCAAGCAAGCTGCTTTGTCCCAGATGGTGTCAAGCTTCTTGAGTGCTGTGGGAGCTACACTCATCCAGGCAAATGGGGCATTTCCATCAAACTCCTGACTTGTGCCTTATAGATGGTGGACAGGCTTTGGGGAGTTAGGAGGTGAGCTACTCACCGCACTATTCCTAGTCCCTCATTTGCTCTTGCAGCCACAGTATTTACATGGCTAGTCCAGTTCAGTTTCTGGTCAATGGGAACCCCCAGGATGTTGATAGTGGGGGGGTTCAATGATGGTAATGCCATTGAATGTCAAAGGGTGATGTTTAGATTCTCTTATAGTCAATATTATGGCCAGAGAATTGTGAAGTACCTAACTGCTGTTCTTCAAGCTTAGCTTAAATATTATTGCAACAGACTAGAAGGCCAAAGGAAAAGCCTGAAAGTGAGTGTGGGACACAGGACTGAAGTGACACATGACAGAAATAATTTACTGCCACTTCTCTTCTGGGAATCCATGCCTTGATGAAGCTGTGTTCCTCTTTTTGGCATGACTTTGTTTGTCCCTTTTATCATCATTGTTAGCCTGTTAGCCTTTTCTCTTCTTGTGTTTGAATAAAAAAATCAACCATTTAACCATTTCCTGCTCACTTGGTCGAAACTTTTAAGATCTTGAGGGGTCTTGACAGGGTGGATGTGGAGAGGATGTTTCCTCTTGTGGGAGAATCTAGAACTAGGGGTCACTGTTTAAAAATAAGGGGTCGCCCATTTAAGACACAGATGAGGAGAATTTTTTTTCTCTCAGAGGGTTGTGAGTCTTTGAAACTCTCTTCCTGAAAAAATGGTGTAAGCAGAGTGCAGAGCTAGATAGATTTTTGATTGACAAGGGGGTGGAAGGTTACCAGGGGTAGGCAGGAATGTGGGGTTGAGGTTACATTCAGATCAGCCATGATCTTATTTAATGGTGGAGCCAGCTCAAAGCACCAGGTGGCCTACTCTTGCTCCTAATTCAATGTTCATATGCTTTTTCTTAAGCATTAAACAAACAATTCTCCTTTGTGTGTGCTTTCCCTTGATACCCACTTTTTTCTATTCCTTTCTAAATGCTATTCCTTTTTAATAATTTCCAGTTCCATAAAAAGTTACACCTGCAACATTAACAGGCCTGTTCCACCCACAGACGCTGACTGCTGGGCTTCCAGCATTTTCTGTTTTTGTTTGTCGAAACAGAACTGTTCAGTTATGAGGGACTGGCTTTAATAGTGGGCCAATTAATTTCACCAATGCCAGGTCTCTGCTGCTAATGAAGAGTTTTCAGATACTGACCCAGAGTAAAGTTACTGTAGCTCTGATCTAGAAGTTTTGCCTTTGCAATATAGTCTGCAATATACTAGTTTATTCTGAGTTGATTGGGTCCTTGGTTCAGAGTTCTAGGTGCATTTACAGCAACATTCACTGTAAAACAAAACATATTGTTTTGTACACAGCCATGATTCATGGTTAGGCCTCAGTTAAAAGTCTGTGTCCAGTTTTAGCCTCCTCACATTGTGGGGTATATAGAAAAAGGTGAAGTCTTTAAAGTTGGCAGGACTGGTAGAGAGAGCTGCTTCTAAAGCATACAGTATTCTAGGCTCATTAGTAGGGGCATAGAGTACAGGAGCAGGGAGGATATGATGAACTTATATAAGATACTGTTTAGACCTCAGCCTGAGTATTGTGTATAGTTCTGGACGCCACACTATAGGAAGGATGTGAACACATTGGAGAGAGTGCAGAAGAGGTTTCCAAGAATGGTTCCAGGGATAAAACACTTCAGTTATGAGGAAAGATTGGAGAAGTTAGGACTGTTTTCTTTGGAAAGGAGAAGGCTGAAGGGAGACTTGATAGAAGTTTTCTAAATCATGAGGACAGAGTAGATAAGGAGAAACTGTCCCTGCTTGTATATGGATTGAGAACCAGAGGGCACAATTATGAAGTGTATTGCAAAAGAAGCAAATGTGAGGCAAGAAAAACCTTTTTCACACAGCGAGTAGTTGGGGTTTGGAATGCACTGCCTGGAAGTGCGGTGAAGGCAGGTTCAATGGAGGCATTCAAGAGGGCATTGGATGATTATTTAAATAGAAGCAATGTGCAGGAGTATGGGGAAAAGGCAGGAGATTGGTGCTAAGTTAAAATGCTCACAGAGGCGGTGCAGACACAATGGGCCGAATGGCCTCCTTCTAAACTGTAACAATTCTGTGATTCTGTGAATAAATTCAATGACGCAGCTCCATTGCTTTCTGGGGAAGAGAATTCCACAGAGTAACGATCCTCCGAGATAAATCATTTCTCTTCATCTCCATCTTAAAAGGCAGGCCTCTTATTATTAAACTGTGTCCCCTAGTTTCCAGCCTCCCACACAAGAGGAAACATCCTCTGGGTAGCCACCCGATCCAGTCCTCTCAGGATTAGTCAGGTTTCAATAAGATCACCTCTCATGCTCCTGAACTCCAATTTGTATAAGCCGCACCTGTTCAACCTTTCTTCTTGAGATAAGCCCCTCACTCCAAGAACCTTTTCTGACCTGATTCCAATGCAATTATATATTTTTTCAAATAAGGAAATGAAAGCTATACACAGTACTCTAGATGTGGTTTCACCAAGGCCCTGTACAGCTGCAGTAAAACTTTCCTACTTTAAATATTCCATTCCCCTTGCAGTAAATGCCAACATTCCATTTGCCTTTCTAATCACTTGCTCTACCTGCGTACTGACTTATTATGATTCTCTGTATACTTTGGCGATCTGATCCAGGTTTCTTAAATAACGAAGGAACCAGAATGTGTTTAAGTGCAAGAGGGAATGTCAATTACAGCACCAGGCATACCTAAAAATGTGGCATCAACCTGGTCAAGCTATAACACAGGACTACTTCCATGCCAAACAGCATAAGCAGCAATTGTTAGACAGAGCTAAACGATCTCACAATCAACGGATCAGATCTAAGCTCTGCAGTCCAACCACATCTCGTTGTGAATGGTGGTGAATAATTAAACAACTCACTGAAGGAGGAGGCTCCATAAATATCCTCATCCTCAATGATGGAGGAGCACAGCACATCAATGCAAAAGGTAAGGCTGAAGTATCTACTACAATCTTCAGCCAGAAGTGCCAAGTGGATGATCTCGGCCTCCTCCGGAGGTCCCCAGCATCACAGATGTCAGTATTCAGCCAATTCCATTCACTCTACATGATATCAAGAAATGGCTGAAGGCACTTTTTACTGCAAAGGCTATGGGCCTTGACAATATTCCGGCAATAGTACTGAAGACTTGTGCCCTAGAACTTGCCACACCCCTAGCAAGCTGTTCCAGTACAGCTACAACACTGGCACCTACCCAGCTATGTGGAAAATTGCCCAAGTGTGTGCTGTACACAAAAAGCAGGACAAATCAAACCCAGCCAATTACTGTCCCATCAGTCTACTCTCCATCATCAGTAAAGCACTGGAAGGGATCATCAACAGGGCTATCAAGCGGCACTTGCTTAGCAATAACCTGCTCACTGACACCCAGTTTGGGTTCCGCCAGGGCCACTCAGCAAAATCCTGGAACTCCCTCCCTAACAGCACCATGGATTCACCTACAGCTCATACACTGCAGCACTTCACGAAGGCAGCTCACCACCACCTTCTCAAGGGCAACTAGGGATGGGCAATAAATGCTGGCCCAGCCAGCGAAGCCCACATCCCGTGAATGAATAAAAAAAAGAAAAGTGGATCAATTATTTCAAATGGATAGAGTAGAGAGGATCATGGGTCAACCCTATAAGTTATTTAATGAAAGAACTAGTTTAGATGATAGGAGGTTTTTCTTTTCCAAGAGAATAGTGGATCTGTGGAACAGATTGCTGGCTCGTGCAGTGATCATTGATTTGTCCGATTCCTTCAAGGAAGAGCTGAAGCTGTTTCTGGCTGGGGTGTCAGAGAGCCAGTGCAGACATGATGGGCCGAATGGCCTCCTTCTGCACCAGAACAATTCTGTGATTTTGTAAATCAGGGACAGGTAGTAGCAGAGGGAAATGGAAGGAACCCACCTAACACCTGGGCTATGAGAAGGCCAGGTTTCAGCAATTCTGTTGACAACAATTGGCTACTAACAGCAAGCAACTGTCTGAAATCTGGGCCCATGTTATAATAATATAATAGAGCTTTGCTGATCTCCAACGGTAATTCATTTAGTTCCTCAAAAAAAAGTAACACGCAGTCAAGGCACAGCAATCCAAATCAAAACCAATGCTCCTGCTGCCATCTAGTGGCTGAATATATGAATTATCAGTCATCGTTCTGTCCGGAATGCAGCACTCCCAATTTACCATCACAAATAATTTGTATTTTATGGCTGCAGTTAGTCTCAATCAGGGAATAAAATGAAAACATTTATCTTATAAACAAAAAGATGGTCAGCATATTTGAGCGTGGAACAACAGTGTAATTAATCAAAACACCCAAACAAGATTTTAAAAAGTCAACTGATATTCTTGTAATTGGCCCTGGAAATAAAAGCCCATAGCCTGCGCAACACAAAAACAGGCTATTCAGCTTAACTGGTCCACACTGGCGCTTGTGCTCCACACAAGCCACTTCCAACCCCTCTTAGTTTAACCCCATCAGAATATCTTTTTCTTTCTCCCTCTAGTTTCCCTTTAAATGCCCCATAAGACAGCTGCAGTACCTGAACAAGGACTTGAACCTAAGAGCCTCTGAGCTATCCAGTCTCTTCAAAATACTTTGCAAAGGTCGGCGAAAACAATTCTGTGGTCTAAAGGAATTTCTAAAATGGTTCCTCAGTATCTTTTAGAAAAGTTGTTTTGTTAAATTATTCCAGAAATTTATGTTTAGTGAATATGTTGTATGTTCTGCAGATGTACTAAAGGGGCATCACCATGTAGTAAAGGTCCTTATGGTAACCTTTGCTCTATTTAAATATCTAATGATTGTCTTACTGTACCTGCGATGATGTAATTGCATCCACATTCACAATCCTCCCTTCTTTTGGTCTCCCTGTCAGCACTAATGGCAATATGGCCCGCTCTCAGCTCTGAAATCACTGCTAAAATGTCGTGAGAACAGTCTTGGCATGTCCTTCCTTTCAATTTTTCCTCTATCTTTAGATAGAAGGGCAAACCCATATACCACCACTCTATAACAAAGCCCATTAGAACTCAGAACTCTATCTGTGTGCCAATCCATAGCCAAAATCATTTTATAACAATAGCTCAGCCATTGTATTAGCTATTGCTCGATTCAGGAGGCTGTTTGGTTTAATCCAATCACTTAGTAGTAATCCTGCCTCTGAGCCAAAAGGTCATGATTTCAATTCCCACTCTAGGACTTGAGCAGAGGAGATTTCTTCAGTGCCCTTGGTACCCTTTCTAATATTTATCCCTCCATCAACATCGGAGGAACAGATTATCTGGTCATTGTCACATTGCTATTTGTGGGAGTTTGCTGTGTGCAAATTGGATGTCATTACAAAGTGAAGCTGTTCTCCTCTTTGCATGACAACATGTTGGGTAAGGTCAGCTGTGATGGGTAACATCAGAACCCTTTGAGATTGCAGTGGGTAAAACAGAGTTGTGTTCTGGCACCAACACTCTTTGGCATATCCTTCTCCTTGCTGTTGTAATATGCCTTCAAGTCATCTACAGGGGGTGTCTCCTTACATACCAGAACTGACAGAAAGCTACTCAGCCTTGGTCACCTGAGATCTATGCCAAAGGTGCATCAAGTTCTCATCTGATGCACTTTACGCTTGCGATGCAGCACGAGCACTCCATACCTAGGAACACCTTCAGTGGCAAATGGACACACTCTTACACCCCTGTAGAGTGTTTGGTTTGGCCATCAGCATCAGGAAAACAAATGTCATGGTCCAAGGTGTTGCCATAGTGTCATCTATCACCATGGACAATGTGATGCCAGAAGTCATTGATAGCTTCACATATCTTGGCTCCACAATCACCAGCAATCTGTCACAAAAATTGCAGCTATTATGTCCAAGCTGAGTAAGATAGTGTGGGACAACGGCAATCTGACTAAGAACACCAAACTGTGAGTCTACCAAGTCCTCAACACACTCCTCTGCAGTGGTGAGACCTGGGGCAGGACAGGATTGTTTAGATCGTTTAGATAATATCACCAACTTTAACTTTAACACCTATGTGTTCTATTGTACTATTGTTGTTGACATCTTTTGATGATCTGCTTCTATCACTACTTGTTTGTCGCTACAACCACACCAACCCCCTCCACCTCTCTGTCTCTCTATCTCTCCGCCCCCCACACACACACCTTAAACCAGCTTATATTTCAGCTCTTTCCTGGACTCGAACTCAAGTTCTGTCGAAGGGTCATGAGGACTCGAAACGTCAACTCTTTTCTTCTCCGCCGATGCTGCCAGACCTGCTGAGTTTTTCCAGGTAATTCTGTTTTTGTACAGGATTGTTTAGGTTGGCGTGCAGGCGCAATAGGCAGGGCCAGGTACAGCCGGGTGCAGCCGGGGAATGGACCGCCTCCTGCAATCGGCCCCCGACCACGACTTCACGCCGACTGGCCAATTAACAGCCAGCCAGTGTGAAACACGTGCTGATATGATCAGCACTGCCTGGGGTGGGGGCGGGGGGAGGGCAAGTATTGAAGTCAGCGTGGATGCAGGGGATTGCTCACAGGAAGCTCCCTGAAGGCAGAGAGCTGCCTCAGGTAGATGAAGACTTCAAAAATATCAAAAAAAAATTTAAAACCAGAAAAAAATATCCACGCAACACAAACAGTCACCTGAGCATAGACATTATAAAAATCCTGCGCATAGATTTTTTTAAAAATTTAATTACCGAAACCTCATCCCGCCCTTGGATGCGGTTTCCTGAAAAATGCAAAGGCCACCTGGCTGATTCACCTGCCCGCCAAGTGTACCATTGGATGTGCAGCAAAGAAATCCCAGTCAATTGCGCTGTTAAGGGACTTAATTGCCCTCTTAATTGTCAGCGAGAGCGCTACTGAGTTTAGCGTGTGCCCGCTGACCGAAATATCGAACAAGTGCGTGATGACGCCAGGATGCTCGTCCAGCACCATCACGCATTACTTTATGCTCGAGCGGGTCAGGCGCCCGCCCGCTGAGCAAAAAACCCTGGCCCTGAACAACATCTGCTGGGCAGGAGAAAAGGCTGAACAGTTTCCACCTTCACTGTCTCAGACATATCCTCAGTATCTCTGGGCAGGACAGGGTCACAAATTTAGAGATCCTGGAGCACGCTAATCCCATCAGCATACACTCATTACTAATCACTCATCTGCGCCCACTCAACCAATTCATCGGATGGATAATGGCCATATGCCAAAGGCCTTCTGTATGGTGAGCTGGCCACTGGGTCATGATCTGCTGGGCATCCATACCTCCACTACACAGCAAATGAGATATGAAGATAGCAGACATTGACACTGACAACTGGGAGACAGTCGCTGACAGCCATGATCTCTGGAGACTGACTATTTGGAAGAGCATTGGAGGAAGCAAGCAAGCAGAAACAAAAAGCTGAGCTGACAGAGAAGAAGGCCCAGAGTAAACAGGCCAACAAAATCATGCACCTTCTCAGCCCACTGTCTTCCTCTGCAGCAAATGAGGCAGAGACTGCCATGCCAGAATGCAGCTCCTGAGCCACAGTGATGCTTAACACATAAATGTCCACCACAGAGCAAGCCATCATTAACAACAGTGGTTATACTACAAAAGTGTTTCATTGGTTGTAGTGTACATATGGATACTGTGTGGTCATGAAATGTGCCACATAAGTACAAGACTTTCATGTAATCTATGCTGGAACTTCAAAACAGCTCTGGTGAAGTTCTGTTCTGTTTTGTCGAAGGTGTCATCTTTTGGAAAGAATTTTAAGCCAAAGCCCTGTTTAGATATCCAAGTAAAATTTCATGACACTATTTAAAAAAGAGCAGGAGGTACACCCAACAATCCTCCCACAACTAAAAACCGATCAGCTGATAATTCGTTTGTTTTGCTGTTTGTGGGAACTCAGCATGTGTAAATTGACTGCTGTATTTGCTAAGGATGCTGACAGTCCTGAGGATATGAAAGGCTCTACATAAACGCAAGAAGTTTATTCATGTTCCCATACAAGAAAGAACTTGAATATTATAAAGCATTTTTCAAAGTTTCAGGAAGTTTCAAAACTGCTTTACAGCCAATGAATTACTTTTAAAGTGTGGTTATTACTGTTATGTTAACAAACACCAACAGCCACATCAAAGTCCCACAATCAGAATGACCATTGTTGCAAATGCTGGGTTATATAAAGTGGTTGTGTTTTAAACTTTCTCCTTTGATTCAAGGTAAAATGGAATAGTTTAGAGAAGGGAATGGGACCTCAAACGAGATCTGCCGTGGGACAAGCCCATCTGATCTCATACTGAGTCTGCCCAAAAACAAACCAATGTGACCTGCTTTTTATGGGGACAGAAATTCAAAATGAAACTTTAAGGTGCAAGTTTTAGCAGCTGGACACAAAGAGGGAAGCAGCTGACCTTGCTACATGCAGACACCGACTCTCAAGGTCAGTTAGGCTGAGAGATGTGGGGAAGAAGCTCCACACAGGTGCTACTATATCAGACAGAAGAAAGGGACTGCTTTTGGCTTTACCACCTAGGGCTGATGCTGATGAGGACTGAACCCCTGTTTTAAGAGGCAAGGATTGTGGCAAGTTAAGAACCATGGAGTCATCAAAGAGTACCTACTGAAAGTCCATTTGATTATGCTCAGAAGATTGAGTGAAGGGGAATTTGTATGAACACCAGAAGATTCATTCTGGTGGGGCAGGGAGAAGAGATCCTGCCAAACAAGGGACGAACTTGATCTTTTAATCACAAGGGTACAGTTCTGCTGAGAGTATGGTGTAATGTGGGGTTTTCAGCTGTGTTGAGAAGTTAATAGGTAATACTTTTCTGTTGTTTAGTGTATTAGTTGCCTAACAAGTAATGTTTAGTTGGATGTTGATTTTAGTTTGTTTGTTACAGTAAAAGTCTTAAACATGAAATCTTGTCATGTGACTACATGTAGGTCACTGGGAAATTCATGCATTTTTTAAAAGTTAACACACTCTATAGGGATCATAACACCATCATTTTTGCTTGAGAGTTAAATATTAACCAGGACACCTTCTTCACATAGTTCCATGAGATAGGACCTCAAGTAGTTCCGGATATGAGCTCAAACTAACATTCCATTCAAAAGGCAATAAACCAACACCATTTAAATGCTGCACTGAGGTGTCAGCCTCAATTACATGTTTAAATCCTAGAGTGACTCTTGAACCCACAGCCAGTTTGAGTTGGAGGCCACCACTAAGGCAAGGCTAAAGGGTGTAAAATTTCCTGTATGTTGTTAGCCCATAGATCCTTTGACTCGAGTATATCATATCAAAGCATCAAACTGCTTCTCATCCATGGAAAATATATGGAATTTCTGACTCAAACATAATACGTAACATGAAATGGACCAAAAATAAAGTAGGTCTTAATTGTTGATTTTAAGTGCTGAGCACAATAAATATAATCAACGCATTGAAATTGGTTTCTTTTTCTTTCAAAATATTGAAATATCTTAGAAATAATTGCAATGTTATAAGGAAGATCATTTCTTGTGTTCTGCTAAGTGTTTTCTATGGTTTTCACTTTGACTGTACTACTGAATGAACGTTTAAATAGGATGTGGTACAATGATTGGCAAAATGTTTATTTTTAACTCAAGCTAATAGAAATCCTGATGCAAGCACAATATCTCCAAGGCAATCCAGTTACATGGTTATCAAGATTTGACCGCCTCATAAGCTCAATTATAATGTGACATTTTGACTATTTTGCTGCTGATTTAAATGGATTCTGTATGTTACTGAGTTGTCCAATAATCATAAATATTATAGGCTATACGTGCAGAATATTGGAAAGGGTTGAGGCCCACAATGCAGAACAGCACTAAGGTTCAAAAGGAGTAGACATAAGTCAAGATAAATCAATTAGTGTTAGGTGATAGGCCTCCAGACCAGGTATATCAAACTCATTTTATGTGGTAGGCCTGATTTAACATCCTACCATTTGGCAATAACAAAAGTTATTTGGACACTCAGAGGTAGAAATGAGTTCACATTTCACCCATTTTTAAAGCGGTTCATAAGCAATTGCAATGTGTTTTCATTCCTGGGAGCAAGGTCCTGTAGCTAATCTGCGCTGTCAGCATGGCTGTCACCATATTCGGGCTCATTCTTTTCAGCCACCCTTGTTGGCTGCCTGAAATCAACTTTGATTTAAATACACAAAGAATGGTTCTGTTTCCAGACCCTCCTGCAAAACGGGTGAAAAACTGGATAAAGCTCTGGCTGGGGAACTTGAACAGCAGTCCTTAAAAGCACCGATAAGTATGTTGAAGAAATGGTAGGGCAAGTGTGCCTCTCCCAGCTCCATAGCATGGCCATGGGTCACTGTTGGCATAGTGAAGCAGCTAGTCAAATTTGATTCCCCGCACATTGTGTGAGCTTCCTCTGGAGGTGCAACAGGCAGCAGTAGCTTGCTTCGCTCAAGAAAATGAGGCCTGAGGCCTAATTTCGGATGAGCCTCAAGCTCCCACTACAAATTCTGAGACACCGAGTGAGTGACGAACAGTTGAGGTAAAACCGTCAAGCCTGGGATTCATTGTAGGGTTTGTTGCCCTGAGAGAGAAATCGAGGAAGCAAGCCTGCAGCTGGCAGCTGTGTCACAGGCTGCTCCCCACCTCTCTTGGACCGATAACAACAACAACATATATTTATAAAGCACCTTTAACATAATAAAGTGCCCCAAGGCACTTCACAGGAGCATTACAAAGCAAAGAATGACACTGAGCCACACGAGGAGCTATTAGCTCAGATGGCCAAACACTTGGTCTAGGAGGTAGATTTTAAGGAGCAACTTAGAGGAAAGTGAGTTAGAGAGATATAGCAAGGGAATTCCACAGCTTGGAGCCCAGGCAACTGAAAGTTTGGCCCACCAATGGTGGAACAATTATAATTGGGAATGCTCAAGAGGCCAGAATTAGATGAGCGCAGATATCCTGGAGAGTTGTGGGACTCTAGCAGATTACAGAGATAGGGAGGGGTGAGGCCATTTAGAGAGATGGTTGAGAATTTTAAAACCAAGACATTGCTTGACTGGGAGTGAATGTAGGTCAGCAAGCACAGGAGTGATAGGGGAATGAAACTTGTTGCAAGTTAAGACAGAGCCAACAGCACTTTGGATGATCTCAAGTTTACAGAGGGTACAATGTGGAAGTCCAGCCAGGATTGCATTGGAATAGTCAAATCGAGAGGTAACAAAAGCATGAATTATGCTTTCAGCAGCAGATGATCTGAAATAGGGGCAAAGTAGGGCAATGTTACTGAGGTGGAAATAGGTGGTCTTAGCTCTGCTAGAAATGCTGAGCACCATGCCACCACAGCTTTGAGATTCTGGGAAAGAATGAGTTACAATGCAATGAGTCTTAGCTTGGATCTCTTTTGTTGCTGTTGCTCCAGAGCAAATATTTTGTATTATCTCTTGAGTAAGATCAAAATGCTTTGAAATCAGACTCTTCAGATAACATTCAATGCTATTTTTGTCTATAATTCTTTTGCCTATTAATTCAATAGAGGCATTGCCCAATTTAAAGTAAACAGGTTGAATAAACGTGTAAACTGTTTCATTAAAATAGTAGATGAATAAATTTCAGATGAATGTATTAAATTTTCACAAATTTTCTAAGAGCCTAATATCAAGTGTACGTATGGTCATTGCTGACTGCAGCCTTCCCTCTTAATAAGGTCACTGAAGTCTGAACAAGATGGGGCATAAATTTGTACTGGGCGGTGACATTAAACTAATTGGGAGCTGGTTTTTCACTACTCACATTGTTTGCATGCAGGCCACTTCTAATCATAGTTCAAAACCATAAAGCACAGAAACAAGAGAGGACTCTCAAATCCCTGTTAGTAATGGCTTGGCAGAAAGTAGGTTTTGTGCCCATGGTTCCCTGCTGGGAGAGAAAAAGAAAATGAGATTGAGGGAATTACTGCAGTTGGCTGTCACTCATCTCCCAACAGCCCATTGTAGGTAGGAGGCCTGAGCATGTGTCACACACCTCTCTTTTAACTCAAAATGATATATGTCACAAAGATGAAAGCATGAGGGGGGAAAATATTTTAAAAAAGTGCTAATAAAAAATGAATATATGGACTACAGAGTTTAGATTTCTGTTAAATCTGTTTTTAATGGATACCCCTTAAAAGCTTTTGACACATTGTACAGTATATAGCTGCACTGAGCCACTATTCGGGGACAGCAGTTTCTTTTGATGTGATTTTATTACAGTCATAAAAGTCAAAGACCCCACTGGAGATTAAGAAAGAACGTCCCCATGTGATCTTAGGTCTGAAATTTCTCTTTAATATCCGATTCATTTTCAGAAACCTTTTAGCCAGACTGAGATGAAGTCTCTGTCTATAACTCAAGCAAAGCAGCGGCACATATTAATGGTCAGCTCAGTGATTGGATACATGTGAAGTCTAGTGTTAGGCAAGGATGCATATTATTACAGTCACTTTTCATTATACATGCAGACAAGATACTACCATCTAGTAAATTAGGCGTGAAGCCTTAAATAATAAATACTGTAGTCCAGAATTTAGCCTAATGCAATGATACCATGTTAGTGGCACACAATCAGAATGAGTTATACCAGCCAGAAGAAAGTTAATAAATATATTCGTGCAGAGTGAGCAAATAAGTGTGGGAATCAGCTAAAATCTTGAGAAAGGCAGTTAAAGTTGCAGACATTTGGTCCGTCAAGTACAACATTTGCAGAAGATGGACAAGATATGGAGATACAGTTTTAGCCTGCTATCTCAATTGCTTGTTAGGGGAGTCTCATAAAGAATCCCACGGCACTATTTCAAAGAACAGGACAGTTCTCCCCAGTGCCTCAGACAATGTTTATCCTGCACTAAAAATAGATTATATGGTCATTATCATATTGTTGTTTGTGGGACCTTGCTGTGTGAAAATTGGCTACCACATTTCCTACATTACAACAGTGACTATACCCTTCAAAAGCAGTTAATTGGCTTTATTGCACTTAGGATGTCATGAGGCCATGAAAGACACTATAAAAATGCAAGTTTAATCTTTTTTTAAATCTTTGAGTATTTCAATGCCCAAGATTCCAGTTATCTCATGCACTCCATTGTGAGAAACCACGGGAGTCATATTTAATGCATAGGACTTAAAGGCTGCAATGATGTGATTTAACCAGATTTGGGGGTGGGTGTGGGGGGTGTGGGGGAGGGTGGGCGGGGGGAACACTTCTTTGAGATGAATGCTTCACAGTGTTCACCTGATTAAGAAATAGAGAATAAGGGGCTGGGTTTTATGGGAGGACATGATTGCTCACGCCCTACCCCCCAATCTCCTTGTTGGAAGAGTTGGACTGCAAAAACGCACCTAAATTTCTGATTGGTTGGCAGCTGTAGCAGTCTCAGCAGCACCAGAACTCGATACTGGGTGCTGATGAGACTGCAAGCAGTTCCACCGAGAACTTTGATGGATCCCAGAGCTTGGTAAGTCCCTTGCCTTTAAAGTGGGCAGAGATTGAGCAATCTAGGGAGGGGGGCGCAGGGGGCTGTTGGCGGGTTTTGGAGGCCAGGCAGGGAGGAACAAAGTAACATCTGCGGGAGGTTGCCCCCAGTGAACACAGGGCAACCCTGAAGGACATCCTATAAGACCATAAGACCATAAGACGTAGGAGTAGAAGTAGACCATTCGGCCCATTGAGTCTGCTCCACCAATCAACAAGATCATGGCTGACCTGATAATCCTCAACTCCACTTTCCTACCTTTTCCCTATAACCCTTGATTCCTTTACTGATGAAAAATCTGCTTATCTCAGCTGTGAATATACTTAACGATCTGCCTCTACAGCCCTCTGCGGTAAAGAATTCCACAGGTTGACCACCCTCTGAGAGAAGAAATTCCTCCTCATATCTGTCTTAAATGGGTGACCCCTTACTCTGAGATTATGCCCAATGGTCCTAGACTCTCCCACAAGAGGAAACAACCTCTCAGCATCTACCCTGTCAAGCCCCCTAAGAATCTTGTATGTTTCAATAAGGTCACCTCTCATTCTTCTAAACTCCAATGAGTACAGGCCCAACCTACTCAATCTCTCCTCATAAGAAAATCCTTCCAAACCTGGGATCAACTTAGCAAAGCTTCTCTGGACTGCCTCCAACGCCAGTATATCATTCCTTAGATAAGGGGGCCAAAACTATTCACAGTATTCTAGGTGTGGTCTAACTAGTGCCTTGTACAGTTTTAGCAAGACTTCCTATTTTTATACCCTATTCCCTGTGTCGTACCTTATTGAACGCCTTTTCAAAATCCAAATATATTACATCTACTGGTTCCTCTTTATCTATCCTGCTTAATACTCCCTCAAAGAATTCTAATAAATTTGTCAGGCATGATTTCCCCTTCATGAAGCCATGCTGACTCTGCTTGATTATATTATGCATTTCTAAATTCTCTACTATTACATCCTTTATAACAGACTTCAATATTTTCCTAATGACAGATGTTAAGCTAACTGCTTTTTGTCTCCCTCCCTTTTTGAAAAAGGGTGTTACATTGGCAGTTTTCCAATCCTCTGGGACCTTTCTAGAAGAAAAGTGTATCCACCATTTGTGTAGTTACTTCCTTTAATATCCTAGGATGCAACCCTTCAGGTCCAGAGGATTTATCGGCCTTTAGCCCCATTCGTTTCCCTAGTACTTTTTCTCTCATGATAATTATTGTATTTATTTCCTCCATCCCTTTTTCCCTTTGATTATTTAGTATTCTTAAAATGCTATTAGTGTCTTCTACCGTGAAGACTGATGCAAAGTATTTATTCAACTTCTCTGCCATTTCCTTGTTCCCCATTATTATTTCCACAGTCTCATTCTCTAAGGAGCCCATGTTCACTTCGTCTTCTCTCTTCCTTTTATATATTTAAAGAAGCTCTTACTGTCTGTTTTTATATTACTTGCTAGTTTACCGTCAAAGTTTATTTTCTCCCTTTGTTTTGATCATCTTTTGTTGGTTTTTGAAACTTTCCCAATCCTTACCACTAATCTTTGCCATATTGTATGTTTTTTTCTTTCCATTTGATACTTCCTTTAACTTCTTTGGTTGACCATGGTTGGTTTATCCTCTTTCTAGAATCCTTCTTTCTCACTGGGATATACCTTTGTTGTGAGTCATGAATTGTTTTCTTAAATGTCTGCCATTGTTCATCAACCATCTTTTCTGCTAAACTCCTCTCCCAGTCCATTCCAGCCAACTCTTCCCTCATTCCTTCATAATTACCCTTATTTAAGTTTAGCACAGTTGTTTCTGACCCAAGTTTCTCACTCTCAAACTGAATGCTAAATTCTACCATGTTATGGTCACTGTTTCCTGGGGGATCTTTTATTTCGAGATCATTTATTTAGTCCCCTTCTTCCTTCCAGCTTTTTACAACTTGTGTTTAAAAAACAACTTGTCTACTCCTGTCCGCCTGCCGACGCCAACCACATTATGGTATGGGCAGCATAATATTTGGGTCAACTGGCTTGGTAGCAAGCTCAATTGACCATTAATTATTAATGTAAAAATTTATGGGGACAGCTCAGGGTGGGCGGGAAGATACTTTACGTATACTATGTGACACCTCCCAAAAAAACATGCCCATTTGGGGAGAACGTAAAATCCAGCCCAAGATTCACAATCTTTAAAAAAGGAATGATTTGCATTTATGTAGTGCCTTTCATGATTTTAAGACATCCCAAAGCATTTTACAGCCAACGAAGTACGTTTGAAGTGCCATCAAAATACAGCAGTCAGCTTCCACACAGCAAAGTCTCACAAACAACAATGAGATAATGACTAGATCATTTGTTTTAGTGATGTTGGTTGAGGAATAAATATTGGTTATGATACCAAGGAGAAATCCCCTGTTCTTCTTCGAAGGGAAGAAGCTGTAGTAGTAGTGTCTGGTACATGAGGGCTAATGTGGGACTGAGAACAATGTTGCCCACACAGTGATGTGAGAAGGAACTTGATCCAGAGCCAGTCTAGATATGGATAAAACCTAGCATGGAGTCAGCTCCATACCTTCTAATGTATATAATTATATATCACTAATAATGACTTGCTGTTGATATACTCCAGACTTCAAAGCCTGCTTCATGATGTCCAAACCAGGATTCTTCAGAAGCCATGGAATCTCTTACACTCTCTGTGAAACCAGACAAATACTCCAACAGTGCTGCATTCCCTTGGTACTACACTGAACTGTCAGTATGGAGCTTATGCTTATTTTTTTGGAGAGCAACTTGAACCCACCACCATCTGACTCAGAGTTACCACTAAACCAAGGCAGCCACCTTATATTCAGCTTCCACTAGACATTGATCCTATAAAACAACTCTCGGTTAGAGTTTTTAGTCAGGGAGCCGGTTAAACTAGCCAAGGGGGAAATTGAGCAACAAAACACAAGAAAATGGCATATTTGCTGCAAGAGAAGTTAAACTCTGGCATTTGTTTCCACCTACTGTATTATAGTGATCAGCTAGAGTCAGAGGCAGATTTCCATGGCAGACGGAAGCCTCTCTACCCTCCCTACAATTTCTTCAAGGATATGCAAGGCGGCCATAGTACTGCATGTGGAACTATACTTTGCTGTGAGTTAATCAACACCATCAGGAGAGCAAGGAAGAAAAATCAGTTTGAAGGGGAAAATTGTTTTAAGATAGATTGTTCAGCCAGGGTCACAATATGATTTTTTTTTTTGTTGTTATGTTAATACATAAAATCAACAGCAACCTGCATTTATACAGCACCTTTAACCTCATAAATTGTCCCAAGTTACTTCACAGGAGCATTATCAAACAGAATTTGACACTGAGCTGCAAAAAGACAAACATTCAAAGGACCCGTCATAGAAATCACTGCAAGTTTAGTAGGCCTAAGGCTCCTTTAAATCTTATTTAATGCTTAACAAAATAAAACTTGTACCCCGACAGTTAATTCTTTCTTTTCAATGTTAATCTCTTCACCATTATGACTGTGTTTTTCTTTGCGATTGCAGTTATAAATCAGTTCATTTCATGATATCTTAATATATAATTTACCTTCTTAATCAAATTCAAACCACCATTATAAGTCCTGACATCGCAGCATGCAGAAAATAATTCCACCATATATATTGCATCAGGATGCCTGAAGTGTTTAGACTCAGCTTCCATTAACCAATAAAGAGACAATTTCTCAGTGATGAATTTGTATGATTTAATACTGGCACTAAGAATATTGCATCATCATGGTCAAGTCCAATCACATTTATCCCAGAATATTATCAGAAAAATGACAAATTCATGTAGATATCTTTGGTATTTTATTGTTCCATAGAAGGAATTGGCAGTTATGTCCCACCTTTTTCCTGCTTATTGACTCAAAGATGGTCAGGTTTTCAAGCAGAGACAATATATCAACCCATGGTACTGGATTACAGACCAGTGATAAATCATGGGATACAGTTTGAAAGTATGAAACATGAATAATGTGCATAGCCTGGAATAGCTTTAACTTCAAAACCTGGTCAATAATGGAGTAAGCTTTTTCTCAATACATTGAAAGCAACAGCAGTGGTATCAAATCTGATGGAGTAATAGCACAACCATAACTGTATTTCTTCAACATGTTATCACATGATGTAGAGAATTGTGTTTATGACCAAACTGATGGCAAGTATCATTTTAAAATCGGACTTTTTTAAAGTTCTTTCTCTATTTTTCTCTTTTTTTCCTTCTTTCTCCTGAAGGGGCTATGTCATTCCTGAGTACAGGTCCACAAGCGACCATAGTATTTTACCCAGCTGTATCTTAACAGTGGGTTATTCAATAGGGGGAGGCACCATGGTTGAGCCAGATCTGGTCTATAGAGGTATTGATTTCTAATAGATATTATGTTAACCAACTCCTTGTAAAAAATTAACACAATTTCTACATTTAGCTATTATTTCGTAGTTAACTTCTTGTTACTTCTTTTTTTTATTTTTAATGCGAGTTAACTGGCTTTATGTTTTAATATTATCATGAAGAACATTGCATTACAATCAGCAAAGGCCTCGGCTTCATCCCAACATGCCCCCATTTCAATGAATTGCAGGCTCAGCATGACACTAAACTCTTCTTCCATCACCTTCACCTCAATGCCCACTTTTTTGGCCAGGAACAATCCCGCAACATAACGGACACTTCTGTCTTCAAAATTCCCATTCCACTTGGATCCCTCCCTCAGGCCTCTTATCCTCTCCAGATCTTTTCATTGGGAACCACTGGTGTGACGTCAGCCATCTCAATCTCTCTGCTCCTCTCACTCACTGTAACCTATCTCTCTCTGAACATCCAGCACTTCATTCTCCCTGGTCCAACCCTGATATCATCATTAAACCTGCTGGCAAATCTATTGTGTTTTGGCAAACAGGCATTTACCTTGCAGAGGCCAAATACCAACTCCCTGAGATCTCCTTCTTCCTTCCCCTGGACCATATGTTCTCACCATCGAACAGAAAGCCACCATTTAAGACTGTCACTGACCTCACTTCCTCTGGATACCTCCTTTCAAACTCATACAAAAGCAAAATACAGTGGCTGCTATAAATCTGAAATAAAAACAGAATTTGCTGGAAATACTCAAAAGGTCTGGCAGTATCTGTGGAGAGAGAAACAGAGCTACTGAGATAAATTTTGCCCTTGGTGGTCATGCGGACCCCACCAGCTCGGCAGCAGGCGGACAGCCGACCCCTGCCACCAAAATGGGGCCGGTCGCCAGGGGCCAGGGAGGGAATCCCCAGCTGTCAAAGTGCGCTCTTTCGTGCATGTACGTAAAAGAGTGCACTGCTCCCAGAGGCTAAGTGCCATCTCAGGGAGATTAGTGACAGTGTCAAAAATGTAAAAAATAGAGAAATAAAAATATTATTAACATGTTCCCCCTTATGTGACAATGTCACACGAGATGGGACATGTTAATAAATATCATGTTACATTTATTAAAGTTTTTAAAAAGAAACATGAAACCTCATCCCGCCAGTGGATAAGGTTTAATGTATTATCAGAAGCCCGCTGAGGCTCCTGGCCTGCCTGCCAACCTTAAGGGTGGACGGGCAGGGACTTTATTTGGGTTAATTATCCTGTCAATGGCCTCAGTTGGCCATTGACAGGTCGGCGGGCAGACAGCTGATTTCGCTGTCCATCTGCCTTCCTGAAAATTTAAAGGGACGGGGATGATGTCGGGTGTTCCTCCCAACGTCATCCCACATCATTTTCCCATTGGCGAGTGGGCCCTGCCCCCAAATCGCCAATGGGAAAATTCTGGCAACTGTTTCAGGTCAAACCTCTTTCATTATAACTTGGGTCATTAACCTGAAACACATAGCTCCCCAACATCACACCATTTGTATCTACCTCATTCCTAACATTCACAAATAGGACTGCCCTGCCAACAATTCAGCCTATTCTTGTCTGCCCCCATGGAATTCATTTCTTCCTATTTCAAATCTATTCCCCCCCCCCACCGCCCGCCCTCTTGGCCAGTCTCTCCTGAACTCTATCTATGACTCTTTAGACATCCCTCCATCACTTTAGCAGTTTCCAGTTTCCTGACCCTAACCATCCTCTTTTCACCCTGAACATCCAATACTTTTACACCTCCATCCCCCACCAGGACAGCTTGATAGCCGTCTGCTTCTTCCTTGTTTAGAGGCTGAACCAGTCTCCATCCATCACAACTCTCCTCCACCTAACTGAACTGACTCTTACATTGAACAACTTCACCTTTGACTCCTCACAAATAAAAGGTCATACCATGGACCCTTTGATATCTACCTTTTGTGCGATATTATATTCTCCAGTTCTACGCAGGTCTCCTCCCTCACATCTTTTTCCAATTCATTAATGACTGCATCGATGTCATTTCCTGCTCTTGCCTCAAGCTGAAAAATGTCATCAACTTTGTTTCAAATTTTCAACCCGTCCTCACTTTCACATGGTCCATCTCTGACTCTTCCCTTCCCTTCCTCAAAGTCCCTATCGCCATTTCTTGGAAGAGGCTACCAACCATTATCTGCTGTAAGCCCACTGATTTCCACTTAGATTTCTTTCCTTCCACCCCGCTTCCTGTCAGGACAGTATGCCATTCGCCAGTTTTTCCATTTCTGTTGATCTGTTTTGATGATGTTATCTTACACATAAGTGTTTCTGATATATTTTTGTTTTCCTGAATTAAGGGTTACCTTCTGCTGTGGTTAACAGGTCCATTACATTTCCCACACTTCCGGTCTCACTCCGCCCCACCCTCCCAGAACAATGATATGGCTCCTCTTGCCCTCATCTTCCACCCCAGCAGCCTCCTCATTCAACAGATCAACCAATGAGAACATTTTACTAAGATGAGAGGAGGCTAGTAAGGGGGGAACAAAACAATTTTGGCAAGGGGAGCATAAAAGAAAAGTTAAAGAAAAGCATTGTGAAGACATTGTGAAGAAGGTTACTTAAGAAGTGAGTTGCAGACGGCAGGAGAATAATACTTGCAAGTTGGTCTCCATTGTTGTAGCAGAGGTGGCGAAGGACATTCATTAACCAGAACCAAGGAAGCACAGAGTGAGCAGATTATTGAAATAAATTGGAGAAATCTATGGGAATTACAGAATGTGGTCAAAGTGGTGGTGGTGATGGAGTAACAGGTGTGGGAAAAGACCCAAAGGCCAGAGTGGTAGTTTAGCTGGCGTTTATGAAGAGTGGAGGCAGTGAGGCTGCAGAGATGAGCATTTCAAGTTGATGAAGCTGTTAATGAAACTTTCAGCAGATATGACATGAGGGGACAACATCACCTCATTATAATATCTAGTCACTGTGGTATAAGGGTCTGGCATAGAAAGAGTTAACATGGGACCGGGTACAGTACTGCCCACACTGCAATGTAAAGGAACACATGACCCAAGTCTAAAGGGAAGCCTTGTACTGGACAGAGACATGAGTAGAGGCAAGCATAAAGACAGCTCCTAGCCTGGATTTTATCCTGTTTCTATATATATAGTTGCAAGTCATTAATAAGCACTTACTGTTAAATTATACAAGACTCAGAACCTCTTTATGAGACCTACCAAACTACTCACAACATCTTACAACATGGTGACAGCTATTGGAACAACCTATAACCTCACAAAAGCTGGAGAAGAATTTCAAAACCTAGAAGATTGAAAAAGCAGCGTTCTGACCTGACTAAAACCACCAGAAGTGAAGGCATAAAAGGGGATCACCAGAGAAAAGCTCCAAAGAAGGATTGGGAAGCAGGAGGCAGAAATAAAACTTCACGCTGCAGCAGAAGACTCCATTGAATCCCGTGGAAGTCCAGCTTCAATACCCAAACAGTCCAGGGTCAGAAAATTTAGTGGGGTAAGCTAAATAACTTAAGTTCTTGGCCAGAATGAGTTTAGAAAGTTTTTAAGTCAGCAGCAGTCATTATTTTCATTTGGAAATGTAACACAAATAGACCAAGTCCCGAGTTTGCACCTTCTTTTAAATTTGTTTACAGGATGTGGGCGTCGCTGGCCAGGCCAACATATATTGCCCATCCTTACTTGTCCTTGAGAAGGTTGTGGTGAGCTGCCTTCTGGACCGCTGCAGTCCACATAGTATGGATACACCCACAGTGCTGTTAGGGAGGGAATTCCATGAGTATGACTATGTCAGGCTGTTCCTTGACTAGTCTGTGAGACAGCTCTCTCAATTTTCACACAAGCTCTCAGATATTAGTAAGGAGGACTTTGCAGGGTCAACAGGGCTGGGTTTGCCATTGTCGTTTCCAGTGCCTAGGTCAGTGCCAGGAGTCTGTCTGGTTTCATTCCTTTTTTTTTACTTTTTTTTGGCAGTTTGACAAAACTGAGTGACTTGCTAGGTCATTTCAGAGGGCAGTTAGGAGTCAACCACATTGCTGTAGAACTGGAGTTATATGTAGGCCAGACCAGGGAAGGATGGCAGATTTCCTTCCCTAAAGGACATTAGTCCTTAGATTAGATGGTTTTTCACAACAATCGACAATGGTTTCATGGTCATCATTAGACTTTTAATTCCAGGTTTTTTATTGAATTCAAAATCCACCATCTGCCATGGTGGGATTCAAACCCCACATCCCCTTGAATCTCTGGAATACCAGTCCAGTGAAAATACCACTACACCACCACATCCCCCATGTGGCGCACAAGCTCGCGCTGATCGAAAAAAATATATAATTAAACAAATGACTGTCAGTTTAAAAACCCAGCAAAGCTGAGAATCGACACTTTCATGACCCAACAATATTTTGATACTGTGGGGAAGACTTAAAAGATGTCAAACCAGTGAGTCACTGCTGAAAAATTAAAACACAGAACTTGTGACATTTATCACTGCGGGAGCCCACCAAAACTAACAAGCACAGGGAACCTCATTGAAAAGAAGCCTATGGCAGTGCCATCTTGGATTTCCTAACAGCATTTAAAGCAATGCAGATTTTTAATTTTAAATGATCTTAGATCAGAAATCTACCTTACCAGACTAGTTTGGACTCATCCAAAACCCTGACTAGTCACAAAATTAGGGATGTTGGAGAAAGAGATTTCTTAGATACATGATTGCTTCAGTTCTAAACAAGAAGACAGAAGCTGAATGGGTTAACACACAACTTTATTCGGTAGGTCCAATTGTCAATGATACAATAGCTAGATAAGGAATCAATGAATCCTCAGCAAAATTTGACAAAGTTTTAAAATTATTTGGTAAATATTTCAATGTGAGCAAAAACAAGATCATTGAAAAAGCAAAGTTTAACAAACATATCCAACAGGAGAAACTGTTGCCTCCTTCTTTAATGAGCTGTATAGAATGGCTGAAGGCTGTGACTATGGTGACCTGAAATCAGAGCCAACCAGGGACAGAATTGTTGATGGAGTGGTGGACAATGCATTCTCAGACATGCTTCAAGCAAAAGAAGATTTGACCCTTGAAGAAGCTATTCAGATTGGTCAGGCAATCCAAAATCCATTTATAGCACAAATCCATCTTAAGGGACAAAAGCAAGCTATGGTACAGTGCAACCCCCACTGTTCACTTAGTAAATCAGCAGAGAAGCAGGTACACTCCAGGCTAAGGAAGCACTATCCTAACTGACCACTGAGGGTGGACAACAGTGCCAATGCTGTGCAGCCAAGCGACCCCACAACATAATCAATGTCCAGCGGTCTCAGCACAGTGTTGAAATTGCAACCATATAAGACACTTGGGAAAGCTATGCAAAGCTAACACAAGCAGACACAAAGATAATCCCAAGATGTTTCACAATGTCGAGGTACATTGCCAAGAAGAAGCACAACCCTGCTTGAATACTGCTGAAAAAGAGATTTGTCTAAGCTTTTCATTTTGCGCTCATCAGGACACTCACAAAAATTCCAATATAGGGGGAAAACGATCATTTATCCTATATGCGAAGAGAGTGCTGTTTGGTTGGCAAGTGGCATTGCTATAGCGAATACATTGATGGTGACTGACAGTTAACTGCCGAGCATTGTTTGAGCTGGGACTGAGTTCCTTGTGGATCATTTTGCTAGTGCTGTTGCTGGGGTCGGGGGTGGAGGGGGGGGATGTGCGGGGGGGACTTTAAACTAACTCAGCAGGAGTGTGGGAACCAGGAGGGAATGTTAGAAAGTAATACTAGGGTACACGGAAAGTTGGGAGAAGCAGATAGCACTAAAATAGAGAATAGTAAGTTAATAGATGGAGGCGGAGTAAGGAAGCAAGTAATGAAGTGCATGTATGTGAATACAGGGAGTATAATTGATAAAATTGGGGAGCTACAGGCACAGATTGCCTTGTGGGATTATGATGTTGTAGCAATGATGGGGACCTACTTAAGGAAGGGCAGATCTGGGCATTAAATATTCCTGGTTATAAGGTGTTCAGGAAAGGGAAAAAAGGAGGAGGGGTGGTGTTTTTGGTTAAGGAGAGTATTGCAGCATTGGGGAAAGAGGATTTGTCAGAGGATTCAAGAACAGGATCGATTTGGCGAGAGCTAAGGAATAAAAAGGGTACAAATACATTGCACCATGTAATATATAGACCACCAGCTAGTGGGAAGGAGATAGAGAAACAAATCTGCAAGGAACTTACAGAGAGGTGTGAAGATCATTGTATAGTTATAATGGGGTAGTTCAATGACCCATAAATAGGCTGGGATAGTGGTAGTGTAAGGGGCAGTGAGGGACAAGCCTTCCTAGGTTGTGTTCAGGAGAATTTCCTACAGCAGTATGTGTCCAGTCCAACAAGAAAGGAGGCACTGCTAGACCTGGTTCTTGGGAATGAGGTGAGCCAAGTAGATCAAGTGACTGGCAGCTAACATAAAAGGAAATCCCAAAGTATTCTATAAGCACATCAATAGTAAAATTGTGGTAAAAGGAGGAGTAGGGCCTATTAGGGACCAAAATGGGGATTTACACATAGAGGCAAGAGGCATGGCTGAGGTGTTAAATGAATACTTTGTATCTGTCTTTACCTACGAGGCAGATGCTGTCCAGGCCATGGTGACAGAGGAGGAAACTCAGTCACTAGAAGGGTTTAAAATTGATAAGGAGGAGGTATTGTATAATCTGTCGGTACTTAAAGTTGATAAAGCACCAGGAACGAATGAGATGCATCCAAGAATATTGAAGAAAGTGAGAATGGAAATTGCAGAGGCACTGGCAATATCTTTAAAAGTTCCCTGGATTCGGGGAGGTGCTCGAGCACTGGAGAATTGCAAACATTTCACCCTTGTTCAAAAAAGGTTGCAAAGATCTGCCTTTCAATCACAGATCAGTCAGTTTAACTTTGGTGGTGGGGAAAGTTATAGAAAAAAATATTTAATAGAATTAATAGTCACGTGGAAAAATGTGGATTGATTTGGAAGAGTCAGCATGGATTTGTTAAAGGAAAATCATGTCTAACTCACTTGCTGGAGTTTTTTGAAGAGGTAACAGAGAAGTTAATGAGGGCAAGGTCATTGATGAGGTGTAAATGGACTTCCAAAAGGCATTCGATACAGTGCCACACAACAGACATGTGAGGAAAGTTATAGGTCATGGAATAAAAGGGACAGTGGTAACGTGGATATAAAATTGGCTGATGGATAGGTAGCAGAGAGTAATGGTTAATGGATATTTTTCAGGCTGGAAGAAGGTTTGTAGTGCAGTTCCCCAGGAGTTAGTATTGGGACCCTTGTTTTTCCTGATACATATAAATTTTTTAGATCTTGTGTGCAGGGGACAATTCCAAGGTTTGCGGATGCCACAAAACTTGGGAGACTTGTAAACTGTGAGGACAGTGTAGAACTTCAAAAGGACATTGACACATTTTTGGAGTGGGCAGATAGGTGGCAGATGAAGTTCAGTGAGGAGAAGTGTGAGGTAATACACTTCGGTATAACTAATTTAAAATAATTTTATACTGTATAAAATAAAGGATACTATCCTAAAGGGTGTGCGGGAGCAGAAAAACCTGGCGTATATGTTAATAAGTCATTAAAGGTGGCAGGACAAGTAGAGAGAACTGTTACTAAAGCATACAATATTCTAGGTTTCATTAATAGGGGCATTGAGTACAAGAGCAGGGAGGTTATGATGAATTTACATAAGACCCTGATTAGAGCTCAGCTGGAGTACTGTGTACAGCTCTGGGCGCCACACTATAGGAAGGATGTGAACACATTGGAGACAGTGCAGAAGTGGTTTACGAGAATGAATAGCTGGATGAGACACTTCAGTTATGAGGAAAGGTTGGAGAAGTTAGGATGGTTTTCCTTGGGGAGGAGAAGGCAAAGAGGAGACTTGATAGAACTTTTCAAAATCATGAGGGGTCTGGACAGAGTAGATAGGGAGAAACTGTTCCCACTCGTAAACAGATCAAGAACCTGAGAGCACAGTTTTAAAGTGTTTTGTAAAAAAAGCAAATGTGAGGTGAGAAAAAACTTTCACACAGCGAATAGTTAGGGTTTGGAATGCACTGCCTGGATATATGGTGGAGGCAGGTTCAAGTGAAGCACTCAAGAGAGCATTGGATGATTATTTAAATAGAAACAATGTGCGGGGTTACGGGGAAGAGGCAGGAGATTAGCACTAAGTTAAAATGTTCAGAGAGCCAATGCAGACATGATGGGCCAAAAGGCCTCCTTCTACACCATAACAATTCTGTGACTCTGTGATTCTGTGAAATTTAAACCAGGCAGCTTGACCCTGATTGGTCGAGGCATTGCCCTGGGGAGTGAGTCAGCGAATGGCTGTCACTTGTTTTGTTTAGCTGAAACAGGTAAAGTGTGTGTACATGTTCTTTCTGTCTGCAAAGAACAGGGTCCTGTGTATTAATATATGTAGCTTCCAGTACAAGCTAATGCACCACACTGTGAGCCTGACTGACAATCTTTAATTGGTTATCTGCATAATTCTTAGCACATTTAGAAAATGTTGTCCATTCACAGAATCACATCTAATGTTGGACACTGTGTTTTGAGCTTTATAAGCATGGGCTGGTTGGGTATGGTGGGAAGAGCGTGTGTAGGTGCAGACCCGATCGCCGCCTGTGATCGGGTCCGCGCCGCCATTTTACGCAGGCGGGTCAATTAAGGCCCGCCCAGCGTAATGCGCTGTAGGCTGCTGACAATGGCCAGTTACAGGGCGCACTACAGGGGATGGGCTGAGCAGGCTAGGCTGGAGGGAGGGGCAGAGGAGCAGGCCAGGCTGCAGAGTCTGCCACAGGAGCAGGGCAGGCTGCAGGGTAGGCCAGCGGGAGCCAATGCGCTCCTCGCTTTTCTGATGATGCCTTACTGCCTTCCTCGAGGAGGTGGCAGCACGGCAGGAGGCGTTGATACCCCAGAATGGGAGGAGGAGGCCCCCCGACATGATGAAACGTACCTGGGAGGAGGTGGTGAGCTCCCGTGATGTGATGCGGCGAACCTGGATCTAGTGCCATAAGCGCTTCAACAGATTGTTGCACTCTGGCAGAGTGAGTACATTGGGCATTTAACCGAGTAGGTAACCTTAGCCTCTGAGGCCGCCCCGCCCCCCCCACCACCCCCGCCCACCCCCTCCCTACCACACCCCCCAAAGTCTTTTTGTTGTTATTGTTATTATTGAATCATGTTGGGCATTTTTCCTTCTCTGGGTGGGTAGGCAGATAGTGCCCATGCTTACATCAGCCTGAGTGGTTCATGAGGAGATGAGTTCTCCCCCACACCATGTGTTGCTCTTAGTTGCACGTGACTAATCTGGGGGCAACCTGAAGGAGCTGCAGCTAGGTGCATACTCAGAACTCCAGCACATGTCCTATTCAGGGTGATGAGATGGTGGAAAGGGAGCCTCAATTTGGCAAAGAACCACCTGCTGCCCTCGATGCTGCACGTGGTTGCAATTTCTTGCTATGGGAGTAAATATCGTGTGGGTCCTAAAGTGATGTACGCAGCATGTGTCCAAGGGGCCGTTGGGGGGGTTGGGAGCAAGCATACTACCTTTGCTTGAGTGATCAGCAGTATTGGGGAGAGGAGGCACTGGAGACCTGACATAGCCCACTCTGGTTGGGGTGCGGCAGGCGTGTGCAGAGTCCAGGTGCGATTAGCCGCAATGAATGGTGTTCTCTCTTTCTCAGGAGAAGAATGCACATAATGCCTCGAAGCATGTGAGGAGTGGAGGCGGCTAGGCACGCCTCCTCATCTTAAGCCGTTTCGAACAAGGGGCCTTTGAGCTGGAGAGGCGCCATGCACCCAGGTCGGTGAGGCTGGGGTGGAACGGCTAGGTATTTGAGGCCAAGAGTGAGATCCAAAAGTCCTCCCAACACCCATAGCACTGATGATTGTAAAATTTGTTATCGTTGCAACATTGCTCGGTTATAGAGTGATAGAGTCAGGGGTGTGCAGCACAGAAAAAGGCCTTTCAGCCCATCGAGGTTGCATGGGTCAAACACGTACCTAACCATCCTAATCCCATTTTCCAGCACTTGGTCCATAGCCTTGTATGCCATGGCATCGCAAGTGCACATCCAAGTACTTATTACATGTTAGGAGGGTTTCTGCATCTACCACCCTTTCAGGCAGTGCATACCAGATTCCCACCACCCTCTGTCTGCAAAAGTTGCTCATCACATCCCCTGTAAACCTCCTGCCCCTTACCTTAAATCTATGCTCCCTGGTTACTGATCCCTCTGCCAAGGGAAAATGTTCCTTCCTGTCTATCCTATCTATGCCCCTCATAAGTTTATACACCTCAATCATGTCACCCCTCAATCTTCTCTGATCCAGAGGAAATAACCCCAGTGTATGTTATCTCTCCTCATAAGTGAAACTCTCCAGGCCAGGCAACATCCTGATAAATGTCCTCTGCACTCTCTCCACTCCAATCAAGTCCCTCCCATAAAGCACATTTCAGTACTGCATGTAGCTGTGGCCTAAGTAGCGTTTTCTACAGTTCAAACATTACCTCCCTGCGCCTATATTCTATGCCTTGACTAATAAAGGCAAGTATGCCACATGCCTTCTTAAACACCTTACGTACCTGACCCTCTACCTTAAGGGACCAGTCGACATGCAGACCAACGTCCCTCTGACCCTCGTTACTTCCTACGGTCCTACCATTCATCGTGTATTCTCATGCCTCGTTTGTCCTGCCGAAGTGCATGACGCAACGCTTATCCACATTAAATTCCATTTGGCACTCATCAGCTCATCTGACTAGCCCATCTATATCCTCCTGTAATGTAAGGCTATCCCCCTCGCTATTTATCACCCCACCAATGTTCATGTCCATTGGTTCTGAAAGGTTGAGCGCATAATGAGCCAGGGGGAAAGGGATGAAATGTGTCACTGAGTGCATGCTAACTGATCCACTGTCCTTGTTGTTCCTTTCAGCATCATCAAACCACGGCCAGCAGGAGGAGCTGCGGATGCCCCTCTCGCACCTGAGGGCCCTCAAGTGTCACCAGCGTCACACCATTTCTGCAAGGCAGGCACCAGCGCAGATACTAGCATCGCGATGACCATTGGAACATCAGCTAGTGTCCCGGAGCACAGTGGAGAGGGCACTTCACAGTCGCTGGAGGAGCTGGCAGAGACAAAGAGTGCCGGTGGCACCAGTGGTTGGTCGACTGCAGGGGACCAGGCACATGCTTAGTCGGTGCCTGATGAGGTGCCTCTGGAGTTGTCCGCGACACAGCAGCTGCAGGAAATACAACCGGGTGTGCGGGAGCATCTGGGTGTGATACATGAGGCTATGCTTCACTTGGTGTCCGTGGTGGCGGAGTCCACACAGAGCATCACTGATACAATGAGCCTCATTGAGCGTCATGCTTCCTCTATGGAGAGAGTGGAGACTCTCGTAGAGAGGCACCTCCCAGGAAAACAATCAGGTCCTCCTGGGGTTGCACTCGGACCTACAAGCCCTCACAGCGGCATTGGCCACAGCTGGTCAGTGCTAGTGTGGGAGATGGTCTGGGCTTCAAGCTTCCCAGCTCATTGACCACCCATCCACAGTGAGCACGGAGGTCTGAGGTGACCTCACGTCGATGCAGCAGCCTGTTGTCTCTGTGAGTTCCTCTCAGGGTGCTCCGGATAAGGGCACCAGCTCTTCCGCCCCTCTCCCAGTGACCATATCAACTGGGGCCAGCACAGGCTCCACGGTCCAGAAGATGACCATCAAGGGCATTGAGGCTAACAGGACAGCAGAGTCAGCAGGCTATCTCAGATGCCACTCCGAGCAATCTGACAGCACCAAGACATAGCACCTGCGAACAGAAACGTAAGGCACATTAGGCACACCACAGGTTTCTCACTGGTGTTTTGGTGTTTGCCCAAAATTCGGTCCTTAGAATTTCTTTTTGCTTGCTTACAGTATTGTTTTACAATTGGGAGAACTTCTGATTTGAAAATTAAAATTCAGATGTGTGACCATGGCTGAGGGTGGCTCGTTTGTTCTGTATGTGTTTGTTTAGGAGAAGTGTCATGAGTGTTTGTTTGGACATTCAAATTTATGTACAAGGCCCTTAGTTCCTGCTGATGACCTGGCCGATTTTGCACTTAGGTGTCGAGTATGGCTGCACCAGGCAAGGCTGATCCTGCTGATCCATCTGTGGTGGGCCAGCTGAATGTTCGTTGGATTAAAGCCTCCCGGGTTTCCCTGCCTCCTTGGAGTAGTCCCGGGTCAGCATCTACCCCCTCAGCATTCCCCTGTGCATGCCCATCCTCGGAATCACTGCTGGACTCATCATGTGCAACCACAAACACTGCATTGACGTCTTTATCATCCACTGCGTCCTTCCTTTCCAGGGCAAGATTGTGAAGAGCACAGCATGGAACTACTATCACCGACACGCTATCTGAGGGGTACTGGAGTGCGCCCCCTGAGCGGTCCAGGCATCGGAAGCGCATCTTGAGAAGACCGATGGCTCTCTCCACCACAGCTCTTGTGGAGTTGCGGCTCCTATTGTACCGCTGCTCAGCTTCTGATATTGGGTGGCGGAGAAGCATCATGAGCCAACTTCTGAGGAGATAGCCCTTGTCACCCAGCAGCCATCCTCCAGCTGGGCTGGAGCACTGAAGAGTGCCAGCACCAGGGAGTGTCTGAGGATTGTAGGCATCGTGGGAGCTGCCTGGGTACCTTGCACAGACTTGCAGAAACTGCATCCTGTGATCACAGACTATCTGCATGTTCATGGAGTGAAAGCCCTTCCTGTTGACGAAGGCACCGGGCTCACCTGCTAGCGCCTTGATGGCCACATGTGTGCAGTCAATTGCACCCTGGACACGGGGGAAGCCAGCAATGGCCACGAAGCCTCTGGATCACTGTGTCTGGCTTGCCTGGTCCCAGCGGAAGTGGATGAAGATCAATGCCCGTCTGAACAGAGCGTCTGTAACCTGCTTGACACAAGTGTGGACAGCTGATTGGGAGACACCGCAAAGATTACCCACCAAGCCCTGGAAGGAGCCAGAGGCATAGAAGTTGAGGGCATCTGTGACCTTTAGAGCCACTGGCATGGGGTTTCTGCCCACACAGTTAGGAGAGATCTCAGGGCCAATCATCTGACGGATATAGTTGACTGTCTCCCTTGACAGTCGGAGCCTCCTTTGGCACTGCACCCCAGACATATTGAGGGAACTGCTTCGCTGCCTGTATACCCTGGCAGCAGGATAATGACATCTTCTGTGGCCCCTTCCACCTTGGACTACTTCTTGGCCCTGTGCCCCTTGTGCTTGTGCCTGTCTTCTCAAAGGTGGCTCCCTTGGAGGCTGAATGTGCCCTCCTGGCCTCCTCCTCCTTCTAGCCCTCCCTTCCTCCTCAGAGGAGCTGCCTCCAGTGGACATGTCAGATCCCACACCCAGGCTAAGGGGAGGCTTCCTGAAAGCTACAGGCCTGCAAAAGATTCCTGACTGCAGAGTGCTGGCCTGAAGGTTAAAAAGTACACAGAAAGCTGCTGGAATGTGTTCTGAACTACTGCAGGTCACCCAGGCAAGTTTAAAATACTTTGTCCAATAAACACTCCACAAAGCAGATTGTTGACCCCACTGAGCCCTCTTATCCTGCCCGTGGATGAGGTTCATAGTAAAGTCTCCTACCCGCCTGCCCGTTGCGCCCGTGTGCCGACTCGCAGATCGCACAGGCAGCTAAAAATCGCCATCGTTTGAAGATTAAAGGGCCTCAAGTGACCCATTAATTAATGGCAGGCATGCGCGGACTTCATCGTGCGCCCGCCCAGCGAAATATCGCTATGGCACACGGTGATATCGGGACGCTCGGCCGATGTCACTGTGTGTCATTTTACACGCGGATGAGCGGGGCCTGCCCCCTGCACCTCAAACTGAAAGTTCTGCCCATGTGAGTGGTAGAAGATCAGATGTCATTCCACCAAACACACGTTTCTCATGGAACCTAACAAAAATGTTTGTGAGATCTGGGCCTAGAGGGGATCCCAGGGCAACACTGTCTATTTGGGCATACATGGTGTCATTAACACTGCACTCAACTGCGTGCGTTGCCAACTTCATAAGTTCAATGAACACTGAGTCACAGAATGATGGCGAACCTAGATCACCTTGATATAGTGCTGCAGCGCAAATATCTATGACTTCCTTAAGTGGAACATTGATGAAAAGGCTAATGAGCACATGGTCATAGCATTGCTATCAATATGCAAACCCTGTATGGCCTTTGCAAATGTGAAGGAGTCACATGTATGTAAAAAACTTGGTCAAAATTGGTTGTAGCAATTTGTCCAATCATTTGGCCAATTCATGTTGTGCAAACTGATTATAGATAAGATGGGGCATAGAGGAACATCAAAAGAGGGAGACTATACAGACATTGTAGTTAAGAAAATGGAATATTTTAATCAGTAAGGGGATCAAGGGTTATAGGAAAAGGCAGAAACGTGGAGTTGAGGATTATCAGATCAGCCATGATCTCTTATATTCATAAATATCACACGGTAGCTCATCACTCTCACACAAGTCCAGCAAACATTTTTTAGCTTACTTTTGAGCTAGTCTGTCCATTCAGCAGCAGGTCCAATGCATATGAATTTGGACCTGTCATTAAGAATAGTGTGCATTTTGTTGATATAGTCATGCTTGTAAAATAAGTGACAGCCATTCGCTGACTCATTCCTCAGAACAATGCCTTGACCAATCAGGGTCAAGCTGCCTGGTTTAAAATTTTTGGCAGTTAACTGTCAGTCACCATCAGTGGTGCATTCTCCAGGGAAATGCTACTTCCCAACCAATCAGCATTCTCTTCACATACAGTATAAATTGTTGTTTTCCCTCTTATATTGGTATCCTTGCGAGTGTCCTGATGAGTGCAAGATATGTCCCTTCTTTCAGCAATACTCAAGTTCTGTACTACCAAATGACTACTTATACAACCATGCTTCTTGGGTGAGGTCAAAGATCAGGGATTTTTGTTCTGGAACACGGACATCTCGGTTAATGATCATCTCACAAACTTTAAATTGGACACCGTAGCCAGTGTGACAGTCCTCCTGGACAAGGAACCCTTGCTGAGAGACCTCCCACAATGAACAACAGGCACACCACTCTATGGGTCTGGAGGAATCCGACTTCTAATATAAGCAAGATTCTGGAACCGTTAAGGTAGTCTTTGATGTCATGCACATTATCTGTAACTAGTCTTTTTCTCTTCTGAGCAGAGATGCCTGTGTTGCCCTGAACCTTCTTAAAATGACAGAAGATGTTAAAACAGCCTCTCGTCAATCACACAGAACTGATTGTTCCGGAAAGCCCCAACAGAAAAGATATTCTTGACTGGGACTTCAGCTCTGAATTGTCTTTACTCCTTGCAGGGCCGGTTTGTCCATTTTTTTTTGCAGATGCCAGAAGCTCTTCATTGGTGAGACCAGCCAACCATCAGATGGTGACCCCCAATGCCTTGAGTGGAAAACAGCCAAGAGATGAACCAGCAGCAAGAAGAGTCTCAACTTTTGGCTCTGACATCTGTTGGCAAGATACTTCAAGACGCCACAACACAGATGCGGCAGTACAACCATTAGCCAGACAATGCTGAAACAGAGAAGTAGCCATCAATTGACTGCAGCACCCTTCAGTGAGGCAAGGAAGCACAGAAAGGTAAACTGCAAGGTGAGCCCATTGATAAATCACACCCACAAATTAGGAAGAGGCATCTTCCATCTTAACATGCAACACGGTGAACCGCACATGGGAAGAAAAACAGAATGAGCACTACAGAAGAGTTGCAAGTTTGTTCTCCCTGTAAGAAACGGGATAAACCAATGACCATCAATAACACCAGATGGGGAGTTGAAAAGGAATGGTTCAACTCCAAAAAGCGGAAAAGACAATCTCTGAACACTTCCTAATATCACTTTCTGCCCATATGCCCCTTTCTCTTCCCTACCCCATTTTTTTACTGTGTCTATCTCTGTTTAAAAAAAATTCTCCCTAAAATCTCTTACCACTGCACTATCAAATCCTTAACTATCTAGCCTTTGGCCTATGATTCATCATCACATTTCTGCAGTTTCTGATTTGCTAAATCACTCCCTCTCCATCATCTTTAATGTCCTTATCCCCACTAAATCCATTACACGCTTCACCTGATATTCACTGCCCCCACTTCTTTGCTGTCTTAAGTCTAAGTGATGCAGATTTGAACATTGTTGGGAGACAACTGGTTTAACCATTCATTGCATTCTGTAGTGCTCATTCTGTTTTTCTTCCCATGTGCGATTCTGGCTGAATCGCATTATGGGGTACTCTTCCCCATCACTAAAACAGAGCGCTATGCAAATATTACCCAAAAAGGTACTGGTAATTCCTGGCTTCTCCGCTCCACCACAAATTGTCTTTTTAAACCACCCACCCTCCTCCACACTCACCTCTAACAAAAAGTGTGAGCAGCTCATGAGCCTTTTCATTACAAACATCAAGAGCATCCATTCATCTGCCTCTGCTGCTTCTCTCCCTTCCCCTAGCATATTTGGCATAACTTCCCCTAAGGTTCCCTCAACCCTAGCCCTGAACTTGCACCTTTCCCAAGTTTCTCTCTTTTTCCCCTCATGTCCTCTCTGAGTTCATCTTGTCATTGGGACCCACCTCCTGCTCTCTAGACCATATTCCTACTGAAATGCTGATTACCCAGCCTCTCTTCTTCTTTGGTATCTTAGCTGAAAGTATTGAAGTTTCTCACTCCTCAGGCCCCTCTAATTTTTCATCTACATACGACTCTTCGGCAACATTATCTGAAAATAACGCATCAATTTCCAGATGTACACTGATGATACCCAGATCTATCTCACCCACATCATTCTCAACCCTCTGTCCACTGTCTCATAACTGGCAGACTGACTGTCTTACATTCAGTACTGAATGAGCAGAAATTTGCTCCAACTCAATATGGGAAGAGCAAAGTCTTCAGTCCCCATCAGAAACTGTATTCCTTTGGCACCAGTTCTATCCCTCACCCTGGAAACTGTCTGAGGTTGGATAGGTCTGCCTGTAACCTCTATACTTGACCATTCCAATGCTCTTTTTGCTGTCCTCCCTATGCCGCACTCTGCAAACTTAAGGTCATTCAAAACTGCTGCTCATGTCCTAAATTGCACCAAGTCCTACTCACCAACCTCCCCTTTCTTCGCTGATCTATGTTGGCTCCCAATTAAGCAATGCCTCAATTTTAAAAGTGTTCTCCTTTTTAAATCCCTCTATGGCCTCAGCCCTCCTTAGGCCTGTGATTTTGTCCTTATAGTCCCCCAAGATTCCTGAACTCCAGCAATTCTGGCCTCCTTTTTTTATTCATTCATGGGATGTGGGCTTCGTTGGCTGGGCCAGCATTTATTGCCCATCCCTAGTTGCCTTTTAGAAGGTGGTGGTGAGTTGCCTTCTTGAACGACTGCAGTCCATGTGGTGTAGGTGATGATGTGCATTCCTGAATTTAACCACTCCTCCATTGTTAGCCGTACTTTCAGCTGCCAAGGCCCTTACCTCCCTAACTTCTTTCTCCCTCTACCTCACTTTTTTAAATTCTACCTTTTTTGCCAAGCTTTGATCACCTGGCTTACTATCTCCTCATGGTGCTTGATGGCAATTTATTTTTTTGAAAATACTTGTAATGTGCCTTGAAATTTTTTTATATGTTAAATGCAAGTTGTTGTAGTTTCCTTTCATTTTACTAGTAATTCTTTCCTATTTTAGGCCTGTGTACATACACTATTTTACAGCCAAAAAATCATGTGGACAGCCTAATTGATGTTATGTGCATCTTCTATGCTTGAAGTGAATGAGGGTAATTCTCACCCTACATCTAGGGAAGCACTCTACTTGGTACTGACACCAAGTGTCTGTCCTAAAGTTTCATGTGTCTTTCCCACAACAGAAATGCAGCATGCTAGATTGGGTATGTGTTTCTTTTATACTTGTTCGTGGGATGTGGGTGTCACTGGCTAGACCAGCATTTATAGCCCATTTCTAATCACCTTTGTTCAGAGGGCAGTTTTTTGAAGAGTCAACCACGTTGCTGTGGGTCTGGAGTCACATGTAGGCCAGACCAGGTGAGGACAGCAGATTTCCTTCCTTAAAGGCTATCAGTGAACAGGTGGGTTTTTACAACAATCGACAATGGTTTCACGGTTATCATTAGACTTCTAATTCCAGATATTTATTGAAATTCAAATTCCACGATCTGTCATGATGGGATTCAAATCCAGGTACCCAGAGCATTACCCTGGGTCCCTGGAATGCCAGTCCAATGACAATACCGCTAGGCCACTGCCTTCCCCTATAGTTCAACAACAATAAACTACAAGGTCGATGCAGAAATTTAACTTTGTCCAATCTTGTTTCTACGGAACATTAATCAAGATGTTTTCTTCAGTAAAATTTTAAACAAGTTAGTATAGAATTTCCTACAGCAAAAAAATGTAGTCTTTTAAATGTCTTATGGCCCATTACACATTGGATTTACAGTATCTTTAATTTTTCTCAGTTGCAGTTCTAATACCCAGTCCAGATGGTTTAGCCTCAGCAAATCTAGATACAAGATAAATCACACTAATCTTTTGCTGCAAAAACATTTGAGTTTAATCTCATTTCTCGGGAAACATGACAAGGATATAAAATGTTCAGTTCAATACAGAAAAAAATTGAAGGTAACAATGTTCAGTTTAAAACGTTCCATTTTACATTGCCTGACAATTGCTTTTTTAATGGAAATTTAACTATCAGGGCAGGTAATTTCAGCTTTATTAAAACAAAATATTATCTGCTATCTACCCACACTACCAGCAGCTGCTCCCTCAGGTTCCTTCCTAAAATTTGTAATTGCTGTGAATTGACCTTTCCGTTCTTATTCATTCCTGAAGTTCTCAAAATGAAAAAGAATTTTTGACTCACTTTACTCTTCCAACTCTAATTTCCATGATCTTGTACTTTCCACCAGTGCATCATTTTGTTTGGCAATTACAACCAGTGTCAAGTTTAATCCATGGTATCTCTGCCATGTTTTCACCCTTTAGGCTCCAATGAATCCTTTGGTTCAAACTGTGTTATTATCCCGCATCCGCAGGTTATCCTTCTAACTTTTTACTGTCCTGTGCCATCAGTTCAATCAAACAGAACAGCTGAACTCAAAAGGTGAGTTGAGGGAGACTGCCCTTGACATCAAGGCAGCATTTGACCATGTGGCATCAAGGAGCCCTAGCAAAACTGATGTCAATGGGAATCAGGGGGAGTCGTACCTAGCACAAAGGAAGACGGCTGCGCTTGTTGGAGGTCAATCATCTCAGCCCCAGGACTCACTGCAGGATATTCTTAGCACAGTGTTCTATAGGTCCAACCGTCTTCAGCTGCTTCATCAATGACCTTCCTTCTATCATAAGGTCAGAAGTGGGGATGTTCGTTGATGATTGCACAATGTTCCACACCATTCACGACTCCTCACATAATGAAGCAGTCCATATCCAAATGCAGCAGGACCTGAACAATATCCAGGATTGGGCTGACAATGACAAGTAATATTCGTGCCACACGAGTGCCAGGCAATGAGCATATCCAGCAAGAGAGAATTTAACCATCAGCCCTTAACATTCAATGCATTACCATCTCTGCATTCCCCACTATGAACATCCTGGGAGTTCCCATTGACCAGAAACTGAACTGGACTAGCCATATATACTGTGGCTACAAGAGCAGGTCAGAGGCTACGAATCTTGCAGTAAGTTACTCACTTCCTGACTTTCCAAAGCCTGTCCACCATCTACAAGGTATAAGTCAGAAGTGTGATGGAATGCTCTCCACTTGCCTGGATGGGTACAGCTCCAACAATACTCTGGTCCCAGGAGTACTTTGTAGGTACGACTGCAGGCAGCTTCTTTGAGAAATCAATGTTACCACATACAGGTGTATAATTGTATGTCCAGGTACATATATCTGTTTATGTATATTTAGCTGACCACATAACGACATAAGGTGACAATTTACAGACCTGACATGCTTCATCTGATCCTCTTCCTCCAGAACTTTACAAAAATGGAGCAATTCCTGTAACTCTTTCAGGTACAAACACGTTTCCATCTGTTTCAGATGAAGTTACATTGTTTCATAGTTTGCCACTGTGAGATTTGAACTCTTGATCTTGGGGTTACATGCCCAGTACCATAACCACTTATATAAAAACAAAAAAACTGCAGATGCTGGAAATCCAAAACAAAAACAGAATTACCTGGAAAAACTCAGTAGGTCTGGCAGCATCGGCGGAGAAGAAAAGAGTTGACGTTTCGAGTCCTCATGACCCTTCGGTACTCCTGGGACCAGAGTATTGTTGGAGCTGTACCCATCCAGGCAAGTGGAGAGCATTCCATCACACTTCTGACTTATACCTTGTAGATGGTGGACAGGCTTTGGAAAGTCAGGAAGTGAGTAACTTACTGCAAGATTCGTAGCCTCTGACCCATAACCACTTAGTTATTTAGGCCAAGCAATTCCTGTAGAGTAAAGGGTGAATGGTTTTACTAATTGGACAATTATGTTAATGATGATGGAGCATGACATCAGGATCAGATGACTAAAACAAAAACAGAATTACCTGGAAAAACTCAGCAGGTCTGGCAGCATCGGCGGAGAAGAAAAGAGTTGACGTTTCGAGTCCTCATGACCCTTCGACAGAACTTGAGTTCGAGTCCAGGAAAGAGCTGAAATATAAGCTGGTTTAAGGTGTGTGTGTGGGGGGCGGAGAGATAGAGAGACAGAGAGGTGGAGGGGGGTTGGGGGTGTGGTTGTAGGGACAAACAAGCAGTGATAGAAGCAGATCATCAAAAGATGTCAACGACAATAGTACAATAGAACACATAGGTGTTAAAGTTAAAGTTGGTGATATTATCTAAACGAATGTGCTAATTAAGAATGGATGGTAGGGCACTCAAGGTATAGCTCTAGTGGGGTTTTTTTTATAATGGAAATAGGTGGGAAAAGGAAAATCTTTATAACTTATTGGAAAAAAAAAAGGAAGGGGGAAACAGAAAGGGGGTGGGGATGGGGGAGGGAGCTCACGACCTAAAGTTGTTGAATTCAATATTCAGTCCGGAAGGCTGTAAAGTCCCTAGTCGGAAGATGAGGTGTTGTTCCTCCAGTTTGCGTTGGGCTTCACTGGAACAATGCAGCAAGCCAAGGACAGACATGTGGGCAAGAGAACAGGGTGGAGTGTTAAAATGGCAAGCGACAGGGAGGTTTGGGTCATTCTTGCGGACAGACCGCAGGTGTTCTGCAAAGCGGTCGCCCAGTTTACGTTTGGTCTCTCCAATGTAGAGGAGACCACATTGGGAGCAACGAATGCAGTAGACTAAGTTGGGGGAAATGCAAGTGAAATGCTGCTTCACTTGAAAGGAGTGTTTGGGTCCTTGGACGGTGAGTCCACGTGGTCCATCTCTGACACTTCCCTTCCCTTCCTTGACCTCTCTGTCTCAATCTCTGGTGATAGACTGTCCACCAATATCCATTACAAACTCACCGACTCCCACAGCTATCTCGACTACAGCTCCTCACACCCCGCTTCCTGTAAGGATTCCATCCCATTCTCTCAGTTCCTTCGCCTCCGTCGCATCTGTTCCGATGATGCTACATTCAAAAACAGTTCCTCCGACATGTCCTCCTTCTTCCTTAACCGAGGTTTACCACCCACGGTCGTTGACAGGGCCCTCAACCGTGTCCAGCCCATCTCCCGCGCATCCGCCCTCACGCCTTCTCCTCCCTCCCAGAAACATGATAGGGTCCCCCTTGTCCTCACTTATCACCCCACCAGCCTCCGCATTCAAAGGATCATCCTCCGCCATTTCCGCCAACTCCAGCATGATGCCACCACCAAACACATCTTCCCTTCACCCCCCTTATCGGCATTCCGTAGGGATCGCTCCCTCCGGGACACCCTGGTCCACTCCTCCATCACCCCCTCCTCAACCCCCTCCTATGGCACAACCCCATGCCCACGCAGAAGATGCAACACCTGTCCCTTCACTTCCTCTCTCCTCACCGTCCAAGGACCCAAACACTCCTTTCAAGTGAAGCAGCATTTCACCTGCATTTCCCCCAACTTAGTCTACTGCATTCGTTGCTCCCAATGTGGTCTCCTCTACATTGGAGAGACCAAACGTAAACTGGGCGACCGCTTTGCAGAACACCTGCGGTCTGTCCGCAAGAATGACCCAAACCTCCCTGTCGCTTGCCATTTTAACACTCCACCCTGCTCTCTTGCCCACATGTCTGTCCTTGGCTTGCTGCATTGTTCCAGTGAAGCCCAACGCAAACTGGAGGAACAACACCTCATCTTCCGACTAGGGACTTTACAGCCTTCCGGACTGAATATTGAATTCAACAACTTTAGGTCGTGAGCTCCCTCCCCCATCTCCACTCCCTTTCTGTTTCCCCCTTCCTTTTTTTTCCAATAAATTATAAAGATTTTCCTTTTCCCACCTATTTCCATTATAAAAAAAACCCCACTAGAGCTATACATTGAGTGCCCTACCATCCATTCTTAATTAGCACATTCGTTTAGATAATATCACCAACTTTAACTTTAACACCTATGTGTTCTATTGTACTACTGTCGTTGACATCTTTTGATGATCTGCTTCTATCACTGCTTGTTTGTCCCTACAACCACACCCCCCCCGCTCCACCTCTCTGTCTCTCTATCTCTCCGCCCCCCACACACACACCTTAAACCAGCTTATATTTCAGCTCTTTCCTGGACTCGAACTCAAGTTCTGTCGAAGGGTCATGAGGACTCGAAACGTCAACTCTTTTCTTCTCCGCCGATGCTGCCAGACCTGCTGAGTTTTTCCAGGTAATTCTGTTTTTGTTTTGGATTTCCAGCATCCGCAGTTTTTTTGTTTTTATCTCAGATGACTAAGAAGCTCCAAGAGAGCAAGATGCAGAACTGTCAGTGTCCAGAGAACAATGTACTTACCATGAGGTCTTTGTAAATAGTGTAAATAAAAAGTTCAAAGAAAAACTATATACTGACCATCTTCAAATCACTTGTGAAGTTAAGTGAAACCTTGCCAAAACATGTGGGAGCACTGGAGGCTGCAGTTTAGGAAGCTGAGACCCCAGATTGGTAACTTATTACTTAAGACCTTGGAACAGCTCGACTTTGTGACAAAGAAGAAAAAAAAACTAAAATATACTTTGGGGCGGACAGTGATCCATGCACGTTGTCAGCAATCATTCAGCAGACACTACCCCTTCCACAGCCCAAAAATGTTGCTGACATACTAAGATTTTTAGACATGGTCATTCAGGTGGGGAAACATGAAATATGAAACAATTTTCTACTGTTTTGGAAACTTCAAACAGTAACTACAGAGCAACACTTATCCTTGTGGAATCTCACACCTAACATTGTATGGACCCTTCAAGGAATCAAGGGAGCAACAGGCAGTCTGTCTCCGCAGCCTGGACTTATAACAAAGAAAGAGCCATCAAAATTAACTATGCCAACAGAGGTGCTAATAGCCACCGTCCATCTCCTAAAGTGAATTGTGGATTTTGACCAGGGACAGTGAATCTGATCATTAACCCGCAATTGACTCAGCAATGGGCAACACCACATGACATAAGCTGCTTTGGCCTTTGGAAAGTTGTAATGTTACATTTTTTTTAAATTCATTCATGGAATGTGGGTTTCTCTGGCTGGGCCAAAATTTGTTGCCCATACCTAGCTGCCCTTGAGAAGGAGGTAGTGAGCTGCCTTCCTAAACCACTGCAGTCAATGTGGCGTAGGTACACCAACAGTGCTGTTAGGAAGGGAGTTCCAGGATTTTGACCCAGCGACAGTTAAGGAATGGCGATATATTTCCATTTCAGGATGGTGAGTGACTTGCAGGGGAACATCCAGGTGGTGGTGTTCCCATCTATCTGCTGCTCTTGTCCTTCTAGACGGTAGTGGTCATGGGTTTGGAAAGTGCTGCCTAAGGAGCCTTGGAGAATTTCTGCAGTGCGTCTTGTAGATGGCACACACTGCTACTACAGTGCGTCGGTGGTGGAGGGAGTGAATGTTGGTGGATGTGGTGCCAATCAAGCAGGATGCGTTGTCCTGGATGGTGTCAAGCTTCTTGAGAGTTGTGGGAGCTGCACTCATCCACGAAAGTGGGGAGTATTCCATCACGCTCCTGACTTGTGCCTTGTAAGTGGTGGACAAGTTTTGGGGAGTCAGGAGGTGACTTACTCATTGCATGATTCCTAACTTCTGGACTGCTCTTGTAGCCAAAGTATTTATATGGCTAGTCCAGTTCAGCTTCTGGTCAATGGTAAGCCCCCCAGGATGTTGATAGTGGGGATTCAGTGATGGTAATGCCATTGAACATCTAGGTCAATGGTTAGGTTCTCTTTTGTTAGAGGTGGTCATTGCCTGACACTTGTGTGGCGCAAATGTTACTTGCCACTTGTCAGCCCAAGCCTGGATATTGCCCAGGTCTTGCTGCATTTGGACATAGACTGCTTCAGTATCCGAGAAGTCGCGAATGGTGCTGAACATTGTGCAATCATCAGCGAACATCCCCACTTCTGACTTTATGATGGAAGGAAAATCATTGATGAAACAGCTGAAGATGGTTGGGCCAAAGACACTACCCTGAGGAACTCCTGCAGTGATGTACTGGAGCTGAGATGACTGACCTCCAACAACCACAACCATCTTCCTTTGTGCTAGGTATGACTCTAACCAGCAGAGAGCTTACCCCCTGATTCCCATTGATTCCAGTTTTACTAGGGCTCTTTGATGCCACACTCGGTCAAATGCAGCCTTGATATCAAGCGCAGTCACTCTCACCTCACCTCGGGAGTTCAGCTCTTTTGTCAATGTTTGAACCAAGGCTGTATTGAGGTCAAGAGTTGAGTGGCCCTTGGGGAACCTAAACTGGGCATCAGTGAGCAGGTTATTGCTAAGCAAATGCCGCTTGATAGCACTGTTGATCTTTCTTTCCATCAATTTACTAATGATCAAGAGTAGACTGATGAGGTGTTAATTGGCCAGGTTGGATTTGTCCTGCTTTTTGTGTATAGGGCATTGCTGGGTAATTTCCCACATGGCTGGGTAGATGCCAGTGTTGTAGCTATACTGGAACAACTTGGCTAGGAGCACGGCAAGTTCTGGAACACAAGTCTTCAGTGCTATTGGCGGAATATTGTCAGTGCCCATAGCCTTTGCAGAATCCAGTGCCTTCAGCCGTTTCTTGATATCACATGGAGTAAATTGAACTAGCTGAAGATTGGCATCTGTGGTGCTGGGGAACTCTGGCAGAAGGCCAAGATGGATTATCCATTTGGCACTTCTGGCTGAAGATTGTAGCAAATGCCAATGATACAGGACGTACCCAGGGATGGTGGTGGTTGTGTCTGGGAAATTGTCTGTGGGATATGATTCCGTGAGGATGATTACGTCAGACTATTGCTTGACTAATCTGTGAGACAGCTCTCCCAGTTTTGGCATTAGCCTCCCATTTGTTAGTAAGGAGGACTTCGCAGGGTCGACAGGGCTGAGGTGATGTTATCGTTTCCGATGCCTAGGTTGATGCCAAGTGGTCCGTCCGGTTGCATTCTTTTTTGTGATTTTGTAGCGGTTTGTTACATCCAAGTGTCGAGTTAGGCCATTTCAGAGGACAGTTAAGAGTCAACCATATTGCTGTGGGTCAGGAGTCACATGGAGGCCAGATAAAGTAAGAATGACAGATTTCCTTCCTAAAAGGACATTAGTGAACTAGATGGGTTTCTACAACAATTGACAATGGTTTCATGGTCATCATCAGGCTTTTAATTCCAGATTTTTATTGAATTCAAATTCCGCCATCTATAAGACATAGAAGCAGAATTAGGCCATTCGGCCCATCAAGTCTGTTCCACCATTCAATGAGATCATGGCTGATCTAATAATCCTCAACTCCACTTTCCTGCCTTTTCCTCATAACCCTTGATTCCCTTACTGATTAAAAACCTGTCTATCTCAGCCTTGAATGTACTTAATGACTCAACTTCTACAGCCCTCTGCGGTAAAGAATTCCACAGATTCACTACCCTCTGAGAGAAGAAATTCCTCCTCACCTCTGTTTTAAATGGGCACCCCCTTTCTCTGAGATTATGCCCTCTTGACCTAGACTCTCCCACAAGGGGAAATAATCTCGCACCCTCTAACAATCTTATATGTTTCAATAAGGTTTCCTCTCATTCTTCTAAACTCCGATGAGTACAGGCCCAACCTACACAACGTCCCCTTGTAAGAAAACCCCTCCATCCCCGGGATCAACTTAGGTAACCTTCTCGGAACTGCCTCCAATGCCAGTATGTCTTTTCTTAGATTAGGGGGCCAAAACTGTTCACAGCACTCTAGGTGAGGTCTAACTAGCGCCTTGTATAGTTTTAGTAAGTTTTTATACTCCATTCCCTTTGAAATAAAAGCCAACATTCCATTTGCCTACCTATTACCTGCTGAACTTGTATGCTACATTTTTGGGATTCATGCATGAGGACCCCCAAATCCCTCTGTGCTGTAGCTTTCTTCAGTCTTTCTCCATTTAAGTAATATTCAGCTCCTCTACTCTTCCTGCCAAAATGCAGAACATCACATTTTCCCACATCATATTCCATCTGCCACATTTTTGCCCATTCACCTTAACCTGTCTATCTTCCTCTGTCGACGACATGTGTCATCTTCACCACTTGTCTATTTTTGTGTCATCCGCAAACTTGGCGATAGTACATTCATTTCCTTCATCCAAGTCATTAATATATATTATAAGTAATTGTGGCCCCAGCACTGACCCCAGTGGCACTCAACTAGTTACAGGTTGCCATTCTGAAAATGCCCCCCAGATCCTAACTCTCTGTCTTCTATTAATTAGCCAGTTGTCTATAACTACCTCAAACAACATGTGCTCTTATCTTATTAAGTAGCCTTATGTGTGGTACATTATTGAACGGCTTTTGGAAATCCAAATATATTACATCTACTGGTTCCCCTTTATCTATCCTGTTTGTTGCCTCCTCAAAGAATTCTAATAAATTTTTCAGGCATGATTTCCCCTTCATGAAACCATGCTGACTCTGCTTGATTATATTACGTATTTCTAAATGATCTGTTATCACATCCTTTATAATGGACTCTAACATTGTCCTAAATACAGATGTTAAGCTAACTGGCCTGTAGTTACCTGTTTTTTTGTCTCCTTCCCTTTGTGAATAAGGGTGTTACACTGGCAGTTTTCCAATCCTCTAGGACTTTTCCAGAGTCTAAAGATTCTTGGAAGATTACTAGAAGTGCATCCATTATCTCTACAGCTATTTCTTTTAATATCCTAGGATGCAACCCATCAGGTCCAGGTGACTTATCAGCCTTTAGCCCCATTAGTTTCCCTAGTACTTTTTCCCTAGTGATAGCTATTGTCTTTATTTCTTCCCCCCATTTTTGCCTCATGATTATTTAGTATTTTTGGTATGTTATTAGTGTCTTCTACCATGAGGACTGATGCAATGCATTTATTCAACTCCTCTGCCATTTCCTGGTTCCCCATTATTATTTCTCTAAGGGGCCTATATTGACTTTGGTCTCTCTCTTTTTTATATATTTAAAGAAGCTCTTACTGTCTATTTTTATATTACTTGCTAGTTTACCCTCAAAATTCATTTTCTCTCTCTTAATTATTTTATTGGTTATCTTCTATTGGTTTTTAAAACTTTTCCAATCCTCTGGTTTACTACTAATCTTTGCCACAATGTTTTTTCTTTCACTTTGACACTATCCTTAACTTGCTTGGTTAACTATGGTTGGTTTATCTCTTTCCTATATTCCTTCTTCCTCACAGGGATATACTTTTGTTGCGAGTCATGAACTATTTTCTTAAACATCTGCCATTGTTCATCAACCGTCTTTTCTGCTAAACTCCTTTCCCAGTCCACTCCTGCCAACTCTGTCCACATTCCTTTGTAATTACTCTTATTTTAAGTTTAGCACAGTTGGTTCCAAACTAAGTTTCTCACTCTCAAACTGAATGCTAAATTCCACCATGTTGTGGTCACTGTTTCCTAGGGGATCTTTTACTCTGAGATCATTTATTAAACCTGCCTCATTATACTTTACCATATCCAAAATAGCCTGATTCCTGGTTGGATCCACAACATGTTGCTCTAGGAAACTGTCCCGAATACACTCTATGAATTCTTGCTCATGGCTGCCTCTGCCAATTTGATTTTCCCAATCTACATCAAGATTAAATTCACCCATGATTAATATACTGCCTTTTTTACATACCCTCATTAGCTCCCAATTTATTCTCTGTCCTACAGCATAGCTACTGTCAGGGGGCTTATAGACTACTCTCACTAGTGTCTTCTTCCCCTTTTATTTCTTACCTCCACCCATATGGATTCCAGATCTTCTGATCCAAGATAGTTTCTTGCTATCGTACTTATTCCATCTCAAAGCTACCCCACCACCCTTTCCTTCCTGCCTGTCCTTTCGAAAAGTCACATGTCCCTGAATATTTAGTCCCCAGTTTTGATCTCCTTGTAACCATGTCTCTGTACAGGCTAAAAGATCATACCCATTAACCTCTATTTGTGCCATTAATTCATTTATTCTGTTCTGAATATTACATGCATTTAAGGAATGAGCAGTTAGTTTTGCCTTTTCACCCTATTTGCTGCTTTTTATTATGTTTGTACACTCTGTTCCTTCCTGTCACACTCTGCAATGCCACCATATCTTTTTGCTTTGGAAGCCCTACTTATCCCTTCTCCAGAACCCCACCCCTCCTTATTTAGTTTAAAGCCATAAAGCCATTATGGGATTCAAACCCGGGTCCCCAGAGCATTAGCCTGGGTCTCTGGATTACGAGTCCAAAAACAATACCACTACACCATCACTTCCCCATTCCTGGGCACCCAAAGCAGTCTGCTGTTAACATCCAGACTGTTAACACCAAAGCAGGACTCCAGACTGACATTAATGCCTGCCTCAAGTCTAAACCTCCTCAAAGCCTGGTTCTCTGGAAGATCACCTGTAGAGCGGACCAAGTCTCTGTACACAAACCTCATCTTGTTGCATCATCACCAATTCTGTAGGAATTCGGCGAATTCTGTTTTGTTAGCTGAACCCACCTGAACTTTAACTCCTGCGTGAAGCAATCCTCACTGCACTCTGACATTCTGGACTCTAATATTTACATGAATTAATATCCATAACTTATTTTACTCTTAAGTTATCCCTCGTTGTAAAACTCTTCTTTCTGATCTCCATGTGTACGTGTGCGTGTGTGTAGTTGTGAAGACCATCCCCCAGGTTTGAATATATGAATAAACAATACTTCTGATTTAACCCGAAAGAGAGTTTGCTGCAAATTATTTTAAAATTGACTTCACTGACATAGAATTTAGGGAGATGAACCACAGTATATTTCAGAAATTAAACACCTCTGTTTACAGACAGATGGTGAGAAAAAAAATGAGTTCAGTTTGCCTCTTTCCCCTGTCCGTAACAGTGCTGGGGTGAAGATTTGGTAATGTCATGGTTATTTTATTGGATTAATAGTCGAGATGCATAGACTAATAATTCATGAGAATATAATGATAACATTTGTTGCCAATAAGTCTGTACATTGTACAAGGCCACTATTGATGTGTTTGGTTCTAGGAATTTGCTGTGATCATTTATTTTGTTGGGCTGGCTACCACTACCAAGTTGAGCTCCCCAGTGCAGGTTGAAATTCAGGAGGAGCCCAGCAAAACAATTCAATGACTGCAGGAGAGGAGGTGAGGAAACTGTATAGGAGGGGAAAAATAAAATGAGCCTTTGGCTCATCAGAAATCGGTGCTGTAATAACTTGGGAGCTTTCAAAGCATGTTAGGATATATATTTTTTCTTTATTATTAACATGTTATATAGCATTCAATCAGAAAGGTTTTGCATTGCATCAAATTAATTGGTTATATGGGCTAGGACAATGCTGTAACTGAGTGTATTGAAAATTCCAAAGATCTTTACTTCTGCCAAACACCAGTGCACAACAAAATCTGAAGGAATTTAAGTTTGCTGCAATAAAAAATTCCTGTAAATTGGAAAGTTACATTGAATAATGTGGCGTCATAGGTACAGATCTGATGGAAGTTACGCCCAATGAATCATAACCTGTCTAATCTCTTTACATGTGTTCATTGACTTACTTATATGTTCAGGGATGTGGGTATCACTGGCTAGGCCAACATTTATTGACCATCCCTAATTGCCCCTGAGAAGGTGGTGGTGAGCTGTCTTCTTGACCTGCTGCGGTCCATGTGGTGTAGGTACACCCATAGTGTTGTTCGGAAGGGAGTTCCAGGATTTTGTTCCAGGAACAGTGAAGGAACAGTGATGTATTTCCAAGTCAGGATAGTGTGTGACTTGGTGGGGAACCTGCAGGTGGTGGTGTTCCCATGCATCTGCTGCCCCTGTCTTTCAAGGTGCTAGAGGTTGTGCATTTAGAAGGTGCTATTGAAGGAATCTTGGCGAGTTGCTGTAGTGCATCTTGCATGTGGTACACACTGCTGCCGCCAAACATCAGCGGTGGAGGAAGTAAATGTTTAAGGTGGCAAATTGGGTGCCAATCAAGCGGTACTTTGTTAAAAGCAAAATACTGCCGATGCTGGAAATCTGAAACAAAAACAAAAAATGTTGGAAAAACTCAGCAGGTCTAGCAGCATCTGTGGAGTGAGAAACAGATTTAATGTGGTGGTGGGGAGAAAAGGATAGAAAATGGGATAGAGGGAGGATAAAAAAGGGGATAAGACTATGAATAAATGAATAAAAATAAAAATAAGTGCATGCTCTCCTCTGGACCTGAAAAAGTTTTGCACCCCTCTACCACCTTCACATGGTCCTTCTCCAAAACTTCCCTTCCCTTCCTTTGCCTCTCTGTCTCCATTTCTGGTGATAGACTGTCAATCTTCAGTACAAGCCCACCAACTCCCACAGCTACCTCGACTACAGCTCCTCACACCCTGCTTCCTGTAAGGACTCCATCCCATTCTCTCAGTTCCTTCGCCTCTATTGCATCTGTTCCAATGATGCCACTTTCCAAAACGGCGCTTCTGACATGTCTTCCTTCTTCCTTAACTGAGGTTTCCCCTCCACTGTGATTGACAGGGCCCTGAACCATGTCCAACCTATCTCCCGCACCTCTGCCCTCACACCTTCCCCTCCCTCCCAGAACTATGATAGGGTCCCCCTTGTCCTCACTTTTCACCCCCTAGCCTCTGTATTCAAAGGAACATCCTGCGCCATTTTTGTCAAGTCCAGCATGATGCCATCACTACATCTTCCCCCCCACCACCCCATCCCTTGTCAGCATTCCGTAGAGATAATTTCCTCTGGGACACCCTGGGTCCACTCCTCCATCACCCCCAACACCTCAACCCCCTCTCACGGCACCTTCCCGTGCATTTGCAGAAGGTGCAACACTTGCCCCTTTACCTCCTCTCACCTCACCATCAAGGGCCCAAATACTCCTTTCAGGTGATGCAGCACTTCACTTGCACGTCCTTTAATTTGATCTATTGCATTTGCTGCTCCCAATGTGGTCTCCTCTACACTGGGGAGACCAAACACAGGCTGGGTGAGCACTTTGCGGAACACCTTCAGTCTGCCTGCAAGCATGACCCAGACATTCCTGTTACTTGTCATTTCAACACACCACCCTGCTCTCATGCCCACATGTCCATCCTTGGCCTGCTGCAATGTTCCAGTGAAGCCCAACACAAACTGAAGGAACAGCACCTCATCTTCCAATCAGGCATCTTACAGCCTTCTAGACTTACCAATGAGTTCAACAACTTCAGGCCATGTACTCTCTGCTCTATCCTCACCCCTTTTTTAATCCCCTTTTTTCTACATTTATTTTCATTTTTTAACCACTTATTTTTATTTTCATTTTTATTTCAGAAGCCTGGGTCTAGTTTCACTTTAAAGAATGTTGCCTGCAAGTCTGTGGGTTTGTTTGTATACCTGCATTCTAATGAGGTTTTATAACTCTTGAAGTAGAAAAAACTGATCAGTTACCTAGCAACAATGGGCCCACAGGCACAGGGAGAAACAAAACAACAGTTTTTTTAGTTCAGCTAGAAACAGGAGCTAGGAGAAGCTGGACAGGAGGGAGCTGAAGGAAACAGATTCCCCAAAAGAACAGCAGAAAGAGGGTCCCAAGAATACCTTCTAGTCAAAGGAAAAGAGCAAGAATCTGGAACAAGATTCTGTTCAATGCAAGCGAAAGTGAGGAGCAGAGGAATGTTCCAAGTTTAAAAAGAGAAATCTGCAGGACACAGACTTAAAGCAAAATAGGCTTGCAAGCACCCAGAAGATCTGAGGAGACGACCAACAGTTGGTGACTCCTTCTATGGGCATGTGAAGCAGTGGTGTTCTGTTGGCACAGCTGAGTTTCTGAGAGAGGGTGCATTGAAGGTGAAGCTTGAATGCATGTGGTGATCCGGGGAGAGAACAGTGAAGGAGAGTTCAAAGTCCTCGAGGAGGTCCCTTGTGGAAGGCATCTGAGAAAGCGTTACTTGGGAGAAGATTTGAAAGCAAGTTCTTTGAGAGTGGCGTTTGGAAAACCTCGTGTGAAAAACAGAGTTCATTGAGTCCGGTTGGCTCACGGTGTGACAAGTGTCTTGGGGGATTTGATGAGAGATCCATAGCATCTGTTTGGAGTGGGATCTGTCACTTGGTTTCAGAGTGTAGTGTGTCTGACCATAGGTTATCTATTGGTTTACATGGACTGCGTACTTACTTATACATTAGAGTATAAGATAGGTTTTGTAACTTGAGTTACCCTTGCAAATCTTTTTACATCTGTAAAGGTATAGTTGTGGGTATAAGAGTATTGTATAATATAGTTAATCTTTTCTTGTTTAATAAGTGTATTTTTTTTTATTAAATGTTCATCAGCTATCTCCTGTGACTCTGTTCGGTAGCCGCCCTACGCATTTCTAAATAAAAAATAAAAGTTAGGATCTGTCAAGCCACCAATGGTAGAAAGATTAAAATCGGAAATGCTCAAAAGGCTAGAACTAGAGGAGTGCAGATAGCTCGGAGGATTGTGAGGCTGGAGATGATTCCAGAGATAGGGAAGGTTGAGGCCATGGTGGAATTTGAAATCAAGGATGAGAATTTTAAGATCAGGGCATGTATTGACTGAGAGCTAATGGTCATCAAGCACAGGAGTGAAAGATGAATGAGACATGAAGTCACCAGGAGAAAGGAAATGCTCGGTCCTGGGCATTTTGCTAGGGCTCCCCACTGGTCTGGAAAAGGAATGGGAGAAGGACATGAGACAGGCATAGCAGCACCACCTGCTGGAGGAGAAAGGGACAGGAGAGCAAGGTGGACTACTTCCCCATTGTGTGTACAGAACATCCCTCCTTCTCTCAATCACCTTCTCCTGGACTACTTCCCCATTGTGTGCACAGGACATCCCTCCTCCTCATAATCACCTACTCCTGGATTTCCAATGCCGCAATGACTCTGTGAGGTCACAAAGCCACTATGCCAGTAGTTACACCAAGACAATGAATGGCGGTGTGAAAAAGGAAATCAGAAATCATTCGACAAAATCAAGGAGATGTTGATGTCATCAGAGTTTTAGATCTGGAGTTATCTACAATAATAGCAGCAGACTCATCCTTTACAGACTTGTGCGCAGTACTTTTTCAGGTACAAAGGGATAGAAAATGCAGACCAGACTATTGTGCATCATGGCCATTAACAGATACGGAGGAAGAGATTCACAGTAATCAAAAAGGAAGCATTGTCAGCCACGTGGTTACGTCTTAGGTCTTCACATTACGATAGAAACAGAACATAAACCTTTAGTCACACTATTGAATTCGAACGGTTTTGCAACAATGCCATCAAGAGTTCAAAGGTTTATATTAAGATTGGAAACACAGAGCACATCAGATGCATTATCACACATTGAAACCGAGAATCAACCACACAAAGATTGAGTGAAATTATAGAGGGTCAAAATAGGGAAAAGAACGTAAGCAGATCAGAGAATTTTGCATTCGAAGATGGGCAACATATATACCACATAGTCCTATCTTGAGACCATATTTCGATGATGACAGTGATCAATGATGATAGAATAATGACCCTAAGAACATTAGATTTGAAATCTTACAACACCTACATCAAGGGCCTTTAGGTATTACCAAGTATGGAGCCAAAGCACGGTATTCAGTTTGGTGGCCAGGTCTCTCGAAGTCATTGGAAGAAATATCCCAATGTATCACATGTACTTTTCACAGACAGGAATCAAAAGAATCACTCATTTCATCTTAATTTACTACAAGGCCATGGGAGTACCTAGGAATGGATTTATTTGAGCATAGAGAAAATGTTCATAATATTAGAAGATTTCTGCTCGAGGTGGATTGAAGTGAAGCAGTTACAAGGTCACACATCAGAAGCAGTGATAACGTCATTGAAAGAAATTTTTGCAGTCCATGGGATTCGGGATATTCTGACTTCAGTTAACAGTCCACAATTCGTGAACAAAGGCTTTCAAGAATTACAGAATTATTTGGATTTGTTCACACAAGTTCACTATGGTTTCCTCAGGCTAATGGAGAAGCTGTGGAGGCATTACACTCAGAACTGTAAAGGCATTACTGAAAAAGAATGAGGAGTTTCAATTAGCGCTCTTGAGTCATAGATCCTCACATCTGTAGAATAGATTGGCTCCATGTGAGTACCTCAGATTGCGGACACACATTACTACCCTTGCATATACGTTGATGCCACAGGTCAAAGACACAAACTTAGAGAAAGTACAAGAAAGAGAGGGAACGTACCAAAATAAACAGTCAAAACACTATGATGGTCATAACAGAGCAAGGACATTATCAGATCTTTGACAGGGACACAGGTTTAGATAGAGATCAATTGAGATTTGGAGAAATATTGGAGAAAGCACCAGACCTGAGATGTTCCATTGAACAGGGCACAGTAAGAAGAAGCAGAAGAGCTTTGATTGCAATTGAGGAACAGTGTGAAAATCAGAGACCAGAGAGGTCGCACTCATTGGAAATGAAATAGCAGGTGATTCTGAACCATCTACTAGTTTGAATTCTGTTCAACAGCATCCAGACCAAGAGCAGAATGAGAATGCCTTATTCTCCACAAGCAAGAGGAAAGCTAAGTACAAAGGACTAGTGAATGCATCACAACATTTAATGGTGTAAGAGAAGGTGAAAATCTCAAAAAACTGGAGGAAGGAGAGAGAAGAGAGAACAAGAAGAGAATGTGGAGAGAGAAAAAAGAATGACATTTACCTAAGAGAGCAAAAAGAGGCTACATTGCCTGGGTGACTTCAAAACACTGAAATAGAATGACTTGCACTCACTCAAGCCAAAATGTACCCAACCCACCCCCCCGCCGCCCCCCGCAAAGAACTGCATTTCTTAAATATATGACCAGGAGACTGAAGCATTGGTTTTCCAGGAATGCTAGAGAATGTTGAAGCCTGAACAGAGACTTGTGGGGAGATGTAGTATAATTGAGTATGTTAGACTAAGTCCTATAAAGGTTTAACTGTAATAGTCTGTGATGTCATATAAGGACCTGAGAGTCGAGGACCAGAAACTTTCCCCCATCGAGGGGTGTTGAGTGGGGGCTGGCGCGAACCTGATCGGCACCCCCAATCGGGGAAGCACCGCCATTTTACGTGGGTGGGCCAATTAAGGCACGCCCAGCATGATGCTCACCCGGAAGCGCTGAGCCCTCCCTGTGCGGGCGGGGGGGGAATTCACTGAGAGGTTCCCTGTGCTCTTTCGCACATGTGCGCAAAATAGTGCGGAGATCTCACCGAGGCATGGAGGTGCCTCAGGGAGATTTGTTTCAATGCTAAAGTTTTAAATAAAGGTTTTTAACACTTTTAAAACATATCCCCTCATGTGACACTATCACATGAGCTGGGACATGTCAAAGAATAAATGTATAAATTTTTATTAGATTTTAAAAACGTGAAGGCTGCCTGGGCTCTTCGCCTGCCCGCCAACCTTAAGAGTGGACAGGCAGCTCATTAAATTGAATTAATTAGGTTTTAAATATCCTCAATAGGCCTTTGACAGTTCAGTGGGCGCGCAGCCGACTTGGATGCACGGCCGCCAAAATGAAAATCTAAATGTTGCGCGGTGACCCGACGTCACCACGCATTATTTTATGTGCCAGCGAGCAGGGTTGGGGCCCACTCACCGACAAGAAAATTCTTCCCTAGGATAAAGCAACATAGAAAGAAGCTGGTGTAAAGGAGTATCCTCATAACTTGTAAATATGTTATTATAAAGTTAGAGAGTTTTGCAGCTGGCAGTCTTTGGGAGTTATGGAAAATACTCTAACCCAATAGCACAATAATATAGTTTTCATGTTTTAACCAAAATAAATCTCTGGCAGCAAAATTGAATAACACCTGGGCATTGGATAGGGATGCATGATTAATTGACACCCATTGCTTCTGATGCAGCATGCAGCCAGCACTGATTACTCTGTTGAATAGCTGCAGAGCTGAAGGAGAGGTGCAAAATCATGAAAGGTTAGCACAATTTCAAATTAGCCTGCACTTCCTGAAGTCTGCTTGCAGTTCTTGCTGGGGAGGTGCATTTGGCTGGAGCAGGTGCTGTAAGTCATTTCATGACTGAGTTTCATTTATGAAAGACACAAGAAAGTGTGAAGATGGATTTTTTTTTAAATGTTTTTGGGAATATGGTGGTATTCTTTAAAGAAAGCTGTGTGTGTGTATCCATGATTATTTAAACTGTGGGAAGGTTAGCATACATTTGTAATGAGAAGCTATGGTAAATTGGATTTATAAGTAAATAGGTTAGGTTTAAAAATTTGCATTAAGAAATAGAGACTTGGCTTTTCAGCTGTTACATTTCAAAGTGGAGTAAGGGACTTTTACAACTTGCAAAGGTTTCATAAGTAAACAAGGGAAAATTATTACATTTTATTTGACCCAGAAGGGGAGGCAATAGGAAAACACGAAATATTTTTTATCTTGTGGAAAGGTTGAGTTCAGAGAGATGCTGAGGACAATAGAATCAAGGATGAAAGGGAAAAAAGATATTTAATGCTAGATGTTGAGCTGAGTTGTGTGGCTGTATGGGGTGGATTTCCTGAAACCAGATCTATGCTGGGAGAAGGTGTGAAAGTGTGAATTTAAAGCAGCCATCGAGTTTCCAAGCCAGAGAAGTCTTTGTTTCAGAAAGCAGTCTTGTTTCTGAATATTCTTGGATTTCCACAGCAAAGTGGAAGAGAGTGAGAGTCGTTTGGTATACCTTTACTAAAGTGGGAGCAGTTTTTGCCTTGGGTAATATTACTGGATTTTTATGGTTAAAAATTTAAAAGGGAGTTGTTGCCAAGTATTTTACTTGTGTGTTCTGACCAAGTGAGATTTTTGGGGGATGCTTTGTAAAACTGTCTTAACTATGTAGGTTTAATCTTGAGTGCTTAAGTTTTATTTTCTTCTTGTAAATAAATATTTTAATCATAAAACCCTAGAAGTGTTACTGGCATTCTATGCTTCTGGGATAAGTGGTTCTTTCCCTCATTTTCAAAATGGAAAAAAGGTTTATGATCAGTAAGACAACTTTCCCTCGGGGACTTGGATTGCTCAGCAAATCACATCGGCTGTGGTTGTATCAAATTGCACAACATGGCAGAGAGTGCACTCCAAAATATTCCTATGCTGCACTGAAGACCATAGTACAGGAGGTGGACAGCAGACCAGGATGCTGCCCAGACAAACTTTATGAAGTGATTAGGACCAGATAGTTCTGTCAGTCAAAACCAGGGGTCTAGCCCTGAGGACCTAAATACAATACTGCAAGAACTTCAGTAATCTCGTAGGAGTGGTCAAGGTCAGTGAATGTATCTTCAAAAGTCATATTGATAAATTATTACTAATTATCATTTAATTACAATCAGCACTCAATTCATTAATCAAATCTTGAATATAAGGTGTAAATTAAATAACAAGGGATAGTACACTCAAAAGATCATAAATTTTTCAGTCCAATAAAATCCGAGGTATGTAGACAATAAGAGTTAGATAAGATGTTAGCTCCCCACAAAATAAAGTAACGTCAGCTCAAGGAAAGCAGCTACTTGGTGAGCAGCTTAAGCAGTAGCTGGCATTATTGCTATGCATCTGTCAGGTTGAGGGTTTCTGGATGTGGTCAGCCCACAGTTTAAAGATGTGCAAGCAAGGCAGATGGGGAGGTGGTGGCGTAGTGGTATTGACACTGGACTAGTATTCCAGAGACCTATGGTAATGCTCTGGGGACCTGGGTTTGAATCCCACTACAGCAGATGGTGAAATTTAAATTCAATAAAATTTGAAATTAAAAGTCTGATGATCACAAAACAATTGCCAATTGTCACTAAAAGCCCAAATGGTTCACAAATGCCCTTTAGAAATGAAAATCTGCTGTCCATATCTGGTCTGACTTGCATGTGACTCCAGACCCACAGCAAAGTGGTTGACTCTTAAAATGCCCTGTGAATTAGGGAGGGAAAATAAATGTTGGCCTGGCTAGTGATTCCCACATCCTGTGAATGAACTTTAAAAAAGGCATAGAGCCAGGTGGCTGCCAGGAAGTTGGTGGGGGCCAGTACACAGCCAGCAAGCCTGGTCTTTATCAGTGCCAATGACAAAGTAGGAAAGGGATGAGGTTAAACATATATATTTTAGTGAGCTAGGAAAGAAACTTGCAAGCAGGACCTCAAAGGTAGTAATCTCCAGATTACTCCCAGAGCCACATAACAGTGAGTATAGAAATGGAAGGATAGAGCAGATGAATGCAAAGCTGGAGAGATGGTGCAGGAAGGAAAATTTTACTCTGTTGGAAAACTGAGGCCCGGTTTATGAGACCTGTACAGGCCAGATGGGTTGCACCTGAAAAGAGCTGAGACCAATGTCCTTGTGGGGTGATTTGCTAGTGCTATTGGGGAGGGTTTAAAGTAACTTGGCAGAGGAATGGGAATCAGGAAGTAACATTAAGGAATGAAAACAAGGTGCACAAAGAATTGGGAGAGACAGATAGCACTAGAGTAAGAACTGGTACAGTATTAGATGGGGTCAGAGTGAGAGGAAATGCAATAAGGCCTAAATTAGGTTTACAGTGCATGTGTGTGAATGCACAGAGTGTGGTAAATAATGTTGGTGAATTGCAAGCAACGGTAGTCATGTGAGAATATAGTGTTGTGGCAATAATGGAGGTCCGGCTCAGAAAAGGGGCAGGATTGCATACTAAATATTCCAGCGTGCAAAGTGTTCAGGAAAGATGGGAAAAGTAAGGAAGGAGGTAGCATGGCAGCATTGATTAAGGAAAATTTTACATACAGTGTTGGGGAGAGAGAAAGAATGTTCTGAGGGAGTCAATAACAGAATCTAGGATGCTTCCCCATGTGGGGGAACCTGGAATTGGGGGGAACAGTTTTGAAATAAGGGGTCTCCCATTTAAGATGGAGAGAAGAAGGAATTTCTTCTCTGAGGGTCAACAGTGTTTGGAATTCTCTTCCCCAGCGAGCGGTGGAGACTGAGTGGGTCACTGTATATATTCAAGGCTGAGTTAGACAAATTTTTGACTGACAAGGGAGTCAAGGATTGTGGGTGGGAGGCAGAAAAGTGGCGTTAAGGCCACAATCAGATCAGCCATGGTCTTATTGAATGGTGGAAGCTGAAGGGCTTAAGGGGGCTAATAGCCTACTTCTGCTCCTATTTCTTATGTTCTTTATTTTTCTGTTAGAACAAAGAAACAATGGAGATACGATTACACTACCAGGCTTCTTCTGTAGGCCTCCAACAAATCTGCGAGGAAATTATAGAGACGTGCAAAAACTATCCTCCTCCAAGTACCATGCCCTAAAAGGGCATTGGCAACCATGGACTCCCATTGGATTGGCTCATGATCATGCTTGGCTAAGTACTGCAATGGTTTGCCATTGCCTTCTGTATTATGGCTGACCAGGAAAATTTCCTGCTCTAACCACCAGAAAGACTTAGGTCCGGATTTTCTCTTTGGTGTGCGGAGGCAGGTGCCGCACGCCGACGTGTAAAATGATACGCAGTGCAATCGGGCGTGCATCCCGACGTCACTGCATGTCATTCCAATCTTCTATTTGGGGGGTGTGCACCGGAGTCAGCTGTACACCCATCGAGCTGTCAAAGGCTTGTTAAGGCCATTAATCAACAAATTAAACAAATTGACAGGGATGCCTGTCCAACCTTAAGGTTGGCGGGCAGACGAAGAGCCCAGGCATCTGTCGCATTTTTCATGAAACCTCATCCATGGGAGGGATGAGGTTTCATGAAGGGTTTATAAATGAAATAAACATTTTCATGAAAATTCATAAACATGAGGGGACATAGCTGAATAATTTTATTTTTTCATTTTTTCAAAGTTTCACATTGAACATAATCTCCCTGAGGCAGCTCCATGCCTCAGGGAGATATCAGTGCTCTTATGTACACATGCGTGAAAGAGCGCAGGTTCTGACTCTCCCTCCTCCCCCTGCCTGTACAGGTAGTGCTGAGCGCTACCGGGCACGCATCACGCTGGGCGGGCCTTAATTGACCCACCCATGTAAAATGGTGGCACGCAGCCAATCACAGGCAGCGATCTGCTCCATGCCCGCTCCCGACTGGCCCAAAATTCTCCCCTTACAGACTGATAACCAGCCTGTTTAGCCACATTACAAATGCACCTTCAATGGCCGCCAAGTCCTGAAGTGGGATTTAAACCCAGAGCTTCTGGCCCAGAGGTAAGTGTACTACCACTGTACTACAAGATCTGTTACAAAGCTATAGAACAGTTATAAAGTGGGACTATAGTCATCTTACTATAGATTAGGATAGTAATAGTGTACAGGACAGAAGGGTGGAAGAGTTTCTAAAGTGTGTTCGGTTGAATTTTCTACATAATAGCCTGTAACTTCCACACTTCCCAGTGTCGGATTTGGGGGGTTCCCCAAAGACGTGCTGGGGAATCCCACTGGCAGGTTCCCAGTTGGGGTCTGCATGGCAATTGCCCATAAGTGCTAACTTCCTCTGGACAATTGCATTGTGCTGGGAACCATCCGAAGATGTGATTTAAATCGCAAACTTCTGATGGTTCCACCGGGGTTATGCCAATAGTTACCCAGGAAAAGTTGGAAGAATTAAAACCTCTTCTAACTTCTGAGCAATTATTGTAAAGACCCAGAATGACCCCACAGGACTACCCTGAAACCCCCCCATGCGAATCACCCCATCCCCCCCAACCTCCGACACACCCTCCCCACCGCACGCCTCTGACCTCAAACCACACCCCCCCCCATCAACCCCTTTACCTCAGACCCTCCAAACACCCCCCAACCTCAGATCCCACCAACAGCTCCCGCCCAGACCTCAGAACCCTTGACCTTGGACCCCCTAACCTCGGACCACCCCACGACCTCAGACCAACCCCCACCCCCCCAGACTTCTGACCCGACTGATCCCCCCGAACCACCAGCCAATCCCCTCTGGACCACACCCCCAGACCACCCCCCCAACACCCAAACCAACCCCTCCAACCCCCACACCAACCCCATCCCAACCACGGACACTCCCATCTACTTACCTTAGACACTTAGCTTGTCCCTGTCAATTTCCATGGCCCTTTAAACTTATCTGCTTTATGGCAGTTAATGCCATAAAAAAGAGGGCATGGTCTACTTCAATACGCTGGATCTAGACTTCGCTGGAGCCTGTGAGGAGTCTTTCGATGCAGGCCCCAAGCAGCTCTGGCGAACGGAAGTGTCAACATTATTTTCAAGACTAGGTAAGTAGGTTTTTATTTCTTCTCATTTCTGCAGGCCAGCACTTTGCGAAGCTAGTCACAGGTTCTGGCCCAATATGTTTCTAGTCCAAGAAGGAAGGAAGCATTGCTGAATCTGGTTCTAGGGAATGAGGTGGGACAAGTGGATCAAGTGTCAGTAGGGGAACATTTACGGGACAATGAACTTGGTATAATAAGGATTAGATTGGCTTTGGAAAAGGATAAGGAGCAATCCAGAATAAAGATAATTAATTAGGGAAGGGCCGCTTCAATGAGGTGAGAACAGATCTGGCGCAGGGAAGTCGGAATTCAAGATTGGCAGGCAAAACTGAAACAAAACAAAGGGCTCCGCCTAAAGAGAAGATGGTTCGGGTACAGTCGAAATACAATTCTACAAGGGGAAAGTTAATACAAAAACAAAGCCAGAGCTGTCTGGATGATGAAAGAAAAAGATAGTAAGATGAACCAGAAAAAGAGTGTGTACGACAGGTGCAAAACTGCTTAGCAAAACTATAATGAAGTGCATATATCTATGAAAGTCAACATTGAACACACATGATGAAGCAAAGACTCTCAATTCTACAATTCAGCCTAGCCAAGATCACACAAGTTATGGGCTCGATTGAACTAATTCAATAACAGACACTGAGCTGCCCACCCAAGCCGGCATCCACACCATATTGAGACAGTCGCAGCTGAGTTGGGCTGGTCATGTAGCCAGAATGCCTGAAACTTCAAGTCGATGATCCTTCATCGGAACTGAGGAGGGTCAGAAATGTAATAGGTTTATGCAAGTGAAAGAGGGTGGGGGTGGGGAGTGCACTGGGAGTGTAGGCCTGTAGGCCTGAAGGCCGGCAGCCACTAATGTTTGCAATTTTGTATCTACATAAGAACATAAGAACTCGGAGCAGGAGTAGGCAATTCAGCCCCTCGAGCCTGCCCCACCATTCATTACAATCATGGCTGATCTCATTTTGGCCTCAACTGCAATTTCCCACCCTCTCCCCATAACCTTTAAACCCATTACTAATTAAAAATCTGTGTATCTCTTCCTCAAATTTATTCAGCGTCCTGGCATCCACTGTACTCTGAGGTAGTGAATTCCACAGATTCACGACCCTTTGAGAAAAGTAGTTCCTCCTCATCTCTGATTTAAATCTACTACCCTGTGGCCTAAAGCTATGGCATCTCATTCTAGAATGCCCTACAAGGGGAAACATCAGCTCCACATCTGCTTTGTCCATCAACTTTAGTATCTTATATACCTCAATTAGATCTCCTCTCATCCTTCTAAACTCTAGTGAGTATAGGCCTAAACTTCTCAATCTCTCCTCATAAGACAAGCCCCACATCTCTGGAATCAATCTAGTGAACCTCCTCTGAACTGCGTCCAATGCAACTACATCCTTCCTCAAGTAAGAGGACCAAAACTGTGCACAGTACTCCAGGTGCAGTCTCACCAATGCCTTGTACAGTTGCAACAACACTTCCCTATTTTTATACTCTATTCCTTTAGCAATAAATGCCAAAATTCCATTTGTCTTTCTTATTACCTGTTGTACCTGCATACTGGCTTTCAGTGATTCATGCACGAGGACACCCAAATCCCTCTGAGCTGAAGTTTCTCTCCATTTAATAATAAGTTGCCTTTTTATTCTTCCGACCAAAATGGATAACCTCACACTTATCCACATTAAACTCCATCTGCCAAATTTTGGCCCATTCACCTAACCTGTCCATATCCATTTGTGAATTTCTTATTTTTTCCTTACTTTCCCACCTACTTTGGTGTCATCTGCAAATTTAGCTATAGTACCTTCTACCCTTGAATCCACATCATTAATGTAGATTGTACATAGTTGGGGCCCAAGGACCGAACCCTGTGGCACCCCACAAGTTACAGTTTGCCATCCAGAAAAAGACCCATTTATCCCGACTCTCTGCTTTCTGTTGGTTAGCCAACCCTCTATCCAAGCTAATATATTACTCCTAACTCCGTGTGATCTTTGCATTTTATTTCTGCTTTACTCTTGATTTTAAGCCTTTAGTGAATACTTAAAGCTATTTTGTATTAAATCTTATATTGATCTTAACAAAACTATGATTGTACTTTGATTAATTAATCAATAATAATCAGCAGTGAACTGTTTTCCCAGACCTTGTTTTTTCCATGCTGGCTATGCACAGCTGGTATTTAGACTGCATCTTTGCTTCACATTTTTTTAAGTTAGAATACGAAAATAAGTTATCTTTTGTTTGTCATAAGTCTTTTTTCTTACTGTATTCAGTGATCCTTGGACTACAGCCCAGGATGATGAGCAACCTTATAGTGGTCGCCTAGTGTGGTCATCAGAAGATGAAGTCTGATCGATGGATGTAACGCTTGAAGGATGACAGGTGGGAAGACACCATCAACAGTTATGTAAGCAAATCAGATATTGTGAAGTCTGCATGGCCTTGTAGAGCCTGTGAGAAGAATTGATAAGAACTGAGACTTGTTTTGGGAAAGGGCTGTCCCAGGCCTTGGAAGGCTGGAATGGAGCAAGAAATTTGGCTTAAAAGGAACGTTGCTTTGAGAACTTGTTGCTGCAGCCATAGTGGAATAGTCACCACTGAAGATGGGAGGAAGGGCCAGAAATGGAGTGACTGACAGTAGTGCCCACCTGTAGGGTTACTCAGCCACTTGGTGATATATGTACCAAGGAGATGGTAACGTATGTACCAATTTATGAGGCTGTTGTGGAACAGGCTAACTTGGGGTTATCCATTGTTGGGAGCTCTCGTGGAGCAGACCAGATTGGGGTTATTCTTTGTGCTTTAGAAAAATCTAATTTTCTTATTTTCTTCTGATATATACAAAGTTCTTTTGCTTTCAATTAAGTTAACTTTCTTTCTTTTTACTTTCTTAATATATCAATTGACATATCATTATTATTATCATTATTCAATATTCAATAAAATTGTTGTTTTAACACATTACTTGTCATAGTCACTCATTCCTGTTACGTCCAGAGTATGGCTCCGAACTTAAGTGACTCAGGAAGGAACTCTCAGGCCCCTCCCCACAGAAGGAAAAACAAAAGGGAAGGTCTGTAAAAGGGTAGAGGGCAGGAGAGATTAAATGACAAAATGTTTTATGGTACAAAAGCAAATGGGAGTGGTCAAGGGTAAAAAAAAACAAAACTGTGTCCAGATGAGATGTGAATGGCTGCATAGCAACCATCTAAAGTGAAGAAATAAAGGGGAAAAAAGAAAAAAATGAACCAACAAAAAGACATGTAAATGGGAGGCAGAAGCTATGAGCTAAAATTATTGAACGCAATGTTGAGTCCAGAAGACTGTAGAGTGCCAAGTCGAAAGATGAGTTGCTGTTCTTTGAGCTTGCATTGAGTTTTCTTGGAACACTGTAGCAGGCCAAGGACAGAAAGGTCAGGGTGGGAACCAGATGGAGGATTAAAATGACCAGCGACTGCAAGCTCAGGGTCATGCTTGTGGCCCGAGCAAAAGGTGTTCCGCAAAGTAGTCACCCAGTCTGCTTTTGGTTTTCCCAGTGTGGAGGAGACTGCATTGTGAGCAATGAATACATTATGCTAGATTGAAAGAAGAGAAGGGAATCGCTGTTTCACTTGGGAGGAGGACTGTTTGGGACCTTGGATTGTGAGAAGGGTGGAGGTAAAAGGGCAGGTTTTGCATCTCCTGCATTTGCACAGAAAAGATGCTATAGCAAAGGAATGGACTGTTGGGGTAACTAAGGACCGGACCAGGGTGTCATAGAGGAAATGGTCCCCTGGAATACTGGAAAGGGAGGGCAGGGGAAGGCGTGTTTAACAGTAGCATCATGCTGGAGGAGGGTGATTAGTTGAATCGGGATTCTAGTGGGGTGGAAGGTGAGAACGAGGGAAACTCTACCATGCTTCCAGGAGGGAGGGCATGAAGTGGTAGCAGAAGTGCATGAAATAGATTGGCCTAGATGGAGGCTCCTGTCAACCAGGCTGGCTGGTAATCCTTAGTTGAGGAAAAAGGAAGCTCTCGTATGGAAGGTTGCGTTGTCAAGACAGATGTAACTGAGACAAATAAACTGGAATTTGAGATGAGGTATGAGCTAGGAAGTGTTGTCATGAGAGCTGCAGGAGTCTATGGGGTAATAGTGAATATTAGTTGATAGCCTATACCCTGAAATGGAGGTGCTTGTCATTAATTGTGATTTTGTCCTGCCATTGAATTCTCATGATGGATCTCAGGTGTCTTTGGAAGAAGTGTTCCAGAGCTTTGATGTGGCACCTATAGCAGACCCAGGATTCTGCATCACACAGCAGGGTGGTAAGGACAATGGCCTGGTGGGGTTTGCTTTAGTCTTCAGCTTAATGCCATGCTGCTTCCAGACACAGTCATGGAATTGGCCACAGGCAGAACTTGCTTTCTATATACAGGCTCTCTAGCTCAGTTTAGAATCACCTGTTTATAGAACATAGAACATAGCTATAATCACAAGGTTAAAGTTTGAATGTGTGTGCATGTGTTTCTCTTATTTATTATATTTGGAGGTCTTGTAATGAGACACTTGTTAACATTCGTGTGTCATTCTCTGTGAGGGGGAGGTGTTATGATAGTGTGTCGAGTATCATGAGGAATATTAATCGATAGTTTCATTAGCTACTGTAATGCCCCTGACTGTTCATAAAAATGGAAAGAAACAGCTAGAACAGCAAATGGCTGCAGAATTCACCCGACCTGCAAATTGATCAAGTTTCTAGAAGAAAAGGGATTACCAGGGGATTTGTCTAAGCAGTTCCCCTGGTGGACTAAAGCCTAGTCAAAGTCTCTTTTATTCTGTGTAATAGTAGCGAAGGTGAACAATTGGCCATTTTGTTGAGTGAATCAAACTTTTAAACTAATGGTGTGACCTGTGGAGTTGGGGGCTAGTCAAACTGCACACTCCTCCCATCCCGGTCATAACACAGATTGAAGTCTCTTGCAAGGTTTGAAATGTGGACAGCGGGTGATTGGATGGGGAATAATAATAATTGGTAAAAAAGGATAAAAGGACAAAGACCAGGTTTCCTAAACATTGGTAAAGCAAAATGGCTTTGAAGTTGCTAAGGCTTTTCGAGAGATGGGAGAATTAACTCTCACTGGTTAACAAAAATAACCGAGAATAAGCTAATGGGATTGGCAGATCAATTGCAGTTGGAATTAACTGTAGGGGTGAGGAAAAGGGACATAGTTGAGGTAATAGCGCAGCAATTGAAAGTGGAAGGGATACAAGAAAGACTACATTCTCCAAGGGTTAGTCAATTGAATTAGCTAGGATTCATATGAATTAGGAGCAGGAGTAGGCCACTCGGCCCCTCAAGTCTGCTCCACCATTCAATAAGATCATGGTTGAATCTCAACCCCACATTCCTGCCTACTCCTGATAACCTTTCGTCCCCTTGTTAATCAAGAATCTATCTAGCTCTGCCTTAAAAATATTCAAAAACTCTGCTTCCACCGCCTTTTGAGGAAGAGTTCCAAAGACTCACTACTCTCTGAAAGAAAAAATTCTGCTCATCTCTGTCTTAAATGAGCAATCCCTTATTTTTTAAACAATAAGCCCTAGTTCTAGATTCTCCCACAAGAGGAAACATCCTCTTCACATCCACACTCAGGATCTTAAAGGTTTCAATTAAGTTGCCTCTTACTCTTATAAATTCCAGTGGATACAAGCCTAACCTGTCCAGTCTTGCCTCATAAAATAACCCACCCATTCCTGGTATTAGTCCAATAAACTTCTCTGAATTACTTCTAATGCACTTACATCTTTCTTTAAATAAGGAGACCAGTACTGTATAAATACACCAGGTGTGGTCTCACCAGTGCCCCATACAATTGAAGCATAGCCTCCCTACTTTTGTAATCAATTTCCCTCACAATAATGATAACATTCTATTAGCTTTCCTAATTAATTACTGTACCTGCACACTAACCTTTTATGATTCATGCACTAGGACACCCAGATGCCTCTGAACCTCAGAGCTCTGCAACCTCTCACTATTTAGATAATAAGCTTTCTTTTTATTCTTCCTGCCAAAATCAATGATTTCACATTTACGCACATTATGCTCCATTTGCCAGATCTTTGTCCACTCACGTAACCTATCTATGTCACTTTGTCGCCTCCTTACATCCTCTTCACAATTTACTTTTCTGCCTATCTTTGTGTGGTCAGCAAATTTAGCAACCATTCCTTCATTCCCTTTATCCATGTCATTTATATAAATTGTAAAAAGTTAAGGCCTCAGCATTGATCCCTGTGGCATACCACTTGTCACATCCTGACAACCAGAAAAAGACCCATTTATGCCAACTGTCTGCTCCGTGTTAGCTAACCAATCTTCTATCCATGCCAATATGTTACCCCCCTACACCATGAGCTTTTATTTTCTGCAATAACCTTTGATGTGGCACTTTATCAAATGCTTTCTGGAAGTCTAAGTACAGCACATCCACCAGTTCCCCTTTATCCACAGCACATGTGACTCCTTCAAAGAACTCCAATAAATTGGTTAAACATGATTTCCCTTTTACAAAGCCATGTTGACTCTGCCTGATAGCCTTGAACTTTTCTATGTGCCCTGCTATAACATCTTTAATAATAGCTTCTGACATTTTCCCTATGACAGACGTTAGGCTAATTGGGCTATAGTTGCCTGCTTTCTGTCTCCCTCCCTTTTTGAATAAAGGAGTTATATTTGCTATTTTCAAATCTAATGGAATCTTCCCCAAATCTAGGGAATTCTGCAAAATTAAAACCAATGCATCAACTATCTCTCACTAGGCACTTCTTTCAGGGCCTTAGGGGAAAGTCCATCTGGACCTGGGGATTTGTCAGCCCTCAGTTTCAACAATTTTCTCAATACCACTTCCTTGCTGATTGTAATTTTCCTGAGTTCCTCCTTCCCTTCCTTTTCCTGATGTACAGATATTTCCGGGATGTTACTTGTATCCTCTGTAGTGAAGACCGAAGCAAAATACCTATTTAATTTGTCTGCCATCTCCCTACTTTCCATTATCAATTCCCCAGACGCACTCTCTCTATGGGACCAACACTCACTTTGTTAACTCTTCTTGTTTAAATATCTGTAGAAACTCTTATTATTTGTCTTTATATTACTAGCTAGCTTTCTTTCATACTCTAATTTTTCTCTCGTTATTAATATTTTTGTCATTCTTTGCTGTTCTTTAAATTCTTTCCAACCTTCTGACCTGCCAACTGTCTTTGCATAATTATATGCTTTTTCTTTAAGTTTGATACTGTCTTTAACTTTTTTAGTTAACCACGGATGATGGACCCTCCCCTAGGATTTTTTCTTTCTCTTTGGAGTCTGTGTATTCTGAAATATCCCTTTAAATGTCTGCCACTGAACTTCTATTAACATATCCCTTAACCTCATTTGCCAGTTCACTTTAGCTAGCTCTGCTTTCATGCCCTCATTAAATGTCCTTATTTAAATGTAAAATACTAGTCTTGGCCGCGTTCGTTTCTCCCTTAAAATGAATGTTAAATTCAATCACTTTATGGCTGCTGCTACCTAGGGGTGCCTTCACTAGGAGGTTATCAATTAATCCTGTCTTGTTGCTCAATACCAGGTCTAGTATCTCTGTATCAGCTCTCTGGGTGGCTCCAGAATGTGCTGTTCTAAAAAACTAACCAGAAAACATTCTATGTTCTCTTCATCTACGCTACCTTTTCCCACCTGATTTTTCCAATCCATATGTAGATTAAAATGCCCCAGGATTATTGCTGTACCTTTCTGACAAGCTCCCATTATTTCTTCTTTTATATTCTGTCCTCTGTGTAGTTACAATTAGGAAGCCTGTACACCACTCCTACAAGTGACTTCTTGCCTTTATTATTCCTCATCACAACCCAAACCGCTTCTACGTCCTGGTTTCCAGAACTTAGGTCATCCCTCTCTATTGTGCTAATACCATCATTAATTAACAGAGCCACCCCTCCACCTTTTCCTAACTCCTTGTCCTTTCTAAATGTCACGTACTCTTCAATAGGATTCAGTTGCAAATGAAGCAGCTTGAACATGAAAAGGCAATAAAAAAAACTTGAATTGGAGGCAAAAGGAAAAAAAGAGAAAGGGAAGAAAAGGAAAGAGAAAGAGAGATGAGAAAACTTGAAAAAGAAATACAAAGAGAATTAGAAATACAGAAACTTGGCCTCCAGAGAGAGAAGTTAGCAAGGGAGGAAAAGGAGAAGGATAAAGAAATGGAGGCAGAGGAGAAAGAGAGAAGGAACAAGAAAGGGAATATTAGTTTAAAAGGCTGAGATTAAAAAAAGAGGACTCAGATGCTGGAGAAGGTTCTGACGATGAAGAACCACTTCCAACCCAAAGCCTAGTGGGAAGATGTTTAAATTTGTACAAGCCCTCCCAAAGTTTGAGTAAAGGGATGTAGAGACATTCTTCACTTTGAGAAGGTAGCTAAGCAAATGAAGTGGCCAAAAGAAATCTGGATATTGCTCCGACAGAGTAGGTTATTGGGTAAAGTTCATGAGGTTTATGCATCACTTTCAAAAGAGCTTTCCGTGGATTATGATGCAGTTAAAAAGGCTTAGTGCATATGAGTTGGTCCCTGAGGTATACAGGCAGAAATTTCAAACGTAAGGAACCAGCCTGGGCAGACCAGGGGGGGTGATGGCATAGTGGTATTGTCACTGTCCAGAGACCCAAGGTTTGAATCCCACCATGGCAGATGGTGAAATCTGAATTCAATAAAAGTCTGCAATTAAAAGTCTGATGACAACCATGAAACCATTATCGATTGTTGTAAAAACCCATCTGGTTCACTAATGACCTATAGGGAAGGAAATCCGCTGCCCTTACCTGGTCCAGCCTACATGTGACTCCAGATCCACAGCAATATGGTTGACTCTTAATTGCCCTCTGAACAAGGGCAACTAGGGATGGGCAATAAATGCTGGCTTAGCCAGTGACGCCCACATCCCATGAATAAAAACACCTATACTGAATTTGTGAGGATAAAACAAAGTAATTTTGACCATTGGATATAGGCATTAAAGGTAGAGACAATGTACGAAGCTCTTAGGGAAATAACTCCCTTGGGAGAACTTAAAAATTCACTCCCTCCAGTAGTTGGAACCCATGTTGAAGACCGATGGGTTGCAACAGCTAGACAGGCAGCAGAGATGGCTGATGATTATGAGATGGCCCATAAATCTAAACCTTTTTTCTGTCTCCCCCACAAACCCAAGGAGAATAGAACGTGGGAAGGTAAAAGGAAGGCAAGTAACCAGGGAAGAGAGGGACACCTTGGAAAGGCATAACTTCTCCCAGAAAGCACATTAAAATTAAAAGTCGAAGTTTTAATAAATGGTCTTGGCAGGGAGTACATACCTGTACCTTTGTAACAGATGCACTTGGAGTGTGACCTAATGTCTGTGATAATGACGGTAGGGGTTGTTCAGAAGTTACCTGTCGATGGAGTTGACTTACTCGTGGGAAATTATTTAACTGGAGCAAAGGTAGCAGCTTCTCCCATAATTATGGAAAGCCCAAGTGAGGTTAAAGATACAGAACACTTACAGGAAAAGGTACCAGGAAATTTTCCTTTGGGTGTGATGACCCGAGCGATGAATAAGCAAAGTCCATCATCGGACGTCCAATTAATACCACAGACAGATATTTGGCTAGCTGAAACTTTGTTAAAAGACTTAGATAATCCAAAAGAGATGTTTAGTAAACATATTCTAGTTGAAACTCAACAAAGTTAAGTAAGATAGCACAATCAGCCCAAACTGAAACTGACATAAGAATATAAGAAATAGGAATAGGAGTAGACCATTAGGCCCCTTGAGCCTGCTCTGCCATTCAATAAGGTCATGGCTGATCTTCCTGTGTTTTGATTTCCACATTTCCATCTAACCCCGATAACCTTTAGTTCCCTTGCCTAACAAAAATCTTACTACCTCTGCCTTAAAAATATTAAATGATCCCACCTCCACCACCTTCTGAGGCAGAGAATTCTAAAGTCACATAACCCTCTGGGAGAAAAAAATTCTCCTCATTTCTATCCTAAAAGGGTGACATCTAATTTTAAAACAGTACCCCTGCTTCTGTAATAATTATAATAATTCAACCACAAGAGGAAATGTCCTTTCAACGTCAACTTTGTTAAGGCCATTCACGACCTTGTATACTTCAATCAAATCACCCCGCACTCTTCTAAATTCCAGTGGAAACAAGCCCAGTCTGTCTAACCTTTCCTCATAAGACAACCCACTCATTCCAGGTATCAATCTAGTTAACCTCCTTTGAACCGCCACCAATGCATTTACGTTCTTCCTTAAGACTAAAACTGCACACAGTATTTGAGGTGCAGTCTCCGAAGCATAACATCCTTACTTTTATGTTCAATCCTTCTCGTAATAAATGATAACATTCATTAGCCTTCTTAATTACTTGCTATATCTGCATTCTAACTTTTTATGACTCATATACTAGAACACCTAGATCCCTCTGCACCTCAGAATTATGCAGCCATTCTCCATTTAAGTAGTACTCAGCTTTGTTATTCTTCCTACCAAAGTGAACAACTTCACATTTTCCCACATTAAACTCCATTTGCCAGAACTTTGCACACTCAACCTATCTGTATCCATCTGCAACCTCCTCATGTCCTCTTCACAACATACTTTCCTACCTATCTTTGTGTCATCTGCAAATTTAGCTACCATGCCTTCACTCCCCCCATCTAAGTCAATGATGTAAATTATAAAAAGTTGAGACCCCAGTACAGACCCCTGTGGGACTCCACTCATCACATCCTGCCAATCAGAAAAAGACCCATTTATGCATGCTCTCTGCTTTCTGCCAGCCAACCAATCTTCTATCCATGCTAATATGTTACCCATTACACCATAAGCTTTTATTTTCCGTAATAATCTTTGATGTGGCACTTTATCAAGTGCCTTCTGAAAATTCAAGTACAGTACATATACAGGCTCCCCTTTATCCACTGCATATGTTACTCCTTCAAAAAAACTCTAATAAATTGGTTAAACATGACTTCCCTTTCACAAAACCATGCTGACTCTTCCCAATTGCCTTGAGCTCTCCTACGTGCCCAGCTATAATCTCCTTAATGATCGATTCTAATAACTTCCGCATGACAGACATCAAGCTAACTGGCCAATAGTTTCCTGTTTTCTGCTTCCCTTCCTTCTTGAATAGAGGGGTTATATTTGCTACTTTCCAATCTGATGGAACCTTTTCAGAATCTAGTGAATTTTGGAAAAGTAACACCAGCGCAATGACTACCTCATTTTGCCACCTCTTTTAAGACCCTAGGATGTGGTCCACTGGGACCTAGAGACTTGCCAGCCTGCAGCTCCATCAATTTGCTCAGTACCATTTACCTTGTGATTTCAATTTCACCAAGTTCCTTTCTCCCGTTCACCTCCTGATTTGCAGCTATTACTGAAATGTTTTTTGTATCCACTATAGTGAACACAGAAGCAAAATATTTGTTCATTTCTTCCGCCATTTCCTTATTATCTACAATTAACTCCCCACTGTCACTCTCTAGAGGACCAACACTCACTTTGATTTTTTCCTTTCTAAAAACCTGTGGAAACTCTTGCTATCCATTTTTTACATTTCTAGCTAGCTTTCTCTCATAACCTATTTTCTTTCTCCTGATTAACCTTTTAGTCATTCTCGGCCGTTCTTTATATTCTGTCCAATCATCTGTCCTGCCACTCAACTTTGCGGAGGTATATGCTTTTTCCTTAAGTTTGATGCTTTCTTTAACATCTCTGCTTAACCATGGATGGTGGTCTTCCCTTTAGAATTTTTCTTAATAGTAGGAATGTACCTTTTCTGAATACACTGAATTATCACCTTCAATGTCTGCTACTGCTTCTCTATTGATCTATCCTTTAGCCTAGCTTCCCAGCTAGCTCAGCTTTCTTCCCCTCACAGTTGCCTTATTTAAGTTTAAGATACTAATCTTAGATCCACTCTTCTCCCTTTCAAACTGGATGTAAAATTCAATCATATTGTGGTTGCTGCAACCTAGGGGTGCCTTTAGTCTGAGGTAATTAATTAATCCTGTCAGGTTACACAATACCAAATCTAATATAACCTGCTCTCTGGTTGGTTCCAGAACATGCTGCTGTAAGAAACTATCTCGAAAGCATTCTAAGAACTCCTAATCCAGGCTACTGCTGCCAATATGATTTTTCCAGTTTATGTGTAGATTAAAATCACCCATGATTATTGATGTCCCTTTATTACAAGCAGACAATATTTTTTCTTGAATACTTTGTCCTACACTGTGGCCACTGTTAGGGGCCCTGTAGACCACTCCCACTAATGACTTTTTTCCCCTACTATTCCTCGTCTCCACCCAAACCGATTCTACATCCTGATCTCCTGATTCAAGAACAAAGAGGTGTTGACGGTGGTGATATTAGCTAAGAAATGTGCTAATAGGTGACCTTTTGGGTAGAAAGCAGGACGAGCAAGGTACAGATAGCCCTAGTGGGGATGGGGTGGAGGGAAGGGATTGAAATAGGCTGAAAGGTAGAGATAAAACAATGCATGGAAATACATTTTAAAATAATGGAAATAGGTGGGAAAAGAAAAATATATATAAATTATTGGAAAAAAGGAGGATCAGTAAGGGGGTGGGGATGGAGGAGAGAGTTCATGATCTAAAGTTGTTGAACTCAATATTCAGTCCGGAAGGCTGTAAATTGCCTAATCGGAAGATGAGGTGCTGTTCCTCCAGTTTGCGCTGAGCTTCACTGGAACATTGCAGCAGGCCAAGGACGGACATGTGGGCATGAAAGCAGGGTGGAGTGTTGAAATGGCAAACGACGGGGATGTCTGGGTCATGCTTGCGGACAGAACAAAAGTGTTCTGCAAAGTGGTCACCCAGTCTGCGTTTGGTCTCTCCAATGTAGAGGAAACCGCATTGGGAGCACCTCTCTTCTATTTTCCCTTAGTCCTGTTGAAGAGTCATACGGACTCAAAACGTTAACTGTATTCCTCTCTGCAGATGCTATCAGACCTGCTGAGTTTTTCCAGGTATTTAAATCGAAAGGAACCTCATTTTAAATTCATGAGATAAAAATGTGTTTTGTCTGGTGTCTGTTTAAGTCTGTGGGTTATTGCTGCCTTGGGGAAGATTACCTCAGAGTGATTAATTTGGGGATTTGTTTAATAGTTATTATGGTAGTAATTTGTAGACATGTGTATGTGTTTAATACCTTGTAAAATTAATAAATGTTTAATTTAATTTATACAAAAAACCTCTGGAGGCTTGGTGGTTTCATTTCTGAATTCAGAGATGCATCTCAAACATATGAAATGAAAATATAGGTTATAACAATTGTTTAAAGTTTCCCTCTGGTATTTTAAATAACTCAGCCTTTACCAACTGCTGTGCCATAACATTATATTCAAAATAGAATTCTAATGAGCAAGTGGAGACCTCCTCACAGACCTGCAGATGAAGACTGGACAGTTGTTCATCAGGTCATGGTACAAATATCGTAAAGAGATATTACAGATAGCACATGAAACTCAGAGATAAAAACAAAAAAACTGTGGATGCTGGAAATCCAAAACAACAACAGAATTACCTGGAAAAACTCAGCAGGTCTGGCAGCATTGGCGGAGAAGAAAAGAGTTGACGTTTCGAGACCTCATGACCCTTCGACAGAACTTGAGTTCGAGTCCAAGAAAGAGTTGAAATATAAAAATAGCTGGTTTAAGGTGTGTGGGGGGGGGGGGGGCGGAGAGAGAAAGAGAGAGAGAAATGGAGGGGGTTGGTGTGGTTGTAGGGACAAACAAGCAGTGATAGAAGCAGATCATCAAAAGATGTCACCAACAATGGAACAAAAGAACACATAGATGTTAAAGTTGGTGATATTATCTAAACGAATGTGCTAATTAAGAATGGATGGTAGGGCACTCAAGGTATAGCTCTAGTGGGGGTGGGGAGAGCATAAAAGATTTTAAAATATTTAAAAATAATGGAAATAGGTGGGAAAAGAAAAATCTATATAATTTATTGGAAAAAAACAAAAGGAAGGGGGAAACAGAAAGGGGGTGGGGATGGGGGAGGGAGCTCATGACCTAAAGTTGTTGAATTCAATATTCAGTCCGGAAGGCTGTAAAGTGCCTAGTCGGAAGATGACGTGTTGTTCCTCCAGTTTGCGTTGGGCTTCACTGGAACAATGCAGCAAGCCAAGGACGGACATGTGGGCAAGAGAGCAGGGTGGAGTGTTAAAATGGCAAGCAACACTCCTTTCAAGTGAAGCAGCATTTCACCTGCATTTCCCCCCAACTTAGTCTACTGCATTCATTGCTCCCATGTGGTCTCCTCTACATTGGTGAGACCAAACGTAAACTGGGCGACCACTTTGCAGAACACCTGCGGTCTGTCCGCAAGAATGACCCAAACCTCCCTGTCACTTGCCATTTTAACACTCCACCCTGCTCTCTTGCCCACATGCCTGTCCTTGGCTTGCTACATTGTTCCAGTGAAGCCCAACGCAAACTAGAGGAACAACACCTCATCTTCCGACTAGGCACTTTACAGCCTTCCGGACTGAATATTGAATTCAACAACTTTAGGTCTTGAGCTCCCTCCCCCATCCCCACCCCCTTTCTGCTTCCCCCTTCCTTTTGTTTTTTTCCAATAAATTATATAGATTTTTCTTTTCCCATCTATTTCCATTATTTTTAAATATTTTAAAATCTTTTATGCTCTCCCCACCCCCACTAGAGCTATACCTTGAGTGCCCTACCATCCATTCTCAATTAGCACATTCGTTTAGATAATATCACCAACTTAAACACCTATGTGTTCTTTTGTTCCATTGTTGGTGACATCTTTTGATGATCTGCTTCTATCACTGCTTGTTTGTCCCTACAACCACACCAACCCCCTCCACTTCTCTCTCTCTCTCTCCGCCACCACCCCCCCCCCACACACACATTAAACCAGCTTATATTTCAACTCTTTCTTGGACTCGAACTCAAGTTCTGTCGAAGGGTCATGAGGACTCGAAACGTCAACTCTTTTCTTCTCCGCCGATGCTGCCAGACCTGCTGAGTTTTTCCAGGTAATTCTGTTTTTGTTTTAGCACATGAAACTCCTCTGGCATGACATGTAGGTGCACAGAAAACTCAATAGCAGATAAACTGACTTTTACTGGCTGGGTCACTTTGCACTTTGGTAGGAAGAATAGAAGCATAGACTATTTTCTAAATGGGGAGAGAATTCAGAAATCTAGAGTGCAAAGGGACTTGGGAGTCCTAGTCCAGGATTCTCTTAAGGTTAACTTGCAGGTTGAGTCGGTGGTTAGGAAGGCAAAAGCAATGTTGACATTTATTTCGAGAGGACTAGAATATAAAAACAGGGATGTGCTGCTGAGGCTTTATAAGGCTCTGGTCAGACCACATTTAGAATATTGTGAGCAATTTTGGGCCCCGTATCTCAGGAAGGATGTTCTGGCCCTGGAGAGGTTCACGAGAACGATCCCAGGAATGAAGGACTTAACATATGAGGAATGTTTGAGGACTCTGGGTCTATACTCAATGGAGTTTAGAAGGATGAGGGGGGATCTGATTGAAACTTACAGAATACTGAGAGGCCTGGATAGAATGGACGTGGAGAGGATGTTTCCATTAGTAGGAGAGACCAGGACCCGAGGGCAGAGTCTGAGAGTAAAGGGAAGACCTTTTAGAACAGAGATGAGGAGAAACTTCTTTAGCCAGAGAGTGGTGAATCTATGGAATTCATTGCCACAGAAGGCGGTTGAGGCCAGGTCATTGAGTGTATTTAAGACTGAGATAGATAGGTTCTTGATTAGTAAGGGGATCAAAGGTTTCGGGGAGAAGGCAGGAGAATGGGGTTGAGAAACTTATCAGCCATGATTGAAAGGTGGGGCAGACTTGATGGACCAAATGGCCTAATTTCTGCTTCTATGTCTTATGGTCTTATGGGTCTTCACAACGATGGGGTTCAGTTTTGTAAAACACGCCGTACATGCCAGATGGTGGGAAAATCACAACATGTTTTTGAGTTACCAATTAGTAGCGTGTTAGTAGGCTGTGTGAGACCATTACCAAAAACAAAATCAGGACACCAGTGCATCCTTACTATTATGGATATGACAACTCAATTCCAAAGGCCACCCCTTTAAGAACAATTACAACAAAAATGTAAGTGGTAGAGAAGTTAACCCGATATTTTACTTGATATAGATTACCGGTAGAGATCCAGTCAGAAAAGGTTCCAATTTTATGCCTAAAGTTTTTCAAAACGTAATGAGTAATTTGGACATAAAACAGTTAAAGTCCACAGCAAATCATTCACAAACACGGAGTTTTAGAGAGCTACCATCAAAACAATGATTAATGCATATTACCATGATTGGAATAAAGGACTGGATTTTGTTTTATTTGCTATCTGAGATTCACCAAATGAATCTACTGGCCTTAGCCCTTTTGAATTCATTTTGACATGAGGTAAATGGTCCTCTGAAATTAATCAAAGAAAAGTCTTTAGGACAGAGAGAAATCCTCCATGTTAGATTATGTGTCTGTGTTCCAGGAACGACTCAATAGAGCCTGCAAAGTGGCCCAAGAACATCTTAAAAGTTTCTCAAACCTAAATGAAGGAATGGGCAGATAAGCAAGCTATGACCCGAACATTACAACCAGGGGATGAAGTGTTAGTGTTATTGCCTTTACTGGGGGAACCTCTGAAAGCATGGTTCAGTGATCCATACAAGAGGGTTGGTAAAATAAACTATTTGATAGACACCCCAGAATGGCGGAAAAAGAATCGGCTGTGTCATATCAGTATGTTAAAACAATACCGTTGTAGGGAGGAGGATAAGAAGGAGCAGGTATGTCAAGAAGTAGGCAGAGTGGAGAAAGAAAGAGGCAGTGAGTGAGTCAAAAGGAGATTTAGACAGTTCACAAATTGAACCTCCTATTACTCAGTTAGCTAACACTGAAATATTAGGACAGTTAGATACTATATTTTCATTCTTAGAGGCAGGACAATGAAAGGATCAAGTGAAGTTACTTATAGTATTTAAAAGGATCCATAGAGACAAGCCAAAGTGTACAACCTTAGCCATACATGATGTGGGTATAGGAGAATCTCCTCCTATAAAACAGCATCCTTTTCTCTTAGGGCCAGAGAAACAGGCTCAGGTGAAAGCAGAGATCCAATATGTGTTAGAAAATCACTTCATTGAATCCAGCCAAAGCAGCTGGAGTTCCCCTGTTGTGTAAGTACCTAAACCAGACGGTTTGGCCAGATTCTCTATAGGCTACAGAAAAGTCAATGCAATAACAAAAGCAGATTCCTACCCAATTCCTCCTTTGGAAGACTGACAGAGTTGGCAGTGCCATGTTTCCTACCAAAATAGATCTATTAAAGGGATAATGACAGATTCCTTTAACACCCCAAGCTAAAGAAACATAAGCCTTTATCACTCCAGACAGTCTATTCCAATGTCGAGTGATGCCTTTTGGGCTAAAAAACACCCCAGCAACTTTTCAGAGACTAAGGAACCAAGAGGTGGCTGATGTTCCTAACTGCATGGTTTATCTTGATGACGTACTAATATTTAGTGACACTTGGAAACACCACCTGAAACAGCTAGAAGCCCCATTTAAAAAACTAGTCAGCTGATTTGGTAATAAACCTTGTCAAAAGTGAATTCACAAAAGCGTGAGTAACTTATCTAGGGCATATCGTAGGGCAAGGACAAGTGTTGCCAAGAACAATGAAAGTACAGGCATTGGTGGAGCTCCCTGCCCTTAAAACTAAGCAAACAATCATGAAGTTTTTAGGGATGTATGAGTTTTACCGCAAACTTGTACCAAATTTCAGTACTATAGCTGCTCCACTGATGGACTTTCTACAAAAGAAAGTCAAGTTGGTGTGGCAGGAGTGTGTCAGTCTTCTTTTGAAATGCTGAAAGCAATATTGATCAAAGAAGCAGTGTTGACTGCTCCAAATTCCACTAAACCCTTCAAAGTAACAATTGATGTTAATAATCTCAGGGTAGGTGTAATCCTGTTACAAGATGAATTGGGCATAGAAAGGTCAGTGGGATACTTTTCCAAAAAGCTGAATTGACAGCAAAAAAATACTCTACAGTGGAAAAGGAAACCCTGGGCTTGCTATTGGCTCTTAAACATTTTGTCATGTATGTCTGCCATTGATTCAGGGAGACACTGGTATATATTGATCATAACCTCTTTCCCTCTGTGGACAAATTTAAAATGCCAGACTATTTCAATGGAGTTTATTATAGCAGCCTTATCACTTAAAGACTATCCACAATGCATGGAAAAGCAATGTAATTGCTGATGCTTTGTCTAGAATTTAACTTTGCTTTAAATTTTCTAAATGCCAAAGTGATACAGAGAATAACTATTAGCCTTGTATTGTTATGACACAGCACATGATGTGTGCCAGGCAGATCAAATCCATGAGGGAAACTTAATCACGTGGCTACAAAGATTCTGCAATTTGTAGTTATTTTGAGATGCGTGTCTGTTATGAGGCAACCTTTTGGTGAAGTTGTTATTTAAAAATCCCAGAGGGAAATTTTAAACAACTGTCATAACCTATATTTTTTTTAGTGATATGTTTGAGATGCAACTCTAAATTCAGGAATCAGATGACCAGTTCTCGAGAGGTTTCATATTTTATTAACTTACACAAGTTAAATACATATACATGGCGACAAATTACTACTATCATAACTTTTAACAAATTCCTAAACTAATCTGCATTAAGGCAACAGCAACCCATAGACTTTCAGCAGACTCCAGGCAAAGCATTTTCACCGTACAAATTCAAAATGAGGTTCCTTTCACTTTGGTTCCTATGGAGACAGTTGTAGGCTTACAGCTACCTTGATCTTACATTGCCTCTGCTCTGCACACATGAAAACTGTTATCCTTATACCTAGCACAGCTCATTGAATGTAAATTCTCATTGTATCACCAGCCTCTTCTAACAATAAAACCTTTTTCATAGTACCAATTTTATTAGTAATATAAACATATTGCTTGGTCTCTGCTCACTAGGTGCCATATTTCACCTCACTTCTTGAATTCACTATTCAAAAAATGCAAATGTACTCTACCTCTCTTACATCTCACAACTAGTACACATCAAAGCACACAGACTAACTGGCTTTAATCCAATTAAGACACACCGACAGACTAAATCTCTATTTTAAAAGAAAAATATCTTCTAATAATATTATAAATATTAATAACTTCATGACAGTGCCCTGAATTCAGTAGTAACAAATCCACCAAGGCTTGAGATTTTTTGTAGAAAACTAAATTAAACATTCACTAACAAAAGATTTCAAGCACTTGCATAGGTCTACAAATTACTACTATAATAACCCCTAAAACCCTTAATTAATCAGGCTTCTAGTTATGTTAAGACAACAGTAAACAAAAAAAATAGATTTTAAATAGATTCCAGCCACTTAACACAATACCCTGGACAGTAGAATGCAAAATAGCTTTTCCCAGCTTCAGTTTCTGTAAACAGCAGCATATTGCACAAATGCTGGAGGCTTTTCACACTTCTGGTAGATCTTGTAATGCCTTCCTTGACCCATAGCTTCAATCTTCTTTATACATGTTTCTCCCTTTTAATGCAAATTCCATTATTCTATATGTCTTTGGAACTTTATTTTCCTCATAATATAAATCTATTCATGGTGCTAATATTGTCAGTAACCTTTGGGAAAAATAAACACACTGCTTGGCCTAGCATCTCTGGTGTAACATCCTACCATTTCTTTGAAACTCAAGCTACCCTGATTTATCTAAAAATTCAAATTCTCCTCACCTCACATTCTAAAACTTCAGCCTTCATGTTTACTTCCTGTTTACATATTTAGTATTTCAAAGTAGCTTCTTTTGATGAGTCAGAGCCTCCAGACCAGTTGTTTCCAATTCAATTAAATCCCATACATACACAGAAACTATCCAAACCCCACTATGAACCCTGCTTTTACAATAAATCACAATAATATTATGAGGATTATTATACTTTTGTGACAGTATCAAAAGTGAATGAATGAGTATGATGGTGTATTTTAGTATTTTTGTTTATGTTTTATAACACTTTGTAAAGAAATGCATATAAATATGGTGTTTCATTTCTCCAAGGCGGGAAGTATGATGAGCACTTTAATTGAGGAAGGATGTGCTGGCCCTGGAGAGGGTCCAGAGGAGGTTCATGAGAATGATCCCAGGAATGAAAGGCTTAACATATGAGGAACATTTGAGGACTCTGGATCTATACTCAATGAAGTTTAGAAGGATGAGGGGTGATCTGATTGAAACTTACAGAATACTGAGAGGCCTGGATAGAGTGGACGTGGGGAAGATGTTTCCATTAGTAGAAGAGACTAGGACCCGAGGGCAGAGCCTCAGAGTAAAGGGAAGACCTTTTAGAACAGAGATGAGGAGAAACTTCTTTAGCCAGAGTGGTGAATCTATGGAATTCATTGCCACAGAAGGCTGTGGAGGCCAGGTCATTGAGCGTATTTAAGACCAAGATGGATAGGTTCTTGACTGATAAGGGGATCAAAGGTTACGGAGAGAAGGCGGGAGAATGGGGCTGAGAAACTTATCAGCCATGATTGAATGGCGGAGCAGGCTTGATGGGCCGAATGGCCTAATTTCTGCTCCTATGTCTTATGGTCTTATGGACTTATTACAGAAATTGTTCATCAATTAAGCAGTTGTAAAAAAACCTGGTGGACTGTGTACAAAAAGGGTCACATGATAGTTTACGGTTCTGGAAAAAATAAAGTATGCCTGAAACTGTGTTTGAAAGTTGGTTTTGGTTTTGTTTTGAGAAGGAGAAGGACTAACTGCTTGGGAAGGAAGACAGCAGCCCTTTTGTAGTCCAGAGCCAGCCCACAGCCAGAAATGAATGTAAGCTGCTTTTAAGTTGCCCTAATTGCTGGAATTGAGTGCTGCAGGTATTCTTCAAGTCTGCCTGAAGTGGTGCAAGAGTCAGCAATTGTTTTACAGATCAGTGCTGAGAGACCAACTGGAGAAACCGGACGCCATTTCAAGGACTCCATCATCTTTCCTTTCTCCTGTGGAGTAGTGGGGCTAGTCAAACTGCACACTCCCCCATCCCGGTTGTAGCACTGTTGGAAGCATGCCATGCAGCTGCACTTTCTAAATACACAAACACATAGGGCAGGATTTTTGTCCTTAGCAGGGACGGGCGGGAAGCCGACTGCCACACTGCAATTTTACGCAGGCAGGCCAATTAAGGCTCACCCAGCGTGGAACGCAAGCGGCAGCACTCAGTGTTGCTTGTGCGGGTAGGAAGAGAAGGGCACGCGGGCCTAGAGCAAACTTCGCATGTTGCACGAAGCTGCCTCAGGGAGGCGAAGCCCTGTTTAAAAAAACTAATGAACACATTAAAAGTGTCATAAAACATGTCCCCTCATGTGACTCTGTCACATAAGCAGGGACATATTTTTAATTCAAGTGTAAAATTTGTATTTTATTTTTATTTGATTTAGGAAACCTCATCCCGCCTGTGGATGAGATTTCCTTAAAAGTGCAAAGGCCACTTGGCCTTTTCACCTGCCCGACAACTGTAAGATTGGACAAGCAGCGTAAATTTGAATGTAATTACCTTTTTAGTGGCCTTAATAGGACTTTTAATTGTCAGCTGGCATGCTGCCAACTCCTGCGCAATGCCCCCCAAACTAAATATTACGGGACTAGGCAATGACATCGGGACACTCGCCCAACATCACTGGGCATCATTTTACACTCGGCCGGGTCAGGCGAGCGCCCGCCCGCCGAGCTCAACATTCTGCCCATAGTCCTCACGGTTCTTAAACTCGATATGAACTAATAATATCTTGTTTTTCTAGACAATACACAATGGAAGTCTTCTGGAATTCAGCCAATAAATTTCTATCAAAACAGACACCATAGCTTGGGGAGTTTATTTAGCTTTATTGGACAAGGGTTGCACTCTAGACTTTTAGAACTCCCTTACGGTTTGGACAAAGACACTTCAAAACATTAAGAAATTATACTGGATTATAAATATAATTCTCTTTAATCAATATTTGTTTGTATATCCAAACTGTTTATTATAGTGGACTTAAAAAACGCATGTTATATTAATAGAATTGGCATGTTATAATGAACTTCAATGACCATTTATGCTGTGAACCTCATTTATAAAATGTAATCTATAATTGGTTTTAACAATAAATATTCATTCAACACATATAAAAGAATTGTAGCCTTATGAGCCCACATATAACAATATCCTAGAATTCTAAATTAGGATTCTAAGGGCTGATATTGGTAAACTCAACAGCTGTTTATTTTACTATAATATACCTTTATGTACTTTCAACCCTAAGATAATTTTGCTGGTTTGGAAATTCTGGGAGGGAGGATATTTTATTTCAAAACCCAGTCTACAGCTGATCAAGCTATGTTTCTTTAATGATTTGAAATTTCTTATAGTTGAGGTTCTAAGCTAACAATAAGTTCAAGGGAATAGGTTTACCTTGTTGGGGGAGTGAAGATAGTAGAACCATTAACAGTGTCTTTCCTTAGCTTGGAATACCAGCTGTAGTCATTCTGTTCTAGCTATAATTTTCCTAAAATTAGTTTGTCAATTTCAGTTTCCTCAGGTTCAAAATCCAGAGGTCATGGCCACAAGTATTAGAATTTCAGTTTTCCTGGCTTTTGGGTGAAACCCTAACCCTAATTTCCTTGCTGTATTTTTTAATTCCTCAAGGAACAGGGCCTTTAAACTATTCCAAGTTACCTCACTCTGGTCGAGGAAGGTACTGGCTTCAAAAGTGAATATTTTGGTTAGTATGGTAACATTGCAAACCACAAGAGTACTGTACTGGCATATTAGTTCCCACTTCCAATTCCAGATAACTCACATTGGCCAAATTACCATCGTCTATTCTCTGTTCCCTCCTCTAAATAATCAATAAGGTTGGTCATGCAAGATTTTCCCTTTTGAAATCCATGTTGACTATTCATTATTGCATTTTTTCATTTCTAGATGCTCTTCCAATCTCTCCTTTAAGTAGGGTTCCAATATTTTTCCTACCGATGTTAAGCTGACTGGTCTATAATTTCCTGTATGTATTCTATCCCCCTTCTTAAATATAGGAATTACATTAGCTATCCACCTGGCACTATACTTTTTAAAAAATTATTAAATAAAAGTAGTAATACCTCTGTTATTTCTTCCCTGATTCTCTGATCATTGAGGATGGGAATGTTTGTGAGCCTCCTTCTCCAGTTGGTGTTTCGTTGTCCACCACCATTCATGACTAGATCCAGCCGGACTATTTGAGCTTTTTAAACTGTTGGTTGTGGGATTACTTTGTCTATTGCATGCTGCTTCTGTTGTTTAGTATGAACGTGGTGCTGCTTGACCAGGCTGGCATCTCATTTTTATGCTATTGATTCTGTTCCTGGCATACTTTTCTGCACTCCTCATTGAACAATGGTTGATCCCCTGGCTTGATGGCAATTGTAGTGTGAGGTATATGTTGGGGCATGAGATTACACTTTATGGTTGAATCACATTCTGCTGCTGTTGAAGACCCACAGCTCTTCATGGATGTCCTGTTTTGAGCTGCTTCCATTTTGCATCTATTCCATTTAGCACAGTGGTATTGTCACACTATATGATACAGAATATCCTGTGTGAAAACAGGACTTCATCTCCACAAAGATTGTGCAGTTGTCACTCCTGCCAGTCCTATCATAGACAGGTACATCTGCAATAGGTAGTTTAGTGAGGGTGAGGTCAAATAGGTTTTTCCCCTTTGTTGGTTCTCTTACCACCTGCCCAGTCCTTCAGGATTCAGCAAGATCAGTCAGCGGTGGTGCTACTGAGTTATTCTTGGTGATGGAACTATATGTCCTCCACCTAGAGTATATTCTGTGCCTTTGCTACCCCCAGTGCTTCCTTCAAGTGGTGTTCAACATGGAGGAGTACAGAATAATCAGCTGAGGAATGGCAGGGAGTTTCGTTGCCCATATTTGTCCAGATGCCATGGGGTCTAGAGTCAAGTTTAAGCACTCCCTCCCAGCTATGTACACCAATGCGATGGAGGAGTCTGCAACATTGACTGTAAGATTGGTGAGAATGACAATCTCAGGGTGCTGCTAGACTAGTCCATAGAACAGCTCTCCCAACTTTGGCAGAATTTCCCAGAAGAGGACTTTGCAGGGTCAACTGGGGTCATTTGTCAATGCCAGGTAGCCCATCTGTTTGGTACAACTGAATACCTTGCTGGGCCATCAGAGGACAGTTAAGAGTCAACTACACTGCTATGGGTCTTGTCACATGTAGGCCAGAAAAGGTTAGGGCAACCAGCTTATATTCTCTGGAGTTTAATAGAATGTAAGCAATCTAAGTGAAATAGAAAATGCTCAAGCAGTTTGACAGGGTATATGCTGTGAGGATGTTTCCCTTCACTGGGCAGTCTAGAACCAGGGGTTAGCCTCAGAATAAGGGGTTGGCCAGTTAAGACTAAGCTGAGGAGAAATTACTTCAAAGGGTTATGAATCTTTGAAATTGTAGATGCTCAGTGTCAAGTATATTGTCAGACATCAGCAAATTTTTGGATACTAAAGGAATTGAGGTATGGGTATGGTGAGGGAAGGTGGAGTTTTTTTTTCATTGGATGCAATTGTCACCGGCAAAGCCAATGTTTGTTATCCATCCCTAATTGGGCTCAAGAGGATGGTAGTGAGCCACCTTTTTGAACCACTGCAGTACATGTCATATAGGTACATCCACAGCATTGATAGGAAGTTTCAGATTATTAATGCAATGACTGTGAAGGAACAATGCTATGGCTCCAATTCAGGATGGTGTGTGGTTTAGAGAGAAACTTGCAAGTGGTGGTGGTTCCATATTGCAGATCAGCCATGATCTTAGTGAATGACATGCTCAATGGGACAAATGGCCCACTCCAGCTCTCATTGCTTGTGTTCTGACATATAACAGCACCTCATCTTTCCATTAGGTGTTCTACATCCTTCTGAACTCAACAAAATTAAACAACTTCACATCATAACCTCTGCCACCATTTTTCCCCCTCAGATAGTAGCTGTTGGTAATGATTCTGCTATTCCCATTGACACAGCCTTCAGACCCAACTTGTTTCTTTACATATTACCATTTCCTCTCACCAGTATCAATTTGATTATTTAATCTTTCACCCTATCACAGGCCTTTCCTTTTGTTTTCTTCTCCTTTGTACTTGCTTAAAACCTGTTACACCTTAAACTTTTGCCAGTTCTGACAAAAAGTCAATAACCTAAAACATTAACTGTTTCTCTCTCCAAAAGGTATTCGATAAGGTTCCACACAAAATATTCAACTGCAGGATAGGGGTTCATGGAGTTGGGGTAATATTAGCATGCATAGAACATTGGTTAAAAGACAGGAAACAGAGAGTAGGGATAAACAGGGGATTTTCAAGTTGGCAGGGTATTAATAAGTGAAGTGTCACAAGGATCTGTGATGGGGCTTCAGCTAATTACAATTTACATTAATGACTTGATTTAGACACATTACTCGATCTCGTCATCTAAATTGTCTGACGATACAAAGTTAGGTGAGAATACAAAATGTGGGGAGGACACAGGCTGCAGAGATATAGACAGGTTAAGTGAGCGCACAAGGTGGCAGATGGAGTGTAATGTGAAGTGTGAGGTTATTCACTTTTGTAGCAGTATAAAAACAGATTTTTGAAAAGGCAAAATGTTAACATTGATGTTCAGTGAGACTTGGGTGTGTTGTATAAGGAATACAGAAAGTTAGCATGCAGATACAAGGAGCAATTTGGAAGGCAAATGACAAGCTCTGAAGTCATACAGACTCTAAACGTTAACTGTTTTTCTCTCCACAGCTGCTGTTAAGACCTGGTGAGTTTTTCCCAGCATTTTCTGTTTTTGTCTAAGGCAAATAGCATGTTGGTTTTTATTTCAGGGGGATAGAAATACAAGAATAAGAAAGTCTAGCTACAGTTCTTTGGTGAGACACCTGTGTGCACTTTTGGTCTCTATTTTTAAAAACTATACTTGCCTTGTACAGCAAAGGTTCATTAGATTAGTTCCTGAAATGAGGGGGTTGCCCTGTGGTAAGATGCTGCTTAAATTAGGTTTATACTCTCTGCAGTTCAGAATAATTAGTGACCTCATGGAAGCAAACAAGGTAGACACAATTATTTCTGCTGGCTGGGGAATCTAGAACATAAGGGCACAACCTCAGTACAAGGGACTCATTATTTAGTCTGGAGATGAATAAAAATTTCTTTACTGAGGGTTGTGAATCTTTGGAATTGTCTATCCCATAGGGTTGTGGATGCTCCATCAATGAATATATTCAAGACAGACTGATAAATTTTTAATATCTCAGGGAATTAAGCAGCATTGGGAACAGGCAGGAAAGTGGAGTGAGGGAGATTGGCTATAATCGTATTGAATGGTGAAGCAAGCTAGAGGAGCCTAATGGTCTAAGCCTGCTGCAATTTCTTATATTCTCCATAGATGCTGTCTGACATGCAGAGTATTTCTAGAATTGCATTATTTCAGATTTCCAACATCTACAGTACTCCAGATTTCACTAGCAACCTGGAAAAGCTTGTGGTAAATGATAATCAGTAAGGGCCATATGATAAATCCTGAAAGTGCAAACTAAAGCAATTATAGGAAAATAATGTAAATAAAGCCATGTTGTTTCCCAGCAGATTTTTTTTTTAAAAACCAGTGGGAAATCTATCCAAGTAAAAAGTCAATTGCACCAATAACAAACTGATGTTTTTATTGTACCATATGTGCAGTCAAAATTGGCATTTTAATTCAGCAGTTTTTAAATTAAGCCATTACTATTATAATTGAAAGGGACACCATCTCCCGTTTGCAAATAAAAAACAGCAATGCATCAATACCTCACTAGAGAATGATATGATCTTGACAAAAAGAACACTCTTCTGGATACTTTGTTGCTTAGGGATTTGTCAGGAAAGTTGTACATCATTCTGACATCACATACTAGAGACAAGCTAATTAATTTTAACACAATGTATGTGGCTTTGGTGCGTGGAAAACAAATCTTCCAAAGATGATGCCCTGTTAAGAACCCACTTAGTTCAGCATTAAAAAATGATTAAACAAAACTAATAAACTTAATGGTATAAATAGCAAAGCAAACATTTGTCAAAATAAATAGGTTTCAATTGCAACTTTAATTTCTAGCTTACTTGCTCCATCCAGGGTAATAGTAACCAGTCTACTGACTGTTTAACAGAAGCAGTATGCATGCATTTAATTACTGCCACGCAACACTGAGACAAAGAAAATTGCACTCTATTTCATACTCTAAATTTGGCAAAAAAACCAAAATATCTTTTGTGGGACACAATTCATGTTCAACTTTGGCTTAACTATCATTTCTTCCCAATGAATTTATGTGCTGAATTAATGTAAATCTACAAAAGCAAAATTAAAAATAAGCATCCTTGTGGCCTTAAAAGAATCATGAAAGTAAGTTTTTAATTGCAAGATCAGTATGATTGCTTTAAAGAAATGATTATGTAATTCTTTAATAGTAAGCTTCAGTGAATTAACTTTAAAGTCAAAGTCAGAACAAGTTGCCGCAACAGCTTTATTTATTTTTACCATATTTCAATACAGATCAGAGAAATATGAACATGGTGAAATAATACAAAAAGCATACTGAAAATAGTCAAAGCATGCTGCGTGAAAATATTAAATTGGAACTGATACCTCATGAAAGTACTGTGACAAGAGCCCACGTGGTTGTATAATGCATCAGTCCATTAGTTATTACAAAGCCACTAAAAGTGTTTACTAGTCCAAAGAGAGCTTGAAAAACCCAAAGCTGAATAAATTTATTTGAACTATGGAATCCACCAAGTGTGTGTGTAGGACAGAGCTAGTTTTGATTAATTGTGGAGTCAAACACTACATTATCCCATCCTCCCCATCCCCAGAAAAACATGGTATATTAGGATTATCAGAAGCTGAGAAGCTTCAATATGCAGTATACTTTTTTAAAAAGAAAGCAAAAAAAAAAATTAAATTATCCCTATGGTATTGGTGACACAATGTTTTTTCATCCCCTCCCCATCTATCCTGATGACACCAATTCTTACTGGAGTGAAATTCCAGACACGTAGCTCTTTGGCAACTCATTAAGATGCCATGTGTATATGTTTAGCCCTGGGTCAAAAAGTTGCAACCATGGACAGCAACACAGTAAGCTTAACCCAACCCTGAACAGACATCAACAGGTTCATTTTCCAGTAGTGGATAGTGAATGACAATCACAAGTGGAAACCCTGACCGAGTTCCACTGTTCCTATTCCAGGGCACAAAGGCAAATTGTTGCGGCCCAACTGCTGTTGCAGACAAGGTCAGCTCAGCTAATATAGAATAAACCATAAATCAACCCTCGGATCTTCTGGCCTGTATGGTTTATTGCTACACCTGATGGTGCATTTACCCACAAGGCCACTGGGGAAAGCTAAAAATGCCAATTTGAAATAGCCAGAAGATTCAATGATTGAACCATACTTCAAAATAAATCTTGGTAGAGCTGCATGAATTTAAATATGAAATTGTTCTTGAAAGTATTTGTCTACTAGCTCAGGATAATATAAGCAACAGTCTACAGACATGATATGGCAGTTGCTAAACATCAAATCAGGAAACAAAAATGTAATTTTAACACTAAAAACAAATTCCATACCACTTTTCTATATAGTGTACCCCTTAAAGAGTTTTTAAAAAATATGAAAGCTGGGATGTACTGCAGATACATAAAACAGTCACATTATGAACATTACAATACAAACAAGCTTAATTTCTTTAGAAAACAATTAAGTGTTAAAGATGGACAAGTTCAATGACAAAAAGCAGGGTACATCTTTATATGGTCATCCTATAACCTTTTTAGTGCATCATCAATGTCAGGAATCATTTCCTTCAGTTGATTCCATTGGTCCGGTAATAAAGAGATTCCTAAATTTGGGTGGGAGGTGGAAAGAAGAAAAAAAAGTAACAAATGGGAATCAAAGCTTACCAACAGTTATAAAACATTTTATAGAATTGTACAGATCTTTGTCTCCTCACAGGGTACAGTCCCACAAAACCACTCACTCTACAGTAACTTGTTTGAAGTGACATTATTTATATGTGAACAGTAGGCAATGCCAGGCTTTTTGAAAGGTACCATACCAGAGTCAGATTGTATCTTTAACTGAAGTTTAACTTGGACATTTCCCCCCAGGGCTGTTGAATAATCATTTGTAATGTTAATAGTTATTTACTATATACCTATTAGTCAGCACAGCTCAACTACTTACTAAAGTTATCAGGGAGCACAACTCGTTCTTCTTTTTCCACCCTATGAATTCCATTTTGTCTAACTACAGGGAAAGGAACACCTCACATTTGGGTAACAGATTTATAAACAGGTTTTCTACAAAGCTCCCTCCCTACTCCAAATGGGCAACTGTTGAAAAAAGCTGCATCCAACCATCCAATGAAGCATATATATCAATACAATACTTCATATAAAGGATAGCAATAACCACCATAGAGAATACAGGAAAGTTAAAATTTCAGATGCATCTCCTTCATCAGAACAAAGGAATACAGCCAGTGGGTTATATAGTATTTTGTGTACTTCCTTTAAGATTGGCATTTTTTGGTTACATCACAGTGAGGATGGCCAGGACCATGCTATTCACAGTGGGCACCATAGGATCAATCATAAGATCATAAGAAATAGGAGTAGGTCATTTGGCCCTTCGAGTCTGCTTCACCATTCAGTACGATCATGGTGACCCGATGGTGGCCTTAACACCACTTTCCTGTCAGAACACCCTTGTAGGTCAAAAATCTAACTCAGTCTTGAATATATTCAATGACCCAGCCTTCAATGCTCTCTGGGGGAGAGAATTCCAAAGATTAACAACCCTCAGAAGAAATTCCTCCTCATCTATGTTCTAAATAGGAGGGTCCTTACTTTTAAAGTGTGCCCCCTAGTTCTAGATGCCTCCACAAAGGGAATCATTCTCTCAGCATCCACCCTAAGTCCCCTCAGAATAGTATACATCTCAACTTTCATTCTTCTAAACTCCAATGAGTTATAGGCCCAGCCTACTCAAAACTTTCCTCATAAGACACATCCCTCTACCCAGTAATCAGCCTTCTGAACCTTCTGTGAACCGCTCCCAATGCAAGTATATCCTTCCTTAAGGAAGCCAAAATGGCACACAATACTCGAGATAAAAACAAAAAAACTGCGGATGCTGGAAATCCAAAACAAAAACAGAATTACCTGGAAAACTCAGCAAGTCTGGCAGCATAAGGGTCATGAGGACTCGAAACGTCAACTCTTTTCTTCTCCGCCGATGCTGCCAGACCTGCTGAGTTTTTCCAGGTAATTTTCACAGTACTCAAGTGTGGTCTCACCAATGCCCTGTACAGTTATCTGCCAACCTCCTTGCAATAAAGGCAATTGGCTTTGAGTGGAGAAGATTCACCATGGTTTTACATTTATTTAGCCTTGGGCAGTACTTAAAATGTTTTAAATACAAGCAAGACACCTTACTTTAGTAACTGGTGCCTAGGGGTTAGAGGTCAAGTGATTAGCAAAAAAAACCCGAGGTGACACAAGGAAAAACTTTTTTTTAATAGAACGAGCAGTTAGGATGCACAAGCTGATAGGGTGGTGGATAGACTTAATAGTCACTTTCAAAAGGGAGCTGGGATAAATACTTGAAGGAGGAAAAACCCATAGGAATATAGGAACAGAGTGGAGTACAAGTGACTTGACTGCTCTACAAAAGAGCTGAAGCAGCAGATCAAATGGTCACTCCACCATTCTATGATAAGACCTGCAACTTGAAGTTATTTTTTTCTTGAGTTTGTGGTTTGTCACTGGACAGAACCAATATAAGGAAATGGTTGGTTTTAGTGCCAACAAACAGAACTTGGGACCCAAAAAAGCCTTGTACATGCTGTTCATTGCAAAATTCCACTGTAGGCACTATTAGAAGTAACAGACCAGTCCAGAGTTGCAGTGATATTATTTCAGATGTTTCGTCACTAATGCTCCAGGATTTTATATTTCCAAACAGAGAAATAAAATATTGCTGCACAGCAACCAAACAGCCCATCAATCTGGGTCGACTTTTTTTAAGCCACCTGACCCAATAAGACAAGGTCTAATTCAATTTGCACCCTCAATCCTGTCTTCCCAACAAATATCTAATAATCACAATATATTACCTTTTTTTCCAGGCTTCATTTCACCATCTTGGTTCATCCAGTATTCTCTGACATCAATTAGAACTTTGCCTTTGAATTCACGCACGCTAACATATCTCATCTTGCCAATCTGTCAATAAATATTGTGACGAAAGACAAATTTCATTAGCATGCTGCAAAGCAATGAAGTCAATATATAAGTGAATGTACACACTGAGAATTTGGATTCCATAGGTACAACAGAGATTAAAAGAGATTTAGAAGATGATTTAGAAGGGAGACGGTGGCTTAGTGATAAAGTCAATGGACTAATAATCCAGAGGCCCAGGCTAATGGTTCTGGGACACAGGTTCAAATCCTGCTACAGTAGCTGGTGGAATTTAAATTCAATGAATAAATCAGAAATGGAGGAATGCTAGTCTCGGTAATGGTGATCATAGAACTATCACCAGTTGTCGTAAAAAAACCATCTGGTTCACTAACACCCTTATTGAGTCTGATCTTCATGTGACTCAAGACCCTCTACAGCAATGTGGTTGACTCTTAACTGTCTTCTGCAATAGTCCAGTAAGCCACATCAAGGGCAATTAGGAATGAGAACAAATGCTGGCCTTGCCAGTGGCACCCACATCCCTTGGAAGACTTAAAAAAACGACATTTTGGTTGTAGGTAGAAGTCCTTCTATCTTACTCCTGGTGCCTTGTTTCGGATGAATGAAAACCGTTACACCTAGAACATCTGGAACTTTAATGTTACAATAAGTGTTTCAATGTTTTTTTTAAAAAAGGGAGACTGTGGGCCCTGACAATTGAGTCGCTATCCTAATAGTACTCGGGGGCTAAGATGGAGATTTTCCTCAGCAATTGTATTCATAGGAAAGCCACCATCAGAATTTTTGTCAATTAGTGAAACTGTCCATTTCTTTGGGTTAACTGATTGTTTGTGTGGACAGTGACATTCGTCTGCAGTTAACACACTCCTGCATTGGAGAATCTGCTTGGGTGGGAGTCCAGAACATTTCTGGTGATTTGCCTGAGGAATTTTTGTGCCTTTGAAGCTTTGGATAATCAGAGTTTCATCTCCTTGCCTGTTTTTTGGATATACCAGGCTCAGCCTACATGTGAGCCCACAATCAATACAATCCCAATGGAATATTCACCACGGATTAATAGCAGGCAGACTTGGAATAAAGGAAGATTTAATTTTACTGCTTTCACTGTATTACATACAATTCATATTAACCAATTTTGCCATTATAATAAATTACAAAATAAGGTGAAATCTTGTGGCATAGAAAGAGGCCATTCGGCCCATTGAGTCTCTGCAGAGCAATCCACTCAATCCCTCCCCCGCTCGTTCCTCGTAGCCTTGCAATTTTATTTCCTACAAATGCCCATCCAAATTCCTTTTGAAATCATTATTTTTGCTTCCACCACCTTCACGGGCAACCAATTCCAGGTTATCACTCGTTGATTTTTCATTGCAGTCATTTGGTGATCATTGTTCTTTTGTTTGTTGATCCCAATGTGGATTGTAACAAAAAAAAAATTAAATTAATGCCAGCTGACCAGTTAACACAACTTAGTGAATTTGGTCTGCACCTTCGTGTGAATTCCTTGGCTCAGATAAAGCAATTTCAAAACGCATTACTAATATTGCAAAGCATAATTCAAACTGCTCATTGGGGATATTTTCCATGTTAGAGATTCATTTGGCCAGCTCAGCAAGTTCCATTCCAAACGCAGTATTATTAACAGCAGTGATTTCTTCTCAACTTACAGTAAAAGATAAAAATGTAATAACCATGGGCGAAAACAATTTTTTTTTAACAATGCTATGACAGTTAAAGGAACTTTCTTTCTTATCATCATTACAGATTATACAGGCACTTACCTTCCAATGTCTAAGACACACATCAAACAGACTTCAAACTGCATCATTGTGCTACAATGGACATGAAAGAATTATGTATATTCATACATCCATTATCACATTGGATTGAAAACAGCAAATGCACATTGTATCAATAGTGCAGGAAACACTTTAGATTCGATTGGTATGGATGAGTCACAACTGTACCAATCCAGTTACTCAAATATGCAAATAACAATCCTCATGGGTACGAGGTCAAATTAGTTACTATCTTGGTTACCAATACACAAAATACCAATAGAGTGAACTCCTGCATCTTAAATTGTTTGACAGAGTTAACCACTCCCCCACAATGATTCCTAAACTTAAAAAAAATCAAGCCAATATTGAAAAATCAAGTCAATATTGGGACTCCACATTTTAAAATGATGTGCACGATCAAACTCCCAACTATATAGGTGGCAATCTTAGCAGAACAGTCAGGATGTAAAAATGCTTTAAGTCACTTAGAAACAAAGGTCTATTTCCTAAAAAAAAAATGACCTGGATAAAACCCAGTTCTTCACCTGGGGTATTCAGACAGATTTTTGTCTCATCATGACAGTGCCCCCAACTTCTGGGCAGTCACCTCATAACCAGCTTCTGGAGCCAACAGAAAAATACTCCCTCTCCCTCCCCACCCATCCCAAACCTGGTTAAAATGAATTGAAACATCAGTAAACTACAGCATATTGAGTATGCCAGTCAACAATTTATTTTGGGTCTCTTAAATAGAACTCCTCCAATGAACCAGTATTTAGGATAAACCATATATACTGAATGCTTTAACTGTTCAAAGAAAAAGCTGGCAGTATCACAATTGTACACCTGTGAATAATGCTGCGATAGAGCCAACACACCTGAAATAGGTTGTCATCTTTGTCACTCTTAGTGCATTTTGCACCCCCAGAACTCTCTCCACTCTTCTGCTTTTTTACTTGTTTCTCTACTGGAGTTGGCTTCTTTCTCTTAACCTGTAAAAGAAACCAAGAAATGCATTACAGAAATTAACTCTTCACTAACATTATGGAAGAGAAAGGGAGGGGAACAGAGGAGAGAGCAAAACACAGAAGTACTAGTTTTCATGTTGCTTAAATTTTCTATTTCAGATTAAGAGTTTTATCAAACCTTAAAATTATCAGCCAATTATAAAATAGTATTTACTGCACTAATTCAAGTTTCTGTCACTTTCATTCCCAATCACTGTTAGTGCTAGAATTCCAGACTGAACCAGAATTACGCTCATCAATTCTTACCTGAATAACTATTGACCTGCAATCTCAGGTCACTCTGAATTCAGTAGGGTACAGCTAAATTGCCAATTGTAGAGTGAATCTAGGTCAGGTGATTATCTAACATCTCATTTTGCAGACAGAAATTAACTATAATTGGTTTATATACACAGCCATCATGTTGACTGATATTTGCAGTATATTTGAATCACATGCTCACATGCTTAATGTACACATGGGAAAAAAACTTTTACTACACCCCTTTACCCTGTATTCAATAGGCTACTAGCTCTACCAATAATAAATAAAACAGGACGTCATTCAGTGGTGTTGCAAAATATACCCTAACCTGCTTCATTTTCTAATTGTTCCATGTTGTGTTGAGGTAACAAAGGATACACATTAATCAAAAGTACAGAACACAATTATTAGAAGAGAGAGGGATTAAAGAAGATAGGGCTTAATTTTTCAGTAGGAATAATGGCAAAACTATCAACAGTCGCCGTCAATACTCCTCTGAAACTGAAAGCAACTTCTGGAGTCTGCACATGCGCATTTAAACATGGAAATCCAGAAGTTGCTACACTTCTCCAGCATTGCTGAGGTCTTCCCAGACTGCAATCAAATTTAAAAAGAACGATCTGACGAGACCTCTGCCTTTTTACACTATTAGTCTTGCTGTGAAAACCCCTGAAAGAATTACACTTGTTGAATAAGGTCTAAGTGGGTGACTGAAAAACTCTGACTCTTGAAAATTAATTTTATATTTGTGGAATGTAAAATTTCTCCAATGTGATAACAAAATTAAAATAACTTTCTCCTAACAGTTTGATATTTCAGCTTCCACCTTAATCCCATATATTGTACCAATCATTCGTTTCACTCAGCAAAATGATCAACTAGGAGTCACTGCTTTTATCTTCCTGGTTTGCTGTCGGTGAAAATACTTCAACATGATTGGCTGGTTATCTTGCTTGATGATATTACTGTTGCTGGATGCTCAAGAACTCATGGACTTGGTACCAGATCCAAACTGATGTCAGGAAAAGGGAAATTCATACCACAGAAGTAGAGAGGTTTTAGTGGGCAGCTTTCCTTGAGGTCAACAGCGAGTGACCACAAAATCAAGGCCATAGGCTGAAGGTCAGGGGAGGAGGAAAAAATACCTTTTGATCACCTCTCCAGAACCCCGTGAAAAGCCATGGGCCCGTGCTTTATTTCAATAAAATCAGCTGGTTGACATACATTTGCAGATGTCAGTTTGGAGCCAAAAGCAATTTTCAAATTTAGTACAGCAGTGAAGAAATTGTAATGGGAATGTCTTAGTCAGTAGGTAAAAGCTGTTATGAATTGTAATTATCCCATCTATATTCAGTGTCAACATTTAATGGCTTAGCCGTGATGGCACTTTAAATTCAATAGATAGCTCAGCGCCACTTTCCTAAATCTGTCTAATCATACTGAAACCAAAAACTGAGAATGTTTCTTCTGTTAAAAGTCATTCAGGTGTTATGTAAATAACCTATCAGCTATATAAAACAACACATATAAAATAACATTCAACATCATATTTTGTCTTACCTTTTGATCAACCTCACTATCCGATTCGCTGTCTGAGCTTGTAGAAACAACTTCCCTTGACTTAGGCATCTAGTGATTTAAAAAATGTTATTTTAAATTACATTGTCAAAAGATCAGAAGAACAGATTCATTAAGACAAGAAAAACTCTTCCATATAAATACAGGTCATTTGATGGAGACAAGTCTGCTTCCAGTTATGTGTTTAAATAAAGCAGTGCAATACTGTACTTCAAACTTTTATCATACAGGCAGCACAACCACAGGAGTGTAAGACAACTCTGCTACAGAGACAACACACATTCTTTTCCACACTAGTTTGTCTTCAACAATATCTTGCATTTATGTACCACCTTTAATATAAAAAAATTACTAGAGTCTTAATCCAGAATTGGAGATGAATGGAGAACCTAAAAGCTTTGGTCAAAAGGGATGGATGTTAAGGAAACCTTTAGTCGTTTCAATTTGCTACTTCCATTCTTGAATGTTGCCTCCTTCAGAAGATTGCTTGGAATGTTCAATTAAAAGTGTTAATATTCCCCCACATGGGTTGGGGGAAAAATGGCAGGACACATGAAGATTGCACCTTGTCTGGATGGGCCAGTCCTTTCCTACATTCGTTCATGTGCTCAAGTGTTAATTTATACTCAGGTGTGCTTTTGGCTGTCAGCATCTTAAGAGCTCAATTAAACAGGGTGGATTATACAGTTACTGGAACACACGTCAATTTAAAAACAATTGTCATTTTTGTCTCATTTTTCAACTAGTAGGTAAAACATTAATTTCAAAAGTACAATAAGCTCTTTGCTGCTAATCTTTATCCCATTTTCCCAAACTCAACACAGGTCGACGCAAAAAAAATTAATACTGGTATCGTGGTAATATACTATGGTGTCTTAAGAAATTTTTCTCCAGGCCACAGAACAGAAAACGCAGGACCCAGAGTGGGTACTATCTCACTCTGTTCATCCAACCTGCAAGTTTGAGTCCTGCCTGGTATTTGACCATCCACATGCCACAAGCAGTGTTTTGAGAATCAACCCTGCACCTGTTGACTAAAGGAGACCAAGTAGAATCTGGCCATCTATATTTTCGTATCATCGCAGAATTTGGAAAGTCTCCTACCCAGTGTGAAACCACCCACACATCTATTAATCGAATCTGCACTGAATGGACTTTAAAATAAAAACTGTTTAATCTATCCTCCCACTTTGTAATGTGTATGCATGCGCGTCTGTGCACAGAACTGAAACAGTTAAACACTCACTGAATTGGCAAGTATATCCTTTGTAAAACAAAACACTGTTGAGGTCAAACAAGGAGTGAGAAACGGAGGGAGCCATTCCACTCCTCCTCGCCCGATTGTAACAATATGGAGAAAACTTACCAACTACAAAAAAAGGGCAGGAAAAGACCAGTAGCTAAATTAAACCTGTTCCACTCCTGGTGCAATGAAGGCATGATTATACCATAGAGAATTTTCTATACTCAATGGCACAGGCTCAATACTTCCAACTAACATCAATCCCCGGCGGAGTCCTCTAGTAACCTGTCTTCATACAGAATCATGATCATTAATCATAACCATCTGCCTATTAGAATGCAAAATAATCCTTTTCCAGTCCAAGATCTACCCAGCAATCCCACATAAATCTACCTTATAATATAGACTACAGTGTGGCACATTGTTAAAAGCTTTCACAAAGGCTATAGCTGATTTAGGTGCTTTAGTAATTTGTACAGATGGCCCATTATCCCATAAAACCCAAACAGTATTAAGAACATAATAGGAGCAGGATTTGACTATTCAACCTCTCAAGCTTGCTCTCAATACAATGAAGTTGATATTCTGACTTTATTCCGCTTTCCTGTAACTGTTGGAGGAAAGGTAATACATCATGTGAGCCATATTACACATTATGTAATTAAATATTATGCATTTCTTCAGTATACATCCTGTGAAAAGTATAGATCAATGAGAAGTGATATGTACAGTTATGTAAAATAAATTGTAAATGCAGAATTTGTATTCATACTAATGCACAATATTCATTTTCAGAAGTTAACGCACAAGGCTGAATATTCACCTGGGGTACCGTGTACTCTTGAACCAGCCTTGGCCTTGATTAGCCTGTATCATGCACACAAATTTCTGGTGGGGCTGGAACCCCAGAGCAACCTTCTGACTCAAATGCCAGTGTGTGGAGCCAAGGACAGGAGCTCACATGGCTAAGTGAACCACACCGAGGCAGGAAAGCCATGTGACTGGCAGGGACACGCTTCACTTTGGGAGTGATCAGTCATTGTTGGGCAATTCACTTAGTTTTTTGCATTTCTCACTAATCGCACTGAAGCAAGAACTATGCAATGTCTCTAAAACAATGCAGGCATCTTATTTAACCTGATTGCATTTTTATTAAATTAAATGCTAGAACCTCAAAATTTCACTATCAATTTTAGAATTCTTGCGAGGAAAGGCTCGCCTGGGGACCGATTAACCAGCCAAAATCTCCAGGCAGCTGCTACAATTTTACAGAGTTACTTTAACCGAGTTAACCCGATATTTTTTAAAAAGTGATGTGATATAAATGACTGGCAATCCAGTGTATTGTTTCTCTCCCTCTGGGCCGCACTGGGAAGGAGGGAGGGAGGGAGCTGCCATGCTCGACGCTCCACTCTGACTGCGGCTCCCATTTTATTTCCAGCCGAAAAGGACACAACGCACTTGGTTCAGGGGCTGCAGCAACAGGAGGAAGTCCGGCCCCCGCTGCGCTCTGATTGGTGGATCTACCTAGTTACCCAGACAGCCGCGCTCCCCCATTGGCCGAGCTCAGCCTTCCATTAAAAGGGAGCGCCGGCTTCCTCCTTGATCTGAACAATTAAGAGAAAAAAAATGGAACGAGAGCCGCCACCGCGGAGAGAAAAAAAACCCGGGAAGAGAAAAGCAAAACCTCGAGTTTCCTCCCTACCGACCGGTGATTCACCCATCTTACTGTTGAAAAATACATACATTGACGGAGTGGGGTTCGCGTGACCGGCAGTTAGAGCTCACACGCAGCTTCTGTCTTACTGAATCTCCCCCAACAGACACTGCTCGCGCTATTACGCTGCTGGGAGTGCGTCACTTCCGCTGCTCGCCTGTGGAATGCTGGGAACTGAAGTCCAACCCACGTGTCCCTGGACCACAAAAGTGCCATTGTGAATGTTCTTTGCTCCCCTCCTTCCAAGGCCAATACACTAGTTATGACTGGTTTGGGCTAGCACAAGACAACAAATGACAGCTTGTTTTCCAAGTGGAGAAGATGGACCTCTCTGCAAACTGCAACATTGCATTTTATATAGATTATTATTATAAAGACCAATCAACATAATTTGGAAATGTAAGAAGCTATATGACCAGGATTTTTAAAAAATTCTTTCACAGAATGTGGGCACTGCTAGTTGGGCCAGCATTTATTGCCCATCACTAATTCGCTTGATCTGGGCTAGTCACATATCTCTTCTCCATTACCAAATGGGTGGGATTGCCCTTGCCTGGTCCCATTTCTATTAGCCCAATCGTAGCCAGAGAATCCCCTGCAAAGACTTTTTATATTCGTTCATGGGATGTGGGGGGTGCTGGCTAGGCCAAGATTTATTGCCTGCTCCTGCACCATTATAGTCCTTATGAGATTTTTTTTTCATTCATGGGATGTGGGCATTGCTAGCTAGGCCAGCATTTAGTCCTTGTCCTTGTTCAGAAGGTATTTAAGAGCCAAACACATTGCTGTGGATCTGGGGTCACATGTAGGCCAGGCCAGGTAAGGACAGCAGATTTCCTTTCCTAAATTGTGCTTGGCCCTCTCCTATATTAATTTACATGCTATGTCTCAGCAATGTAATCCAAAAACACAGAATTATGCAGTCAACTGTCACAGAATGACACATTCATTGTGTTGACAACTTCCATGTCAAAGGCCCTTCATTCTGACTGTCTATGCAAATTGTCAAAATGAATTAAAAATCCAAACTCACCTGTGTCAATGGTTGAAAACACTTATACACTGCACCGAAATCTTCTTCCTTCCGGAAAGCCCCTACCCCTGGTACACTTGATACAATCCCATGCCAAATGTCCCTTTAAATGAGTGGCCATTACCTCCTTCCAGGTCATAGCCTGCCAGTTCAGTGCCCAGGTGTCCCACCGCTAAGCCTCATTGGGCGGACAGGCCATCTTCTTGAAATGTTGCAGGCCGGAAACCCACCTGGGGGTGATAACTGGAAGGCTGCCTGATTATCCTGCATCCTGGAACAATGGGGCTGGGACATGGCGAGCCACTCGCTTCCGGGCCCGACTCCCACTCACTGCCACGGAGCGTATTATTCAGCCCAGTGAGAGGGGAAGAAACATGGGATTAAGAGAGAGAGATAAAAGAGACATGAAAAAAAGCTTTAATTTATTGTCATGGACAGAATTTACATGTTTTCTTACTGTCTGTGATTAGTGTTTTTGAATATGAGGGATGTATGTTTTCCTATCCTCAGAGTGATTGTCCCAATTTAAATAATTCCAACAGCAAGCTTTTGGTGAATTTAAAAATAACGAAGGTTATTTATTGTCACACACTTGCCCTGGAAGTTTATAAACACAATGTCTCATTCACTCAGCTTACCCAAACTATCACTCACACAAAGATTAGATGCAGATGAGGGGAAAAAAAACAATACAATTACAATGTATGCCTCAGTCTCTTGTGGCAGGCTTGTAGTTTTTTAGATGAGTTGATGTTTATTTAAAGTGAAGGTTTGTACAGCAGAGGATTCTCAATAAGCCACAAAGCCTCTTGTAGTTGACTTTCCAGGAGGTTGATTCTCAGATGAACTTGAAGTTGTAACAGTTTGAGAAATCCTTAACCCACTTCAAAGTATGGTTGTTTATTACCTTGGCTGGTTATTTGACAAGCAGCTGGTTTGATGGCTATCTGATGGATTTCTCTCCAGAGCAGTTTCTTCCTGTTTTAACAGCAGGCATCAAACATGGCTATCTTAACATGTGACCTGTTACAAGTCTTTTCCAAATAAGTGGGCATCTAGGTTGATTGTATATCCTGTGTGATGAGTTTCACATCTTGGGAGTTTGTATCTGAACCACCCATTCAACTTGAAATTACCTTTTTGAATTAGTTTCAGGAAAACATCAGTTCCTTTTGTTCCCTCTTGAAACAGAACTAGGTTTCTCTGAAAGAAAGTTGCTTGTAAAAAAAGCATCTTGCTTTTGACCAAGCTGCCTAGGAGATAAACAATAAGAAGAAAAGGGTCAATCGGTAGTTAATTATATGGGTGTGTAGGTCCCTGGGTGTGGTTCTGTGTTCTGTGTTCAAACAGTTTGAGTTTAGTTTAGAACAATCTGAATGCAGGGAACATTTCTTTCAAGCAGGATTCACCTAAAATTCTGTGTGATGACTAAAAGGTTTATAAAAACCTTGATAACTGAAGGACTCTACTAACAGTGAGTTGGACTTTAAGGATAGCCAAGCTAAGAAGAGAAAGAGAGTTCTAGGTACAAGACTCCAGAGTTTAAAAAAATTAGAACCAAGAGAATTCCAACTCAAAGTGGCTATTCTTAAGACACTAGCGATGCCTGTGTTGAACTGAGAGTCAACAACTGTGAGATGGTTGGAGGAGGTTTGAAGGGACACCTTGCCAGAAGTAAGTGGAAGGCTCAAGAAATCTCAACCCTTATTTGAATCTTTGAAACAGTGCTCAGACCAAACGATTAATCTTCCAAGTTCTGATAAGTAGCTGACTTGAATATTTTGGGGTGTAAGTCAAATTGGTGGAGAAGTTCTACCAAGAAGTATAAGAAGTATAAGTAACTGTGTTCATTGTACTTTAAATATCTTTAAGGTAACTGACTGTTTAAGTTAGAGCATAGTTGTAATTACTCACGTTCTTTCATTTTTGTATAGAAAATTTATTTTATTTAATACAATGAATCTTGTGGCTTCATTCTTTTAGCACATACTTCGATTTTTGGATTTCCAAAAAAAAACGTTATTAAGCTCTACCAAGCTCATAACAGGGTTCGATTCTAAAGGGATTGTAGGAGCAGAGATACCTGGCTGTATATGTGCATAAATCATTGAAGGTGACAGAACAGGTTGAGAGTGCAGTTAATAACGCATGCAGTGTCCTGGGCTTTTATCAAAAGGGACATAGAATACAAAAGCAAGGAAGTTATATTAAACTTGTATAAAACATTAGTTCAGGCTCAACTGGAGTATTGTGTCCAATTCTGGGCACCAAACTTTACGAAGGATGTGAAGGCTTAGAGAAAGCACAGGAAAGATTCATGAGAATGATCCCAGGGATGATGAACCTTAGTGATGTAGATAGATTAGAGAAGTTGAAAGTGTTTCCCTTGGAGAAGAGAAGGTTGAGAGGAGTAATAAAAACAGAAAGTGCTGGAAAAACACAGCAGGTCCGGCAGTATCTATAGAGAGAGAACAGAGATAGGCCCAAATTTTCTGTCCCTGTTGGCATCATGGCGGGTTTATGTGGACATTATGATGAGAAGGCCAAAAATCGGTTTCAAGCCATCATGAAACCAGTTTGCGATTGTCTGCTTTACCCACCAATGGTGGGCTGTGTTTCCCACTGCTGCATGTCAGGAGCATCATTTTAATACATCAGCATCTAGTTACAAGACCTGCTCACTGGAATCATCCTGCCACGTCAAATTTACTGTCCACGTTGGCGAGAAAGCAAGCCAGCCCAGAGCATGTCTTGACAAATGTGACGTGCAGAAGTCGGGAGGGCCTTGCTCACGTCGTGGACATCCGAGGTGCAGAAGATGCTGGAGCCCTACAGCTAACAGACCCTGCAGGAATGCATGCATCACATGCTGGGTGGAGTTTCATGGGCATGGCTCCGCCGTGAAGCAGCTCACGGAAGGTGGGAGGTCTCCGTTGATGTCTGGAGGTCTGCATTTGGACATCAGGGTCTTGGCCACGGGCTGCAATGGATGATTGTCATAGGGGCTCTGGAGAGGAAGGTCCATCTGTGAGTGGGAGAGGAAGGTACATCCAGGGGTGGTGTGTGGGGGTGAGGTTGGGAGGGCGCCAAACAAAGGTGTCAGGTGGGTGAGGTTTGGAAGAAGAGAGCGAAGCTGTCGGGGGTGGGGTGATGTTGGGGGTGATTGTGGACAGGGGAGGAGGGTGTAACGGGGGAGAAATGAGTTCAGAGGGGGGTAGAGGGGGAGGGTGGTGTCTGGGGGGGGAGGAGAAAGTGAGGATGGAGGAGGGAGTAAGTGGGAGGATGTCCAGGTCAACATGCAAGGGAGGGGGTCAGTGGAGTCGATGACTCCCTCTCAGGGAGTAAACTGAGGTTGGCCACGGTAGGAGGGTATGGTGAGTATGAGAGAGGGCAGAGTGAGCCGGTAGGGTGGGAGGGTGAGGGTGCAACAGTGGCAGTAGAAGGGATGCTGAGGGTGGTTGGGGGGACTGGGAGGCAGACATGGACCCTGGAAGGAGGGCAGGGAGGTCAACGTGAATGGGGGTGGGATTCTTGGCAAGATAGAGAACATCCACATTCATGTGGACATCCCGGAAAAGGGTTCTGTTGGTAGGTGACGGTCGGGAGGTGGAAGGTGACTCCAGGGGTGTCAACAGTAATGGGGGAAAGGGTGAAGGAGATGAAAACAAACCTTACAATAACCATGTTTCTGAAATCAAAAGTAAGAGCAGCCTCATGTTGGGCAGTAACAAGTGCTGCATGGGAGTGTGAGTGAAAATACAGGTCAGCTCAGATGGACAACTGAAAGAGAACCCCAGCAGGCAGCATTGAAAATGCACGGGACAGTGAGATGAGTGTGATGGAGGAAAGATCCTCGTGCATGGGAGAGTGCTTGCACAAGGCTCCGAAATGCCCTGATGCACACACATTTCTCCTTCCAGAATCACTCATGGTTCGGTTGCTTGCAGTTGAACTGCTAGTGAGTGGGGATGCAAGGGGAGGTCTCATGAAGCCTATAAGTGAAGCTGAAAGACACCAAACCACATCACTCAGTGAAAGTGAATATATTTTCAGATTATAAAGTGACAAAATGTGTTCACCCATGCAACCACTTGTGATCAGAAATTCTTAAGTTTTTTGGGTCTAAAACTTCTTCAAGGTGCTGTCCTGACATCCGCAGGAGGGGTGGACACAGCCTATTCAATGGTTGGCCCTGTTGCCTCTGATAGCTTCAGCGTGTGTCCTTTAGAGAGCCGAGGCCTTGAGGGCTCCGGCTTGCTTTGGCTGTCCTCCTGTGGGCCAGCTGCTCCCTCTGCAGTGACAAGGGACAAGATTGAGAGGGTCATAAGCAAAGGGGTCTCAGAGGGAGCAGACAGCCTCTGAGATTCCTGGGTGGATGACCCAGGGGTTGTCCACTGCTGCTCCTCCTTTAAAATCTACTTTTCTAATAATCAAAATCTTTCATATTACCAATTTTAATCACAAAATCACAAAATCACAATGCAGAAGAGACCCTTCGGCCCATCAAGTCTGCACTGACACATGAGAAACACCTGACCTACCTACCTAATCCCATTTACCAGCACTTGGCCCATAGCCTTGAATGTTATGATGTGCCAAGTGCTCATTTACCAGTAAGCTTTGGGAAAAATGAACACACTGTTGGCTTTTTCTGGCTAAGTGTAACATTTCACCACCTCTTTTGAAATTCATATTACTCTAGTTTATATGAAAATGCAAATTTTCCCTTTACACCTCACATTCTAAAATTTCAGCCATGTTTACCTATTTAACATTTCAAACTTAGTTCTCCTCTGCTACATCAAAGGCTTCAGACTATCTGTCTTTAATTCAGTTAAGTCCCACACACACGCGCGCACACCACAGATACACAAATCCGATCTTACAATAAATTCCTATAACATTATGAAATTTATTACATTTTCCTGACAGACACAATCCTCCTACTCATGTGCCACTCTGTTGAGGGTTTCCAAGAGCTCTGCATGATTTTCCCCCACCTTCTTCTGACTCTCCAGGATGAGTTGGAAAGCCGAATCCAGAGGCTCATCATCTGACTTGGACACAGGTGCCTGTCCCCAGTGGTCCTCCAAGTGCCAGGGAGCTCAGGCGAATCTGCCTCCTCCAGCTGCCACTCGTGTCCGTGCGGTGACGACCAGATTGTGAACCCGAACCTGCTCTAGGTCAAAGTCCCACCAAGGTGTGTTTCTCTGGGTAGGTGGAAGGTGTGAATAAGCGCTGTGACGGGTCTTCCAGGCTGCTTATTTCCAGCTCTTCAATGGAGGAGATGTCCTCTTGGCTGGAGGTGATGACCTGGTTGGAACTGAGAGACTGGCTGGCTGAGGGTGTTGGTCACTTGGCGGAACTCCCTATGAACCAAAGTTGAGATAGTTAGTGCGTGGCAGCAAGTCAAAAACATGAGAGAGAGCGCTCACAGTTGCATTAAGAGAGGGATGATGTGGTGCATGATCTTCACGTGGGTGTTCGCCGGTGACCTCACTGTCGCCACAGGCACAGTCCATGCCCTCACCAGTCAGCGCGACGGTACACTCCTCAAAGTGAGTGAGGGGTCTAATGTTGGCCATTCCACCTCCAGTCTGGGACCTCTCCCTGATTTGTGAGCCAGCTTCTCCTGCGTAAAAACAGATGGAGCATGGTGCATGGCACTGCATAGAATGTTTGTGTGATGAGCGGAGGCAGGGATGGGATGAGGATGTGATCTCCAGAGGAAATGAGCCTAATGGAGATACGAGGGTGTATGTGTGAGAGTTAGTGGTGTTGTTCTTTGAGGTGCAAGATCCCTGTGGATATGTGATAGGTTTGTGAGTGTGTGAGTTGAGAGTGATGGGATGGTTGACTTACCCTGGCGGAACAGATGAGATCATTCATCCTCTTCCTGTACTGGATGGCTGTCCTGTTTTGCAGGGCATTGGTGCTGACCCTGCCTCTCATGCTGGATTGGTGACCTTGCCTGCTGCTGTTCGCCCAACGTGGGGATAGAGGCCTTCACCGCAGGCATCCACTGCCTACAGTAGGCCCATGAAGGAGGTGTTGCTAAGTTTGTGGGCAACATGTTTCCCCCCTTTGGCAGCCATCAGTTCCCAACATCTTCCTAAGCTTTGAAAAGTGCTAGCTCTGGTCAAGGGCAACCTTTAAATATGGCACCTGGTTTGCTGAAGGCCTGAGGTGACACAAAGCGGGTGAATCAGAGGCTGCCCTGTCAGTGACCTGGCATGATTCCCAGGAATGAATTATTAATCGCAGAATTGTTACGGTGTAGAAGGAGGCCATTTGGCCCATCGTATCTGCACCAGATCTCTGAGCATTTTAACTTAGTGCCAATCTCCTGCCTTTTCCCCATAACCCTGCACGTTGTTTCTATTTAAATAACCATCTACTGCCCTCTTGAATACCTCAGTTGAACCTGCCTGCACCACACTTCCAGGCAGTGTATTCCAAACCCTAACTACTCGCTGTGTGAAAAAGTTTTTTCTCACCTCCCATTTGCTTCTTTTGGAAAACACTTTAAAACTGTGCCTTCTGGTTCTCAATCCATTTACAAGTGGGAACAGTTTCTCTCTGTCTATTCTGTCCAGTACCTCATAATTTTGAAAAGCTCTACCAGGTCTCCTCTTAGTCTTCTCCTCTCCAAGGAAAACAGTCCCAATTTCTCCAATCTTTCCTCATAACTGGAATGCCTCATCCCTGGTAACATTTTTGTAAACCTCTGCTGCACTGTCTCCAACGTGTTCACATCCTTCCTATAGTGTGGCGCCCAGAACTGTACGCAACACTCCAGCTGAGGTCTAATGAGGCTGGATGCGCTGGGAATCACACAATGTGGTATGAAAAGCCTCCATTGATGCCTACGGCTAAAACTTGATTTTTCAAGCCCGTTACCGCACTTAGTGCAAATCTGGAACGATTTCGCCCATAATGTTTCAGCATTAACTCTGCTTCTCTCCTCACAGATGCTGCCAGACCTGCTGAGTTTTTCCAGCATTTTCTGTTTTTATTTCAGATCTCCAGCATCCACAGTATTTTTGCTTTTAAGTAAGGTTGAGAGGAGATTTTGTTGAGGTATTTAAAATTGTGAGGGGTCTGGTCAGAGTAGATACGGACAAACTGTTCCTATTGGAGGAAGGATTGAGAACAACTGGGGCACAGATTTAGGGTAATTGGCAATGGCAACATGAGAAAAACGTTTTCACACAGCGAAGGGTTATGATCTTGAATGCATTGCCTGAAAGTGTAGGGCATGCAAATTCAACTGAGGCATTCAAGAGGGAATTGGATTATTATTTGCAAAGGGAGAATGTGCAGGGCTACAATGAGATGGCAGCAGAGTGGCACTTGGTGCATTGCTCCTTCGGAGAGTCAGCCCCGACTCGACATGCCAAGTGGCCTCCTTCTGTGATGTAACCATCCTGTGATTCTGTGAATCTGTGATGTCAAGCAGGAAACATCAGGTTAAATCGTGTAGTAGTTCAAGCATCAAGATAGCCATTATTTTAAGGTCTGGCTGTTTGGTCAGAAGGAACCTCACTTCAGTATACATTCTGGACATCATGTGATTTAGCTCAGATTAAAGGGGAAGGGTTCAAAGAAAAGTTGCCTATATGCCATGTGGGACCTTGTCAAAAACCTTGTTAAAATTCATGTAAACTACATCAAATGTGCTAGCCTCTTTGTAACCTCCTCAAAAATTCATTCAAGTTTGTCATTCACAACTTCCCTTGAGCACACCCAATTTTAATTGCTCTACATTGGTGTCATGCTTTCAGCTGCCAAGGCCCTAAGGCCTGGAATTCCTTCCCTAAACCTATCCACCTCTCCACCTCTCTTTTCTCCTTTAAGACTTTCCAACATCTTTTGCTAAGCTTTTTGACATCTGCCCTGATAGCATCTTATGTGGCTCGGTGTCAAATTTTGCCTTATAACGCTCCTGTGAAGCAGCTTGGAATGTTTTAATGTATTAAAAGTCCTATATAAATACATGCTGTTGTTTTTTTTGTTGACTAACCTGATTGATGAATGTAGTAGATGTTATATATATAAACTTTCAAAAGGCATTTGATAAAGTACCATATAATCCAAACCTATTTGAAAAGTAGAAGCACATGGAATTGAAGGGAAAGTAATAACTGGGTATGTGAGTGGTTGAGGGATAGAAGGCAGATAGTAGTGGTGAGCAGATGTTTTTCTGACTGAAGAGATGCAAGCTCTGGGGTGCCCCAGGGGTTAGTATTAGGACCAGTACTTTATTTGGTAACTATGAATGACCTGGACTTGGGTATAGTGAGTCCACCAGTGTTTGGGATGTATGGCCTACATACCTAGCATCACACTGGTACTGAAATTCATATACCATGTTACTCATTTCTGTGATAGGCAGAACATTTTTTGGCTTGATGACAGCATCCTTAGTGGAGAATACCACTTGTGTTGCTACTGCATAGCAGCAGCGTGAAACAACTAGCTTCACTTTTTGCTCAAATTTTTAAGATACCTTGCCTTAGAGAGGAAAAAAGACTTTCTGTCTACCACACAAATGAGTAATGTAATCAGTGTCCACAGTGATTCTGCATTTGGACAACATTTACTAAATAATCCTCAATGTACTAGGAATTATGTTGGCAACCAATTTAAGATTGTCAGTTGGGCTCATGATGTGGTGCATATGTGTGTACTGGAAGCTACATATATTAATACACAGGGCCCTGTTCTTTGCAGACAGAAAGAACATGTACACACATTGTACCTGTTTCAGCAAAACAAAATAAGTAATTTGCTGACTCATTCCCCAAGGCAATGCCTTGACCAATCAAGGTCAAGCTGCCTGGTTTAAATTTCAAACAATGCTTGGCAATTAACTGTCAGTCACCAACAATGGTGCATTCTCCATGGCAACACCACTTGCCAACCAATCAGCACATACGGTATAAATTGTTGTTTCCCCCCCTTACATTGATATTCTTGCGAGTGTCCTGATGAGTGCAAGATGAAAAGCCTAGACATGTCTCTTTTTTCAGCTTCTCTCTAACCTAAACACTCTCCGTGAAAGCAGTCTCCATGAGAATCTGTACGCACATATGATCACTGCCTTGCTGTTTTCACCATGTAAAGGACAGATTAGCTGTGACTGTCAAGTCACTCAAATTTCCTGCTGTGTACTCGTCTCCTGTGAGTTGCCAAATTTTGGATGCTTCAGAGGTTCAGTTCACCTCTGGCAAAACTCGAATGTCTGGTGAAAATGCCTGATAATTGCGTCATTATAGGAGGCCTTGTGGAGCAGTGGTCACAGCCCTATCCCTGGGTCAGAAGCTCCCCGTTCAAGTTCCCACCAGGACTTGAAGAAGTGTTCATGACCTAGATGACAATCAGCCTGTGAATCCTTCCACCATTTCTCAACTACTCCCCAAAGGGAAAAAAGTGTGTGTGAAGATAAAAGAAGAAAGATTGCCTCACTAATGTCATCAATTGTCTTCCCTCGGCTGCTGCGCAGGTTCCTGACATTGCACTCAGCCCTCCCCTAGGAAAAGCAGCTGGAAGGAACAGGTCAGCAAACCGGCCTGATGTATTTTTTTCAGATTTTCTCAGTCTCCCTCTTACAAACCCGCCTCCAAGGGGATGGGAAAATTCCACCTAATATGGCTAGCATTAGAGGGCAGCAGCGTAGTCATATTTCGGCAGTGCCTAAGGCAGAAGAAAATTGGAAAAAAAAATAAAGTTGTTGAAAAAAGGATGATATCCAATGTTTATATTAGTTATCCAGCAGCTGTGAATTCAAATCCCATAAAGGGAAATTAAATTCGATGAATGTGGTCATTTATGGGTTAGTATTGAATAATGAAAACTTCAGGATTATTATAAAAACATAACTAAATTACAACTATCTTTCAAGGAAGGAAACCTGCCACCTCCAACTGACCTGGATATGTGACTCCAGCACCATACTATATGATTGACTTTTAATGCCCACAGGGTAACGAGGAATGGATGCCTATTCTTGTCAGAGCAATCTTTATCAATGCTGGCCACATCCTGGGAGCAAATATAAAAAAAGATTGCTTTTGTCACAATCTCTACTTAATCTTACTGTTCTTCTTGCGAATTACATCTCCTCTAACTATTACTCATTAGACCACCAGATGGCACAATATAGACATTTTAATTTCTATGTTCAAAGAAAGATTGGACCTTTGAAAGCAGGCTGACAAAGTACGAGATAGTTTACCTTTGCATCTACAGAAAAACGAATATTAAAAAATTCATGATAACAAATCAATTCTCCCAAAGGTCTGATATGTAAAGCGATGTAGTCAGAAACAGAAAATTGGAACAATCAATGACAAGAGACCTGTTGCAAAAGGACTTTTCAAACACATTTCTAGAAATTATGATGCACATATTAGACTCTTAGATGAATTTATGATAAGTACATGACAGGGGTAAAACTTATGAGACCCTTACACCCAACTCAGAAAATCTATGTTTGATGTAAATTGATGACTGCCTTATGTTATGTTCAATCCAATCTTGCCCTCCCAGCGGCTATTCGAAATCCATCCCCGTGTCACTCTTCCTGAGAGTGACATGTAAATGCTGCTCCTTAACTATCCAATCTTAATCTTTCTAACTCTTTTTCTTCATTTGATGTACCCAAGGAAGAAGTAAAGAGCAAGGCCCCACTGCATACAGCTCTGTTTGCTGCACAATCGGTGCTGGAGGGCGGGATGTCCAGCATCCAGAGTCATTAGTTGTGTCCCAGAGGGTGGTCACTGCCACTCATTTAAATGGCCACCTGGCACAGGACAGTTTCAGGTGACCCAGCAGATGTGTACCTTCTCCATGCATCTAGCGAATTTATTCAGAGGGTATAGTATATACAAGAGGCATCTATATAACTGTCTAGTTATATTTTACTCCATACATGGCCGAGGCAAGGGAGCAAGGGGAGGGGCAGGAAAGAAGGGCAAGAACAGCCCCGAGGTTCGATGACAAATCCCTCCACACCCTCTTCAGGCTGTGTCCACCAGATTTATGCCAGCAGACGGCAAGAGGAAACCTCCTCAGAGACATGAGCAGCCTGGTAGGAGGTAACAGCGGAGGTCAGCAGCATAGGCATAGTGCCTTGCACATGGATGCAATGAGGGAGGATGAATGACCTCCTGAGGTCAGCCAGGGTGAGAGAAATCCTCACTATGTCTACTCTTGTGCCAGGAAGGTGCAGGGTAGGCTCGAGAATGATGGAGGCTTGTGAGGAGTTTTTTTGGAGAAGTGGCATTGGTCTTAGGGGTGATGCCTCCTTGGACTTATTGTCGTGGTTCCATGGGTGTGGTGGCAGGGGGGTGGGGGTGGTGATGGGGTGGTGCAGAGAGCCTGTACACATGAGGAAGATGCATAGTGTCTTGCCAGCCAAGCATTATGCTGATCATGGATTTCTCTGTCACCTTGGAGGCAGGCTGACATTGACTAACCTAAGAGTGTTAGCCATTACAATGTTACACCTACTTTCAGGTAAAGTGTGGCCACAGTGCCAGGGAGAGACACAGAACTGTTACCAATATAAAAGAGGGTGTTTTGATAGTGTAGGCTGTTCCAATTTGGCTGTGCACTGCCTAATACTGGAACCCAAAATGCCCTTTTAAAGTGTTTAAAATCGACAGAGAAATAACCATCAGGCAAAGACTGAGACACCACATCAGTAAATAGTTCAGAGGTTTATTGATTATAAGCAAGTTTTAGGAACTTATCAACGAACTAACAGTGGCAGAATATAGGTAAAGTATACTTATCAATGAAACTCTACCAACTCCACTATTTCAAATGGGCGATCAATCCAAGGGCAGTGGACAACAACTTGAACTCCTCACACTGACAGAGAAACAGTCATTGCCTTCGAAAAGCGATACACTTTCCTGGGATTTCTACTGTTAGGGAATCCGTAGCCAAACCAGTCCCAGTGCTAACTACTCATCTGCCCTGAAGTTTATTGGAAACGACCTGTGCGTTGATGGGACACTCAACTATCCCCGAAGATCTAAACCAGTTCTTCCATACTTGATGTACTCAAGGATGGTTTGCACAACCCTTCTTTTTATACTCAAAAGATGTTGCAAGCCCACATTAGCCAAGTTGGTGGATATGGCTAATTGGTCTATAATTTGTCAATAAGGTGATAAGTGTTAACTCCATTGGTTCTAGCTAACTACACACATTGTCTTAAACTTAGGACAATGCCTTCCATTAACCTGTATCTCTTATCTTGGAGAGTCATGCAGATTCAAAACATTAACTCTGTTTCTCTCTCCACATAAGCTTCCAGGCCTGCTGAATTTTTCCAGGATTTTCTTTTTTTATCTATTATTTTGATGTATTTACAGGAGTCCCATTCATTAAGACAGACTCAGTAATCAATTTTGTGTTCCTGTTAGGGAGGGAGTCCAAGGCTTATCCCATTTTTTCTCAACCATTACAGTACTTTAATTCACTCATGAGAAATGTTAATGGAGAAATACAGAAATAACATAAAGTGACTTCTATTAACTACTGATTATTAATCACTTACCCTTCAATTACCCAAGTAATTGAAGTACTTCCTCCTAATGTTTTTTTTATTCATTCATGGGGTTTGGGCTTCGCTGGCTGGGCCAGCATTTATTGCTCATCCCTAGTTGCCCTTAAGAAGGTGGTAGTGAGCTGCCTTCTTGAACCGATGCAGTCCATGTGGTGTAGGTATACCTACAGTGCTGTTAGGAAAGGGGTTCCAGGATTTTGACCCAGCGACAGTGAAGGAATGGCGATATATTTCCAAGTCAGGTTGGTGAGTGACTTGGAGGGGAACTTGCAGGTGGTGGTGTTCCCACCGATCTGCTGCCCTTGTTCTTCTAGATGGTAGTAGTAATGGGTTTGGAAGGTGCTGTCAAAGGAACCTTGGTGAATTCCTGCAGTGCATCTTGTAGATGGTACACACTGCTGCTACTGGGCATCGGTGGTGGAGGGAGTGAATGTTTGTGATGTGGTGCCAATCAAGCTGGATGGTGTCAAGCTTCTTGAGTGTTGTGAGAGCAGCACACTTCTAGGCAAGTGGGGAGTATTCCATCACACTCCTGACTTGTGTCTTGAAGATGATGGAGAGGCTTTGGGGAGTCAGGAGGTGGGTTATTCGTCGCATGATTCCTAGCCTCTGCTCATGTAGCCACAGAATTTATATGGCTAGTCCAGTTCAGTTTCTGGTCAATGGTAGCCTCCAGGATGTTGATGGTGGATGATTCAGTGATGATGATGCCATTGAACGTCAAGTGGCAATGGTTGGATTCTCTCTTGTTGGAGATGTTCATTGCCTGGCACTTGTGTGGTGTGAATGTTATTTGCCACTTGTCGGATATTGTCCAGGCTTTGCTGCATTTGGACGTGGACTGCTTCAGTATCTGAGGAGTTGTGAATGGTGCTGAACATTGTGCAATCATCAGCGAACATCCCCACTTCTGACCTTATGATGGAAGGAAGGTCATTGATGAAGCAGCTGAAGATGGTTGGGCCAAGGGCACTACCCTGAGGTACTCTTGTGGTGACGTCCTGGAGCTGAGATGATTGACCTCCAACAACCACAAGCGTCTTCCTTTGTGCTAGGAATGACTCCAACCAGCGGAGAGTTTTCCCTCTGACTCCTATTGACTCCAGTTTTGCTAGTGCTCCTTGATGTTACACTCAATGCTGCCTTGATGTCAAGGGCAGTTATACTCACCTCACCTCGGGCATTCAGCTCTTTTGTCCATGTTTGAATTAAGGCTGTAATGAGGTCAGGAGCCGAGTTGCCCTGGTGGAACCCAAACTGGGTGTCAGTGAGCAAGTTATTGCTAAGCAAGTGCCGCTTGATAACACTGTTGATGACCCCTTCCATTACTTTACTGATGATCGAGAGTAGACTGATGAGGTGGTAATTGGCCGGGTTGGATTTTTCCTGGTTTTTGTGTACAGGACATACCTGGGCAATTTTCCACATAGCTGGGTAGGTGTCAGTGTTGTAGCTGTACTAGAACAGCTTGGCTAGGGGTGCAGCAAGCTCTGGAGCACAAGTCTTCAGTACTATTAATGGAATATTTTCAGGGCCTTTGTAGTACCCAGTGCCTTCAGCCGTTTCTTGATATCACAAGGAGTGAATCGAATTGGCTGATGACTGGCGTCTGTGATGCTGGGGAGCTCAGGAGGAGGCCGAGATGGATCATCCATTTGGCACTTCTGGCTGAAGATTGTAGCGAATGCTTCAGCCCCATCTTAAATCATCTGTTGCTAGTCAGTGACTGCTTTGTAATACTGTTCTGGGCTAGTGTGTTAAAAAGGTTAACAACATCAAATGGCTTCTCATCTCAGTGTTAACACAAAATGGAGTTTTGAACCTGTTACCTTATTACAATGAATATAACATGAAATTAAACTTAAGGTAGTAAATCTAGTACCCAGACTTACAGAACTGAGGGTGGTGCCACATTCCTGACAGACCTAATGCCAAGGGGGAGGTTCTTCTGCTTTCCTTTTCTGAATCTGCAAAGTCCTTTGGCAGAGGCGAGATTGGAGGAAGGCATGGGTCTGGTGAGATTGCAAGTGGCTGAAACTGGGAAACAGGGGAGAAAGTAAGTGGGAGGGGGACTGATGATTGGCATATTTCCACAAAATTGTTGTTTTGGTGCTCAAAGGCGGGGAAGCTCCCTAGTGGGAAGCTTGTGATGTTGCTGCAAGTGTATTATATTGATTACATTGTGTCATATCGCATCTTGAACATGACTGTAAATGTGCTAAGCATTGTGACTTTGCGCAGCCATAGAATGGGTTCCAATACCAAATAATGCCCTTTTTTCTGTTTCTTCTGTTCAGGTGAAACCTCTTCCATGGAACACCACAAAAACAGTGGCCCGACAGCTCCCTCCGAAGATAAGCAAGAACCCTTGGAGGATGCAGGATCACATCCCTACCCTGCACCAAGCACCAGTGCAGATACTGGCAGCTGGGCAGGGATTAGTATGTCATGACAAGGGCGGACACAATCTGCTGAGGGCACATCACATTCACACATGCAGCTCCTGGAGAGTGTGGAGCAAGACTCAGGCAGTCGGGGGAGTGTTCGAGGTGATCCACGAGACTGATTCTGAGTTGGATGATGAGCATCTGGAGTCATCCATTAGGCTGCAGATGCTGGATGTCCAGTGTGAGGTGTGTGGCTATTTGGCAGGTGTACCAGAGGGGTTGCATACTCTGGTTCAGACTGTGTCCATCCAGGCCCTGTGCACTGCGATTGTCTACTCTTCAGAGCACCAAGCTTCCTCCGTGGAAAGATTGGCAACTGCCCTGGGAGGAGCAATCTGAACATATTGCGGACACAAGGGTGGGTATGGACTCTAACCTCCATGCCATCGCACTGGCTCAAAGCTCAGAGGCCCAGAGCAAGGGTGACAGATGGACTGGGGGCCTGGATACTGAGCCAGCTCCCGGGACCTCCTGGGAGGGCAGGGAGGACATAACGATTCTAGTGGCAGAGGATATGCAGCTGCTGCTGCCATCTGGAAGCACTTCTCAGGGCACTTCTGATTGGGGCGGCCTCTCCTGTGCCCATCCACTACTGAAACATTGCTTATCCATTGCCATGGCAACAGAAGCTCTTCCTGCCACTCTGCAGGAGTCTTTGAACATGGCAGGGGCCTCAAAGCCTCAGCCACACAGAAGACCCCTGTTAAAGTCATCTGGGCAAGGGCAGTGGCAGATCAGCAGCCTCTCTCCAGTGCAGCAGCAAGCGAGAGAGGAGCAAAAGTTTATTTTGTAAATAAACTTTAAGTTTACTATCCATCATGCAGAGGTTCATTCAATATGTGAGTACCCTTGAACTTATTTTTGGAGAAAAACATGAGTTTTACTTTTTGGGGTGGGCTGGATGCATTGAATGCCAAGGATCGAAATGGTGAGTGCGTTGACAGGACGTTGCCATGAATCTCACATTCCACATGGAATGATGTTGAGACACATGTAGTGCATCCGTACGTGAGGTCGGACTTCATAACCTATTGGAACCTCGGCCTTATCAAGGCATCCCTTGTGTCATGGCCAACCATGAATTCACGTCCACAGCCTTGCACCTTTACACCGGGGTGTTCCATCAGTCTGTCTTTGCCCTTGTAAGACTCTTAAGCAGGGGGTCTCACTTCCCTCTTATGTCTGGAACCTGTACTAAGTATCAATGACATGAAACTTAGGATACAATTTCCACTTTATGTGGAAAACCTTTATTAACCCACTAAGCAATAATATAAACTTACACCAGTTGTTTAGGAAGACCCAATTCAGGAGCTCGTTCTCAAGTGGCTGGTCCACTGAACAAATTCCTCCACACAACTTCCAGTGACTGACCAAGTTACACTTCCCTGGCTGCAACAAAAATGTCTTTATGGGCTGTGGCTTTATACCTCTTTCTGTCCCTTGCTGTATAAGGTAATACCTCGAATTGGGTCAGCCGATTGGGTTTCAGTGCCTCATCAACCCCAGCACAGCTATGCAAGTTCACCTGCATGTGGTAATTTCCTGCTTTCAGAAGGGAGCGTCTACAAGTGCACCCCAGCATTCTGCATCATGATAAGGCATGAAGTGGGGAGGTGGTGTTGTAGTAGTCATTGGACTAGTACTCTAGAGACCCAGGGTAATGCTCTGGGGACCTGGGTTCAAATCCCACCATGGCAGATGGTGAAATTCGGATCCAATAAAAATATGGAATTAAAAGTCTGATGATGACCATGAAACCATTACCGATTGCCAGGAAAAATCCATCTGGTTCACTGATGCCCTTTAGGGAAGGAAACCTGCCATCCTTAACTGGTCTGGCCTACATGTGATTCCAGACCCACAGCAATGTGGTTGACTCTTAAATGCCCTCTGAACAAGGGCATTTAGGGATGGGTAATAAATGCTGGCCCAGCAGCGCCCACATCCCATGAACGAATAAAAAAAAAGAAAGCCATTTACACATATTGAGTGAGGCTATTGTAAATGAGAGTTGTTGCAGACAGAGTCTAGGCTACCATCTTAATGACATGCCCTGACAGAAATATAGGACACAGTAAAAATAGGTACTACCCAAGGGCATCCCCTCTCTGAATGGTGAGATGATGGAGGAAGCAGCATAATATGATACTACGACCATGAGTGACACATGATGGAGAGAAATGCAATGCCTCTCCTATCAAAGCATCTGTACCTCAATTTCAGAAGTCCAACTGCCTGCTCAGTGATGGCCCTCATGCTTCTGTGACTATTGTTGTAGCTCCTCTCCATGTTTGTTCTCAGAGCCGTCACTGGAGTTAAAAGGCATATCTTCAAAGGGTGATGCTTCATGATGTCACCTAGAAGCCAACTATACAGGGCACCAGGGCTGCTGAACAGGTCTGAAATCTGAGAGTTACGCAGAATGTAGAGCCATGGCTGCTACCCGAATACCTCATGCATACTTGAATATTCTGTCGATTGTAGTCACAGACCAACTGGATGTTCAAGGAGTGATATCCCTTCCTATTAATAAATGTACAGGGCTGACCAGCTGCAGCCTCTATGGTGACTTCCATGCAGTCAATCACTCCCTGGACCTGGAGAAACCTATGATTGCCGCAAACCCTCTTACTCTTTCCCGTTGACCCTGACAATCCATTGAGAAAGAAATGTAATTATCCGTCCTTACAAAGATTGCACCTGTGAAGACCTCAATACAGCGGTGTGCAGGAGGCTGTGTAATGCCTCTGAGGTCTCCACATACTGCCTGAAAGGATCCTGTTGCAAGGAAGTTCAATACAACAGCTGCCTTTACAGCAACATGTTTTTGTAGCGGGTGACCATCAATGCCAGTGGAAGAGATCTTCCCTTCCAGCATGTCACAAAGAGAATTGACGTGGCTCGAGAGCCTGAGCCTCATCTGACATTGTGCCTCAATCATCTGAAGGTAGCTCAGTCTCTGCCTATATACTCAAGGGGCTCATACGTCTTTCAGTGCCACCGTTGATCCATCATGAAGCACGCATCACCTTCTTGGTCTGTCACAGCTCTGCCGCTCTCATGCGCATCAATGCACCCTGGACCTCTCGCTCTGCCCTTTTTCCTCTCACTTTCAATTTCCTCCCCCTCCTCCTCCTCCTCTTCTCCTCCTCACTGGAGGATGTGTCTCCCACAGGATCAACTATAGCCATGTTTTGCCTAGTAAGAAGACTGAAGTGCTGGTGAGGGTCCAAATTCACCTCGGGGCAGGAAGAATAAAGACTCAAGATCAGAGAAGTATTAAATTGAAACTCCGTTCTATATTTAAAGCACTACCATCTGTCAGAGTACCCTGAACTGCTGAGTTCAAACTGAGGACTCAGCTGGAGACTTAAATCTGCCCTTACAAGCTAACTTATTAAAAAAATTGAGAACCACACCTGACATGAAACACACTCTACAAGCATTTTATGGGTTTGATGATTTTTATTTGGGTCATTTGAGACATTAACGAGCTTAACTATCCTATGTAACTAAATTTGAGTAAGGTGGGCAGGCTCCCAATTTCAAGCCTCGCCTGCTTGTTGTATTATCCAGATCAGGCATGATACATTGGAGATACGACCCGACGACACTGCGCAATAATACACTCCCATCTGCGGACCATATTATTCATCCCGGCAATTCCCAGAAGGCGTTACCGGATCCCAATGCCTCCAGAATGAGATGCAATTTTTAAAGAGAGGGCAGATTTCAAAATGGGGTATCGTGGGATGGTGGGAGATGGCAGGGCTGAATTGGGGGTGGGTGGTGGTTGGTTGGTGGGTAGCCAGCAAACTGCTCAACTCCAACTCCAATTAACTGGTTGTTGAACTTATTGATGATCTTATTAACAGGCATTATGAGGCCAGTTTGAAATTATCAATTGTGAGGCATAAGGAGGTGTGGGAGCTCATAAAATGCAGGGCATGGCTTGCCTGCCACCTACCCACATGCCCTTCCCTGACCTGCCTTCTATTTTACGGGGAGAAGTGGAGGAATTGGGCAGCCCACCTGCCCTTGGGCTTATTGAGGCACCTAAGTGCCTCGTCCTACTCCAGTTCCTATTTTACCCATGGCAGAGGGAGACCCAGGGCAGACAGGAAGCCTGGTAGGTTTTGCTGGTGTCAGGCAAGAGGGGGAGGGACTTCAGAGATAAAAACAAAAAACTGCCGATGCTGGAAATCCAAAACAAAAACAGAATTACCTGGAAAAACTCAGCTGGTCTGGCAGCATCGGCATAAAAACTGACTCTAAAAGCTTCTATAAATATGTGAAGAGAAAAGAATAACAAAGTCAAATGTAGGTCCCTTATAGTCAGAAACAGGGGAAATTATAATGGGGAACAAAGAAATGGCAGAAGAAATTAACATATATTTTGGTTCTGTCTTCACAAAAGAGGACACAAATAATTCCCCAGAAATGTTTGGGAACCAAGGGTCTAGTAAGATGGAGGAATTGAAGAAAATCAGTATTAGTAAAAAAACTGGTGCTAGAGAAGTTAATGGGGTTAAAGACTGAAAAATCCCCAGGGCCTGATAATCTACATCCCAGAGTACTAAAGGAAGCAGCCCTGGAAACATTGGACACATTGGTGGTTATCTTCCAAAATTTATAGACTCTGGAGCAGTTTCTACAGATTGGGGGATGGCAAATGTAATCCCACTACTTAAAAAAGGAGGGAAAGAAAAAACAGAATTACAGACCAGTTAGCCTAACATCAGTAGTGGGGAAAATGGTAGAGTCTATTATAAAAGACGCGGTAACAGAAAACTTGGGAAGCATTAACGGGATTAAACAAAGTCAGTATGGGTTTATGAAAGAGAAATCATGCTTAACTAATCTACTGGAGTTTTATGAGGATGTAACTACTAGAATAGATAAAGGAGAACCAGTGGATGTGGTGTATTTGGATTTCAAGAAGGCTTTTGATAAGGTCCCTCATAAGAGGCTAGTGGGCAAAATTAAAGAATTGAGAACTGGTTGACAAACCGGAAACAGAGATTGGGAATAAATGGGTCTTTTTCTGGATGGCAGGCTGTGACTAATGGTGTACTGCAGGGTTCAGTGCTTGGCCCCAGCTATTCACGATATATATGAATGACTTGGATGAGGAAACCAAATGCAATATTTCCAAGTTTGCTGACGACACAAAACTGGGTGGGATTGTGAGTTGTCATGAGGATGCAAGGAAGCTTCAGGGTGATTTAGACAAGTTAAGTGTGTGGGAAAACACTTGGCTGATGCAATATAATATGGATAAATGTGAAGTTATACGCTTTGGTGTGAAAAACAGAAAGGCAGAGTATTATTTAAATGGTGATATATTGGGAAATATGAATGCACAAAGGTGCCCTTATACACCAGTAAACAGGCAGGCACAGCAAGCAATTAGGAAGGATAATGGTATATTGGCCTTCATTGCAAGAGGATTTGAGTTTAGACATAGGGATGTCTTACTGCAGTTATACAAGGCCTTGGTGAGACAACATGCAATTTTGGTCTCCCTACCTAAGAAAGGATATACTTGCCATAGAAGGGGTGTAACGAAGGTTCACTAGGCTGATACCAGGGATGGCAGGAATGTTGTATGAGGAGAGATTGGTTCATCTGGGCCTATATTCATTAGAGTTTAGAAGTATGAGGCGGGATCTGATTGAAAGGTATAAAATTCTAACAGGGCTAGACAGACTAGATGCAGGGAGAATGTTTTTCCTGGTTGGGGAGTCTAGAACCAGGGGCCACAGTCTCAGGATACAGGGCAGGCCATTTAGGACTGAGATGAGGAAAAATTTCTTCACTCAGAGGGTGGTCAACCTGTGGAATTCGCTACCACATAAGGCTGGGGAGGACAGGTCACTGAACATATTCAAGAAAGAAATTGATAATTTTTTGGATATTAGGGGTATCAAGAGGTATGGAGAGAAAGCAGGAATATGGCATTGAGGTAGAGGATCAGCCATGATCATATTGAATGGCAGAGTAGGCTTGAAGAGCCCAATGGCCTACTCCTGCTCCTAGTTTCTATGTTCCTATGTCTGGCATCCACCAACCACCAGCTTCTCTTCTTCGGAAATTGATCGTGATTTCAGCATTTGAACCTGGTGCAGCTGGCCAACTGGATTGGCCGGCAGCTCTATAAGGTAGGACTTCCTCCCCAGATGGGGCCAGAAGTCTCACCCTTAGCCAATTAATGCCCCGCCATGTGTTAAATGGCTGCACAGCAGCCAGTATCAGTAGGGATGTGTTCCTCATCGGCTCTTAAGGTGACGGAGCAGGAAACCCACCACCAAAAAATCTTATCACCTTAACTGGGGCACATCACAGTGCAGCTGTCATGAACCCAGCGGAGAGTTATGAAGGCTAATGGATGTACTGGTCAACATACTTTATAAGCGCAGAATAACGCCCACAGAGTTGCCATCACTGGAGCTGAGAAGCTTGTATTTATGAACAGTGAGTGGTGGGATTCTGGAGAGGGTAGTGAGACTGCTGGCATCATTTGGGCAGCAGAGGTTTGCAAAGGAAGCCCCAGTGAAAGAACAACCGACAGCTGAGCAAGTTAAATAAGAGAAGCTACTCTGACAATCAACAGAGCAGCAAGGATGCACTAAGGCAGATGCATCTTCCTAGTCAGGAAGAGGCCAGAGGAGCACAGCAAGGGGCTGCAAGGGGAAGAAAGTGTTACCCAAGATATCCAAAAGTCAGCTACCTTCAAGTGATAGAGCACCAGTGCCATAGGAGACTTTGCCTTTTCAGACAGTTGGTTTTGGATATTTGTGCTTTGATTTACAATAAACTGATGCCTCGTGGTACCCATGGTGGTACCTACAACTGCCAAGATCAACATGGTGCTGATGTTTTTTGTTTCTGGGTCATTCCAGGCATCAGCTATGGCCCTGGCTAGCATCCCGCAGTTAGCGGCTCATCATGCCATCAGGCAAGTCACAGGTTGTGGAGGGCGGGATCCATGTTGAAGCAGATGGATCATCGCAGGCAAAGAGTGTATTGGCCTTTGCCGCCATTGATAGATTTTCCCAGGTCCAAGGGGTCATCATTTGTACCCACATAACCATCAAGCCGCAAACTGATCAGCCAGCCAGATTCATTAATAGAAAAGGCTTTCACTCAATGACTATCCAGATGGTCTGTGATCACATGAAACACATCTCACAGGCACGCGCTTGGTTCCTGAGCAGCTGTCATGATTCCTTCATCCTGTGAGAGTCTCAGGTGCTGCACCTCTTCAGGTCAACACCCAAAATCTCTGGATGGCTGTTGGAGGCTAAGAAAGCTCCATTTGCCCATCCAGTACCCAAACATGGATGCAGGGAGGTGTAAGAGGGTGCCCTCTTTCTCCCTCAGAGACTCTCCCCACACTCTAGTATGTAACACCAGATTCACAAGTATATGACTTGAACAGAATGACAGGCGAGACAAGTTTCTTCTGATAATTCACAACTGCTTTATTGAATTATCCACAGTCCTCAGAGAAGGGCTGCAATCACAAAATACAGTTACAATTACAGTTACAGTTACCCGGAACCCCGTCCCATCAGAGGCTAAACCCCCACCTTGTTCCTAACTTAATATTTAAATCTTTATATCCTAACTTAATACTTACAATCACCCCTCGGTTGGTCTTCCGATGGTGTTGTAGTTCCCTCGGTGGAGTTGACCAGGCTCTACCGAGTTCCTTGTCGGCCTGCAGAAAACAGTGGCATCCCGCAATTTCTGTCCCAATTATATAATTTCTACAGCTGGCCTGGCCAACTAATGTCCAGTAGTTAGCACTCTTAGTTTATTCTGCACATAATCCCAACAAATATGATCAGCTCATGCTGATTGAAACAATAGTCTTTCCATGGAAAATGTATTCCAGACGAATATAATCAATTCTCACATTATCTAAACAATTTTCCTGCTGTTTTGAGACAATACAGTGCCTGGCTCCAGATTCGATGAAGGTTTGAATATCAATGGCCTTTTCCTTTTGCTATTGCATCGAGTAATCAGTCTCTTAATTGCGTTAGTCAATGGCAGGTAATGGCATTTCCCTGGTACCATTGTTCTATGATAGCAATCAGGGAATGTCCAAAGATAAAAACAAAAAAACTGCGGATGCTGGAAATCCAAAACAACATCAGAATTACCTGGAAAAACTCAGCAGGTCTGGCAGCATCAGCAGAGAAGAAAAGAGTTGACGTTTCGAGTCCTCATGACCCTTCCACAGAACCCTTTTAATGAGCCAGTCTTTTAAGAAATGTCTGAATTAACCCCTTGCTGCACAGCCCTGTGCTGTTGGCTGCAGCTTGGTTTATGAATTGTGGGGAAATAAATATGGGGCAGGATTTTCCGCTGAGCGGACAGACACATGCCCATCTACTCGAGTGTATAATGATTCACGATGACATCGGGTGAGCATTCTGATGTCATTGCTCACTCACGCGATATTTCAGTTTGCTGGCACGCTTGGGAATCGGCAGCACGCCCACCGACAGTTAAAAGGCCTCTTAAAGGCCATTAGCAATGTAATTGAATTAAATTTTTCACTGCCCATCCAAATTTACAGTTGGTGGGCAGGCGAATAGGCCAAGCAATCTGCAATTTTTGTGAAACCACATCCACGGGCGGCGTGAGGTTTCGATCCATCATTGAAAAAAAAATGTCATCCTAACTTCTAACATGTCCCTGACTCTGTCACATGAGGGGACACTTTAACACTTTAGAAATCTTTATTTTTAATTGTCAAAATTCTTCATCTCCCTGAAGTAGCTCTGTCCCTCAGGGAGCTTTTCCATTGAGCACCCGCGCACATGTGCGAACTGGCACTTTTGCCCTCCTCCCTCACCCCACAAAGGCAGTGCTGAAGCACGCGTTTCATGCTGAGCAGGCCTTAATTGGTTGCGATCGTGGGCAGCTTCCTGATCACTCCCGCGTGCACCCACCTGCCCCCACCGAGCCCACCCAATGAGGGAAAATCATGGCCATGAGGTCAAAACATGTCCATGGATTTGGGTTTTATACTCCATACATTGGAGGGGACACCAATTTCAACCTATAGTATAGAGGCACTACAACCAAAACCATCTGTGAACACAAATCAGCTTTTTGATGATTTGCTTCTGTTGCCTTGATCAGTTGGGTGATGCCCTCCACATTAAGCCAGCCAGGGTATTTCATATTGTAGTCGTTTGCTGTGCACTGCACAACAAAACAATAAAAAGGGGCCTGGAGCTGAATGAAGAGGAGGACCTAGAACCCTACTCAGCCTCGGATGAGGGCCAGTGGGGGCCATCCAGGAGAAGTAGGCCATTCGGCCCATCGAGTCTGCTCCAGCATTCAATGAGATCATGGCCGATCTGATAATCCTCAACTCTACTTTCCTGCCTTTTCCCCATAACCCTTGATTCCCATACTGATTAAAAACCTGTTTATCTCAGCCTTGAATATACTTAATGACCCAACCTTTACAGCCCTCTGCGATAAAGAATTCCACAGATTCTGAGGGGAGAAATTCCTCCTAATTTCTGTCTTAAATGGGTGACCCTTTTCTCTGAGATTATGCCCTCTGGTGCTAAGCTCTCCCACAAGGGGAAACAACCTCTCAGCATCTACCCTGTCAAGCCCCCTAAGAATCTTATATGTTTCAATAAGATCACCTCTCATTCTTCTAAACTCCAAAGAGTACAGGCCCAACCTACTCAACCTCTCCTCATGAGAAAATCCCTCCATATCCAGGATCAACCTAGTGAACCTTCTCTGGACTGCCTCCAATGGCAGTATATCTTTCCTTAGACAAGGGAATCAAAACTGTTCAAAGGATTCTAGGTGTGGCCTAACTCCTGCCTTGTATAGTTTTAGCAAGACTTCCCTATTTTTATACTCCATTCCCTTTGAAATAAAGGCCAACATTCCATTTGCCTTCCCTATTACCTGCTGAACTTGTATGTTAGCTTTTTGGGATTCATGCATGAGGACTCCCAAATCCCTCTGTGCTGTAGCTTTCTGTGGTGTTTCTCTATTTAAATAATATTCAGCTCCTCTATTCTTCCTGCCAAAATGCATGACCTCATATTTTCCCAAATTATCTTCCATCTGCCAAGTTTTTGCCCACTCACTTAACCTGTCTATATCCCTGTGTCATCCTCATCACTTGCTTTCCCACCTATTTTTGTGTCACCTTGGCGATAGTACACTCACTTCCCTCATCTAAGTCATTAACATATATTGTAAATAATTGAAGCCTCAGCACTGATCCCTGTGGCACTCCACTAGTTACAAATTGCCTTCCTGAAAATACCCCCCTTAGCCCAACTCTCTGTCTTCTATTAGTTAGCCAATCCTTTATCTTTGCTAACAAACTACCCCCGACACCATGGGCTCTTATCTTATTAAGTAGCCTTATGTGTGATAACTTATCAAACACCTTTTGGAAATCCAAATATATTACATCTACTGGTTCCCCTTTATCTATCCTGCTTGTTACCCCCTCAAAGAATTCTAATAAATTTGTCAAGCATGATTTCTTCTTCATGGAGCCATGCTGACACTGCTTGATTATATGTGCATTTCCAAATGCTCAGCAATTACATTCTTTATAATAGACCTTAACATTTTCCCAATGACAGATGTTAAGCTAACTAGCCTATAGTTACCTGTTTTTTGTCTCCCTCCCTTTTTGAATAAGGGCCTTACATTGGCAGCTTTCCAATCTTCAGGGACTTTTCCAGAATCTAAGGATTCTTGGGAGGTTCCAGTGCCTCCACTATTTGTTTAGCTACTTGCTTTAATATCCTAGGATGCAATCCATCAGGTCCAGGGTGTTATTGGCCTTTAGCCCCATTAGTTTCCCTTGTACTTTTTCTCTAGTGATAGTTTTTGTACTTATTTCCCCCTTGCCTTTTGCCCCTTGATTATTTAGTATCTTTGGAATACTATTTGGAATACCGTGAAGAGTGATGCAAAGTATTTATTCAACTCCTCTGCCATTTCCTGTTTCCCCATTATTATTTCCCCAGCTTCATTCTCTAAGGCTGCCTAGGTTCACTTTGGCCTCTCTCTTCCTTTTTATATATCTAAACAAGCTCTTACTGTCTGGTTTTATATTACTTGCTAGTTTACCCTCAAAGTTTATTTTCTCCCTCTTTATTTTTTTTTGTCAACTTTGTTGGTTTTTAAAACTTTCCCAATCTTCTGGCTTACCAGGAATCTTTGCCACATCATATGTTTTTTTCTTTCAATTTGATATTATCCTTACTTCCTTGGGTAACCATGGTTGGATTATCCCCTTCCTACAATCCTTCCCCCTCACTGGGATATATCTTGGTTGTGAGTCATGAACTATTTTCTTAAAAATCAGCCATTGTTCATCAACCATCTTTTCTGCTAAACTCCTTTCCCAGCCCACTCCAGCCAACTCTGCCCTCATTCCTTTGTAATCGCCCTTATCTAAGCTTAGCACAGTTGTTTCTGACCCAAGTTTCTCACTCTCAAACTGAATGCTAAGCTTTACCATGTTATGTTCACTGTTCCCTGGGGGACATTTTACTCTGAGATCATTTATTAAACCTGCCTCATTCCACATGACCAGTTCCAAAATAGCCTTAACCCTGGTTAGATCCACAACATATTGTTCTCGGAAACTATCCTGAATACACTCTATGAATTTTTGCTCAAGGCTACCTCAGCCAATTTAATTTTTCCATTTTACATGAAGATTAAGATCACCCATGATTAATGTACTGCCTATTTTACATGACCTCATTAGCTCCTGATTGATAGCTCTGTCCTACAGTATAGCTACTGTTAGGGAGCTTATAGACTACTCCCACCAGTGTCTTCTTCCCCATGTTATTTCTTACCTCCACCCATATGGGTTCTACATCTTCCGATCCAAGATCATTTGGCACTTATTTAATCTTGCATTAACAAAGCTACCCCACTACCATTTCCTTCCTGCCTGTCCTTTCGAAAAGTCACATATGCCTGAATATTTAGTTCCCAGCTTTGATCTCCTTGTAACCACATCTCTGTAATGGCTATAAGTTTATACCCATTAACCTCTATTTGTACCGTTAATTTATTTTGTTCCGAATACTATGCGCATGTAGTAAAGAGCCATTAATTTGGCCTTATACCCATTTTTCCCCCTTTGGCCCTATTTGCTGCTTTTTTTTTTTAATGTTTGCACACTCTGTTCCTTCCTGTCACATTCTGGGCATCAATGCCTAAATAGCTGCCCTGCAATACTTTCATATCCTTTTTCTTTCCAGAAGTTCCTCTCCAGAACTCTCCCCCCCTACCAACTATTTAGTTTAAAGCCCTCTCTACAGCCCTAGCTATTAGATTCATCAGGATACTGGTCCCAGCATGGTTCAAGTGAAGACCATCCCATTGGAACAGCTCTCTTATACCCCAGTACTAGAGCCAATGCCCCATGAACTGAAACCCATTCCTCCCACACTAATCTGAGCCACGCATTTAACTCCTTGATTATATTTATCCTATGCCAACCCAGGTTCTTATGTTCAGATTAGTGACATATCTTGGAGTATAATATGATTGACACCATTCATTATTTTTTCTTCCAAAGGCTAGTAAACAAGTGGTTATGAGACCAAATAGGAACATTGGAACTACAAATCGCTAAACAAAAAAAAGACTAACTTTTATTTCATTTTTCTTCTACCAAGCCAGTCATAATGATAATGGAAATGTTGACCAATTATAGTAATTGATCTCGATCAATAAGTCTACAACAGACCCAGGAATGACACAAGGAAAATTGTAGTGATCAAGATCTTTGGAAACCACAGGTCTAAAATCACTTTTTTCTTCCCAAGCATGCTACTTTTACTACATGTCATCCCTCAACGTATTTATATATTGGATCACAAAATATAATTAGGCATTCCTTTGGTATCATCAATGAACTGAATTTGTTGAAAGTGGGAAAAACCTTATTCTAGGGTAACTGCTCCCAGCTAAAGAACTTTTAAAAATCAGCTGTGTAATAACCAAGACACTATGGGCAGGATTTTTAGTTCTGTGGTTGCCCATGATCGGCGGGCGCCCACAATCGGTGGGCCTGGGAGCAGCCAGGATTGGACCCCTGACTGCGATCATCACCCAACTGCGATTTTACCCTGTCTGACCAATTAACAGCCAGCCAGCGTGAAGCACACACTGAAAAGTTTCTGTGGTGCCGGGGTGGGGGTGGGAGGAGGGCAAATGCTGAAGTCAGCGCGAATGCAGGGAACCGTGGAATGAAAGCTCCCTGAAGGGAGAGAGCTGCCTCAGGGAGCTGAAGAATTTAAATGCAAAAAATAAAGACTTTAAAAACTGGGAAAACATGCCCACGCATCAGAATCAGTCACCGGAATATGTGGATGATGAAAATTCTGTCCAAACATTTTTCTTTTGTTTTATTAATATTGGAAGCCCGTGGATGAGGTTTCCTGAAAAATGCAAAGGCCGCTTGGCCGTTTCACCCACCCGCCACCCATAACATTCAATGGGCAACAAAAAATCTCAGTTAATTACTACTTTAATGGGCTTGATAGGCTTCTTAATGGTTGGCTGGCGTGCTTCCGACTCTTGCGCGCACCTGCCGACCGAAATATCACGTGAGTGCACGATGAGGTCAACATTACGCGCAATTTGACACTCAAGCAAGTCGGGCACACGCCTGCACGCCGAGCCAAAAATTCTGCCCTCCGTGATTACCGAGCTGACCATTTCACACCTAAAGACATAATCCACATTTGGCAATAACATCTTGGGACAGCTGCAAAAGTTGGCATTTTAAGAGCTTGGAACATGGTAGTCATATAAAGAAAAAGACTGGGCCTCAAGTTAGTTAAGAATAGAAGCAGCAACATTTTAATATTTATTTGCTAGGAAAGATTATCTTAAATTAAACCTAAGATTTACTTCAGGCCTTTATGAAGGAATTAACCAACCAAGAGGGGCAAAACTGTTTTGCATGATGCAAATTTGTATGTAGTTTCCTCTCCAGTTGAATGGATAGACACCAGATTCCTGGATGAGCTGCAATGTTCACTGTCAAGAACAGGTCAAATAAGACAAGGTTTAACCTGAAGCAATTTACAAAGTATAAACAGAATAACTGAAATTTATGACTTAATCTTTAAAGACAGATAAAAAATAGGAAAAAATTAAATTTGCCTTAATGGAATATTCACAACCTTCTTGCAAATACAGCAGTAGTATTCCTTCAATGTTGATCTTGAGATGTCAGTCTAGGGTTTTTAGTCAATATGTGATTCAATTTCTTTTCTCTTTTTGATAAATTTGTTGCAATTTACTAATGACAATGGGGGTATTTTGGATAAAAATGTGCATTTCAGGGATCCCATAATGTTTGTGGGAAGTGCAAAGTAAATCTTTCACCATAACACTCCCAGCAGATATGTAACTCAATTCACTCATTCTATGCACTAATTAATGCAATGTTCTGAATTAGGAACGCAAACGTGGACAAAAAAGCCAAAATCAGGAGGTGAGGCGAGAGTGACTGCCCTTGACATCCAGGCAGCATTTGACCGAGTGCGGCACCAAGGAGCCTTAGCAAAGCTGTAGTCGATGGGAATCAGGGAGGAAACTCTCCGCTGGTTGGAGTCATACCTAGTACAAAGGAAGATGGTTGCGGTTATTGGAGGTCAATCATCTCAGTCTCAGGATATCCCTACAGGAGTTCCTCAGCCCTAGGCCCAACCATCTTCAGCTGCTTCACCAATGACCTTCCTTCCATAATCAGGTCAGAAGTAGGATGTTCACTGATGATTCCACAATGCTCAACACCATTCACAACTTCTCAGATATTGAAACAGTCCATGTCCATATGCAGCAAAACCTGGTCAACATTCAGGTTTGGGCTGGTAAGTGGCAAGTAATATTTGTGCCACACAAGTACCAGGCAATGACTATCTCCAACAAGAGAGAATCCAACCACCTCCCACTGACATTCAATGGCATTACCGTCACTGAATCCTCCACTATCAACATTCAGAGGGTTACCATTGACCAGAAACTGAACAGAACAAGCCATATAAATACTGTGGCTACCAAGAAGAGGTCAGAATTCTGTGGAGAGTAACTCACCTCCTGACTCCCCAAAGCCTGTCTGCCATCTACAAAGCCCAAGTCAGGAGTGTGATGGAATACTCCCCACTTGCCCGAATGAGTGCAGCTCCAACAACACTCAAGCAGCTTGACACCATCCAGGACAAAATAGCCCGCTTGATTTGCACCACATCCACCACCTTCAACATCCAGTCCCTAAAGCACCGATGCACAATGGCTGCAGTATGTACTAGCTACATGTTGAACTGGAACAACTCACCAAGGCTCCTTTGCCAGCATCTTCCAAATGCTCGACCGCTACCATCTAGAAGGACAAGGGCAGCAGAGGCTTGGGAATACCACCACCTGTAAGTTCCCCTCCAAGCCCACCATCCTGACTTAGAACTATATCACCGTTCCTTCACTGTGGCTGGGTGAAAACCCTGGAACTCCTTCCCTAACACCAAATTGCTTGCATCAGTTCAAGGAAGCAGCTCACCACCATCTTCTCAAGGGCAATTAGGGATAGGTAACAAAAGCAGGCCTGGCCAGCAATGCCCCCATCCTATGAAAGAATAAAAAAAACACTCTCCATAAACTTGAGATCATCCAAAATTCTACTTCCCATGTCTTAACTTGTAGCAAGCCCTGTTCCCCTGTCTCCCCTGTGCTTGATTATCTACTTTGGCTCCCTGTCAAGCAATTGCTTGATTTGAAAATTTTCATCCTTGTTTGCAAATTTCTCCATGGCTTTGCCCCTCCCTATCTCTTTAATCTCCTCCAATCCCACAGATATCTGCACCCATCTAATTCTGGCCTCTTGTGCATTCCCAATCAAAATTGCTCCACATTGATGGCCATGCATTCAATTGTCTAGGCCCCAAGCTCTGGAATTCCTTCCATACACATCTCCACTTATCTACCTCACTTGCCTCATTTAAGATACTTCTTAAAATCTTTCTCTTTGACCCAGCTTTTGGTCATCTGACCTAATATCTCCTTATGTAGCTTAGTGTCATATTTGGTTTTAAAATACTCCTGTGAAGTGCTTTGGGATGTTTTAGTATGTCAAAGGTCCATAAATTTAAGTTCTTGTTGTTGTTAAATGGGTAATGTGTAGACTTTCTGAAACAGTGTGAAAAATGTGGTAATTTTGAGATAATGTATCTCCTCATTGATTTTTTTTTTTGTATTTGTTCATGAGATGTGGGCATCGCTGGCTAGGCTAACATTTATTGTCCATCCCTAATTGCCTTGTTCAGAGGGCATTTAAGAGTCAATTACATTGCTGTGGGTCTGGAGTCACATAGGCCAGACCAGGTAAGGATGGCAGATTTCCTTCCCTAAAAGGCATTAGTGAGTTTTTACAACAGTCAGCAATGATTTAATTGTCATTATTAGGCTTTTTAATTCCAGGTCTTTACTGAATTCAAATTTCACCAACTGCTATGGTGGGATTTGAACCCAGGTCCCCAGAGCATTACCCTGGGTCATCCAGATTATTGAGCCCAGTGCCAATACCACACCACCCCTTCAATGCTTGGCCTAAATAGCCAAGTGGTTATGGTACTGGGTTTGTAACCCCAAGATCAAAAGTTCAAAATCAAGAGTTCAAATCTCACAATGGCAAACTATGAAACAATGTAACTTCAACTGAAGCAGATGGAAACAGGTTTATACTCAAAAGAGTTACACCACCTCAAGACTGCAGCCTCTGGAATGCCCTCCATAATCTTATCTGCCTCTTGACACTCTCTTCATCCTTGATATCTACCTCTCTGGCCAAGCTTTTAGTCATTCCTCCTAATATCTCAATTTTTTTTGCTCCAAGTCAATTGTTTGGCTGATTACACTCCTGTAAAGTGTCTTGTGATGTTTTCCAACATCAAAGACACTATATAAATGCAAGTTGTTGTTCTGGGTGCTGCTATATGAACAAACCCACTGACAGTGTTATGCCTGTCTGTCACTCTAAAGGATAACACTGGCTCACTGTATTCTCATGAACGAAAGCCTTAGGCCTTTACTGCACATACGTTTACTGTGCCCAGTGAGCACCTTTTGTACAAGAACCTGTTTACAAACTGCGCATAAGATCAGTATGGGCTCAGGACTCATTTAAAGGAAATCTCAATCCCATTCTGAAGCTGGAGTACGTAAGAACAAAAGAATCAGGAGCAGAAGGGGACCATTCAGCCCCCTAAGCCTACTCCACCATTTGATAACATTGTGGCTGACCTGATTGTGTCCCCTACTTTCCTAACTACCGCCATACCCTTTGACTTCCTTGTCAGCCAAGAATATATCTAACTCAGCCTTAAAAATATTCAATGACCCTGCCTCCACTGCTCTCAGGGGAAGTGAATTCCACAGGCTAACAACTCTCTGAGAGAAAAAAAATTCTCCTCATCTCTGTCTTAAATGGGAGACCTCTTATTTTTAAACTATGTCCCCTAGCAGCACTTGAGAAGCACTCACAACAAGCGGACACTGTAATAGAGATCTACAAAAATACCATTAAACATTTCCAACAGAGTCACCCAGCTTAGCTCCATTCTGACCTTTGGGTCTTAAAAGGGCAATGTTGGGGTCAAACATCATTCCTCCTTCCCTATTATCCCTCACACCAAACATCCTTCCCAAGATGTAGGTGCCAACAGCCATTAATGTTCTGCTGACACAGAAAATCATTCTCATGACCTCAGTGACCCCGCCAGCAAGTTATGTTGATCGGATGGATATGCATTATGGAGCAAGGACAGTTCCTGAAGTGCAGGCGTCTCTCACACTTTAGGAGCTACATTGCCAGTGTCATGACTTATGGTGCTAATGAGCACTCCCCCCACCCCCACCCCATCCTCACTCCTCCCCACCCCCAAAACAAATGATCAGTGAGGCATTGGAGCAAATAACAGACCCAGGAAATGTGGAGAGAAATTAGAAAGATCATGTTTGATTGTAGGGTAATTTCTGAGTTAAACCATTCCTGTTACTTTGAATGACTTGTTTGCACTCTTCATGAAGGTAAAAAGTAGCAGTTGATGATAGTGTACAGCCAAAAAGCTTCTGAAAACAGATTTGAAATAGTCACCACTGGTATTACAACAGGAAGAAATTTGCAGATTCAAGTTAAGCATCACAAGTAATTAGTTTGATTGCTAATGCACAAACAATTTCACCCATCAGCATATGGCTGTGTCATTACAGGCAGTCATGAAGCTTGCAAGGTAATATGAATTGTCCAGAACCACAATGTCACAGGCACTGGTCTAATTGTTAATGTATTATGTTCACTCTCATTCACTACGTTAAGAATTCACGGCAGGAGAAGATGGCATCAAAATAATGGGAGGAGTATCTCGTGGAGGAAACAGCTACATGAAGGAGTTAATTCTTTATGGAGCTGATTTTTCAGAAATTGGGAAAGAACTCTATAGAGGAAAAGTAGAAACAGACACATGTAGTCACGGGCCTTGTAGCATCTGGGTTGGAAGAGGGCATGGGCTAAATTTTGGAAGACACCAGAGGCAGGAATGGATGCGGGCGGGCCCAGAATTTCCTGGTTTTCCAGCCATTTTTAAGGAGACAGGTTGGGCAGGATGATGGCTACCTGCCCTCAAGTTAGTTCATTGACATGATTAAAAGGCCTATTAAGGTCAATGATCAAAGGCCAACTGGACCGTTTCTTCAAGATCAATTTGAGGCCAAAGTGAATCTCCTACTTTTATTTCTACCATGGGTGCTGGAATTATATCTTCAGTTCTATTATACTCTTATCTTCTATGTACAGTTTGTCATGCTCTCTGACTGAGTGCAAATCTTCCTGCTCAATAACATCGGGGTCCTGACCAAAAATGAAAAGCTGTCCCTATAAGACTGTATTTGCAGGGTGCATAATTTCTGACAGGGCTGATATTTGTTGGGGTTCCACTGGAGAAGTTCAGTTTCAAATTGTCAAAGAAGCCCCACCCTCTCAGTGGAAGCCACATCTTAATGACAGGGTTAGGGCAGAACGGCACCACCCATCCTAAATTCTGTACCGAGCTCGGCTTTCTTATCCAGTCTTCAGAGTATGCACCACTGGGTAAAAATGGCAGTTTTCCAGAACGCATTCATCAAGTTAGAAGTGCTTGGTTAAAAGGATGCTGCTCAACTGAGTTTCCAAGTGGAGACTTTTAGACAAATTTTGGCACTCACTGGTACTTGAAAAATAAATAATTTGTACTCAGGAAGCTTTTCCTCACATTACCCCTGTTAAAACATTATATTTAAACAAAATTACTTAGCTAGTATCTGAGGGCTTCCCAGTGGCAATCCCACTTTAAATGATCGATGTGCTGGAGGAAGAGGAGCAGCAGGAGGCTGTAAAGCAAGCCAGATTAATTAGTAAACTCCAGCAGAGGACCAGACCATCTCATTAAATCAATCCAGCATAATGTATAGACACAGGTGCAGCTTCTGAGATCTTTCCCAGGAGCTCTGTCTCATGAGACCACATGTCATTGTTGAAGTTTTAGAAGAGCTTTCTTCTGTAGTTAGTTTTGCACAGGCCACAGTTTGTGCCAGCTCTGACTATGGAGAAGGTAATCACAGCTCTCAATTTTCACATCAGTGCCTGATTCCAGTAAGCCACAGGAAATGTTTGGCATATCAGCAAATTTTCAAGGCACTCTTCATGTTCTCTTTGCCAGGGAAGCTCAATTTATAGATTTCAATATTGTTCCCACGCAGATTACTGAGAGGCAGTTAAACCAGATACTATACTAAGTATGTGTATTGCATAACTTGTGTGAGAACATGCATAATAGTGATTTTGTCATCATTCTGCTTGTAGAAAGCTGAGGTTAAACATAGTCCAGAAGTATAAACTGGAAATGCTGATCATTGTTACTGCATGAAACGTCTGCACCCTTGTTCAAAAAAGGAAGAAAGAAGCACCAGCAGTCAACAGGATGTGGAAAGGGGCATTAGCTGGATATTTCATTGGAACTGCTCCTGTTCACCATCATAATGTTGCCAGAAACATGGTGGAAGTATTACCACACATTAATGGATTTCCTGTGCACTTCCGGTGAAGTTACATCAATGCAGTGGGAAAACTTTAAGGATATTTCTGGACGTGGTCTTCCTTATCCCTTCCTTACAGTCCTGTTCACCTTCTCCACCAGTTCTGATATTCCTGCTTGTGGGCAATGCCAAATGACAATTTGATAAATAAACTTTGTAAGTAACTTTTCTACACTGAAGATCTGAATCTGAATCCAAACTGTCCACCAAACTTTCCTTCTTTTGGTTAATTTGAACACCTCACCACTACCTCCCTTGACCCCTGTACTTTTTTAAAATTGTTAGACTGACTCACTACTACTGAATGTGTAGAAGTTTTCTTTCTATAAATATCGGGAAGATCACTGTCTTCAATCCCTCCATAACCTCTGTGCCTCAGCCATTGACACCTTCCCTCTCCCTGACAATTGTTTGAGGCTGCACATGACTGACAGCAATCTTTTTGTCATGTTTAATCCCAAAATGAGCACATATCTACAATATCCCTTAAACCAAATATTTCTACTTCCGTATTATTGTCCAACTTGCTCCTACCTCAGCTTTACTGCTGCTGAAACCCTCATCCATGCCTTTGTTAGCTCCAGATTTGACTACTTTAGCATACATCTGTCTGGTCTTCCTCTCTTTACCCTCTGTAAACTTGAGGTCATCCAAAACTCTGCTGCCCAAATCCTAACTGACAACAAATCCTGTTCACCCATCCTCCCTGTGCTCTCTGGTCTACAATGGCTCTCAAATAAGCAACATATTAGTTACAAGATTCTCATTCTTGTTTTCAAATCCTGCCATGAACTCTGTAATGACAGAATCACAGAATTGTTACAGCCCAGAAGGAGGCCATTCAGCCCACTGTTTCTGCACTGGCTCTCTGAATGAGCAATTCACTTAGTACCAGTCCCCTGCCTTCTCCCTGTAACCCTGCATATTCTTCCTTTTCAGATAACAGTCTAATTCCCTCTTGAATGCTTTGACTGAATTTGCCTCAGGGAGTACATTCCAGACCTTAACCATTGGCTGTGTGAAAAAGTTTTCCCTCATGTTGCTTCTGCTTCTTAATTATTTTAATCAACAAACCTCCTATGTCCCACTTTACTGAATGCCTTTGAAATATCCATATACATCACCACATCACAGAGTTGTTACAGCACAGAAGGAGGCCATTCAGCCATCAGGTCTGCACTGGCTCTCCAAATGAGTTATTAATTTAGGGCCATTCCCTCATCTTTTCCTCATAACCCTGCACATTCTTCCTTTTCAGATAATAGCCTAATTCCCTTCTGAGTGCTTCAACTGAAGCTGCCCCCACCATAGCCTTTGGCAGTGCATTCCAGACCTTAACACTCATTGCGTGAAAAAGTTTTTTCTCATGTCATTTTTGCTTCTTTTATCCATTACTTTAAATCTGTGCCTCTTGTTTTCGATCAGGAATAGGTTCTCCCTATCTTTTCTGACCAGACGCCTCATGATTTTGAATATTTCTATCAAATCTCCTCTCAGCCTTCTTTTCTCCAAGGAAAACAGTCCTAACTTCTCCAGTCTATCTTCATAACTGAAGTTCCTCATCTGTGAAACCATTCTCATGAATCTTTTCTATAGTCTCTCCAATGCTTTCACATCCTTCATATAATGCAGTGCCAAGAACTGGATTCGATACTCCAGCTGAGGGCAAACTAGTGCTTTATACCAGTTCAACATCACCCCCTTGTTCTTGTACTCTATGCCCCAATTAATAGTGTATGCTGTATTAACCACTCAAGCTATCTTGTCACCTTCAATGACTTAAATATACACCCAGGTCCCATTGCTCCTGTACCCCTTTTAGAATTGTATTCTTTATTTTATATTGTCTCTCCATGTTCTTCTTATCAAAATGAATCACTTCACATTTCTCCACACTGAACTTCATCTACCACCTGTCGCCCATTTCACCAACCTGTCTATGTCATTTTGAAGTTCAACACCATCCTCCTCACAGTTCACAAAGGTTCCAAGTTTTGTATAATCCACCAACTTTGAAATTATGCCCTGTATATCATGGTAAAGGTCATTTATATATATATCAGGAAAAGCAAGAGTCCCAACAATGAACTCTGGGGAACTCCATTACAAACCTTCCTCCAGCCTGAAAAACGTTCATTAATCCCTACTCTTTGTTTCCGTCACTCAGCCAATTCCACATCCATGTTGCTACTGTGTCTTTTATTCCAGGAGCTATAACTTTGCTCAAGTCTGTTGTGTGTGGCACTATATCAAAACACCATTTGGAAGTCTATGTACGCCACATCAACAGCATTGTCCTCATCAACCCTCTCAGATATTTCTTCAAAAAACTCCAGAAAGGCGGTTAAACATGATTTTCCCTTAAGAAATCCTTGCTGGCTTTGTTTAAATAACCTGCGTTTGTCCACATGACTATTAATTTTGGCCCGAATTATTGTTTCTAGAAGCTTCCCCACCACCGAAGTTAAACTGGCTGGCCTGTAATGATAGCCTTATCTTTATAGCCTTTTTTGAACAAGGAACTACGTTTGAAATTCGCTAATCCTCTGGAAACATCCCCAAGTCTAAGGAAGAATGAAAAACTATGGCCAGTACTTCTGCAGTTTCCACTCTCACTTCCTTCAGTATCCTTGGATGCATCTCATCTGGTCCTGGTGCATTATCCACTTGAAGTACAGACGGCTTATCCAATACCTCCTCCTTATCAATTGCAAACCTTTCTAGTGTCTGAATTGCTTTCTCTTTCATTATGGCCTGAGTAGCATTTTCTTCCTTGGTAAAGATAGCTGTAAAGTATTTGTTTAATACCTCAGCTATGCCATCTGCCTCCATGTGTAAATCCTCGTTTTAGTCTATAATTAGTCCTACTCCTCCTTTTCCCACCTTTCTACTATTTATATGCCTATAGAAGACTTTGGTCTTCCCCTTTTATGTTGGTTGCCAGTCTCTTTTCATACTCCCTCTTTGCTTCTCCAGCCTGCCTCATAACCCTCTGGAATCTGTGCTCCTCTAATTCTGGTCTCTTGTGCACCCTGATTTTAATTGCTACACCATTGTCAGTCATGCCTTCATCTGAAGCCAGGATCCTCAGCTCAGCAATTCCCTCCCTAAACCACTCCTCTTCTCGATCTCTCTTTCTTCCTTTAAGACACCTTTTAAAACCCAAGGTTTTGGTCATCTGGCCTAATATCCCCTTTTGTAGTATAGTGAATTATTTAATCTTGTAATGCCCCGTGAAGCAATCTTGGACATTTTATTATGTTAAAGACTGCATAAATACAAATTGTTGCTGTTGTAGTGCATATGGACAATTCTATGTAAACTATTATCCAATTAAGCGTGCCCCTTTTTATTTGGAAGGTGAACATTGTGATGATTTATAATTAGTAGCAAATATTTGTACTGAGTCAGCCAATTGCAAACAAAAATAAAGCAAAAATAAAGCAGATGGTGGAATTTGAATTCAATAAATATCTGGAATTAAAAGTCTAATGATGACCATGAAGCCATTGTCGATTGTCGTAAAAACCCATCTGGTTCACTAATGTCCTTTAGGGAAGGAAATCTGCCGTCCTCACCTGGTCTAGCCTACATGTGACTCCAGACCCACAGCAATGTGGATGTCTCTTAAAAATGCCCTCTGAACAAGGGCAATTAGGGATGGGCAATATATGCTGGCTAGCCAGTGACGCCCACATCCCATGAACGAATAATAAAAAAAAAAATTACTTCCCAATTTGTTTAATACTTCATTGAGTATTTTCTACAATCCTTTTAGATAAGAATAAATTCACTGATATTATATGCATATAGAATAAACATAAATTCCACATCACAAATTCTTGAGATATATTTAAGCACCATCCCAAAACCATTTCTGATTTACACTATTCCACTATCTTTTGACCTTTTATTAACAGAAAACTGAAACAAATGGGGATCAGGGGATATATCTCCACTGGTTGGAGTCATACCTAGCACAAAGGAAGATAATTGTGGTTGCTGGAGGTCAATAATCTCAGTCCCGGGATATCACTGCAGGAGTTCCTCAGGGTAGTGTCCTAGACCCAACCATCTTCAGCTGCTTCGTCAATGACCATCCCTCCATCATAAGGTCAGAAGTGGTCGCTGATGATTGCACAATATTTCATTCAGCACCTAGTTGTGTAACTGGAGTGGTAGAGAGGACTTTAAACTAAATAGTTGTGGGAAGGAATCATGTGAGAGGAAATATAGTAAAGTAAAGGGAAAGATCAAAGTGATAGAGCAGGGCAGCAATTTGGTAACGATTACCAGAGAGTGACAGAAAGGGACAGAACATACAATCATAAGAACACCAGCAGATAAGGCCAGAGAATACAAAAAAAAACAGAGTTTAAGGCCTTGTATGAATGAATGCTACATTTGTAACAGAAGAAATGAATTGTTAGCACAGATAGTGATAAATATGTATGACCTGACAGGCAATACAGAGACATGTGGCTGCATTTTACGTGCCCCTGCCGGGCATGTTTCTGGTGGGGGGGCATGTAAAATATGGCGGATGCCTACCCCACCATCTTCCCACCTTCCCCGAGGTCATCCCCATAATACAGGGGGTGGCGGGTGCTGAAAGTGGCAACCCATCTGCCATATTCAAATAGATAATCAAGGGTCAATTTGGCTTGTTACCAAGCCAATTGACCCTGATAATATTCTTCCTACACCATAAAACATTTGGCGTGGGCAGCTGGGAGGGGACAGGCAGCCCAATTTTTTTAACCCCATTCTTCAAAGATCAGGAAGGAAGGGGGGAGGGTTGATCTTTACAGCCATCTGCGGATGAGGGTGGCTCTCCTAAGATAGAATACCCCCTCTCTTCCCAACCCCAAAATCAGAGAATCACAGTGCAGAAGAGGCCCTTTGGCCCAGCGAGTCTGCACCGACACATGAAAAACACCTGACCTACCTACCTAATCCCATTTACCAGCACTTGACCCCCCCGCAGCCTTAAACCCAACACCCCCAACCCCCGGTCTCCCTTCACCCCAGCCCCCTCCCTAAACTGCTGAAACCATCCCTGCCCAAGACCCTGGACTTACCGGCTTAGAGTAATAATGGGCCTTCTTGCTCCTTTTTCTTGCAGTCCCAGCAGCAGCTACTATCACACTCTTAGCGCTGCTGGGACTGATGGAGCTGCTGGCCAATCGGATTGGCTGGCAGCTCCAGATTGCAGGACCTCTTCTGAGTTAAGGGTGGAAGATCCCACATCTCCCTTGTTTAGCCTATCCGCACCATGTTATGGTTGTGAAGTGGGCTGACATGGAGCAGAACAGGTCCACACTGGCTTTGCTTCCAGGGTGGCAAGCCATCTGCACTTACCCCCCAATTCCCCCCCTCCCATTTTATTCAGCCCATGGTTGAAAGGTGACTATAGGTGGGACGTAAATGTTAAAAGGCATTTGATATATCAGAATGACAAGAATCTGGGAGAAGGTGGCAGGGTAGCTCTATTAATTAGGGATGCCATTAGTTCATTACTGAGAGACAACCTTAGCTTGAAAGATCAGATGTAGAATCAGTTTGAGTAGAGATAAGAAACAGTAAAGGTAAGAGGTCACTTGTGGGAGTAGTTTATAGGCTACCTAACAGTAGTTACATAGTAGGACAGAATATTCAGGAAGAGGTAAATGGGGCATATAAGAAAGGTACCGCAATAATCATGGGTGACTTTAATCTACATGTAGATTGGGCAAATCAGATTGGCAAAGGTAGGGTAGCCTGGAAAATAAGTTCATAGAGTGTTTTTGGGACAATTTCTTAGAGCAGCATGTTCTAGATCCAACCAAGTGGCAGGCTCTGTTAGACCTGATAATGAGCAATGAGACAGGATTAATCAATAACTTCATAGTAAAGGAGCCTCAAAGTAACAACAATCGCAACAAGATAAAATTTCATATTCAATTTGAAGCAAGAAGTATGGGTCCATGACTAGTATTTTAAACTTAAAAAAGGCAACTATGAGATTATGAAGGCGGAGATGACTAAACTGGGAAGCTAGGTCGAAAGATAGGATGGGAGAGGTGCAGTGACACCCTTTTAAGGAGATATTTAATAACTCTCAGAAAAAATTTATCCCAGTGAGAAAGAAAGGCTGTATGAGAAGGATGCATCATCCATGGCTGAATAAGGAAGTCAAGGATAGTATTAGACTGAAAGAAACACTGTACAAATTGCCTAAGATTACAGGTAGGTCAGAGGATTGGACAGACTCTAAGACCCAGCAAAGAATGACTAAAAAAATAATAACCGGGCAGAAAGACGAGTATGAGAGAAAGAAAGCTAGCAATATAAAAAACTGATCGTAAGAGTTTCTACAAGTATTTGAATTGGAAAAGATTAACTAAAACTAGTGCTGATCCTCTAGAGAGTGATTCTGGGAATTGATAATGGAACACAAAGAAATGGCAGAGGCGTTGAACAGGTATTTTGTGTCTGTGTTCATGGTAGAGGACTTAGAAAACTTCGCAAAGATAATTAAAAATCAATAGTTGATAGGGTGGGGTGAACTTAAAACAATCACCACCGTCAGGGCAAAGGTGTAAGGAAAGCTACTAGACCTAAAGGCTGACAAGTCCCCAGGACTGGGTAGTCTGCATCCTAGGGTCTTAAAAGATGTGGCAGCCCAGATAGTAGATGCGTTGTTTATAATCTTTCAAAATTCCTTAGATTCTGGAAGGGTCCCAGTGGTTTGGAAAGTAGCTCATATAACACCTTTATTCAAGAAAGGAAGGAGTTAGAAAGCAGGAAACTATGGGCCGGTTAGCCTAATATCTGTCATAGGGAAAGTGCCAGAATCTGTTATTAAGGATGTTATAGCAGGATACTTAGAAAATCCACAATGTAGTCAGGCAATATGGCTTTGTGAAAGAGAAATCATGTTTAACTAATCTATTGGAGTTTTTTGATGAAGTAACATTCAAGGTGGATAAAGGGGAACTGGTAGATGTGGATTTCCAAAAGGCCATATTAGAAGGTGCCACACCAAAGGGAAGATAAGAGCACATGGTGCAGGGGGTAACATATTAGCATGATTGGCATGAAAGGATTGGTTAGCTAACAGGAAGCAGAGAGTATGGAAAAATGGATCTTTTTTGGATTGGAAAACTGTAACTAGTGGAATGCCACAGGGATCAATGCTAGGTGCTCAACTATTGACAATCTATATCAATGATGCTGGTAAATCTATGATGATTAATTAATCTCCTGGCTCCCTAAAGCATGTCCACTATCCACTAGACTCAAGTCAGGAGTGTGATGGAATACTCTCCACTTTCTAGATGAATACAGCCCAACAACACACAAGAAGCTGGTCACCACCCAAGGCAAAGCAGCCTGCTGGATTGGCACCCCTTCCACCACCTTCAACATTCAGTCCCTCCACCACCATCACAGAGTGACAGCAATCTACAAGGTGCATTGTAGCAACTCACCAAGGTTGCTTCAACAGCCCCTTCCAAACCCGTGAATTCCACCAGCTAGAGGCACAAAGGCAGTAGATGCAAGTGAGCACTACCACCTGCAAGTTCCCCTCCGAGGCACACACCATCGTAACTTGGAAATATATCGCTTTTCCTTCACTGTCGTTGGGTCAAAATCCTGGAACTCCCTTCCTAACAGCATTGTGCTTGTACCTACACCACATAGACCTCAGCTGTTCAAGAAGGCAGTTCACAACTATCTCCTTAAGGGCAATTAGGGATGGGCAATAAATGCTGGCCTAGTCAGCAATGCCCACATCCTATGAATGAATAAAAATAAACAGCTGTTCGATAAAGGGAAGCAATTAATTTTACTCAATGACATATTGCCCATTTTGTCCCTTAACCTTCTGAAATCTGTGCCAGTTTTCCTGTACCACTATAATTGAATGTGGCATGATTTATAGCTTTCAATATGTTTATAGAATGTCCTTAATAAACATTGCTCAGTGCATTTTCACTGAAATAATAAATTTAACTTCACCAGCGGAAAGAAGCACAGAAAATTTGTAGATATTTTGGGATTACTACAAATAAATTTTCACCAATCTGCAGTTAGAATGCCAGAGTAATTTGTTCTTTTGTAGTACCACTAGTAATTAACAGCATATTGCCAGTCAGCATTGCCTTCACACTCACTACCTGCACAGAAATGGATCACCACCCCTCTCTGCGTAAGCAGCTACAGACAAAATTGAAAGGAGACATTGAATGATTTTATGAATTTACATTCTGTCTAAGGACCTTAATCCACCCAGAGCAACCTTGGGAACTCAACATTCTGCTTCTCATGGGGAGAATTTTCTCCCCGTCGGGGGGCGCTGAGCGTAAGCTGGTGCGGGCGGGCGCGCAGCCAATTGCCACTCAATGTTAATCCTTTTAATTAGCTTTTAAATTGACTTAATAGGCCTTTGACAGTTTAGCGGGCATGCAGACGACTCCGGTGTACGCCCGCCAAACTGAAGATCGGAATGACGCACGGTGACATTGGTACGCATGCCTGATGTCACCGCACATCATTTTATACTTCGGCAAGCGGGCCCCGTCCCCGCATCCTGACCCGAAGATTCAGGACCATGAATATCTGTCCAATAATGAATGCCTAACAGGCACACCTATGTCAGGAGTCTAAATTCATCAATTTATTCCTCTATGTTTTCTGACTTACTGTCATTGATGGTGCAATTTCTATCCTAGGCTTATGGTGAATTCCCTTGGTAACAATTAATTCAATACAACTGCTCTCAATATCCCTGAGCAAGGATGGGAAGAGATGGTGTCATTTTCTTTATTGATTACTATCCAGTGACCGCTGTTGGAAAGTGCACATGTATGAACATAGGGTGGAAGTAAGATAAGGCTTGGCTATAACGTTCACTGTGTTTAAATATTCTGTTGATACTTGAGAAGTAATAGATTTCCATCATCTGTTCCAAATGGAACTGAGCCAATTTCAGTGGTTTTGAGAAGGGATCTAAATATAGGTGAACTGGAAACAAAGACCGGCCAAGGAAACAGGACGTGAGAAATAGTAAGCCTTCAAGGCAGAAATAGTTCAGGCACAAACCAAGTATTTTCCCATCAGGAGGAAAGATCAGGCAATCAAAGCTGCAGCACCCTGGATGACAATAGAAATGGAGATTAAAATACAACATAAAATAGATGTCAGTGAAGGATGGAATAGAAAAACGGGAAGAATACGTGAGTGCAAGGGGAAAATGAAAAAGGATACAGGAAGGGCAAAGAGAAAATGTGAGAAAAGATTTGCAAGGTACATAAGAGAGAAACCAAAAATGTTTAATGAAGGTCAAACAGTAAAAGGATAATTAAAAAGGGTTGGGGGGGGTGGCGGTTGCAATTAAGGATGAAGAAAGAAACTGTATTGCAGAGATAAACAGCGTAACTGAGGTACTGAATGAGTACTCAGCATCTGTCTTCATAAGAGAAGAGGATAAAATGTTGCAGCAGAGGAGGAGGAAGTAGAAATACTGGTTAGAGAAAATAGAGCGAATGGAGCTGCTAAACAGGATGGCATCATGTAAAGTTAACAAGTCACCTGGTCCAGATGAGATGCATCCTTGGTTGCTTAGAGATGCAACGGTATGAGTGGCAGAAGCTCTGGCCACAGTATTTCAAACCTCCTTCGATATGGAAATGGTGTCAGGGGATTGGAAGATTGCAAATGTTACACCACTATTCAAAAAAAAGAGAGGTAATCCTGGTAATTATGGGCCAGTCAGATTAAAGTCATTAGTGGAAAAACTACTAGATATCATTGTAAAGAAGAAAATTAATTCCCTCTTGGATAAATATGCATTAATAAGGAAGAGACAACATGGATTTGTTAAAGGCAAATCTTTTTTTCATTCATTAGATATGGATGTCGCTGGCTAGGCAAGCATTTATTCCCCAACCCTAATTGTCCTTGAGAAGGCGATGGTGATCTTGCTAGGCCATTTAAGAGTCAACCACATTGCTGTGGATCTGGAGCCACATGTAGGCCAGATCAGGTAAGAACAGCAGATCTCCTTCCCTAAAGGACAAATCTTCCTAACTCCCTCCCTAACAGCACTGTGTGTGTAACTACACCACATGGACTGCAAAGGTTCAAGAAGGCAGCTCACTGCCACTTTCTCAAGGGCAGAAAGGGATGAGCAATAAATGCTGGCCCAGCCAGTGACACCATCATCCTGTGAATGAATAAAAACAGATTTGTTGATTCTAAGGTGACCTACAGCCAGTTTCCAAAGAAGGCACTGTAGTGCCTCTTACTATGAAGGCCATGGCAGCCTTGATTTTTATCCCCATCAATAAAATCAGCTAATTTATAGTAAACAAATTGTTTTGAAAAGCAAATACGTGTATTCCCTCCCTTGTCAAACATCTCCCTGAATAATGCAAATATGTACCCTCCACATCACAAGCAATATCGACAGCATGACAATAGAATGGAAACAATGAGAAACATGAATGGAGTTTGCTAACTCAGCACCTTGTAAAGACCACACTGAATATCTTTCTACCCTCAAGCTGCGTCCTAATTCAGATTCTGTTGTTATTGTTCTTTTCCAATGGGTGAGCTGCTTACCCTAACACTTCTTATGTCTGCTCAGAAATGCAAATAAAGATGATGCCAAAAACTCTTGCCATGTTCAGCTCTGTTTCAAGCTGTCTGACATCCTGCCTTGTCACGTTTTCGCCTGTACATGAAAACTGACACCTGTTTAAGGAAAGCAAGGCAAACACACAACTCAATATTGATAAGCAACTTTTGAAAGAGAGGCCATTTTTCTTATTTTATCGAAAAATGGGTTATTTTTGATTCCACTGGCAAAATTGCAGCAATGAGTATTTTTAAAGTGTGTCATTCCTGAGAACATGATTTTATCATTGAAAACGAAAGAACAGGCAATCACAAAATGTGGAATCACATGGGCTAGAAGTCCCAGGGCACTCATTCAACCAGTGGAATTGTAGCAGGTTGGAATTCTTATCTGCTGAGGGACCCTGTGCAGTTTCAAGTTGTGAGGACATGCACACGAACATGCTCAAAGCAGGTTAACATGCAAAGGCTGATTGCCCCAACAGTGGCATGTGAAGTTAGAGCAGTAGCATGCTACTCCACAGCAGCACTAGAGGCCTGGGTAGGATCCGACTGCAGCTCACAGAGGGCCTGTTCAGCCATGTTCAGGAAGTCATCGATCTCCTTTACAATCAACTACCTGCACCTCCTGCATCTTGTGATGCAGAGTCCATTGGTCCAATCAGATGGCAGACTTGCCAGAATTTCTCAGGGATGTGGAAAGGATGGAGATGAATGGCAGATCTACCTATGGTACCTTGCACCAGAATTTTCTGGCTTTTTCTAAATGGGATGAAGCCCAGGAGAATTAAATTTCTGCTCTCTTATTTGTCTCCCTTCCATCTCCACCATTCTGACACAATTTTGTTGCTCAATTTGTGTAGATCCGTATGGAAGCCATGTAAAGTACAAATTCATGAGCACTGCAGCAATTGTTCTTGCCCTAGCTTTCCTTTTCTCTTGTTCCTATTCAGATGCTGCCACTTTAACATGCTCCTTCTCTATTCCTCCTCCTGACTTTCATTATCTGATTGCCCTGCAATATTTACTAGTTCATGCTTGAGGGGGCTGCCGTGCTTGCAGGGTGTTGATGTATGAGGTTGTTTCCCTTTCTACCTCCTCCCTGATGCCAATACTTTGAACTTGGAATGGTCCTAAACAAAGAAAAGGGCATAGATCAGCATAGTGTATTCAACCAATGGCTGAGACCTTAGAGCCTAAACAATCCCTTGCAGTAAGCACAGGGGCCGATATGATGGCTTAATAGGTACTGAATGAGTGGAAAATGTTCATAAGAAAAGAAAGATAAAGTGAAATCTTACCCTGCTGAGCAGTTGTGAAAGCACCAAGCTCAGTCTCCTTGCTTACTGCATCACTGGCATCCAGGGCAGCTATTTGGAATGGCTGCTGCTCGTTTCACTTGAGGCAGCATAGTTTAGGTGGTCCACCTAATTCTTGGTGTACATTCTTTAAATTTTCCAGCCCTGCTGGTGTGGGGCATCATGGCAGGTGGTGGGGAGGAGAATATGACGAGAAGGCCAAAAATCAGTTTCACACCAGATTGAAAGCACAGCAGTGTCAGCCATGGCGGAACATCAATCCCACTGGAGGCCGGCATGAACCCGATTTGCATCCCGCTAATGGGATACAAAGTAAGGCCTGACCGGGATCGTGCCCCCATGCCAGATTTACTGTTATGCTGGCAGGAAAACATGCCAACCCAGAACACATCTGGACAAGTGAGACGTGCAGAAACCAGGACTTACCGTTAGGGCCTTGCTCACATTGCGGACATCAGAGGAGCAGAAGATGCTGGAGCCCTACAGCCACTGGACACTGGAGGAACACGTGTATCACATGCTGGCTGGATTCTCATAGGCCATGACTCCACTGCAAAGCTGCTCACAGAAGGAGGGGGGTCTTCATTGATGTCTCGGGTCTGCTTCGGAATATCACAGTCTTGGCCATGGGCTGCTATGGATGATGGGCGATGGGGGGTAGAAGGTTCAGTTGTGAGTGAGAGAGGAAGGTGTGCCAGGGTGGGGTGGGAGAGGAAGGTCTAGGGGTGATTGGGAGAGGAAGGTGTACTAGCAGGGGTGAAATTGGAATTGGGGGAACGAAGGTGCCAGTTGGTGGTGAGGTTGAAAGGATGAAGGTGGGTATAACAGGGGAACATGTGGCAAGTGGGGTGGTAGGTGTAAGGGAGGGAGTTCAGAGAGGGAAGGAGTTCAGGTGCTGCCCTGACATCTGCAGCTGGGGTGGAGACAGCCTGTGGAATGGTTGGCCCTGTTGCCTCTGATGACTTTGGCTTGCGTCCTCTGGAGTTCCAAAGCCTTGAGGGCCCCGGCTTGCTTTGGCTCTCCTGCTGTGGGCCAGTTGCTCCCACTGTAGTGACAGAGGACAAGTTGATGGGGTCACAGCAAAAGGGGACTAGGAGGGAGAAGACAGCCTCTGGGATTCTTCAGTGAACGAGCCAGGGGTTGTCCAGCTGTCACTCCACCTCCTTGAGGATGCCCAGGGGCCCTGGCCTGATTCCTTGAGGTGGGACGGAGCACCTGGGGGGAGGTCAAGGTGCCCCTTTTCCCTCTTGCGTTGCCACTGCAGTAACTCAACCATGGCCACTGTCATGGAGTGCAGGTTTGTCTGGATCAGCGTATCCATGGTGTCCACCATCCTTCCCATGGAGACCACCATACGAGTACATGAGGGCACTACTACATCAGAAAGCAGGTCCTCTGACTTGCATGCCACTTTCTTGAGGTCTTCCAACAACTCTGTGTGATGTTCCTCCGCCTTTTGCTCACTTTCCACTATGAGTTGGAAGGCCAAATCCAGAGGCTCAACCTCTGACTCAGATCTCCCAAATGCCTCTTCCCCAGGATTCCTCTGAGTGCTGGGGAGCTCAGCTGAACATGCCTCTTCCTGCTGCAGCCATGTGTCCGTGCGGTGATCACCAGGTTGTGAACCAGAGGCTGCTATACATCTAGGTTCCATTGAGGTGTGTGTCTCTGTGTTGGTGGAGGGTGTGGGTAAGCACTGTGATGGGTCTTTCAGGCTGCTTATTTGCAGCTTTTCAATGGAGGAGGTGTCCTCTTTGCTGGAGGTGAGGGCCTGAATGAATCTGAGGGACTGAGTGGCTGAGGGTGTCGGTAGCTTGGCAGAGCTGCCTGTGAACCAAAGTTGAGATAATTAGTGCAAGTCAAAAGCAGGAGAGAGAGCACTCACAGTTGCATTGAGGGAGGGATGATGTGGTGCAGGATCCTCACGAGGGTGTTCGCCACTAACCTCACCATCGCTGCAGGCACAATCCACATCCTTACCAGTCAGCGTGATGACACACACCTCAAAATGAGTGAGGGGCCTAATGTGGGTCACTCTGTCCACAGTCTGAGACCTCTCCCAGCTGTTGTGAGCCAGCTTCTCCTACTTGAAAACAGATTGAGAGTGTGAGCAGGACACATGGCACTTCGTGGCACGTTTGTTTGGCCAGCTGAGCCATGGACTGGATGGGGACACGAGCTCCAAAGGATAGGAGCCTGATGGAGATGTGAGGGTGTGTGTGAGAGTTAGTGGTGCTCTCTCTTGAGGTGTGAGATCCCTGTGGATGTGCGATGGGTTTAGGAGTGGATGAGTTGAGAGAGATGAGGCAGTTGCCTAGCCCTGGTGGAACTGATGCGAGCATTCATCCCCTTCCTGCACTGGATGGCTGACCTCCTCTGTGCTCTGGTGGCATTGACCACCATTGCTACCACCTCCCAGACTGGACTGGTAACTCTGGCAGGTCTCCTGTGGCCAGAGTGGGGTAGAGAACATCACAGTGGCCTTCAACTGCAACCAGCAGACACCTCAGAGAGGTGTCACTAAATTTGGGGGCTGCCAAATTCTTCGCTTTCGAGGCCATCTGTCACCTGGAGCAGTCCTGGTCTGTAGACATGAAGTAGGCAAGGGCTCTGGAGTGCTTTAAATATGGTGCCTGGAGTGAGGAAGCGCTGATGTCATGGCATGGCCGGTAAATCCGAGCCCGCCAGCCCGTAATCTGGGGTGTTTCCCGGGAATGCATTATTAATGAGGCGGGATGCGCAGGCCATTGGGCGATTCGGTGTGATAACCCATTATTGCGGCCAACAACGTTTTCCCACCCATTACCACACTTACCAAAACAGAGCAAGCAGAGAATTGCTGCATTAGTGAAATCTTCACTGCACTCTTTCTATGAACCTAATGTCCTTCCTATAACGAGATAGTTACAATAAATGCAATACTCAATGACATAACCAGTGTCTTAGAGAAAATCAATAACGCTTCCTTATTTTGATATTCAGCAACTCAAGTATAAAACTCAGAACTTAATTCTCTTTTTTTTAACCTGCACTCCCTCATTGAAGGATTGCTGCATGTGCATCTTTTAATCTATGTTCTTCCACTCTTTTAGGGTGTTCAGGTCTAACTCCTTCGGGTTTTTTTCCCAAAAATATATTTGTTTTCTGCATTGAGGAACATATTCCCCCTATCTGCCCACTCTGCTAACTTATCAATGGCTTCCTGAAATTTCTTGCATAACCTCTTATGTCAATGTCCCAAGTATTTATATAAATGGGAAACAAAAGTGAAACCAGCATATATCACTGTGAGATAGGACTGCCCACGACTCCAATCCAAAAGGACATCCATCTTTGACAAAAGGCTAGATAGGAAGCAATGTAGTTACATTCCCTTTAATAATATACAGCTTAAATATATTCAACTCTTTTAAATGCATCCTATCAAATGTCTCTTGACCATCAATATATGCAATATCCATTTCAATCTCTTGATTTCTTCAAAGCATTCCATTAAGCTGATGAAGCATAACATGCTCTATGTAAATCCATGCCAACTCTTTCTGACTGGCAATGCCTTATCAATTTGAATGTTATGAACTTATGGGGGTAATTAGACAAATCTGTATGCATTTTGACATATACAATCTGTATACTGAGTCGAAGTCCTTCCATCTGAGGCAGTTGAGGTGTTTTATGGTAAGAATTTGCAAAACAACATTGATTGCATAGGCTTACAAGAACGTTGCCAGCATTAGAAAAGTTTAGCTACAAGGAGAGATTGGATAGGTTGGGATTTTCTCCCTTAGACCAAAGAAGGCTGACTCAGGTGACTTGATTGAGGTGTACAAAATTATGAAGGGAATAAATAGAGTGGACAGAGTAAAATTGTTTCCCTTGGTGGAGAATTCTAGAACCAGGAGACATAGATTCAAGATAAATGGCAGAAGGTGTAGGGGGGACATAAGGAAGAACTTTTTTACGCAGAGGGTAGTGGGTGTCTGGAATTCGCTACCCAAGTTGGTGGGAGAGGCAGAAACTCTAACCTCTTTTAAAAAGTACCTGGATCTGCACCTTAAGTGCTGTAAGCTGCAGGGCTATGGGCCGGGTGCAGGAAGATGGGATTAGAAAGGGCACCTGGGTGTCCTCGGGCTGGCATGGACCAGATGGGCCAAATGGCCTCCTTCTGTGCTGTAACTTTTCTATGGTTCTATGCTTCTAACCTTGGGGAAGCCAGCAGCTTTATAAAGCTGAATGGACCTAAAACACACTGCCACTTTGCTGTCCTCCCAAAGATAGTGAATTCCCCAGCTCTCCTGTAAAGTGTGTTACCACCTAATGAATGCATGCCTATACTGAAGCCTGGCTGATATGTTAGGTAAACTATGGCTGCCTGGAACAGGCCCATGACATATGTGATGGCCATTTTCAGAGCCACAGGGATGATGAGCATGGTTGCAGTTCCTCATGAAGCAGGTAAAAAGCCCATTGATGAAATGCTCCATTCTTATACAAATTTTCTCACAAAACTCCTGTTGTCTGCATATTCTATGGGATGGATAATATCTAGTGTAGTCCATCCTCTTACATAAGAACATAAGAACTAGGAGCAGGAGCAGGCAATTTAGCCCCTCGAGCCTGCCCCGCCATTCATTACGATCATGGCTGATCTCATTTCGGCCTCAACTCCAATTTCCTGCCCTCTCCCCATAACCTTTCAACCCATTACTAATTAAAAATCTGTCTATCTCCTCCTTGAATTTATTCAGCGTCCTGGCATCTACTGCACTCTGAGATAGTGAATTCCATAGATTCACGACCCTTTGAGAAAAGTAATTCCTCCTCATCTCTCATTTAAATCACCGCCCCTATGCCTAAAACTATGGCCTCTCATTCTAGAATGCCCCAGAAGGGGAAACATCCGCTCCATGTCTACTTTGTCTATCCCCTTTAGCATCTTATTTACCTCAGTTAGATCTCCTCTCATCCTTCTAAACTCTAGCGAGTATAGGCCTAAACTGCTCAATCTCTCCTCATAAAACAAGCCCTGCATCATTGGGATCAATCCAGTGAATCTCCTCTGAACTACCTCTAGTGCAATTACATCCTTCCTCAAGTAAGGGGACCAAAACTGTGCACAGTACTCTAGGTGCAGTCTCACCAAAGCCTTGTACAGTTGCAACAACACTTCCCTATTTTTATACTCTATTCCTTTAGCAATAAATGCCAAAACTCCATTTGCCTTCCTTATTATCTGCTGTACCTGCATACTAGTTTTCAGCGATTCATGCATGAGGACACCCAGATCCCTCACTACTGAAGTGTTCTGAAGTTTCTCTCCATTTAAATAATAAGCCGCCTTTTTATTCTTCCGACCAAAATGGATAACCTCACACTTATCCACATTAAACTCCATCTGTCAAATTTTGGCCCTTTCACCTAACCTGTCCATATCCATTTGTAAATGTTTTATTTCTTCCTTGCAACTTACTTTCCCAACTATTTCGGTGTCATCTGAAAATTTAGCTATAGTACATTCTACCCCTGAATCTAAGTCATTAATGTAGATTGTAAATTGTTGGAGCCCAGGAACCGAACCCGGTGGCATCCCACTAGTTACAGCTTGCCATCCAGAAAAAGACACATTTATCCTGACTCTCTGCTTTCTGTTGGTTAACCAATCCTCTATCCAAGCTAATATATTATCCCTAACTCCATGTGATCTTATCTCGCGTATTAATCTTTTGTGCGGCAACTTATCAAAGGCCTTCTGGAAATCCAGATATATTACATCTACAGGATCCCCATTATCCACTTTGCTTGTCACATCTCCAAAGAACTCTAGCCAATTAGTCAAACATGATTTACTCTTCATAAAACCATGCTGATTCTGATGGATTGCATTTTGACTTTCCAAATGTCCCATTACTACTTCCTTAATAATGGATTCCAATAATTTCCCAATGACAGACATTAAACTAATTGGTCTATAGTTTCCTACTTTCTGTCTCCCCCCCTTTTTGAATAAGAGCGCTATATTAGCATTTTTCCAATCCACTGGAACCTTTCCAGAATCCAGGGAATTTTGGAATATTATAGCCAATGCCTCCACTATCTCCGCTGCCACTTCCTTTAAGACCCTGGGATGTAGGCCATCAGGTCCTGGGGACTTGTCACCCTTTAATCTCAATAGTTTGCTCAGTACTTTTTCTCTAGTGATGGTGATTGTTCTAAGTTCCTCCTTCTCTTTTTCCTCTGCACTACCTGTTACTATTGAGGTGATACTAGTGCCCTCCACTGTGAAAACTGAGGCAAAATATTGATTAAGCGTCTCTGCCCTTTCTGTGTTCCCCACTATAAACTCCCAGTCTTGTCATCCAAGGAACCAATGTTCACTTTAGCAGTAGCTATGTATGTTCCACTCACCTCGAAGTTACCAGCGAACTGAGATCCGAATTGTGCACGCCACAAATGGGCTTGAGGCTGATGTCATTTCCCACTTAAATACTGCCCGATGCTCTATCCAGTGCTGCTCATTTTCCATTCTAAATACATAAATAATGTAAGCCTATGGTGAAAATCACACTTGCTCGTGTAAAAACCTCACTGTAAGTGTGATTGTGTTTGAATGTGTATGTGTACTTGTGTGTATGTGTATGTGTGTGTTGGGTGGCGGTGGGTGAAATCAGCTGGTGGTCCCACCCTGTGTGAATCAGTGAGAAGCAAGCCTATAATAAAAGCAAATTGCTGTGGATGCTGAAGATCTGAAATAAAAACAGAAAGCGCCGGGAAGATTCAGCAGATCTGGCTGCATCTGTTAAAGATGAAAGAGTTGATATTTCAAGTCCAGTGCAATGTTTCTTTGGAACACCAAGGCCAGAATTTTACATCCCTATCGGGATGGAGGATGGGGCTGTAAAATGCAGCAAGCCATTCCACACTCAATTGACTTCAGCAGGACTTTAAAATCCCGCTGGCTTCAAAATCCACCCAAACTCTTTGGGCAGAATTTTCCCTTCCTGCGCGCGGCAGGGTCCGTGGTGGGCGGGAGTGGAGAATCCAGCAGCAGACAAAAGTCACAAATCTACCATTGTAAAAACAGTTGGAATTCTCCAGATGGCATGTTTATGGTTATCCTGCCGACTAGTGGCGCGAACGACATTTACATTCATTGACATCTCATGAATGCTCTTTAAAATAGCTGCTCGCCGGAATCTTGTCACACCTTCCAATCTTGTGTAACGCCAGTGGGAAATTACATCAGCCTCAAGCCCATTTGTGGCGTGCACAATTCGGATCTCAATTCGCTGCTAACTTCGAAGTGAGTGGAATATACATAGCCTGCCTGCCATTGTACTGTGCCGGTCTTATTGCGATGAATGCCACTCTGCTGGGGCTGTAGGGTCAGACTGCTCCTGCTTTTTGCCAACATTGTCCTGAGGAATGCTACTGTGCTGTGGTACTCATGCAGGCCCCCGCTTTCATAAACCCTTCAACTGGGGGTGGGCTGTGAGGCAAGGGCGGGGCTGATGAACACAAGGAGGGCAATTGGGAGGGTAGGCTGTGGAATGGTTGTGAGGGAAAAGGGCGAACATGAAGGGGGCCGCCCTCTAACTTTTTGTTGCCACAGGAGTAAGCGATGAAAGCCACTGAAAGCCAATGGCTTCATTAGTACTATTAAAGGGTGACTCAGAACTCAGTGGCTTCACATCACAGTTGCTGCATCTCAAGAGTAACACATAGGAATGTAGAAGTTGTGAATGCAGACAATAGTGAAGGAGATACAGCTGCATCACATATGGTATTCCATCAGTGAAGGCCTGTCACATGTCCACCAGATTTGACACTCCTAACGGATCAAAGGGCATCCACTCATTGACCATGAGCAACTGATTGGTCATTAATATACCACATCAGAGATTGGAGCATAGAGTTAGATTGGGTCACTCATCTCACAGAAACTTCAGCATCCCACGCAGGGCTCAAGATGTTACATATCTGTGATGCCATCCTGGTCACCTCAATGTGCATGCTAGTGTCTCAGGGACATAGAAACATAGAAAATAGAAGCAAGAGTAGGTCATTCGAAACTGGTTCATCATTCAATATGATCATGGCTGATCCTCTATCTCAAACCATACTCCCACTCTCTCCCCACACCTTTAGAGTCCAGAAATCTATCTATTTCCTTCTTAAATATATTCAGTGACTTGGCGTCCATAGCCTTCTGTGGTAGAGAATTCCACAGGTTCACCACCCTCTGAGTGAAGGAGTTTCTCCTCATCTAAATGGCCTAGCCCGTGCCTGAGATTGTGACCCCTTGTTCTAGACCCCCCAGCCAGAGGAAACATCATCCCTGCATCCATCTGTCCAGCACTATCAGAATTTTATATGTTTCAATGAGATCCCCTCTTATTCTTCTAAACTCCATTGAATACAGGCCTAGTCGGCCCAATCTCTTTTCATACAAACATCCTGCCATCCCAGGAATCAGTCTGGTGAACCTTCACTGCACTCCCTCCCCACTGCAGCCGCCCGATAGCAACGTGTGTCATTGTACGCTTGAGCGGGTCAGGCGCATGCCTGCCTGACGAGGTAAAAATTCTGCCCCAGATATGGTCTCACTAAGGCCCTATACAGCTGCAGTAAGACATCCTTGCTTCTGTACTCAAGTCCTCTTGCAGTGAAGGCCAACATACCATTTGCCTTCTTAACTGCTTGCTGCACCTGCCTGCTTGCTTTCAGTGATTGATGTACAAGGACATCCAGGTCCATTTGTGTATCAATATTTCCCAATCTATCACCATTTAAATAATACTCTGCCATTCTGTTTTTCCTACCAAAGTGGATAACTTCACACCTATCCACATTATACTGCATCTGCCATGTATTTGCCCACTCACTCAACTTGTCAAAATTGCCTTGAAGCCTCTTAACATCCTCCTCACTACTTACATTCCCATCTGGCTTTGTGTTGTCAGCAAACTTGGAAATATTACATATGGTTCCCTCATCCAAATCATTGATATATATTGTGATTGGTTGGGGCCCAAGCGCTGAGGGTGGCAAGGACGCAGAATGTACTCTGGGTGGGGGACTTCACTGTCCATCACCAAGAGTGGCTCAGTAGCACCAACATGACTGAGCTGGCCGAATCGTAAAGGACATTGCTGCTAGACTGGGTCTAGCAGACTAGGTGGTGAGCGAACCAACAGAAGGGAAAAACATGCTTGACCTCATCCTCACCAATTTGCCTGCTGCAGATGCATCTGTCTATGACTGTATTGGTAGCAGTGACCACCGCACAGTCATTGTGGATATGAAGTTCCGCATTCGCAATGAGGATACCCTCCATCGTATTGTGTGGCTCTACCACCATGCTAAATGGGAAAGCTTGCAAACAGATCTAGCAACTCAAGACTGGGCATCCATGAGTGGCTGTGGGCCATCAGCAGCAGCAGAATTGCACTCGAACACAATCTGTAACCTCATGGCCTGGCATACCCTCACTCTGCCATTACCATTAAACCAGGGGATCAATGAAGAGTGCAGGAGGGCATGCCAGGAGCAGCACCAGGCATGCCTAAAAATGAGGTGTCAACCTGGTGAAGCTATAAAACAGGACTACTTGCGTGCCAAACAACATAAGCAGCAAGTGATAGACAGGACTAAGCAATCCCACAAGCAATGGATCAGATCTAAGCTCTGCAGTCCTGCCACATCTAGCCATGAATGGTGGTGGACAATTAAACAACTCACTGGAGGAGGAGGAGGCTCCATAAATATCCCAACCTCAATGATGGAGGAGCCCAGCACATCAGTGCAAAAGATAACGCTGAAGCCTTGCTACAATCTTCAGCCAGAAGTGCCAAGTGGATGATCCATCTCAGCCTCCTCCGGAGGTCCCCAGCATCACAGATGCCAGCTTTCAGCCAATTTGATTCACTCCACGTGATATCAAGAAACAGCTGAAGGCACTGGATACTGCAAAGGCTATGGGTCCTGACAATATTCCGGCAATAATATTGAAGACTTGTGCTCCAGAACTTGCTGCGGCCCTAGCCAAGCTGTCCCAGCTACAACATTGGCACCTACCCGGCTATGTGGAAAATTGCTCAGGTGTGCCCTGTACACAAAAAGCAGGACAAATCCAACCCGGCCAAATACTACCCCATCAGCCTACTCTCCATAATCAGTAAAGTAATGGAAGGGGTGATCAACAGTGCTATCAATTGACACTGACTTAGCAATAATCTGTTTACTGATGCCCAGTTTGGGTTCCGGCAGTGCCAATCAGCTCCTGATCTCATTACAGCTTTGGTTCAAACTTGGACAAAAGAGCTGTACTCCCAAGGTGAGGTGTGAACCCCCATTATCAACATCCTGAAGGTTACCATTGACCAGAAACTGAACTGGACTAGCCATTTAAATACTATGGCTACAAGAGCAGGTCAGAGGCTAGGAATCCTGTGATGGGTAACTCACCTCCTGACTCCCCAAAGCCTGTCCACCATCTACAAGGCACAAGTCAAGAGTAAGATGGAATACTTCCCACTTGCCTGGATGAGTGCAGCTCCCACAACACTCAAGAAGCTTGACACTGTCCAAGACAAAGCAACCCACCTGATTGGCACCACATCCACAAACATTCATTCCCTCCACCACCAACACACGGTAGCAACAGTATGTACCATCTACAAGATACACTGCAGGAATTCACCAAGGCTCCTTAGACAGCACCTTCCAAACTCATGACCACTACCATCTAGGAGGGCAATGGCAGCAGATAGATGGGCACACCACCACATGGAAGTTCCCCTCCAACTCACTCACCATCCTGACTAGGAAATATATCGCCTTTTCTTCACTGTCACTGGGTCAAAACCCTGGAACTCCCTTCCTAACAGCACTGTGCATATACCTACATTATATGGATTGCAGCAGTTCAAGAAGGCAGCTCACCACCACCTTCTCAAGGGCAAAGAGGGATGGGCAATAAATGCTGGCCCAGTCAGTGAAGCCCACATCCCGTAAATGAATAAAAAAAAGCACTGATCCCTGTAGTCACTGCCTCCCAATTCTGAAAAAAGACCCATTTATTCCTACTCTCTGTTTCCTGCCCGCCAACCAATTCTCAGTCCATGCCAATATATTACCCTCCAATCTCATGTGCTTTAATCTTACACACTAACCTCATATGTGGGATTTTTTTCAAAAGCTTTCTGAAAATCCAAATGCACCCATCCACTGGTTCTCCCTTATCTATTCTGCTGGTTACATCCTCAAAAAACTCCAGTAGGCTGGTCAAACAGGTTTTCTCCTTCATAAATCCATGTTGACTCTGTCTAATCCCAAGGTGGCATCAGCTACCATGCAAGTAGGGCAGGAAAAACTATGGACCCTATGGACACCCAAACGTGTCATCTTCTAAGCTTCAATTTCTTGCCCCATTAATGTCTTCAGTGTTTCCTTACAGAGAGAAGGCAAAAGCACGTATGGATCCAGGGTTCAAATCTGCCTTTGTCAGGATCTTAATGCAATGGAGGAAGTGAAGGAGGGAGGAGCAACTCTATGCGCAGCTCCAACAGGAGTGACATGCGCAAGCAGGGCCAGACCTTGAACAGGAGGGTCAAGACAAGAGACCCAGACAACTGGGGTGACTTGCCAGACCTAGAGTTTATCGTAGAAGAGTCTCCTATTTACAAATGAGTGAGAGGCAATGGCGTGCACGTCTTCACTTGTCCTAAGCTCTGGTACATCGCATATGCCATGTTCTTTGTGAAGACCTGACGCCACGTAGAGTTGGAGAGTGTCCCCTGCCTGTGGCTTTGAAGGTGACTGCAGCACTCAATTTCTTGGCCTCTGGATCTTTCCAAGGATCAACAGGAGACCTGTGCAGCATCTCTCAGTCGGTAACGCTTCGATGTCATGAGGCATCAGGTTGCCACAGGTGTCCTTTACATGAAGGCCCAATATTATGTCAGGTTTGCTCTAGACGAAGATAGCCAGGCTGCGAGATTCACCAGCTTTGCCACTATCACAGGCTTCCCAAGAATGCAGGGTGCAATAGACTGCAATCATGTGACTATATGGGCTCCATGGCAGCAGGCCCTAATGTTTATAAACCACAATGACTATCATTCCATCAATGTACAACTTGTATGTGATCACTGGAAGCGCATACTGCACATTTCTGTACGGTACCCTGGGAGTTGCCATGATGCCTACATCCTGGGCCACTCCCAGGTGCCTAAGATTTTTGAGGGGCCATTATGTCTGCAGGGATGGTTGCTTGGGGATAAGGGGTACCCACTGAAATGCTTGCTAAAGACACTGGTGTATCACCCTCAAAGTCATTCCGAGGAGAGGTACAATGCTGCTCACAGCTCCACATGCTCCCCTATAGAGCAGACCATAGGACTTCTGAAGATGTGTTTCAAATGCTTGGACCGCTCAGATGGCTCACTCCAATATACTCCCGACAGGGTTTCCTGCATCATTGCAGTGTGTTGCACCTTTCACAATCTGGCAATGCAAAGAGATGACCCCCCTGCCAGAGGATGATCTGGAGGTGGGTGAGAGCTCATCAGAGGATAAAGATCTGGAGGCCCAAGAACTCAGAAGGCTGCTAAGGGTCAGTATGAGCATGACCACGCCATGGACGAAGGAAGACATGGGAGATGTGCCTGTGATATGTTAATTGCTAATAGGTTCCAGGAAGGGTAAAGTTAAGTGAGGGAATATGGGCACATCTCTCCTAGCCTTCAATGACATTTTCTCTCAACTCAGCGGATGTCCGCTCACTTGCAGCGAGAACAAGTCCTGCATTCACACTTGCACATTCTGACATCATGAATCACCAGGCCATGATCTTTGCTTTGGTCCGTGGGACCCTGTGAGTGAGATCACTCTGGGAACTGAGAGCCCATTGAGGAACAAGAGCAATGTGAGAGAAGACTTGAAGCCTTTGCCACTTATGCAAACACTGCTGCGACTGAGATGTGGACAAGCCTAGGGATCTCCTCCTCCCGTGCACGTCTTGCCTTCTGCCACTACTACTGAGGAGACACAATTGCTGCTAGAACATCAACACAGATGAGCTCCCCTCACTCAATGGTGTTCCTTCAGGAAGAAGGGTTAGAAACATTTACATCACACACTTCAAATAAAGATTTAAACACATCTCCCTGACATTACACAAGGGTGTGAAGACCAGTTCAACTGAGGCTGACATCACAGGAACGTGAATCTCACAGTGGGACACCATCACTGACTGGGAGCAAGGCTAAACCTCAAAACAAGAGGATTCCAATGTATAAATTCACAACGCCTTCAGTTGCCAAAAACATTCACATAACCATGAAATGTATTTAAAAAAGTGCAATATAGTTACATGGATAGCACACCCATGACCCAAAGTGACATCAATTTTCCTTAACTTTCCTAACTCTAGCTCAACGCTAGGGTGCAGCTCCGAAACCCACAGTAGAGCTGGAGACAGCCCACTGACTGCTGCGTCTTGATGTCTGTGATGACCCTCACGGACGTTCTCTGGTGGCCCGAGGATTGGAGGGCCCCAGCCTGATAGGGGTCGCCTGCTCAGGGCACCTTCAGTAGCCTGAGAAGCTGGAGTGGATGGGGTCACAGATAGATGGGGCTGTGAGCAGCTGCACACCCTTGGGGTGTCCCGAGAGGAAGTCCCCTGGGTGTCCGGCTGATGCTCATCTTCCCTGTGGATGCCTGAGGGCCTCGGCCTGACTCCTGCAGGAGATGGTGCCCCAGGAGGGATGTCAAGATACCTCGTCCCCATGTCACCTACATCCTGATGGTGCCCACCAGGGTGTGTGGCCATGGAGTGCAGGACCAAATGCAAATCCAGCAAGGCCTGCTGGACCAAGGTCTCCATGGTGGTTGCCAGCCTTCCCATGGTGACCTTGAGGCGCTTGCATGTCAGAGCCACAAAATCAGACAAAACACGGACGGACTCCTCCATCCTTCACTCTAGTCTGCTGAGTGACTGTCAAAACTCTGCCTCATGTTCCACCACCTGTTGTTGCATCACCAGCATTGATTTGGTGGCCACCTCCAGAGGCTTATCACCTGACTTGGACTGAGCAGGTGGCTGGTCACCAGAGACCTGGACTGTCCTTGCCTCTGACTGCTATGGGGATGTGTCAGTGAGGTGTTCCCCAGAAAGTGAGCCCAAGCCTAATCTACAGTTGTGCCCCAGTGACCTATGTGTCTCTGAGCTGGGGGAGGGTGCGTGTGAGTGCAGTGACAGTTTTCCAGAGCTTTCTCCTCAGATGTAGTCTGGGGGCTCACACCGGTGCTGTACTGGCTTGGGGACCTCGATATGCTGGTGCCTACAAAATAGAAAATAGAGTTTTAGCTAATGAGCATGAGCTAGATAAGACTGCATGTGATTCACTGTGAATGTCAGGATTTGATGAGCTAATGGAGTTGTGATCCATACTAGGTTGCTGGGAGAGTCTGATCTCCCCTTCCCCCATCCCTGTCCTCCCCAGACTGCTCGGCTGCGGCCTCCTCAAACTCACTGAGGGTAATGATGTCGGCCGTCCTTGCCCCGGCCTGAGATCTCTCACACTTGTTGTGTACCAGCTTAGTCTGTATGAAGAAGAAAGAAAGGCATGTGATGAGAAGGGATGGAGCAGAGGTTGAGTAAGATGCATGTCCCCTGTGTTTGGTGAGCCCTCCCCAGAAGGGTCAGAGGGCGGAGTGTGAGCAACTTGATGGGATGTAGTGATATGTAGGCCTCAGTGAGAGAATGAGTGTTGATATATATCCCCTGATTATAGTTGTGTGAGATCCCTGAAGAGAGTAGCCATTTGAGTGCATGGTGCCATGATGAGAGTTTGATATTGGAGGGAGTTGAAGGATGACTTACCCTGGCAGAGCGGGTGAGATCATTCATCCTCTTCCTGCACTGGGTGGCATTTCAGACGCGGTTGCCAGCTGCACTGACATGCTCCATGACAGCCTCCCAGACCAGAGAGGTGAGACTGCTGTGCTTCCAGCAGCTATCCCTGGAATAGATCACGTGTCTGTGCACCTGCACCCCTCTGATCAAGGCCTGGAGGGCCTGGTGCGTGAAGCGGGGTGCTGCCTTCTTCTTCAGGCTCTCAGCTTTCCTCTTCTGGGGCCAGACATCTCTGGTGGGCTGGAGAGAGTGAGACTCTGTGTTGGACTGGCCTTTAAATATGATGCTTGGACCTTCGAACCCACCAGCTGATTGCAGGCAGACAAATCAGCTCCCAACCCGCCAGGTGATTCAGACCAATGCGCGTTTTTGCATAATTGATGACCCTCCAAGCACAGAATTGGACGTGAGTTCCCGTCATTCTGGACAGTGGGTGGGTCAAAACTGCCAGAACCGCCCACTACCGCATTTAGTTTCATGAAGGGAAAATTCTGCCCTACATTTTGAGTAGGCAGAATCACAAAAAGAAAATTGTTGCAAAATGTCTGCTCGAGCTGCAAAGGTTGCTGCTTAAGCCCTTTAACCTCTTCTCGTTCAGAAATGTTTCATTTCTGTGTGTCTCAACTAATACCAGCAATAGTTATGCCTAATAATTCTCAGTCTTATCCCAAGAGCTTTGCAAGTGTAAGGGCAGAAAACCAGGAACTTCACCACATCCACAAGCATTCACTCCCTCCACCACCTACGCACAGTAGCAACAGTGTGTGCCATCTACAAAATGCCCTGCAACACACTGGTCTTCAATTTCAAGTTAGGTCACTCAGGACTTGGTTGAGCGATCGGGACCAAAAGCAACAAGAGTATTGGGGGAGGAATTATTATTGCAATGGCTGAATGATTTCTGTCTTATTTTCCTGCACTGGGTGGCATTTCAGACGCGGTTGCCAGCTGCACTGACATGCTCCATGACAGCCTCCCAGACCAGAGAGGTGAGACTGCTGTGCTTCCAGCAGCTATCCCTGGAATAGATCACGTGTCTGTGCACCTGCACCCCTCTGATCAAGGCCTGGAGGGCCTGGTGTGTGAAGCGGGGTGCTGCCTTCTTCTTGCCTTGTGTGTACGTTGAACTTACGCCAAAAATTACATGAAAACTCTTCAAAGCGTTTAATATGCTTTATTCATAGAATTACATAGAATACATAGCACAGAAATAGGGTATTTTTTTTATTATTCATTCACGGGATGTGGGCTTCACTGGCTGGGCCAGCATTTATTGCCCATCCCTAGTTGCCCTTGAGAAGGTGGTGGTGAGCTGCCTTCTTGAACCGCTGCAGTCCATGTGGCGTAGTTAGGGTCGGAGTTCCAGGATTTTGACCCAGCAACAATGACGTAACGGCAATATATTCCCAAGTCAGGATGGTGAGTGACTTGGAGGAGAACTTCCAGGTGGTGGTGTTCGCATCTATCTGCTGCCCTTGTCATTCTAGATGGCAGTGTTTGTGGGTTTGGAAGGTGCTGTCTAAGGAGCGTTGATGAATTCCTGCGGTGCATCAGTACACACTGCTGCTACCGTGTGTCGGTGGTGAAATAAGTGAATGTTTTGGATATGGTGCCAATGTGGTTGCTTTGTCCTGGACAATGTCAAGCTTCTTGAGTGTTGTGGGAGCTGCACTCATCCAGGTAAGTGGGGAGTGTTCCATCTTACTCTTGACTTGTTCCAGGCTTTGGGGAGTTGGGAGGTGAATTACTCATCAAAGAATTCCTAGCCTCTGACCTGCTCTTGTAGCCACAGTATTTATATGGCTAGTCCAGTTCAGTTCCTGGTCAATACTAACACCCCAGGATGTTGATAGTGAGGGATTCAGTGATGGAAATGCCATTGAATGTCAAGGAGTGATAGTTAGATTCTCTCTTGTTGGAGATGGTCATTGCCTGGCACTTGTGTGCCCTGAATGTTACTTGCCACTTGTCAGCCCAAGCCTGTGTATTGTCCTGGTCTTGCTGCATTTGGACATGGACTGCTTCAGTATCTGAGGATTCGCAAATGGCACTGAATATTGTGCAATCATCAGAGAACATCTGACCTTATGATGGAAGGAAGGTCATTGATGAAGCAGCTGAAGATGATTGAGCTGGGTTCGGACCAGTATTTTTATTTCCCAGTTTTTACTACTTTTTTCATTCTGGGCACAGAGTTTTGTCATTCTCTCTGTGTGCTCTCAGCACCTTTGAGGTGGGCTGGCCCCCCCGTCTTGTCACCATCTGTGGCCAGTGACACTGTGCTCCTGAAGGGGTCAGATGTTGAAGGCTGACAAAGGAAAAGGTGCATTTAAAGTTTCACGGCTGCATCTCCACGATATGACCCTGATCACAGAACGCAAGCAAGCTGCCCTCGGTCAGACAGGATTCATAAATTCAAAGAGGATATGTGGAGCATCCTTACTACATATCCTGGAATTGAGTGACTATTAGGGCTTCTGCTGCATCTCCATGACTTGAGCATTATCACAGAGGGTATCTACGCTGCCATAAGCCAGGCTGGAGTCAAATGTTCATAGATGCAATATGAGGATCTATCGGGTCTCCTCATTGCATGTCATCATCATCCTCCACAAACCTAGCAGTTATGAGGGCCTCCTGAGCCTGCCTGTCTTATCTGTCTAGTGTGATAAACTCATCACCATCATCCTTACCCACATCCCAGTTAACGTCCTCCTCATCAAAGGAGACCTGCAGCTCCTCCATCTCCTCCTGAGCTGGCTCCTCTCCCCATGGCAGCACCATGTTGCAAAGAGCGCAGTAGTAGAGGACGATGCATGACACCCTCTGTGGACTATATTGCAGGGTTCCACCAGACTGGTCCAGGCACCAGCATCTCATTTACAGCATTCCGATAGTTTGCCCCACCAAGCTGTGAGCTGCAGCATGAGCCTCGTTATACCTTTACCCTGCTGCAGTCTGAGGCTGCCGCACGGATGTCATCAGCCACATCCTCTGCGGGTAGCCCTTGCCCCTGAGGAGAGATCCCTGCAGCCTCTGTGGATGTCAGGGATCTGAGACCAACTGAAAATGTAGGAGTCATGAACACTCTCTGGGAATTGTGCGCAGGCCTGTAGGATGTGTTTGTGGTTGTTGCACACCAGCTGAACATTTAGCAAATGGAAGCCCTTGCGGTTGACGTTGTTGACTGCCTGTTGCTTCGGAGATATGAGTGCCATGTGAGTGCAGTCGATGGCACCCTGTACCTGTGGAAAACCTGAGATCTGGGCAAATCTTAGCATTCTTGCATCTTGGCTGTCCTGATCCCAGGTGAAATGTACAAAGTTGTGTACCTTCGCGAAGATGATGCCTGTGACCTCCTGGATGCATTTGTGGGTGGGGGCTTGTGAAATCCCACAGAGGTCACCTGTGGAGCCCTCAAAGGAGCCAATGGCATAAAAATTGAGCGCCGCGGTCACTTTCGTGGTCATGGGCAATGGATGTCCTTCATGTCCCTGTGGCAACAAATCCTGGTAGCAGATGTGACTGACCAGTTCTCTGGACATGCACAGCCTTCAGCAACACTGGTTCTTGGTCATCTGCAGGAATGAAAGACAGCGTCTATAGACCCTGGCTAGTTGCCTATACTGACTTGACAGACAGGACAGGTTTCAAAAACTTTATTACAGAGAGCTTTTTAGATGCTACATGCTTGATCAGTACTTTCATCAGGAAGCCCCACCCCCAGGATTGTCCACGCTTAGGGCTCATTAGTCAGAGCCTCCAAGAACAGCACATGACCCCTGAATAACTCAGAAGAGGCTATACCTTCAGTTATCACATCTCCCCCTTTAGTTTTATACAGTTTCTATTTACAGAGAACATTTGAATGGACAATGACACATATACAACTTCAAGTGATTAAAGTTTAAGTCTCTGAGGTGCTTTCCTTATTTCTTTAGAGTGGCGTAGTTCTACCACTTGAGGTTCACCCACAGTACTGACATAATCAGGAACTACAGTATGAGATACACCATTAGAAAGTGGCAGTTCATGGTTAGGCAACTCTATATTGACATTGGGCATGTCTATTCTAGGTCAATCTGTCACCTCAGGGACTGATGGTTTGACATTAATCGCAGGTGGGATAGTTGGTTGTTGGAATGTCTCTCAATCACGAATATGGTCCATGTGTTTTTGAATGATTCTACCTTCCAGGGGGGTCAATTGTGATGGGGGAAAGGAAATGGGTGACTGGGGGAGGGGAAAATACAGGAGAGTTTACAAAAAAGTGAATCCAGACCATGCTGTTCAAATCAAAAGTGTAACAAGGATTATGGTAGACAAGATCAGGTGCTGCATGGGAGTGTGATCAGTGGGTGGGTGGAGATGCAGGTCAGCTCAGATGGACAACTGAAAGTGAACGCCCACAGGCAGCACTGAAAATGCTCAGGACATTGAGAAGAATACGATACATTAAGGATCCACGTGTATGGCTGGGAGAGTGATTGCACGAGGCTCTGAAAGGCCCTGCCACACACACAATTTTCCCTCCAGAATCACTCGTGGGCCAGCTGCTCCCTCTGCGGTGACAGAATACGAGGTTGAGGCGTCGCAGGTAAAGGGGACTCGGAGAGAGAGGTCAGCCTACGAGGTTCCTCAATGGATGACCCGGGGAGTCGAGCTGCCGATCCTCCTCCTTCCGGGTGCCCGACGGCAACAGCTCATTGAGGGGAATGAGCACATGGAGGGACATCGAGGTGCCCTGTTTCACTCTCACATTGCCACTGCAGGAACTCACCCATGGCTTCTGTGATGGAATGCACATCTGCACATATCTTCGCATTCTGCTGGATCAGGGTCTCCATGGCATCCACCATCCTCTCATGGAGACCTCCGTATGTGCACATGTGGGCACTACTTCATCAGAGAGCAGGCGGACGCACTCTGTTGAGGGCTTTCAACAGCTCTGTGTGATGTTCCCCAGCTGTCTGCTGACTCTCCAGGGTGAGTTGAAAGGTTCATCATCTGACTCAGATCTCAAAGATGCCTCCTCCCCAACAGTCCTCCAAGTGCCAGGGAACTCAGCTGAACCTGCCTCCTCCTGCTGTGGGCATATGTCTGTGCAATGACCACCAGATTGTGAGCCTGAGACTGCTGTACATCTCGGTCCCACCGAGATGTGTGTCTCTGCGCTGGTGGAGGGTGTGGGTTAACACTGTGACTAGTCTTCTGGGCTGCTAATTTCCATCTCTTCACTTCTGGAAGTGTCCTCTTGGCTGCAGATGAGGACATGGATGGAGCTGAGGGATTAGGTGGCTGAGGGTGTCAGTCCCTTGGTAGAGCTCCCTGTGAATCAAAGTAAAGATTAGTATTGCATAGCAGCAGAGTCAAAAGCAGGAGAGAGAGAGCACTCACAGCTGCATTGAAACAGGGATGATGTGGTGCAGGATCCTCATGTGGGTGTTCGCCACCAACCTCACTGTCACTGCAGGTACGGTCCACATCCTCACCAGTCTGCGCAATGGCACACTCCTCAAAGTGAGTGAGCGGCCTAACGGTCCACCCCTGGTCTGGGACCTCTCCCTGCTATTGTGAGCCAACTTCTCCTGCATGAAAACAGATGGAGAGAGTGTGAGCAGGACACATGGCACTGCATGGAATGTTTGTGTGGTGAGCGGAGCCATGGACAGGAATGAGGATATGAGCTCGAGAGGATATGATCCTGATGGAGATGTGAGGGTGTGTGTGTGAGAGTTAGTGATGTTGTCCCTTGAGGTCTGAGTCTCTGTGGATGTGTGATGGGTTTGTGATTGCATGAGTTGAGAGAGGTGAGAAGAGTGAGTTACCCTGGTCGAACGGATGAGACCATTCATCCCGTCATAGCACTGGGTGGCTGTCCTATTTTGCAGGGCATTGGTGCTGACCCAAGCTGCCACCACCTGCCATGCTAGATTGTGATGCCGCTGCCCGTCCTGTGGCCAGAGCAGGGTTAGAGGACACCACAGTGGGCCTCCACAGCACCCAAAAGGCATTCCGGTGATGCGTCGTTAAACCTGGGGGCTGCAGTCTTTTTGCCTTTTGTGGACATCTTCCCTGCAGCTGTTGTGTGTATGCAGCTGAACCTTAAGTATGGTGCCCATCAGATTGAAGTGGTGAGGTCATGGCACAGCAGGCAAATGAGACCCTCCCTGCCATGGAAACGTTGTGTTTCTCAGGAATGTATAATTAACACCGCAGGTTTGGGATGATATGGCGTGAAAAGCCGCAATTGCCAGCGGGTAAAACGTCATTTTATCCACCCACTACTACACTTAGTGCAAACCTGGGACAATTCTGCCCAAGGTCTATAGCTTTTGACAAAATTAGATCTCTGTTCGTCCAATTTCTAATTTGCTCCTCACACACAGTGAAAAATCATGAAATTCAGTAATACCACAACTTCTTGTGGCACTGGAGCATGTACAATACTATCTGGTAATGGGAACAACTGAGTGCATTCTCATTTACAATCTGTAAGCCAGGACAGTATATATAGGTATATTTATACATAGATAATATCAAAGCCCAATGTTGAATTCTTGCTGACGCTTTTGGTGAAATGGCCTTATCCTCACTGAATAAACACATTAATAGTTTGTGGCCCAAAATGATGGTGAAGTATCATCCATGCAGGTACTGGTGGAATTTCTTCACTCCAAATACCACCAATTAACCTTCCTTTTTTAGCTGGGAATAATCCTTCTCAGCTGTGGAGAGGGTTCTTGAGATGTAGCCAATTGGCCTTTCTGATCCATTTTCCATTCTATGTGATAACACAGCTCCTACACCATAAGGAGAAGCATCACTTGGTAATGCCAATTCTTTCAATGGGTCGTAGTATACCAATAAACATGATGAATAAACATCAACAATGAACATTACCCAGGAAAGACTTGAGTTCGGTTATATTGGACGGTGAGGGTGCTTCTTTGATTGCCCAAACTTTCTCTTCTGCTGGACGGAAACCCATGGTATCCACCCTGTGAACCACATAAGTAACTTCTGGCACTTGAAATGTGCAATTTTTCTTTGCTTAATCATACACCGGCTTCCATGAATCTTCTTAGCACCTCATCTAGGTTGACCAAATGTTCAGTCTTGGTTGACCCTGTGATCAGAACACCATCTAGGTATCCTACCACTCAGAGAAGTCCTTGCAAAAGACTCCCCAGTGTCCTTTGGAAAACTGCACATACGGACAATACTCCAAAAGGTAGGCAAGTATACTGATAAAGAGGCTTGTGCATATTGATAGTCACATATCCTCTAGACATGCTATCTAGCTCTAATTGTTGGTAAGCATGGCTCATATGCAATTTTGTATAGGATCTGCCTCCAGCTAGCTTTGCATATAAGTCGTCTATTTTGTGGAATAGGGTACTTGTTTAGTTTGCCTGCCTTGTTTACGGTCAATTTATAGTCCCCAGAAATGCGTACGGTTTGGTCAGGCTTAACCACTGTAATTATGGGTGCTGCCCATTCTGAAAACAGCCTTTCTAACTAGCACAGTTCTGCATCCACCTTCACCTTCAACACATAAAACACAGATCTGGCCTAAAAAAATAGGGTGTCGCCTGAGGAGTCACATATATTTTTGCTTGCAAGCCTTTTAACTTGCCTAATTCATCCCAAAATACACTTGTATTTTCTTAGCAGTTCAGAACCTCCACCTGATTTCCGGTGAAATATTTCAGACCAGTCAAGCTTGATTTTCTGTAACCAGGCTCAGCCCAGAAGACTAGGTCCTTCTATTGTCACTATTATCATTGAGAGCTGGGCTGTCTGTTGCCAATAAGACACTGGTACTGTGGTGATGTCCTTTACTTGTATGGATTCTCCAGTGTATATCTTCAATTTAGCAGTTGTCCACTCCAGATTTAGTGGCTGGGTACCTTCGTTTAGGTATTTAAATGTGTGCTCTCCCACCACTGTGATTGAGGCTCCCGTATCCACCTCCATTATTAGTGGCTTCCCATTAACTTGGATTGTGACAGTGATAGGTTCGGTTTTTCCAGCGGTGATGTCACAGGGAATAGATGTCGGTATCGGCAGCTTCAGGTTCTGGTGGATTTTTCGATTCAAAGATGTTGGTTTGCTACTTTATGGGCCATTTCGATTTCGCCGTGCATTGCCTTACCACCTGAGCTTTCTTATGGCAGTAATGACATTCTGCTTCCTTGAATCTGCAGGTGTCCAGTCTGTGGTTGCCTCTGCATCTATAACAAATTAACCTTGGAGTTGCTGCTGAAATGATTCTTCTAAGCCTTTTCATGTTTCGAACAGCCGCCATTGCCTCTCACTTCGATGCTGTGTCTCTGGTTTTCATGCCATGCTCGGCGGTAGGTTCCTGCCCCACATGAAGAACAGCGCCACGTTGTGTGTGTTACAAAGCCTGCGAGTCTTTTGCAGCACTTTCCATGACAAGGGAGGTTTCCAGGGTGCACTGCAAATCGAAGTTGACCTCTGCAGGTAAATGGCACTGAATGACGTCTCCCTGAACTCTACAAACTAATCCATCCCGCAGCAAATCATTTAGTGTGTCCCCGAAGTCACAGTGTTCTGTCAACTGCTTCAGCTTCACAATAGGACAGATGAACTGTCCCAAGGCCCTAACTCTGGAATTAAACTTAACCATTGCATTATTATGGATGGCTTCAGCTGGAAATGTGTTTAATGAGGCCCACCGATTCATTAAAGGACTTGGAATTGGGTGCATTCAGGGCTGTCAGGCTATGGATGAGACGGTATGCCTTACTTCCACACACATTCAAAAGGATTGCTTTCTGATTCTTCCTCCATGGTAATTTTGTTCGCTATGAAATAAAAAACAAGGCGCTCTACATACTGGCTCCAGTTTCCATAGTCACATAGTAAGGATTGATTCTGCCAAAGAGTGGCGTGACTGGTGAGTGGTCTTTTCTTTTTTAAGATTCGATGTAACTCACATTAACAAGGCAGGGTGCAATGTCGGAGCTATTTTACCCTTGATGGGCCAGACAGATTTCAACAAGAAATTTTATTCCAGAGAGCTTTTTAGATGCTACATACTTGATCAGGACCTTTGTCAGGAAGCCCCACCCCCCGGAATGCATCCGCTTACGGCGGAGCGTCCAAGAACACCACATGGCACCTGATAAACTGCAGAAAAGGCTATACCTTCAGTTACTACATTGGCAACAAGCGATGGCTCACTGTGGTTCTTCAAAGGCATGGGCAGGAGCCGCAGTCGCCCTTTCTTCTTGAGGGTTCTGCTCCTCCCTCTGTCCAGCTAGGCACCTCTAACACTTTTCTCCTTCGTCTCTGCTCTCTGTAAGCCATGAGGTATACAGCTAGGTTACCAGGCTCCATACTCTTGATGTACTCCTCCCACAGGATGAAAGAGAGAGACACTTGGGTTAGCTTGGGTGTTCTAAGAACCTCTCTTGGTTAAGTCTGAAGGCCCCTTAGCGCATCCCAGAGAGTGCTGGCCACCACTTGAGTGGCCAGAATTTAGTGCACTGCATGGCTGCCTGAGGCCCCACCCAATTCTTCCCCATTCCACCTGACTGATTGGCTGCAGCTTCGTCAACTGGACTGCATGCTGTGCTCTCAGCTCAGGCGCAGACATTCTCCTGACCCATGCTGCAAGGCTGCGCTGTTAGCTTGAACCATGGGGGAAACTGGTCCAAACCAGCATGATGACATTGCTAGGGACTGTGAGCACCTCCACCAGTCACTGCTCCATGGCCAGCTTTTGCAAGGAGATTGTACAACGTGCGCAGGCATCCAATTGATCTGCAGTCCACTAAAATGCTCATTAGTTTGTAGTCTGTGCCCAAGGGATGAAAAGCTCTGGAGCATTTGGTGGCACTTGCAGGCCTCTGTGTTGTTTGAGTGGGCAGATAAGCTAGAGGCCCGACTCCAAGCACGTGAACATGGCTGCGCCTGAACTGTCTCAGCCGCGGAGGAATGGTCACTTTATACAAGGTTTTCCTAATGTGTGTCCGCTTCCCTCCATACCCCCCCACCTTGACCACATGTGCTTGTGCACTACCATCAACTGCAGTGCTGCCCTTGCCCCTCGCCCACCAACTCACCTCAACCAAAGTGTAGCCCTCCCCCCTCCCGAATAGTTCGCCTCAACCAAAGTGCAGCTCATATCCCAGCACAGCAGCCAGCCTGGAAAAAGTGACTTGCCTGTGCCCGCACCTGAATGCACGATGTGTAAATCTTGAAGTCCAACAGCCAATACTTGCGAGTGCTGCATAACGTTACTGTGCACTCACCTCCAAGTTCCCCTTGAGGTGCAGCTTGCCAGGTGCACGACTTATAATTGTTGTTGCGAAACACATCAGCGTACAATCACACCAACGTGCTTGGATGATCCAGCATTGCGGTGGATGATCCTGGTGATCTGGGCTTATTATGATATGCAGATGTATTACAATGAAGTTCCTGATGTCCAATGGAAGGAAAAGCGGCTCACCATTGTTGGGCAGAGCTGATGCTTGCAAACAATTTTTGGCCTTCCCGCCGTATTGTCCGCTCATGCCCACCACGACGCCAGCAGGCATGGAAAATTCCACCCTATGGCAATGTAATGCTGCACTCCTCCTACCCTTCCTCATTGAACTATATCAGCATAGCTCTTATTCCCTTTTCTCCTAAATACCTAGTTCACTGGAAATACCCCACTACTGGTTGGCTGTTTGAACTTTCATTTCTTATATGCAATTGAATTGTGCTAGCTCCCATTTCCCAAAACTGAGATGAGCTAATTTCCAACTCAGCAACTTTTTCTTGGGCTCCTCATTTTTCCTTACCTATTTTCACTCTAAACCTAATTAGGTTTTGCTCACTATTTTCCCAGCACTCTCCTCTTTTCAGGTTACTTTCTTATCCTGCTTCATTACACAGGTTCTGTTCAAATTATCCTTTATCACTTCTGAAACAGCTAATAAGCCGTGTAAGCTATATATATGTTGATAAGTTCGTGAATTCAGCAGTGGATTGCACAACATTTGTGAAAAAATGACTCAACGTTAAATTTGGAAAAACCCGATTAACCTATGAGGCTCTGATTGTGCAAATTAACTTCCATCAACACTGTCTGTGTAAGAGAGATACAGGGGATAATTTCCTAAATTTATGCTCCTGGCAACTGAGAACGCATGTTGCAAATTTGACTAAGTATTGGATAAGATTTTGTAATCATTATTTTAAATGATTGGAGCACTGGAGAGAGTGAAGTTAAGAGGTCAACACAGAAGCACAAAGTAAGAAAATTATGCCTAGAAACATAGATTTTTCTGATTGTCTGAATGTTATTCAATGTTAATGTGGTGGAAATAAGTGTTATTGGAAGTTCCCAGGTGCAGTTGGAATGTGTTGCTTGCTCAGCTAACTCAGATATAATGGACAATTAAAATTCAATGATGTCCAGCAATGAACCATCCAGTTCTCATATAATGGTTTGCAGAGAGTTAGCACTCATCCCATTAGTAAACAACTTGTACCAAACATTGATTATCCTCTGGAAATAGAAGAACCACCTATCATCTAACCCAGCCCTTGAATGGCTATGGACATCAACCCTTGTTTCTGCCAATCAATCAGATTGAAAAAATCTATCATCAAGAGTAGAAAGCCATCCCTGCTCAAATATTGTGCAAACAGAAAGCTAACACTGCAATGACACTGTTAGCCCTCTTGGGATTACTCCATGGGGGCTTGTAAAACAAAACCTTACAGTATTGAAAATGAAAATCTGCCCGTTCTCCATTTGCAGAATCTACCTGATTTATCCATTTCGAGATGAAAGGGTAATGATCTGAAAAATTATCTGTTTTTTTCTCCATGAATGCTACCCTACCTGTTTCAGTAATTTTTTGCTCTTATTTCTGATTTCCAGCATCTGTGATACCTTGCTTTCGTAAGACTGTGGTTAATTTCTTTCAGTTCATTAAACCATTAATTTCTGTAACAATTCATTGCTTCAGCAGTGAACTAAATCCCCTTGTCAAAGGTCACTTCTCCACTGCGATGTGGATTTCCCCTTTCTGATTGTCAGTTTATTTTTGACACCAAGTCAAGGGGATCTCCACTCACCCAGCAACAGTGATGTCATCAAACAGGGTACACAACCAATCACATTGAAGCATTCTCACAGACCAGGAACCAGAATCCCTTCACTTTCATTTTGAATAAATGACTGGGCCGTATACATGAGCTCAAGGAAGGAGCTAAAAAATTATACACAATCTTTTATTTTTGCAAAACTTATTATTTTAAAAATGTGGCATTTCTTATTATAATGGAGAAATTTGTCATTCAACAAATATATAATAATTCTTTAGGGACCAAAGAAGTTGTTTAGCATTAATTATAAACTTAGTACACTAGTTGTTCCAGTACAGATACATAACTGGCATCTACCTGGAAATATAGAAAATTGCCCAGGTATGTCCTGTCAACAAAAAGCAGGATAAATCCAATGCAGACAAATACAACCCCCTCTGTCTATCCTCGATAATCAGCAGTGAAAGAAGGTTTCATCAACAGGGCTATAAAGCAGCACTTACTCAGCAATAACCTGCTCATTGATGCTCATTTTGGGTTCCAGCAGAGCCTCACACATCCTGACCTCATTAAAGCCTCAGTCCAAACATACACTTAAGAACTGAACTACACAGGTGAGATGAGAGTGACTACCCTTGACATCAAGGCAACATTTGAAAGTGGCATCAAGGAGCCCGAGCAAAACTGGAGTCAATGGGAATTGGGGGAAAACTCTCCACTGGCTGGAGTCATACCTAGCACAAAGTGAGATGGTTGTGGTTATTGGAGGTCAATCAACTCAATTCCAGGACATCACTGCAGGAGTTCCTCAAGGTAGTGCCCTCGGCTCAACCGTCTTCAGCTGCTTCATCAATGACCTTCCTTCTATCATAAGGTCAGAAGTGGGGATGTTCGCTGATGATTGCACAACATTCAGCACCAGTCGCAACTCCTCAGATATTGAAGCAGTCCATGTCCATATGCAACATGATCTGGACAAAATTCAGGTCTGGGCTAATAGGTGGCAAGTAACATACGCACCACACCAGTGCCAGGTAATGACCATCTCCAACAAGAGAGAATCTAACCATCTCTCCTTGACATTCAATGGCATTGGCATCACTGAATCCCCCATCAACAACCTGGGGGTTACCATTGACCAGGAACTGAACTGAACTAGCCATATTAATACTGTATAAATACTACAAGACCAAGTCAAAGGCTGGGAATTCTGTGGTGAGTAGCTTAACTAACTCTCCAAAACCTGTCCACAATCTACAAGGCACAAGTTAGGACTGTGATGGAATGCTCCCCACTTGCCTGGATGAGTGCAACTCCAACATTGCTTAAGAAGCTTGACACCATCAGGACAAAGCAGCCTGCTTGATTAACCCCACATCCACCCTTCAACATTCACTCACTCAAGCACCGATGCACAGTAACAGCAGTGTGTACCATCCATAAAATGCATTACAGCCACTCACCAAGGCTCCTTCAACAACACCTTCCAAACCCGTGACCTCTACCACCTAGATGGACAGCGGCAGCAGATGCTTGGAAACATCACAAGTTTCATTCCAGGCCACACACCATCCTGACTTAAATATATTATCGTTGCTTCACTGTCGCTGGATCAAAATCCTGGAACTCCCTTCTTAACATCACTGCGGGCATACACCATATGGATTGCAGCAGTTCAAGGCGGTGGCTTACCAACATCTTTTCAAGGGCAATTAGGGATGGGCAATAAATGCTGGCCTGCCCAGTGAGGCCCACATCCCATGAAAGAATAAAAAGAAACTTAAAAACCCAGTTGCAGCTCGTTTTAAAAGGTATAACTTTATCAAGGGTTTTTACAGTGAGACTAATAACATAGAAATGGAGGTTCTCATCAGTTCCGTCATTTCTAATTGAATGCAATGTGGGGGGCTGAGTGGAGGTAATGGGGATGGGCGGATATCAAAAGTACACCCTCTGGAGAAACGCCGGGCTGGATTATACACTAAGGGTGGGCTCCCTGTACCCCAGTCATATGCTGGGTGCGAACCAGGCTCCACTTGGCTGGCTCAGCCTGCTTTCAATTTTTGGCCAACAGGCCTTTAATTATCATGAGGAGAGACTACAGTCTCTGTCCTGCCTCATAGAGCTGCTTCCCGCTGGGAGGCCAGAATCTGCAGTGTCATCAGTTCCATCGGGAGTGGTAGCCACTGCCGGTAGTGCAGGTAGCCCAAGGACAAGTTGTTCAGCGATGGACCCAGGTCTCAGGTGAGGGTGGGTGGGGGGGGCCTTTGTGGACACGCTGGGGTTTAATGGTGGACATAGCGAGGGAAAACTGGGGTCCTCCGATTGGCAGGGACCTGGAAAGGAGGCACCCACCCCTTTCATTGGCCAGCAGCCCACGGGGCTGCGGGGGTGCTAATGCCACAGGGGGGGTGGGGGGTCCCTCCTTGAGCCTTGGAGTCTCCAGTTCTGATCGCAATGCCCATCTACCATCCCCAAGCAGGCCAATTCCATGTAGCTGATATCCTCCCCATGTGGAGGAGGTCTGCTCCACAGCCAGCAAAATACTGGCAGCCCAGGAAGATAGCTATCAATTGGGCCTTCAAATGGTTAAATTAGCTACCTGGCTTTGGGTGCTGGGCAGCTGAGTTGCTGCCTCACCCGCCGCTAGGAAACTTCCGCAGCCGTGGAATGCGACCCTTCATCGTTTTACCCCCCACCTCCAAGCCTGCGAACCGGGGGCCAGTAAAATCCCATCCTATGTCTCAGAATATTAAGCCATTGGTTAAATACAATATGATTACCAAGTATAATGGAGGTAAAGAAGATTTTGAATTGTATTTGAAATAGCTCTGCCATTGGATAACTGAAAATAGACAAAGGAGTGTTTGGGTCCTTGGGCGGTGTTGAGAGAGGAAGTGAAGGGGCAGGTGTTGCATCTTTTGCGTGGGCATGGGGTGGTGCCATAGGTGGGGGTTGAGGAGTAGGGGGTGATGGAGGAGTGGACCAGGGTGTCCCGGAGGGAACGATCCCTATGGAATGCTGCCAGGGGGGTGAAGGGAAGGTGTTTGGTGGTGGCATCATGCTGGAGTTGGCAGAAATGGCGGAGGATGATCCTTTGAATGCGGAGGCTGGTGGGGTGATAAGTGAAGACAAGGGGGACCCTATCATGTTTCTGGGAGGGAGGAGAAGGCCTGAGGGTGGATGCGCAGGAGATGGGCCGGACATGGTTGAGGGCTAACCGAGGTTTTCCACCCACGGTCGTTGACAGGGCCCTCAACCGTGTCCGGCTCATCTCCTGCGCATCCGTCCTCACGCCTTCTCCTCCCTCCCAGAAACATGATAGGGTCCCTCTTGTCCTCACTTATCACCCCACCAGCCTCCGCATTCAAAGGATCATCTTCCGCCATTTGCGCCAACTCCAGCATGATACCACCACCAAACACATCTTCTCTTCACCCCCCAGGCGGTCTGTCTGCAAGAATGACCCAAACCTCCCTGTCTCTTGCCATTTTAACACTCCACCCTGCTCTCTTGCCCACACGTCTGTCCTTGGCTTGCTGCATTGTTCCAGTGAAGCCCAACGCAAACTGGAGGAACAGCACCTCATCTTCCGACTAGGCACTTTACAGCCTTCTGGACTGAATATTGAATTCAACAACTTTAGATCTTGAACTTCCTCCTCCATCCCCACCCCCTTTCTGTTTCTTCCCCCTTTCTTTTGTTTTTTCCAATAATTTATATAGATTTTTCTTTTCCCACCTATTTCCATTATTTTTAAATCTTTTATGCCCTGCTAGCCTTTCCACCCCACCCCCACTAGAGCTGTACCTTGAGTACCCTACCATCCATTCTTAATTAGCACATTCGTTTAGATATTATCACCAACTTCAATGCCTCTGTGTTCTTTTGTTCTTTTGTCTGTGAAATATTTTGATTATCTGCTCCTATCACTGCTTGCTTGTCCCTACAACTACACCACCCCCCCACCCCCCACCACCACCACCACCACCACCTTAAACCAGCTTATATTTCAGCCCTTTCCTAAGATTCACTCAGTTCTGTTGAAGGGTCATGAGGACTCGAAACGTCAACTCTTTTCTTCTCCGCCGATGCTGCCAGACCTGCTGAGTTTTTCCAGGTAATTCTGTTTTTGTTTTGGATTTCCAGCATCTGCAGTTTTTTGTTTTTATCATTTTGTTTTTATAGACAAAGAAGCCCTGTTTCTTATTGATAGTTTAGAAAGTAATACTTAAGAGGTCCCAAATTTATGACCTATTGGTATCGCTTGAGAAACAAAAATAAGTACTTTCATCTCGTTGGCTCAAATTTCAATTATTTTCTAGAGGTTGAAAATTTCTTTGTGGGATGGTTCAGAATTCATGAACGCTTTGAAAGAGCTATCTACATAATACACATCTGACACTTTTTACAATGATTCTCTGTTAGATCAGTTTGCCTGCGAGCTGTGGAGGAATCCATTTACAAGAAAATGAGTTGAATTTTACGCTTGCTTAAAAATTGCACTGGCTATGGAAATGACAAATAACAGTACAAGGGAACTGTCAGGGAAATCAAGTTGACCTTACGTTGGTGTAAATGAAATAAATTGCTGACACAATGCACTTATGTTGTCCTTAGGCTATAAGCTACAGATCAGGTTTATAAAAGGTAATGATTAGCAGCACAAGATCAATATAGCAGATTTTACTTGAATACAAAATGTTTGGCTTACAACCTTCTGATATACTAAAATAACAAAGGGCACAGTTTATTAGCTGCCTTAGTAATATTAACCAAGGATTAGCATCCATATGTGAGGTTTTATTTAGCAAAAACAGATCTTTAGGTTATTTTATTCATTAGATGTGGGTGTTGCTGGCTAGGCAAGCATTTATTACCCATCCCTAAATTTCCTTGAGAAGGCGATGGTGAACTGTTCATGTCCATCTTGTAGAACCCAAACAAAACGATGGGGTGGGGAAGCTGTCCCATTTATCTTACAGAACCCATGACTACTGTAGAGTAAGGGGTTAACATCAGAAGCATACATGATGCTGATGTAAGTAAGGATGTCAGGCCACATGTTTGAGAAGTAGGAGAGATCTGGAAGGAGGAGAAGGTCCAATCTCATGTAGAGATCCAAATGTGTAAATATTTGCTGTAAGATAAAGAGTAATGGTTTTGAGAAACTATAGACTCAAACAGCACACATTAGGAGAATAGAAAATCCCCAAAACCCACATCTACACCCCAACCACAGAACAAAACATGGTGGCAGCGAGTAAAATTCCCAGCAGACCTTAAAAAGGAGTTCCAGGGCTGGCAAGAAAATAAATCCTTGAAGAAAGAACAAAAGAAAAAGAAAATTAAGACTCACCAAGATGTCAGAACAGCATGGGAAAAATAGATGCGAGCTGAGACACAGACTTGAAGACTGGGCATCAATGAGTACAGACCCGAGGCAACAAGCAGCAGCACAGAAACAGGGACAATTCTAGGACTCAGGAAAAGCATGGAATTATTTCAAAGGGCAGAAGGCTCACAACAGGCCCAGAACTGGGAAAACTGGAGAAAAAGGTTCACAAAGTATAGAACTGCTTCATGATTACACAAAAAAAACAAAAAAAAACTAGGTCAGTACACTACTTTATGCAGTAGCATCTATCACTGACAACATGATAGCAAAGCAGAGGGTTGATGAGACTTCAACTTCTTATGAAAAAGTCCTGCAAGTTTTTGACTCTTATTTCAGCATCTGTTAGAATTTAATAATAGAAAGGGCTAATTTAAATAAAAGAAAGCAAAGACACATTCATCAATGATTTCTATAGGCGAGCAGGGAACTGCAATTATGGAATCTTAAAGGATGACTTGATTCACAACAGAATCATAATGTGTCCTAAGCAAAGCATTATCAGATGCCTTACAGAGAAGAGAGGATTTAATAATAGTTAAAGCAGTGCTGACAAATGGAACTCAGGAAACAGAAACTGGCATTTGTTCGTGGGGAAGAAGAATTCCATGGGGAAGATCGAGTCTGTAGACCATAAGAGAGAAAGCAGAAAGCACCCCAAAGCCTAAGCCTGCCAAAACAGGGAAGAGCACCAACCACCATTTTGAAATGTCTGCAGTGTGGCGAGAAAAAAACCACACAGGTGAGAAAAATGTCCAGCAGTGGTGGTCACATAGCCGCAACTGTGGAAAAATAGGCCATTTCAAAACTGTTTCTCACTCAAAAATGCTGAAAAGAGGGAGAAAATTTTGAAACAGAGCTACATACAAAAAGTGGAAGAAACACAAGCAAAGGAACTAACCTTCCTGGGAGAGGTAAATTATACTGAAAACTGGTATTGAAGTATTAAACTCGAAGTGGATAGATACCCCACACAGTTTAAACTAATCACAGGAGCAGGGTTTCTGTTTCATCTAATGAAGTCAAACGGCTCAAAGAGATTACATTGCAACTCTCAACCATCAAATTACAAGGTCCTGGTGGGGCAACTTTAAAAGTCAAAGGCTAACTCAGAGAGGTTTGAGGATATCTCGATCTTTATATTTCAGCTTTACCATGAGTTGGCCTTTCAAAATCAAGAGTGCTCTCTACTAAACAGAAAGGCACGTCTAAAACTGGAATTAACCCCTAAAGTAGATGATGTTGCTGATGAAAACTATAGCAGTACATTTCTAAATGAATTTCAAAAATCATTTAGTGGCCTAAGGAAGGTAAAGACACAGTACTTTATTATCCTATGAGCTACTGCTAAACCATTTTGCCTCTTTGCAACAAGGGAAATCTCTTATCCATCTTGGACAAATTCAAGGGTAAAATTGAAAAGCACTAAGGGACTATCTCACTGGTCACCATGTCAGCAAAATGGTGTTTAGGAATGGTTACAGTCCAAAAGTCAAACAGCTGTATAAGAAACTGCATGGATTTAAGTCTACTGAAAATATTGGTGAGACATGACTATCGACATCCTATTGACCAGAAACTGAACTGGACTAGCCATATAAATACTATGGCTTCAAGAGCAGGTCAAAGGCTAGGAATCCTGCAACGAGTAACTCATCTCCTGACTCCCCAAAGCCTGTCCACCATCTACAAGGCACAGGTCAGAAGCATCATGGAATACTTCCCACTTGCCTGGATGAGTGCAGCTCCAACAACACTCAAGAAGCTTGACACCGTCCAGGACAAAGCAGCCCGCTTGATTGGCACCCCATCCACAAATGTTTACTTCCTCTACCACTGACACACAGTAGCAGCAGTGTGTACCATCTACAAGATACAGTGCAGGAATTCACCAAGGCTTCTCAGACAATACCTTCCAAACCCATGACCACTGCAAACACATGGGCACACCACCATTTGGAAGTTCCCCTCCAAGTTACTCACCATCCTGACTTGGAAATATATCATCGTTCCTTCACTGTCACTGGGTCAAAATCCTGGAACTCCCTTCCTAACAGCACTGTGGGTTTACCTACACCACATGGACTGCAGTGGTTCAAGAAGGCAGCTCACCACCACTTCTCAAGGGCAATTATGGATGGGTAATAAATGCTGGCCTAACCAGCGATGCCCACATCCCATGAATGAATAAAAATTAGATCTACCTGATGGCCTCAATGGATGAAAACCTTGTCAAACTAGCCAAGAGCACTCTACTCACCAAGCTGGATGTGAACAGTGGATTTTGGCAGTTGCCTGTAGACAAAGAATCCGATTGCTGGCCACATCTATAACACCATTGCAGCATTATCACTTTAATAGATTGCCATTTATCATAGCGTCCACTCCAGAAATTTTCCAGAGCACAGTGTCTCACACTCTAGAAGGTATGGAAGCAGTAATATGTCAAATGGATGACATACATATACATGGCTCCAACAGAGAAGAGCATGATCGCAGAGTCAGAGCAGACCTGAGAGTCTTACAGGGTGCATGCCTAACATTGAATGAAAAATGTGAATTTGCCAAACATATGACCAAGTTTCTAGGTAACATAGTACAAGCCACAGGAAGCACAGTCAATCCACAAAACCAAAAGTAATCAGAGAATTCCACAACCCATAACTGAGCTTCAAAGATTCCTTGGGATGTCAACCAATTAGGCAAGTTCCTACCAAATTTAGCAGAAGTCAAACAGCCCTTAAGACAGCTATTAAGACAGGGTCAGCAGTGGTGCTGTAATGTGGACCAGCAAAATGTTTTCAAAAGGATTAAACAACTTTTAATCTCTTCTGAAATTGTGGCACATTACGACCCAGAATTACCGATTATAGTAGCAGCAGATTCATCGTCTACAGGTCTGGGGGCAGTTTAACTTCAAGAGCAGAAAGATGGCAAGGGTAGACCAGCCTAATATGGCTCTAGGTCACTAACAGAAACTGAACAATGGTATGCCATGACAGAAAAAGAAGCATTGGCAACAATGTGGATGTGTGAAAAGTTCTCAGACAGTGTTGAGGGACGGATTACGTTTCAAAATCAAAACAGACCATAAACCATTAGTCACCCTTCTGAATATTAAAGAAATTGTGACAATGCCACCTAGAATCCAATGGTTTAGATTAAGATTGATGATGGATGACTCCATCACAGAGAATGTGCAAGAGAAGCATCAATCAATGGCAGACACACTGTCATGAATACTATCAGAAGGAACTGAACAAGAAGATTTACACTTCATTGAGGAGGTTCAAGCACTTGCAGCCTTAATCACTCAGCGCTTACCAGCTACTGAAAAAGGTTGCAGGAAATTAAACAAACCCAACAACAAGACGAAGAGTGTCTCCAGATCCAAGAATATTGTCTGGAAGGATGGCCAGGCTACATCCCCACTAATCCAATACTATGACAGTGCTTTGAACAGCCCAAGCAACTCACAGTCATTGACAACTTACTAGTCTTCAATGAGTGAATAGTCATACAAAGAGCACTTCAGCTTGATATTCTTCAAAGTTTTCATCAAGGTCATCAAGGAATAGCAAAATGTCATGATGCTGGAATGTGGACCAGCAAAATGCTTTCAAAAGGAGCACAGCAATCAGTCTGATGGCCAGGTATTACTAACTCTAAGAAATAATTTCAAACTAAGATAAAAGCTAAATATTGCAGATGCTGGAAATCTGAAACAAAACAGAAAGTGCTGGAAAACTCAGCAGGTCTGACAGCATCTGTGGAGAGAAAACAGAGTTGACGTTTCAAGTCTGTATGACTCTTCTTCAGATGCTGTTAGACCTGCTGAATTTTTCCAGCATTTTCTGTTTTTGTTGCTGCTGTTGTAATAATTTCTACCTGTCTTACTTCTGCCATAAGCAGCCAAGCAAAAAAACTCAAACCCAATGTCACCATCAACGACCAAGAGAGGGTAAAATGGGGTGAGGAAGAACAGAGAAGCAACCAGGCTCAGAACTTTAATCACAGGCATAGAGCACATGAGTTACCAGTGCTGAAGCCCAGGGAGACAGCATGGGTCCAACACCAACAGAGGGAAGGCGCGATCATGGAAAAAATGCCACAATCAAGATCATATAGGATTGAGACAGACCAGGGAAAAACTGCAGGGCCTTAATATCCTTGGAGAGAAAGCCAATAGAAACTTGGGCTTACTGCTCAGATCCTGATGAAGAAGCCTTACTACAAACTCCACAGCCACCCAGGAGGAGAACTGCTCACACTGACAGAGGAGGAGTACGGAGTATACTTAACCTCAAAAGGGGATCAGAATTAGATCAGAGAAATTGGTCAAGGTGCTTCAGAGACTAACTCTGTGAAGTCTGAGACTTTGGGGAGAGATGCAGGAGGATGTGAATATGATGGGGTAAAGACTTGTGGTGAGATATAGAGTAAAGAAGCATACATGATGCTGAAGTCATTTTTTTTCTCTATCAAAGGATATGAGCATCAATGGCAAGGCCAGCATTTGTTGCCCATCCTTAATTGCCCTTAATATGAGAGACCTGCTAGGCCTTTTCAGGGGGCAGTTATTCAACCACATTGGTGTGAATCTGGAGCCAGGCCAGGTAAGGGCAACAGATTTCCTTCCCTAAAGGGTATTAGTGAACCAGGTGGGCTTTTACAACAATTAATATTGAGCATTTATTTTATTAGTTTAATTTAAATTCCACCAGCATTAGCCTGGGGCAAAAACATGACTCCCATATGGACTCGAAATGTTAACTCTGCCTTTCTTTCCACAGATGCTGTCAGACCTACTGAGTTTTTCCAGCAATTTTTGTTTTTGTTTCAGATTTCCAACATCTACAGTATTTTATCTTTATCTTTGCATTAGGCTGGGGCTCTGGATTACTAAATCAGTGTCCTTACCACTATGCCACCATCTCTCTGACGTTAATAAGAATGTCAGGTCACATAACTGAGAAGTCAGAGTGATCTGGAGGGAGGAGAAGCTCCAAACTTATATAGAGGTCCAAAGGTGAAAATACTTGTTGTAAATAAAGAGTAATGATTTTGAGAAACAACAGACTCAAACAACATACTTTAGGAGAACAGAGAATCCCCAAAGCCGAGTCTAGACCCCAACCACACAACAAAACAATCAATGTCTCCTATACAATCCTTCAAAAAGATTTGAAAGCCTCAGGGCTCTCCTATATCAAACCCATTTCAAGATATCCGTTATCTTTCTTTACTCTGAATTTAACTTTGGACCTAGCAGGGAAGCTGGCGTGGCTTTCCCAGCAGAAGAGGGCTAAAGTGAAGAGGATCAGAAAGTTGACGAGGACCTTCAGTTATGCTTGGTTCTTTCATTTGTGGGTAGGAGGAGCAGAAGTGTCCTTCCAGACCCCACAAGGAAAATTTAAGCCTCGGCAGTCCCGGACTTCACTCCCCCTACCATGCCACTCTTCCTACTGTGAAAACTTCCAGATTTCCCTTCACTACACTTGCCTGAGTGCCAGCAGGTAGGCAAAGGTTGCCTAATTTACTTGAGACTAGCAGCTAGTTCCTGTCTGTTCCTGAGGGAAATGGACCCGAAGCGTTGCCAATGAAGCTCAGTTGCTAAAATTGGTGTAGGTTCACATTGCCATGGCCATGTGGAAAATGAACTGAAGCCAGTGATGTCCCATCCGAAACTCTGTGGTAGTTAAAATTTCTCCACTCCTACTTATCAGAGCAACTAATCCAGTGTTGGAAAGCTCAATCATAGGGAGAAGGATTATAAAGACAATTCAGAATTATAGTATGTCAAAGGTTAGCTTGGAAGAGAAGACATTGAAATGAAGATCAAAACCACTGACAATGACTCACTACAGGCATTATCAAAGGTGAAATCAGAGCATCGCAGAGGAAAACAGAATTGTCAGATGTCACAACTGCCTATTATCCAGGTGTTTGCACGATTTTTTCTACTTGCATTGCAATAATACAGCCTGATCACTGGAACTGACCAGTAATACCTTGATAGATTGTGGGCCCTAAATTTCTTACTCCCTACTCTGCAACTGGAAGTGTGGCAGGGCAGGATTTCCACTAGCCAGTCTGCCCAGCCCTGGCCAATGCCAAATTCTAAGGTTGGGCTCAGTAGCCTGAAGTAGGCAGATACGCCTGTTATTTCAGTATCCACTGAACATTCCCTTTGAAGGAAGAGGCTGGAATTTTCCAGTGGCATCTTTGTTGCTGTGCATGCGAGGGAGCATACATTGATCTATAATTGTTGATCTCTTAAAATAAATGCTCCTCTTTCCTAACATTAGGAAAATGGCATAGGGGTTATGGCAGGTAACTACACCTACACCAGGCAGAAAATAAGCTGAAGCTGGAACTGGGAGGATTTATGCTGCGTTGAGTTAGCCCACTTGTTCTGTCTCTTCGAATGGCAACAGCATGGGGAAGAGGTTGGGGAGCTGGACAGAGTAAACATTAGACACTGTGCTCCCACTAGCCACTTCCAGGTGGAAATTTTACAACTTTATAAGAGGTCACACTGTATAATATTTAACTGACAAGACATCCTTGTTTAATTATGTATTCTTGTTTTTCTTTTAACACACATTTTCTGCCAGCATATACATATATAGTGCATTACTATTCCAGGCTGCAAATATCATTCAACAGTGAGGCCTGGAGTTTTGCATCCTGGGTCAGGACTTAGCCCTGCTCTGCGGGCCTGACCTAGGAAAAAGAGGCCTGGGAGGTTGAATTTTCATTCCAGGTGGTGGGAGTATGGTTGGTGGTGGTGGGGGGTGGGGGGGAGGTTGGGAGTGAGGGGGCTGCATGAAGGCAGCAGGCTGGGTTAGAGGCCTTGTCTGCTGCCCCCGGAAGAGGTGCAGAAGCTGCCGGTAGCAGAGGCGGGTTAGCTGGGAGGCCTGCTTCTGTGCACCGACACTTTGATAAAGCTATTGAAAAACTGAGCAAAACAAAAAATAGCCCTCCAGCCCTCACTCCTCACTCCCCCATGCACTCCTCATGCCCCACCATTGCCAACCTATGCCACCACATTCCCCCCACCCAACCCCCCATGGCCCCTCATACCCCCAATATCACCTTATGCCCCTCTACCCACCATCCCATGGCCCCTCATACCCTCATGCTGCCTTATGCCCTTTACCCACCTCCACAGCCCCTCATACACACAATGACATCCTATGCCCCTCTACCACCTCCCTATGGCCCTCATACCTCCAATGTCATTCTATGCCCTTCTACCCACCACCTATGGCCCCTCATACCCCAATGCTGCCCTATGCCCCTCTAACAACCCCCCCCCCCCACCCATGGCTCCTATGCCAACCCTTGTCCTCCACTCAACCCATGACCCTTTATAGCCCCATGCCAATTAGTGCCAACTCATGCCAACACATGTCCCCCATCCTTTGCCCTTACCTGCTTCATGCTAAGTCACCTGCTATCCACCATGGGCAAACCTCAGAAGCCATGCTGATATGAAATAAAGTTATGCATCTATTGATGATGTCACTACTAAAAGAACACCGTCATTGATAAAAAAAACATTCAATATATTGAAATTCCTTCAAGTAATCTCTTGTGAAAACAAAATTTCTATTCTATAACCACTTCGAGCTGTCAATCAACCTCTTAACAGGCACCCCACTGTGATAACATTAGGATGTAAAATCAGTCATGCAGCACAAATTCTACAATGATAGCCCTCAGGCTTATGACAACAGACAGAATGAAATATCAAGCACTGTTTTTTTTAACTTCACAAATTTTTAAAAATTTAAAGCCCAGCAGAGTCAAATCTCTTGACAGCTTTGACAGTTCTTTGACAGCTTGACAGTTCTTTGAGAGCTTTACAGTTCCAATGAGTTTATTCACTTTTATGCACAATCATGCCTACTTTTAACAACCCGAAAGGACACCTGGACTACACCAAGGTGTGCCTTACCTCTCTCAAGGACACCCAATCTCTCCCTTAAGTGTCCCAGGACCATATCCAAAGGGGTACCTTACCTGTCCAAAAGAATACCCGATCTATCCAAACCAATCTACAACATTCTGACTTGTTCATACCAGGTCTAATCTGTACACTTCGAGTATCAGACACCGACCAAAATCACACGAGTGAAGGCAGCTGCTGATTTATATGGGCACTCCCTCCGGGAACTAAGGATGTGTTATTTAGAACCCGCTCCTGTCCCCCCACACCCCCTGCAAAAATGGCCCTTTCAGCATCACTGGGTGAAAATCATGCCTCACTACAGCACTGTGAGTGTACTTACATGACAAGGGCAACTGTTGTTTAAGAAGATAGCTCACCACCAACTTCTGAAGGAAAATTAGGGATGGGCAACAAATGATGGTCTTGCCAGTGATGCCCACATTCCTGAACGAACAAAAATAATACTAAAATTGAGTAACTCTGGACACTGTTACTAAAACTGCTTATATTTTTCATTTTCAGCTGTATTAGTAAAACTGCAACAGGTTACCATTCATAAATATGTTTAAGACTTTTTTAATGCAAAAATAAGCATTCTAAAACCTAAATCCACGGGGAAATATATTTTGATCATGCAAATGAGTTTGGTCAGAAACTTGAACAATAACTTCACTTCAGAAAGCTAGCACAATTGTGGGCACAATTTGTGCCAAGATTGCTGATTACACCCAAAGTGTTTCCGATTAACCTTGAATTGCCGGCTGCTCCAGGGAATTCCATAGTGCAGTGTTTTGCCTTTTTCATCCCAAACGGTGTGCGAACAAAAATCCCTTCATCATCTAATTTATATTAATGCTACAAAGAAAAGAACAAGGGAATGAATGAGATGCTAAAAAGTCAATTCGCCATCAAGCCCAATTCTTCCAATGATGATGTACAACCTACCCTCAAAAAATAGTGTTGCTATGGAATATGGATAATCACCGCAGCTTCAGCTGCACTGAAAAAAATATTTTAAGTAACATCCTTGCTTATCTGAATCAGAAAGATATAAGTTTCAGGAAACATTTCTGAACTAAATTAATACTCCAGTGCAGTGGTGACAGTGCTGCAAGGATTAAGGAGCTTTCCTTAGGATGAAATATTAGCTAGAGTCACAATCTGACTGTTATGGTGGATGTTAATGACCTCCTGTCAGTATTTGAAGACCAGGGGGTTTTGGTGTTCCGTTCTGGTGTCTAAACCAATTTTTCCATAGCACAAAATTACCAATCACCTTAACCTGGGTGGACAGGGGAGGAAATCTGCAGAACAGCTCCCCACCTCCATTTGCCACCAGAAGTCAAATAGGAAGATCATAAGAAATCATAAGTATCAGTCAAAATATGGATGAGTTTTTTTTTATTCATTTACAGGATGTGGGCGTTGCTGGCTAGGCTAGCGTTTATTGTCTATCCCTAATTGCCCTTGAGAAGGTGGCGGTGTGAGCTTCCTTCTTGAACCGTTGCAGTCCCTGTGCTGTAGGTACACCCACAGTGCTGTTAGGGAGGGAATTCCAGGATTTTGACCCAGCATTATATTGAGAAGCAAATGGTAAAAGTTGGGATACCACACATTTTCAGAGCAGCAATACTGGTCACAAGGAACATTTATGCATTCCTGATATCTAGCAATGCTATGGGCTATGATGAAGGTTAAATTTTAAATGACCGCTTCCCCCTTATGACAATTTACAATCAAGTGTGTTGGCAAAACTCCCATTTTTGAATGTTCTTCGGGGTTATAACTTCCCTTGTCGCACCTGGATCTGGAAATATATATCTTGGTACTATTAATATCTTTTAAAAAATAAGCTAATGTTTCCTGTGAGATCTCCTATCAATTGTCACTTCCAATCTACGCTATTGTGGATTCCACTCCATTTATTTAATCATCCAAAGAATTGCTTTGCATTAATTATTGTATAGTAAGGATGCAAAACATCTCTTTCCCTGATATATTAAATTCCATACTTCTGCATTCCAATAAGATCTTTAATGTAAACTTGCTCTTATGGAATTCCAATTATAAAAGGATCCACATTTTCTTCCAATTACCTATAGGCGGCACTGCAATATCATGTCTTGCCTGTAAGAGAATGCTTAATATTATATAGTGTGAGTTGAGGGGACGAAAATCCACTTTGAATCTGCATGCAGTTGCAGGCTAAAGTCACTGGGTGGAGCTACAGGTATAGGGACACAAAAACACACATTGAGTGTCACAGAGATTCTGAAGAACAAGTAAACAAACACTTGAGCCAAGACTCTCCAAAGGGGAATTCAAATATTCCTCTGAATCCATCGTACCCTCAACCTATTCTCCTAGCTCGGGGCTAACTTTCAACACATAACCAGCTTCCAGCTACCAAGAAAGAGCACACAAGTGGGAATGTGGAAAATCCTGAGTCATTCTGTAGCATATCATAGCTGCTGCAGCACCAGAAGTGGTAGCGAGGGGCCTTAAAAAGGCAGAATTGACATGAAAATTATAGTTCATTGATGCCCAGTTTGAGTTCCACCAGGGCTTATCTGAGTCAGAAAGTTATAACTTTCAGGATCCATTTCTGAACTAAATTAACACTTCAGTGCAGTGGTGACAGTGCTGCAAGGGTTAAGGAGCTTTCCTTAGGATAAAATATTAGCTAGAGTCACAATCTGACTGTTATGGTGGATGTTAATGATCTCCCGTCAGTATTTGAAGATCAGGGGGTCTTGGTGTTCTGTTCTGGTGTCTAAACCAATTTTTCCATAGCACAAAATTACCAATCACCTTAACCTGGGTGGACAGGGGAGGAAATCTGTAGAATAGCTCCCCACCTCCACTTGCCACCAGAAGTCAAATAGGAAGATCATAAGAAACTTCCTTACTCAGAGTGGTGAGAATTAAATCACCACTACAGGGAGTAGTTCAGGTGAATATTATAGATGCATTTGAGGAGAACTTAGATAAATGTATAAGAAAGAAGGGAACAGAGGCATATGCTGATAAAATTAGATTTAAAAAAAGATGGGAGGAGACTTGAATGGGGCAAAAAAGGCCAACAAGGACTTGTTGAGCTGAATGGTTTGTTTTTATGTTGTTTATTTTATGTAATTCTATGTAATAAAGTATCAGTCAAAATATGGATGAGGTTTTTTTATTCATTTACAGGACGTGGGCGTTGCTGGCTAGGCTAGCATTTATTGTCTATCCCTAATTGCCCTTGAGAAGATGGCGGTGTGAGCTTCCTTCTTGAACCGTTGCAGTCCCTGTGCAGTAGCTACACCCACAGTGCTGTAAGGGGGGAATTCCAGGATTTTGACCCAGCATTATATTGAGAAGCAAATGGTAGAAGTTGGGATACCACACATATACAGGTATAGGGACAAAAAAACACTCACATTGAGGGTCACAGAGATTCTGAAGAACAAGTAAACAAACACTTGAGCCAAGATTCTCCAAAGGGGAATTCAAACATTCCTCTGAATCCATCCTAACCTCAACCTATTCTCCTAGTTTGGGGCTAACTTGCAACACACAACCAGCTTCCAGCAGTATGCCTTCTAACAAGAAAGAGCACACAAGTGGGAATGTGGAAAATCCTGAGTTATTCTGTTGCATATCATAGCTGCTGCAGCATCAGAAGTGGTAGCGAGGGGCCTTAAAAAGGCAAAATTGACATGAAAATTACAGTTCATTGATGCCCAATTTGAGTTCCGCCAGGGCCGCACAGCTTCTGATCTTATTACAGCCTTGGTTCAAACATGGCCAAAAGAGCTGAACTTCAGAGGTGAGATGAAAATCACTGACTTGACATAAAGGCCACATTTGATCTAGTGCAGCATCAAGGAGCCCTAACAAAACTGGAGTCAATGAGAATCAAGGAGAAAACTTTCCGCTAGTTGAAGTCATACCCAGAACAAAGGCTGTGGTTGTTGGAGGTCAATCATCTCAGTCCCAGGACATTGCTGTGGAGTTCCTCAGCGTAGTGTCCTAGGCCCAAACAGCTTCAGCTGCTTCATCAATGACCTTCCTTTCATCATAAGGTCAGAAGTGGGGAGGTTCGCTGATGATTGCACATTCACAACTCAGATACTGAAGCAGTCCAAATGCAGCAAGACCTGAACAATATCCAGGCTTGATCTGTTAAGGGCAAGTAACATTTGCACCATACAATGGCCACGCAATGACCAACTCCAATAAGAGAGGATCCATCCACCTGCCCTCAACATTCAATGGCATCACCATCGCTGAATACCCCACTATCAACATCCTGGTGGTTATCATTGACCAGAAACTGAACTGGACCAGCCATAAAAATACGGTGGCTACAAGAGCAAGTCAGAGGCTAGGAATCCTGTGGCAAGTAACTCACCTCCTGTCTCCCCAAAACCAGTCAACCATCTACAAGGCACAAATCAGGAGCGTATCCACTTGCCTGGAGGAGTGCAGTTCCCACAACATTCAAGAAGCTCAACACAATCCAGGACAAGGCAGCCCAGTTGATTGGCATCCACAAACATTCCCTCTTTCCACCACTTCCAACATCCATTCCCCCCAGCACCGATGCATAGTAGCAGCAGTGTGTACCATTTGCAATATGCACTGCAGCAACTCACCAAGGCTCCTTCAACAGCTCCTTCCAAATCCGCGACTTCTACCACCTAGAAGGACAGGGGGATGCAGGGAAGGCCATCATCTGCAAGTTCCCCTCCAAGTCACCCACCATTCTGGCTTGGAAATATATCACCATTCCTTCACTGTTGCTGGGTCAAAACCCGTGGTGTGCCTAAAGTGCCTTATGCTTAAGTTTACGGGTGCTACATCTTGGTGCCACCCCATTGCTCAGAGTGGCTCCTGAGACAGCCTGCTGACTCTGCTTTAAACTATCTATTTAATTCCAAGCTGGAATAGAGTTGGCCCATGTGACTCACCTTGCTAAGGAAATGTGCTTTGAGAGGGGAAGAGATCAGGGCACAGCATTGGCTTACAGGGTTTTTCAAGATATCACTGGACCTGACAGAAACGGGTTAGTCTGCAAAAATCTGAGGGAGAGAGAGAGAGAGGTAGCCAATCTCGATTGTTCAGGATGCAAATGGGAGCTCATACTGACTTTGAAGAGACCAAGTTCATGAGGATTTAAACAAGGGTGGAAGATTCGCCCAGCTTTGACAAAAGGAATCCGCAGGGCAACCTTCACTACGAAAGTCAGTTCAGGGATTAAAAATTATTTAGCTGGCAAAGGGAAACAGAAGCAAGCCATCTGGGGTTGAGAATAGCTTTGGACTGGTTCCTCGAGAATGAAAGGTGCAATTAAGGGACTGGGTAAAGTATAACCATAAAGGGTTTTTCTGTTATTGTTCTAAAAGTTCAATGGGGAATCATTTCTGCAGTTTAGAACATAAATTGCCTCCTGAATAATATTTAGACAATGTCACTTTTAGGTTATTTCACTAAAAGTCTTAAAGCTTGAAATCTTGTCATGTGATCGAGTCAGTCGCAGGGAAGTAAAATATCTTTTTCAAAGTTATTGGTCTCTACAGAGATCACAACTATATGTGGAACCTGGCTCTGTGCTTTCAGGTGATGTCACCAAGGGACAGCATGGAGATTATGAAGAGGCAGCATTTCTTCCCAATTATCTTATTCTGCTCTGAAATATGAAAGAAAATCCCATGACACATTATGCCACAGATATTACAAACTTTGCTTATCCTGGTGATGTCTTCAGTGTGTTCCATTTATGTGATTCTCCTCTGTGAGAGCACATTCTCTGTACCTTCTACTTCCTAACCATGTGCCAATTCCATGTCCTTTCCCAGTGGTGCAAAGAAACAATCAAGTTGACTGTTTCTTGAATTGGAGGTCAGTAAATGATTGTAGAGCTAAAGGCTCCACAGTTATTGATGCAGTCGTTGTCTGGGCCTTACATTCCCAAACTCATCTGTGATTATTTGAGAAAGGGGCTACTCAGGTATTTGCCAACACCAGCATAAATACTTCCAGGCAGCATAGAATCATGGAGTATGTATCTATGGTGGGTGTTGACAAAGGGTAAGTTTCTAGGCATGTTGCCACCATATAGCAACTCTTCTCTATTATTTATTATCCTTCCTTCACTTAATTAGTTTCTCTTATAGTTTTTTTAAGATTCTGAGTAGAGAGTGAAATCATGAACCATGGCTTATCATGACAGCTGTCCTAAGACGGTACAGATCCAAGCACCTTCCAGCATGTTCATAATGGGTTGGAGTGAGGAGCACCAAGTGATTACTGGTTACAAGTGAGGAGAAGAAATTGGACGTGACAGAACAGATTAAGCTGGCAGCCCTATATGGGTAAACGACTGGAACCTTACTTGGCCTGTGGTCTGATCTTTAAGATATTTGAATAAAGTACAACAGCACTCCAACAGCACTACAACAGCACTGCCGCACTCCAGATCTTGCTGGCTCATTTGACAGGCTCTGTGATCACTTGGAATGGTTGTTGACAGCAGGCTTTTCTCACATGGGAGAAACGTTAGGGATTGTGTCTCATGCTGGTCGCTGGTTATCCAGTTGCAATGAGGCAGCTTCCTCTCAGGATTCCTCATATCCACCCACTCCAAGCAATCCCCTCTAGAATTGATGAGGTGCCAGAGAGGCTAGAAAATTTGTGCAGAGCAGATGCTCTGCCAAACTGTTTAATTGCTCTTTCATTAAATTAACTCCATCTCAGCAGGTGAGCTAATTATTAACTAGTCGTTTGGATTCGCACAAGTGGAAAACTGAGGCATCATTCTCTGAGAGCTCATTAACAAAGATTTAATAGGTCCTTTTTTGGACACAACCTGGAAGTGGCTGAGAAAAGGATAAAAATTGTTGGTTTCAGCTGATCCCATCATGTCCTGTCAATTTTAGTGCTCATCTCTGCCATTCAACAACAGAAGAAAACATCATCCAAGGCTGCTGAATGAATATTTCTGTATTTAGTTCAGTTTGCATTTTTTCAGCTCTCTGAACTGGATTGCAGGAGATTTGAACCAGGCAGGAATAATTACAGAAGAGATTTTAGATGATGTCATGATGCTACCGCTCTTTATTTTTGAAAAATGCTTTTTAAAAACTTTCAACTGACTGGAAATTCTGTAATTTAAAATGAGGCAGCACAAATTGCTTTAAAATGTGAGGCTACCTTCCAAGGTGAAGGTGAGAAAAACAAATGAGAACCTTACCCCCAATCCCAACACTCCCACCCCACCGAAAGGAAGTGTGAAAGGAGAGACATTTCAGGAAATTAACAGACATTAAAACCCAACACTAACTAAGGAAGATATTAAAAATTTAAAGTGCTGGATTTAAGCAACTGTAATCCTATTAAGACAATTGGAATTGGTAGCCAGCAAGGAGAAACAACCAAAAGAGACTCAAACCTCCTATGTTGAAATATGTCAAAAGTTTCTGAAGTGAAAGATAAAAATGTGATTACTTTTTTAACAACAATGACTACAGCCGACATGGTAATCGAATTCCTTTGGAGTATACAGCCAACCAGTTTTGCCAACCCAGAGTTAGACGTCATCAGAGAAGCTCATCAGAAGTTGCTAATGGAGAAGTTAAGAACCCTTATCCCTCTCTCTGACTCTCTTTCCTGGAATAGGAGCAGCACCTGGTTCAAGAAATCAGTGTATCAAAATCTACCAGCAATCCGAGATCTCGTAAGAATTGCAACATCTTCTAAATCTGATCACATCCAAGGAACCAGCTAACTTAAAAGTCAGAATGTTCAACAATCTACACCTCAAGGACAAACAAAAGACTTAATCATACATTCTATTAACCTCTTATTTGGTCTCTAACTTTTCTTTCTTCTGATCCTTATGTGTGTGTGTGTGTGTGCAATGTTATCTTTTACTTCAGGTTTAATACCTAATAAACTTGCTCTTTCCTAGGCTCAAGAAAACCTCATGATTGGCTTGTTATTGTTTTCTGCATAGATAGTAAAAAATACATTTGGATTTAGAAAAGACCTCCATGAGGAAAAGAAACTTAAAAAAGGTTTGTTGCAACCAATCAAGGAGCCTGAATAGAGGGGAGCCAGTTCACTCCTCCTCACCTGGTCATAACAATTATCAGCTTTATTTAATGGAGGCCAATTGCTTTATATAAACAAGTGCCTTTGGGAATATCAATAGCTGGGGAATGCACTTAGACAGTAGATTTGCCTGTGCAGCGTTTTCACTGTATATCCCAATGCTGCTATTTCATGATCAGATTTAATGTGAGCTACAACCCAGATTTTCCCCTTGGGTGAAATCCTGAACAGGAGCATGGTGGAGAACAACTTGTGCCTGGCTGATCCAATGTAGGTTTTGGGCTCAGCCTAAGTGCAATATTCAGGGGGAACTCCCAGCAATATGAATGGGGACTTGCTGTTTGAAGATTGGGGTCTAGCAGGCTGCTATGAAATTTAAAGGCCTGTAGCAATTTAGAGTCATAGAGATCTACAGCACAGAAAAAGGTCATTCAGCCCATCGAGTCTATGCCGGTCAAACATGTATCTAACTATTCTAATCCCATTTTCCAGCACTAGGCCCATAGCCTTGTATGCCATGGCATTGCAAGTGCACATCCAAATACTTCTTCAGTGTTATGAGGGTTTCTGCCTATCCCACCCTTTCAGGCAATGAGTTCCAGATTCCCATCACCTTCTGGGTGAAGAAATTCTTCTTCACATCCCCTCTAAACCTCCTGCCTCTTACTTTATATCTATACTCCCTGGTTATTGATCCCTCCACCAAGGGGAAAAGTTCCTTCCTGTCTACCCTATCTATGCCCCTCATAATCTTATACACCTCAATCGTGTCCCCCCTCAATCTCCTCTGCTCCAGGGAAAATAACCCCAGTCTATCCAATCTCTCCTCATAACTAAAACTCTCCAGCCCAGGCAACATCCTGGTAAATCTCCTCTGCACTCTCTCTAGCGTAATTTCATCCTTCCTATAATGCAGATTCCAGAACTGCACACAATACTCCAGCTGTGGCCTAACCAGCATTTTGTACAGTTCCAGCATAGCTTTCCTGCTCTTATATTCTGTGCCTTGGCTAATAAAGGCAAGTATCTCATATGCCTTCTTAACCACCTTATCTACCTGTCCCACTACCTTAAGGGATGGACATGCACACCAAGGGCCCTCTGATCCTTGGTACTTCCTAGGGTCCTACCATTCATTATGCATTCCCATGCCTTGTTTGTCCTGCCCAAGTGCATCACCTCACATTTATCCGGACTAAATTCCATTTGCCACTGATCAGCCCATCTGACCAGCACATCTATACCTTCTTGTAATCTAAGGCTATCCTCCTCACTATTTACCACCGCACCAATTTTCATGCCATCTGCAAACTGGCTGATCAACACTCCTCCATTCAAGTCTAAATTGTTTCTATATACCACAAACAGCAAGGGACCCAACACTAATCCCTGTGGAACCCCAGTGGACACAGGCCTTGAGACACAAAAACACCATCACTCTCTGCTTCCTACCACTCAGCCAATTTGGGATCCAATTTGCCAAATTGCCTTGGATCCAATGGGCTCTTACCTTCATTATTAGTCTCCCATGTGGGGCCTTATCAAAAGCCTTACTGAAGTCCAGGTAGACTACATCAAATACATTGCCCTCATCTACACACCTGGTCACCCCTTCAAAAATTTCAATCAAATTGGTCAGACATAATCTCCCCTTAACAAAACCATGCCGATTGTCCTTGATTAATCCCTGCCTCTCCAAGTGTAGATTAATTCTGTCCCTCAGAATGGCTTCCAAAAGTTTCCCCAGCACTGAGGTTAGACTGACTGACCTGTAGTTCCCTGGTTTATCCCTTCCTCCCTTCTTGAATAACGATACCACATTGGCTGTCCTCCAATCCTCTGGCACCTCTCCTGTGGTCAGAGAGGTATTGAAAATTATTGCCAGTGCCCCTGCTATCTTCTCCCTTGCCTCACTCAACAACCTGGGATACATTTCATCCAGACCTGGAGATTTATCTACTTTTAAGCCTGCCAGGCCACTTAGAACCTCCTCCCTTTCTATGCTAATTTCTTTAATTATATCACAATCCTTCTGCCTGATTTCCATACCCACATCACCCCTCTCACCTGTGAACACCAACACAAAGTGTTCACTTAGAACCCGACCTACATCTTCCGGTTCCACACACAAATTATCACTATGGACTTAATGGGCCCTACTCTTTCCCTAGTTATCCTCTTACTCTTAATGTACTGTAAAATAACTTTGGATTTTCCTTTATTTTACCTGCCAATGTTTTCTCATGCCCCCTTTTTGCTTTCCTAATTTCCTTTATAAGTTCCCCCCTACACACTCTATGCTCCTCTAGGGCTTCCGCTGTTTGAAGCCCTCGGTATCTGCCATAAGTCTCCCCTTTTATCTTTATCCAATCCTGTATATCCCTCGACATCCAGGGTTGCCTGGATTTGTTGGTCCCATCCTTTGACTTTACTGGAATATGATGGCCCTGTACTCTCCCTATTTCCTTCTTGAATAAGTCCCACTGCTCTGACGCAGATTTATCTAAAAGTAGCTGCTCCCTGTCCACTCCGGCCAAATCATATTTAATCTTATTAAAATCGGCCTTTCCCCAATTTAGAGCTCTGATTTCTGACCCATCCTTGCCCTTTTCCATAACAACCTTGAGTCTAACGGAGTTATGATCACTATCTGCAAAATGCTCCCCCACTGATACCTCTACCACTTGCCTGGCTTCATTCCCTAAAATTAAGTCCAGGACCACCCCAAAGGGGATACGACCCCCAGAACTGTTCAAACAATGCATTAAATGCTTGTGCAGTTAAAGAATATCTGTGAGGTCAATTGGAAGGCAGATTCAATGATGGAACTGTCGAATTGTTACTACAAGTAATTAAATAAAGTAGTTAGATAAAGATTTGGTCGGAGTAATGCAAGTCACCTAAAAAGTGCATCAATGGCAGGAGCTTGACAGGACAGTGCCAATAGCTTATGTACCAATTCAATGAATAAAATGTTTACTGGCATTATCATAGCAGGCAAGGTACAAGGAGTCAGCTGCACCTCCTAAGGATACATTATATTCAATTTATATCAGCCTCCTCTCACTGTTTGAAAGTACTTTGCATTTCATTCATGTCCAGAAGATAACACAAAGCCCTTTACACCATCATCTGCAAATGTTCCTTTACTCTCACTAAAAAGTCTCATATGCAATCTTTTTGCTTGCTGCCTGCACCTGTCATCACATGCATTGTGGCTTCATGCTGACAATTCAGTTTTACTGGGCTCTGTGGTAACCAAAGGTAATTTTCATATTTTATAGCCTTTTTAAAGGACATGTCAGCCTGTAACAGCAGAGAGAACTAAAACATATGGTGAACCCCAAAACCTACACCATCTAGCCTCCTATGAGCAGGAAACAGCTGCAGCTTTGTGATGACATTTTGCTTTTCTTCATTCTCATCCAATTATATCCCACATTAATATGTCATGAAACCGAAAAATCAATTTATTTACTAAATGTCACACATTTATTCTACTCCTCAGCAACCCATTCTGTCTTCCTCCTCTTGACAGCTCGGAAGAAAAAGAGGAAGAGGGAGAACCAAGTCTCATTGCATCTTGCCCTGCCAGCAAATCACTGCAAGCACTCTCACTCACTCAATCCATGCCAAGGACCACCCCAGAGATATAAACCTCCTGGGGAATTAGGGACAAGCATGCCAGAATGGAGTGGGAAGAGAACATGTGGAGGAAGGCACTGCTGGACAGAGGGCCAGGAGATCTAGGCCCTCAGCAGAAGATCTGAAGTTCAAAATCTCATGTCTCCTACTTCTTAGAAGAAACTTGTAGGACATCAAATATATATGCTGGCAATGGCGAATGTGTCAAACACTGTATTGTAAATAGCATAATGAATGTGTCACCCTCCAATTGCACGGTTCCCTGTGAGGCAGCTCCAGTGAAGAGCAGACAGTCTACATTTCCTCCATGGATCCCCAGACTATTAATGGAAAGGTCTATGCTGCCAGTTTGGAGAGGCTTTCTCCTGCTGTACTGCAGTCAGGAAATGTTTTTTTTCAATTGAATGATCAGAAAGGCAATTGATCCCCAGGTTACAATTTCATACATCACATTTCATATTTTTTTAGACAATTACTCCAAAAACTTATATTTATATAGGGCCTTTAACATACTACAACATCCCAAGATGCTCTTTAGGCCGGGACTTTCCATGCCTGCTGGTGTCGGGTGTGTTCAGTGACATGAATGGACAATATGGCACAATTGGTTTCACGACGTAAGGAAACCAGTTGGCGATCATCCGCTCAGTCCACTGATGGTGGGCCACATTTCCCGCCATTGGACATCGGGAACCTCATTGTAATGCATCAGCATATCATTATTAGGCCATCCTACCAGAATCATCCCCCACTGCTGGTTCGTCCGCCCACATCGGCAGGAAAACGCACCCATGTGTTTCACAACAGCATGTAACAGGCGTGCACCTGGTGGGTTGCACTTCACTTGGGACTTCAAGGTTTGTTTGCCTACCTTGCTTCAGTTAGCAATCGCAGTCATCAGCGCCAAGCTTCATAGACAGCACCACATCACTTTTAGCGGGGCTCTACCTACCTGATCAACCAAATGTGGGTGGCTTTTCAATGGCTGCAGGACTAGGGCATGCTTGGGGAAGGGGATGAAGCAGCTTCAGGCAAGGGAAGAAGCTACTGGATGAGAGTTGTACTGGGGAAAGGGGGTATCTCAGGGTATGTGTGGGGGCACATGTTGATCTGTGCCAGTGGCCTCAAGATGGTGAAGGTTGAGGAGGCAGTTTCCAGCGGAGATGAGGCCAGATAGACATGTGAGGGTATGTGTGAGAGAATGGGTGGTGATGTCCCTTGAGCTGGGAGTGAGTGAGATGCCAGTGAATGTGTGATGGACTTGGGTGTGTGAGTTTAGAGTGAAGAGATGGTTACCATACCCTGGCTGCACAGAGATAATTCATCCTCTATCTGCATTGGATGGCCAACGTCCTCTGTGCAGCTGATCACCACTGCCATTGCCTACCAAGCCAGAGTGGTAATATTGTTGCCCCTCCTGTGGCCAGAGCAGGGGTAAAGGACATCACAACGGGCCTCCACAGCATCCAAAAGGCACTTGAAGCCTGCTGTCATCTTCCCTTTCGGGGCCATGTCTTCTTTGCACTAGTCCTGGACTGGAAGCACTGAGCGCAGCTATACTTTAAATGTGGTGCCTGACATGATAAAGTGGCAAGGTGATGGCATGACAGGCGAATTGGAGCCCACCTGCCATCAAAACGGTGTGTATCCCAGAAATGCATAATTAATGCAGCAGGTTTGGGATGTTCCGGCATGAAAAGCTGTCACTGTGTCCGGCAGGTAAAGTGTAGATTTTCCCGCCTGCTACGGCACTTCGTGCAAATCTGGGACGATTCCTTCCATAGGAGCATTACAAATCGAAGAATGACACCAAACCACAGAAGGAGATATTGGATCAGATGACCAAAAGCTTAGCCTGAGATAGGTTCTAAGGTGTGTCTTAAAGGAGGAAAGCAAGGTAGAGAGGAGGAGAGGTGTAGGGAGAGGATTCCAAAGCTTGGGGTCCAGAAAACTGAAGGCTTGGAAATCAATGGTGGAATGATTAAAATTGGGGAAGCACCCGAGGCCTGAATTAGATGAGTGCAGTTACCTCAGAGGGCTTTGGGGCTGGAGGAGATAAGGAGGGACAAGGCCATGGAGGGATTTGAAAGCAAGGTTGAGAATTTTAAGAATATGAAGTTGCTTGACTGAGCATAGGGGTGAAGGATGAATGAAACTTTGTGTGAGTTAGGACACAGGCAGCAGAGTTTTGGATGTCCTCAAGTTTACAGAGGGTAAAATGAGGCAGACCAGCCAGGAGTGCACTGAAATAGTCAAGTCTAGTGTGAGAAAGGAGGTTTTTTTTAAAAAAAATACTTTGGGGGAATATTGTTCTGTGAGTTAGGCTTGTGTTTCCGTGTGTGTGTGTGTATGTGTGTGTGTGTGTATGTGTGTAAATGATTTAATTAAGCTGGGGAAGGTTACTAGAAGGCAAGATGTCTGGGGGTTTAAAACATGAAAAGGAAGAGGTGTTAGGTTTGTGCGTTTGTAATAAGATAGGTTAGATCTAACATTTACATTTTTAGATAAGTTGTGAGTTTGAATATCAAAGTGAAGTCAGAGGTGTCAAGAAACATATTTGCATCTTGCAGGAGTTCCATAGTTAAACAGAAGAGTGTATATTACATTTTATTGACCTGAAAGCAGAAGCAAAATAGAAACATGAAAGATTTTTGTTTGGAAGGATTTGAGTTTCAAAGAGATGTGAGAACAATGGAACCTGAGATGAAAGTCGGGAAAAGATATTTTAGAGTTATTGTGAAAAGTTTAAGAGAGTTGTAGCTGTTAGCTGTAGCTCTAGGCTGGGAGGAGATGCAGTTTAAATCAGCCATCCAGTCAAGCCAGAAAAATCTTGGGCTGTAAAAAGCAGTCTTGTTCTGAAGTTTTGGATCTCCACAGCAGAGTGGGAGAGAATTTAAGTGATCATGTGTTATGCCTCTATTAAAGCTACAGCAGTTTGCCTTGGATAATATTACTGAATTTTTATAGTTAAACATCTATAAGGGAGTAAAAACAAAAAACTGCGGATGCTAGAAATCCAAAACAAAAACAGAATTACCTGGAAAAACTCAGCAGGTCTGGCAGCATTGGCGGAGAAGAAAAGAGTTGACGTTTCGAGTCCTCATGACCCTTCGACAGAACTAAGTAGAAAACTTAGTTCTACTTAGTTCTGTCAAAGGGTCATGAGGATGCAAAACGTCAACTCTTTTCTTCTCCGCCGATGCTGCCAGACCTGCTGAGTTTTTCCAGGTAATTCTGTTTTTGTTTTGTGATCTATAAGGGAGTGTTGCCTGGAAGGTGTTTACTTGTGGGTCTGACCAAGTAGAGAGGCTTTTAGGGGAATGTTTAGTAAGACTAATTTTAACTGTGCAACTGTAATCTTGTATGCTTAAGTTTTCTTTTATTCCTGTTAATAAATCTTTAACTTATAATTTTTAAAAACCCAAAAGTGTTACTGGACTTCTTGCTTCTCATTTTCAGAATAAACACAAAAAAGGTATGGCCCATAAGTCAAGTTTCCCTCTGGGATTTGGTTTCTGCAGCAATTAAAATATGTTGTGGTCATAACACTAAAGGTAATAAAAACATAAATGACGGTTTCAGCAGCAAATGAGCTAAGGCAGGGGTGCAGAGGAGATTCACCAGGATGTTGCCTGGGATGAAACATTTAAGTTATGAAGAGAGGTTGGATAGACTTGGGCTGTTTTCGCTGGAGCAGAGAAGACTGAGGGGTGACCTGATCGAGGTGTACAAAATTATGAGGGGCATGGACAGGGTGGATAGGGAGCAGCTGTTCCCCTTAGTTGAAGGGTCAGTCACAAGGGGGCATAAGTTCAAGGTGAGGGGCAGGAGGTTTAGGGAGGATGTGAGGAAAAACGTTTTTACCCAGAGGGTGGTGACGGTCTGGAATGCGCTGCCTGGGAGGGTGGTGGAGGCGGGTTGCCTCACATCCTTTAACAAGTACCTGGATGAGCACTTGGCATGTCATAACATTCAAGGCTATGGGCCAGGTGCTGGTAAATGGGATTAGGTAGGTAGGTCAGGTGTTTCTCACGTGTCAGTGCAGATTCGAGGGGCCGAAGGGCCTCTTCTGCACTGTGATTCTGTGAAGTTGGGCAATGTTACGGAGGTGCAAATAGGCAGGTTTTAGGGATGGTGCAAATATGTGCCTGGAAGTTCATCTCGGAGTCGAAAACAATACCAAGGTTATGAAAAGATTGGTTTAGTCTCAGACAGTTGCCAGGGAAAGAGACGGAGTGAAAAAGCTAGGGAAGGGAGATTGGATTATTAGTCAAGGATTAATATATGCGTTTTAAAAATATATGCGTTCATGGGGTGTGGGCGTTGCTAGCTAGGCCAGCATTTATTGCCCATTCCTAATTGCCTTTGAGAAGTTGGTGGTGAGCTGCCTTCTTGAACCACTGCAGTCCAAGTGGTGAGGTGCACTCACAATGCTCTTATGGAGGGAGTTTCAGGATTTTGACCCAGCGACAGTGAAGGAATGGCAACATAGTTCCAAGTCAGGATGGTATGTGACTTGGAGAGGGACTTGCAGTTGGTGATGTTCCCATGCATCTGCTACCCTTGTCCCTCTATGTGGTAGAGGTCATGGGTTTGGAAGGTGCTAGGGAAGGAGCCTTGGTGAGTTGCTGCAGTGCATCTTGTAGATGGTACACACTGCTGCTGCTGTGCATTGGTGGTGGAGGGATGGAATGTTTAAGGTGGTGGATGGGGTGCCAATCAAGTGGGCTGCTTTGTCCTGGATGGTGTTGGGCTTCTTGAGTGTTGTTGGAGCTGCACTCATCCAGGAGGGCTAACACAGCAAGGGAATACACAATGAATGGTAGGACCCTAGGAGGTACAGAGGATCAGAGGGACCTTGGTGGACATGTTCATAGGTCCCTGATGGCAGCAGCACAGGTAGATAAAGTGGTTAAGAAGGCATACGAGATACTTGCTTTGTTAGCCAAGCCATAGAATATAAGAGCAGGGAGGTTATGTTGGAGCTGTATAAAATGCTAGTTAGGACCCAGCTGGAGTATTGTGTGCAGTTCTGGTCATCACATTATAGGAAGGATGTGATTGCACTGGAGACAATGCAGAGGATATTCATGAGTTTGTTGCCTGGGATGGAGCACTTCAGCTATGAAGAGAGACTGGATAGGCTAGGGTTGTTTTTCTTAGAGCAGATAAGTCTGAAGGGGGACCTGATAGAGGTAAATAGGAAGAAACATTTCCCCTTTGTGGAGGGGGCATAAATTTAAGGTAAGAGGCAGGAGGTTTAGAGATGGTTAGAGGAAAATATTTTTTACCCAGAGGATGGTTGGAATGTGGAACAAACTCCCTGAGTGGGTGGTAGAGGCAGGAATCCTCACAACATTTAAGAAGTATTTAGATGAGCACTTGAAATGCCATAGCGTACAGAGCTATGGGCCAAGTGCTGGAAAATGGAATTAGAATAGATAGGTGCTTGATGGCCAGCGCAGACACGATGGGCTGAAGGGCCTGTTTCTGTGATGTATAACTCTATGACTCTATGATAACCAACTTCCTTTGTGCTTGAGATATTTGAATATTTATTCTTGTAGTAGGAAAGCTATGGAATTGATCAGCTATTTGGGATGGGCTATTAGATTAGCTTTGGGGATCCACTGACTTTAGAGGGGAGTTGTTAGATTTCTATGGAGTTGGGCTTTTCTACTGCAATTGGCTTGAATGGTGGCAACGGTTGGATTACTGTGAACAGCTATGAGTGGTAGAAAAATTATCGCCAGGAATGTTTTCCTCAGTATCTTTTGCTAGGAGACTGTCTTCATTAAAACTTTTTGCTCAAAGTCAAGTACCAATGGGTGGAGTATGTATGGGGCACACAATGCCAACTGGTACTTGTTGCATATTAATATTATGGAGCCCTGATTTGTAAGGGCTAATGAAGGTCCTATCTGTTTCCGGAGGACACCTGGACTGCCTATTTCCAAACCCCAGGCAAATGGGAGAATCCAGACATTGGCAAAAACGGGGGTAAGTGCTTTGCCACCATTTCCATTATGCTACCATTTTGTCCCTGCTTGTGGCAGTAGTGCTCCTGGCAGTAGTGAAAATAAAGATGAGCCTCCATATCTCATTTAACATACTTCAATCTGCTACGAAGCCAGGAATAAATCATGCAAAAGGATTAATACTTTGCCCTCAGCAGCTAAACAGCTGTGACACTGATCATTAGAGAGTTTGATTAATTAAAAATAGCCTTAAGAAAGTAAGGGAATAAGGCAAATCAATGCATTTCAGTGTTGAACTGATGTTATTTGGAACTCAATACTGTGTCCACTCTGCAACTCAGGATTAAATCCCACTAATAAAAACAAAAAACTGCGGATGCTGGAAATCCAGAACAAAAACAGAATTACCTGGAAAAACTCAGCAGGTCTGGCAGCATCGGCGGAGAAAACTGGAGGAACAACACCTTATCTTCCGACTAGGCACTTTACAGCCTTCCGGACTGAATATTGAATTCAACAACTTTAGGTCTTGAATACCCCTCCTCCATCCCCACCCCCTTTCTGTTTCTTCCCCCTTCCTTTTGTTTTTTCCAATAAATTATATAGATTTTTCTTTTCCCAACTATTTCCATTAGTTTTAAATATTTTTAAATCTTTTATGCTCCCCCCACCCCCACTAGAGCTATAACTTGAGTGCCCTACCATCCATTCTTAATTAGCACATTCGTTTAGGTAATATCACCAACTTCAACACCTATGTGTTCTTTTGTTCTGTTGTCTGTGACACCTTTTGATGATCTGCTTCTATCACTGCTTGCTTGTCCCTACAACCACACCACCCCTCTCCACTTCTCTCCCCCCACCCAAACCCCTCCCCCCCACACACACATCTTAAACCAGCTTATATTTCACCCCTTCCTTGGATTCACCTAGTTCTGTTGAAGGGTCATGAGGACTCGAAACGTCAACTCTTTTCTTCTCCGCCGATGCTGCCAGACCTGCTGAGTGTTTCCAGGTAATTCTGTTTTTGTTTTAAATCCCACTAAAGTCAGGAACTGTAATGCTTTAAATTCACAAATAAGCAATTGCTCAGTAGTTGTGATGGTGTGATGCAACTGCACATTCGAGTGCCAATGCCTGCTGCCAAGAACAAGCAGAATGTGATATTCAACATTTAAAATTTTCACCACTGTGCTTGAATCCCTCTATGGCCCCATTCCCCTTTATTTCTGTAACCTTTTCCATCCCTACAACTCTCTGAGAACTCTCCATTCCTCCAACTCTGCCCCCACTTTCTTTGCTCCACCATTGGCAGCCATACATTAAGTCATAAATGCCCTAAACTCTGGATTTCCCACTCTCCGCCTCTCTGTCTGTCTGTTTTTCTCTCTCTCTCTCTCCCCTTTAGGATCCTCCTTCAAACTTATCTCTTTACCCAAATTTGAGGTCAACACTTCTAATATTCATTCTTTGGTTCAGTGCCAGTTTTTGTCTAATTAAGCTCTTGTGATATGTCTTGGGACACTTTGCTATGTCAAAGTCACCATATAAATTCAAATTGTTGTTGATGTTGGTGTCAGCATCAAAAGATCCCAAGTTGCGTGCCATGTAACCAGATACAGAATAAAGCTGCTTCTATTCTGTCAGAGTCCTAAATTCAGAAAAGGAATCATTACTGCAACAGTGTGACATTTTTACCATTTTGCTGATCAATTATCCTGTAGTCCTTTTGAGTGAGACTGCCAATTAGTGCCCAATTAATGACCATTTTATGTTTGAGGCCTATGCTATTGGGAACTGGATTAAGATGTGCAAACTCACTTCACATTGAAACCTTATAGACAGCAGAAAGGAAATTTTAATGCTGTCGGTCTGGGCTGGATTTGAACCAAGATCCTAGAGGCTAAAAACTTTATCCCATGCGCCACCAAATCCCATGGAGTCTTCCTTTAATAAAAGTTCCACCTAGAAAGCAGTTTGGCAAGAAACATAGCGTATGATATTTTAATCAAGAATGTCAAGTCTTCATTAGTTATAATGTGAATAATTGAAAGCCATCTGCTGCTTAACATTTCTGCAACCAAGTTACAGATTATATAATTAGGGTAACAGTACTTCCCACATTTATATAACTTACATCATTATAAGAAGACATTTATGCTTCTACTTTAATGAAGGGTCAATTTTGTAATTTCAAAAGTATCCAGCTGGTGAGCTTGGTGTACTTTAGCTCCTTTATATCCAGCCATCACTAATTACAATATCTTATAATAAAAATTCAAAATCATAGATAAACTCCTAGACAAGTACCAGCATGGCTAGTGATTTACCTACTGAAGATTAAGACCTTGTTGCACACCAATGCAGTCCCCTTTTAATTAATCTTTCTCATTTGTCTTTCTGTATATCCTGCCTAGCCTTACTGGGAGGTTTTCCCCTTTCTAATTTTTTAAAAACAGTATTCTTTCATGTGGGCGTCACTGGCAAGGCCAGCATTGCCTGTCCTGAATTGTCCTTGAATTGAATGGCTTACTAAGCCATTTCAGAGGGTATTTAAGGGTCAACCACATTACTGTGGAACTAGAGTCACATATAGACCATGTTCTGGAGTCGCATGTTGGCAATTTATTCTACAGCTATAGAGCTCAGATCTGTGCTTCCATACAGTGTGATGCATGACCAGCAGGCCTAGATTAAGCTGCTGTTTTCACATAGCACTCCTCTTAGTGCACGAATGCAGACATGTTTGCTGGCATGATATTATTTGTCCCAGAATCCATCCTTCTGAAGTATACTACCCAACTATTTGGGTTTATGATCTATTTGTTTGCCATTCAAAATGGTATGTAAGCATTTTCTTTATTCCATTATTCAGGGAATGAAAATCCACTGTGCTGCACCCGGGGATATAATTGAACGGCTCCATCAATTACTCCAACAACATTGCTGGAAACTAGGGAGAGGGATTCCATATGAATGGCAGATGTTCACATTCCTATGGTTGCATCACGGGCACTAACCTTTCCTCAGAAATTACATCCTGCATCATGAGTTACAGGATCCAAAGGTTAGCATTGGATTTCTACCCACCCCAGAAAGGAGAGACAAAAAGCCCTCTTAATGAGGGTTGCTCTCTTTAAAAAAAAATTAGTCTTCAACCTCCTGAGTCGATGATCCCCACAGCTGCCAATCAAATGTCAAATATGCCTGGTTGTACTCAATAACCGTTATCTACAACCTACCAAGCATTTCAGAGCCGGAGGATACAGGAACTAACTGGGGATTGGGGATACTCCTGCTTTCTGCTACACAATTGATTTTGCTTGGTTGGTGGAGACCCTGCAGAGTTACAGATTTTCAGTCCACTTGGTTGCAGTATCTGGTATATTTTCATTCAGTACAATAACAGGGGGCATATATTTAAGGTAAGGGGCAGGAGGTTTAGAAGGGGTTTGAGGAAGAATTTTTTCACCCAGAGGGTGGTGGGAATCTGGAACTCACTGCCTGAAAGGGTGGTAGAGGCAGAAACCCTCATAACATTGAAGAAGTATTGGATGTGCACTTGCAGTGCCATGGCATACAAAGCTATAGGCCTAGTGCTGGAAAATAGGATTAGAAAAGTTAGGTACTTATTTGACTGGCGCAGATTCGATGGGCCAAAGGACTTTTTCTGTGCTGTAGACCTTTATAACTATGACTCTATAACTTGTACTTATATGCTGTCAATAAAGCAAAAGATCCGAACAATGAAGTAAGGAAAGTGGATGCCAAGCTACAAGGGAGAAATTAGGAGGAAGGATTGATATCTTCAGGAGGCTTTGAAAAGTGGTCAAATGCAAGTCGAGTCCCCCAATCAAGCACTGAGTGCCTTTGAACAAGGGAACCCCCCCATCACCCCGGAAGTCTGCAATCAACCCCACATGGGTTTGCTCGTCGCGCTTCCCACGTGGTGAGCGCCCCACTCGTTCTTGGTTAATACCAACAGCATTGGAATGAGGCCCTTAGGCGTGTATTAATTGCCAATTCAAGGGTCCCACTTGGCAGCTGGGTGTAAAAGGTATCCAGGGGCCTTCCTGCCATGGGCTTAATTGTGGTGGATGTGGGAAAGTGGTGGGGTCCTTACCCAGCACTGTTCTGACTGATTAAATGCTCCCCCACCACCAACTCACCATGGGGGGAGGGCACAAAATTCTGCCCATAATCTTGGTTGTGGACATGGAGAGATTTCTGCTGTATTGAAGATGCTGTCTTTCAGGTAAGACGTTAGACAAAAGCCCCTCTTCTCAAACGCATGTAAGAGATCAAAAGCGTGCTTTTCAAGAAAAGTGTGGTGTTCTCTCAATGTCCTTGCCAACATTTATCCTTCAATTCTAGCAGATTATCTGGTCTTTATCACAATGCTGTTTACAATGTTTTGGAACGGTGATTACACTTCAAAAGTACCTTAGTATATATAGCATTTTCGAAGATCCTGCATTGTGCCATATAATGCTTTATTTCCTTCTTTTTAATCCTGCAAAAACTGATTTACCTTTGGAAACTTCTAGAAACAATAATTCGGGATAAAATCATTAGTCACATGGACAAACGCAGGTTAATTAAAGAAAACCAGCATGGATTTCTTAAGAAAAATCACGTTTAACTAATTTGCTGGCATTTTTTGAAGTGAGGGTAATGCAGCTAATGTGGTCTATATGGACTTCCAAAAGGTGTTCGATAAGTGCCAGACTTGTGATCAAAGTTAAAACTCATGGAATGAAGGGGACATAGCAACATGGATATGGAATTGGCTGACTGGCAGGAAACAGACGGTCGTGGTTAATGGATTTTTTTGGGCTGAAGGAAGGTTTGTGGTGGAGTTCCCCAAGAGTCAGTATTCGGACCCTTGCTTTTCCTGATACATATTAATGAACATACCGTGTTGTATAGGGCACAGTTTCAAAATTTGTGGATGATACAAAGCTTGGAAGCACTGTGAACTGTGAGGATAACAGTGTAGAACTTCAAAGGCTCATAGAAAAGTTGGTGGAATGGGTGGACAGGTGGCAGATGAAATTTAACGTGGAGAAGTGTGAAGTGATTCACTTTGGTAGGAAGAACATAGAGAAATAATTTAAAATAAAGGACGCAGTTATAAATGGGGTGCAGGAGCAGAGGTCCCCAGCATCACAGATGCCAGTCTTCAGCCAGTTCGATTCACTCCATGTGATATCAAGAAACGGCTGAAGGGACTGGATAATGCAAAGGCTATGGGCCCTGATAATATTCCAGCAATAGTACTGAAGACTTGTGCTCCAGAACCTGCCGCGCCTCTAGCCAAGCTGTTCCAGTACAGCTGCAACACTGACATCTACCCAGCTATGTAGGAAATTGCCCATGTATGACCTGTACACAAAAAGCAGGACAAATCCAATCTGGCCAATTACCGCTCCATTAGTCTACCCTCAATCATCAGTAAAGTGATCGAAGGGATCAAAAACAGTGCTATCAAGTGGCACTTGCTTGGCAATAACCCGCTCACTGATGCCCAGTTTAGGTTCCGCCAGGGGCACTCAACTCCTGACCGCATTACATGGGCAAAAGAGCCGAACTCCTGAGGTGAGGTGAGATTGACTGCCCTTGACATCAAGGCCGCATTTGCCTGAGTGTGACATCAAGGAGCTCTAGCAAAACTGGAGTCAATGGGAATCAGGGGGAAACTTTCCACTGGTTGGAGTCATACCTAGCACAAAGGAAGATGGTTGTGATTGTTGGATGTCAGTCATCTCAGCTCCAGGATATCACTGCAGGAGTTCCTCAGGGTAGTGTTCTTCGTCCAACCATCTTCAGCTGCTTCATCAATAACCTTCCTTCATCAGAAGGTCAGAAGTGGGGATGTTCGCTGATGATTGGCCAATGTTCAGCACCATTCGCAACTCCTCAGATACTGAAGCAGTCCATGTCCAAATGCAGCACGACCTGGACAATATTCAGGCTTGGGGTGAGAAGTGGCAAGTAACATTCGCGACACACAAGTGCCAAGCAATGGTCATCTCCAACATGAGAGAATCTAATCATCGCCTCTTGATGTTCAATGGCATTATCATCACTGAATCCCCCACTATCAACATCCTGGGGGTTACCATTGATCAAAAACTGAACTGGACTAGCCAGATAAATATTGTGACTACAAGAGCAGGTCAGAGGCTAGGAATCATATGACGAATAACTTACCACCTGACTCCCCAAAACCTGTCCACCATTTACAAAGCACAAGTCAGGAGTGTGATGGAATATACTCCTCACTTGCCGGGATGAGTAAAGCTCCCACAACACTCAAGAAGCTTGACACTGTCCAGGACAAAGCAGCCCACTTGATTGACACCACATCCACAAGCATTCACTACCTCCACCACCAATGCACAGTAACACCATCTACAAGATGTACTGCAGGAACTCACCAAAGCTCTTTGGACAGCATCTTCCAAACCCATGACCACTACCATCTAGAATGGCAAGGGCAGCAGATAGATAGGACCACCTGGAAGTTCCCTCCAAGTCATTCGCCATCCTGACTTGGAAATATATCACCATTCCTTCACTGTCGCTGGGTCAAAATCCTGGAACTCTCTTCCTAACAGTACTGTGGGTGTACCTACACCACATAGACTGCAGTGATTCAAGAAGGAAGCTCATCACCACCTTCTCAAAGGCAATTAGAAATGGGTAATAAATGTTGGCCCAGCCAGCGAAGCCCACATCCCGTGAATGAATTTAAAAAAATGTATCCATATGTGATTGAAGGTGGCAGAACAGGTTGAGAGAGCATACAGTATCCTGGGCTTTATTAATAGGGGCATAGAGCACAAAATCAAGGAGGTTATGTTGAATTTGTATGGGACACTCCTTTGGCCTCAGCTGGAGCATTGCATGCACAATTTAGGAAGGATGTGAAGGCATTGGAGAGAGTGCAGAAAAGATTCATGAGAATGGTTCCAGGGATAAAGGAGTTGGGTTATGGAGATGGATTGGAGAAGTTAGGACTGCTTCCTTGGAAAGCAGAAGGTTGAGAGGAGATTTGATAGAGGTTATCCAAAATCATGAGGGATCTTGACAGAGAAGATAGGAAGAAACTGTTCCCACTCATGAAAGGATTGAGAACAAGTAGTACAGATTTAAAGTAATTGGCAAATGAAGTGAAAGCGACACGAGGAGAAACTTTTCATGCAGCAAGTGGTTAAGGTCTGAAATGAACTGCCTGAGTGTGGTGGAGCATTGAAACAGGAATTAGACTGTTATCTGAAAAGGCAGAATGTGCATGGTTACAGGGAGAAGCCGGGAGAATGGTGTGAAATGCTCTTTTGGAGAGCTGGTGCAGACATGATGGGATGAATGGCCTTCTTCTGTGCAGTAACAATTCTGTGATTCCTTGAAGTGACATGACTCAACTATTGCTGTAAACATGCCAACTGATTATATAATAGAAAATCACAGTATGAAAACTTCAATTATTTTGTCATTTCTCACTTTAAAAAGCAGGCTGTCATGCTCAAACCTTGATTCCTTCAACAAGAACTTCTGACAACTTTAGGGCTTCAGTTTCCTGACATTAATGAACAGATGGGCAAGGTAACAGTTTAACAGGCAGCCCTTTAAACAATGCCATGCACTCCCAGTGTGTGCAGGAAAATCAGCCTGGATTTGGAGCCTAAGCATCTAAAATGAGGCTTGAATCCATGACCTCTTTATTGAAAGATAAGAGTATTACCATCCAGCCAAGCTGTTACTTAAGTCACGCTGCACAATTTACACTAGGCCTGAACCTCCATGGAGTAGCAAGGTAGGATTGCCACTCTGCTCCAATTTTTTTTTTACCTTGAAGTCCTTTTGATCGTTTCTCAGCTGACTTTCTGACTCAGGCTGGGCGAAAACTGTGCAGGGCAGCTCGTTCCCGGAGCTTTTTGTTGAGGGTTGCAGAGTTGGATGCATGGAGGCTTTGCTTCCTTTTTAGCGCATCAGCTGTCATAAATCAGTTATGATTAAAGGTACATCCACTTTCAATCCTGGGAGAAGGTGGATTTGTCAGGTAAGTGGTTAGAAATTGGGTGGGGGATGGGTTGTGCACTTGGTTGGGGGAGGGGTTCAGGCATTTGGGTGGGACGTTGACTGGTTAGGGTGAGGAGGGGTGTTGGGCAGGACAGTCAGGGGAGGGGGTCGGCCAATTGGTGGGGGCTGGTGAGCAGTCGGGGGATGGGCAGTGTCCCCTGGGGATTCACAGGACAGTGGGGGGGTGTGGTGGGGGGAGTCCCATGGACAGTCGGTGTGGGTCTGTACAATAGTTACCCAGAAGCTAGAAGTGGTTTTTATTCTTTCTCTGAATACCTATTGGCAGTTGGAACCATCCAATCTTTGCGATTTAAATCACATTTTTGGATGGTTCCCAGTGCAGGGCAATTCCCACGGGAAGTTTGTACTTCCTGGGCAATTGTCCTGCAATCCTTACCTGGAACTTCCGGGTGGGGGTTTCCCCGCACATCTTTGGGGCACCCCCTAGTTACAATGCCCTGGAGCTCGGAAGTTATGGCCCCATAACTTCTAGCTTTTGTTTATTTGTCCACAAAAAAAGCAAAAGACAGCTAAATGTTTGAGTGCCTGTGTAGGTCATGATGGAATCATATGGCATTTGGTGACATTTGCATGCATGACAGATAAAACAATGACTGAATCGTAAAGTAATCTGCAGTGGCCAGCACTACAGATAGATTCTGCTATGTAAAAAGTAGAAGCGCAATTGTCACTGTTTGTATCTTGCTCTTTGTGTACAGTATTTGGTTATCTAATTTTGGCAAATTTGCCAGTGAATAAATTTAGCCGATAATAGGCAAAGTAGCTCTTGAAGACCCCCTGGGCATGTATATAGCTACTTATTTATGGGATGTGGGAATTGCTTTCATTGCCCAATCGTAATTGCACTTGAGAAAGTGGTGGAGATCCATCTCATTGATCTTCTGCAGTCTGCGTGGTGAGGGTAATCCTAGAATACTGCTAAGCAGAGAGTTGCAGGACTTTTGACCCAGTGGCAATGAAAGAACAGTGCTAGATGTCCATAGAGCGAAGCCAATTGATGGGAGATTTGATAGCGATGTACTAGATAATGACAGGCTTAGATCAGGTGGACAAGGGAAAATACTTCCCCTTAGCTAATGATACAAGGATGAGGCGGTACAGATTTAAGATTTTGGGCAAGAGAAGCAGGGGGAAGTGAAGATTTTTTTTTTTACACAGCAAATGGTAATGATCTGGAGTTTGCTGCTCACAAGGGTTCATGAGGACAGTGGAAGTGGAAATAATCAATAATTTCAAAAGGAAATTGGATGAGCACTTGAAAGAAATGAACTTTCGGGGCTACGGGGAGCCAAGCAGAGTTGTGACTTACTAGATTTCTCTGCAGGGCGTTGTCGTGGACATGATGGGGCATGTCCTTCTGTGCCACAAATGACTAGGTCTGGGTTGGCATAAGTTAGGAGGGGAATCTAGAAATGGTGCCTTATGTGCCTGTTGCCCCATCCTTTCAGGTGGTAGAATGCAGATTTGGGAAGTGCTATTGAAGGAGCCTTGGCAAATTGCTGCAGTGCATCTTGGTGATGTTACACACTGCTGCCACTGTATACTGGTGGCAGTGGGAGTGAATGCTTAAGATGGTGGATGCAGTAACGACCAAGCATACTGCATTGTCTTGGATTGCAGTGAGTTCCTTCAGCGTTGTTGGAGCTGCACTCATCCAGGCAAGTGGACGCTATTCCATCATACTCCTTATGTCTTGTAGATGGTGAAAAGGTTTTGGAGGAAATCAAGGAGTTAATTGCTACAGAATACACAGCCTCTGACTTATTCTTACAGCAAAAGTATTTATGTGGCTGATCTAGATAAGTTTCTGGACAATCCCCAGGATGTCGATGGTGGGAGGGTTAGATGATGAATGTCAAAGGCAGGTGATTAGAATCTCTGTTGATGGAGATGGTTGTCTGGCACATATGTGGGATGAATGATATTTGTCACTTACTTGCCCAAGCCTGGCTACAGCACAGAAAAAAGCCATTTGGCCTGTCCATGTTGGCTCTGTAAGATTATCTCAATGAGTCCTGCTCTCCCACCCTTCCCAATAGCCCCGCAATTATTCATATAATTATCAAATTCTCTTTTGAAAACCACAATTGTTTCTGCCTTCACCACACTTTCAAGGCAGTGCATTTCAGATCCTAACCGCTCACTGCATATAGGTTTTTTTATGGTATAATTGATTTTTTTTGTCAGTCATCTTAAATCTGGCTACCAATCCTTCTGACAATAGAAAATTTACATTTACTTTGCTCAGAGTACACTATCCAATCTCTTCTCAACCTTCTTTCTTCTAAGAAGTTTCAGCTTTTCCACTCTATCCATATTACTCAAGTCCTTTATCCCAGGAACCATTCTTGTTGCAAATGTTTTCCAAATTTTGCTTTATATGGACACAAGCTGCTTTATTACCTGAACACTTGTGAAAGGAACTGAAAAACTTTGTAATTATCAGCAAACATCCTCACTTCTGATCTTCTATTAGTTGGAAGATCATTGATGAAGCAGTTGAAGACATTTGGACCTTGGACACTACTGCTGCAGTGACTGTCCCAGGGCTGAGATGATTGGCTTCCATCAACTACGATTTTCCTTTGTGCTAGGCATAACTCCAGCCAGTGGAGAGGTTTGCCCACATTTTCAACTGTTTTATAGTCTCCCAAGGAACAGTTATCTTAACTTGCATAGGTGATTCTTGTAAATTGTTTGCAACTTGTATTCGGAAAATAACTTGAAAGTTTGCAAAGGGCTGGCAGAAACCCTGCATGTTCCAACAGGCTCTGATGCCAGCAACAGCAGTCACTTATCTCTAAATAATCCTCCTGTTGATTACACAGGAAGCTATAGGGGGAAAAGTAGTTAAGCAAACAGGTTTATTGGAGCCATATTACTGTCTTCCTCCGTTCCACCCCATCAAAGAGGTAGAAAGAGAGGAGGAGATATGCGCAGAGGGAGATAGAGACACGTATTCTGTCTATGCAGTTCCTGAGCTGGGTTGCTTGAAGGACCTTAATAAAAACTCAAATGTCGAAGTTCAATGACGCTGATGCAATTCAGTTCCCTTACTTTATCACGCTTCAATAATTTTCCTTATTCAATTTCCCCTGAAGAATTTTTAACAATATGTACTTCTATTTTAATAGAGGTGAAACAAATAATTTATCATCCTAACGATGACTTCCTTTAAAAATCTCTAACCATTAAACAATATTAAGCCCAGCAGGGTCTGAGGGATCAGTTAGGAAGAAATGTGGTGTGAGGGATATTATGCAAAGATTGATTAAGACACTAAGGCAGGCAATTGTACCAATTTAGCAAGGATATAGCAGGGACAATCCAATCCCCGCTGCCAACCTAGAAAAATGTTCTTGGCAAAACTAAGTGTTAGTCAAATTTAAGCAATAAAATCTGGTAAATGTTTGGCTAGTATCCAGTTCTGGCTGAGTCTTAACTTCCTCCAGTTCAATATTGGAAAAACCAAATCCATTAGTCCCTGCTCTAAGCACCATTCCACTACCACACTCTCAGGCTAAACCAGACTGCAGTTTGAAAGTACATCAAGAAAATTATTTCACTGATTCAAATGTTTGGATTTAGTTAGGATCTAGATTCCAAAGACGGTATAGCAACTTCTCTCATTACAGTACAATTCCTTATTTCCATGTCTCCTATGTTAACCCTTGAGATTAATTTTAGTGGCTTCCATCCATACCTTGACAGAAAAAATGGTGGCCATGAAAGATGAATTACTTGCTGCTGCAGTATTTGAGCTAGAGTACAAGGACTCAAAACAGGCAAAAATCAACAAATAACCAGGCAATGTGGAATAGCTGCTAAGATTGGGTCTTTATATGCCCGAGAGACAAAAATGGTCCATGAAAGCCTCCGACTGAACTGACCCACTCTAAGGCAAATAAAACTGGAACAGGTGCAGCCTCCCAAGCCTGGAGTGTCCTTGTTTCTGGTCTGAAAGTATTCATGGGTCTGCTGAATGGCAGAAACTGGGCCCAAGTGAGGGCCCAGACCTGGATTGTTGCAATTTTTATAACTTTATTGGCTCCTTACAAAGAGCGCCAAGGCACACTCTGACATTCTTCTGAAGGAGGAGCTTCAACCCATCCTGCCACATTTTTCAGTTTCCTGGGGTAGGCTGATTTTTCACAGGCTATATACATTGGATGACCTCCCATAACACTCTCAAATACCAGAGGTCACAGATAGGTGCATCCAGGCACTTATGCTGAGTCAAGATTTTTTTCTCCCCACTGTATGCGCATTAAAATGTGGATCCCTGGCCAAAGCTAGAGCTCTGAGCTCTAAATTCTATGTTCGTAAGATGGGATCTCAAAAGCCAAGCCATGATATTCAGCTCTCTTTCCAGGAAATGGGTAATACGGGATCTGCAGAAACTGAAAGCACCCATCCAAGGACCCCAGTTTAATTGCATCACACCACACCCTTTATGTTAGAGTCAGGGGTTCTGTGGGGAGTGGTGTGAGGCAGAGTGAGTGCTGGGAGTATCAGAAAAAAGGCAGGGAACCTCTGTTTTGCGGTTGGAAAATAAACAAGAGAATAAAACTATTTTCAGGGAGATGGGTATGGATTGGAAAAGAGAACAAGATATCTGTTGAAGGTGTTCAGTTCAAGGGTGAGTGTAGACAGTTGTTTTGATAAGGGAAGAGAGGAACATTTTATTGAGAGGTTGTATGGCAAGGAGGGGGGGTGGGGGGGTGGGGGAGGAGGCGGTGGTGGGTAGCGGGGTGTGGTGATGGCAGGGCCTTGGGGGAGAAGAAAATTATTCATCTCTGCCCACTCTGGGAGGAGGAAGTCTTAGCGGGCCCATGTCCCATGTTGTAAAGCTACAGATCCTGATTCGCCATGATAACATATATACATATATATATATATATATTCTGAAACAAAAACTCAGCAGGTCTGGCAGCATCGGCGGAGAAGAAAAGAGTTGACGTTTCGAGTCCTCATGACCCTTCAACAGAACTTAGTGAATATTAGGAGAGGGGTGAAATTTAAGCTGGTTTAAGGTGGGGGGGCAGGGTGTGGTTGTAGGGACAAGCAAGCAGTGATAGGAGCAGATAATCAAAAGATGTCACAGACAGAAGAACAAAGAGGTGTTGAAGGTGGTGATATTATCTAAACGAATGTGCTAATTAAGAATGGATGGCAAGACACTCAAGGTACAGCTCTAGTGGGGGTGGGGTGGAAAGGCTAACAGGGCATAAAATATATAGATTTAAAAATGATGGAAATAGGTGGGAAAAGAAAAATCTATATAAATTATTGGAAAAAACAAAAGGGGGAAGAAACATAAAGAGGGTGGGGATGGAGTTCAAGATCTAAAGTTGCTGAATTCAATATTCAGTCCGGAAGGCTGTAAAATGCCTTGTTGGAAGATGAGGTGCTGTTCCTCCAGTTTTTTCCCATAGCTTCCAACCTGATAGTTGCCCAACCTCGGACAGCCCGCTTCTACCTCCTACCCAAAATCCACAAACAGAACTGTCCCGGCAGACCGATCGTTTCAGCCTGTTCCGGCCCCACGGAACTCACTTCTCATTATCTTGACTCCCTTCTCTCTCCCCTTGTCCAGTCCCTTCCCACCTACATCCGTGATTCCTCTGACACCTTACATCACATCAACAATTTCCAGTTCCCTGGTCCCAGCCACTTCCTCTTCACCATGGACGTCCAATCCCTCTACACCTCCATCCCCCACCAGGATGGTCTGAGGGTCCTTAGCTTCTTCCTCGAACAGAGGCCAGAACAATCCCCATCCGCCACTACTCTCCTCTGTCTGGCTGAACTTGTTCTCACACTGAACAATTTCTCCTTTAACTCCTCTCACTTCTTCCAAATAAAAGGTGTGGCTATGGGTACCCGCATGGGCCCCAGCTATGCCTGTCTCTTTATGGGGTATGTGGAAAATTCCTTGTTCCAGTCCTACTCTGGCCCCCTCCCACAACTCTTTCTCCGGTATATCAATGATTACCACGGTGCTGCTTCATGTTCTCGTCGGGACCTGGAAAGATTAATTAATTTTGCTTCCAATCTCCACCCCCCCATCATTTTCACGTGGTCCATCTCTGACACTTCCCTTCCCTTCCTTGACCTCTCTGTCTCAATCTCTGGTGATAGACTGTCCACCGATATCCATTTCAAGCCTACCGACTCCCACAGCTACCTCGACTACAGCTCCTCACACCCCGCTTCCTGTAAGGACTCCATCCCATTCTCTCAGTTCCTTCGCCTCCGTCGCACCTGTTCCGATGATGCTACCTTCAAAAACAGTTCCTCTGACATGTCCTCCTTCTTCCTTAACCGAGGTTTTCCACCCACGGTCATTGACAGGGCCCTCAACCGTATCCGGCGCATCAGCCCTCACGCCTTCTCCTCCCTCTCAGAAATATGATAGGGTCCCCCTTGTCCTAACTTATCACCCCACCAGCCTCCGCATTCAAAGGATCATCCTTCACCATTTCCGCCAACTCCAGCATGATGCCACCACCAAACACATCTTCCCTCACCTCCCCTGGCGGCATTCCGTAGGGATCGTCCCCTCTGGGACACCCTGGTCCACTCCTCCATCACCCCCTACTTCTCAACCCCCACCTATGGCACCTCCCAATGCCCACGTAAAAGATGCAACACCTGCCCCTTCACTTCCTCTCTCCTCACCGTCCAAGGGCCCAAACAATCCTTTCAAGTGAAGCAGGATTTCACTTGCATTTCCCCTTAGTCTTCTGCATTCGTTGCTCCCAATGCGGTCTCCTCTACATTGGAGACCAAACGTAAACTGGGTGACTGCTTTGCAGAACACCTGCGGTCTGTCTGCAAGAATGACTCAAACCTCCCTGTCGCTTGCCATTTTAACACTCCACCCTGCTCTCTTGCCCACATGTCTGTCCTTGGCTTGCTGCATTGTTCCAGTGAAGCCCATCGCAAACTGGAGGAACAGCACCTCATCTTCCGACTAGGCACTTTACAGCCCTCTGGACTGAATACTGAATTCAATAACTTTAGATCTTGAACTTCCTCCTCCATCCCCACCCTCTTTCCGTTTCTTCCCCCCTCCTTTTGTTTTTTTCCAATAATTTATATAGATTTTTCTTTTCCCACCTATTTCCATCATTTTTAAATCTGTATCTTTTATGCCCTATTAGCCTTTCCACCCCACCCCCACTAGAGCTGTACCTTGAGTGTCCTGACATCCATTCTTAATTAGCACATTCGTTTAGATAATATCACCACCTTCAACATCTTTGTTCTTCTGTCTGTGACATCTTTTGATTATCTGCTCCTATCACTGCTTGCTTGTCCCTACAACCACACCCTCCCCCCCACTTCTCTCCCCCCACCCCCCCCCCCCCACCTTAAACCAGCTTATATTTCACCCCTCTCCTAATATTTACTCAGTTCTGCTGAAGGGTCATGAGGACTCGAAACGTCAACTCTTTTCTTCTCCGCCGATGCTGCCAGACCTGCTGAGTTTTTCCAGGTAATTCTGTTTTTGTTTTGGATTTACAGCATCCGCAGTTTTTTTGTTTTTATATTCCTACTTCTTTAGGTCTGCATGGTTGTGAAAACACACTAAGCAGGGTAAAGATATATTTTGCATAATGAGTCAAAACTCGCCATAGGAATAATTAGATAAACAATATACCAGGTTTCACGTACACTTTTATTGATGTGTTACACTACAATGACAATGATCAATGTCAAATACTGCATTGTAAATGTTAAAAAAAAGTCTATACACATTCCTATTTTCAAAAAAGTCAGAAATAAATTATTTTAGAACACTTGATAATAAATAAAAATTATATTGAACTAAACATTTAAGGCATTATCTACTTGCAAAACAAGTCAATGCAGAAGATTGATGAGTTTCAAAAATACTTGGGAAACAGAAGCTAAATATTCTCCCTTCCAAACAGGGTTTTTTGAAGCAAATGTAAACAGACAATGGCCACCATATGTGGGATTCATAGCTTCCATTTGTGATGCTTCCAATATTGACCACAAAACATCCTTAAAGAATGTATACTGCAGGGGTTGCTCAATGTCGTAAAAACATTTAAAATAAAATATTTAATGTAACAATCGCCAATAGACTTTCAAATTTAAGTACTCCCCTTTTTATAAACTAAAATTGTGTTTTTAAATCTTGGCTTTCGGTATGGTTTTGCTTAATAAGTGACTAAATTAACTGGTTAACCATCTTTAAATGAATTGATAATTCAGAATCAGTTGATCATACAATGAAGCCCCAACTCTTAGTTAACACAAATTGCAATAATCTGTCACAAACTTACAGTTCACTCACTAAATAGTTATAATAAACAGACTATTTTGTATGTTACAAGAGTACAGGTTAGACAAATGTTGAACTAAAATCTCAGGCTAATTTGCATATATGACTGCAGCCCAAGTTTCTAAGCACTAAATTGCTGAAGCACATTATGTAAAACACTGTTTAGCCTTTCAAATCAGGGCTTCATTTTTGTCTTGTTTAAATTTAATTACCTTACACATTTTTAGTTTCATGAAACAGTTAAAACATTCTATACAGACAAATTTCACTGCTCGGTGCAAAATTGTTCTTATTAATGCAGAATTAACTGAAAAGCTAATTTTATTTTATATATACTGGGCACTTTAAATGCTTATGCTCAACATGATATTGATTGTATATACCTTATCCACTATTCAAAAGATAACCAAACGAAAACTACAAATGTTGAAAAATGAAATGAAAACAGAACACCCTGCCAATACACAAAACATCCATCAATTCCTGAAGGGAAAAAGACAGGTTAATGTTTTGGATTGTAGCCCATTGACTGATAAAGGGTCTTCACCTGAAACAGTAACCTTTTTCTCTTTCAGATATCGGTGCATTGTTGTGCATCTGCTATTACAAAACAAAGTCTGTTTTGGAAGTCACCCTAAATTTGACATTACTTCATCTTGTATAGTAAACTTAAGTTTTGGCACAATAATTTAAATATGCTGACACCAAATTGTCAACTAACACCTGTATAACAGAGTCACAAATTAAAACATTAAAAAGTACAGTAATGTGCCAGTTTCATTGTGGTATACTTTTGTAGACATTTTTGTTTTGAAATGGATGTTGCTTTGTAAAAGGATCACATGCATTATACTTTAAGACAGCAAATAATCTCTCACATACATTAAAATCTATGACAAATATAGATCTCCCTTCTCAGTACTCCTAAAATGTTTTGCTTTTATTCCAACACATGATGCCATCTTTGTCACAAAGAAATCATGTAAATAATGTGTCCAGAAATCCAGGCACAAAGTTTGAGTGTACTCACTTACACATTTTTTCAAAATTGTAAATTTCAATTGAACATTTTAGATTTTTAGACTTGAATGTTGCAATGTTGATAATATATTTACTTAAAAAAGTAGCCAATAACGGGATTGGTTTATTTTAACTTTCTTTTGTCTAATGCCAATTTCAAGGGCCCATATATCCCATTCCTGTAATGTGCAATTTACTCGCCTTCAACAAAGCACACAGCAAGTGGTGAGTGGCAGATATGGCTCAATGCTGAATAATGTTAAGCGGTACATTTTTGGAAAACAGAAAAGCTATTAATAGAATAGTGGATGAGCAAGATCCAGGGTACAAATACAACGTTCTTTAAATGTGGAAATGCAGAAAACATTATTAACAGCACAAATAGGATTTTGGGTTTTATACATTGAGGAACTGAATATAAAAGCAAGGAACCAATGATAAGTTTGACCAAAACAATTACAACTTGCATTTATATAATGCCTTAAAATGTAATAAAAATGTTCCAAGGTGCTCCAGAGAAGTATAACAAAGATACCAAGTCACAGGAGATATCAAAAGGGGTGACCAAAAGCTTGGTCAAACAGGTGGATTTTATGGAAGATCTTAAAGAATGAGATGAAGGTGGTGAGGCGGATGGGGTTGAGGATAGAATTCCATGGGGGCTAGGCAGCTGGAGCTCATGTCATCAATGGTGGGGTGAAGAAAGGAAGTGGGCAGGGGGAGGAAATACACAAGGCACAAATCGGAGCAACGTAGAGTTTGGGTTTGTAAGTGGTTACAGAGAAAATAGAGGCTAGGGCATGATGGGACTAAAACACAAGGATGAGAATTTAAAATTGGACACACAATGGGGGACCAATATAGGTCAACACGCACAAGGGAGACGGGAAAGACTGATGATAAGATATGGCAGGTGGGTTTTGAGCGAGTTGAAATTTATGCAAAGTGAAAAACATTGAAATTAAGGTTGGACGGAATAAAGGCACTGATGAGAGTTTCACTGGCAGATGGATTCAGGTGACCTGATGTGTGGTTTGGTGGGATGTGATGTTATGAAGATGAAAGTCTTTGTGATGGATAAGTATATGGGGTTAGAAGTTCAGCTTGAGATTTAATAGGATACAGAGGCACTGATTTTCATAGAGTCATGGACACTTCATGGACCTTTAAAAATGGTGGGCAGGAGCCAGATGTGGAAGTCCTGCTCCATTTCCGACCAATCCCAATTTTGCTGGTAGGGGAAAGTGGGTGGGGCATGACTCTCACAAGCGAAACCGGAACTCAGCTGAGCCATTTGAACACAATGCTGAGTTCAAACAGACCTCACTTTCCCTGTAGAAGGGGCCTTCACCCACAGTGTGAGAGTTATGAGTTTTTAAAGAGTAGATGTAAATCCTCTTGAAGGGCGGATAATGTTTGTAGAACTATCAAACTGCGAAGTTATTTAAAGCCCCAACAGTTAGTTTTTTAAAAAAAATACAGATTGTTAGTGCAAGGTAAAACAAAACTCTGTTCTAGCAATTATGGTAGTTTTCTTGTTCACATTACCCTAAAGGGTATTTATGAATGCTTGACTGCTTTCCACAACTTAACATTATCTCAGCAGGAGGCTCTAAGCTCCAAACAATTATTAAAAGATTAGCTGCCTTTCATGTGGGGTCATGGATAGTGTTTTCTTCTATATAAAGGATTAAGCACTTGAAGAGATGTAGAAGTTTTGAATGGGCTTTAATGAATTGGAGTGTATTTTTATTATAGGAAAGGCTGTAATAGATATTTAGACCTTTATTTCTCAGCATGCCTCGAGGTCTGCTCATAGTGTATACCGGGTGAGTTGGTATAGAGGGTGTAAGGGCCAAGGGTGGTGGGTGGGTTAGCATGAGTTAGCATGGAAAGAATAAGGGGCCATTGGGATGGCTGCAGACAATGAGCTGGCATGAATTCAGCATGTGCAGTGTGTGAGGGGATGGTTACAGAGCCTAAAACCTAAGTAATGAGACATAAGCTCCAGACAACTGAGGTGGGCCTTTTAAACAGCCTGCCTTTGCACTCGACAGCCTGTGGCAACCTGTGATCTGCGTCGGGGACTGTGGGCCTGACTCCATCCTGCACCCGCCTCCCCATACCCCACAGGACCAAAGATCCCATCATTTGGGGAAGTTTCTCCTGAGAAGATGTGGCGTGCCTGGAAATTTCCCAACTCATGCTACCTGCCTCGGAAGCGAAAATCTGGACTAGAGATTGTAAAACATCTTGTTCAGCCTGAAACATTAGGCAGAAAGGAGATGGAATCAGTGGTGAGTGCGTGCAATTTGTGGCAGGGGTCAAAGACAACGGCCAGAATTTTCAGCCCTTCACGCCGGCGGGATCTTTTGGCCCCGCCGACGTGGATGGCAATTTCAAGGCTCACTGGCCCCACCACAGGAGTGCTGGAAAATTCCAGCCAATGCTTTCAGTCTTTCTGGTAGTTCTTGTTCAACTGGAGGAAATAGTGTCTCATTTAAGACTGGATATCAGACAAGCAGCCAGACAACACAGTGGGAATTCACACTATTTAAGTATAGCAAAGATTAGAAGAACTGACAAAACTAAGATCATAATGTGATGAATGCATCAAGATAAATGCAAAATACTGCGTACGCTAGAAATCTGAAATAAAAACAGGAAATGCTGGTAAAACTCAGCAAGTTTGGCAGTATCTGTGGAGAGAGAAAAACAGAGTTAATGTTTTGAGTCCATATGACTCTTCTTAGCTTAGCTCTGAAGAAAAGTCATATGGACTCGAAACGTTAACTCTAGTTCTGCATTTTTTGCTTTTAAATCATAATTTGATGATTTCCTGCGAATTGAAGATTTACTATAAATCAATAGGAATGAGAGTTTATGGTTATTAAAAAAATTGAATGTTATATTAGAATAAAAGCAAAAGGAATTAATAGAATTAAAAGCTTTGAGAGGAACATGATATTAAAGGGGATGTGGAGCATGGATAGGAAGTTGGAGAAAGTGCAGAAAAAAAAGTTAATTTTTATAAAGAGGGCTGTTAGGACTTAAAGGGTTTGCACCAGTAAGTGGTGAAGCAGAGGCCATAATAGCTTTTTAAAAAAGGAAAATATTTGAAAAATTCTGGAAAGGTATTGGGAAGGGCAAGGAAATGTGATTACATGAATAGCACCTTCTGAGAGCTGATACAGGCATGATTATAGTTGGCATGAGCTACAGATCACAAGAATGATAGGGAAAGCTAGGAGAATTATTTTCATACAGAAGGCTATCAAATATGAAATACTTCACTGCAGCTATAGTTATTGAGATTGAGACTTATAAATTAAAAGGAATTGGATAAGTATTTGGAAAGGAAGAAACAGGATGTGGAAAAAGGGCAAGAAAATGGGTTTAGATTAAAAAAAATTCTAGCCAGCACCACATTAGGCCAAATGCCTCCTTTTATGCTACAATTATTGTGAACTGAAATAGAAAAACAGCTAACATTTAGGGCAAGACCTCTAATTAACACTAAAACATCAGTCTGGCTTTCTTATTCAGATGCTACAGACTTATATTTCATCATCAGTGTTTTCAGTTTTATTCCAGATTTCCAATATTCAGTTTTGCTTTTTAAATGCAACAGAGTAACTCGAACATTTCTTAAAGCGAATGTTAACTTGAATTGGTCCAAATGAGGTTGGTTAAATAGGCAATACACACCTCAAACATTTTTCTGATATTTCAATAAGATCACAAGACAAGACAAAAATCCGACACATGGTGAACATTTTTGTATTAAAATGATCATAGTGCAACAGGATCACGTTTATTGGAATAGGCTATTTTGTTAACTGGAAGCTTTAACAAAGAGCAGTATCAACCTGGAAGGCAAAGACCGAGTTATTCAGACAAGTCACTTTGTTTGCATGGAGTGTTAGCGCAGGACACGTGCATACCAGAACATACACAATACAACATTGTGATATTGAAACAACAATTAGCAACAATTAATTTCTCAGAAAGACCTTGAAGGAGCGGTGAGGGAAAAGAGGTCACTAATAACTTCTGCTTTGGATTCATTGATGCTTGGGTGGCAACACATTGAGCATACAATTGACTCCTTTAATTACACAACTTGAACTGGGTCTTGCACCATAAAATTTTAAGTTCAATGCCAAAAATTCTTCCTTCTAGTTTTATCACAAACTCACAATTCCTCTTCATACTAGTACCCACCAAAGCTGGGTAGAAATGCATTAGTGTTATTCCCTTAATTTTTGGTCTAACTCAGAATACAAGTGTCATATGGATAAAATATATTAATGCTTAGTTTTTTTCTTTATAAATACATATACATAAATATATAAGCCAAAGTGGTCAACAACTTTTGAGCCAGACAGTAAGTTACTTAAGCTAGATTCCCTGCTCAAATATTTATCAAATTGTTATTCTGATTAAAATATTTGCACTGTGGAATATATGATATGTAAATTGTTAGAATTAAGAATTTTCACTAATTATTCTTTTGGGTTAAAGTTGTTGTTCAAGGTGACCATCTAATTTTTGTGATAGGAGTATTAGGTCATCTCTGAAGGACCAGGTTTGAATCCATCTCAATTATTGATATCTGGACTTTTCTAACCATGGTTATTTGATAGGCTCAGTGCTTTGTCTTGGGGAGGTGGGTAGGGAATGAAACATGGATTATGAAATAAGATTGTGCAGAAACCTTTTTCAACCAAGTAAATGTATCCATCAGCCAAGTTACATTGACACAGCCCATTAAACTGCTCCGGAACCTGGACCCCCTCCCGGCTTAATGAGGGCCTCTAATGACAGCATATAGGAAGATTTTAAAATAACACCTTTCCTACTCAACTGGCACATGTATTACAATAATTAGAACTTAATTGGTCAAGTGCATGCATTGATTTTTACCAATTAAAAATGAAATGCTTAGTTGAGAATGACCAGAACATAGACTTCAACCAAGTCTCTTTGAGATAAACTTCCTAAAATTTGAAGACATAAATTAAATTATTTTAAAATATTGCCATATTATAGCTACAACTATCCTATAATTGTATCAATTGTTAAATGTTTCAGGTGCAGTACACTAAAAACACTTTTCAGCCCCATTTCACATGTGCTGTCCATGCAACACCCATTTGTGCACCTCTGCCCATTTCTAATAGCAAACTTACAATGAACTGTTCACTCATCTTGCTAACTCTCCTTTAACTGAGGAAGCCATCTTTAAGGAGTATAGAACCACCCCCTTCCTCCCAAATAGAACACAAAAAATCTGCCCCCAAAAACCCTAGAAAGTTTTATATGCACCTTATTTCCATGATGTTTTTCTAAAACAAAAAATTATCAATGACCAAACAAAAATGAAATATTTCTCCCTTTCCGAAACTCAATACATTCAAGGGGAACACAACCTTGAACAAAAGACCCTAGCTTTACAAGAATGGTCCAAAACTTGTGTACACAAGTATCAGTACTCCACAATAAAGTGTACTTCGGTTTCACTCTGTAGAGTTTGGGCATATATGTAAAATCTTAACAAAAGACTATGCTAATGTTATCAAATTCTGAATGTTAATGTAGAAGTTAGAAACCTCTAACAAAGTATTAACCTGATATAAATTAGAGAGATAATGCAATTTTAATGCTTGAAAAAAATTCAACCACTTTTAGGTTAAATGTCATTGGCTTCAAATGCAGTGGTAAACATTATATAAAGATAAACTAGTACCCTTCAAATACAAACAGCCAAATATTCGTAGACAGAAGAACTGCCAAGTTTTGCTTTCAGTTCATGACAGAGCTTTGAATCGTGCCTGAAGTAGTATTCTATCTCGTCCCTCCCCCCCGCCTCACCCCCAAAAGCAGATGGGGAAAAAATAAATCAGGATTACACAATACAACCACTGCTAAGCAGTAGGATTAACTGTCACCTTCTATCACACACAAATTCAACACTGCATTCACATTCACTTATGAATGCCACAATGATGGTCTGCTTTTTTTTTTGAAACACGGACACAAAGTGCATGTCCTACCATAGGAGGAAGCAATGGCTGTTAGTTTTACGAGTACAGTGGAAAGCGTCAGTCACATTATTGAACATTGCAAGTGGTGGAGGTGGCCTGGCAGCACATGCAGGTGGGATTTACTGATTTTGGGGGAATAAGATCCAAGTCTTCATCATCTGGAATTTCATCTAACCGATAGCCATCCTTCAAGAGCTGGATATTCAAGTCTTGGTTAATCTGCTATAGAGAGAGAAAAAATGTCAGCAAATGTTAGCTAGGATTTTCCTGGGTACGTGGAAATGCTATTGTTAACACCTTGTAGAATCTTCAAACAAAATCAAGAAAAAAATAGATCAGGGTAGTAATTTTTTCCCAAATCATCAAAGTTAATAAGAAAAAAATACAAAAAGTTCTTTTGCCAATTACCTTAAAGTCCATCTCCTCTGGTTACCAACTATTATACTATGGGAACCAATTTATCCTTTTCTGGTCTGGTCAAACCCTACATGAACTTGTGTCAAATGCCTTTTGGAGCTTTAAGTACATAAGGGCTTTACATATTGGACTTAGGATGCTACTTTCTCAAAAGGAGCTGAGGCGGTTGGTTCGGCATGACCTTTTCTTTCTGAATCCATGGTGGCTTTTGTTAATTAGCTTGATATTTTACAGATACTAGAATTTAGTCCAGATAATCAATTTTATTATTCCACATGGAATGGAAGTGAGACTAATGGATACATAATTTCTTGTGTCATATTTGTCAAATATATAAGGGGCCACAGTGGTCTATTTCCAGTCTACTGGTATCTCCAGGTCCACTGATAATGGCTGTCCTAAATCATGTTTATTTCAGCACTCACATAAATGGTTTGTCTGTTTTAAGTCCTCTTAGCCTGCTTAGGACTTCCATGTAATTTAAATTGAAGTTGTTGAATTTGCTTTGGTTTTGATGTTGGAGGATCAGAGTTTTGGAAGCATTCTGCTGATGTAGCATCTGAAGTGGAATTCAAAGAAAATCCAAAGCAATCCAAGGGTGGTTGACAGAATGGCAGCTCAAGGTAGTTAAAGTCAACAAGTGGAAACTGACCATAATAATGAAATAAATACCTACCAGAAAAAGCTGTTCTGGTGGTCTGGTTGTTTTAAATTGAACCTACAACACAGTGCCCTCTAGACTGGTATATTTTGACTGAATTGAAATACTTTTGATTTAATTCACATTTAGTCATTTGGATTTCAGGTCAGATCGAACCTCTTTCATTTGCTCCTCTTCCTCAAAACTCTTTACTCTCCTACAGCTCTTGGCCTCTCTCATTAAGTTTTATTTTTGTTGCAGTTGATCTCTCTCTGTAACGAGGCACTTGAAATTTCACTGTTGATCCCCTTCCCTTGTCGTCTCCCAAAACATTCACCCCTCTTTTTCCTCTTTCAACTACTTGACAGTGATCAGTAATGCACTGCATTAGAAGTGCTTAGAAATATCCTCAGTATGTGATAAGGGATCATATAAATGCAAGTTCCTTATTTTAATTTGTACCTGATGCTCATGTTTTTTTTCCTTTGTTCTTCCAGGTGTTTAGTGATGGCAAAGAAGGCAGAATAGGGACAGCATGTGTCAATGGAAAAGTCAGGCCTTCAACTCCCTGGTGCTGATAATGTGTTATATTTATAAATAAAATTATGTTAAATGATGTGTGAAAAAAGCTTTTGCTACAAGGCCCTGATATTGGGAGCAGCAGAACAACAGAGGTCGCAAAGTTCATTGCAGCAGATGCTATCAGAGTAGACGGCCCATTGATGAGTGTTGAGTAATAGCCCAACAAGGGCAAATAAGAATAAGATGCCTGAAGTTTGACATGAACCTGATAAGAGATCACCTAGACATACAAACATACAAATTAGGACTGAGTAGCACCAATCAAAATAGCCAGACAAAAAAGCCTCTAAGCAAACTGATGGCAACAGGTCAGACAATAGTAGGGATTACATATAGATCAGAATTTTCCACTCCCACCTGTGGCTGGCTTCATGGCGGGCAGGAGCGGAAAATATTGTGAGAAGGCAAAAATTGATCATAAAACCAGTTGGTGATTGTGCACTGAAACCTTCAATGGTTGGCTGCAGCACATCGGGAACGTCACTTCAATACATCTGCATCTCATTATAAGGGCTGCTCGCTGGAATCATCGCCCCATGCCAGATCATCAGGGCACATCAGCATGCAATTAGAATCACGTGTTTCACAACAGTGTATACATGGCATGCACTTCACTTGTCACTTTGAGGTTCGTTCGCCTACCTTGCATCGCACAGTGCTCATGGTAATCAGTGCCAGGCTTCGCTGGTAGCACCACGTGGATTTCAGGGGGGTGTTAGAGGCAAGTTTCTACCTACCAGACCAGCAGTAAGGCAGGGTTTCCTGCTGAGTTTTTCCAGGTAATTCTGTTTTTGTTTTGGATTTCCAGCATCCGCAGTTTTTTTGTTTTAGTAAGGCAGGGACGTCTTTTAATGGGCTGCAGGGCTAGGGCTCCATGGAAAGGGGAGAAACTGGCCTGAGGCATAGGAAGAGGTTGCAGGGCAAAGGTTCCACTGTGGGGTAAGAGGGGGGAAGTTTCCACTCAGACACATGACTGGGGATGGGGAGGAAGAGGAGCGCTGGGGGGGAGAGGGGAAAGAGAGGAGGAGGAGGAGTGCAGTAGGGTGGCGGGGGGGTTAGTGTCCTCAGTGCCAGAATGTGGAGACAATATGCGCTGAATGAAGAAGCACTTCAGTTTATATTGCTGAGCTTACAAAGGCTGTCCTAGTTCCAGTCATTTGGGGGGTGGCGGGGGGGGGGGGGGGTGGAGAGGCATGTCAGTCATACCCAACATGTTGTGCACAGGGCCTTGTCATGACATCATGCCTCGGTCCATGGGGTTTCTGGCATCATACTGGGCTGCAGATGGCTCAGTCAGCAGAGGCATCCGCAGCCTATACATGGGGAGAAGGTATTGTGGCGGCATCCAAAGGTTCAAAGGTGTGGGTTGGGGGTTGGTGGTGGTGAAGAGAGGAGAGGGAGGGTGCAGGGGGGCGAATCTGTGTAAGTGGCCTCAAGACGGAGAGGGATGAGGTCTACACAGCATAGGCATATCCACCTCTAAATGTTCAGGGGCTTAACAAATGGATATCCACTACAATCACTATGGGATCAAGAAATACAGGGGGGAGGGGTGGGGGCAGTGAGGGAAGAGGGGGAATTAAGAGGTATTGGAGGGAGTGAAACCTTAACATTAAGCTCCTCCGGGATGACAGGTCCAAGCTGGTTTGGGAGTGAGAGCTCAGCATCACCATTTTCCTGCCATGACGCAGTACAAAATTAAAATGAGGGAAAATGCTGCTGGTGAGGGCATGCACTGACGTGCCGATTAAAGGGACACCCAACTGAACAGTGCATTTCCAAACGAGGAGAGATGCACAGTTGAGACACGTTAGGAGCCTTTCAATGACAATGCAGGGAATCAGGAAAGTGAAGCAATGATGCTCATTCATGTGAGAGTAATCCAGAAAAGTGGCACTAATTGATCTGCTCGTAATAATCGCTTGGTCGCAGAATGGAAATTCCCCAAAGCGACAATGAACTCCAGAATAATTGGATGACTGGACAAGCTTCTGATGAGCGTTAGAATTGTGGTGCTGGCAGGTTCACAGAAGATAAGCCTCAGTCCCCTCTCAAATAATCTAATTTTCCCACTAAACAATTTCCCTCATGTTTATTCTAAAGAGTGTAGTATTAGAGTGCAGTTAATGAGGATCCCAGCGCCTGGGCTGAAAGCAGCACAGCCAAGTGCCTGGCCAAAGCAAAGTAATCTCATAGCAGTCCGTCATGTAATGAAGGGGGGGGGGGGGGGGCGGCGGTTCTGAGGTGGTGGTGGTGGTGGTGGAAGGAGCATCTTGAAACTGTGCTGGCCAGGATTTCAGAGGTGAATAGATGCCGACACTGGAACAAAGCTCTTGAACCCACATTCACTAAAGTCACTTACAGAAATAGGATCTCTGGGGGTCAATGCTGACTCATTTCAGTTTCTCATTGATGCTGCAGAGAGGAGATCATCAGGAAGATGGAGCCTGGATTTACTGCTGTCTGCATAATTGCATACAGGCAGGAGATGGGGAGGGGGTTACAATGGAAGCGGCTGCTTGCCAAATGCAGCAGCAAAATCCTCAAGGCTAACGGACAGCAGGGCCCCCTCTGGACACAGAGAATGAGGCTCACAGAAAAGTCATGTGTAGCAGCTTGTCTTATCTACAGATAAGCAAGGCAGGTGTCCCTGATGTCTCCACATGTCCAAGGGTCTGGTGTCTCACATTTGCCACGTTCTCCAGCAATTGGCGCCATGGGGGCTGGGAGGGCATCCATTGCCAGTGGTTCTGTAAGTAACAGCCGCATTGAATTTCTACATCTGCGGTTCCTTCCAGGGCTCCACTGGGGACCTCTGCCGGATCTCTCAAGCGTCCACACTCAAATGCATTCATGTGGAAACAGGGGCCCTTTTTGCCATGGCTCACAGTTACGTCAACTTCAAAGATCAAGCAAGCCAGGACGACAGAGCACTGCACTTTGCCAAGGTTTCTGTACAGGTACAGGGAGCCATCAATTGCACTTATGTGGCTATAAAAGCTTCCTGGCAACAGGCACTCCAATGCATAAACAAGAAAGGCTACCACTCGCTCAATGTACAGATGGTCTGCAACCATTAGAAACTTATCATATAGGTTTACACCAGTTACCCAGGAAGCATCCACGACTCATACATGTTGAGTAAATCGCAGATCATGGGCACCTTTGTGGGACCACACAGGATCCAGGGCTGGATCCTTGGTGACAAAGGGTACTCACAAAGGAAGTGGCTGAAGACACCCATGCAGTGGCCATAGAACTCTGCAGAAAGAAGGTACAATGAAGCACATGTGGCGACCTGAACATTGGCGGGGCATACCATACGCATATTAAAGATGCGATTCCGATGCCTGGATAGATCTGGCGACACACTCAAGAACACTACACAAAGGGTCTCATGGGTTACTGTGACACGCTGCGTGCTGCACAACTGCTGTAAGGTTGTTGGGGGGGGGGGGGGGGGGTGGTAAGGGCTTGCCAGATGACAACATGGAGGAGCTGCATATCTCCTCCAATGAGGATGACATCGAAGTGGACGAGGGCGTTAAGTTTGAGGAAGCAGAGGCTTCAGGGGAAAAGGCCATTGCATGGGTCAGGTGAGGCAGGCATGCATGTGAGGCTCTCATAGCCACCAGATTCCATGAGGAGGATGACGAGTTGCAGTGAGTACCCTTGTGGACAAGTGCCCGCCATTGTGAACCAACATGAACACCAGCATTGCTAATCCTCTAATTTCAATCATGTTCGTCAACATCAGAGTGAATAATTACACATCAGGCTCACACTGTCCTGATCGTTACAAGTTTGATGAAGCCTTGGGAGCATGTAGCACGTGTCCTTGCTAAGATGAGGTGCTGAGTGAAAGGGGGAGTCCTTGCATCAGAAGTCAGGAGGTGCTGCCTCCTCAAGTGTATTTCCAGCATCTCAGTCCCAACAGCAGCCTACAAGAGCCAGGAATCAATCCACTATCCTCAATGGGCTCATAGTATATGCCTTCAATCTGATAAAGCTCCTCAAAGAGATCCATCTCCAGCAATGGGACAACCCATTCTGTAGAGGATGTTCTGCAGGTGTGCATCTACGAACATAGGAATTAGGAGTAGAAATAGGCCATTCGGCCCCTTGAGCCAGCTCCACTATTCAATATGAACATGGCTGATCTGACTTTAACCTCATTTCACGTTCCTGCCGACTCCTGATAAACTTTCAGCTCCTTGCTTATCAAGAATCTATCTACCCCTGCCTTAAAAATATTCAAGGACTCTGCTTTAACCACCTTCTGAGGAAGAGAGTTCCAAAGTCTCACAACCCTCAGTGAAATTTTTTTTCCTCATCTGTACTAAATGGACATCTCTTATTTTGAAACAGTGACCCTTACTTCTAGATTCCCCCACAAGAGGAAACATCCAATCCACATCCGCCCTGTCAAGTCCCCGCAGGATCTTATACTTCAATCAAGACACCTCTTATTCTTCTAAACTCCAGCAGATACAAGCCTAGCCTGTCCAACTTTTCCCCATAAGACAACCTGCCCGTTCCAGGTATTCTCTAACTCTGCTTCTAATGTGTTTACCTCTTTCCTCAAATAAGGAGACCAATACTCCAGATGTGGTCAATGTCCTGTATAACTGAAGCATAACGTCCCTACTCCCTAGTGCGTTCATGCACTAGGATACCCAGATCCTTCTGTATCTGAGCATTCTGCAATCTCTCACTGTTTAGATAATATGTCTCTTCTTTTATTTGTCCTGCCAAAATGGACGATTTCACTTTTTCCCACATTACACTCCATTTAACAAATCTTTACCCACTCACCTGAACTATCCTTTTGTGGCCTCCTTATGTCATCATCACAACTTACTTTCTTACCTATCTTTGTGTCATCAGAAAATTTAGCAACCATACCTTCGGTCCCTTCATTCAAATCATTTATATAAATTGTAAAAAGTTGAGGCCCAGCACTGATCCCTGTGGCACATCACTCACTACATCCTGCCAGCTAAAAAATGAGCTATTTATGCCTTCTGTTTCCTGTTAGCTATCCAATCATCTAACCATGCCAATATATTACCCCCTACACCATGAGCTTTCATTTTCCACAGTAGCCTTTGATGAGGCACCTTAGCAAAACCCTTCTGGAAATCTAAGTACAGTACATTCACCAGTTCCCCTTTATCCACAGCACATGTTACTTCCTCAAAGGGTTCCAATAAATTGGTTAAACATGATTTCCCTTTTACAAACCATGTTAACTCTGCCTGATTACATTTAATTTATTTAAGTGCCCTGCTATAACGTCTTTAATAATAGCTTCTAACATTTTCCTGATGACAGATGTTAAGTTAACTGGCCTGTAGTTTCCTGCTTTTTGTCTCCCTCCACTTTTGAACAAAGGAGTTACATTAGCTGTTTTCCAAACTCATGGAACCCTCCCCGAACCTAGAGAAGTTTGGAAAATTAGAACCAATGCATCAATTATCTCACTGGTCACTTCTTTTATGACCCTAGGATGAAATCCATCAGGACCCAGGGAGTTAGCAAATTGTTGGAACTGCGAGTTGCCAAGTACTACTTCACTGGTGATTGTAATTTTCTTGAATTCCTCCCTCCCTTCCTGTTCCCGATTTACAATTATTTCTGGGATGTTACTTAATCCTCTATAGTGAAGACCAATGCCAAATACCTATTCAACTCACCTGCCACCTCCTTATTTTCCATATTCACTCCCCAGAATCACTTTCTATAGGACCAACACTCACTGTCTTTATATTTCTAGCTAGCTTTCTCTCGTACTTTAATTTCTCCCTTATTAATCTTTTAGCTATTTCTTGCTGTTTGTTTATATTCTGTCTAATCTGCCACCCATCTTTGCGCAATTATATGCTTTTTCTTTAAGCCTGATACTGTCTTTAACTTTTTTAGTAAACCACAGATGGTGGATCCTCCCCTTGGAATTTTTCTTCCCTGTTAGGATGTATCTATTCTCTGTATTCTTAAATATCCCCTTGAATGTCTGCCACTGCATCTCTATTGACCTATCCCCTAAACTAAATTGCCAGTTCACTTTTGCTAGCTCTGCTTTCATGCCCTCATAATTGTCCTTATTTAAATTTAAAATACTAGTCTTAAGCTCTCTCTTCTCTCCCTCAAACTGAATGCAAAATTCAATCATAATATGATCACTGCTACCTAGGGTGCCTTCACTATGAGGTCATTAATTAATCCTATCTCATTGCACAACACCAGGTTGAGTATAGCCTGCTCTCTAGTTGGCTCCAGAACGTGATCTAGAAATTATTCCAAAAACATTCCATGAATTTGCCATCGATGCTGCCTTGCCCATCTGGTTGTTCCAGTCCATATGTAGATTAAATTCTCCCATGATAATCGCCATGCCTTTCTGACAAGCTCTCACCATTTCTTTTTTTGATACTCCATCCTACCATGTGATTACTGTTAGGGGACCTGTACACTACTCCCACAAGCGGCATCTCGCCGTTATCATTCCCGACCTTCACCCAAACCACTTCTATATCCTAGTTTCCTAAACTTGCATCATCCCTGTCTATTGTGCTAATGTCTTCTTTAACAGAGCCACCCCTCCACCTTTTCCTAACTTCCTACTCTTCCTAAAAGTCACGTGCCCTTCAATATTCAGGTCCCAATCCATGCCATCCTGCAGCCATGTCTCTGCAATGGCTATGAGATTGTATTTATTTATCTCTATTTGCAAGTTCACCTCTTTTATTTCGAATGCTACATGCATTCAGATAGAGTCTTAAGTTTTGTTCTTTTACTTTTGTAACCTCCAGCCTTATCTGGTTTACTCTTAGGAAGGGACAGAGAGTACAAGCCTATCAAGGTCTGTTTATCATTTCCCATATTATACTCTCTTCCTCTCTTAACTTGTCTCTACTCTTTGACATACCACACCTTCCCAAATTTGATCCCTTGTCCCCATTAATTAGTTTAAAACCTCTTCTATTTCATTGGTCATGTGATTCACAAGAACACTCAACCAGCATGGTTCAAATGTAGATCATCTCAATGGTACAGCCCCCACTTTCCCAGATACTGGTGCCAGTGTCCCTCAAACCGGAGCCCACTTCTCCCACACCAGTCTTTGAGCCACGCATTCATCTCTCTAATCTTATTTGTCCTATGCCAATTTACACATGGCTCAGGTAATAATCCACAGGTTATTACCTTTGAGATTCCACTTCTTAATTTGGTACCTAGCTCCTCATACTGACTATGTAGCACCTCTTTCATTGTGCTGCCAATGTCATTGGTACCTGCATGAACGACAACTGAATGTTCCATTGCAAGTTCCTCTCCAGCCCTAAGCAGATGTCCCAAACCCTGGCACCGGGCAGGCAACACAGCCTTCTGGACTCTTGCTCTTTGCTGCAGAGAACAATCTCAATGCCTTTCACTATACTGTCCCCTACTTGCACTATATTCCTGTTTGCTCCCCCTGCTTGAATAGCCAGCCTGCTCAACCACCTTGCAGACCTTGCTTTCGTCCTCACCGGACATCAGGACCACAAACATGTTTGACAATTGCAAAGTCTGAGGCTCCTCCATTCCTGTCTGCTCCCTCCCATTACCTGCCTCACTCACAGTCACATCCCCCTACCCTTCACCACTGAACAAAACAGATGACCCTAATCTAAGAGGTGTGTCTCTTCTGGAACAAAGCATTCAGGTATCTCTCCCCCTCCCTTATGTTGCACAATGTCTGCAATTCAGCTTCCAGATCAATTATCCTGATCTGGAATTCCTCTAGCTGTTTATACTTTCTACAGATGTGTTTATCCTGGATCGTCCTGGCGTCCAAAAGCTCCCACATTCCACAGCTGCAACATAAGTAACAATGGCAGGGCAGGTGTTATGTTATTTAGTTAATTTAATTACCTTAACTTAGATGAATTCCTATGTATACTACAATTTACTGTGCTTATTAAATGCTAGAACCACCGACAACTAAAAGTTATACATTTCTTAAGTACATAGGTATGTACTTTAGGTAATCAGAGATGACACAAATCTGTGTCACCTTCTTCTCTACCACATTAACATCTGGCACACTCAGTTAGGGATGCTGGCCCGCTTTCATCCTCACCTTACGAGGCACGTGGACCACCTGAGGATGACAATGTTCAACCACTTGCATGTCAGACATTAAAAGACACGCATTGAGCCTTTTGTGGCTTGCAAGGGCCATAAACGGCCGTGAAGGCACAGACACCAAGAGGCCCTCAAGGTGGTGAGTTGCTGCAAATAAAGAGCACATTTCAGCTTCAGTATATCCTCGCACCTATCCCATTGCTCCCCTCAACACTGCCTAAAGCTATGATGTGTGCTTCCAGAGCATGCTCAAAGGCTCTACTGACTACCAAAAATCACCATTTGCAATTAGCATCACAGGTCTTGGCGAGTGCTTAGGTGATGGGGCGCACAGTGCTGCATCCCGACATTGTGACGAGAACCTTTTCCAATGCCAGGGCAATAATGTGGCTGAGAGGTGCATAGAAACATAGAAACTAGGTGCAAGAGTAGGCCATTCGGCCCTTTGAGACTGCTGCGCCATTCATTATGATCATGGCTGATCATCCAATTCAATAGCCTGCTCCTGCTTTCTCCCAATACTCTTTGATCTCTTTCGCCCCAAGAGCTAGATCTAACTCCTTCTTGAAAGCATACAATGTTTTGGTCTCAACTACTTTCTGTGGTAACGAATTCCACAGGCTCACCACTCTCTGGGTGAAGAAACTTCTCCTCATCTCAGTCCTAAATGGTCTACCCCATATCCTCAGGCTGTGACTCTTGGTTCTGAGCTTCCTCACCATCGGGAACATCCTTCCCGCATCTACTCTGTCTAGTCCTGTTAGAATTTGATAGGTTTCTATCAGATCCCCCCTCATTCTTCTGAACTCCAGTGAATATATTCCTAATCCACTCAATCTCTCTTCATTGGTCAGTCCCACCATCCCAGGAATCAGTCAGGTAAACCTTCACTGCACTCCCTCTATAGCAAGTACATTCTTCCTCAGATAAGGAGACCAAAACTGCACACAATACTCCAGGTCTGGTCTCACCAAGGTCCTGTACAATTGCAGCAAGACATCTCTGTTCCTGTACTCAAATTCTCTGGCTATGAAGGCCAACATACCATCTGCCTTCTTTACCACCTGCTGCACCTGCATGCTTACCTTCAGCGACTGGTGTACAAGGACACCCAGGTCTCGTTGCACATTCCCCTCTCTCAATCTACAGCCATTCAGATAATAATCTTCCTTCCTGTTTTTGCTACCAAAATGGATAACCACACATTTAACCACATTATACTGCATCTGCCATGCATTTGCCCACTCAGCTTATCCAAATCACACTGAAGCATCTCTGCATCCTTCTCACAGCTCACCCTCCCACCCAGCTTTCTGACATCTGCAAATTTGGAGATATTACATTTAATTCCCTCATCTAAATCATTCATATATATTGTGAATAACTCGGGTCCCAGCACCTATCCCTGTGGTACCCCACTAGTCACTGCCTGCCATTCAGAAAAAGACCCGTTTATTCCTACATTTTGTTTCCTGTCTGCTAACCAGTTTTCTAAACATCTCAAAACACTACCCCCAATCCCATGAGCTTTAATTTTACACACCAATCTCTTATGTGGGACTTTATCAAAAGCCTTCTGAAAGTCCAAATAAACCACATCCACTGGCTCCCCCTCATCAACTCTACTGGTTACATCCTCGAAAAATTCCAGTAGATTTGTCAAGCATTATTTCCCTTTCATAAATACATGCTGACTCTGTCTGATCCTGCCACTGTTTTCTATGTGCTCAGCTATTAAATCTTTTATAATAGACTCTAGAATTTTCCCCACTACTGACGTCAGGCTGACTGGTCTATAATTTCCTGTTTTCTCTCTGCCTCCCCTTTTAAATAGTGGGGTTACATTAGCTACCCTCCAATCTGTAGGAACTGTTCCAGAGTCTACAGAATCTCTGAAGATGGTCACCAATGCATCCACTATTTCTAGGGCAGGCTTTCTTAAGAATTCTGGGATGTAGATTATCAGGCCCCGAGAATTTATCAGCCTTCAATCCCATCAATTTCCCTACTAATGCTGATTTTTTTCAGTTCCTCCTTCTCACTAAACCCGGTGTTCCCCAACATTTCTGCTATGTTATTAGTGTCCTCCTTTGTGAAGACAGAACCAAAGTATGTATTTAGTTGGTCAACCACTTCTTTGTTCCCCATTATAAATTCCCTTGTTTCTGACTGTAAGGGACCTATATTTGTCTTCACCAATCTTTTTCTCTTCACATACCAATAGAAACTTTTATAGTCAGTTTTTATGTTCCCTGCAAGCTTACTCTCGTACTCTCTTTTTTCCCCTTCTTAAGCAATCCCTTGGCCCTCCTTTGCTAAATTCTAAACTGCTCCCAATCCTCAGGTCTGTTGTTTTTTTTCTGGCTTATTTGTATGCCTCTTCCTTCCATCTAATGCTATCTCTAAGTTCCCTTGTAAGCCATGGTTTGGCCACTTTTCCTGTTTTAATTGTGCGCCAGACAGGAATAAACAATTGTTGCAGTTCACCCATGCGCTCTTTGAATGTTTGCCATTGCCTATCCACCGTCATCCCTTTAAGTAACGTTTCCCAACCCATCACAGCCAACTGGCACCTCATATCATTGTAGTTTCCTTTATTAAGATTCAGGACCCTAGTCTCAGAATCAACTACATCACTCTCCATCTTGATGAAGAATTCTATAATATTATGGTCGTTCATCCCCAAGGGGCCTCGCACAACTAGACTGCCAATTATTCCTTTCTTATTACATAATACCCAGTCGAGGAAGGCCTGTTCTCTCATTGGTTCCTCAATGTACTGGTCCAGAAAAACATCCCGTATACACTCCAGGAATTCCTCCTCTACAGTATTGTTACTAATTTGATTTGCCCAAACTATATGCATATTAAAGTCACCCATAATTACAGTTATTCCTTTATTACATGAGTCTCAAATTTCCTGTTAATGCCATTCCAACATCACCACTACAGTTTGGGGGTCTATGTACAATTCCCACTAATGTTTTTTGCCCCTTAGTGTTTCTCAGCTCTACCCATAAGATTCCACATCGTCGGAGCTAATATCTTTCCTCGCTATTGCGTTAATTTCCTCCTTAACCAGCAATGCAACTCCACTGCCTTTTCCTTTTTTTTGTCTGTCCTTCCTAAATACTGAATACCCCTGGATGTTCAGTTCCCATCCCTGGTCACCCTGCAGCCATGTCTCCGTAATCCCGACTATGTCGTACCTGCTTACATCTATTTGCGTGGTTAATTCATCCACTTTATTGCGAATGCTTCTCTTGGGAGTTTGTGCTTGTCTTTTTAATATTACTTGCCCCATTCCCACTCTTTTTCACTGAGGCCCTGTTTGATTCTTGCCCTTGATTTCTCTACCACTTTTCTTATTCCGTTTTTCGTTGTCTTTGATTTCCCTTCCTCAGGTTCCCATTCCCCTGCCATTTTAGTTTATACCCTCCCCAGCCACTCGAGCAAATGCTCCCCCCTAGGACATCAGTCCCGGTCTTGCCCAGGTGTAACCTGTCCAGTTTGTACTGGTCCCACCTCCCCCAGCATCGGTCCCAATGTCCCAGGAATCTGAAACCCTCCCCTTCATACCATCACTTCAGCCAAGTATTCATCCGATATATCAGGCTATTTCTACTCTGACTGGCACATGGCACTGGTAGTAATCCTGAGATCACTCCCTTTGAGGTCCTACTTTTCAACTTACTTCCTAACTCTCTATATTCTGCTTTTAGGACCTCATCCCTTTTTTTTTTACCTATGTCGTTTGTGCCAACGTATACCACGACCACTGGCTGTTCACCCTCCCCCTTCAGAATGTCCTCTAGCCACTCTGAGATACCCTTGACCCTAGCACAGGGAGGCAACATACCATCCTGGAGTCTCATTTGTGGCCATAGAAACACCTATCTATTTCCCTTACAATTGAGCCCCCTATAACTATTGCATTCCCACACTTTGTACTCCTCCCTTGTGCAGCAGAACCAACCACGGTGCAATGAATTTGGCTGTTGCTGCTTTCTCCTGAGAGACCGTTCCCCCAAACAATATCCAAAGCGGTAAATCTGTTTTGCAGGGGAATAGCCACAGGAGATTCCTGCACTGCCTGCCTAGTCCTCTTGCTTTGCCTGGTGGTCACCCATTCCCTTCCTGCCTGTGGACTCTTAGCTGCTGTGTGACCACCTTTCTATACGTTCTATTCATGATACTCTCTGCCTCACGGACACTCCAGTGTCCCCAGCCGCTGCTCCAGCTCCAAAGCCCGGGCTTCCAGGAGCTGCAGCTGGAGACACTTACCGCACACATGCTGGCCCCAGGCACTGGAAATGTGCCCAGCTTCCAACATAGAGCAGGAGGAGCACACCACGGCTTTGAGCTCTCCTGCCATGACTTACATCTTTAAATTAAATTAAACCTGTTGGAAGATACTTAATATCAATTACTCTCGGGCCCATTCCTGCTCCTCATTGTTACAGAATATAGCCCCTACAAATGACGAACCACAAAATAAGAGACCTTAAAAACTATAAGCAATAAAAGTAGTAAATACTTACCCGGCTGTACTCACGGTATTCAAAAGGATCACCTCGTTCCCTCCCCACCGAACTCCCTCAGTCATCCCTGTTCTCCCAGCTCTTCAACTCCCCAGCGCCTCTCACGCTCCCCCTCTTCAACTCCCCCTCTTCAACTCCCCGACACCCCTCGCGCTCCCCCTCCAACTCCCCGGCGCCCCTCGCGCTCCCCCCCTTCAACTCCCCGGCGCCCCTCGCGCTCCCCTTCTTCAACTCCCGGTGCCTCTCGCGCTCCCCCTCAACTCCCGACTCATCTCGCGCTCCTCCTCTTCAACTCCCGACTCATCTCGCGCTCCCCTTTAACTCCCGACTCCTCTAGGTGCTGCTGACTGCCTATCCCAGGAGTCCTCCTCTCGCATTCTCCTCTAGGTGCTGCTGACTGCCTGTCCCAGAGTCCTCCTCTCACTCTCTCCAAGCTTCAGCTTCTTGAGGTGGCAACGTGCGCCCACTTATCGGTGAGCTTAGCAGATTTACACTCGGAAAGCCAGAAATGCTGTTGGCAGACAGGAGCGCACAAGCTCAGAATATGGGCTCGTAGCATGAAAACTCTGTCGGATGACAGGGAGTGCATGGAGTTGCATGATATGTGACCCTTCTCCATGTGTCAACACATCTTTCCTTGCTCACTGCACCTTCACCTTTCAAGAATGCAGACATGATACAACGCCTCTGCCTCAATCTTACATGGCCAAGAATAAACATGACATGACTCTGCAAAGCATGTGAATGAGATTCCTTCCACAAACACGCTTAACATTATGATTAAGGCATCACTGATGTTGAGAATGATCTGAAAAGGGGGCACACACAGTGGTGATATGGAAACAGACTATATAGACGAGAGGCCCATGATAGTGACATCTGTGATAAGTGGTGGGGAGGGACCATGGTATTACATCCAATTAAGAGCAACACAGCTCATCATAAAAAGGAGGCACACACAAGAGGAAACATGAATGGGTCCGGTTCTATTTACATTTGTGAACATTATATACATGTTGGGAACACCCGTGTCACCCTTGTGTCTTAAATGTCTTTCGCTTGTTCTGCATAAAGACAGATGGAGAGTGTGAGCAGGATGCATGCCAGGGAAGATGAAATGGATGCTTGGCATGTGTGGGGGGAGAGTGGAGCCATGGACGCATGCTGCAAGGGTGATGAGCCCAGATAGAGATGTGAAGGAATGTGTGAGAGCGTGTATTGATGTCCCTTGAAATGGCAGTGTGCTAGATCCCTGTGAATATCTGATGGGTTTGCGAGTACTAGTCCAGTGACTATACCACTATTCCACCACCTCCCCGAGACTGCAGAAGGAAATCTGCAGTCCTTACCTGGCCTACTTGTGACTCCAGACCCACAATGTGGTTGACTCTGAAATGCCCTCCGAAATGGCATCACTATCTTCAAGGGCAATTAGAGATGGGCCTAGTCATCAACATCCCATGAACAAATATGAAACAAAAAGTACAAGTTGAGTGACGAGATGGTTGACTTACCCTGGCGGCATGGGGATGAGATCATTCATCCTCTTTCTGCACTGGGTGGCTGAAGTCTTATGTGCTCTGTTGGCGCTGACCACTGCTGCCACGGCCTCCCAAGCTGCAGTGGTGAGGTTGGTGGATCTCCTCCGGCCATCATGGGGTTAGAGGGCATCGCAGCGGGCCTCAGCTGTGTCCAGGTGTTCCAGTGAGGTGCCATTGAATTTTGGAGGAGCATGCTTCTTCCCTTTGGGAGCCATGTCTTCTGTGCAGCACTTCTAGGGTGCAGACATTGAGAAAGCTGTGCATAGGTGCCATTTAAATATAGCACCCGGGGTGAGGGAGCACAGAACTCATGGTGCCTGTGGGCTGTGCAAATCAGAGGCCAGCCACCCGCAATCTGGCATGTTTCCTGTGCATGCATAATTAATGGTGGGAAGATGATATGGCGTGAAAACCTGCCATTACGGCTGGCATGTAAAATGCAATTTTCCATGCCCGCTGTCAATCTTAGTGCGAGGGGAAAATTCTGCCCATATTGTTCCATCCTAGGAAACAGGATCAATGATGCAACTGTCGAATACATTTATATGAAATCCATAAGCAATGGTTGTTACTCCTTTTCTTTACCTTCTTCCTTTCTTTTGTCTACATAAGCTATCCTCTGAACAAATAACTCACCTCAGCTGAAGAATAACCTGATGAAGAGTACCTTGACATGTCAAAATCATCATCACTGCAATGAAATAGAAACAAGTTTCACTTTTCAATAACTATAACAGATCTTCAGACCTCGCTACAATATTTGTGTTCTACTATAGATTTAATACCATTCAGGATTTTACCTTTAAAGTAATGGACAATTAGTTTAATTTTGTAGAAGTAATGTCACTTTTTAGAAAACAGATACATGACTTACAATGGCTAGATGACATTTTAATATTTTAAGTGATGAAACAGGTTTTACAAAGATAATTTCATAAAGGCAGCTGAGTAAGATTAACTTATTTTTTCATGTCTTGTGGTGGGAATAGAGCAATACCCAAAATATGGCAGTCGCCCTTTTAAATTCTAACCATAATTAAAAATATTTTTGATTTGTATCGCCTGCAGAGAAAATCTGTCCAGTTCAACTTAAAATTTTGAGTTAAACAATAGAAGTTTCATGGTACAATTATAAATGTCTGTGAAGTTAAACCTGTACAATCTTAAAGGACATTATGAACAAATAGGAAAATTACTTCATTACCAACGGAAGGATTAGAAAATTTGTACTGAAGCTGCTAACACAAAAGCCTCCTGGCCAGACATGGAAGGATCAATCAGCAGCTCCGTCGGTGGAGTGATATGGCAAACATTACGATGATGTTGGGGTGTGTTTTTTTTTAGTCAACTCATGGCAAATAGACTCCTTCCAAATTTATACACCAAAGTTCTATTCCTAAGATATATTTTAAATCTAAAAAGAAAACACAAATATGAAAACAAAATGTTTGCTTTTGCCTGAAGGGAAGTTAAACTTTTAAAAAGCAACCTTAATAAGCTTGGTCCTGAATCCAAACAGAATGTTGAAGTTACAAATAGCCTGATTCAGTCTGAAGCAGTTGCCAGCATGGAGTTGATGGTGAGGGCATGGAGTTTGTGACGGAAGTCATAGTCGATAACTTTGGTCATTCTACAATTCAGCTGGAAAAAGTTATGGTTCTTTCAAACTTGATAGCAGATAAACAGTCTAATAGCATAGAAAAAGTGGGATGATTGAGGCAGGTGATGAGAAAACTAGGTATTATTAGGTTGGTTGTGGAAGCTAACTCTATGACTGCTGAAGTCATCAGAAGCAGTGTGCAGATAAGGGAAAAGATAGCATAGCTTTGGGGGCTCTGGAGTTATTAGTGCAGCAGTGGAAGGTGAAGACACTTTGAGACACTCTAACTATTATCAGATAAGCAAGAATGGAAAGCAAGCAATGGGCAGCTACCAGTGATGAGAAACTTAACTAGGCCTGCCACATAAATATTGTGGTTACAGCAGTAGGTCAGAGGCTGGGTATTCTGTGGTGTGTAACCTACCTTGACTTCCAAAATTTTACCACCATCTATGAGGCACTAGTCAGGAATATGATAGAATATTTTCCACTTGCCTGGATGAGAGGGGCTCCAATAACACTCAAAGTTTAACACCATCCGGGACAACACAGCCCACTCTTAGCACCCCATCCACCACCTTAAACATTTACTCCTTCCACTACCGGCACATTGTGGCTCCAGTGTTTAATACTTAAAGGGTGCACTATTGCACCTTGCCAAGGCTCCTTCAACAGCAGCTCCCAAAACTGTGACCTCTACCACCTAGAAGGACAAGGGAAGAAGTTGAATGTGAACACCACCACCTCAAAGTTCGTTTCCAAACCACACACCACCCTGACTTGGAACAGCATAAGCCTGAATGTATGGAGTCAAACAGGAAGATGCAAGTAAGATGGGGCATTGGTTTTAGAAGCAACCTCACATACAAGAACCTTGGAAAGGAAAGAAAGACAATGTAGTGATGATTAGTAAAGATAGAGGGATTGAGGGTGAGATTTCTTTGAGAAGGTAGTGATGACAGTTTTGAAAAGGAATGCGCAAAAGAACTATTTACAAGATCTGCTGGTATGGGGCCAGGAAGAGGAAATTAGATAGACAGGAATTCTTTGGGAATGGGGTTGAGGAAAGCAAGCAGGCCTTATGAATGAGAGGAGTTTGGAGACAGTGGAGAAAGATGAGTAAGGAGCTAGTAAATCAGAGTTCAAGCAGGGAGGTGTGGCTCAGTGATGAAAAAGAGGGATAAAACAGCCAAACTAATGATCCTCAGCTTTGAAGTAAATAAATTCATGAACTTCTTGTGAAGTGGAGGGGGCAGGTCACAGGAGTTTAAGGAAATAGCTGATAGCAGATAAAGGGAGCCATGATTATCTCTTTCCATAGGATGACCCTAGAATAGTGGTTGAATTTTGCAAAGGAAAGCAAGGCCAGACTGTGATGTGGTTGAATCAGATTTGGTGATTTGCTAGAAGCAAGGGGACTGTAAAAGCTTTTATAAATATGTAAAAAGAAAAAGATCAGTGAAGACAAATGTAGGCCCCTTACAGTCCAAAACGGGAGAATTTATAATCGAGAGCAAGGAAACGGCAGAGCAATTAAACAACTACACTAGCTCTGTCTTCATAGAGGAAGACACAAATAACTTGCCAGAAAAGCTAGGTAACCAAGGGTCTAGTGAGGAGGAGGAATTTTTTATTATTTATTCACAGGATGTGGGCTTTGTTGGCTGGGCCAGCATTTACTGCCCATTTCTAGTTGCCTTGAGTAGGTGGTGGTGAGCTGTCTTCTTGAACTACTGCAGTCCATGTGGTTCAAGTACACCTACAGTGCTGTCAGGAAGGGAGTTCCAGGATTTTAACCCAGCAATAGTGAAGGAACAGCAATATATTTCCAAGTCAGGATGGTGAATGACTTGGAGGGGAACTTCCAGGTGGTGGTCCCATCTATTTGCTGCCCTTGTCCTTCTAGATGGTAATGGTTGTGGGTTTGGAAGATGCTGTTGAAGGAGCCTTGGTGAATTGAAGGAAATTATTACTAATGAAGGAAATTAGTATTACTAAAAAAAGGTGCTGGAAAAATTAATGGGATTGAAAGCCGATAAATCCCCAGGGCCTGATAATCTAGATCCCAGGGTACTAAAGAAGATGGCTATGGAAATAGTGGATGTGTTGGTTGTCATCTTCCAAAATCTTGTAGATTCTGGAACAGTCCCAGCAGATTGTAGGGTGGCAAATACAACCCCACTATTTAAAAAAAGGAGGGAGAGGGGAAACAGGGAATTACAGACCGATTAGCCTAACATGAGTAGCAGGGAAAATGCTAGCGTCTATTATAAAGGATGTAATAACAGGACAGTTAGAACATATCTAACCATCTTCTGTCTGAAGACCCTTGTATCTGAAGAAGGGACATATGGACTCAAAACGTTAAATCTGTTTCTCTCTCTACAGATGCTGCTAGACCTGCTGAGTTTTTCCAGCATTTTCTGTTTTTGTTTGAGTTAGAAAATATCAATGGGGTTAGACAGCCAACATGGATTTATGAGGGGGAAACCATGTATGACAAATCTACTGGAGTTTTTCTTTGAGGACATAACAGCAGAATAGATAAGGGAGAACCAGTGGATGTGGTGCATTTGGATCTTCAGAAAGCTTTTGATAAAGTCCCACATAAGAGGTTAGTGTGCAAAATTAAAACACATGGGATTGGGGGTAATATATTGGTATGAATTAAGAATTGGTTAGCAGGCAGGGAGCCTAGAAACTAGGAGCAGTAGGTGGCCATTCGAGCCTGCTCCGCCATTCAATATGATCATGGCTAATCCTCTATCTCAACAGCATAGGGAGTAGGAAAAAATGAGTCATTTTCAATGTGGCAGGTGATGACTAGTGGGCACCGCAGGGATCAGTGCTTGGGCCCCAGCTAGTCACAATATACATCAATGATTCGGATGAGGGAACCAAATGTAATATTTCCAAATTTGCTGATGACACAAAGTTGGTGGGAATGTGAGTGGTTAGGAGCATGTTAAGAGGTTTCAAGGCAATTTAGACAAGTTGAGTGAGTGGGCAAATACATGGTAGATGCAGTATCAGAGGGTGGTGAACACGTGGAATTCTCTACTGCAAAAGGCTATGGAGGCCAAATCAATGAATATATTTAAGGAGGAAATAGATATAAAGGCACTAAAAGCATCAAGGGTGTATGGGAGAGAGCAGGAGTATGACACTGAGATAGAAGATCAGCCACGATCATAATGAGTGGCAGCGCAGGCTCGAAGGACCGAATGACTACTCCAGCTCCCATTTTCTATGTTTCTATGGCTAAGTTCTTGTAATATATATAGTTGTTCCTTGACTGTCGCGGAGTCAAAATTCTGAAACTTCCTAATCAACAGCACTGGGGGAGTTCCTTCACCATAGAGGTTACATTGGATCAATGCAGTGGTCAATGGCTACCTCAACAGTAGCTGGGGGTGGGAAAATTGATGCTGGCCTTACCAGTGATTGCCACAACAATTTAAAAAAGGTAATTAAAATCAGAGAAAAGTTTGCTACGTGAAAACTAATTTTTGTTGATGTCTAATGCTTTTGTCCTAAAGTTGATTTTTAAAAAACCCAATTTGAAGAAAATAAATCAGTGAAAGAACATACCTGTCAGTATCCAGAGCAACCAAAGGTTTTTCATCTGGGCTTTGATCTAGGGAGGAATATCCTTTGTTTGGTACAACCAGCCTGCCAAAAAATATTACAAATTAGAATTTATCAATTTATTCTTGGACAGTTTATTTTTCAATAGTAAATATCTCCACATATAGTAAGTTATACACTCACGGAGCAGCTTCCAGGCCACATTTACAATTCATTCTGATTTCATTGCAAAGCCATTACATATTACAATCGTTCTTTCTCACAGGGTTCCTTACTATGAGATTACTAATTAGCCCATCACATAAAATAAGATCTAAAATAACCCATTCTCTAGTTCCAACACATTCTAGGAAATTGTTTCAAACTTGCCTTCCAAACTATTCTGACAGTTTGTCATGTCTATATGGAGGATTAAAGACACCATGCTTTTGTTGCAAGTCCCTCTTATTTCTGGTTTGTAGTCTGTCGCACTATAGTTACCATTGTTATTGTTATTTCTTAACCCCAACCATAATGATTCTACTTCCTGCTCTTTCCATCCTAGGTTCTTCCTTACTACTATTCTTATGTTATCCTTTATAATCAGGGCAATACCAAATCCTTTTTCGTTTTGATTGTCTTTTCAAAATGTCAAATCCCCTGGAATTTAGTTCCCAGCTTTGGTTACCATGCAACCATGTCTTAATAGCTATTAGATAAAACTCATTTATCTCTATTTGTGCTTGGTACAAATGCTTTGCATATTCAGCTAAAGTGGCTTTAATCTTAACTTTTTAAACAATTTCCCCTGATTTGACCCTATTCACTTATGCACAATTATGGTCAAACTTTTTGTCCCTCCCTGTCATACTCTGCTTATTTTACCCAAATCATTACACTGCTCTGTGGCCTTAGTTCTCCCCTCCTTTTGTTTTATACCCTTTCTGCAGCCCCATCTAAAGCCCCAGTTATTCCATTTAACAGGGTATTGATCCCAGCCCAGTTTAAGTGGAGGTCATCTCAATTGAACAGTTTCCAATTCCCTCTTACTAGTACCAAAAGTACTAGTGCCCCATGAATCAGAGCCCCCATCTCCCACACTATCTTGGACTCATGCACTCAATTTTGATCAATTTGACCGTACGCCAAATTGCACTTGGCTGAAGTAGCAATCCATAGATTACCACCTGAGAGGTTCTGCCTATTAACTTGGACCCTTGCTTCTTAAATTCCTAAAACTCCACAGCACACCTTAAAACCCATATTTCCCATCCAAATGTCCACTGACCTGTCTACATAACATGACCCTGTTAATAACCAAATCTTCATGTTTGAAACCCTCCAATCAGGTTTCCACCCATTTTACAACATTGAAATGACTCCCATCAAATCTAGAATGATATCCTATACAATTGTGATTGTCGTGCTTTATCCCATATCATTGTTCTGATCCAGTACAAATGCCATCAACAGGTATGTGTCACCCTACTCCAACATATCTTTTCCATCATGCACTTCCATCAGTAGCCTTTGCACGGACTTTCCTTACTTACTTAAATGTAGCCAGTGTAGCTCCTGCATTTCTTTCTTTCTCCCTCCATCCCCAGAATGGCCACCCATGGAGTCCATTCAAAGACATATCCTTGGTCCACTTTTCTTCTATCTTCTGCATCTTGGTGACATCTTACACAGGCAAAAATCTAGCTTGCTAATGCTCAACTCGACTTTTCCGCCGTTTCTCTGGACCTCATGACTTCCTGAGCTATCAGAACTCCTCTTTGAATATTGAAACTTGGACAATTTTCTTCAGTTTAACATGAATACAGGAGTCTTTTCCCCTGGCCTCTAACCACCAGCTCCCCCTTGTGATTGAATGTACAGAAAATGGAATTATTCTCTCAGGCTGAGCCAGGCCATTTTTAATATTCAATCCCAAACTAATTTTCCAACCCCACACCACATTCATCACCGAGACTGCTTGCTTCCTTTTATTACCCCTTTTATTAATTCCTTTTATTAAGTACAAGCCTATACTTGCTCATAATATAGTACATTTTAACACCCCATCTTGGTCCACAGGTTCCTCAATTCCTTGTTTTACCCTACCTCTATAAACTGCACCAGCTTTATAATCCCTTTGCACTTGTTACTTTTTTGCTGCTGACCATGTTCACCCTTTGTCACATCATTGGAAATACAGCCTTCAGTCATGCTGCTTGGACATTCTCCCATGACCTCTCCTCCATCTTTCTTTTTACCTTGAAAAATTCTCAAAATACGACGCTTCAGCCAAACTTTCCACCCTATTTCCTAATGTCTCTCTTTCTGTCTCATTGCTTATCCCATTTGTAAACATCAAGATGTTATCTATGTTAAAGCTATATAAATTCAAGTTGCTTGGAGTATGACTCTTCTACAGCACAAGAGATGCCTTCACCAAGCCAACTGCTTACAGCAGTACCTAATTCTTTAAAAATATGTTAGTCCAAATATTGTTATTACCTTCAGCCCACCCCTTGTTAATGAAGTGGACATTGCTGTTTGGTGTCAGATTATGGGATTCCAAAATGCTCTGTAGAACCATAAAAGATTAGCATAGAATCTTCTATGCTGGGACATTCTAGAAACTATAAGCTATTGTATTCAGGAATTAAATAAATGTAACATTTGTACCTTGTCCTTGCCATCACGTTGTTCTTTTTTGGCTGCTGATTGACAGGGCTTCCAACAGTGCCATTCTTCAGAGACCCCTTCCTGGCTAGCTCTCGTTGTTTTTCTGTAAACAGTCAAAGTATTTATTCTCTAGAGCATGCTTAGCATGAATGTATTTACTGTGTCATAAACAATGACTCTAAAATATTTCAAAAGCTTAAAATCACTATTTATATTTGTTTAACACAAGAAATTACACTCGATAAATCGAGAAGAACCTCATTGCAGGGAAAAAAATAAATCAGGTCTCTTCTATTTTTGAAGATCTATAAGTTTGGGACAAGTCTCAAAGTTAAATCTTATCACTTGTATTGAAACTGAAATCAGCAGTTCAATTACCTCTCAATTCTTTTTTATTTCAAAAAATGAAACAGTTTTAAGAATTAACATTGGAATCCTGAAGTAATCGGTCCAAGGAGGTATTGTGCCTACAATATCTAATACCAATAGCCTGGCTCAGCAAAATACAGAAGAATAAAACTTAGCTTTTATTAAGCAGTCAGCAATAGAAATTAATTAGTTAAAAAGTGAAAATGTATTCTTTTAAACCAGCTGTTATTAACATAGTAATGCTTCAGTAAATGATCAAAGTAATGCAGTATATTGGTGCGTCAGACTGTGGGGGCTACATATTAAAATCCAGACTGAAGCCTACAATTTCCAATTACTTGATCTTGGCTAAAAAAAGCAATGTTTTCCCACAGGCAGTGAAGTAAAAGTTGGAAAAATTCATTACCCTGACATTCAAGAGCAGCACTGAAAAGCTCCAGGAGTTAATTTTTTTGACATCTTAGGCAAGGATTTTTTTTTAAAGTCAGCCAGGCATCCAACCCATACCGTGGTGCATAAGAGCACAACCTAAGCTACTGAGAAATCCACAAAGGTCAATTTTCTACTTGTCCAATGTTACATGACACATTGTCTTCACATAGGGATATGCCCACTTACTAAAGTCCAGAAAACTTGGGTGCAGGTTGCCAACAACTAAGATCTAAGGATGTCTTTCCCCTCTCTGAAATGCATACACAGGTAAAGCAGTCTACCCAAACAGGAGACAGGTAAGCTTCTTGCTTCTCATCTACCTCACATCATCCTTCCTGTTAGGGATTTGTTTTGCATGAGTACTTGGAGCCAATGAGAAGGTTCTCACCTCCAGTGACTGGCCTATCCCTTGGATTCCAGGTTGATCGGTCAATCATTCACCTGCGCCCCAAAATATTGGGTACTAATGGGCTCTGGAAACTTGGGTACTAAATATTAAGAAGAACAGCAAGAAGGATCTAAATAAAAGACAACTGGAAAACAATGAAAAAGGTTTAAAACAAAACTTTGTTTAAAAAGTCACATTTGAAATAATTTTTTTTTGCAACTCAGAAGTTAAAAAGACAAAGGGCGGGATTTTCCGCACCTGCCCGCCGTTGGGATTGTCAGGTCCCACTGCAAGTCAATGGACTTCTGGCTGGGGCGCCACCTTGCGACGGGGCAGGAAAATCCCAGCCAAGGAATGCAGTTGTGGCACCATGCCAACAATGTTCAAATTAGTAATTTGGCTGTACTAACAGTGAAATAATGGGGGTGGTTGACATTTGGGAACTGACATTTTTGTGTTCATGTACTAACCAAGTGGTTATGGTACTGGGCTTGTAACCCCAAGCTCAAGAGTTCAAATCTCACAATGGCAAACTATGAAACAATGTAACTTCATCTGAACAGGAACAGATGGAAATGTGTTTGTACTCGAAAGAGTTACTAACTTTAACAAAAAGAGATGTAAGTAAAGAGCAGTGGAATGCTGGAAGAAACTATTAGTGAATGACTAGTCAGTTATAACACTGCTCCAACCATTCCTTTCCCACAAATATAATTTTACATTTTGGGTTCATTCATTTGCTGTTTATGGGACTTGGAAATGTGCAAATTGGCTGCCACGTTAGTCATCTAACAGTGACAATAATGGATAAGTTTTATAAAGTGCTTTAGGTCATTTTAACTAAGAAAAGCGCAATGTAGCTCAAATCAAAACTAGGATACACCCTGAAACCACCTCAAGCTCAAATGCTGAAGGAAAATATCAGGATACAAGAAAATATAAAATTACAGTATTCTTTCAGCTCTTTTCTCCACATCCTTCATCATGGATTGGCTTGAAAATAGATCGGCGAAGGTCCATTAATTGATCCTGGCCAAATGTTTTTCACAGATCACATTCTAATGGTCGTAGGACAGAAACCAGAGTATTTAATCATCAGTCCCACTGCAAAAAGTGGAATCTTACGTTTGCCTAGTTCTGAGTATTCCACAGCCAGTGCCACAGCAAGCTATTCCAGAAAATTCACTGACAATTGCAAAAGTTAAAAACACAAATTGGTAATTCCTCACAACCATCATGTAACAGCAACGGTAATTTCCTTGAAACTCCTAACTCATACCCAATTGTTCCTGAAACAAGACTTTGTTTAACATACAATTTAATGATTTTCCAAAATCAATACCCATACAGACTGCTGCAGTCTCCTGGTCGTGAATCATTTATTGATTTCTCCAAGTATTGTCTCCATCTCACTGAAAACGCTGTAGCTCTTGTATAGACATTTAACATTACATGGGATGTTTGCAAGTCAGTTTTGTTGAGATGCTGTCAACTTCTTCTTTCATTCTCCCATTTACTTGGGATTGCCATATCTTGGTGGGTTTGTTTGGATACTACACAGGAGGTAAATATATTATTTTTCTATTATATATATATTTTTTACTGTTCGTTAAAGATTTTTCTGTATGCATTGACATTGAGTTAACTTGTTATACAACAATAAACATTTTTACTATTCTTTTTGTGTCCAGTCAAATAATTTTGGGATGGGGAAAAATAGTTCAGAGGAAGGATCTATTTACAGTTCTTTAACTATTGTAAATGCTGTGTGTTCTGGAGTCTGGTAAAGTTCCCACAGGTCTAAATCCTAATTGCTTTGTTGTAATCGCACAGCTGTGTCACTGGGACTATCACATGGCAAAAATGCAGAAATTAAGACGTAACTGACTTGTACTGCTCCATAATTTCTTGGGAGTTTTGCATCACTAAACTCACTGAAAAGTGCGAGAAGCTAAATATCCTGCCTCCTCCCTATTAAAATCAATACTGATTTTGAATCTTGTGGTTCTCCATGACTTCTATCCTCGCTGATACTTAGATTGAGAAATAATGGCACTGGCTAGTGGTAAAATTATTGATTTTAGCAGTCCATTGTTGCATCAGTATTTACTTAAAAAAAGATTGTTTTACATATCTTAGGAGGTGCACGAAAGAAACATGCATGCAATTTTTATGTCTTCAAAATTGATGTCTTAGCACTTATTAGACATTTGGATATGAGCTTGTTATAGGTGAACCTGAGGCATAACAGTGTTGTCTCTTTCTATTTCAATTTAACCACATTTATCATTATCTTGTGGTACGTGTCTAAAGGTGATTGCCAATTTCGTTAATATGAATTAAGTGTTTTTATTTGACCATAGCCAACAACCAACAAAAACAGTTGAGAAATCCAAGCAACGGGGAAATGAAGTCATAGAGGTCTACAGCACAGAAAAAGGCCCTTTGGTCCATTAAGTCTGCGCTGGCCAAACAAGTACCTAACTATTCTAATCCCATTTTCCAGCACTAGGCCCATAGCCTTCTTGTATGCCATGGCATCGCAAGTGCACACCCAAATACTTCTTCACTGTTATGAGGGTTTCTGCCTCTACCACCCTTTCAGGCAGTGAGTTCCAGGTTCCACCACCCTCTGGGTGAAAAAATTCTTCCTCACATCCCCTCTAAACCTCCTGCCCCTTATTTTAAATCGATGCCCCCTGGTTATTGATCCCTCCACCAAGGGGAAAAAATTCTTTCCTGTCTACCCTATCTATGCCGCTCATAATTTTAAACACCTAATCATTAATCCCCCCTCAATCTCCTCTGCTCCAGGGAAAATAACCCCAGTCTATCCAATCTCTCCTCACAACTAAAACCCTCCAACCCAGGCAACATCCTTGTAAATCTCCTCTGCATTCTCTCTAGTGCAATCACATCCTTCCTATAATGTGGATTCCAGAACTGCACGCAATATTCTAGCTGTGGCCTAACCAGCATTTTTTACAGTTCCAGCATAACCTCCCTGCTCTTATTAGTGTTAAACTGAAGTGTCAAATTGACATCAAAGTGGGGTCCAGCCTGTATTCACACAGCCTGCAGATTAACCATCCAATTTATTTCCCTTGCCCATGTTACATTAAAAAAATAAAGCAAACTCAAAGATTGAGAAATTGATGAATAAAGGATGAGTGTGAAATAAATCTGGTACAAAAGCAAATGAGGTTTAGTGAGGTCAGATTCAGCAGGTCAGCTAATTAATTCTTCAAGCTTGTTCTGTGGAGTTCCAAACAAGGACTAAAAAAACCTTTGAGGACTTCATTGATATATTTGCAGTTAAATGTAACTGTTTATTAACCAGTTGACCTTCCAATAAGCCCCATCCTATAATAAATTTTAGAACTCATTTTTGAAAACGTTGCTTTATTCTTCCATTCAAAATAAATTTGGAAGATTGTCAAACTCCATTTTCAAAATATACAGTAAAACTGACTTTACTATTATGATTTTACAGGTAAATGTTAAATGAAGGTAATTGAAACAAAAAAAAAAATTGCTTCTTATTGCTGCTTCTGTGACTAATCACTGTGTTCTTCCCCCTAACCCTCAGAATTTGACAAGGTGTTTGACAAGGTGTTTACTAAAACCCGCTTTCACAGCCATATCTCCTTTCTCAGTGACTGTCTCCATCTCCGACTTACCCCACGTGGATTTCAACTGAAATTCCACCCCTCATGTTTCGAACCCACCCAGGATTACAGGTATCTCCAGGACATAAAAGGTTTCTCGGACTGCTGTTCCCGTCACATTCTGAGATCCACACTCAGTGCCATGCGCCGCCATATGAACACACTCGACCTCTCCCTCCAGCAGCACCGCCGTACCCTTTTTCAAAGCTGCGTGTGCCCCCAGTTTCATTTTATTCTTCGTCTCATCCGACGCCTCAACAAGAAACTTTTTCTCTTTCTCTCAAGTGCTAAGGAACGCAAGCTCCAACAACTCATTGACACCAACACCCATCAAGGACCCTCCATCCCTGCCTGTCCCTCCGTTCCCACCCCATCTTCCAATGCCAGCCCCAGCCGTGTATTCACTATACCCCCTGACCTTCCCCTTTCCGATGCTGAACGTTCAGTGCTCAGCAAAGGACTTAGTTTCATACCCCTACGCCTTCACCTTAATGAATTTCGGGCTCGGCACGATGCTGAACTCTTCTTCCGCCGTCTTCGTCTCCGGGCTCACTTCTTTGGGCAGGAGTCCTCTCCCCGTTCAACGGATCCTTTCACACACCTCCAATATTCTCCCTCCACCTGGACCCCTCCCTCTGGATTCTCACCTTCTCTTGATCTTTTCATTGAGAACCGTCGGCACGACATTAGTCGTCTCAATTTCTCTGCTCCTCTCACCCATTCTAATCTCTCTCTCTCTAAACTTACTGCACTCCATTCTCTCAGGTCCAACCCTGACATTGTCATCAAACCCGCTGACAAGGGTGGTGCTGTTGTTGTCTGGCGCACTGACCTCTACCTCGCTGAGGCTGAGCGTCAACTCGCAGACACTTCCTCCTACCTCTCCCTGGACCATGACCCCACCACTGAACATCAAGCCATTGTTTCCAGTACTGTCACTGACCTCATCTCCTCTGGGGATCTTCCTCCCACAGCTTCCAAGCTGATAGTCGCCCAATCTCGGACAGCCCGCTTCTACCTCCTACCCAAAATCCACAAGCAGAACTGTCCCGGTAGACCGATCGTGTCAGCTTGCTCCTGCCCCACAGAACTCATTTCTCGTTATCTTGACTCCCTTCTCTCTCCCCTTGTCCAGTCCCTTCCCACCTACATCCGTGATTCCTCTGACCCCTTACGTCACAACAACAATTTCCAGTTCCCTGGCCCCAACCGCTTCCTCTTCACCATGGATGTCCAATCCCTCTACCCCTCCATCCCCCACCAGGACAGTCTGAGGGCACTTAGCTTCTTCCTCGAACAGAGGCCAGAACAATCCCCATCCACCACTACTCTCCTCTGTCTGGCTGAACTTGTTCTCACACTGAACAATTTCTCCTTCAACTCCTCTCACTTCCTCCAAATAAAAGGTGTGGTTATGGGTACCCACATGGGCCCCAGCTATGCCTGTCTCTTTATGGGGTATGTGGAACATTCCTTGTTCCAGTCCTACTCCGGCCCCCTTCCACAACTCTTTCTCCGGTACATTGATGATTACTTCGATGCTGCTTCATGCTCTCGTCGGGACTTTATTAATTTTGCTTCCAATCTCCACCCCTCCATCATTTTCACATGGTCCATCTCTGACACTTTCCTTCCCTTCCTTGACCTCTCTGTCTCAATCTCTGGTGATAGACTGTCCACCAATATCCATTACAAACCTACCAACTCCCACAGCTACCTCGACTACAGCTCCTCACACCCCGCTTCCTGTAAGGACTCCATCCCATTCTCTCAGTTCCTTCGACTTCGTCGCATCTGTTCCGATGATGCTACCTTCAAAAACAGTTCCTCTGACATGTCCTCCTTCTTCCTTAACCGAGGTTTTCCACCCACGGTAGTTGACAGGGCCCTCAACCGTGTCCGGCCCATCTCCCGCGCATCTGCCCTCACGCCTTCTCCTCCCTCTCAGAAACATGATAGGGTCCCCCTTGTCCTCACTTATCACCCCACCAGCCTCCGCATTCAAAGGATTATCCTCCGCCATTTCCGCCAACTCCAGCATGATGCCACCACCAAACACATCTTCCCTTCACCACCCCCGTCGGCATTCCGTAGGGATCGTTCCCTCCGGGACACCCTGGTCCACTCCTCCATCACTCCCTACTCCTCAACCCCCTCCTATGGCACCACCCCATGCCCACGCAAAAGATGTAACACCTGCCCCTTCACTTCCTCTCTCCTCACCGTCCAAGGACCCAAACACTCCTTTCAAGTGAAGCAGCATTTCACTTGCATTTCCCCCAACTTAGTCTACTGCATTCGTTGCTCCCAATGCGGTCTCCTCTACAATGGAGAGACCAAACGTAAACTGGGCGACCGCTTTGCAGAACACCTGCGGTCTGTCCGCAAGAATGACCCAAACCTCCCTGTCACTTGCCATTTTAACACGCCACCCTGCTCTCTTGCCCACATGTTTGTCCTTGGCTTGCTGCATCTTTCCAGTGAAGCCCAACGCAAACTGGAGTAACAACACCACATCTTCTGACTAGGCACTTTACAGCCTACCGGACTGAATATTGAATTCAACAACTATAGGTCTTGAGCTCCCTCCTCCATCCCCACCCCCTTTCTGTTTCTTCCCCGTTCCTTTTGTTTTTTCCAATAAATTATATAGATTTTTCTTTTCCCACCTATTTCCATTATTTTTAAATCTTTTATGCTCCCCCCACCCCCACTAGAGCTATACTTTGAGTGCCCTACCATCCAATCTTAATTAGCACATTCGTTTAGATTATTTCACCAACTTCAACACCTATGTGTTCTTTTGTTCTGTTGTCTGTGACATCTTTTGATGATCTGATTCTATCACTGCTTGTTTGTTCCTACAACCACACCACCCCCTCTACTTCTCTCCACACACACACACCTTAAACCAGCTTATACTTCATCCCTTCCTTGGATTCACCTAGTTCTGTTGAAGGGTCATGAGGACTCAAAACGTCAACTCTTTTCTTCTCTGCCGATGCTGCCAGACCTGCTGAGTTTTTCCAGGTAATTCTGTTTTTGCCTCAGAATTTGTGTTGCTTTGATGCTACCAAAAATGGTCAGAGTCATCAACAAAGAAAGATATCCACCTGCCACAGGTGAATGATAATTTACTCCAGAGATAATGTATCTCTGTATTAGAACTGGATATTTTCCAAATAAATTTTTTTGCTTTCACACTTCGCACTTTGAGATGTGCAGAGATGTGCTACAATAACAAGGTATTATGCATCCCTTGCCGTTTATGATTGAGTTTTAAGTGTTAAATTGGATACCATGGTAGTAAATTATTGATCTGCCAATTATTATAAAGCAGCCAACGTATTCTCTCCATAGGAAATCTCAATTTGGATTGAAACTGAAACTATCCTTGAAGAAAGAGTATCAATTTATAGAAATTTAAATCCCCCTTGTTTTGTGATAGGAAATTAGTTACTCTTCAGAGTAACTATGTCCATTTTCAGAAGCAGTTGCCTGGCTGTTATGAAGCCGGAATTATCCTCACAGCACCTTCAAGAAAACATTAGTTGTGTGTTGCGTTAATGAGTTTGCTTTCAGCATCTCGACTGAGAATGCTAGGAAAAGCAAAAAAAATTCAGCCTTCAAATTACTTCAGATTTGTATCTGATTATAATTGTTCACAACATTTCAGCATGGTGCATTCGTATTTTTCAGAGCCACAGAAGTGATTGGGGGTTGCCAGATTACCCCAGTTACAGATTACCCTATTTACCCTATCTTGAGCAAACGGTGGGAGAGAATGGCACAGGCAGTTTTATATAACCTGTACTTACCCTTGATAATTTCTTTTGGAATTCAAGCAAAAGAAAGTGGTCATCATACTCAATTTGCACACTCCTATGAGAATTCGATGTCGTACATAACACAAAAAAAAAATCAGCCCAAGGGTTTCGCAGTGTGAAACAAGAATGCCTGACTCTCAGCACGGAGTTTTTCAGTCCCACTCCAGAACTTTCCTAATAACATTGAAGAAGTATTTGGATGTGCACTTGTGATGCCATGGAATACAAGGCTATGGGCTGAGTGCTGGAAAATGGGATTAGAATAGTTAGGTACTTGTTTGACGGTGCAGACTCGATGGGCCAAAGGGCCTTTTTCTATGTTGTAGGCCTCTATGACTCTATAACTTGATCACGTGAAACTAGGCTGACAACCTACAAGAGTATGGAAGGCAGGGTGATTGGTGGATTGGGGGGGGGGTGGTGGTATCAAGAGGACCTGTGCGACTGAGGGAAAAAGCGCATATGAAAGAGAAAAAAGATAAAAACAAAGAAAAAGAGCATGCATACACACACACTGGGTTGGAGTGGTGGAGTGAGATCAGAGAAAGACGGTTGTGAAGGGAGACCATGGCCAGCAGACATCAGGCCAGGTGATGCCAAAGGCTGAATTTTACCTACGAGCTTCTGAACCAGTTATCAGGCTGAAATATGGGCCAGAAGCCTGCACTGTGTGGGTAACAGTCACTCATTATGTGATTTTCCATGGGCGATCAATTAATGGGTAAAGGTCATTCTCTTCCTGTCTCACCTGTACCTTGGTCTCTCCCCCTCTCTCTGTTCCTTTGTTTCAGCACAGGTTCGTCTATAGGGCAGCCTGCTAGAGCACCAGGCAGGCAGGGAGGGCTTCTAGGCCTTCCTGGAGTGATGATGCCTCAGTCTGTCACTGGGAGGCCACTTCCAGGCAGCTAAAATGGTGTCCACTGCCTCTGAGCTGACTGAGAAAGTCCAGTCAGTCTCGGTTAACAAGCTGTAATAGGCCACTAATTTTTTTTTTAAAAGGTATGTGCCACATGCAGGTGGATAGGCCTGGTGCCCTAACCCCACCTTCCATCCATATAAATAGGCTGGAGGACAGGATAAAGCCAGGGAACTGGCATGCGGCTGCAACACTGGCATCTATCTGACTATGTGGAAAATTGCCCAGGTATGTCCTGTATACAAAAAGCAGTATGAATCCAACCGGGCCAATTGCCCCCTCATCTGTCTACTCTCCATCATCAGTGAACTAGTGGAAGGGGTCATCAACAGTACTATCAAGCAACACTTGCTTAGCAATAACCTGCTCAATAATGCCCTGTTTGGGTTCCGCCAGGGCCATTCAGCTCCTGACCTCATTACAGCCCTGGTCCAAACATGGACAAAAGAGCTAAGCTCCCAAGGTGAGGTGAGAGTGACTGCCCTTGACATCAAAGTAGCATTTGACAGAATATGGCATCAAAGAGCCCTAGCAAAACTGGATTCAAGGGGAAAACTCTCCTCTGGTTGGAGTTATACCAAGCACAAAGGGAGATAGTTGTGGTTGTTGGAGGTAATCATCTCAGCTCCAGGACATCACCGCAGGAGTTCCTCAGAGTAGTGTGCGTGGCCCAACCATCTTCAGCTGCTTCATCAATGACCTTCCTTTCATCAGAAGGTCAGAAGTGGGGATGTTCACCGATGACTGCACAATGTTCAGCACCATTCACGACTCATCAGATACTGAAGCAATCCGTGCCCAAATGCAGCAAGACCTGAACAATATCCAGGCTTGGGCTGACTAGTGGCAACTAACATTCGAGCCTCAAGTGTCAGGCAATCACTGTCTCAAACAAGAGAATCCAACCATTGCCCCTTGATGTTTAATGGTACTACTATCACTAAATCCCCCACTATCAACATCCTGGGGGTTACCATTGACCAGAAACTGAACTGGACTAGCCATATAAAAACTGTGGCTACAAGAGCAGGTCAGAGGCTAGAAATTGGCGACAAGTAACTCAATTCCTGACTCCCCAAAGCCTGTCCACCATCTACAAGGCACAAGTCAGGAGTGTGATGGAATACTCCCCACTTGCCTGGATGAGTGCAGCTCCCACAACACAAGAAGCTTGATACCGACCAGGACAAAACAGCCCGCTTGATTGGCACCGCATTCACAAACATTCACTCCCGCCACCACCGACACACAGTAGCAGCATCTAGAAGATGCACTGCAGGAATTGACCAAGGCTCCTTCGACAGCACTGTCCAAACCCATGACCACTATCACAGAAGGACAAGGGTAGCAGATAGATGGAAACACTGCCACCTGGAAGTTGCCCTCCAAATCACTCACCATTCTGACTTGGAAATATATCGCTGTTCCTTCACTGTCACTGGGTCAAAATCCTGGAACTCCCTTCCTAACAGAACTATGGGTGTACCTCTCCCACATGCACTGCAGCGGCTCAAGGCAGCTCACCACCACTTTCTGAAGGGCAACTAGGGATGGGCAATAGATGCTGGCCCAGCCAGTGAAGCCCACATCCTGTGACTAAATAAAAAAAAGCTATCTGTCACATGCAGGTGGACAGGCCTGGTGTCCAAACCCCATCTTCCATCCATATAAATAGCCCGGAGGACAGGGTAAAGCCAGGGAACTGGCATGCAGGCCAGCACTGCCATTTTGAGTGCACATGCACCTCCGATCCCACCAGAGGCCAAAAATCAAGCCCAGAAGGAGGGAGACCCGAGGAGAAGGAGGCTCCTTAGTTTTGTAACTTTTGCATCACTTTTCTGCTTGGCCAATATGGTAACAAAGCTTTCATGCTCCAATCAACACCACTTACTGGTGTCCTCAATTGACATGTGTTTTGTTATTTAAATATAGAAAAAAGTCTTGCATTTATATGGCACTTCTCATGACCACTGGACATCTCAAAGCACTTTACATCCAATTAAATACCTTTTGAAGTGTAGCAATTTTTGTCGTGTAGAAAACACAGCAGCTAATTTGCACTCAGCAAATTTTCACAAATAGGAATGGAATAATCATCAGATAATCTGCATTTTGTGATGCTGACTGAGGGATAAATATTGGCTAGGACACCAGGTAATCAACTCTCCTGGTCTTCTTGGAATAGTGCCCTTCACCCAAGCAAGCACGGTTATGGTTTAACTTCTCATTTGAAAGGCGACACCTCCAACACTGCAGCACCCTCCCAGTATTGCATGGGACTGTCAGCCTAGATTTCTGTACTCAGGCCCCGCAGTGAGACTACAATTCTGAACCTTGGTGATTCAGAGGCAAGTATGCTACCAACTGAGCCACAACAGACATTCAAATAATAAAACCAAAATATTGTAGAAAAATAACATTGCATGATTTGCTAATCCTTGCCCCAGAGCTAATTCAAATCATTTAGTTTATTACATCACATCACAAAGGGCTATTGCAACTTCCTCCACAAATAACTAATTTTCCTCACTCAAGCCTTTTACCACTTTAGAAAACATCTTGATGTGGAGTATGACAATGCAGTTTAATGATAAACATAAATAATTTCAAAGAGCAGCCAAATCATTAGCAACTATTATACTGTAATTATGTTGCACTGTACTTGAATTTGATGAGGTCACAGTAAGTGGCCGTGGATCTCTGCAGTCAAGCAACAAAATTATAATTTTAATATGTATCAGCCAGACTGCAGCCACAGTTCATACCACAGGGTGTCAGGATCTGTTGTAATTATTCCCTTAGCACTGCAAGTACAAATAGCTGTAATAAAACTAGCTTTTTTTGGAGGTAAAATATTGCATGTTATGTTCAAGCACATTCACACTTCGCTCGAGATATTTTCTTTCAAGTCACAAATCCCTCTGGCTTGAACAAAAAGCCGCACACATTCAATTTTCTGTTGAATACATTAACTTCAAGGGTATTTGCTGATTTTTTTTCAAAATAATGTCCTGCTACCCTCCCTTCTTCAACTGGATATAGATAATCCAGGCTTTGTGATTCTCAGTGGCTATTAATACTGTTCAGTATCAGACAAGACACTGCATCTTTGTTGGGTTTCTCTTCATTTTTCCTAAGATTCGTTTCCCCATCTTCTAAAGCTGTTATACACATCATAATGTTCAGAAATATCAAATAATCAATAAACATTTTCATACATTCTGCAACAGGATATATAAATCAAACTAAATTATGATATATTGGTGCGAGACTAGAGTCACATATAATTGAGACTGGGCTTGGTTTCTTTCTCGAAGACCATTAAAAAAAAGACAATCCAACAGCTTCATCAGCTCTTTAATACTATCTTTTCTTTTTAATTAAAAACTAAATTGAAATTCTCAATCCACCATGGTGGGATTTGAAGACGTTCCCTAGACCACTCGTCCAATAACAATAACCACGCTACCATAGTCTTAAATTTCAGATCATAAGAGGACAAGGTTTTGTGTTCAATTAATCAAGGTGATGATTAGAAAAATTTTTGAAAGTATGTATGTTGATAACCAATGTTGTAATTGTGGGAAATTAAGAGCAAATATAACTAACAGAAAGCAGTCAGCAGAAACTGTGGGGTTAGAACTAGGGTACTGTAGACTACAAACTGTAATGGGAATAGTCTACAGGGCAGATAGCAGCGATGAAGTGGCAGAATCTATTAATTCAAAGAATAGAGAGGGCTGTAGTAAAAGCCAAGTTGTTTTAATGGGAATGTTTAATTTCTCAAAAAGATTGAGAACAGCAGTGTACCTCAAGTTGGGAAAGTAGTGAATTAATGGTGTACATTCAAAGTACTTTTCTGGAACAATATGTTCTAGAAATAACAAGGCTATATTAGACTTAGCGTTGAGTCAGATTTAGTTGTTAATCTCTTATTGGTAGCATTTATCTAAAACTGATCATAAAATGATCAAATCGATACTAGAATTGAAAAGGAGAAACCTTAATATAGTTCAAGATTCTAGATTTTTGGAAAGCTAACTTTAATGGGATGAGACAAAGATGGATCACAGCAAACTGGTCAAAACTCATTGGGTAAAACTACAAATGAACAGTGTACAAAAAAAAAACAATTGTTGAATACATATAGACCCCTAAAGGGGGAAGACACCTGTTTGCCAAATAGAACAAATTGAGGTTAGAGATAACATAAAACGAAGCAAATGCATAAAAGTCCAAAGAATAGTGTAAAGCCAAGAAGACTTGGAGAGGTATAAAGAGCACCAAGGAAGACAAAAATGTAGGAGCTGCAGAAAGGAACATAAAAAGAAACTTGCAATGGATATTAAGATTAAGACAGAAGAATAGTAGGAAAAAAAGGTAGTCAAGGGTAATATGAGCCCTTTAAAAACAGATGCTGGTAATGTTGCAATTTTTTAAGCTTTATTCTTTGATGGGATGTGGGCATTGCTGGCAAGGCCAACATTTGTTGCCCATCCCTAATTGCCCTTGAACAGAGTGGCTTCTTAGACCATTTCAGCGGATAGTTGAAAGTCAACCACATTGCTGTGGATCTGGAGTCGCACGTAGGCCAGGCTTCCTTCCCTGAAGGCCAATAGTGAATCAGATGAGTTTTTACAACAAATCCATGGTAGTTATCGTGGTCACCATTACTGAGACTAGCTTTATATTTCAGGTTTTTATTAATCGACTTTAAATTCTGCCATGGTGAGATTTGAGCCATTGTCCCCACATCATTAGCCTGGGCCTCTGAATTACTAGTCCAGTGACATTATTACTATGTTACCATCTCTATCTTAACTTGCTTTACAATTGATGGCTGTGTCTCCAGTTGTCAAGGTCCAAGCTCCGGAATTTTTTCCTTAAAACACTTAGCCTTTCTCTCTCTCACCCTTTTCTCCTTTGGGCACTAAAATCTACCTCGTTGACAAAGCCTTTTGTTCATCTGTCCAAATATTTCCGTAAGCGGCTTGGTGTCAAATTTTGTTTTATAATGCTTCTATGAAGCGCCTTGGGAAATTTTACATGAAAATTATTAAATAAATACAAGTGGTTGTTGCTGCTGTTGTTAAAGAACTGGAACTCTCAAAATGTGCCTGACAGCCATGGCTCAGTTAGTAATCCTCTTGCCTTGGAGAAGGTTGTGGGTCGAAAACCCAGTCCTGGAATTTGGGCACAAAAATCTAGGCTGACACTCCACTGCAGTGCTGAGGGATTGCTGAAGTGTGGGAGGTGCAGTCTTTTGGATGCCCTCTCAGATGGACACAAGATCCCACGGCTCTATTCCAAAACACTGACACCTGCCATCGACCAAAAAGGTGTCAGGAATGGTTACGCATGCGCACTCGGACCGCACTGCAGACGCATGCACATATGGAACTTAGCCTAATGCCTTTCCATTTGGCGGCAGGAGCACCAGAGGCATGCATGCAACTGTGGAGCATCAAATCCCACTTCAGTTTTTCGCTTTGTTATTAGTGATAAGCTTGCTGAGTTTGAATGCACCACAGATTTACAAAACGGAAATAGTGATTGCAGGTTTAAATAACAGCCTCTGAAGCATGTTGGAAAGGCTTTGTGGAGGCAATTCCCAGCAAGCTCTGGTAATTTGGTAATTAATGGGGTTCTTAAGCCCAGTTATGGTCTCAAACCCTACACTGGATAATGATTTTTAAATATTTAATATTGTTAAATTTAATATCGCTAGTTACTTATTTATTGAAGAATACATTTGTAGAAAATGAAATAAATCCTTTTGAAGTCAGCATTCCAGAAGTTCTATAAAAAAAGTTATGTATTTCTGATGAGGATTTTAATAATGACTTACAAATAAACATAATATTTTGAGGAACATTCATGCCACACAAGTGTCAGGTAATGACCATCTCCAACAAGAGAGAATCCAACGTCGTCCCTTTATATTCAATGGCATTACCATCACTGAATCCCCCACTATCAACTTCACTGGGGCGACCATTGACCAGAAACTGAGCTGGACTAGCCATATAAATACTGTGGCTACAAGAGCAGGTCAGAGGCTAGGAATGCTGCAGCGAGTAACTTACCTCCTGACTCACTAAAACCTGTCCACCATCTACAAGGCACAAGTCGGGAGTGTGATGGAATACTCTCCACTTGCCTGGATGAGTGCAGCTCCCACAACATTCAAGAAGCTTGACACCATCCAGGACAAAGCAGTCCACTTGATTGGCGCCACATCCACAAACATTCACTCCCTCCACCACAGATGCACAGTAGCAGCAGTGTGTACCATCTACAAGATGCACTGCAAGAATTCATCAAGGCTCCTTCGACAGCACCTTCCAAACCCACAATCACCATCATCAAGAAGGACAAGGGCAGGAGACAGACAGGAACATCACCACCTGGAAGTTCCCCTCCAAGTGACTCACCATCCTGACTTGGAAATATATCACCGTTCCTTCACTGTTGCTGGGTCAAAATCCTGGAACTCCCTTCCTAACAGCACTGTGGGTGTACCTACACCTCATGGACTGCAGCGGTTCAAGGTGGTAGCTCACCACCACCACCACCTTCTCAAGGGCACTTAGGGATGGGCAATAAATGCTGGCCCAGCCAGCGAAGCCCACAGCCCATGAATGGATAAAAAAAAGTCAATCTTAGCATAATTATATTTTAATTTACTCCTTAATGCATCTCAAAATTTAATTGAGGAACCTAGTTGCAAATGATAATGTCACAGGCTGAAGCAATACAACTGACACATCTATCCAATTGCATGAAGTGCTACCCCTGTTGTTGCAACACAAATAAATGCAGCCATTCCAAAGAACAAGGGAGTTATTCCAGTTTCCTGGCCAATCTTTATCCCTCAATCTACAGGTCTGCTATGAAAGAGACTGAAGTAATTCTAGGTTGTAAGCGGATTCATTTTTTCTTCATCTGTATCTACTCCTTGAATCTGTGAGATTTTCTTAAAATTTTCGTTATTGGGATGTGGCATCACTGGCTAGGCCAGCATTTATTGCCCATTCCTAATTGCTCTTGAGAAGATAATGAGCTGCCTGCTTGAACTGCTGCAGTCCAAGTAATGCAGGGACACCCACAGTGTTGTTAGGAAGAGAGTTCCAGGATTTTGACCTAGCAACAGTGAAGGAACAGCGATATTAGAGGGGAACTTGCAGGCGGCGGTGTTTCCATGCATCTGCTGCCCTTGTCTTTCTGGATGGTAAAAGTCACATATTTGGAACTTGATGTTGAAGGAGCTTTGGCGAATTGCTGCAGTGCATCTTATAGGTGGTAGACACTGCTACCTCCATGCAGCTGTGGCGGAGGGAATGAATGTTTGTGATGGATGGTGTGTCAATCAAGCGGACTGTTTTGTCCTGATGGTGTTGTGTTTCGAGTGTTGTTGGAGCTGCATTCATCCAGGCAAGTGGAGAATATTGTATCATACTCCTGATTTGTGTCTGACTTGAACAGAGTCTGGGGGAATCAGGTAGAGAGTTACTTTCCACAGAATTCCCAACCTCTGACCTGCTCTTGTAGCCACAGTATTTATATTGCTGGTCCAGTTTAGCTCCTGGTCAATGGTAACCTCCAGGATGTTGATAGCAGGGGATTCAGCCATGGTAATGCCATTGAATGTCAAGCAGAGATGGTGAGAATTTCATTTGTTGGAGATGGTCATTGCCTGGCACTTTTGTGGCATATATGTTACTTGCCACTTAGCAGCCCAAGTCTGAATTTTGTCCAAGTTTTGCTGCATATGGACACAGACTGCTTCAGTATCTGAGGAGCAGCAAATTATGCTGAACATCTGCAAACATCCCTACTTCTGGCCTTGTAATGGAGGAAAGGTCATTGATGAAGCAGCTGAAGATGATTGGGCCAGGACTCTACCCTGAGGAACTCCTGCAGTGATGTCCTGGCTCCAAGTGATAGTGTGCATGATGTTGTGTTTAAGCCTCTCGGGCAATGTTTGCTAATAAATAATCTTTATTTTTAAATTTACAAGAGCTTGCTGCTGAAATCACTTAAATTTGGACAAACCACTCCAAGAGCAAAAAAGAACACACTAACCTCATACATTAAAAACACTTTGACCAGGGACAACAATAAAACACAAAACTCTGTCCATGACACTATACTGAAATGTCAACATTTGTCCTTATTTGTTTATAGATGCTTGAGACGCATTTAAAAACAGGATGGGAAAGGTAAAATGATCAAATAACTAGATTGTAAGTTTAAAACAAATGCTTGTCCATAATTTAGCTGATTCTTCAACACATTCTTCTCTTGATACATTATGAGATAATTTATTTGAATTTTGTTCTCCCCACACTCAAGGAATCTAGGCGAGTGAAAGGTTCGAACACAAGACTTTTTCCTTTAAGATGGACAATATTTTCGTACATAACAGGCGGAGTATTTTTTTAAAAATACCTTGGTAACAAAGTGGTAATTGGAGTTAAAATTGCTGGCTTCTTTCTCATACATCCCTGAGATGTGGCTTCATAGGAACATGTCAGTATATCCACCATTTTCTGTTTTTGTTTAAAAAAAACATCAACACCATCATTCTTTTAAGATATTGGTTTTGCTTTGGACACTGCAGTCCAGCCATGAATCAGAGGAAGGTGGTTAGGAAAAAGCTAGAATGCAACAACAGTAGAAAGACATTAGGACTTACAGGAATATTTAATTATTTCAGCATTCACACAGGAATACCAAAATGCTTCAGTACATTAGATTGCCAAGATAATCCAAAAAAAAATCCTGTTCCCTGACTTCCTCAAGCTACTTTTGATAACTGAATGCACTAATATTCTTTCAGCTAAGAAACAAGGTTGCTACTTTGGAACAAAGTTTCTTTGGCAGCAGCATAATTTTATAAAAACACGGCAACCTTAAATCAGGTAGAATGCATATCAGGAGAGCAATGACTTTGCAATACTGTACTGGATTCATGAATATGTAATTCTCCAATGCAGTACAGTAAGAGATATAATAGTTGCCATTGGTTACTTGAACATGGAACCTTTGATAAAGCCCGATTGTTAAACAATCATGATTTTTACCTAAATAGATAAGATTATTATGCAAAATTATTTTAAAGCAAATTTACAAAGCAAAGGCTAAATAGTTGGCAATTGGTCTTCTCTTGTGCAATTCCATTATTACAACTTGTTATTCTATTGGTTCATTTACAACTAGGCTATTGTGATTTAATCTCAGGCTACAAATCAATTCTGGTCACTTCCCATCGTGTGTTCTGTGTTCAATCTGAGTCTGTTGTCTCTGATCCTGCTTACCTTGTCCAACATTTAACAGAAAGTAAACTGACTGAAAAGGGTCAATTTCAACATAATCATACCTCTTAATAACAGACATCCACTTGAAAAAAATAATGATCTTCCGTAATAATGTTTATTACTGTATTGTAATTATAGAACTCTTTAGGGTTTAAGAGTTTCTCTGCAGATTACTGATTCAGAAAACTAGTTGCAATTTAAAGCTAGAGATCTACAGGAGATACCACTCCAGCATTACATCCAAGGAGTTCAAGTGATTATCGCTTCTTCTAATTTTCCAAAATTTAAAATTATACAAGTAAAAGCTGAGCCAATTGGCTCCCCACTTTCATTTGAATATTGCTGGCAAAAAAGTAAACAAATATTGTAATTAAAGTGTTTCCCCTGATGTTTGGTTACAGCAGCTACTGGTGTGTTATTGCATCGACTCAAAGAGCATGTTTTTGCATCAGAATCCAAGACATACAAACAATTTAGAACATTGCATCGGGAAAGGACTAAGTAACTGCCCAGCTAACATAAAATATTCTCACTGTATTTCCAAGCAATACTAGCAAATGCTATTATTTTAAAAGTAAATTGGGCAAAAAGTTTTTTTATTTGTCACAGAACTTCTTACAAATGTTATTTAATAGAGTCTGATGTTTCTTCTATATTAGCACAATTCTCCAGAAAACAGAATGTAGGCTCGGAGTGAAGTAAGGCATATCGACCACATGCAATTACAGGAATATCTTTTTTTTTAAAAAAGGCAAAAGCTCAAAAACGTACAAGATTTTGACATGCTCAGAAAAATGTGAGAGCTACTGGTAATTCAAAATAGTTTCGTTTGGACTTATGGTTAAAAAGGCTTTTATTAGAAGCAGGTCATGGGATAGCACGTCACACAATGAAAAATTCACCTATTTTACAGTATGCATTACATTGGAAATCACAATGCATTCTTATATCTCTTTTGAAAGAGGAAAATGCCACAGCGTCAGATTGCCTGCAAATGCTAAAACAAAGACATTAAATTAACACATGGCATAATCTACAGGAGCAATGAAAAACAGCTAGATACATAGATTACGCTACATAAAAATGGAACTCGTCCCTCCTTACAATATATTTCTTACACAGCTTGAAGTTTAGCAAGGCTTTTCAATAAGGCAGTCTTTTGCAGACTTGTGATGTAATACTGTACAAAGTAGAAGGTGGAATACATCAGCCATGATTGCATTGAATGGCAGAGCAGGCTCAAAGTGCCGAATGGCCTACTCTTGCTCCTATTTTCTATGTTTCTATGTTCTTATAGGTGATGTGGTTTCCAGCTGATCACAAGAGCTCAGATTCCCCCATCACAACTAAGGAGCATCTGCACTATGGTTTATAAAATAGGAATGTGAGGTTGCTTCTCACACCTTATGAGGTGTATGTTAAATGTCTTGCGTGCTGATGTCTTGCTCAAACATCTTCCTTTAATGGCTCAACAAAGGAGACATATCTTGCACAACGGAAGATGACTGTAGTTGTTGGAGGCCAATCACCTCAGTCCCAGGACATTGCAGCAGAAGTTCCTCAGGGTAATATCTTAGGCCAACCATCTTCAGCTGCTTCATTAATGACCTTCCCTCCATCATAAGGTCAGATGTGGAGGTGTTTGCTAACGATTGCACAATGTTCAGTACCATCTGCAACTCCTCAGATCCTGAAGCAGTTTGTGCCAACATGAAGAGCGAGCAGGAACATTCAGGCTTGGGCTGATAGGTGGTGAGTAAAATTTGTGCCACACAAGTGCTGGGCAATGACCATCTCCAACAAGAAAGAATCTAACCATCTCCCCTTGACATTTAACAGCGGTAGCATTTCTGAATCCCCCACTATCAACATCCTGGGGATGACCACTGACCACAAATTAACCTGGACCAGCCATATAAATACTGTGGCTACAAGAGCAAGACAGAGGCTGGGAACTAAGGTAAGTAACTCACCTCCTGACTCCGCAAAGTCCAGTCCACCATCATACAAGGTACAAGTCAGGTGTGTGATGGAATACACTCTACTTTCCTGGATGAGTGCGGCTTCAGCAATACTCAAGAATCTCAACACCATCCTGACTTAGCCTCTTGTTAGGCACCCTACCCACCAGTTTAAACATACAGTCCATGCATCACTGACGCACAGTGGCAGCAGTGTGCATCATCTACAAGATGCACTGCAGCAACTCACCAAGGCTCCTTCACCAGCACCTTCCAAATTCACGACCTCTAACATCTGGAAGGACAAAAGCAGCAACGGCATGCTCCCCTCCAAGCTGCACATGATTTTGACTTGGAACTGTATCGACATTCCTTCACTGTTGTGGGATCAAAATCCTGGAAGCCTCTTCCTAAAGCATAGAACCATACGGATTGCAGTGCTTTAAGAAGGTGGCTCACCACCACCTTCAGGGGAAATTAGGGATGTGCAACAATTGCTGGGCTTGTCAGTGACATCCACATCCCATGAAAGAATATTAAAAAAAAAGTGAATTTGCTTTTTCACAGTCTGTCAATTTACAAATGTTATAATATTCATTTAGATTAGAGTCACCGGTCCACAGCATAGAAGGCGGCCCTTCGGCCCATCGAGTCAGCACCGGTCAAACAAGTATCTAACTACTCTAATCCCATTTTCCAGCACTAGGCTCATAGCCTTGTATGCCATGGCATCGCAAGTGCACATCCAAATACTTCTTCAATGTTATGAGGGTTTCTGCCTCTACCACCCTTTTAGGCAGTGAGTTCTAGATTCCCACCATCCTCTGGGTGAAAAAATTCTCTCTGATATCCCGTCTAAACCTCTTGCCCCTTACCTTAAATCTATGCCCCCTGGTTATTGATCCTCCACCAAGGGGAAATGTTCCTCCCTGTCTACCCTATCTATGCCACTCATAATTTTATACACCTCAATCGTGTCCCCCCTCAATCTCCTCTGCTCCAGGGAAAATAACCCCAGTCTACCCAATCTCTCCTCATAACTAAAACTCTCTAGCCCAGGCAACATCCTGGTAAACCTCCTCTGCACTCTCTGGTGCAATCACATCCTTTCTATAATGCGGATTCCAGAACTGCACACAGCACTCTAGCTGTGACCTAACCAGTGTTTTATACAGTTCCAGCATAACCTCCCTGCTCTTATATTTTATGCCTCGGCTAATAAAGGCAAGTATCCCATATGCCTTCTTAACCACCTTATCTAGGTCCAACTACCTTAAGGAACCGGTGGACCTGCACACCAAAGTCCCTCTGATCCTCAGTACATACCAGGGTCCTACCATTCATTGTGTATTCCCATGCCTTGTTTATCCTGCCTAAATGCATCACCTCACACTAATCTGGATTAAATTCCATTTGCCACTGATTAGTCCATCTCACTAGCCCGTCTATATCCTCTTGTAATCTAAGGCTATCCTCACTATTTGCCACCCCACCAATTTTCGTGTCATCTGTGAACTTACTGTTCAACACTCCTACATTTGAGTCTAAATAGTTTATATATACCACAAACAGCAAGGGACCCAAACTGATCCCTGTGGAACCCACTGGACACAGGCATCCAGTCATAAAAACACCCCTCAACCATCACCCTCTGTTTCCTGCCACTCAGCCAATTCAGGATCCAATTTGCCAAATTGCCATGGATCCTATGGGCTTTTACCTTTGTTTTCAGTCTCCCATGCGGGACCTTATCAAAAGCCTTGCTGAAATCCAAGTAGGCTATTGTCAAATGCATTGCCCTCATCTACACACCTGGTCACCTTTTTGAAAAATTCAATCAAATTGGTCAGACATGACCTCCCTTTAACAAAACCATGCTGACTGTCCTTCATTAATCCCTGTCTCTCCAAGTGTAACTGTATCAACCACTTTGATTTAACTTCTGAACAAAGGCTTGAAACAAAGAGAACCTATCCATGACCAGTATTGCTTATTGAATACAAAAATAAAAATACCTGGAAAAACTCAGCAGGTCTGACAGCATCTGTGGAGAGGAACACAGTTAACGTTTCGAGTCCTTATGACTCTTCAACAGATTCTGTCAGATCTGCTGAGTTTTTCCAGGTATTTTTATTTTTGTTTTGGATTTCCAGCATCCACAGTTATTTGCTTATTGAATATGTGGATAGATCTGGCTGATTACAGGAACAATACGCTTTCTTAAAATTCATGACAAACATGGAGAATATTTATTGTGCGCCCAGTGTGCCAAAACTTGATAGTTTTGCTGAATTATTACAATTTATTAATAAATACTTATTTTTATAAAATGCATGCTTTCATCTTTGTAATAGTAGTTTTATCCCATGTGTTCCAGAGCAATGATATAGAAATAAAATTACACAGAATACTGGCATTTTTAGGTCACAGTGAAATAATGGCATCATTATGTAATTTGTTTTTTTTCCCTCCCAGTTTATAAAACAAAATAGAAAACACAACTGTAAATGGCACCAGATTGTATAGTGGAATGGCAAATTGTCCTCACAGTTTCAAGAGTTTGGTCTAAATACAACCCATGCCCATGTGGTGAATACTTTTGAAGAGCATGATGGCCCCTTTACCACTGGTACCTTAGATGCATCTGTGAATGGAATTGGCCACGGTCAAATTGAAGATTATAAATTCAGACTGATATTAAGTTTACTGGATTCACAAAGGGGGCCAGGAAGAAATTTCACAGAGCTTCATTTTCTCAAGTATTACCTGTTGTTAGTCACTGCCCTCAAATTTTAATGAAGTCGATTTCAAAAATAGCATATATTTTGTTGTTTGTGGAGGGAGCGAACACAACAGGTTAAGGAGGCTTTGTGTTTCATATTTTCTCACTTTCTTATAAAAGGTTTCACCATCAGCGGCAAACATTCCAAGCCAAATAGGATTTGAGTAGTTTCAATGTAATTTCTGAAAGTTAAAAGCCCATAAAATACTATCCATATTTTGGTGCTATCCAGGCAGCTAATGCCATGTCACATGCACACTTTATGCATCTCTGTAGCTACGCTAACCTTACACAATGCAGTTCCAATGGGTTCTTTAGTAAAGTAGGATCCACTTCCTCATAAGCAATAACGGCACCTTAGGGTGCAAACATACAGCGCGATTGTAACTCAAGTGTGACAAAAAAGGCTGCCATTCTACAATTCTTTACCAGCATAAACTGCTGTGTTTGGAATCTGAAGCTTATTCTCACAGCTGAGCACTCTGCCTTAATTGTCTCGTCTAATATTTGAAATGCAGCTCATTAAAGCAACAGCTCCTATGTGACTAACTTTCCCCAATTATGGAGAGTTGGATTGTTGAACTACTCTAATGATGCAGCCAAACTCACTTGGACCAATTAGTCAGTGTTTCATTCAAGCACTCGTCCTGTTTCAGTGGAGTCAGTGCCTTTAACTAGCAGTTAAAGTCACAAGGGACTCATGTCAGAATAAATTGCAGTATATTGTATGAGCAATTCACTCTGCCAGTGCTCAGTTGGATTTACTTTGAGAGATTCCTTGATTTGGGTAAAAGTACAATGACTTAAAGTCAACTGTTATCAGACTGTTTGGGCAAACTGCTTGGATTTCGGTGGCTGGATGATTAACTTCATCCTTCTAGATGAAAAGTCCCTGGGCCCACAAATCCAAATGGGCTTTAAGCCCACTTAATGATCCGTTCTATGTCTTGGGAGTAAAGCTCAAGTTTTCGGTGATTGATTGTTTTCTTTACTTGCCTGAGTTGCTAGCAGTTTGTTCATATTTGTGCACAGAATATAGATTGTGATAGCATTGTGTTGTGATGCTAAATTGCCAACCTAGAGCTTCAGAGTTCAAATCCCACCATGTAAAACTGAATTCAATAAATCCAATGGCTCGCTGGGTGGCAAGAGCAAAACAATTGGCTATAATCAGCCACCATAAAAACCAACCGATTCACTTATGTCCTTCAGGTAAAAGAATTTACTAACCCCAGGTAATCCAACCTATATACATGATTCCAGTGCCTCATTAGTGTACTCTGAAGTGACTAAGCAAATCACTCAATTGAAAAAAACAAATCAGCTAAGGGGAAATGTGACCTTATCATGATCACCACAGCTAGAAAACAAATAAAAAAAAACAATCTTTAATCTATTTTCCACACAGTTAAATGCTCTCATAATACAAAATACAAGGCCACTTCAGTTGGATAGTCAAGAGTCACCTATGTAGGTCTTGGTATCCTGAAATACGGCAGTGCTCTCAGACTTGGCACCCCTTCCCAAAACTGAATAAAATTCCATGTAAAACAGACTGCACACGTTATGACATTTCAGGTAGTTTTGGGGCATAATATAGTTTCAGGCTAGAGGTACTTGTTATAGTTATTTGAGTTTCCAGTTTGTATAATCTGAATACTTGATTAGTTCACAGATATTTGTTATTCTGCATTTATAGATGTGCTTAAGGCAAAGGCAGTCAGTCTCACCTCACCTCTGGAGTTCAGCTCTGTTGTCCATGTTTGAACCAAAACTGTAATGAGGTCAGGAGCTGAGTGGCTCTGGCAAATGCAAACTGAACATCAGTGAGCAGGTTATTTCTGAATAAGTGCTGCTTGAAAGCACTGTTGACGACACTTGCCATCACTTTGCTAATGTTCGAGTAGACTGATGGGGCAGTAATTGGCTGGGCTGGATTTGTCCTGCTTTTTGTGGACAAGGCACACTTGGGCAATTTTCCACATGGCTGGGCAGATGCCAGTGTTATGGTTGTACTGAAACAGCTTGGCTAGGGGCAAGGCAAGTTGTCAGTACTATTGCCTGAATGCTGTCACGGCTCAAAGCCTTTGTAGTATCCAGTGCCTTCAGCCGTCTCTTGATATCACGTGGAGTGAATTGAATTGTCTGAAGACTGGCATCTGTGGTACTGGGGACTTCAGCAGGAGGCTGAGATGGATCATCCCACTCAACTGCTCTGGCTGCAAATGCTTCAGCATTGTCTTGCACTGATGTGCTGGGTTCCCCCATCATGGAGGATGGGGATATTTGAGGGGCCTTGTTCTCCTCCAGTTAGTTGTTTAATTGTCCACTACCATTTACGATTGCATGTGGCAGGTCTGCAGAGCTTAGATCTGATGTATTGGTTGTGGGATCACTTAATTCTGTCGTGTGCTGCTTTTCATACAAGTGGTCCTGTGTTAAAAGTTTCACCAGGTTGACACCTGATTATTAGGTATGCCTGGCGCTGCTCCTGGCATGCCCTCCTGCACTCTTCATTGATCCGGGGTTGATCCCCTGGCTTGGCCGGTAATGGTAGAGTGGGGGATATGCTGGGCCATGAGTTTACAGATTGTGGTTGAGTACAATTCTGCTGCTGCTGATGGCCCACAGTGCCTCATGGATGCCCAGTCTTGAGTTGCTAGATCTGTTCAAAATCTATCCCATTTAGCACGGTGGTCATGCCACACAACACAATGGACTTTATCCTCAATGTGAAGACAGGACTTTGTCTCCACAAGGACTGTGTGATGGTCACTCCTACCAACACTGAATGGCCATTTATCTGCTGCAAAATTGCTTCATCTACAAGTTCACTTCTGGGAACCCAATTCTAATAATCATCTTTTTTTATTTTAAGAGGACTACCACTCCTGCAAGGAATTCACCCCATATAAGTATCATTATAGTATCTACAGCCTCTGTTGTAGATATGTCTGCATTCTGCCAACAGATTGTAACAGGGAAATCAGATGATATTTAAAAGCTAGAGAGAAATGCAGATCTTTATCAGGACTAAAGGCGGTATTGTGCTCTGCAGATGTTTATTTCCCTATTATTCCTAGCTCCTGTTACATGCCCTTCCCAAACTGAGAATTCAAGTACTGTACTTACCCTTCTTTGCCCATCAAGTCCGGGAGTGGGACTCGAACCCAGGACTTCTGGTTCAGAGGTAGGGATGCTATCCACTGTGCCACAACACCACATCACACTATACTACTCATTACTACATTGTTAAATGAAGTATACTATTTAAATATACCAGTATACTTGGGAAAGAAGAAAAAAGAGCAGCAAGCAACAAGTCAAAAAGCAGTTTCAAAACTGATGCTTAGTGAATATTTTTAGATTTATATATTTTATAAATATATACCTGAGGTCGTGTCAGGAAGGTGGGGGGTGGTGTCCCAAGGTTGGGCGGTGTGGGAGTAGTCCTGAGTTTGGGTCAGGTTGGGGGGGGGGGGGGGGGGGTGCCCTGAGGTCGGGTTGGGGGCATAATCCGGAGGTCAGGTGGAAGTGGGGGGGGGTGGGGGGGGGAGGATCTGCAGGTCAAGTGGGTGTCTGAGATTTGGGCAGGGGGCCAAGGTTGAAGGGGGGTCCTAGGTTGGTTGGCCGGAGGGTGGGACAAGGCTTCAATTCTTCTAACCTTTTCTGGATAACTACTGGTATAACCCTGTAACCTTGGCAGAACCATTAAAGTTTCCGAGTTAAATCGCATTTTTGGGTGGTTCCCAGTGCAGCACAATTGTCCAGAGGAAGTGTGCACTTCTGGGCAATTGCCATGCAAACTCTTGCCTGAGAACTTGCCAGAGCGATCCCCCATCACATCTTTGAGGTATCCTCTCCAAATCCGACGCTGGGGAGAGGGGAAGTTACACACCATTATTTTCCATGTTATGCGATCCACCTTTATCAACCAGTTCTATATGGTTTTGAAGACTAAATACAGCATCACACTAGGTACAGCCTTTACACATGCTGCCGTTCAACGCTTGAGTTTTCCATTCCTCCCTGCTCTAATAAATATTGCACTCAAATGGGCCAAATGTTTTGTCATTATAAAATGATAACAGTAGGAAAATCTACAGTGTAATTTATAAAACTGAATTTAATTCAAATATTATCAAAATTCAGAGATCAATCTAACCAGTTAAGCAGGAGGCACGTGCTCAATTGCTTGGAATGTCAGAAGTTTGTATCAACTCCCGTCATGTCAGAAAAACCATTGTCAATATGTTTCGAGAAAAAAAACAAAAAAAATGCGGATGCTGGAAATCCAAAACAAAAACAGAAATACCTGGAAAAACTCAGCAGGTCTGGCAGCATCGGCAGAGAAGAAAAGAGTTGTCGTTTCAAGTCCTCACGACCCTTCCACAGAACTGAGTGAATATTAGGAGAGGGGTGAAATATAAGCTGGTTTAAGGTGAGGCGGGGGGGTGGGGGTAGTTTTCACCCCTCTCCTAATATTCACTCAGTTCTGTTGAAGGGTCTTGAGGACTCAAAACGTCAACACTTTTCTTCTCCGCCGATGCTGCCAGACATGCTGAGTTTTTCCAGGTAATTCTGTTTTTGTGTTGTCAATAATGTTTCGTTGGGCAAGAGAATCCTGACACAGCACCCCATCTATAATAGTCACAGCAAACTGCAACACAAGAACTATATTAAAAGAACCATTTGCCATAACACTTAAAATATAATTGAAGTAAATATTTTGCCTGAATCAGCAGAGTTCTTCAATGTTTATACCACAGGTGTTTTGTATCAACATAGTTGAGCTGGATTTTGTGTACTTCAAAAAAAACATACACTTTGTATTTTACCATGTTTGTGAAATAGAGGAAAGTGGAATAATAAAAAGATTTTTAAAATTCCTGTATCTTACTGCACAGCGCAAACCGGCATCAGAGCTGGGATTTTCCTCTTCTATTCTGTGAACTAAATTTAGAGCCATTTTACAGCAGTGAATTTGTGTACTGTGCCCATGGGAATGAAACTGCAGCAAAAGTACCAAATAAAATATACAAGCAAGAATATATTATGTTCCGTTCAACTGTAGTATCCTCATATTAAAAACAAACAGCTCAGTCTTGAACGTTAACATGGAAGTAGCCAATGATTTGTTCATAACATAAACAGAGAATTAAGTAAACCCAATATCAAATTCAGACGTTGTAGCTCACCTATTTTCATCTGCAGTGGGGATGGCTTGTAATTCATTGCCACGGTCTCGCCCTCTCGGGTGTCACACTCACCTTCAGAGATAGAGGTGGCTGTGGGATCCTGTTTGGAATGACAAAATGGATTATCATACTGTCTAAAAGTATGTAAAGCAATATTTTGAAATACTGTGTCAAGAACATATGACACAGTAACATTGTTTATTTAACATGCACACAGCAAACTAATTTTGAAGCTTAATAACTGAAATGAATTAGCATAATGCTTGCATAAAAACTTTACCAATTTGATTTCTACAGAGGAACAGGAATAGGCCATTCAGCCCCTGGAGCCTTCTCTGTCATTCATTTAGATCTCGACTGATCAGTATCTCAACTGGATTTACCTGCCTTTGCTCCATTCCCGATAGCCTTAACTAAAAAATAACCTCTGTTCTGATGAAAGGTCATCAATCAGAAATGTTAACTGTTTTTCTCTCCACAACTGCTGCCATTTCCTGCTGAGTATTTCCAGCATTTTCTGTTTTTGTTTCAGATTTCCAACACCTGCAGTATTTTGCTTTGTGAAAATCTAGCTGTGTCTTAGAAGATCCAAAGTCCTATCAAACTGCAGACTTTTGGGGGAAAAGTTCAGGATGCCTGCTAACTTTCCTGTGAAGATGTGCTTTCTGATTTTGCTATGGAGTGGCTTAACTCTAATACTATGAGTATGTCTTTTTTTTTGATTGTCGCACCAGAGGAAATAGTTAAATTCGCAAAGATGCAGATAAACAATGTTGATTAGAACATCCCTCAATCTTCAGTGCTCAAGGGAATAAAAGCCAATGCAATAATACAATGTGCCCTCATTATTTAACTCATGAAGCATTGGTACAATTTTGGTGAATCTCCCCCCAAGCCAGTAAAATTTTCTGGAGGTGCGGTAACAAGATAGGAATGCTGTACTCCCAAATGCCAGTGCTTCCCAAATTTGGTGGGTATGAGAATTGTTGTGGCTGGGAGGGGAAAGACTTCAGTTCTTGAGGGGGGTAAAAATGGAATTGAGCATGCCCCATCACCCCTTTTCATTCTTCCCCTGGCCCAGCTCCCTTGTTGGGGAGAGTTGATGTGGAGGCAGGGTTTCTCCAAAAATAAATGAACACCTACCTATTCACAGGTCTTTTTTGCAGCAGCAATTGGTCCTCAGATTGCAGTCCATTATGCCATGCCCACCAAAAAAGTCACAAAGATTTAAAGGGGCTTCACGTTGTCAGAAATCAGTCTGGGATCCACGGGCAGCACTGCTGCCTCCGAGCGCCCAATCCCAAAATCTCCTCATGACCCAAAGCCATGCTATATGTAGTCTGTGCAAGGCTCTGTACAAATTGTTGCAAATAACTAGTTCAAGGTTCATGTTAATATTTTAGAGGTAAGTTTTAGTTCTGGGGAGAGTAAGGCTATAAAGCTTGAGTATTGCTGAAAAAAGACATTTGTCAAAGCTTTCCATCTTGCTCTCATCAGGACAATCACAAGAATACCAATGTCAGTGGAAGCAACAACTTTATGCTGTATGAGAAGATAGTGCTGATTGGTTGACAAGTGGGCTCTGATTGGTAAAGATATTGCCATGGAGAATGCACCAGTTAATAGCAACTGACAGTTAACTGCCAAGCATTGTTTAAAATTTAAACCAAGCAGCTTGACCCAGGATGGTCAAGGCATTGCTCTGAGGAATGAACCAGCGAATGGCTGCCACTTTTTTTGCTTAGCTAAAACAGATGCAATCTGTGTACGTGTTCTTTCTGTCTGCAAAGAACAGGGGCCTGTATATTAATATACGTAGCTTCTAGTACACGCAAATGTGCCACACTGCAATCTCGACTGAATCTTAAATTGGTTGTCAGCATAATTTTTAAACGTATTGAGGATTATTTAGCAAATGTTGTTCAATCACAAAATTGCATCAAATGTTGGACACAAGCATGGGCTATTAGGGTATGGTCTGTACCTTGCCCATTGTTAATAGCAGAAGGGGCATGCTGTTTGATACGATCAGCCAATCCTTGGGAGGTACTGCCTAGCAGCACACTGGCGCTGAAATTCATATACCACATTATTCATTTGCGTGGCTCTTTTTGGCTTGATGGCAGCATCCAGTTAGTGGTGAATACCACTCATATTGCTACTGCATAGTAGCAGCATGAAACAGCTAGCTTCATCTGTTGCTCAAATTTTTGAGATAGATTACCCTGGAAGGGTAATTTTTGGCACTGAAAAGTAGCCGGTCTACCTTAGATTACCTAGGGTAATCTGAGGTAGACCGGCTACTTTTCAGTGCCAAAAATGACAGCCTTAGGCCCATTCATAAACTTGCACGTAATATAGTGCAAAATGATCTGATCAGGGTAGCCATTATTCCACAGGATGTCTTTGATGCGCCCTATGAAGCATTCTCCATCACAATGCTTCTGCCAGTGTCTACTTGCCAACCAATCAGCACTCTTTTCTTACACAATATAAAGTTGTTACTCCTGACATTGGTATTCATGTGATTGCTCTGATGAGTGCAAGATGAAAGGCTTCGACAAAATGTCTTTTTTCAGAAACAGGCAGTACCAAACTGCTAAAGCTATAAAGATAAGATAATTAAAATGCTGGGCTTTAGAGATTGCCAGGGCATCTAAAGAAATAGCAGTTCAAGAAATGGCCCATGTTTGTTTCATAAATTCAGAATAGAAGAGACAGAGCTTATAAAATAGCAGGTAGGCTTACTTAGCTAAAGAACTGGAGAAATAACATCTGTCATTCTGTAGTAGTGGCTGTCCAGAGAATTTTTTTTTGTCTTGGGAGGTAGAGTTAGATCAGTGTAAAAACATTCAATAAATCATGAAAGGTTGTAAATCCCATTTATTTCTTCAGATCAAAGGAGAAATTGTAAATGAAAGATTATTAATCTAAAAGCTGGTTTGGGGACATCTCAGAGCAGGCTACATCGTTATGGAGGTGGTTGGAGCTTGGAGAAGGGGGATGGTTCTCTGCTTTCAATTTATCTGGGTGTTTTGTGGGTGGTTTGCAGCTCAGAAAGTTGCCAAAGTAAATGACAGTTAGATAGAAAACAAAAACAGAATTACCTGGAAAAACTCAGCAGGTCTGGCAGCATCGGCGGAGAAGAAAAGAGTTGACGTTTTGAGTCCTCATGACCCTTCGACAGAACTTGAGTTCGAGTCCAAGAAAGAGTTGAAATATAAGCTGGTTTAAGGTGTGTGTGTGGGGGGCGGAGAGTTAGATAGGCCTGCACTGTAAACTGACTATAAACTAACTTGGTAATTGACCATGGAGAATACGGGTGAGGCTTAATCTCAGTTTGAATTTTGTGAAGGAACCAGAGCGGGATGATTGCCTGGTTTGAAATTAGTGGAAGAGTCTACAGTGCTACAGAATCTCTGCAGTCTCCACAAAGATTTGTGGCAAAGAAATCAACAAGCAGGTGGCTTGGAAGTATTGGAAAAGTAACCAGATCAAGGGACTGAGGCATCCACAGTCAAGAGAGGGTAAATGTAAATTTCACCTCTGATAATAGCTGGAGCTGAGGAGAATTCTCCAGAGTGACATACTTATGGGTGGTCCCTCCAAAAGTAAATAACTTTAAGATTGATATATCTTATAAGAGAATGCCTGAGGAAGAAGTACACCTGAGTGCATAAAGAAAGGGACAATAGAATATGAATGCAAACTAGCAAAAAACATAAAAACGGACCATACAAGCTTTTATAGGTATGTAAAAAGGAAGCGTTTGGCTAAGACAAACGTGGGTCCATTACAGGCAGAGTCAGAAGAATTCACAATGGAGAATAGAGAAATGCCAGGGAAGCAAAATGATTACTTTATGCCTGTTTTCACAGAGGGAGATCTAGGAAATTTCCCAGGCTAGGGAGAATGAGGAATTGAAGGAAATTAGTATAAGTCAGAAGGTTGTATTGGAGAAATTAATGGGACTGAAAGTTTTAAAGTCCCCGGGACCTGATATTCTGCATCTCAGAGTGTTGAAAGAGGTTGCTACAGAGATCGTGGATTCATTGGTGATCATTTTCTAAAATTCTACAGATTCTGGAATGGTTCCTGAAGATTAGAAGATAGCAAATGTCACCCCACTATTTAAGAAAGGAGGGAGAGAGAAAACGTGCAACTACAGACCTGTTAGCCTTACATCAGTAGTAGGGAAAATGCTGGAATCTATTTTAAGGATGCGATAAATGGATGCTTGGATGATCATGATCTGATCGGGCATAGTCAGCATTGTCTCTGTCTCAATCTCTGGTGATAGACTGTCCACCAATAACCATTACAAGCCTACCAACTCCCACAGCTACCTCGACTACAGCTCCTCACACCCCGCTTCCTATAAGGACTCCATCCCATTCTCTCAGTTCCTTCGCCTCCGTCGCATATGTTCTGATGATGCTACCTTCAAAAACAGTTCCTCTGACATGTCCTCCTTCTTCCTTAACCGAGGTTTTCCACCCACGGTCGTTGACAGGGCCCTCAACCGTGTTCGGCCCATCCCCCGTGCATCCGCCCTCACGCCTTCTCCTCCCTCCCAGAAACATGATAGGGTCCCCCTTGTCCTCACTTATCACCCCACCAGCCTCCGCATTCAAAGGATCATCCTCCGCCATTTCCGCCAACTCCAGCATGATGCCACCACCAAACACATCTTCCCTTCACCCCCCCCGGCGGCATACCGTAGGGATCGTTCCCTCAGGGACACCCTGGTCCACTCCTCCATCACTCCCTACTCCTCAACCCCCTCCTATGGCACCTCTCCATGCCCACGCAAAAGATGTAACACCTGTCCCTTCACTTCCTCTCTCCTCACCGTCCAAGGGCCCAAACACTCCTTTCAAGTGAAGCAGCATTTCACTTGCACTTCCCCCAACTTAGTCTACTGCATTCATTGCTCCCAATTTGGTCTCCTCTACATTGGAGAGACCAAACGTAAACTGGGCGACCGCTTTGCAGAACACCTGCGGTCTGTCCGCAAGAATGACCCAAACCTGTCGCTTGCCATTTTAACACTCCACCCTGCTCTCTTGCCCATATGTCTGTCCTTGGCTTGCTGCATTGTTCCAGTGAAGCCCAACGCAAACTGTAGGAACAGCACCTCATCTTCCGACTAGGCACTTTACAGCCTTCCAGACTGAATATTGAATTCAACAACTTTAGGTCTTGAACTCCCTCCTCCATCCCCACCCCCTTTCTGTTTCTTCCCCCTTCCTTTTGTTTTTTCCAATAATTTATATAGATTTTTCTTTTCCCACCTATTTCCATTATTTTTAAATTTTTATGCCCCCCCACCCCCGCTAGAGCTATACCTTGGGTGCCCTACCATCCATTCTTAATTAGCACATTTGTTTAGATAATATCACCAACTTCAACACCTGTGTGTTCTTTTGTCTGTGACATCTTTTGATTATCTGCTCCTATCACTGCTTGCTTGTCCCTACAACCACACCCCCACTCCACTTCTCTCCCCCCACCCAACCCCCCACCCCACCTTAAACCAGCTTATATTTCACCCCTCTCCTTGGATTCACCTAGTTCTGTTGAAGGGTCATGAGGACTCGAAACGTCAACTCTTTTCTTCTCCGCTGATGTTGCCAGACCTGCTGAGTTTTTCCAGGTAATTCTGTTTTTGTTATAGTCAGCATGGGTTTGCAAATGAGAAATCACGTTTGATGAACTTGGTGTTTTTTTTGAGGGTGTTACTAACAAAATTGATAAAGGAGAGTTGATAGGCATAGTATACTTGGATTTTCAGAAAGCTTTAGATAAAGTCCCCCACAGGAGATTGATTAGCAAAATAAAAGCACATGGAATAGGAGGCAATATACTGGCATGGATTAAGGATTGGCTAACAGGCAGAAAACAGAATAGGAATAAACAGATCATTCTCACGTTGGCAGGCTGTGACTAGCGGGGTACTGCAAGGATCAGCACTTGAGCCCCAGCTGTTCACAATATATATCAATGATTTAGATGTAGGGACCAAATGTAATATTTCCATGTTCGCGGATGATACAAAGCTAGGCGGGAATGTGTGCTGTGAGGAAGATGTAAGGTGGCTACAGGAGGATTTGGACAGACTTAGTGAGTGGGAAAGAACATGGTAGATGGTATATAATGTGGAAAAATGTGAGGTTATCCACTTTGGTAGAAGGAACTGATGCGCAGGGTATTTCCTAAATGATAAGAGATTTGAAAGTATAGATGTACAAAAGGACCTGGGTGTCCTTGTCCATAAGTCACTGAAAGCTAACATGCAGGTGCAACAGGCAATTAGGAGGCTAATGGAATGTTAGCCTTTATCGCAAGAGGATTTGAGTACAGTAGTAGTGAAGTCTTGCTTCAATTGTATAGAAGCTTGGCTAGACCGCACCTGGAGTAGTGTGTGCAGTTTTGGTCACCTTACCTCAGAAAGGATATTATTGTCATAGGCGGAGTGCAACGAAGGTTCACTCGGCTCATTAGGGGATGGTGGGACTGTCTTATGGAGAGATTGGGGAAACTGGACAGGTATTCTCTAGAGTTTCGAAGAATGAGGGTGATCTCATTGAAACCTACAAAAGCCTCAGCTGGAATATTGTGTACAGTTCTGGACACCATATTATAGGAAGGATGTGAACACATTGGAGAGAGTGCAGAAGAGGTTTACAAGAATTGTCCCAAAGATGAGAAACTTCAGCTGTGATGATAGATTGGAGAAGTTGGGACTATTTTTCTTGGAGAGGAGAAGGTTGAGGGGAGACTTGATAGAAGTTTTCAAAATCATGAGGGGGCTGGACAGACCAGATAGGGAGAAGGTTCCCACTTGCAAAAGGATCAAGAACGAGAGGGCACAGATTTAAAGTGATGCGCAAATAAAGCAAATGTGACATGAGAAAAAACTTTTTCACACAACGAGTGGAACAGGTCTGGAATGCACTGCCTGGAAGTGTGGTGGAGGCAGGTTCAATTGAGGCATTCGAAAGGGCATTAGAAACAAGGTGCAGAGGTACAGGGAAAAGACAGGGCAATGGCACTAGGTCATAACGCTCATTTGGAGAGCAGGTGCAGACGCAATGGGTCAAATGGCCTCCTTCTGTGCTGTTAAGATTCTGTGAAAATACTTAAAAGGGATAGACAGGGTAGATGCAGGATGGGGAGTCAAGAACCAGGGCACACAATTTCAAAATAAGGGGGAAGCCACTTAGGACTGAGATGAGGAGAAATGCCTTTACTTTGAGGGTTATGAATCTGTGGAATTCTCTACCCCAGAGGGTCATGGAAGCTAAGTCATTGAGGATTTTAAGGTAGAGATCGATAGATTTCTGATTAATAATAATGTAAAAAGTTATGGGAATAGTGTGGGTATAAGGCATTGAAGTGTTTGATCCACCATAATTGTATTGAATGGTGGAGCAGGTCTAAGGGGTTAAATGGCTGCCTCCTGCTCTTCACAGAATCACAGAGTGCAGAAGAGACCCTTCGGCCCATTGAGTCTGCACCGGCATGTGGGAAACACCTGACCTACCTACTTAATCCCATTTACCTGCACTTAGCCCATAGCCTTGAATGTTATGACATGCCAAGTGCTCATCCAGGTACTTTTTAAAGGATGCAAGGCAACCCGCCTCCACCACCCTCCCAAGCAGTGTATTCCAGACCGTCACCACCCTCTGGGTAAAAAAGTTTTTCCTCACATCCCCCCTAAACCTCCTGCCCCTCACCCTGAACTTTTGTCCCCTTGTGACTGACCCTTCAACTAAGGGGAACAGCTGCTCCCTATCCACCCTGTCCATGCCCCTCATAATCTTGTACACTTCAATCAGGTCGCCCCTCAGTATTCTCTGCTCCAAAGAAAACAACCGAAGTCTATCCAACCTCTCTTCATAACTTAAATGTTTCATCCTAGGCAACATTCTGATGAATCTCCTCTGCACCCCCTCCAGTACAATCACATCGTACCTATAAAGTGGCAACCAGAACTGCACACAGTACTCCAGCTGTGGCCTCACCAAGATTCTATACAACTCCAGCATGACCTCCCTACTTTTGTAATCTATGCCTTGATTGATAAAGGCAAGTGTCCCGTATGCCTTTTTCACCACCCCACTAACATGCCCCTCCGCCTTCAAAGATCTATGGACACACATGCCAAGGTCCCTTTGTTCCTCAGAGCTTCCTAGTGTCATGCCGTTCATTGAATACTTCCTTGTCAAATTACTCCTTCCAAAATGTATCACCTCACACTTGGTTGAGGGTTTGGAAGGCACTTTCTAAGGAGCCCTGGTGAATTCCTGAATTCTTATATTCTAATGCCCACAATAAGTGCACAGTCCACGTACCAATAAGCATACTTTGGTCAAACACACCACACTCTGAAACCAAGTGACAGATATCACCTGAACCAGCTGCTCTGGATCTCTTCTCAACTCCCCCCAGACGCATGTCACACCGTGAGTCAAACAGTCTCACTGAACTCTGTCTTTTACATAAGGGTTTCCAAACTGCACTCTCCAAGACCTCACCTTGGAATCTTCTCCCAAACCAACGCTTTCTCTCAGACCCTTCTACAAGGGTTCACCTCTAAGGTTTCAAACACTTCTTCTGATGTTCTTCTTTCCTAGGTCACCACATGCATTCAAGCTGTCTTCCACGCACTCCTTCTCACTGACTCAGCCATCAACGGTGCCACTGCTTCACATGTCCATAACAAAGAGTTACAGACCTTTAGCCATCTCTTTGGAGCTTCTTGCCTCTTACAAGCTATTCTCGCATTAAATCTGCTTTCTGCAGCTTTTGACTCTAAATCTGAAGGTTGGAGCCCTTCTCTCTGCTCCTCACTCAATTTCACTTAACAGGACTTTTTCCAGGTTCCTGTCCTTCCTTTGATTAGATCTGCTTAAGCTTCCCCCTTCTTCCATTTCTGCATTTTTGGGGTTTCTCTTTAGCTTCAGACTGGCTATCTGTCCCCTTTGCGCCAGTCTTTCTCTGGCAACTTTAGCTTGGATCTGGCTATTTGGCCCTTCTAGGGGGCTTCTGTTTGGCAGCTGTTCTCCAACAAACTGCTGCCTTTCTTCTTGTGTGCGTGCCTGTGAAAGGGACCTACCTCTCTGGACCCCTGTTGCTAGGCAACAGTCCAATTCTTCCTCTCATTCGTTTACTTAACTTAAGTCGTAAACTTTCATTAGAAATGCAAGCACCTTTTTAAAGTGAAACTAAAACTCTAAATTCTAATTCTAAAAACTATAAATGTAACTTTACTAAAAATAGTGAAGATATAATTATAATTGCACTGTTTTGTTAAATTTTTATGTCATTGACCAAAACTGTTCATTCATTTGTGTTTAGGCAGATAATTGAATAGAATGATGAAACCGAGTCACTCGATATAATACAAAATCCTATTAGTAAGAAATTTTCCAGGCTACTAATTTAGTTTGTTCATCCAATATTCAATTTGCCTGTCTAATTACTTGCTGTACCTGCATACTAATGTTGTGATTCATGTACCAAGGCATCCAGATCCTTCTGTACCAGAGTTCTTCAGTCTCTCCACTGAAATAGAATTCTGTTTTTCTATTCTTCCTGCTAAAGTGGACAAGTTCACATTTTCCGACATTATACTCCATCTGCCAAATTTATGCCCACTCATTTAACCTATACCCCTTTGCAGAATCTCTACCTCCTCTCGGCTATCTACTTTCCTACCTATCTTGGTGTCATCAGCAAATTTAGCTGTCATACTTTCAGTCCCTTCATTTAAATCATTGATTTAGATTGTAAATAGTTGAGGCCCCAACAGTGATTCCTGTGGCACTCCACTAGTTATAGCTTGCCAATCCCTACTCTCTGCTTACTCTTAGCTAACCATGCTAATATGTTACCCTCTGAGCCATATGCACTTATCTTATGTAGTAACCTTTGATGTGGCATCTTATCAAATGCCTTTTGGAAATTCAAGTACACCACATCTACAGGTTGCCCTTTATCCACCTTGCTTGTTACTTGCTCAAAGAAGTCTAACAAATTAGTTAAACATGGTTTCCCTTCACAAAGTCATGTTGACTCTGGCTGACTGCATTATGTTTTCCTAAGTATCCTGCTATAACCTCCATAATAATGGATTCTAGCAATCTCCCTATGACAGATGTTAGGCTAACTGGCTTGTAGTTTCCTGTTTCTGTGTCACTCCTTTCTTGAACAAAGGTGTTACATTAGCTACTTTCCAACCCCTTGGAGCCCTTCCAGAACCCAAGGAAGTTTGGAAGGTTTTAACCAATGCACCTATTATCTCTGCACCCACTTCCTTTAAGATCCTAGGATGCAAGCCATCTGGTCCTGGGAACTTGTCATCCTTTAGGACTAATACCTTTCCTGGCATCTTTTCCCTAGTGATTGTTTTAAGTTCCTCCCTCCCATGCACCTTTAGATTTTCAAGTATCGTTGGAAGTTTTCGAAGTCTTCTACAGTGAAAGGAGGCAGAAAATATTTGTTTAATGCCTCTGCCATTTCCATGTTTTCCATTATCAATTCCCCAGACTCTCTCTCTAGAGGATCAACACTAGTTACTCTTTTCCTATTTGAATACTTGTAGAAACTCTTATTATCTGTTTTTATATTACTAGCTAGTGTTCTCCCTTTTTTAAAAAGCCATTCTTTGCTGGTTCTTAAATTCTGACCAATCTTCTACCATTAATCTCTGCAGATTTTAGTATTTCTTTCACAGAATCACAGTGCAGAAGAGGCCCTTCAGCCCATCGAGTCTGTACCGACACGTGAGAAACACCTGACCTAACTACCTAATCCCATTTACCTGCACTTGGCCCATAGCCTTGAATGTTATGACATGCCAAGTGCTCATCCAGGTACTTTTTAAAGGATGCAAGGCAACCCGCCTCCACCACCCTCCCAGGCAGTGCTTTCCAGACCGTCACCACCCTCTGGATAAAAAAGTTTTTCCTCACATCCCCCCTAAACCTCCTCTTGAACTTATGCCCCCTTGTGACTGACCCTTCTACTAAGGGGAACAGCTGCTCCCTATCCACCTTGTCCATGCCCCTCATAATCTTGTACACCTTGATCAGGTCACCCCTCAGTCTTCTCTGTTCCAACGAAAACAACCGATGTCTATCCAATCTCTGTTCATAACTTCAATATTTCATCCCAGGCAACATCCTGGTGAATCTCCACTGCACCCCCTCTAGTGCAATCACATCATACCTATAATGTGACCTCCAGAACTGCACACAGTACTCTAGCTGTGGCCTCACTAAAGTTCTATACAACTCCAGCATGACCTCCCTACTTTTGTAATCTATGCCTCGAATGATAAAGGCAAGTGTCCCATATGCCTTTCTCACCACCCCACTAACATGCCCCTCCGCCTTCAGAGATCTGTGGACACACAGGCCAAGGTCCCTTTGTTCCTCAGAACTTCCTAGTGTCATGCCGTTCATTGAATACTTCCTTGTCAAATTACTCCTTCCAAAGTGTATCACCTCACACTTTTCAGTGTTAAGTTCCATCTGCCACTTATCTGCCCATTTGACCATCCCGTCTATATCTTCCTGAAGCCCAAGACATTCAACCTCACTATTAACAACCCAGCCAATCTTTGTGTCATCCGCAAACTTACTAATCCTACCCCCCACATAGTCATCTATGTCGTTTATATGAATGACACATAATAGGGGACTGAGCACAGATCCCTGTGGTACGCCACTTGACACCGGCTTCCAGTCACTAAAGCATCCTTCTGTCATCACCTTCTGCCTCCTACAACTAAGTCAATTTGGTACAATTCTTAATTTCTTTATTCAGCCACAGATGAGGTATCCTTCTCAAAGAATCTTTCTTATTGGGATAAATCTTTGCTGAGAGTTATTAAATATCTCCTTAAAAGTCTGCTACTGCATCACTGCTGTCCTACCTTTTAACCTAGTTTACTATAGATAGATGTTCACTATAGATAGATCTGGCTTCATACCTTTATAAATACCTTTATTCAGGTTTAAAACCTGTGTCTGGGAGCCACACTTCACCCCCCTCAAAGTGGACATGAAATTCTATCATGCTATACTCTGAGCACATGTTTTGTAGCTAGGAAGCATATGCTGATGCAATTTTAACAAATCAACCTTCATTTTCTGACACAGAAGTTGCTTAAATTGGTTCAAAATCAGCTAGAGTATTTAAATCATCAAGATGAATAAATTAATGTTCAAAAATGAATGGAACAAGAGATTGAATGTGAAACCACTTGTCTCTAGCAGTACAAGGGCTTTGTGAATATACTGCTACCACCGGGAAAAGCAAATGACTTTTGGTACCAAATTGAAATCCAATGAAGCTATCTAATGGCCATGTATGATACTGATACTTACTAATTAAGGAAAAAAAAGACTAGTGTAGAGATTATTTAAGGAGTTTGTATTGCCCCCTTTAGAACATTTTAGGTTCTTGGTGGATAAGGAACTTGGTCATTGAATTCCGTTCATGATATTACTTAAAAGAGAGAGATGTTACCAAAGCTTTTCATCTTGTACTCATCAAAATAAAAGCAAGAATGACAAATTTCAAACGATCATAAAAATTTATATTACAGAAGAGTGCTGATTGGTTAGCATTTTAAAAAATTATTCTCATACGGGATGTGGGCATTGCTGACTAAGGTTACATTTATTGCTCATTCCTAATTGCCCTCAAGATGGTGGTGGTGAGCTGCCTTCATGAAAAGCTGCAGTCCATGTGGTGTAGGTACACCCACAGTGCTGCCCCCAAGTCAGTAACTGCAGTTTCAAGATGTAGTCTAAAACTTTAGTTTGTAATTTAGGGGGATATACAAGAGCAGTACTGAGAAGTACGGCACTGGTGGTGATGCCACACTTCTGATGATTGGCAGAGGCATTGCCATTCAAAAAGCAATGGGAAACCATAGGTTCCCTATGTTTCCGGGTAATTCAAAACAGTGCAAGCCTTGAAAATATTCCTTTTGTTTGCAGAGAGCGGATCCCTGCCTGAATGTATGTCATTTCTAGCAAGCATGAATGAGCCACGTTATGAGCTCACCTGATCATCTTAAGTTGGTTATTAGTGTAGCTATTGGCACACTCAGGATTGTTCAGCAAATGCTGCCCAATCATAGAATCACATCTAAGTAGACGTTTTGTTTTGGTTTTGCAAATGCAGACTGGTTGAATACGATTTGTACTCTGCCTGTTATGAATAGCCAGAGGAACATGTTGTTTGATTCAGCCAATTGTTGGGACGTACGGCCTATCTACTTAGCATTGCATCAGCACTGAAATTCACACATAACATTACACAATTGTGTGGAAAGAGTAGCATCTTTTTGGGCTGACAGTAGCATCCTATTAGTGGAAAATACCACTGGCGATGCCACAGCATTCCAGCAATGTGAAATGGCTTTCTTAACCTGTTGTTCAAAGTTTTGAGATACTTTGCCTTTCCAGGGTAATTTGTGGTAGACTGGGCACTTTTCAATCCGAAGGTCTTTGGCCCATTTGCGAGTTTAAACGATACACAGCAAGCAATGGTTTGATCAGGATAGCTATTGCTGTGCAGCATAGCTTTGATGTGCTCTATTTCTGCATCAGGCTTGCAAGGTGAGAAAATGGCTAAGGCTCTATTTACAAGACTGCTGATAAGGCCACTTTTATAGCGCGTAGAACTGTATGAATTCTAATGCATATATTGACCAGTGAAGGCGGGATTGCAGAAGACAGTAGTGGAGAAACCGTGAAACAAAAAGCTTCAGCAAAATCGCTCTCTTCAGCAATATTCAAGTTCTTTACAAATGGCCTGTTCATTATGTTATTAAGTCAATCTGCAAGTATTTTGGCTACTTATGAAATCAGTAGGTTGCACTTGTAGTAAAAAAACAAGTACTTTCAGATCTTTAATGCCTGGCAATGACTGCTGTAATTCATCATTGCCAATTAATAACTTCTTCATGTACATAAAAGCATATTTTCCTGTTAAATTACATAAAAGTCCACAAATGTCTTTAACTGTTTAAACTTCTAGTTCCTACTCCTTGAAGACATAGAAAATTGAATGATATTATTTACACAAAAGAACTTAATACATCATTTGGACCAATTAGCCTCTCTGGAACAAAAATTATTGTAGCACCAACCATTGAACAATAATATTTGAAATTGCTGTAAAATTTTAAAAACCATTTGGTCTGTTTCTCAAATGTGGCTCACTCAGTAATAAATGTAAACACAGCAGACATTTTAGAAAATCTGTGTGTATATTGTGCATCTATAGTTATGTGATATGCATTTATATATTGAAAGGAAAGAAGATAATACAATACAGAATAAAGAAATGTCCAAAGCACAAAGTTTTTGGTAAATGGCAATTGTGATGTAAAATTGGACAAGATACTTATTTGCAGCATTCCACTTGAGATGCTAATTAAAGGTGAGAAAGGTAGACAAAAAGTAGAGAAATCAAAGTCTACTGATGAAATAAAATACTTAAGGGTTTCAAGTATTTTAATTATTGGGATGTCCTGTAATCACAAGAACAGAAAAAACTCTCATCTTGGGGTGGAGAAGCTTTGCAAAACTAAAATAGCTGGAAATTTAAAACATCCAAATTACAATGAAATTAAAAACAATTTCAGTAAGACATGTCCTTTTATAAAAGCTCAAATTTCAAAGAAACTTAGTACTATATGTCAATGGCTTATGAGCTGAAATACCTTGTGATACAAAATAACATCCATAAGGCTGTACAAGTTAAACCATTACCAATATTGATTTGTCAGGGGCTGGTCACTTAAGTATTAAGCAACACTTAATACTTAGTTGTCAGTTGGAAGCATATGTCCCTTAGGGCCAGATTGCGACTTTATGCCCCACACTAGGAAAATGAGTCCTAAAGAATACAGCCAGCTATTGCAAGCATTGGATTAACGTCCCGTTCAATAGGTAAAGTCATTGCTCATCCTCATTGACAACAAAGATCCGAGAAAACTAATAACACGAGTAGTCCTCAACTCTAATACCAATTCCAAAATAACATGTTTAAATGTTTCTGTGGTACAAGAAGATTTGGCTCACAAAATGAGTAGAGGACCGTGAGCACACAACACATTACACTGTTGGTGAGTGCTGATTTAATCACCATCTTCATGAGAGCACACCCATCGTCAATGGTGGTGAGTTATTATTGGGTTTCCTTACAGCTTTCCTACCCCAAAGTGGAAAACTTTTCACCAGTAGTGCCAACATGAACCATTTATTTGGTTCTCAAAAAGAACTGTGGTAAATAGAAGACTGTACAACCAACCTTTTAACAAATTGGCTATGAATAAGACTGCAATAATGGTTGCAAAAGCAAAATACTGATGCTGGAAACCTGAATGAAAAGGTATTTCCAGCATTTTCTGTTTGCAATAATAGTTGTTAGCATGACTTATATTTTGGAGTTTCAATCTCAGGGACTTTCCTTAAGTTAAGCATCTCCGGCATTTTTGTAAGTGGACTTTGCATCCTTGATGAATGATAGGAACAGGAGGTGGTCATTCCGTCCATCGAGCCTGCTCCGCAATTCAATACAATCATGGCAGATCGAACACTTCAATGCCTTTTATCCACACTATCCCCTCAGCCCTTTACGCTATTGTTAATCAGAAACCTATCAATCTCTACCTTAAACATACTCATTGACTGAGTTTCCACAGCACTCTGGGGTAGAGAATTCCAAAGATTCACAACCCTGAGTCAAGAAATTTCTGCTCATTTCAGTCCTAAGTGGCTTTCTCCTTATTTTGAAATTGTGTCCCCTGGTTCGAGACTCCATAACCAGGGGAAACGTCTTACCTGCATCTATCCTGTCTATACCTTCAACTATTTGTAGGTTTCAATGAGATCACCCCTCATTCTTCGAAACTCTGGAGAATACAGGCCCAGTTTCCCCAATCTCTCTTCATAAGACAGTCCCATCATCCCCAGAACAAGTCTGGTGAACCTTTGTTGCACTCTATGGCAATAATATCCTAAGGTAAGGGGACCAAAACTGCACAAAGTACTCCAGATATGGTCTAACCAAGCTTCAATACAATTGAAGAAAGACTTCACTACTCCTGTACTCAAATCTTGTTGCAATAAAGGCTAACATTCCACTAGCCTTCCCAATTGCCTGCTGCACCTGCATGTTAGCCATCAGTGACTTATGGACAAAGGTCCCTTTGTACATTTACACTTTCTAATTTCCTACCATTTCGGAGATGCTCTCCACATCTGTTCCTTCTACCAAAGTGGATAATCTCACATTTTTCCACATTATATTCCATTTGCCATGTTCTTTCCCATTCACTAAGTTTGTCCAAATCCTCCTGTAGCTGCCTTACATCTTCCTCACAACACACATTCTCGTCTAGCTTTATATAATTCCCAGACCTGGAAATATTACGTTTGGTTGTGACTCGATCTGTTCAAAACCTAGGTAGACATTACAAAACCTATGCATTGAATAGTGAATCCTTGTCTCTGTACCCCAACTTACTGAAACATTTTATGGCCGCTACTTGATTGTCATCAGTAGGTGGAGAAATACATGCTGCACTTTTAACTATATTAGGTCATATATTCATAAATTTTTCAATGTATTTTCCCACACAAGTACAGTTGGTAAAAAAAAACATGAATTGTAGAACAGCCCCACATGATAGCTGCAACAGAAAGGAATGGCTTGATCCTGGGTCTGTTCCAAACACTTGGATTAACCAGAGCTCGCAGGAAATTAGCAAGTATTTAGACAGTTGCCTGGAATATTGCTAGGTGGAACTGCTCTGATACTTTATATTAGGCTATTTTCCAGAACAGTCTACAGATGTACATTGAAACTTATGGTGCAGTCATGTATTTCTTACAGCTGGAGAAATTAACTATTTGGCCCTGATTTTAAGCATACATACAGTTCAGTAAGAAAAAAAAAACAAATAAGTGCTTGATTTTTGTTACCGCTGGTTATTACAATTAATCTGCTAGCAAAAGCACCTAGTGCTTCCCTGTGCAGCTGAGTCACACAATCCAAGAATCCAAGGTTTTGAGCTCTAGTCTGATCTGATATGGCCAATCTCAGCTTGGGAAACCATTGAGTAACCCTGAGCCCAGAAAGGAGATAATCAGTAAATGTTCTAACTCCTCATTAAATTACAATGACTTTGCTGGAAAGCAAGCCTATGGATAAAGATAACGAAATCATCCTAACTTGGAAATAAATCGCCATTCCTTCACTGTCGCTGGGTCAAAATCTTGGAACTCCTTTCCAAACAGTAGTGAGTGTACCTACATCACATGGACTGCAGCGGTTCAAGAAGGCAGTTCACCACTACCTTCTCAAGGGCAACTAGGTTTAGGCAATAAATGCTGGCCCAGCCAGATAAGCCCACATCCAGTGAATGAATAATAATAAAAAAATGGCCAACCTCAGTGATGTCTCTGATAAAAAGTCATGGGTGTGTAACATGAACTCTGTTTCTCGCTCCACAGTTGCTGCAAGACCTACTGAGTGTTTCCAGTATTTTCTGTTTCTGTTTTAGGACAGCTTTATATCTTGCTTCAATGTAATCTGCAGGTGACTTACTACTGTATTTTCTTTAGAATATTTATCAAAGGTGAACTAGTATTCCCAGACAAAGTGAACTTCGAAAGCCTAATAAAATAAATCTAGCAATAAATCTCTGCTTCCATCTGGAAGTCGCATACTGATTTTGCAATAGTTTAAGTTTCTATTTTAAGAGAATTATAGATCAGTTTTCCTCTATAATAACTTGTACTGTGCAATATCCATAGATTGCTTTGAAATGACCACATTGAGAAATGTTGAACACCTTTAATGAAACGGTAATCAAGTATATTTAAGATGTTTGTTTAGCATAGTTTATAGCACTCACACCTCTTAAGTCAGAAGGTTCTAATTCAGAAGGCCCTATTTCCAGTGGTTGAATACATAATCTCACACTTCAGTGCAGCAGTAAGGAAGTGCCGCATTGTCAGAAATATTGCGCTATTAGCAAGATCAATCTGTTCAAATGGAAAAAGATCCAACAAGAGCATTCAAAGAGCAAGAGGCTCTCTTTGTGACATGGCCAACATTTATCTCTCAGAGTAATATTACCAAAATAGATTAACTGGTCATTTATCTCATTTATTATTTTTGGGGCCCAGCTGTCATGCTTATCTGAACAACAGTGATTACATTTCAAAGGGAATTCACTAGTTGAAGTTTTTCTGACAGTCTGAGGATGTGAAGCAGCACTCTCAAAATGCTGTTTTTTTTCTCTTATTACAATCTTACTATCTTTCACAGAAAACATATTTGTCATCAAAAGGGGGCTTTAAACTATATTTGAAGCGTTATACAGAATAGTAACTGACCAGCTTCACAAAATTATCTAAAAAAATACAGTGAGAGGCTTTTCATAAAACAAGTTTGTGAAAACCCTGCAGGGCAGGATTCTTGCCTGTGGTTGCACACTGTACTACAGCCATTATCAGAATAAATTTACTGGGCCAACAGGACAGTCATAAATTTATTCACGCTGGTCAATTTTTAGATTTGCTGATCTCAGCTAATTTTATGCCCTGGTAAAACTATTATATAATGATGAATAAACCTGCTTCCAAATATTTATTAATTTATGTATCTTACATTATCCATTTCCTTCTGTACAAAAAAACCTAGAGTCCCAATATATTCAAGGGTTATGAAAACAATGCCTACAATTTTTATGGAAAACTACGGATTACATATAAACTAAAATTAAACCAAGTTTTTCATTCCTTGAAAAATGTAAAATCTGCATGTCTTTAGGCTTGGCTTAAGGCTATAACCCAATTTAAGGTTTCAGAGAGCAATATGAATTACAACATAGTGCACCTGAAAGTTGATTACATACTGTCATCATTCTATTTGAATGGCATGCAAAGGCACCAAGAATCCTCGTAAACAGAATAAAATAGTGTCAGAATATAATTGTCAGGTGAAAGAGACAGAACACTTCTCATATTTTAACCCACATCTATTACAATGCACCTGATATGGAAGGCAAGGTCTTGCAATACTAAGAACAGTCATACTTTACATCTCATTCAAATTACACATTTCTTCTGTAAAATTACTCAGGTGCAAAAAATAGACATAAAAGTCATTTGAGATTTACCACTACAATTTGCTCGCAAATGTGGCCTCCCCTCCCTCCAATTAAAGACGGGGAGATAAGGCCCAAAGTGACAGTGAATTCAGGGCCCAACCAGTCACTGCATCATTTAAAACTTGTGCAGGCACATTAAAATACTCGCTTCTGGTTGAAAAGCAGGTAGTCAGCGCATCACACTAAACACGGGAATTCAGTATTACGGACCAAACCGGATTTTCTTTTCAGGAAAATCCATTAAAATAAACGCATTTTTCAGAAAAAAATTACCAGGCAAGGCCCGAAGCTCCAGCCAGTCGAGAGCCGGGAGTGCAAAGCCGAGGGGGTGGGGGGTGGAATTACTGATGGAACTATTGACAAACAAAATAAGAGAGAGTGAGTTGGATGAGACAGATTATTTTTTTTAAAAAACAAAAAGAACAATCCCTCCCTTACCAGCGGTTGTATCTCTGACCGGGCTGTGGGCACTTGGAATCGATCGATTTCTTCCATCATTTTGAATGAGGAAATCGAGGCAATGCTGCGGCCTTTTCTTGTTTTTTTATTATTTAAATAACCCACACCCCCCCTCCCTTCCCCACCCCTCCCCCCCGGATCAGTATTGACTCTGACGATGGCGATTTGCTTGGCCCCCAGCCGCTCGCTCTCATTAACTCATCTTGTCCCCTGAGTGCCGCTTCTGCAGCTCCCGCAGAGACAGTGACTCAACTCCAACTTCCGGCCCCGGAAGTGACAACCACCCAGCGCCTCACAGGACCCTTGCTTCTCCTCCTCCTCCCCACCCCCCCCCAATAAAATAAACCATTATCAGATTCTTCCTCAGCCGGTCAGTCTTAATAATTACTGGACAACAATAATCGGGTCGACGGAAAATTCTACTTTGTTTTCAATTCAAAGGAAGTGTATTTCCGTCCATCCAGGCATCGCTGCAGGCAGTTCGGTTGCCCCCGGTTACCGCCGGTTGCGCGTTCTTTGCCGGGTTTGGCAGCTTTAACTTGTGAATAACTTTCCTCCGATCATCTCTTTGATTGCTTTTATTGATAAAGTTTTATCGTTTGCATTTGAAAATGTGACTTTAACGCTGGTTTTGGAATGGACATGGATTGTTTGGATGGCGGAAGATTGGAAGCCGCGGTTGCCAAGGTGACAGGAGTCAACTTCCGGCGGTGCTGCCGCAGGGAAATTGTTAAGAGTCAGTGAGAATTAGATTCACTGTCTTCACTCTTACTGTTCGAGTTAGATTCACTGTCTTCACTCTTACTGTTCGAGTTAGATTCACTGTCTTCACTCTTACTGTTGGAGTTAGATTCACTGTCTTCATTCTTACTTTCAGAGAGTCAGAGTTAGATTCACTCTCTTCATTCTTACTGTTTGAGTTAGATTCACTGTCTTCATTCTTATTTTCAGAGAGTCAGAGTTAGATTCACTCTCTTCACTCTTACTATTCGAGTTAGATTCACTGTCTTCATTCTTACTGTCAGAGAGTCAGAGTTGGATTCACTCTCTTCACTCTTACTGTTCGAGTTAGATTCGCTGTCTTCACTCTTACTATCAAAGAGTCAGAGTTAGATTTATTCTCTTCACTCTTACTGTTAGTTAGATTCACTGTCTTCACTCTTACTGTCAGAGAGTCAGAGTTGGATTCACTCTCTTCACTCTTACTGTTAGAGTTGGATTCACTCTCTTCACTCTTACTGTTAGAGTTGGATTCACTCGCTTCACTCTTACTGTTAGAGTTAGATTCACTGTCTTCATTCTTACTGTCAGAGAGTCAGAGTTAGATTCACTCTCTTCACTCTTACTGTTCGAGTTAGATTCACTGTCTTCACTCTTACTATCAAAGAGTCAGAGTTAGATTCACTCTCTCCACTCTTACTGTTAGTTAGATTCACTGTCTTCACTCTTACTGTCTGAGTCAGAGTTAGATTCATTCTCTTCACTCTTACTGTTCGAGTTAGATTCACTCTTTTCACTCTTACTGTTAGAGTTAGATTCACTCTCTTCACTCTTACTGTTAGAGTTAGATTCACTGTCTTCATTCTTACTGTCAGAGAGTCAGAGTTAGATTCACTGTCTTCACCTTTATTGTTAGAGTGAGAGTTAGATTCTGCACCCTTGCATCGGCCTGACATCGAGATGCCATCAAAAGCTAAAGCCAGATCGGTAATTGCAACAAACTTTTCTTATCATTTTTGTTACACTTGTTGAAAAAAAACTCTTTGCTTTCTTTTATTAAAAAATAATGATGACATAATATTAACTGGGATAGAATTTGATTAAAAGCTAAAGAGGGTGCAGGATTCAGGAGCATTTATTTTAGCCAATATGTAACAAATCTCAGTTGGTAGTGGTGGGGGTAGGGGGGTGGGGGGGAGAGGGGATGGTGGTTCTGGAGTTAGTTTTAGGGAATGAAGCTGGGCAGGTGGAAGGGATCACTTTGGTGGAAGTGATCACATTTCAGGTAGAATTAGGGAATTATGGCAAAGGACAAAGATAGACCAGGAATAAAAGATCTCATTTGGGGAAAAGCTGATTTTATTAAGCTAAATGGTGATTTAAATAAAGTGGACTGGAAGCAGTTGCTTGAAGGTAAATCAGTGTCAGATAAAGAGGGTTCTGTACAAATATGTTCCCACTGACCTTAAACCTGCAGGGCTATGGGGATCAAGCGAGGGAATGGGACTGACTAGATTGGTTCGTGGAGAGCTGGCATGGAACTCGATGGCCTTCTTCTGTGCCATAAATTACTCTATATATTTACAGGACACTGAGTTCATCTATGGGAGCTATCTCCACCTGTGTCGTTTATGGATCAGCAACAGGGCAATTGTTTATTCTCAGGACATTGCTAGCAATTTTCTGGGCCTGAACTTCTGCGGAGTGTAATCATGTTCAGAGCTGGGTTGGGTCGGGTATGGAGGAGGGGGTGGATGGGTTGGGGGTTCACGTGAGGGGGTTGGGTGAAGTACTGTAGGGGGATTCTTCTTGGGGGGTTGGGGGGGGAAACAGTCTGGGGGGGTTTGGGGGCTTTTGTGGGTGGGTGTTTATCCGGGGGTTGGGGGTGTCCCCTGGAAGTTTGGGGGGAGTACGCTGCGGGGTTGGGGGGGGTGGGGTGGTGGTGTGGGTTGGTGGTGGAGTGGGGCTTCCATGTTGGGGATTCCCCCTTGAAGAAGGTAGTGTGGGGGTTGTGGGATTCCCATGGGTGGAATTCCCTGGGGGTTCGTGGGTGTGCAGGGGGGGAGCTCTGTGAGGGTGTCAGTGTGGGTCTGTACAACAGTTACCTAGAAGCTAGAAGAGGCTTTAATTCTTCAAATCTTTTCTAAGCAATGATTGATGTTAAGACAGTTGGAACTATCTGAAGTTTGCAGTTTCGTTTGGTTCCCAGTGCAGGGCAATTACCCAAAGGATGTTTGCACTTCCTTGGCAATTGTCATGCAATCCTTACCTGGGAACCTCCAGGGGTGTTTCTCCAGTGCATTTTTTAAAAAAATTATTTATGTGATGTGGGCATCGCTGGCTGGGTCAGCATTTACTGCCCATCTCTAATTGCCCTTGAGAAGGTGGCGTTTAGCTGCCTGCTTGAACTGCTGCAATCTCCATGGTGTAGGTATACCCACAGTGCTGTTAGGGAAGGAGTTCCAGGATTTTGACCCAGCAACAGTGAAGGAACAGTGATATATTTACAAGTCAGGATGGTGAGTGGCTTGGAGGGGAACTTGTAGGTTATGGTGTTCCTATGTATCTGCTGTCCTTGTCCTTCTAGTTGGTAGCGGTTGTGGGTTTGGAAGGTGCTGTCTCTGGAACCTTGGTGAGTTTCTGCAGTGCATCTTGTAGATGGTACATACTACTGCCACTGTTTGTCCATGGTGGAGGGAGTGAATGTTTGTGGAAGGGGTGCCAATCAAGCAGGCTGCTTTGTCCTGAATGGTGTCAAGCTTCTTGAGTGTTGTTGGAGCTGCACTTGTCCAGATAACTGGGGAGTATGCCATCACACTCCTGACTTGTGGCTTGTAGGTGGTGCACAGATTTTGGGGAGTCAGGAGGTGAGCTACTTGGTGCAAGATTCCTAGCCTCTGACCTGTTCTTGTAGCCACAGTATTTATATGGCTAGTCCAGTTCAGTTTCTGGTCAGTGGTAACCCCCAAGATGTTGATCGTGCGGGATTTAGTGAAGGTAATGCCATTGAATGTCAAGGGGTGATGGTTAGATTTTCTCATACTGGAGATGGTCAATGCCTGGCACTTTTGTGGATATTGCCCAGGTCTTGCTGCATTTGCACATGGACAGCTTCAGTATCTGAGGAGTTGCAAATGATGCTGAACATTGTGCAATTATCAGCGAACATCCCACTTCTAACCTTTGATGGAAGGAAGGTAAAGCAGCTGAAGATGGTTGGGCCTAGGACAGTACCCTGCGGAACTCCTGCAGTGACGTCCTGGAACTGAGATCATTGACCTGCAACAACTACAACCATCTTCCTTTGTGCTAGGTATGTCTCAAACCAGCGGAGAGATTTCCCCTTGATTCCCATTGACTCCAGTTTTACGAAGGCTCCTTGATGCTACGCTCGGTCAAATGCTGCATCTTTGGTTACCTCCCCCAAATTTACATTCACCTGGAGCTCGGACGTTATGGCCCCCTATATTTTAGCTTTTGGAATTGTCCATTTTGGAAACATTTTGAAATATTCAAATGTGCTCACTTGGAGCCCTTTATCTTATTACTGGGGTTGATGTGTTCTTGACACCCATTACCCTGTTCTCATAGCCACGGTATCTCCACAATTTGTGACCTCTTCAGCAGTCTTTACACCCTACCAGTGTCCTTCAGCCATTTATTGGCTACCTCTGCAACAATGCTTCATAGCTCCCCAACTCTTCAGTCTTCTCTTTGCTGCAATGACTAAGGACGCCACAGAGACAAGCTTGCATCAATCTCTGCAGACTACGTGCCTCCACCAAAGTCGCCGAGGAAATAATCTGGGAGTTTCTGCATCCAGATGACTGTTCCCTAGCTGTCTACAATAAGAAAGACATCCAGGTAATGGCACCAATCTCAAGGTGGTGGGCTCTCCAGGGATGCCACTTTTGATGAAGATATCTGTGCATGCACCCAGAAATTAAGTTCTGGCTGCAGCTGACTCCATGATCACTTCTGGAAGCATCATGGCATTAAACTGAAAATGAAAACCAAACTTTATGAGAGTATTGCCCTTACCACCTTTCTGTATGGTGCAGAATCCTGGGTCTGCTATCGGCGCCACATCAGAGCTCTGGAACATTTCCACCAAAAACACCTGAGGACCATCTTGAGAATTTGATGGCAGGACAAAATCCCAAACAACAAGATCCTCCATTGTGCTGAGCTCAACAGCATGGTGACCACCCTCCAGGAAATTCAGCTTAGATGGGCAGGCCATGTCTACCACATGGATGACTACACAATCCCCAAGCAGATTTTCTACAGATAACGATTTCAGGGCAAACAGCATTAAGGTGGTCAGTGCAAAAGATACAAGATTGCCCTTAAAAAAAAAGCCTTCCAAACTTCTGCATTGCAGACCACCTCCTTTGGAAAACACTGCTGTTGCCTGGCCATGTGGAGGCAAATAGCGAAATTTGGTGCAGCATGATTCAAGGACTATCTATGCCAAACTCGTAACAGACATCCTGCCCAGAGGAAAACCAGAGCTGGCACCATTTCAAAAGTCCTTCCAAGCACTAACAAGGACAACTTGAACTTCTAGTTTTGAGGACATTCATGCTGATCTCACACCGGACTCTTCAGTCATGAAAGGATTCACAGAAGAGAAGGAAGTCACTACAACTTGGAATACTCGAAAAACGAGGGATCTACCACCATCCCTTTTTGTTCTTCTGGAAACACTGAGAAAAGAAGAAGATACCCCTGTTTTGGTGAGGTTCCTGTTGAGGACTCCCTGTAGTGGAGCATGGAGGGGGTTTGTACCTTATGCCTAGCTAAAATATCAGTGGAAGTGAAAAACAAAGAGCTTGGTAAGGAGACATAGCCAAGGCCAGTAGCATTGTCCAGGGTTGTGTTTGCAGTGCCAAAGAATCATTTAACAAATTTAGTTGGCGGGCTAAAGTAAGTGGACATGTTCTATTTTCTGTATACTCTGCTGCACATCTCATTAGCTAAACCTATGCAATCCTTCATTTTCTCTCTACTGAATGAATGACACTTCACTGTGCACTAACCATCAACTCCCTTTCACAACTTCCATTACGCCCATTAACTGCCAGTTGCTTCATATGCTCCAGTTTACACTGTAAAGAAGCACCACAATAGATAACTGGGGGCAACACATATGAAGAGTAAACAGCTTGGCAGCAGGTTCATAGCAGTTGGAGAGTGCAACTGTACTTCTTAAAAGGCTGATTTTAGAAAAGTGTGGAGAAGCGGTAGGATGATTATGGAAGAGATTTGAGGGATACATGGTGATTATCATTTAGTGCAGAGGTAAGGAAAATTGGTGTGTGGAGTGAGAAGGCAAGGATTCTTTGTTAACTTCTGTGGACAGGGGGGAAAGGCAAATTGAACTTCTTTTCTCTGTCCTTAAGCAGAAGGTGTTTTTGAATTATTTTTAAAGTAGACTGTGGTGTATTTTCCCAAACCCTCAGTTTATGTGATCCAATTTACTAATAACTCACAGCAAACTCGTTATGATTAACTCAGAAAGTTAGTTTATTCACATTCAAACCGGAGGGGGAGGAGTGTTCGCAATGTTCCACTCTACTCTACTACACACACACACACACGCACACACACGCAAATACACACTAAGGGGGAATAGAAAAAAAAAACAAAGTTTTACAACCATGCACAGTAACAGTAAAAGAACCACAGAAATGAATATTAGTTCACGTGATTATCAGAGTCCAAAGTCAGACTCCAGTTAGGAATTCCTTCAGGTTGGAGCTTGAGTTCAGCTGGCTGAAGACCAGAGTTTTAGAGTTCTCTTTACAATTGTTGCTGATACCGCAAGATGAAGTTGGTGCACAGAAACTGTGTCAGTTCTGTAGGCGATGGTAGGACACCTTCCAGCAGAGATGGGCTCTTGGTGTTCACAGGTTGGATGTTAAATATCAGATGAGGATTTCTCAGTTCTCAAAGGAAAATGGCTACTCAAATCATGTGACCTTCTTTCTCCACAATGATTTCAAAGGGAATGTTTATTTAGTATCTGGAACTGGCTTTGATTTCCGGACTAATAATGTCCTAGCCATTAGCTTTTGAAAGAGTTACCATCCATTTTGAGGTTCTTGTGGCGGGAAGCCATTGTCTAGGCCGACCCTCTGACTCTGCAAGGGAGATAAGCTTATAAAGATGCAAATGATGTCCATTGTCCCCTCAGTGGTTACTTTTTGAAATGGACCTGGACAGTCCCAGGTGTGAGATGAATCTGTTAACAGCTTGGCAAGCATAACAACTTTCGATCTCTGAGTCCCTTTGTTTCAAGATTATGCTGTCCTTACAATTGGGTGTGAGATTCCATGATGATGAGAGAAAGATTATTTTGTTCTTGTAACACTTATTGGTAGCTTCCAGAACAAAGGGCCAATCCTGTGGTCATGTGACTTATAGCAGCCATCTTTTTTGGTTCAACAGAAAGTCCTTTATAAAAATACAGAAAGAATACAGTTTTGACACATACAGTTTTGGATTTCTTTTCATGGCATATTGACACAATATTAAGTAAAGTTGGCTTGAATCCAACTTTAGTATACTTGTCAGTAGAGTGATGGAATGGGTCATCAACAGTGCTCTCAAGCAGCACTTGCAATAACCTGCTCACTGACACTCAGTTTGGGTTCCATCAGGTTCACTCAGCTCCTGACCTCATTATAGCTTTGGTTCAAACATGGACAAAAGAACTGAACTCCAGTAGTGAGGTGAGAGTGAGGACAATTGACATCAAGGCAACATTTGATCGAGTGTGGCATCAAGGAGTCCCAGCAAAACTGGAGTCAATGGGAATCAGGGGGAAAACTGTCCACTGGTTGGAGCCATATCTAACACAAAAGAAGATGGTTGTGGCTGTTGGAGGTCAATCATCTCAGTTCCAGGACATCACTGCAGGAGTTCCTCAGGGTAGTGTCCTCGGCCCAACCATCTTGAACAGCTTCATCAATGACCTTCCTTCCACCAAAAGGTCAGAAGTGGGGATGTTCACTGATGATTGCATAAAGTTCCGCACCATTTGCGATTCCTCAGATATTGAAGCAGTCCATGTGCAAATGTGGCAAGCCCTGGACAATATCCAAGTGTAGGCTGACAAGTCGTAAGTAACATTCACGCCACGCAAGTGCCAGGCAATGAATACCTCCAACAAGAGAGAATCTAACCATCGCCTCTTGACATTCTATGGCATTACCATTGTTGAATCCCCCACCATCAACTTCCTGGGGGTTAGCGTTGACTAGAAACTGAACTAGACTAGCCATATAAATACTGTGGTTAAAAGAGCAGGCCAGAGGCTAGAAATCTTGTGGCGAGTAACTCGCCTCCTGACTCCCCAAAGCCTGTCCGCCATCTACAAGGCACAAGTCAGTAGTGTGATGGAATACTCTAAACTTGCCTGGGTGAATGCAGCTCCAACAACACTCAAGGAGCTTGATATCATCTAGGACAAAGCAGCCTGCTTGATTGGCACCCCTTCCACAAACATTCACTCCCTCCACCACTGATGCACAGTGGCAGTAGTGTGTATCATCTACAAGATGCACTGCTGAAATTCACCAAGGTCCCTTAGACAGCACCTTCCAAACCCACGACCGCTGCCATCTAGAATGACGAAGGTAGCAGATACATGGGAACACCACCACCTGCAAGTTCCCCTCCAAGCCACTCACCATCCTGACTTGAAACTATATTGCCATCCCTTCACTGTTGTTTAATGAAAATCCTGGAACTCCTTCCCTAACAGCAATGTGGGTGAACCTACAGTACATGGATTTTAGTGGTTCAAGAAGGCAACTCACCACAAGGGCAATTAGGGATGGGCAATAAATGCTGGCTTAGCCAGCGATGTCCACATCTCATGAATGAATGAAAAAGAACAACTTTGCGGGTTGCCTCCCCTTCTTCAGGATCTTGTGCCTCCTCATCATATAGCTGTTCTGTGGACAGCAGTTGCAGTTCTCCTGGGTGAATCCACCTTTTGATAGTTTTGTTTTGGAGCATGAAGCATGCCACTATGAGCCTTTTGGAGGCTGTTACTGCAGAATGAACCCTTTTTTGTCCAAGGGCTGAAAGCGTTCCCTGATAATGCCAGTGATATATTTTATTATTACTGAGGCATCTCAGCCACTGTATTTATAAGTTGCTCATAAGACATCAACAGAGATGGTCATAGCTACGTTTGATGCTCAAGGAGCCTTTATTAACTGGAATGAGAAAACATAGGTGTTATGATACACTGATGAGGAATAAATATGTTATGACAACTGCCTGGGAATTTGGCTGCACTTCTAATATTCCGTGATGATTTTAGCCCACTGGCTGGACATTAATTGACTGGCAGAATTTGCAATGCATCAGTTGTTCTCCTGCCAACATGTCTCCTATCTATTACCACCTCCTTGTACTTTGGAGAATCTTTTATTTGAGTTTCTTAAATAATTGTAAAATTACATATATGCAATATGATATTATATTAATATCGGTAATTTACAATATCTTTCCAATAGATTAGTATCCCGCCTCCAGTACAATCTGCTAAAGCGATATCAAAGAAGTTCAAGAAGGTAAGGGAATTTGATTGATAACCTAAGTTAATTTGAAAATGAACAATTTAATACCACCAGTGGAAATAATTAATAATCTTACAGTATAGGTTGCCTATAGATGGGAAAAATATTATGCATCTAAAATAGGACTAGCTAAGAAACCGATACAGCGATGACTTGTTAAAGTTAAATGTCTAAAAATAGTACTAAATAATGCATAAGCTTCTAATATGACAGGCTTATGTTTGTTACGAGTGCAGGGTTTTTTTTAATCGTTTATGGGACGTGGGCATCACCAGTATTTATTGCCTATCCTTAATTTCCCATTGAGAACTGAGTGGTTTGCTAGGCCATTTAAGAGTCAACCACATTGCTGTGAGTCTAGAGTCACATGTAGGCCAGACCAGGTAAGGACGGCAGATTCCCCTCCCTAAAGAGTATTAATGAATCAGATGGGTTTTTCCGTATACTGCCAACATATTGGATTGCGCTTTACTATTGGTCGTTGGTAAACATACCATAACTATGGAAAACGCTGAATAACTTATGTAAATAAGGGTAGTACGCTTGTTGTAGGACTCAGCGTTTACTTCGGCATGCATTAAAGTTGCCGAGCAATTTGTGGCACTAACAGCTGTGAAGGACCATTGCACAGCATTATTTAAAAGGATGAAAAGATTTGTTATTTCAGGTTGCCGACTTATCTTCATAGAAATCAAAGAAAAATTACAATACTGAAGGAAGTTTATGAAGGAGTAGGGAAAAGCATGAGGGTGAAGTGAATAGAGGGTTGTGATGATAGATTTAAATGAGGAAAGATGGGCATGCACAGTACTGCATGTGACTGTCATGTTCACTATGTCCCTTAATTTTTATGCATGGGCCGCTTTTAGGATGCAAGTTAACATCAGTGACATATTGCAGTTTGCAAGACACCTCTGTATGACGGAGGTCAGCAAGGCTCCCAACACTAACAGAAGCACCTACATCTCATTCCCCATGGATAAAATAAAGCAGGGTGAGAGAGCACTGAACTTTGCCTGCATGACAGGCTCCACAGGGTACAAATCATCATATACCACACCCACATTGCCTTTCGTGTTCCCCATCTTCAGCCTAGCTTCTGTACTAATCAGAAGGTTTCCACTCCCTTAACTACCAGCTGTTTTATGGCCATATGCCGTTCATTTATGTATGTCTGTGCCACAGCAGCCATGAATCATTTATCCTGTGCCAATCCGCTGTGCTGATTTTATTCCAGCCAGACCACCATATTACAAGCTAGTTCCTGGGCTATCTGCTCCAGATATGGCTCATAACTCCTATCAAGAACAGGAGGATGGCTGCAGGCTTGGCCAACAATGCTAACCATGCTGCCACAAGCAAACTGATTCCTACATCTGTAACTCCAATGCTCCAACTTGCTGGAATTCTTTGTTTGTGTGACTCTTGTACATTCCATCTCCCCCTCTATCCTGTGCCCCCCACCTCCCCCACAACCAACTTCTACCATTTCATCATGGTTTATGATTTGTGGACCTGCCTCCAGCTTTCTGGGTTCCAAGTTTTCACATTTCTCCCCCACTTTTAAGACATCTTAAAAAATTCCACTTTGTCCAAGCTTTTGTTCATCTCTTCTAATATTTCCATTTTTGACTTGCATCCATTGAGCTTGGAAAATTTATGCTAAATAGTGATGTAAGAAGGAATTTTCTAATAACACCTTGTTTATTCTGAGTTTCTGATTATGCTCAGTAAGTCATGTCACTTCATGTTTCTAAAAGTTGCATGAGTATTTCTTATAGAATTGAAACTACGTTATTTTGTTACAGGATGATGATGATGGAACTGAAATGGGAGATGGAGGTGATGACTGGAATTTGGGGAAGGCACTCATCAAACCTCCTGATCAGCTGGAACTTACTGAACAAGTAACATCTTAGGATTTAAATATATCTTTCATGGAAAATTGGAGCATATGTTGATCTAAAATTGTGCAAGCACCTCTCTTTAAAATATATGAATTAATGATTATATTTATGCTCTAGTAATTTATTTGCTACAGGCTTTAAGTCTTTGCTAGGAGCAGTAAGTCTTATGGTGTTTATAAATTTAAGCTGAAAGATACATAGTTTGGCCCCTTCAATCTTGACATTTGTTCCCTGTTACCTCTCTTTTTCTGAAGCCATCAACCCTTGCTGAGGTTTAATTCCATAGTTGTTATCAGTACATTTGTATCTCACTAAAATGGACATTCTTCATTTTGAAATTTGTGATAATGGACATTGATTTTTGGAGAACTATTCAACCATGTTGTTATCTTCAATTACCACAGTTGTTGGATTGGCTAATTCATCAGCCAGGATTTGAACCTTCTTATAACTTTTCCAAGTGACTATTCTTCATATCTGATTGAGAGCCATTGATCAGAGCTGAAAAGCTACAGAGTTTTCTGCTAGAGGGCTAAGTGGAGGGCAACAGAAAGAAGGGTTGAGCTAGCTTTAAATGGATGATGGATGTCACAGAGTGGTTGTAGACAAGCTATAGCGAATGTGTGAGGCTGGCATAAGACAGATAAGCATGAAATATCATGACAGCAGATCTCCTGGTAGGAGTACCTACAAGCAGAGCGAGTGAGAGATTGAGAGCTAAATATATCAGACTATAGGAGCTTTAGAAAAGACCTTCTTTGGAAGTTTTAGAAACGGAAGAAGCAATATCGATGAAAGACATAATTCTAGCAGTGGAAACAAGGATTTCAAGAGGGGTCATCAGGTAGTGGAAAAGCTATGCATGAAGCTAAAGAACAGCAAAGGATGTGAGCCTCTGGTTGGAGTTGTCTACAGATGGTGATGAAATGGAGGGTTGTATAAAAATGGAGGATAAGGAAGCATGTAACAAAAATCATGAGGTCATAGGAGATTTAATTTTCACGTAGATTGGGAGAAGCAGAGCAGCTCAAGTGGGAAAATTAATAAATTTCAAGAATGCATATGGGACAGTTTATTTAGAATAATGTTTTAGAATTGATAAAAGCAGTCATGCTGGATTTAGTGATGAATAATGAAGCAGAATTAGTTGACAATCTGACTAGGGGAACATCTTGGAAATAGTGCATAATATGCTTGAATTTGATATTAAGTTTCAGAGGAAGAAGCTAGTATCTTTAGTCAGGTAAGCTTTAAACGTTTAAGAAATTAATTGGTCACAGAAACTGGGTTGAACGTTTAATGGGAAAACATATAAATACACAATAAGAATTCAACAAACCATTTGGTACAATTTATTTATTTATTTCCAAAGCCAAGCGATAGTCTCCTCATTTGCTGAGTTCAATACAAAATGGTAGAATACAAAATAAATACAGTATCACAGTATCTTTACAGTGCAGAAGGAGGCCATTCGGCCCGTCAAGTCGGCACTGGCTTTCTGAAAGAGCATTCCACCTAGTCCCACTGCCCTGCCTTATCCCCGTAACCTTGCACATCCTCTCTTTCCAGGTAGCAATCTAATTCCCTTCTGAATACCTTGATTGAACCTGCCTCCAACACCCTTTAAGGAAGTTTGTTCCAGACTCCCACCAACTTCTGGTGAATTTTTTTTTTCCTCACATCACATTTACTCCTTTTGCCAATTATTTTGAATCTATGCCCTCTAGTTCTTGATGTTCTCTTGAGTTTGAACAGTTTCTCACTATTTACCCTGTCCATACCCCTCAGGATCTTGAATAACTCTATCAAGTCTCCTCTCATCTTTCTTTTCTCCAAGGAAATGAGTCCCAACCTCTCCAATCTATCCTCAAAGCCACAGTTCTTTATCCCTGGAATCATTCTTGTGAATCTCCTCTGTACTCTCTCCAATGTCTTCACATCCTTCCTTGAGTATGGTGCCTCGAACTGGACGCAGTACTCCAAATGAAGCCTAACTTGTGTCTTATAGAAGTTCAACGATCTCCTTATTTCTGTACTCAATGCCCATGTTAATAAAGCCTAAGGCATTATAAGTTTTATTAACTGCTCTCTTAACATGCCTTGCCATCATTAATGACCTATGTACGTATACATCAAGGTCCCTCTGCTCCTGCACATCTTTTAGAGACTCTTTCTTTATTTTATACTGTCTCACCATCTTTTTCCTGCCAAAATGAATCAACTCATACTTCTCTGCATTGAACTTCATCTGCCACTTGTCGGCCCAATCCACCAACATGCCTATGTCCTTTTGAAGTTCAAGACTATCCCCTCACAGTTGACAACATTTCCAACACGTAGTCTTAATAGTTAAAAGGTTTCACTCCAGGTTAAGCAACCATGGTTTAACAAATGAGGTAAGACACTATATTAAATTAAAGGATTAAGGCAAATACAAGGAAAAGTCATAATACAACAAACTGAGAAAGGGTTTACTGTTGCTCCTTTCCTTTCTCAGCCTGGTAATAGACAGGATGAGATGCATCCAAGAATACTGAGGGAAGCAAGCGTGGAAATTGCAGAGGCACTGACCATAATTTTTCAATCTTCTTTAGACTCAGGGGTGGTGCCAGAGGACTGGAGAATTGCAAATGTTACACCAAAAAAGTTTGTAAAGATAAGCCCAGCAATTAGAGGCCAGTCAGTTTAATCCTAGTGCTGGGAAAGCTTCTAGAAATGATAAAATTCAGGAAAAAATTAATAGTCACTTGGTCAGATGCTGTTTAATTAAGGAAAAGCAGCACAGATTTGTTAAGGGAAAATTGTGTTTAACTAACTTGCTGGAGTTTTTTGATGAGGTACCAGGGAGGGTTGATGAGGAAGTTATGCCACATAGTTATGCCTGTGAATTTATGAGAAAGATGGACACTACTTTTTAAAAAAAGAAATCAAAATGGACACCCAAAACAAAAACAGAAACAGAAATACCTGGAAAAACTCAGCAGGTCTGGCAGCATCGGTGCAGGAGAGCACAGCTGACATTTCGAGTCCTCATGACCCTTCAACAGAACTAAGTAAAGTAGGAAAGGGGTGAAATATAAGCTGGTTTAAGGCGGTGAGGGGGGGTGGGGGGGGGGAGGTGTTGTTGTTGGGACAAGCAGCCAGTAATAGGTGTAGATAACCAAAAGCTGTCACAGACAAAAGAACAAAGAGGTGTTGAAGGTGGTGATATTATCTAAAGGAATGTGCTAATTAAGAGTAGAAGACAGGACAGATAAGGTACAGATAGCTCTCGAGGGGGTGGGGGAATACTAAAAGGTAGAAATTAACAATAATTAAAAATAATGGAAATAGGTGGGAAAAGAAAAATCTATATAAATTATTGGAAAAAACAAAGAGGGGGAAGAAATGGGAGGGGGGTGGGGATGGAGGAGATAGTTCAAGATCTAAAATTGTTGAACTCAATATTCAGTCCGGAAGGCTGTAAAGTGCCTAGACAGAAGATGAGGTGCTGTTCCTCCAGTTTGCATTGAGCTTCACTGGAACAATGCAGCAAGCCAAGGACAGACATGTGGGCAAGAGAGCAGGGTGGAGTGTTGAAATGGCAAGCGTCAGGGAGGTCTGGGTAATGCTTGCGGACAGACCAAAGGTGTTCTGCAAAGCGGTTACTCAGTCTGAGTTTTGTCTCTCCAATGTAGAGGAAACCGCATTGGGAGCAATGAATGCAGTAGACTAAATTGAGGGAAGTGCAAGTGAAAAGCTGCTTCACTTGAAAGGAGTGTTTGGGCCCTTTGATGGTGAGGAGAGAAGAAGTGAAGGGGCAGGTGTTGCATCTTTTGTGGTCGCATGGGTAGGTGCCGTGGGAGGGGGTTGAGGAGTAGGGGATGATGGAGGAGTGGACCAGGGTGTCACGGAGGGACTCCCGGGTGGGTGAAAGGAAGATGTGTTTGGTGGTGGCATCATGCTGGAAATGGCGGATGATGATCCTTTGAATGCAGAGGCTGGTGGGGTGATCAGTGAGGACAAGGGGGACCCTATCATGTTTCTGAGAGGGAGGAGAAGGCGTGAGGGCAGATGCGCGGGAGATGGGCCGGACACGGTTGAGGGCCCTGTCAATCACCGTGGGTGGACAACCTCGGTTAAGGAAGAAGGAGGACATGCCAGAGGAACTGTTTTTGAAAGTGGCATCATCAGAACAGATGCGACGGAGGCAAAGGAACTGAGAGAATGGGATGGAGTCCTTACAGGAAGCGGGGTGTGAGGAGCTGTAGTCGAGGTAGCTGTGGGAGTCGGTAGGCTTGTAATGGATATTGGTGGACAGTCTATCACCAGAAGTTGAGACAGAGAGGTCAAGGAAGGGAAGGGAAGTGTCAGAGATGGACCATGTGAAAATGATGGAGGGGTGGAGATTTGAAGCAAAGTTAATAAATTTTTCCAGGTCAAATGTCAACTGTGCTCTCCTCCGCCGATGCCGCCAGATCTGCTGAGTTTTTCCAGGTATTTCTGTTTCTGTTTTTGTTTTGGATTTCCAGCATCCTCAGTTTTTTGCTTTTAATCAAAATGGACAATTTACCTTAACACAGGATGGAGTCAAGGGGAGGCAATGTAACTTTCTCTCTTTGTCTTTCTCAAATATCCATGAACCTGCCCAAGGCTGGAAGTAGGCTGCTTTTATGATAGGGCATTAAAATGTAAACAACCATTCCGGTACGTTCCATTTAAGAGACCTTAGAATGCAACAGATCCCTTGTGTGGTGTTAACAGTTACTATTGTCTAACTGTCTACAGAAACTGAGATAGAAAGGCTGCCTAGACATAATGAATGCAAATTGAAATTCCACAAAATTGCAATGAGCTGCAAATGGCCGAGATTCAAACAACATTTTGCGCCTATGCTAGCACCGTCAGGATCTATTTTCGTGGACAATAGGAACACTAATACTATGGTTACGTGGCAGAACTAGCTTATGATAGGAAACACCTCATTAACTCATGTCTTGAACAGCCAAGGTCAGTCAGTTTGGGAGACAGAGACCACAGAGGGAAGACATCCCTCCCAATAAATAGATCCTGCCTAGCATCCATTTATAGACAGAGAAAGTGGATCTATCCTTTTTTTTTCTACTGAATTGTGGAACCAAGCTAGAAACCGACTGTTGCCAGGAATAAGCCACTGTGAATTCATCACTAGAAACTTCCAACCTCCCTTGTCTTCAGTGAACAAGGAGAGAATCCTCAGGCCTGCAACATTTCCAGCTATCATCTCAAAATTTTAGGGTAATAGTGACCTCATTTGTAATCACCTTTTCTTGTGTGTGTGCATCTTGTGTAGATGAGTGAAGAGGTGCTGTTGCGATTTGATTACGGGTGTTGAGAAAATAAATGTTTATTCTTTTTTTAATTTAAGCTTAATTTAAATGGAATTTCAGTTTGTGGGAAAGTGTATGTGAATTTGTGGAAGTTTCCTGATCATAAATGTATAAAAAGATACCGTAAGCAAGTGATGAGATAATTCACCGTCCAGCTGTTGATGCCTATTGAAGTGCAGGTGATTCTACATGTTATATATGGGCATATGAACAATATTGGACAGGAAAAGATCCCTTTGAGCTTGCCCAAAACAGCTGTAGTGCCTTGTGCCTCTTCATGGCATAATCTTCATAGGTCAGCATTACAGTGTGTCTGGAAAGAGCAGGAGTAAAATTTTAAGCCACAGCAAATGTTATTTTAACTAGATCTACCAGTCCTATGCTGCATGGGAACTGCAGGTCTTTTTATATTTGATGGCACAACTTGCACCAGGGTCTGCTAAGATGCACTGTCTGGAGACAGTTCATCATGGTCATTGTCAGATAGGTATACAAAGGCCAGCAGATAAGGTTGGTGACATCTTATTTTGTCTGGTCATTCATGATGTGAAGTTTGTTGATTACCCTGGCATGATCTCTTTCTTGTAGTGCTACTGAAAGCGTAATATTGCGATTAGGTTGTTGCAGAGGAAGTATCCAAAATGAAGTAATGCCACTTACCATTCAGATCTAAACAGTCCATGTCAGAAAATCTAGATTTATCATTGGTCAGTGATAGTATATTCACCTCTGAGTTAAAAAGTTGTTAATTCAAGCCCCACTCCAGAGGCTTGAGCACCTAATCAATATTTAGCAGAGTACTGAAGAATTGCTGCATTATTGGAGATGCTGTCTTTCAGACGAGACATTAAATCAAGGCCTCAATTATTGTCCTAAGTGAATGTAAATCATTTTTTGAACTAGAACAGTGTTCTTCTGGTGCCTGGACCATTATTTATCCCGTGACCCTCATGACTAAAACCTGGTCATTTATTTTGCTGTATCTGGGACCTTGCTATGTGCAATTTAGCTGCCACATTCCCCTACAATACTAGAGAAGTACTCCATTACATGTGAGGCACTTTAGCATGGCCTGAAAGGCGGTATCTTAATGTAAGTCCTTTGTTCTTCTTCTTTCATCCATGATGCCTCAGCATCTGCTGGAAAAAGAGCCTCCCTTTGCACTAACTGCTAAAGTAGAATGTGGCTACCTTTGTTGGTGTCCTGGCAATTAGGAAAATAATACACCTCTCACTCTCTCAGGTGTTCCAATGTAAGAAGCTCCTTTCTTCTAAGTATGTATTGATGACAGTCATGGTCCTGGGGATGAAATAAAATTGTTACCAAGATTCATGAGAACCTAAGTCCAACAGAAAATAAATTACCAAAAACAGTTAGACACAGGGCAGATATTTCAGATAGGCATCCTTTAAAAGTAATGTCTTGCATGCCTATATGTTGGGAATTGATGTTTGTCATTCCCATCTCCAATTTTAAATGTTACAACTTTCTGAGGTGGATGTTTCCTATGATGTGAGCCCCCAGTTCCAGAAATAAATTGTTGAGGTGGAACAGAGCTGCTATCCTTCTTTTGTTGTTAGCTGCTCTATTAATGTTGTTACTGGCAAGGGGAAGTCTAGATGTAAATGTTTTTTTGTGAAAGGTGAAGAACTTCCAAAGTATAAATACTGTGATTGGTCATAAATATCCTGAAATTTTGTTACTATGAGGTAGATTCATTGAAGTTGTACTTGCAGCACTCTTAGAAAGATGTGCTTGTGGGAATGATTATTTAGAATGGGGTGCAACACCGTAATATGGATACTCCAACCTGTGCTGTATTTGAGCATTGCTTCTCACTAGGAAGTGTGAAATCAGTTACTGAGATAAATTTTAACAATATACCATATGATTACTTTTAGGAATTGAAGGAAGAAATTACTCGTGTTCTTACTGCCAACAACCCCCATGCTCCACAAAACATTGTGAGATTCAGCTTTAAAGTGAGTATTATAATTCTGTAAATGACATATTTTGAGGAAAAATAATTATATAGTTTGGTGTATTTTGAAGTATTTGACAGAAAATCTCATCAAAGGCTAATATCTAGAGTTTGGTTGGAAACTCGGAGGGTACCATGTAAGGTAAATATGTCACAAATGAAATAATCTCGTCTCACTCCAAAGTCCTCACAAATGATGGGCAAGAAATTGGCCTTAATGGCACCCTTGTTTTTGGGCACTGTGAGTGCTGTTAGGGATTCAAGATAGTGTATGCATTGTGCATGCACACTTTGGATCGGAAACATGCTGGATGCCATCTTGGCAAAGGCATTAGTGCATGTGCAGTGAGCATCTGCTGGAAGTATGCAGAGCAGGCAGATCATGAAGTCATGCTGCTTTGATTCCAGCACTGTTATTTTGGAATTCCACCAATCCAGCTCACATGTTAAGTAGCAAGAGGGACCTCCCATCATGACTATATAAAGGGATCATTAATACTTACAGGTTTGATGCTGGCTGATTTCTTCTAGCGTTTGCTATAATTTTACAAGTGTTTGTTGCTTTATTTACTTGTTTAAAGTTGCAAAAGTCTACAGGGAGTGGTCTGGCAAGTGCTGAATGGCTTTTTGCAAGTCTTCTGCACAAAAATAGTTGCACCCATTCTTGGGTGCACTATTCGGCTTTCTCCTTGGAAAGAACATGAGTGGGAGAATGAGCAGAGGTCATGCAGAGCAAGGGCTCTCAGCAAGAGATATCTTCCCCGAGTATTCAGGGAGCAATAGCCCGCCTGAACTCCAGTGAGGAATGATCTCTGCTTTACTAAGGAAAATAAGAATATAAGAAACAGGAACAGGAATAGGCTATTTGTCTCTTTGAGCCTGCTTCCCCTTCGTTAAGATCATAGCTAATCTTCAACCGAACCTCACCTTCCTGCACCATCCCATGTTCCTTAATTCCTTTAGCACCCAAAAATCAATCAATCCTTGTCTTGAATATACTCAATGACTGAGCATCCACTGCTCTCTGGGGTAGGAAATTCCAAAGATTCACAAGAATTTGGAGCAGGAGTAGACTATATGACCGTCGTGCCTGCGCCACCATTCAGTGATGATGACTGATCTTCGGCTTCAAATCCACTTTTCTGCCCACTTCCCATATTCCTCGATTCTCTTAGAGACCAAAAACCTGTCTATCCCATCCTTGAAAGTATTCAACAATGGAGCATCCACAACCCTCCGGGGTAGAGAATTCGAAAGATTTGCAACACTTGAGTGAAGTAATTTCTCCTCATTTCAGTCCTAACTGTTTGTCCCCTTATCCTGAGACTGTGCCCCCATGTTTTAGATTCCATAACTGGCAGAAACAATCTCTCAGCATCTGACCTATTAAGCCCCTTCAGAATCTTGTATGTTCCCATGAGATTGCCTCTCATTCTTTTCAGCTCCAGGGAATATAGGCATAAGCCTCTCATGATAGGGCAACCCCTTCATCCCAGGGATTAATTCAGTGAACCTTCGCTGTACTACCTCCAATGCAAGTAAATCCTTCCCCAAATACGGCGACCAAAACTTTACACTGTATTCCAGACGTAGTCTTGCCAAAGCCCTGTACAATTGTACCAAGACTTCTTTATTCTTGTACTCCAATCCACTTGCACTAAAGGCCAGCATGCCATTTGCCTTCTGAATTGTTTGCTGTACCGCGTACAACCAAATCTTTTTGAACATCAATGTTTACAAGTTTCAAACCTTTTAAAAAAAAATTCTGCTTTTCTATTCTGATGATCAATGTGAATAACTTTGCACTTCCCCATGTTATACTCCATCTACAATCTTTTTGCCAACTCACTTAACCTGTCTATACCTCCCTCTGTCTTCTCTGCCGCTTACCTTTCCACCTAGCCTTGTGTCATCAGCAAATGTTTAGAAACTCTGTCTCTTCATCTAAGGCATTAATATAGATTGTAAATAGCTGAGGCCCCAGCACTGATCCTTGTAGCACTTCTTGCACTAATCAGAGCCTGCCAACTTGAAAATGTTCAGTTTATGCCCGCTCTCTGCTTCCTGTCCATTAACCAATCCTCTATCCATGCTAATATATTACCCCCAACTCCATGAGCCCTTATCTTGCCTATTAACTTTTTGTGTGGCACCTTATTGAATGCCTTTTGAAAATCCAGGTTTATTATATCTACTGGTTCCCCTTTATCTACTCTACTAGTTACATCCTCAAAAAACTCTAATAAATTTATCAAACTGAATTTTCCTTTCATAAAACCCTATTGACTTGTTCTAAACGTACAATGCTTTTCTAAGTGCATTGTTAAGATTTTCTTAATATAGGTCCTAGCATTTTCCCAACAACTGATGTTAGGCCAACTGGCATGTGTTCGCTCTCCCACTCTTTTTGAAAATTAGCATTAAATTTGCCAACTTCCAAGCTGATGGGTTGTTCCTGAATCTAGGGAATTAAGGAAAATCATAGCTAGTGCATCCATTATCTCTGCAGCTATCTTTTTTAAAGCCCGAGGGTGTACGCCATAAGGTCCTGGAGAATTGTCGGATTTTGGTCCCTTAGGTTTCTACAATACGTTTTGTCTGCTGATATGAATTACCTTAATTTCCTCACTCTCTAAAAAGACCCTAGGTTACTCTCTATTTCTGGTATGCATCTTGTGTCTTTTATTGTGAAGATAGACACAAAACATTTCAATGCCTCTACCATTCCTTCACTCCTCTTTATAATTTCTCTTATCTCTGCTTCGAAGGGATCAATGTTTGCTTTAACAACGCTCTTCCTTTTTATATACTTATAAAAGCTCTTACAATCTCTTGTTATGTTTCTGGCTTGTTTATTCTCATGGTTACACCTTTTCAGTGAGGAAGTTTCTCTAATGGCCTTATTCTGAGACTGTGGTTCCTTGCTCTTGAATCCCCAGCCAAGGAAACATCCTCCCAACATCTGCCCTGTCAAGCTCTTTAAGAATTTTATATGTTTCAATTAGATCACCTTCGTTCTTCTAAGTTCCGGGGAATATAGCCCTAGTCTACTCAATCTCTCACTAAGGTCTTCATTGAAATCTGCAAACTGCAGGAACTACAACTGCACCCCCAAGTAGGGTGAGGATTCTATTCCAGTGGTTGTGAAGGTGACCATGGCTATGAAACTTTATGTTGTTACCAGGTGAGGAGGAGTGAACTGGCACCCCTCTATTCAATCTCCTTGGTTGGTCACAACAAAGGTTTTTGAATTACTTTTACCCGTGGATACCTTTTCTAAATGTAAATGTATTTTTTGCTATCTATGTAGTGAACAATAAGGAGCCAATCATGAGGTTTTCTTGAGTCAAAGAAAGAGCAAGGTATACAGAAGTGAGGAAATTGCAAATAAAAGCTAAAAGAATAGATGGTTAGAAATCCTTCGCTTGTCTTTGAGGTGTAGATGATTAAATGTTTCGGCCGATTGAAGTTATCCAGTTCCTTGGAGCAGGTAAATGTAGAAGGTTTTGCAATTCTTATAAGATCTTGGTTCGTTGCTAGATCTTGGGTATGCTGATTTCTTGAACCGCTTATTCCAGGGGGTGGGGGGGAGAGGGAGAGAGAGAGAGAGATTCCTTACTGTTCCAATAGCAGCTTCTCCAGATTCTTCTGCTTGGCAAACCCAGTTCTTAAAAGTCTTGCTCACTGTCTATTCCAAAGGAATTTGATTACCATGTCTGCCGTAGTCATTGTTGTAGAGGAAGTAACAACATTTTGATGTTCCACCTCAGAAACCTTTCAAGATAGGAGAAAGCACAGGAGATGGAGTTCTTTTATCCTCCACAGGGAGTGTTTTTTATTCATTATGGGATGTGGGCTTCCCTGACTGGGTCAGCATTTATTGCTTATCATTCATTGACCTTGAGAAACATAGAAACTAGGAGCAGGAGTACGCCATTGGCCTTTCGAGCCTGCTCTGCCATTCAATATGATCATGGCAGATCCTCTATCTCAACGCCATATTCCTGCTTTCTCTCCATACTCCTTGATGGCCCTAATATCCAAAAATTTATCAATTTCTTCCTTGAATATCCTCAGTGAACCTGCCTCCACAGCCTTCTGTGGCAGAGAATTCCACAGGTTGACCACCCTCTGAGTGAAGAAGCTTTTCCTTATCTTAGTCCTAAATGGCCTGCACCATAACCTGAGACTGTGGCCCCTGGTCCTAGACTCCCCAACTGGGGAAAACATCCTCCCTGCATCCAGTCTGTCTAGCCCTGTTAGAATTTTATACGTTTCATCAGATCCCCTCTCATTCTTCTAAACTCTAGTGAATACAGGCCCATTCGAACCAATCTCTCCTCATATGACAATCCTGCCATCCTCCATATAAGCCTAGTGAACCTTCACTGCACTCCCTCTATGGCAAGTATATCCATTCTTAGGTAGGGAGACCAAAACTGCACACCTTATTCTAGGTGTGGTCTCACCAAGGCCCTGAATAACTACAGTAAGGCATCCTTACTTCTGAATTCAAATCCTCTTGCAATGAAGGCCAACATACCATTTGCCTTCCTAATTGCTTGCTGCACCTGCCTAGTTACATTCATTGACTGGTGTACAAGGACACCTTTGTACATCCACATTTCCCAATATATCACCATTTAAATAATACTCTGCCTTTCTGTTCTTCGCACCGAAGTCTATAACTTCACATTTATCTAGTTATACTGTATCTGCCATGTGTTTGCCCACACACACAACTTGTCTAAATCGCCCTGAAACCTCCTTGCATCTTCCTCACAACTCACAACCCCACCCAGTTTTGTGTCATCAGCAAACTTGGAAATATTGCATTTGGTTCCCTCATCCAAGTCATTTATATATATTGTGAATAGCTGGAGCCCAAGCACTGATCCCTGTGGTATACCACTTGTCACCGCCTGCCACCTGGAAAAAGACCCATTTATTCCCAATCTCTGTTTCCGGTCTGTCAACCAATTCTCAATCCATGCCAGTATATTACCCCCAATCCCATGTGCTTTAATTTTGCCCACTAGCCTCTTATGTGGGACCTTATCAAAAATCTTGAAATCCAAATACACCACATCCACTGGTTCTCCCTTAGCTATTCTAGTACATACCTCCTCAAAAAACACCAGTAGATTAGCTAAGCATGATTTCCCTTTCATAAACCCATGCTGAATTTGTCTAATCCCGTTAATGCTTTCCAAGTTTTCTGTTACCACGCCTTTTATAATAGACTCTAGCATTCTCCCCACTACTGATGTTAGGCTAATTGGTCTGTAATTCTCTGTTTTTTCTCTCCCTCCTTTCTTAAGTAGTGAGGTTACATTTGCCACCCTCCAATCTGTGGGAACCGCTCTAGAGTCTATAGAGTTTTGGAAGATGACCACCAATGCATCCAATATTTCCAGTGCCACTTCCTTTAATACTTTGGGATGTAGATTATCAGGCCCTGGGGATTTTTCAGTCTTTAACCCATTAATTTCTCTAGCACCAGTTTTTTACTAATACTGATTCTCTTCAATTCCTCTCTCTCATTAGACCTTTGTTTCCCTAACATTTCTGGGAAATTATTTGTGTTCTCTTTTGTGAATACAGAACGAAAATACGTGTTCATTTCTTCTGCCATTTCTTTGTTCCCCATTATAATTTCCCACATTTCTGACTGTAAGGGATCTATGTTTGTCTTTGCCAATCTTTTGTGGGAGTGCGGTATGTGGTAATCAGCAGGAAGTTTCCTTATCCATGTTTGACCTGATACAGTGAGACATCATGGGGACTGGAATCAATGTTGAGGACTTCCTGGGCAACTCCTTCCCGACTGTATACCACCGTGCTGCCACCTCTGCTCAGTCTGTCCTGCCCTTTGGACAGGACATATCCATGATGGTGATGGTGGTGCCTGGGACATTATTTGTGAGGTATGATTCCATGAGTATGGCTACGTCAGGCTGTTGCTTGACTAGCTTGTGAGACATTTCTCCCAATTTGGCACTAGCCCCTGGAGGAGGACTTTGCAGGGTCAACAGGGCTGAGTTTGCATTGTTGTTTCTGATGTCTAGGTCGATGCTGGGTGGTCCATCCAGTTTTATTCCTTTTAGGCTTTTTAGCAGTTTGATGCAACTGAGTGGCTTGCTCTGCCATTTCAGAGGACAGTTAAGAGTCAACCACATGCTGTGGGTCTGGAGTCACATGTAGGCCAGACCAGGTGGGTCAGATGTAGGCCAGATTTCCTCTCCCAGAGGACATTTGTGAACAGGTGGGTTTAATTAATTAATCGACTTTTAATTCCAGATTTTTATTGAATTAAAATTACCATCTGCTGTGGTGGGATTCGAACCTGGATCTCTGGATTACTAGTCTACTGTACCACTACCTCTCCCACATTTGAATGCCTTTTGGTTGTATACCCTGGCTGGCTAGCAGTTCCCCATTGTCTTGATATTTAGCTTTTTTGAAGTGGACCTTGATACCCCCAGGTGTGAAATTCCATGAGCAGTCATGTCAGACCATGTCTGCATTACGCTCCAAAGAGTAACTTAGTGGTCAACTTACATTTCCAGAATCAGGTGACTCATGGTAGCCATCTTTAGTGATTGCTTTTTTCCTTGCTTTTGAAAAAAGAATCCCTTTTAAACAGTTAAGCATGTTTTTGGTTCGGTTGTGCAATTAGCAGTTGATCGCTCACTCACAATATCTCGCTATCGTGACAATGCACTTAGCTTCTCTTATGCTAGAGCTGGAAATGTTTGCAATATTTTGGTTTTCCATCCACTGCTGTGTAAGAGAGGTCACTGAGGCTGTCTCTTCATTTACATTTCATTATCTCTTATCAGAGATAAGAAGGCAGACTGAGGATTTGGAGTTGAAATATTTACAGTCTTCCCTATCTTGCAGGGTACCATTGACTCCATGCACATTACTTTGCTACACTGCTTGTCAATTTGATCATGAACCGGGACCGAAAGGGATCACATTTACTCAACATATAGCTGGCATGTGTGATCATGGGCAATGCATCAAGCAGGTCAATGCCCAGTTATTTTAGCAGCAGTCATAATGCTTTCAGTATGAGTAGTCCACTGTTGTCAGCTATATTTCAGCCACCATGGAATTCAGAAGATGGTTTACTGAGCGGCATGGCTAATGACTCTGTTGTAACCTATGCACACATATGTAGCATGCATACAATGAGAAGCAGCAGAAGGAGCAGACCATTGTTGTGTTGATCCAAACTTTCCCTCATGAGGAAACGGTTTTCCAGGTATTTTTATTTTTGTTTTGAATTTCCAGCATCCGCAGTTTTTTGCTTTTATCTTAGTGTTTAATTGACTGCCACTTCTCTTCAAGGAATGCCTACCTTGAAGAAGTATTGCTCTTCTCCCCGATTTTTCACCTCTTTTCTATTTTTCCTTAGTTCTGCTGAAGAGCCATACGGGCTCGAAATGTTAACTGTGTTCCTCTCCGCAGATGCTGTCAGACCTGCTGAGTTTTTCCAGGTATTTTTATTTTTGTTTTGGATTTCCAGCATCCACAGTTGTTTGCTTTTACCTTGCTACCATCTGTTAGGCAAGAAGCTCAAGAGCAGAAGCGTAACAAGGAGGAGGAGGAATAGGAGGAAGATTAAAGGAGACTGCAGCCTACACAACCTACCTCTGCTTAGGCTGCACATGAAAAACTCATTCAAGTACAATACCATTAACCTCAACCCTAATTCCTCATTCACCAACAGTCTCACACTCCTTATCTTCCCTTTTCACTGGCTGACATATTGTCCTCTTGGCCACAACATAAAAATGAAAGCCCACACAATGTTAACAAACCACATTTACAAATGAAATCATGCCATATTGCATACAATCACAAACTAATCTCCTTTATGCATTCCCTTAGTGTCTGTCTTCTGTGTGCCTTTGGATTCCTATGCAGTGTTACCCCAGTGGCTACAACATGGCTGATGGAAGGATACAGACTTACAGTGAAAGAGATTGCAGGATGGTTTTGGAAAGAGTGACCTCAAAAGCGATAGGCTTAGAAAGCCTACCTACATACTTCACAATCTTGGCATGGGCAGCAACATTCTGGGATGGCTGTTTGGCAGGCAACAGCAAAGGGACTGGTGGAGTGGCAATGGTGGGAATTTGAATGCTGTCATTCCTAGAGAGGACAGGTTTGTGCTTCATGGAGCCAGTAATACTCACCTGGGCCAGCACCCTAGCAATCCTTGTAATCCCTTGGTGAACAGATTGTTTTACTACTGTGACACCCTGAAAGTCATTTTGAACTCTGATATCCAGAACCATGATAGCAGCAGTCTGATCTTGCGTGGCAGACATGTAAACTTGCACTGCAGCACTCAGAACTTTGGTAGAAGCTGCTTGTGCTGCATTGGAAATTGGGACATCGCCCACCAAAAGCTATATCATGCCAGTTTCCAAAGGAGGGTTGATGGAGGCAGCCAACTTTCTATGTTGGAAAGAATGAGCTCCAAGCTCTGCGCAAAGTCATGTGCCAGGTTGGTGCTGGATTCCTCCATGTTCCTTGACATTAAATGCAAGCTTTCTGGAAGGCTTTCCAATGGAACAAGTATATGATCCCTTGACCAAACAGGTTATCTGGCCATTTATTTTTATTGCTGTTTGTGGGTTCTAGATGGGTACCAATTGACTTCCGTATTTCCTACATTACACTTTAAATTACATTAAATGCTGTAAGATGGATGTCCTGGGCTTATAAAGGTGTCATATAAATGCAAGACTGTATTTCTTTTCCGGTACACTTTTTATTAATTGATTACTTAGACTTGTAACACGCAAGCAAACCAATTACCTCACACTGAATAATAAATATTATTGATGACATTCTTATGAACATACAAACATATGAATTAGGAGCAAGAGTAGGACACTTGGCCATTCGAGCCTGCTCCACCTTTTAATAAGATCATGGCTGATCCAATTTCAACCTCAACTTCACATGAGAATGCTGGATTCTAGCCCTGATAACCTTTCAGCCCCTAGCTTATCAAGAATATATCTATCCCTGCCTTAAAAACATTCAAAGACTCTGCTTCCACCGCCCTTTGAGAAAGAGAATCCCAAGGACTCACGACCCTCTGGGAGAAAAGTTTTCTCCGCATCTTTGTCATAAATGGGTGACCCCTTATTTTTGAACAATGCCCCTAGTACTGGATTCTCCCACAAGAGGAAGCATTCTCTCCACATCGACCTTGCCAAGACCCCTCAGGATCTTTTAAGGTTTCAATTAAGTTGCCTCTTACTCTTCTAAATTCTAATGGATGCAAGCCTTACCTGTCCAGCCTTTCCTCATAAGACAATCCCATTCCTGGTGTTAGTCTAGTAAACCTTCTCTGAACTGCTTCTAACGCATTTGCATTCATTCTTCTTCTTCAGTGCTCTGCCGGAAGGCAGGTCCTACCCACAGCACCACGATCGCCACCACAGGTAACGCAAGGAGGCAGGTTCTGAATCTATCCCAGCTGAAACAGGGATTGAACCTTGTGCTGTTGGCACCAATTTGATTTCCTTTGGCTGTCCAGCCAACAGTGCCAACTGGCCCCCACAACATGCACTTTTACGTGCATGTTGTAGTCTGGAGCTATGAATGGTGATGGTTTTCATCACATGGCTGACCAGGACTCTGTCCTGCTCTTACCGTCTGCCATTAGCGTATGTTGGAAGGATTTGCAGATTGATACTCAACCTGTTTGGCCGCGTTATGAATGTGCCTTCCTTGGCCATCAAGTCCTGGAACAGGACTTGAATCCAGAGCTTCTGGCTTAGTTGCAGGGATGCTACCCACTGCAGCACAAGACCTCCATTGTTGACATTGTGGATATTAAAAAAAATTATGAAATTTAGCTCAATGCAGATGCTAGAAAATATTATTTGGTCCCTACCTTGGATTTAATAAGCAGAATTGCCTTAAACTAGCCATTGTAAACTTGATTTCACTGGCCATATAGAGATAATTTATTGGCAAAAAGGCTGAATTGACATCTGTGCAGTTCAATAACTTCAGGATTTTATCACATGTAGTTCACTCATTATTAGTTTCTGGTGCTCCAGTATTGTAGCATGTTATTAGACTATATGTTGTTTCTGCTTCTTCTTCTTAGACAGTCACTCAGAATCGAAGATGGCATGCTTCCACTCTAGTTCGATGGGTTCTAAGATGGCTGTTGAGTCCAATGCACAGTCTGCAGACTCTGCCATATGTGGGGCTGGTGGTGCTTTTGAAGGATTGAGTGGATGAATTGTTTGAAGGCTTTAGTGTTCTCTCTGACGCCTCTACTTCACCTCTGCATATTTCTGACAAAATCTCTTGAGATGTTCAATGCCTTCCTGAATGGACCTTCTCCATTTTGGCCAGTCACAAGCCAGGGATTCCCATGAGTCAGTAGAGCAGCTTGACCTCTTCAGGATTACTTTGAGGACATCCCTAAAGCGTTTCCACTGTCCTGGGAGTCTCCTGCTGCAACCAAGTTCCCAGTAGAGCAGCTGCTTCAGGAGCCTGATTACAGGATACGAAAGACTTGTCTTGCCTAGTGGGGCAGGTTTTTAGTGCTTCAATGTTGGGTATCTTGGCTTGGGAGAGGACAATCCTGTTGAATTGCTTTTCTTACCACCAGATTTGCAGAACATTGCAAAGGCACTGTTGGTAATATTTCTTCAGCACTTTGAGGTGCCTTCTGTAGCTTGTTTATGTTGTGGGGTGTTGGATACCGGTTGGTGGATCTTAATAAAGTCCATCTCCAAATGCGGCAAGACCTGGACAACATCCAGGCCTGGGCTGACAAGTGGCAAGTGCCAGGCAATGATTATCTCCAACAAGAGAGAATCTAACCATTGCCCCATGACATTCAATGGCATTACTACCGCTGAATCCCCCACTACCCACATCCTGGGAGTTACCATTGACCAGAAACTGAACTGGACTAGCCATATAAATACAGTGGCTACAAGAGCAGGTCAGAGGCTAGGAACAATGTGGCAAGTAACTCACCTCCTGACTCCTCAAAGCCTGTCCACAGTCTACAAGGCACAAGTCAGGAGTGTGATGGAATACTCTCTACTAGCCTGGATGACTGCAGCTCCAACAACATTCAAGAAACTTGACACCATCCAGAACAACACAGTCTGCTTGATTGGCATCACATCCATAAACATTCACTCCCTCCACCATCGACGGACATTAGCAGTATTGCGTACCATTTACAAGTTGCACTGCAGAAACTCACCAAGGCTCCTTTGGCAGCACCTTCCAAACTCATGACCTCTACCATCTAGAAGGACAAGAACAGCAGATTCATGGGAACACCACCACCTGGAATTTCCCCTGCAAGCCACTCACCATCCTGATTTGGAAATATATTGGCGTTCCTTCACTGTCACTGGAACTCTCTCCCTAACAGCACTGTGGTTGTACCTACTCCACATGGACTGCAGCGGTTCAAGAAGGCAGCTCACCACCACTTTCTCAAGGGCATTTACAAATGGGTAATAAATGTTAGCCTAGCCATGAAGCCCACATCCCTTGAATGAATAAAAGAAAATGAAATCTTTGTGCCTTAAGTGGGTTAACTGTATGTATTTATTAACTGCAAGAACTACGTGCATTTATACAATAAATTGTTCAAGCTAGGAGCTGTCTCCATGCTTGCTTGTGTACATGGTTTTGTCCAACACTAGACTGACCCCTAAGTGTGGGTCATGTATTCTTTTACCTCACTGTGTAGGGGGTACTATATGTAGTCCTACATTCACCTTACATGTGCCAGACCCTTATACTACACCACCCACAAGCCTTTATTCAATGTAGTTCAAGCTACTCTACTCTACCCCATGTGTTTACATCAATATTACTACCCCATCTCCCCCCTTCAAGTCTCTAAGCTCATAGGTTCAGATGGCCTTATAACCCTTCTATATCTTGTTTGCAGCACTGTCAGAGGAATTGTAGGCAGAATAGGTAAACACTGTTGATTTGGAGGTTGTTCTGGTATCTGGGTATCTTTTCATCCTTTTTTTCCATTCCTTAGCATTGAACTGCTCTGTTGATTTGGCAATTGTGGTGATAGGTAGTTGCTGATTTATCCCATTTTTTTTGATTGGACAAATGCTGTGCTCATCTCCATAGCGATTTTTATTCCTCATCTTTTGTCATGTGGTTCATCGTGATGTCCTCTGTGATGGAAAATAGTAATTCCTGTTATGAGGATGTCGTTTTTTAGTAACTCACCTTTGCGGTGGGCTCTCTGGTATGCCGTCGGCAGTAGACGGCTGCTACTTGGTTCCAGCATCGCCTGTGGCACTGTCATGCTGGCTGGGAGTTGCAGTGTTTTCTCTGTAGTCACAATGTTGATTTCATCAGCAGTTGTTGGAGCCGGAGGTTGACACTCTTGTTGTTGGTTGCTCTCTTGTCTATCCTTCACTGGAGACGTCATGATAATCATCTAAGTGGTTGGCTGGTCTGACCAATGAGGGCTTTCTGGCACCTGCAATGAAAATGGACAAACCTGCTCTGTCAAGAGAGAAGACAGTTCAGAATTAAAGTCCCAGTCAGGATACTCCTTCTTGTTTGAACTCTCAGGAACTTGCAGTTCTGTATAATTTACGACAGTGGTTGTCTTGACATCTTCTGCCATTTTGAGGAGATTCAGAGCTACACAGGCATCTCTGCTCAAGAGAGAAAAAGAATGGTTATAGATGACTTACAACAGCTTGAAGATTTGTTTTCCATCATACCTTAGTGGTTCCAGGATCATGCCTATGACGAGAAGTCAGATTCCTCTGGACCCATAGAGTGGTGTGTGTGTTGTTTAAAGGCAGGGGTCTCTCAACCATGGTTCTTTATCCAATAGGACCATAACACTGGCTCCCGTGTCCAATTTAAAGTTTGTGAGATGGCTGTTAATTGAAATGTCCGCATTCTAATATGAAAAGCCAGGATCTTTGACCTCACCCAAAAAGCATAGCTGTGTGTCCTCTTGGTGTACAGTCTCGATCTCATGAATAATCTTTGGGTCCTCTGTGTATTTAGATGTTTTGGCCTTGCACAGTTTGCTGAAGTGTCCAATTTTGTTACCTAGAAAATATTCAGCTGAAATTACAGGACATTGATCTCCCATGTGGGGACGTTTTTCTCTACAATACTGGCATGGTCGTTCTACTGGTTGGTTAGGGTATTTTTTTTCTTGGCCTGATGTGTTCCTGTTTCTGTGCTGTTTAACTAACTGAACTGTGGGGTTTCCTTTCTCCCATTGTTTACTTTCTCCTCTTAGAATGGACCTGTGCTGCACAGAGAGTTCAGACAGTCTAACAACTGGATAGCTTTCTCGGGGGTTAGATCTCCCTTCGCTTGCAGCATATCTGAGAGTGAGTCGTCTGCTATTCCTACAACTATTTTATCCCTGATAAGTTCAGGTTTTAGGTCTCCATATTTGCAGCCTTCAGCCATCTGTACAGATTATGAGTGAATGATTCGACAGGTTCTCCTGGTTGCTGGCCCTGCTTATTAAATTTAGCCTTTTTGAGGATTTTGATACTTACATAGAAACTAGGAGCAGGAGTAGGCCATTCGGCCCTTCGAGCCTGCTCCGCCATTCATTATGATCATGACTGATCATCCAACTCAAAAGCCTGCTCCTGCTTTCTCCCCATACCCTTTGATCCCTTTCCCTCCAAGAGCTATATCTAACTCCTTCTTGAAAGCATACAATGTTTTGGTCTCAACTACTTTCTGTGGTAACAAATTCCACAGGCTCACCACTCTCTGGGTGAAGAAATTTCTCCTCATCTCAGTCCTAAATGGTCTATCCCAGATCTTCAGGCTGTGACCCCTAGTTCTGGACTCCCCCACTATCGGGAACATCCTTCCTGCATCAACCTGTTAGAATTTTATAGGTTTCTATGAGATTCTCCCTCTTTCTTCTGAACTCCAGCAAATATAATCCTAATCGACTCAATCTCTCCTCAATTTGAAGATATTACATTTAATTTCCTCATCTAAATCATTAATGTATATTGTGAATAACTGGGGTGCCAGCATCGATCCCTGTGGTACCCCACTAGTCACTGCCTACCATTCGGAAAAAGACCTGTTTATTTCTCTGTTTCCTGTCTGCCAACCATATGTCCGTCCCGCCATCCCAGGTAAACCTTCGCTACACACCCTCTATAGCAAGTACATCCTTCCTCAGATAAGGAGACCAAAACTGCACACAATATTCCAGGTGTGGTCTCATCAAGGCTCTGTACAATTGCAGCAAGACATCCCTGTTCCTGAAATGAATCCTCTGGCTATGAAGGCCAACATACCATTTGCCTTCTTTACCACCTGCTGCACCTGCATGCTTACCTTCAGGAACTGGTGTACAAGGACGCTCAGGTCTCGTTGCACATTCCCCTCTCTCAATTTTTAGCCATTCACATAATAATCTGCCTTCCTGTTTTTGTTACCAAAATGGATAACCTCACATTTATCCACATTATACTGTATCTGCCCACTCATTCAGCTTGTCCAAATCACACTGAAGCATCTCTGCATCCTACTCACAGCTCACCCTCCCACCCAGCTTTGTGTCATCTGCAAATTTGAAGATATTACATTTAATTTCCTCATTTAAATCATTAATGTATATTGTGAATAACTGGTGTGCCAGCACCGATCCCCGTGGTACCCCACTAGTCACTGCCTGCCATTCAGAAAAAGACCCGTTTATTTCTCCTCTTTGTTTCCTGTCTGCCAACCAGTTTTCTATCCACCTCAATACACTACCCCCAATCCCATGCGCTGTAATTTTACACGCCAATCTCTTATGTAGGACTTTGTCGAAAGCCTTCTGAAAGTCTAAATAAACCACATCCACTGGCTCCCCTTCATCAACTCTCCTAGTTACATCCTCGAATAATTCCAGTAGATTTGTCAAGCATGATTTCCCTTTCATAAATCCATGCTCTGTCCGATTCTGCCACTGTTTTCCACATGCTCAGCTATTAAATCTTTTATAATGGACTCTAGAATTTTTCCCACTACCAATGTCAGGCTGACCGGTCTTTAATTCCCTGTTTGCTCTCTGCCTCCCTTTTTAAATAGTGGGGTTACATTAGCTACCTTCCAATCTGTAGGAACTGTTCAAGAGTCTATAGAACCAATGCATCCACTATTTCTAGGGCCACTTCCTTAAGTACTCTGGGATGTAGATTATCAGGCCCCAGGGATTTATCAGCCTTCAATCCCATCAATTTCCTCAGCACCATTTCCCTACTAATACTGATTTCTTTCAGTTCCTCCCTCTCACTAAACCCTGTGTTCCCCAACATTTCTGGTATGTTATTATTGACCTCCTTTTGTGAAGACAGCCATTTCTTTGATCCCCATTATAAATTCCCGTTTCTGACTGTAAGGGATCTACATTTGTCTTCACCAATCTTTTTCTCTTCACATACCTATAGAAACTTTTGCAGTCAGTTTTTATGTTCCCTGCAAGCTTACTCTCATACTCTATTTTCTCCTTCTTAATCAATCACTTGGTCCTCCTTTGATAAATTCTAAACTGCTCCCAATCCTCAGGTCTGTTGTTTTTTCTGGCCAATTTGTGTGCCTCTTCCTCACATCTAATACTTTCTCTAATTTCTCTTGTAAGCCATGGTTTGGCTACCTTTCCTGTTTTACTTTTGCGCCAGACAGGGATAAAGAATTGTTGCAGTTCACCCATGCGCTCTTTGAATGTTTGCCATTGCCTATCCACCATCATCCCTTTAAGTAACGTTTCCCTATCCACCATAGCCAACTCGCGCCTCATATCATTGTAGTTTCCTTTATTAAGATTCAGGGCCCAAGTCTCAGAATCAACTACGTCACTCTCCATTTTGATGAAGAATTCTATCATATTATGGTCGCTCATCCCCGAGGGGCCTCGCACAACTAGATTGCCAATTATTCCTTTCTCATTACACAATATCCAGTCGAGGGTTGGCTGTTCACTCGTTGGTTCCTCAATGTATTCATCCAGAAAAACATCCCATATACTCTCCAGGAATTCCTCCTCTACAGTATTGTTACTAATTTGATTTGCCCGATCTATATGCATATTAAAGTCACCGATAATTACAGATGTTCCTGTATTATATGCGTTTCTAATTTCCTGTTTAATGCCATTTCCAACATCACCACTACAGTTTTGGGGTCTGTATACAATCCCCACTAACATTTTTTGCCCCTTAGTATTTCTCAGCTCTACCCATACAGATTCCACATCATCGGAGCTAATATCTTTCCTCACTATTGCGTTAATTTCCTCTTTAACCAGCGATGCAACTCCACGGCCTTTTCCTTTTTGTCTGTCCTTCCTAAATACCGTATACCCTTGGATGTTCAGTTCCCATCCCTGGTCACCCTGCAGCCATGTCTCCGTAATCCTGACTATATCGTAACTGTTTACATCTATTCGCACGGATAATTCATCCACTTTATTGCGAATGCTCCTCACATTAAGGCACAAAGCCTAAAGGCTTGTCTTTTTAATATTACTTGTCCCATTCCCACTATTTTTCACTGAGGCCTGTTTGATTCTGGCCCTTGACTTCTCTGACTATCACTTTTCTTGTTTCGCTTTCTGTCTTTTGTTCTTGTCTTTGATTCCCCTTCCCCTGACTCCTCTCATAGATTCCCATTCCCCTGCCATTTTAGCTTAAACCCTCCCCAGCCACTCTAGTTCCCCCTAGGACATCAGTCCCGGTCCTGCCTAGGTATAACCCGTCCAATCTGTACTGGTCCCACCTCCCCCAGAACGGGTCCCAATGCCCCAGGAATCTGAAAAACTCCCCTTCACACCATCTCTTCAGCCACGTGTTCATCCAATATATCATGCAATTTCTACTCTGACTGGCACGTGACACTGGTAGTAATCCTGAGATCACTACCTTTGAGGTCCTACTTTTCAACTTCCTAATTCCCTATATTCTGCTTTTAGGACCTCATCCTTTTTTTACTTATGTCGTTTGTACCAATGTGCACCATGACCACTGGCTGTTCACCCTCCCCCTTAAGAATGTCCTCTAGCCACTCTGAGACATCCTTGACCCTAGCACCAGGGAGGCAACATACCATCCTGGAGTCTCGTTAGTGGCCACAGAAACGCCTGTCTATTCCCCTTACAATTGAATCCCCTATAACTATTGCATTCCCACACTTTTTACTCCTCCCCTGTGCAGCAGAGCCAACCATGGTGTAACAAATTTGGCTGTTGTTGTTTCTCCTGAGAGGCCATTTCCCCCAACAGTATCCAAAGCAGTATATCTGTTTTGCAGGGGAATAGCCACAGGAGATTCCTGCACTGCCTGCCTAGTCCTCTTGCTTTGCCTGGTGGTCATCCATTCCCTTCTTGCCTGTGGACTCTTAACCAGCGGTGTGACCACCTCTCTATACGATGCTCCCTGCCGCTGCTCCAGCTCCAAAACCCGGGCTTCCAGGAGCTGTAGCTGGAGACACTTCCCACATACATGTTGGCCCCAGGTACTGGAAATGTGCCTGGCTTCCCACATAGAACAGGAAGAGCATGCCACGGCTTTGAGCTCTCCTGCCATGACTTAGTCCTTTAAATTAAACTAAACCTTTTGGAAGATACTTATTATCAATTACTCTCCGGCCCTTCTTCCATGATCCTTATTGTTTACAGAATATAGCCCCTACAAATGATGAACCACAAAATAAGACCTTAAAAACTATAAGCAATAAAAATAGTAAATGCTTACCCAGCCGTACTCACGGTACTCCAAGGATCACCTTGTACCCTCCTCACCGAACTCCCTTAGTCACCCCTGCTCTCCCAGCGTCTCTTCAACTCCCAACTCCTCTCGCGCTCCTCTTCAACTCCCGACTCCTCTCGTGCTCCTCTTCAACTCCCGACTCCTCTCGTGCTTCTCTTCAACTCCCGGCTCCTCTTGGGTTAAAATAAACATCAAATGATTTTAATACTTTTTCAAATTTAGCTGATGATACGTTGATTCCTTGTCTAGCAATACTGTCGCCTGCTATTGGGCCTACTGAATGAAGCAGTGCGTTAACTTTTTCAGCTTCTGTCTTTTTTCTAGACCTGAAAGCAATCATGAACTAAGGAATCTTTTTCTCCAAATTCCCCGATTATGCGATTGATCTGGGCCTTGGATAAATGTAAATTGATCTTGAAGAGTGGATTCCTGATTCATGGTTAAAAAATTCCAAATTGTAGGTTCAGCTTCAAGAAGTTGCTCAAATTCAAGATGTCGCCCTGGTTTGTTTGAAGACCAAGAGTTTACCCACTTCAATGATGCTCGCGCTCAGCCTTGAACAATTTTTAAACAATGGATGCACGGATCAACTGACCGCAGATTTCTCTGTCTCAGCACTATGTTTTTCGGACATGAAAATATCGAACCTTGCCTTTGCTGGTCTTTAAAGCTGATTCTTTAGTTGCGATTCATCCAAATTAATTAATTATTTTTCTTTTTTTTTCTGGAGCGAGCATGTGTTCAGGTGTCAGCTTGGGAATGTGGTTTTTCTGACAGTTTTTAAACAACATTTCTGACCACTGAACTATTAAAATATTTCTGAGGACTTGTTTTATCTTGGAATTTAAAAGTTTTAGCTCACCCATGCCAGGTCTGGTGATTATGCACTCTGGTCCAGCATGTTGGACTGCCAAGAAATCCTATGGAGTCTTCTGCTGCAGTGAGGAATTTTAAAGGTTTGTCTTCAGCTTCCAAGTTTTACTTTGGAGCTTTTCCCTGGCGATTTTCCTCTGCGTATCTGCTTCTTGTGCTTTTCTTCAGGTCGGAATGTTTCTTCAAATTTTTTTTTTAGTCTTGCAGGGTTTTAGTTTTTCTCTGCATTTTTTGCAAGGTTTTGGAATTTTCCATTTGCTGCAGTGATACTGCAGGGTGTGGTTATCATTCGGTAGGTCTTAATGAAGTCTTTGTGGTCTTAAGTAGGTTAATTGTATGTATTTATTAACTACAAGAACAATGTACATATACACAGTAAAGAGGTCAGGCGAGGAGCTGTCTCCATGCTAGCTTGCGCACATGGCTCCAACACTAGACTAAACCCTAGGTGTGGGTCATGTGTTCTTTTACCTCACTGTGTGAGCGGTACTGTATTCAGACCCTCACATTACAATTCAAGTCTCAAATGTATATCGGAGTATGGGGGTCTGCTGCCCAATAAATAGTGATATTAATGTTGGGTTTGAGATTCTGGTCCTCAAGTACTCTTTTCCTGAGTCGGCTGAAGGCTGAATGACGTGGAAAGTGATCTTTAGACCATACATTGGTCAAGAATTGACTATTTAGACTTTTTTATTCTTCGCTACATCTGAGTTTTGAAAATGTTGCTAAAGACTGGAGAGTGTTTTTTTTATTTCTTTTTTTGTAGTTGTGAATTTGTTTATTGTAGCATATTTTCCATAACAAGTATATTGACTTTTCCTGAAAGCTCTGCTGTTTAGTATTTGTAGTGAAATCGTAATTGCATTCTTTATAAATGCATTTATAATTTTTCTGCAATTTGTTCATAAAGATATTACTCGTCTTTGTAATTATTTCACCAGTTAGGTAAATTCTTAACTCATCATTTTCTTTTATATTAAAGGAAAGAGCTTACAAACAAGTCCCAATGATTAGCCAGATGGCTATTCATTTTGCACAGGATGGAAACTTACTACACAAGGATTCAGATGAAGCAAAGCGTCAACAATCTAGGGGGTCGTACGTTGAAGGTACTTAAATTTTTTTAGGTTGAGCACCAAAGAATATGTCAGATATTTCTGGCTTGGAGAACTGTGCAGTGAAGTGGGTTAGCATAAAGTCTTTTTAGCTAATGTCCATGCCATAGTAATCAGATGAAAGTTAATTTATTGCTTACACTAGGGATCCCAAGTAAATGAGTTCTGACATTTCCAACCCAGTGCTTGTGTAGACATGTATCCATATCACAAAATGGGCAACAATTCTCCGTTGTATTACACCTAGCAATTGCATCTCAACTATTCAGGTAATAATTATTAATGGCTCCTCGTCATCTTTCTGATATCTTCTTTTTGGTGAGCAGGAATGGGGTGGAGTTCCTTTTCATCGCTTGAGGTAGTGTATCGAGTTTACCTTAATATACAAATTGCTAAAAGATTGGAAACAATTTGGAGAAGGACAATAAAGGCAGCATTTTTTCTTAAATAAATTAACTCCGATGATGGACTAAAGTGACTATTTTATTTGGAAACAAAGTGTTAGGGACAAATAATAATCTACAATGTTAAAATGATCTGTACAGTTAGAATTGTGAATATTATATTAGTAGGTCACTACTCTTCTACTGCAGAATGAATAGATGAGAACAAGGGGACATGACTATAGTGTGAAATCAGTGTTCCTGCATGCCAAACAGGGAACCAAACTCAAAGAGAAAAGCTTGTTGGATAACTAAAGCTTTTGTTTTGTAGACCTATCTTCCAACTGTGCTCTCTTTGAGTGTAGCTCCTTGTTGGGAGTTTTGGAGCATTAAATTTACCTTTACAAGTTAACAGCAAACTTAGAGATGTGACTGCCACCTAGTGCTGTGTATGTGGATTTGGTTGAACAAATTCCAATTTAGCAGGGAGGAGAGGCATACAGTTTATTACATGAAGAGACAGAAGATGGAAAGGATCTGAGTGGATTTTTGTACAATGACTTAAATGGCAGCATTAACAGAAAAATTGAATATTATTCTGATTCCTAGCAGCAAATGCCCTATTTTTTTAAAAAGTGAAATTATTTAAAGGTAGCAAAAAATGACAAGATTCTGACATCATTCACAGATTCAAAGTTATGTTCAGTGGAATTAATGATTTGACCTGCATTCATTTATTCTTAAATCAGCAATATTGACTAAATTGGAAAATTGGGCACAGGCTTAGTGATGTCACCTATTCAGTCCCAGACCCTGACAAGACCACTTCACCACAGGTAGATGAAGTTGGAGAGAAATTAGTAATCTGGCATTTTTGCTGCTATTATTCTTATCAGTGCAAAATTAGATTTTACGGACTCGACATTTGAGAACACTTTGCCTGTTGTCAAGTGCTAAACAACCTCCTAAGCATCCAGCATGGTGGACAGGAATGTGAGGCCATTTCCAGCTATAAGTGTGCATCTGTGATGTAATTTGTTTTTTCATGGGGTGTGGGCATTGCTAGAAAAGACAACATTTGTTGCCTGTTGTACGATATTGTATGTGCCTCCATGCCACTGTAATGTAAATGCGCCCAGTAGAGCGAGGGTTAACGTTGGACTGGAGAACAGCACTGCCCATGGTATGATGCATAGGATCACATGGTAATAAACTGATAGAACAGCCTAGAAAGAACACTTTGGAACCAGCCTGCATGGAGGTAACAGCTCCATGCATGAACATAGCTTGGATCTGTAAATAGTTAAAGGTTAACAATAAACGGTTCATGTCTAAATATACAAGTCTCAAGATCTCATCGTTCAGACTCCACAGTGCACCATAATGCAGCATGGTTCGCAGAGGTGAGAGATCAGTGCGATCAGCATAGTACAATGCGCTTGGCACTGGTGATTGTTTCTAAAAGATATCACATCAGAGATAGTACCATAATCTGACATGGTGATCTGCGGTGACACTAAAGGTAGCAGTTAAATACATGAACCCAGAACAGCATCCCAAGGTTTGAAAACTACAAGCAATTAAAGTCTAATGAGAGAGATGTACACTGAAGAAGAAAACCTGAACAAACAGTTGAAGAAGTTTCGTTACAGACTTAGAAGCTGAGGAATTCGCCAGAGTGAGTGAAAGTCCTTTGCTAGACCGCCGAGCAACGCTGAGTTAAGACACTGAGTTTGATGCACTGCAGGAACTCACTAAGGGTCCTAAGACAGCACCTTCCAAACCCGTAACCACTAATACACTGATATAAAAACAAAAAAACTGCGGATGCTGGAAACCCAAAACAAAAACAAAAACAGAATTACCTGGAAAAACTCAGCAGGTCTGGCAGCATCGGCGGAGAAGAAAAGAGTTGACATTTCGAGTCCTCATGACCCTTCGACAGAACTTGAGTTCGAGTCCAAGAAAGAGTTGAAATATAAGCTGGTTTAAGGTGTGTGTGTGGGGAGCGGCCCCCACACACACACCTTAAACCAGCTTATATTTCAACTCTTTCTTGGACTCGAACTCAAGTTCTGTCGAAGGGTCATGAGGACTCGAAATGTCAACTCTTTTCTTCTCCGCCGATGCTGCCAGACCTGCTGAGTTTTTCCAGGTAATTCTGTTCTTGTTTTTGTTTTACCACTAATACACTGTTCATTCATGAGATGTGGGCTTCACTAGCTGAGCCAGCATTTATTTCCCACCCCTAGTTGCCCTTGAGAAGGTGGTGGTGAACTGCCTTCTTGAACCACTGCAGTCCATGTGGTGTAGATGCACCCACAGTGTTGTTAAGAATGGAATTCCAGGACTTTGATCCAATGACAGTGAGGGAACGGCGATATATTTCCAAGTCAGGATGGTGAGTGGCTTGGAGGGGAACTTCCAGGTGATGGTGTTCCCATCCATCTTCTGCCCTTGTCCTTCTAGGTGGTAGGGGCAGTGGGTTTGGAAGGTGCTGTCTAAGGTGCCTTGGTGAATTCCTGCGTCTTGTAGATGGTACACACTGTTGCTACTGTGCGTCGGTGGTGGAGGGAGTGAATGTTTGTGGACGTGGTGCCAATCAAGCAGGGCTGCCTTGCCCTGGATGGTGTCAAGCTTCTTGAGTGTTGTGGGAGCTGCCGTCATCTAGGCAAGTGGAGAGTATTCCATCACATCATAAGACCATAAGAAATAGGAGCAGAAGTCAGCCATTCAGTCCATCGAGTCTGCTCCTCCATTCAATGAGAGCATGGCTGATCTGATAATCCTCAACTCCACTTTCCTGCTTTTTCCCCATAGACCTTGGTTTCCTTACTGATTAAAAATCTGTCTGTCTCAACCTTAAATATACTTAAGGACCCAGCCTCTATAGCCCTCTGCGGTAATGAATTCCACAGATTCACCACCCTCTGAGAGAAGAAATTCCTCCTTATCTCTATCTTAAATGGCTGACCCCTTACTCTGAGATTACGCCATCTGGTCCTAGGCTCTCCCAGAAGAGGAAACAGCCTCTCAGCATCCACCATCAAGCCACTAAGAACCTTATATGTTTCAATAAGTTTGCCTCTCATTCTTCTAAACTACAATGAGTACAGGCCCAACCTACTCAAACTCTCCTCATAAGAAAATCCCTCCACACCCGGGATCAACCTGGTGAACGTTCTCTGGACTGCCTCCAATGCCATTATATCTTTCCTTAGATAAAGGGACCAAAACTTCACAGTATTTTAGGTGTGGTCTAACTAGTGCCTTGTATAGTTTTAGCAAGACTTCCCTATTTTTATACCTCATTCCGTTTGAAATAAAGGCCAACATTCTATTTGCCTTCCCTATTACCTGCTGAACTTGTACGCTATTATCTCCTGATTTATTCTGTATCCTACAGTACAGCTACTATTAGGGGGCCTATAGATTACTCCCACCAACATCTTCTATCTCTTGTTATTTCTTACCTCCACCCATATGTGTTCTACAGCTTGCAACCCAAGATCATTTCTTGCTATCGTACTTATTCCATCTCGTACTAACAAAACTACCCCCACTCTTTCCTTCCTGCCTGTCCTTTTGAAAGGTCACATACCTCTGAATATTTAGTTCCCTGCTTTGATCGCCTTGTAACCACGTCTCCGTAATGGCTATAAGATCATACCCATTAACCTGTTTTTGTGCCATTAATTCATTTATTTTGTTCCAAATACTTAAGTAAAGAGCCATTAATTTTGCCTTTTTACCATTTTTTCTCCCTTTGAACCTATTTTCTGCTTTTGTTTTAAGTTTGTGCACTCTGTCCCTTCCTGTCACTCTCTGGGTATCATTACCTAAATAGCTGCCCTGCAAAGCTGCCTTATCATTTTGCTTTGTAAGCCTATGTATCCCCTGTCCAGAATCCACCCCCCTCTATTTAGTTTAAAGCTCTCTCTACAGCCCTAGTTATTCGATTCGCCAGGCCATTGGTCCCAGCATGGTTTACGTGAAGACAGTCCCACCGGAACAGCTCCTTTCTACCCCAGCACTGGTGCCAGTGCCCCAAGACCCAAGAACTGAAACCCATTCCTCCCACTTCACTCTTTGAGCCACACATTTAACTCATTGACTTTATTTGCCCTTTGCCAATTTGCCGGTGGCTCAGGTAGTAATCCCGATATTATTACCTCGGAGGTTCTGCTTTTTAACTTAGCTCCTAACCATACAAATTCTTTCAACAGAACCTCCTTTCTAGTCCTATCAATGTCGTTGGTGCCAACGTGGACGATGATAACTGGATCCCTCCCATCCCACTGCAAGTTCTTCTCCAGTCCTGAGAAGATGTCCTTAACCTTGGCATCGGGCAAGCAACACAGCCTTCGGAACTCATGTTCACTGATGCAGAGAACAATAACTATACCCCTAATTACACTGTCCCCTAACACTACTACATTCCTATTTCCTCCTCCCACTTGAATGGCTTCCTGTACCGTGGTGCTGTGGTCAGTTCACTCATCCTCCCTGCAGTCCCCGCTCTTGTCCACACAGCTTGCAAGAACTTTGTAACTGTTGGACATTTTCCCAGGGGCCCATGGCTCTTCGAACGCTACCCCCGGATCCCCATACCTGCCTCACCTGCAGTCACACCCTCCTGTCCCTAATCACGGTCCAAGTTTCAATTACCTAATCTGAGAGGTGTGACTGCCTCCTGGAACAAAGTGTCCAGGTAATGTTCCCCCTCCCTGATGTGATGCAATGTCCGCAGCTCGGACTCCAGCTCCTCAATTCGGATCTGAAGTTCCACGAACTGCAACTGCTTACTACAGATGTGTTCCCCCTTGAGCACCTTGGTGTCCAACAGCTCCCATGTGCTGTACTAGCAATACATCACCCATCCTGCCACTGCTATTGTACTCAATTTAATTTATTAATTAATTATTCTAATATCCCTGCTCTTTACACTTTAAGAATCCCCTGCTCTTTACAATTTATTGTAATTAATTTTTACACCAGTTTCAATCTTATGTTTAACAAGCTATTTTAGGAAAAAAATAAAGACTAGCGACCTAAACACAAAAATAAACACATAAATTTTTCTTTAAAGACTAGAAATACTCACCATTCCTACTTACCACTCAGCTGCTCTCTGCGAGCTTTTTAAAATAAATTCCCCTCCCTCTGCGCGCTCTTTTTAAAATGAACTCACCTCGCTCTCCACACTCTTTTTAAAATGAATTCCCCTCACTCTCTGCCTTCTTTTTAAAATTAACTCCACTCGCTCTCTGCAGTTTTTCTAAAATGAACTTCTCTCGCTCTTGGTGCTTTCCGCCCTGACTCGTGCCTTGTAGATGTTGGACAAGTGTTGGGGAGTCAGGAGGTGAGTTACTCATTGCAGGATCTGATCTGCCCTTGTAGCCACAGTATTTAATATGGCTAGTCCAATTCAGTTTCAGGTCAATGGTAATCCCCAGGATGTTGATAGTGGGGGGATTCAATGATGGTAATGCCATTGAATGTCAAGGGGTGAAGGTTGGATTCTCTCTTGTTGGAGATGGTTATTGCCTGGCACTTGTGTGGCATGAATGTTACTTGCCACTTGTCAGCCCAAGTCTGGATATTATGTAGGTCTTGTTGCATTTGGACATGGACTGCTTCAGTATTTGAGAAGTCACGAATGGCGCTGAACATTGTACAATCATCAGTGCCCATCCCCACTTCTGACCTTATGATGGAAGGAAGGTCATTAATGAAACAGCTGAAGATGGTTGGGCCTAGGACACTACCCTGAGGAACTCCAGCAGTGATGTCCTGGAGCTGAGATGACTGACCTCCAACAATCACAACCATCTTCCTTTTTGCTAGGTATGAATCCAAACAATGGAGAATTTTCCCCCTGATTCCCATTTACTCCAGTTTTGTGAGGGTTCCTTGATGCCACACTTGGTCAAATGCATCCTTGATGTCAAGGGCAGTCACTCTCACCTCACCTCGGGAGTTCAGCCCTTTTGTCCATGTTTGAACCAAGGCTGTAATGAGGTCAGGAGCTGAGTGACCCTGGCGGAACCCAAACTGGAGGTCAGTGAGCAGGTTATTGCTAAGCAACTGTCGCTTGACAGCACTGTTGATGACTCCTTCCATTACTTTACTGATGATTGAGAGTAAACTGATGAGGCACTAATTGGCTGGGTTGAATTTGTTCTTCATTTTGTGTACAGGACATACCTGGGCAATTTTCCACATAGCCGGGTAGATGCCAGTGTCATAGCTTTATTGGAACAACTTAGCTACGGGCGCAGCAAGTTCTGGAGCACAAGTCTTCAGAACTATTGTCAGAATATTGTCAGGGCCCATAGCCTTTGCAGTATCCACTGCCTTCAGTCGTTTCTTGATATCAGGTGGAGACCTCTGGAGGAGGCTGAGATGGATCACCCACTCGGCACTTCTGGCTGAAGATTGTAGCAAATACTTCAGCCTTATCATTTGCAATGATGTGCTGATCTGCCCCATAACTGACGACTGCACAGTTCAAGAAGTCAGCTCACCACCATCTTCTCAAGGGCAATTAGGGATGGACAATAAATGCCATCCGAGCCAGCGAAGGCCATATCTCAGGAACGAAAGAAAAGAAATCACAAGATGGTAAGCAAGACTACAAAAATTGCAATGCCCAAGGTGGTGCAGAGTCAATGTACCTGCTCCATCCACAACATGGTGAACAAAATGCAAAAAAAACACTGTACTTACATTATAAAATAGGTGGTGGTCCAAGGGCTCAGCATTCAGAGGGCAGCTAAAAGAGAAGTGCAAGTAAAAACAAAGGTTAAAAAAAAATCTGTAAAAATTGGCTGGCAGAATCAAAAGTTTGAGAAGAAAAATTGCAGAGTAACGAAGAAGCTGTGGAAGAAAAAAGTTACCTGAAAGGAGAAACAAAGTGCAGGCAGAGGAGAAAAGTGCTGTGCCTTCAAGTTTAAAAAACACGGGCCTTGATCAGACTATGAGCCTGTCAAAACTTCAAAAAGACAGGGCCTACAGAGGTAAGAGATAAAAAGAAAGAATCATCCAGAGAAGAAATTTTCTCCTACCTTGAAATTTTTAAAAGTTTCAACAAGCAAGTCCCACGATCACTGGGATGACCGCCAACATCGGAAAAGCATTGGAAAATCGCATTAAAAAAAAGCAGCTGCAGAGACAGTCTGAAGTGAAAAAAAAGTTACTGCACTGAGTCTTAAAAAGGCAACAAAATTTAAAGCTGTAACTACAAGAAAATAAAACAGCCATGGACAGAAAATTAGAAGAGACCCTGCAGAGAGGGCAACTCTGCAAGGGCAACAAGAGACCCTAGAGGGAGGGCAACTCCGCTGAGGGCAACAAGAAAGCCCAGAGAGAGGGCAACTCCGCTGAGGGCAACAAGAGACCCCAGAGAGGGAGCGTAACTCCACTGAGGACAACAAGAGACCCCAGAGAGAGGGCAAGTATGCCAATTGCAATGAGAGACCCGAGAGAGAGGACAACTCTGCCAAGGGCAAGAAGAAAACCCAGGGAGAGGGAAACTCCCGATAAAGTGCCAAGGGAAGGCAACAAAAGACCCCTAGAGAGAGCAAGAAAATACCTCAGAGAGAAGACAACAAAAGACCTGAGAGGTAGGGCAACCAGAGACCCCAGAGGGAAGACGACAGAAGGCCCTAGAGCATGTGGTAACTCAAAAGAAGCAAAATGTGCAAAAAGTAAATGAAGCTGTTCTACAAGAAAATGTTCGCATCAGAGCTGAAGTAGAAGATTTAAAGCACAAGATTCAAGAGTGTGTTGCCAAGAGGTCAACAAGAAAATGAACAGTTTAAAGAACAATTGATTGTCCTTCAAGATCGAATGCAAAAGGAATGCATAACTATTCAGCAACATGAATAAATGAAGGCTGTCTTAAACAGCAGATTGGAAGCATGGCAGAATAAATTCGAGGAGACTATGCTGAATTACAGGATAATTCAAGTTGAAGCAAGAACACTTTGCAAAGAAAAGAAAAACCTGTTGAAGAATCGTCACACATTACAAGGACACCTTAGGTCAAAGTTTATTCCTCTGGAAAATTACAAAGAGAAGCAAAATTAATTTGATGTTACTATAAACAAAGTGAACAACCAGTTGGTAGAGAAGACTCAGCAATGTTCAATATTCCAGGAGGAAGCTGAGAGCTACAAGCAACAGATTGAAGAACTGAAGAAGCAATTGAATGGAACAGAGGAGGCAATGAAAGGAAAAGCCATAGAACTTTCAAAACTATGAGCAGATAATGAAGCTATGAATAGCACAATTACAGTACTGAAACAAGTTAGGACTTTGCTGGAGACAGACCTGAAAAATAGTGAAAACAAAGTGAAGCACAAGGACAAAGTTATGCCGCAGACAAAGAACAATAAGACAGAGCTAAGGATGGAAAATGGAAATCCGACACTGAAGCACAAGGAACCAGAAGAAGAAAGAGCACCAGATATCTATGATGTACTGAGAACCATTGAGCTAAGCCAAAAGATTCATTAGCTTATAAAACAGTTTAAAAATAAAACAGCGAACAAATGTTTGACTGAAGTTGAGATACAAGTGGAAATGAAGGTTCCATTTATGAGACATCCACGTTCAGCAAGAACGTGGCAGACACCATGGAAAAAGAAAATTCAAGTCCACTCTAGGAATGAATGGAGTGCACATTCCACTCAGAAGCAATGGTATAAACCTACAGTGTCGAAAAAAGCAGATGAGTTGTTAATTAAGAGAAACACAACTCGAGGGTGTGCAAAAAGGGAATCAAATGGCGATAACCAAGCACAGAGTACTGCTACCATTCCTCCAAACATGACAGACTGAGATGTGGAAGAACTGTTAAGCCTCAGGAATGTCTGAATGTGTAAAGTCAGAGACTTGAGATGGGGGAGCAAGGACAGCAAGTAAAGATTGTATTACAAATAATTATACTCCTAATGGAAAGTTTTTTTATGGAGAAGAAGGGGATGTTGCATGATTTTGTATGTGCCTGCATGCCACTGTAATGTAAAGGTGTTCGGCAGAGCAAGGGTTAACGTGGGACTGGAGAAAAGCACCGCTCACGGTATGATGCATAGAGTCACATGGTAATAGACAGAGAGAACAGCCTAGAAAGAACACTCTGGAACCAGTCTGCATGGAAGTGACAGCTCCAACATGACCATACCTTGGATTTGTAAATAGTTAATGGTTAACAATAAACAGTTCATGTCTAACTATACAAGTCTCACAAGCTCATCATTGAGACACCACAATGCACCATAATACAAAATTTCCCATCCCTAATTGCCCTTGATCTGAGTGGCATGCTAGGCCATTTCAAAAAGCAGTTAAGAACTAACCACATTGCTGTGGATCTGGAGTCACACATCGGCCAGACCAGGTAAGGATAGCAGATTTCCTTCCTTAAAGGAGATTAGTGAACCAGTCGGGTTTTTACAACATTCAATGATAGCTTCATGATCAACATTACTGAGACTAGCTTTCAAATCCAGATTTGTTAATTGAATTTAAATTCTGCCAGCTGAACCCTTGTCCCCAGAGCTTTGACCTTGACCTCTGGATTGTAGTCCAGTGATAGTACCACGACGTCACCATTTCTCCTATTAGATTTTAAATCAAACTTCTCCATGATCAGCATCAGGAGCTCAAACAAGAAGTATTTAAAATAATAAATATTTTATTCAAGTTAGCTTCTCTGATTTTTGGTATGCTCCAGTGCCTGACTTGCAGTGCTGAGCTTGCACAACAACACTGTGCTCTGAAGGAAGATACCACAACAGTTCTAGTTAAAGAGATCTTTGAGAACTTGTGGGTTAGATATTGATTTGTAAATGTCAGGCTGCTGGTCAGCTTGTGCCCATGTTATGGTGTGTTTTTTCATATGGGAAAGTGCATTTTATCTTCAAAAAACAAGATATAACACTATAATTGGCTGCTTCAGAAATGATTTCAATGTGTCATGGATAGTCTCATGGGGCTGCCTTCGGGGTTGGAAGAGGAAGGGGAACAGCAAAGACGATAAAGGAGAACCAGAGCAACTGGCATAAGAAGGAAGAGCAGGAGGGATTTGTGCAGGAGATCACATCTGCAGCGGATATTCAGTGAGCACTTCTCTTAGCTGATCTTCACTGAGAAGCAATGTTTCAGGCACCTTCACAACACAAAGGAGCAGGCTGCCAAGTTATGTCACCTGCTAAAACTACAACTGGAGCCCCACTCAGGGCATGGACAGCACTGCCTATGGCTGCCAATTGCACTGTGACCCTAAATTTATGCTCTTGGGCTCCTTTAAGGCTGCAGCAGGTGGCACCAGTGATACCTTACAGCTCACAGTCTACTACTAGATCAGGGAATTAAACAAGGCTATGTAGCATTATCATGCAGAACAAAAGTGGCATCTACCCAATAAAGTGGAAAATTGCCCTGGTGTGTTCTGTCCACAAACGAAAGGAAAATTCAATCTGACTAATTACTGCACCATTAGTTTACTTTCAATCAAACTAAAGGAAGGTGTCATCAACAGTACTTACCAACAACCTGCTCGCCAGTGCCCACTTTGGCTTTTGCCAGGCCCACTTAGTTCCAGACCTCATTACAACCTTGGTCCAATTGTGGAGATAAGAGCTGAATTCCAGATTTTAGGTGAGAATGACTGCCCTTAATATCAAGGCAGCATTTGATTGAGTCTGGTATCAAAAATTCAGAGGAAATCAGAAGGAAATCAGCAGAATGTGACGAGTAGAGTCCCATAGGGGTCTGTACTGGGGCCTCAAATTTTTACAATTTACATCACTGACTTAGATGAGGGGAGTGAAGACATGGTAGCTAAATTTGCAGATGACACAAAGATAGATAGGAAAGTATTTTCTGAAGAGGACATGAGGAGGTTGCAGATGGATATAGATAGGTTGATTGAGTGGGCAAAGATCTGGCAAATGGAGTTAATGTCGGAAAATATGAAGTTGTTCACTTTGGCAGGAAGAACAAAAAAGCAGAGTATTATTTAAACTGAGAGCAGCTGCATAATTCTGAGGGGCAGAGGGATCTAGGTGTTCTAGTACTGTCACAAAAAGTTAGTATGCAGGTACAGCAAGTAGTTAAGAAGGCTAATGGAATGCCATCCTTTATTACGAGAGGGATTGAACGTAAAAGTTATACAGGGAATTGGTGAGACCGCACCTCGAATACTATATGCAATTTTGGTCTCCATATTTAAGGAAGGATATAAATGCATTGGAGATGGTTTAGAGGAGGTTTACTAGATTGATACCTGGAATGACTGGGTTGCCTTATGAGGAAAGGTTGGACAGACTGGACTTGTTTCCACTAGAGTTTAGAAGAGTGAGGGGTGATTTGATTGAAGATCCTGAACGGCCTTGAAAAGGTGGCTGTGGAAAGGATGTTTCCTCTTGTGGGTGAATCCAGAATTAGGGGGCACTGTTTTAAAATTAGTGGTCACCCTTTTAGGACAGAGATGAGGCAATTTTTTTTTCTCAGAGAGTGTTGTGCGACTTTGGAGCTCTCTGCCTCAGAAGGTGGTGGAGGCGGGGTCATGAATATTTTTAAGGCAGAGGTAGATAGATTCTTCTTCGGCAAGGGGTTAGATGGGAATGGGTAAATCAAAATACGGGAAGATCAGCCATGATCTTGTTGAATGGCAGAGCAGGCTCGAGGGGCCGAATGGTCTACTCCTGTTTCTATTTTTTGTGTTCTTATGAAAACTCTGCATTGGCTGGAATCACACCTAGGATAATGAAAGATAGTTGTGGTTGTTGCAGGCTTACTTTCTCGGCCCCAGGAATTCACTGCAGGAATTCCTCAGCGCATTGCCCTAGGCCCAATTATCTTCAGCTACTTCATCAATGACATTCCCTCCATAATAAGGTCAGAAGAAAGGCTGTTCACTGATGATTGCACATTGTTCAGTTCCTTTTATAATCCTCAGATAATGAATAGACAGTGCCCCCATGTTGCAAGAGCTGGACAGCATTCAGGCTTGGGCTGATCAGTGCTGAGTAGCATTCGTATCTCACAAGTGCCAGACAATGTCTACGTCAAATAAGAGAGAATCTCACCACCTGCCCTCAACACACAACAACATTACTGTAGCTGAATTCCCCCAGCATCAACATACTGGGAGGTTACTATTGGCCAGAAACTTAACTGGATTAGCCATACAAATATTGTGATGACAAGAGCAGATTAGAGATTGGGAATTCTGCGGAGAGTAACTTGCCTCATAATTCCCCAAAGCCTGTCCACTATCTACAAGGCACAAGTCAGGATTGTGATGGAATTGAGTCATACGGACTGTATTCCTCTCCGCAGATGCTGTCAGACCTGCTGAGTTTTTCCAGGTATTTTTGTTTTTGTGGTGATGGAATATTCTCCACTTCTCTGAATTAGTGTGGCTCCAACAACATTGAAAAAGCTCAATACCAATCAGGACAAACGAGCCTGCTTGATCATCAGCATCCCATCCTTAAACATTCATTCCCTCCACACTGACACACAGTGGCAGCAGTGAGTACTGCTGTAAGCAAGATGCACTGCAACAACTTGTTAAACCGCCTTTGACAGCATCTTCCCAACCCATGACTTCCATCTCCTAGAAGGATAAGGGCAGCAGATGCATGGGAACACAATGACCTGCAAGTGTACCTCCAAACCACATCCATCCTGACTTGGAACTATGTTGCCATTCCTTCACTGCTGCTAGGTCAAAATCCTGTAACTCCCTTGCTAACAGCACTGTGGGTTTATCTACCCCAGATGGATTGCACCTTCTCAGGGGCAATTAGGGTTGAGCAACAAATGCTGGCTTTGCCAGTGACTCATCCCATTGAAAAAAATTGAGCAACAGGTGAAGCTAGCTGTGTCACGTTGCTACTATGCAGTAGCAACACTAGTGATATTCACCACTAACAGCATACTACCATCAAGCCAAAAAGACATATTGCCTATCTTACAAATGAGTAATGTGGTTTATGAATTTCAGTGCCACTGTGATGCTAGGTAAGTATGCCTAATGTCCCAAAGACTGGCAGATCGTATCAAATAGCATGTTTCTTCTGTTCACAACGAGCAAGGTACAGATCATACCCAACCAGCCCATGCTTGCAAAACTCAAAACACATTAGATTTGATTCAGCGATTGGACAACATTTGCTAAATAATCCTCAGTGTGCTAAAAATTATGCTAACAACCAATTTAAAATTGTCAGTTGGGCTCACTGTGGCATATTTGCGTGTACTGGAAGCTACATACATTAATACACAAGGCCTTGTTCTTTGCAGACCAAAAGAACATGTACACACATTGCACCTGTTTCATCTAAACAAAGTAAGTGATAGCCATTCGCTGACTCAATCCTCAGGACAATACCTTGACCAGTCAGAATTAAGCTGCCTTGTTAAAATTTTGAACAATGCATGCACTTAACTGTTAGTCACCATTAACTGGTGCATTCTCCATGGCAACACCTCTTCCAATCAAGTCCACTTGCCAACTAACCAGCACTATCTTCTCATACAGTATAAGGTTGTTGCTTCCCCTTACATCGGTATTCTTGCGATTGTTCTGCTAATTGCAAAATGAAAACCTTCGACAAAATGTCTTTTTTCAGCAATAATCAAGTTATTTAGTACCAAACGACTATAAAAAAAAGGCTTGAGTAGCTCTAGGCCTTCAGGGTCCAGTTGTAGACTGCAGCATCTTTGTGTGGGCCGGAGCAGCCTGACCCAATGGCCACTGGCATAGTGGGTGGTATTGCTGCATGAAATCAAGGCTACACTCTTGGGACTAGGAACAATCCTATGACCCCATCAACAGCGGCTCCCAAAGCCAAGATGGCATTCATCTAATGTTTCATGGAAGCTATGACAATTATCAGCCCATACTCCATGACTGTTGATGCGACAGTAGTAGTGTTAACATAGTTGACTGCCCGTGGTCTCCACGCTCTGTGCAAAGTTTGACACAAATTGGAGCTTGATTTCACCATGCTTTGTGACAGGGAGTGCAACATCACTGGCATGCTACTCAGTGCAACTTGCATTTTCTGATGTATGTCAATTAGCATTCCTTGATAGACTGGGCCCTCAAAGTCAGCAACTGGATTGTCTGCATCAGAGGTAGAATGAAATCTAAAACAAAAAACAAAATAGCTGGAAAAACTCAGCAGGTCTGACAGCATCTGTGGAGAGGAATACAGTTAACGTTTCGAGTCCATATAACTCTTCATCAGAACTAAAGAAAAATAGAAATGCAGTGAAATATAAGCTGTTTGAGGGGGGTGGGACAGGTAGAGCTGGATACTGGGCCAGTGATAGGTGGAGGCAAAGAAGAGATTGCCAAAGATGTCATAGACAAAAGGACAAAGGGGTGTTGACGATGGTGATATTAGCTAAGGAATGTGCTAATGGTGACATTAAGGGTAGAAAGCAGGATGAGCAAGTGGCAGATAGCCCTAGTGGGGGTGGGGTAGGGTGAAGGGATCGAAATGGGCTAAAAGGTGGAGATAAAACAATGGATGGAAATACATTTAAAAACAATAGAAATAGGTGGGAAAAGAAAAATATATTTTTTATAGATTATAAATTATTAAAAAAAAAGTGGATCGGAAAGTGGGTGGGAATGCAAGAGAGGGTTCATAATCTGAAGTTGTTGAACTCAATGTTAAGTCCGGAAGGCTGTTAAGTGCCTAATTGGAAGATGAGGTGCTGTTCCTTCAGTTTGCGTTGAGCTTCACTGGAACATTGCAGCAGGCCAAGGAGGGATATGTGGGCATGAAAGCAGGGTGGTGTGTTGAAATGGCAAAGGACAGGTAGGTCTGGGTCATGCTTGCGGACAGACCGAAGGTGTTCTGCAAAGCGGACACCCAGTCTGCGTTTGGTCTCTCCAATGTAGAGGAAACTGCATTGGGAGCAGCAAATGCAGTAGACTAAATTGAGGGAAGTGCAAGTGAAATGCTGCTTCACTTGAAAGGAGTGTTTGGGCCCTTGGACAGTGAGGAGGGAGGAAGTGAAGGGGCAGGTATTGTACCTTCTGCGGTTGCATGGGAAGGTGCCGTGGGAAGGGGTTGAGGTGGAGGGGGTGATGGAGGAGTGAATCAGGGTGTCCGGGAGGGAACGGTCCCTATGGAATGCTGCCAGGGGTGGTGAAAGTAAGATGTGTTTGGTGGTGGCATCATGCTGGAGTTGACGGAAATAACGGAAGATGGTCCTTTGAATGTGGTGGGGTGATAAGTGAGGACATGGGGGACCCTATCATGGTTCTGGGAGGGAGAGGAAGGTGTGAGGGCGGATGCGCGGGAGATGGGCCGGACACGGTTGAGGGCCCTGTCAACCACCATTCCTCTGACATGTCTTCCTTCTTCCTTAACTGAGGTTTTCCACCCACATTGTCCTCACTTATCACCCCACCAGCCTCCGCATTCAAAGGATCATCCTCACCATTTCCATCAACTTCAGCACGATGCCACTGCCAAATACATCTTCCCTTCACCCCCCCACCCCCCCACCGAGCCATCGGCACTCCATAGGGACTGTTCCCTCCGGGACATCCTGGTCATCCTGGTCCACTCCTCCATCACCCCCTACACCCCTACACCTCAACCCCCTCCCTCGGCACCTTCCCATGCAACCGCAGAAGGTGCAACACCTGTCCCTTTACTACCGCCTCCTCACCATCCAAGGGCCCAAACAGTCCTTTCAAGTGAAGCAGCATTTCACTTGCACTTCCCTCAGTTTAGTCTACTGCATTCGCTGCTCCCAATGTCTCCTCTACATTGGAGAGACCAAACGCAGACTGGGCGACCGCTTTGCGGAACATCTTAGGTCTTTCCGCAAGCATGACCCAGACCTCCCTGTTGCTTGCCATTTCAACACACCACCCTGCTCTCATGCCCACACATCCGTCCTAGGTCCGCTGCAATGTTCCGGTGAAGCTCAGTGTAAACTGGAGGAACGGCACCTCATCTTCCGATTAGGCACTTTACAGCCTTCCAGACTTAACCTTGAGTTCAACAATTTCAGATCATGAACTCTTTCCTCCATCCTCACTCCCTTTCCGATCCGCCTTTTTTCTAATAATTTATAATGTTTTTTATATATATTTTTCTTTTCCCACTTATTTCTATTATTTTTAAATGTATTTCCATCCATTGTTTTATCTCCACCTTATAGCCCATTTCGATCCCTTCCCCCTACCCCACCCCCACTAGGGCCATCTGTCACTTTCTCACCTTGCTTTCTACCCTTAATGTCACCATTAGCACATTCCTTAGCTAATATAAGCACCGTCCACACCCCTTTGTCCTTTTCTCTATGACATCTTTGGGCAATCTCTTCTTTGCCTCCACCTGTCACTGGCCCTCTATCTAGCTCTACCTCTCCCACCCCCATCAAACAGCTTATATTTCATCGCATTTCTTTTTTTCTTTAGTTCTGATGAAGAGTCATATGGACTCGAAACGTTAACTGTATTCCACTCCACAGATGCTGTCAGACCCGCTGAGTTTTTCCAGCTGTTTTTGTTTTTGTTTCACGTTTCCAGCATCCGCAGTATTTTGCTTTTATATTAGAATGAAATCTAACCTTGGCAAACTGGCACATGTGATGTTCTATGCTCTGGCTCCTGCATGTAAATACCTCTCCTCCAACCCAGTCTCTAAAGTACTCAGGATGCCAGTATTTGAGCTGGTATTCAGCTGCTGATGGTGAAACCAAGTGATACCACATCATCATGATTGCTGCCGTCCTCTTCCTGTCATGGCAGAGATTCGTTCACAACTTCACATGAAATGAAATGAAAGGCTAACAAGAGTTAACTTTTAGTGTGAAGGGAGAACACAAAGAGAAAAAAGGCAGGAGAAAACACAATTTGTGATTCAAGTAAGCAGTGAAAAAGAAGACAAGCTATGAGTAAAACTTGCTTGACCTCACTTCCAACATTTTCAGTCACCACAACCATTAGTCAGTCCCTGCCCATGAATGTCAGCATGTTTCCTTTAAGTGGGGAGAGGATGTGCGTGTGGACTTGGCCTCCTCCTGTGGCAGCTTCCTATCTGGAGTTGTTTACGAACTTCTCTTGAAAGATAAAAAGGATTCTGTTAGTGATCATCTTGTGAGATATTAAGAGAATATACCTGCCATGATAGAATAGCTGGTGTGCAGTATGTCAGATGTGAGTTGGAAGGAAGTGAATGTTGGAATGGTGGTGCATGTGTCGTTGAGGGGAAGGAGGTCTAGTAAAGTGTGATGTAGTGATTATAACAGAGTGCAGTAGGGAGGGGAGTTTTGAGAGCATTTTTATTCTGGAGGTTAGAGGTGGCAGAGATGTGAACAGAGAGAACTGTTACCTTGGGATGAGGTAATGGAACTTTCAATGAAATTATATTCATGTCCTGGGTGTTGATCTCCTGGTTTTTGTTTGCTCTGCCACCTCTTCCTACTGGTGATGAAGTTAGTGCCTGGAGAGTTTTCTGTTTCGTGGGAGGAAGAGATCACCTTCCTTCAGTCTACTGCCTGCACCAGGCTGACATGGCTGCAATTCCAGAAAAAGTTCTATGACTTCATCCCAATGTAACAGTGCAGCTTTCTCACTCTCTATTCACAGCACTATTCACAGCACCTCTAACCTCCACAATCAAAGTACTCTTAAAAGTACTCCCCTTGCTGCTTCACCGCCTGTACCAGGGCCTCCATGTCAGCATCAGAAAATGGGGAGGTATTTTATGCATGTCTAGCAGATGCTTCTCAACTCTTTATCTGGTTTCTACAGCCAGAGTAAAAGGGGAGTTAGTTGCCTTTAAGTGGCCACCAGAGCGAGCACAAGAACACAAGAAATAAGAGCAAGAGTATACCATTGCCCTTTGAGCCTACTCTGCCATTGAATATAATCATGGCTGATATTGGGCTTCAACTCCACTTCTCTGCCTGTTCCCCATATCCTTGATACCCTGAGTGGTTTGATATCCAGCTCTCCAGATAGATTTGTTGCCAATGAATAGCATGGGCAGTACTGTCTGCACCCTGGAGTGACAATAACTGGCAGGCAACACATATCTGCTGCTGTGACAACACCAACAGATGTGATCAATGTGTACCTTACTCCCTGCGCACCTATTATCAATCAAATTTCTAGGCTCATGACCATTGAGTTCCAAAACCATAATATGTATATATTTTTAAGTTATTTTTGTTCAAAGTGCTTAATCTCCCTCTGGCTGCTATGTAGATGGATGAGTCTGCTCCCAGGCTTCTGAGTTGCATCCTAAGATATTAAAGGAAATAACGGCAGAGATAGTGGATGCACTGATAGTAATCTTCCAAGAGTCCTTAGATCCTGGAAAAGTCCCAGAGGATTGGAAAACTGCCAATGTATCACCCTTATTCAAAAAGGGAGGGAGACAAAAAAACAGGTAACTATAGGCCAGTTAGCTTAACATCTGAAATTGGGTAAATGTTGGAGCCTTTGAAGAGGTAACAAGCAAGATAGGTAAAGGGGAACCAGTAACATATTTGGATTTCCAAAGTATTCAATAAGGTACCACATATAAGGCTACTTAATAAGATAAGAGCCCATGGTGTTGGGGGTAGTATATTTGCATGGATAGAGGACTGGCTAACTAATAGAAGACAGAGAGTTGGGATAAGAAGGACATTTTCAGGATGGCAACCTGTGATTAGTAGAGGGCAACAGGGATTAGTGCTGGGGCTGTAATTATTTACAATATATATTAATTACTTGGATGAGGGAAATGAATGCACTATTGCGAAGTTTGCGGATGACACAAAACAAGATGGGAAGGCAAGTGGTGAGGATGACACAGAGTCTACAGAGGGATATAGACAGGTTAAGTGAGTGGGCAAAAATGTGGCAGATGGAATATAATGTGACAAAGTGTGAGGTTAAGACTTTGGCAGGAAGAATAGAGGAGCTGAATATTATTTAAATAGAGAAAGATTAAAGAAAGCTGCAGCACAGAGGGATTTGGGGGTCCTTGTGCATGAATCCCAAAAAGCCAGCATACAAGTTCAGCAGGAAACAGGGAAGGCAAATGGAATGTTGGCCTTTATTTCAAAGGGAATGGAGTATAAAAATAGGGAAGTCTTGCTAAAACTGTACAAGGCACTAGTTAGATCGCACCTAGAATACTGTGAACAATTTTAGTCCCCTTATCTAAGAAAAAATATACTGACATTGGAGGCAGTCCAGAGAAGGTTCACAAGGTTAATCCCAGGTATGGAGGGATTTTCTTATGAGGAGAGGTTGAGTAGGTTGGGCCTGTACTCATTGCAGTTTAGAAGAATGAAAGGCGACCTTATTGAAACATATAAGATTCTTAGTGGACTTGACAGGGTAGATGCTGAGAGGTTGTTACCTCTTGTGGGAGAGTCTAGGACCTGAGGGCATAATCTCAGTGTAAGGGGGTGCCCACTTAAAACAGAGATGAGAAGGAATTTCTTCTCTCAGAGGGTAGTCAATCTGTGGAATTCTTTACTGCAGAGGCCTGTGGATGCTGTGTCGTTATGTATATTCAAGGCTGAGACAGATATTTTTAATTAGCGAGGGAATCAAGGGCTATGTGGAGAAGGCAGGAAAATGGAGTTGAGGATTACCAGGTCAGCCATGATCTCATTGAATGGTGGAGCAAACTCGATGGGCTGAATGGCCTACTTCTGCTCCTACGTCTTATGGCCTTATGTTGTTGCAATTCTGCACCAGATGCTGGGAGGTCTGAAAAACCAGGATGGCTGTTCCAGTAAATCATTTTGCCCACACCATTGCAATGAAACAGAGTTCAGAAATTCAGTAACGTCGGGACCCTCGGGTTCAAACCAGTACTCTATGATGCCACTAAATCATTGCTATTAAAAACGTAAGTGCATTAATATAATTTCAAAAATGCATGCACAAGTAGTAGGGCAGCAAGTTATCTATAATACAAAAGGTCTTGTCCTTGAATTCTTGCCTTCACTGACACTTATACCTGCCTTGACTGATGTTGAGCATTTTACAACTTTTCTCTGTGCATTTGAGCGAAGGGAGAGGTAAATTTATTCTGTTTGCAATATCACAGTCTTTCCTATTCCGTTTCCTAGAGAGTGATGCTGAAGGTATTCGTACACCCGCTGAAACAATTCAATCTGAAAGTATGGAGAAAATGGATACTGAAGAGGAAGAACTTCCAGATGCAAAGGTACAAGAATATAATTTGAACAACCTATTTGCACACACCCACACAATGTAATGATCCATCACATTCATTGGCATTAGACCCCATACTGAGGGTTCAGAGTTCAGAGAGCCAGAGATCTGGGTATTAGCCAGCAATGGATGTCTCAGAAAAATAAAGTGAAACATAGAAATTTCATAGATTCTGCAATAAGTGCGGGGGAGTTTTCCCGATGCCCTGGCCAATATTTATCCTTCAACCAACATCATAAAATAAACAGAGTCACTAGTCATGTATCTCATGGTTATGTGTAAAACAAAACAGATGAACTGATTGTGCAAATTGAGATAAACAAGTACAATCTATTAGCCATCAGAGAGACATGGCTACAGGATGACATAGATTGGGACCTGAATATTGAAGGGTATGTGACATTTAGGAAGGACAGGAAGCTATGAAAAAGTGGAGGGGTGGCTTTGTTAATTAAAGATATTAGCACAATAGAGAGGGATGACCTAAGTACAGGAAACCAGGATATAAAAGCAGTTTGGGTAGAGATGAGGAATGATAAAGGCAAGAAGTCACTTGTGGGAGTGGCGTACAGGTCACCTAACAGTAACCACATGATAGGATGGGATATCGAGAAACAATGAGACCTTGTCACATGTGTATGGCAATTATCATGGGGGATTTTAATCTACATATAGACTGGGAAAATCAGATGGGCAAAGGTAGCTGAGATGAGGAATTCATAGAATGTTTTTGGGATAGTTTCTTAGAACAGCACATGCTGGCACCAGCCAGAGAGCAGGCTACAGTAGACCTGGTATTGACTAACGAGTTAGGATTAATTAATGGTTTCACAATGAAGGCGCCACTAGGTAGCAGTGTTCATAATATAATTGAATTTTACATTCAGTTTGAGGGAGAGAAGAGTAGGTCAAAGAGTAACATTTTAAACTTAGATAAGGGCAATGGTGAGGGCTTGAAAGTAGAGCTAGTGAAAGTGAACTGTCAATTTAGGTTAGGTTAAGGGATAGGTCAATAGAGATTCAGTGGCGGACATTTAACAGGATATTTCACAATACATAGACTAGATACATTCCAACAAGAAAGAAAAATTCCAAGGGGAAGACCCATCATCCATGGTTAACCAAAAAAGTTCAAGATTGTGCCAAACTTAAAGAAAATGCATATAATTGTGCAAGGATGGGTGGCAGGTCAGTAGATTGGACAGCATATAAAAAAAACAGCAAAGAATCATTAAAATTAGAGTGTGAGAGAAAACTAACTAGAAATATAAAGACAGAAAGTAAGAGTTCCTACAGATATTTAAAAAAGAAAAGAATTAAAAAAGTTGGTCCATTAGAAAGTGAGGTGGGGGATTAACAATGGAAAATAAGGAGATGGCAGATGAGTTGATTAGGTATTTTACATTGGTCTTTACTTTAGAGGATACTAGTAACATCCCAGAAATATTTGTAAATCAGGAATTGAAGGGAGGGAGGGACTCAAGAAAATTACAATCCTAGGAAAGTAGTACTTAGCAAATTGTTGGAACTGTGGGTTGACAAGTCTCTGGGTCCTGATGGATTTCATCCTAGAGCTTTAAAAGAAATGGCTAGTGAGATAGTTGATGCAATGGTTTTAATTTTCCAAAATTCAGTAGATTTGGGGAAGGTTCCATTAGATTGGAAAATATTGAATGTAACTCCTTTGTTCAAAAAGAGAGGGGGATAGAAAGCAGGAAACTATAGGCCAGTTAGCTTAACATTTCTATGGGGAAAATGGAAGAAGCTATTATTAAAGATGTTATAAAACAACACTTTGATAAATTCAAGGTAATCAGGCAGAGTCAACATGGTTTTATGAAAGGGAAATCATGTTTAACCAATTGATTGGACTTCTTTGAGGAAGTAACAAGTGCTTTGGATGAAGGGGAACCAGTGGACGTATTGTACTTAGATTTTAAGAAGAAATTTGATAAGGTGCCTCATCAAAGGTTATTGTGGAAAATAAAATCTCATGATGTTGAGGGTAACATATTGGCATGGATAGAAGATTGGCTAGCTAACAGGAAACAGAGGGTAGGCATAAATGTGTCATTTTATGATTAGCAAGAGTGGTGTGTCACAAGGATCAGTGCAGGGGCCTCAACTCTTTACAATTTATATAAATGACTTGGTTGAAGGGACCAAAGGTATTATTGCTAAATTTGCTGATGATACAACGATAGGTAGGAAAGTAAGTTGTGAAGAGGAGATAAAGAGGCTACAAAAGGATATTGATAGGCTAGGTGAGTGAGGAAAGATCTGACAAATGGATTATAATGTGAGAAAATGGGAAATTGAATATTTTGGCAGGAAGAATAAAAAAGAAGCATATTATCTAAGTATTGAGAGATTCCAGAGCTTTGAGATGCAGAGGGATTTGGTTGTCTGAGTGCATGAATTGCAAAATGTTAGGATGCAGATACAGGAAGTAATTAGGAAAGCTAATAGAATGCTTTATTTTATAGTAAGGGGAATTTAATAGAAGATTAGGGAGGTTATGCTTCAGTTATACAGGGCATTAGTGAGACCACATCTGGAGCACCGTCCACATATTGGTCTACTTATTTAATGAAGGATGTAAATGCATTGGAAGCAGTTCAGAGCAGGGAAGGTTTACTGGACTAACACCAGGAATGGGCAAATTGTCTTATGAGGACAGGCTGGACAGGCTAGCCTTGGTCACCATGCAGCCATATCTCTGTAATGGCAATTAGATCTCACCCATTTACTTCCATTTGTGCTGTCAATTCATCTACCTTGTTGCCACTCCTGCGTGCATTCAGTAGAGTGCCTTTAATTTTGCTTTTTAAACATTTTTCTGTATTTTGACCCTATTTGATGCTGGCCTTTGATTCTGCTGCCTTCCAATTTTGCTTACCACTTTTCTTCCTACCATTACCGGTTTTATTTCTCTCCTATCTGAATTCTCTCTTTGGTTCCCACCCCCCCTGCCTAGCTAGTTTACACCATTCCCAACAATGCTAGCAAATCTCCCTATGAGGGAATTGGTACCAGTCCTTCTAAGGTGTAACCAGTCTATCTTGTACATGTCCTACCTGCCCCAGAAGCGGTCCCATTGCCTCAGAAATATAAAGTCCTCCCTCCCACACCATCTCTCCAGCCTATCATTGGTACTAAACTGCTATGACAAAGTTTAACAAGAACAAAATTGGTTGGATCACCCAGCATTGACCTAGGCACTGAAGTTCGATGCCCCCAGCCCAGTTGACCCTCCAAAATCCTCCTCAAAAATGTTTAAGGACTTGTGCCAGAATTGAGCGAGCTTTCCCACAGACCAGCAAAGCAACAGCCTGGCATAGCTAAGCTCATACGTTTTAGTAAATGTCCCATCACCATACATTGGTATATCCTGTTTCATTGCAAGGTCAGGCCCACCACAGCTGCTGACACAGTGGAATATAATCAGGAGTAAGTGGCCCAAGTTTTTTTAAAATTCATTCACGGGATGTGGGCTTTGCTGGCTGGATCAGCATTTATTGCCCATACTTAGTTGCCCTTGAGAAGATGGTGCTTTCTTGAACCGCTGCAGCCCATGTGGTGTGGGTACACCCACAGTGCTGTTAGGAAGGGAGTCCCAGGATTTTGACCCAGTGACATTGAAGGAATGGTGATATATTTCCAAGTCAGGATGGTGAGTGGCTTGAAGGGGGACTTGCAGGTGGTGGTGTTCTCATCTATTTGCTGCCTTTGTCCTTCTAGATGGTAGTTGTTGTGAGTTTGGAAGGTGCTGTCTAAGGAGCCTTGGTGAATTTCTGCAGTGCATCTTGTAGATGGTATACACTGCTGCTACTGTGCGCTGGTGGTGGAGGGAGTGAATGTTTGTGGATGTGGTGCCAATCAAGCGGGCTCTTTGTCCTGGATGGTATCAACTTTCTTGAGTGTTGTGGGAGCTGCACTCATCCAGGCAAGTGGAGAATAGACCATCACACTCCTGACTTGTGCCTTGTAGATGGTAGATAGGCTTTGGGGAGTACTTTTCTTAGCCTCTGATGTGCTCTTGTAGCCACAGTATTTATATGGCTAGTCCAGGTCAGTTTTTGGTCCGTGATAACCCCCAGGGTGTTGATAGAGGGGCATTCAGTGATGGTAATGCTTTGGAACATCAAGAGGCGATGGTTGGATTCTCTCTTGTTGGAGATGGTCATTGCCTGACACTTATGTGGTGCAAATGTTAGTTGCCACTTGTCAGCCCAAGCTTGGATGTTGTCGAGGTGTTGTTTGGACATAGACTGCATCGGTATCTGAGGAGTCGTGGATGGTGCTGAACATCGTGCAATTATCAGCGAACATCCCCACTTCTGATCTTACGATGGAAAGAAAGTCACTGATAAAGCAGCTGAAGATGGTTGGGCCGAGGACACTACCCTGAGGAACTCCTGCCAGGATGTCCTGGAGCTGAGATGACTGACCTCCAGCAACCACAACCACCTTCCTTTGTGCTAGGTATAACTCAAACCAGTCGAGAGCTTCCCCCTGACTCCCTTTGACTCCAGTTTTGCTAGGGCTCCTTGATGCTACACTCAATCAAATGCTGCCTTGATGTCAGTGACTCTGACCTCACCTTGGGAGTTCAGCTCTTTTGTCCATGTTTGAACCAAGGCTGTAATGAGGTCAGGAGCTGAGTGGCCCTGGCAGAACCCAAACTGGATGTCGGTTAGCAGGCTGTTGCTAAGCAACTGTTTGATGACCCCTTCCATTACTTTACTGATGATCGAGACTAGACTGATGGGGTGGTAATTGGCTGGATTGGATTTGTCCTGCTTATGTGTACAGGTCATACCTGGGCATTTTTTCACATAGCTGGGTAGATGTCAGTGTTGTAGCTGTACTGGAACAGCTTGTCTTGGAGCGCGACAAGTTCTGGAGCACAAGTCTTTAGTACTATTGCTGGAATAATGTCAAGATCCATAGCCTTTGTGGTATCCAGTGCCTTCAGCTGTTTCTTCACATCATGTGGAGTGAATCAAATTGGCTGAAGATGGCATCTATGATGCTGGGGACATCCGCAGGAGGCCGAGATGGATGATCCACGGAGCATTTCTGGCTGAAGATTGTAGCAAATACTTCAGCCTTATCTTTTGCACTGATGTGCTGTGCTTCTCCATCATTAAGGATGAGGATATTTGTGGAGCCTCCTCCTCAAGTGAATTGTTTAATTGCCCACCATCATTCAGGACTGGATGTGGCAGAACTGCAGAGCTTAGATCTGATCTGTTGGTTGTGGGATTGCTTATCCCTGTCTAGCACTTGCTGCTTATGATGTTTGGCAAGCAAGTCATCCTGTTTTATAGCTTCACCAGGCTGACACCTCATTTTTAGGTATGCCTGGTGCTGCTCCCGGCATGCCCTCCTGCACTCTTCATTGAGCCAATGCTGGTTCCCTGCTTGATGGTTATGGTAGAGATGGGGATATGCCAGGCCATGAGGCTACAGATTATGTTCGAGTACAATTCTACTGCTGCTGATGGCCCACAGCGCATCATGGATGCCCAGTCTTGAGTTGCTAGATCTGTTCGAAATCTATCCCATTTAGTATAGTGGTCATGCCACACAATGCGATGCAGGTTATCTTTAGTGTGAAGCCGGGACTTCATCTCCACGACTGTGCGGTGGTCACCCCAACCTATACTGTCTTCAACAGATGTATCTGTGACAGGTAGGTTGGTGAGGTTAAGTATGTTTTTCCCTCTTGTTGGTTTCCTCACCATCTGTTGCAGACCCAGTCTAGCAGCTATGCCCTTTAAAACTCGGCCAGCTCAGTCAGCAGTGGTGCTACCGAGGCACTCTTTGTGGTGGACATTGAAGTCCCCCACCCAGAGTACATTCTGTGCCCTTGTCATCCTCAGCTCTTCCTCCAAGTGGTGTTCAACATGAAGGAGCACTGATTCATCAGCTAAGGGAGGGTGGTATGTGGTAATCAGCACGAGGTTTCCTTGTCCATGTTTGACCTGATGCCATGAGACTTCACGGTAGTCAATGTTGAGGACTCCCAGAGCAACCCTCTCCCGACTGTACACCACTGTACCACCACCTCTTCTGGGTCTGTCTTGCAGGTGGGACAGGACATGCTGAGAGATGGTGATGGCGGTGTCTGGGACATTAACTGTAAGGTATGATTCCATGAGGATGACTATGTCAGACTGTTGCTGGACAAGCCTATGAGACTCTCCCAATTTTGGCACTAGACCCCAGATGTTAGTAAGGAGGACTTTGCAGGTTTGACATGGCTGAGATTGCCATTGACGTTTCAGGTGCCTAGGTTGATGCCAGGTGATCCATCCAGTTTCATTCCTTTATTGTGACCTTGTGGCAGTTTGGACATTCCAGAGGGCATTTAAGAGTCAACCACATTGCAGTGGGTCTGGAGTCATGTGTAGGCCAGGTCATGTAAGACAACATTAGTGAACCAGATGGGTTTTTACAACAATCAACAATGATTTCATGGTCATCATTAGACTTTTAATTCCAGATGTTTATTGAATTCAATTTCCACCATCTGCCGTGGTGGGATTCGAACATGGGTCTCCAGTGCATTACCCTGGGTCTCTGGATCACTAGTCCAACAAAAATACCATGATGGAATCACTTCCCGAGTTGTTCTCACCACTGAACTCCCAATGTGAGGTCTGAGTGACTAACGTTGATATCAAGGCTGCACTGGACCGAGTGCGGCATCAAGAAGCCCTAGCAAAACAGGAGTAAATGGGAATCGGGGAAAACCCTCTGCTGGTTGGAGTCATTGCTAATACAAAGGATGATGGTTGCTCTAGGAGTTTCTCAGGGTAGTGTCCTCAGCCCAACTATCTTCAGCTGCTTCATCAATGACCTTCCTTCCATCATAAGATCAGAAGTGGGGATGTTCACTGATCATTGTACAATGTTCAACACCATTCACGACTCCTCAGGTACTGAAGCAGTCCATGTCCAAATGCAGCAAGACCTGGACAATATCCAGGCTTAGACTGACAATTGAAAAGTAACATTTATGCCACACTAGTGTCAGGTAATAACCATCTCCAACAAGAGAGAATTCAACCATTGCCCCTTGATGTTCAATGTCATTACCTTTACTGAATCCCCCACTATCGACATCCTGGGGGTTACCATTGACTAGAAACTGAACTGGACTAGCCATATAAATACTGTGGCTCAAGAGCAGATCAGAGGCTAGGAATCATGTGATGAATAACTCACCTCCTGACTCCCCAACGCCTGTCCAACATCTACAAGGCACAAGTCAGGGCGGAAAGCACTAAGAGTGAGAGGAGTTCACTTTAGAAAGAGCGCAGAGAGCGAGTGGAGTTCATTTTAAAAAGCGTGCTGAGAGCAAAGGGACACATCAGGAGTATGATGGAATACTCCCCACTTGCCTGGATGAGTGCAGCTCCCACAACAAGAAGCTGGACACCATCCAGGACAATGCAGTCCGCTTGATTGGCACCACATCCACAAACCTTCACTCCCTCCGCCGCCGACGCACATTAGCAGCAGTATGTACCATCTACAAAATGCACTGCCGGAATTCACCAAGGCTCCTTAGACAGCGCCTTCAAAACCCACGATTACTACCAACTAGAAGGACAAGGGCATCAGACACATTAGAACACCACCATCTGGAAGTTCCCCTCAAGTCACTCACCATCCCGACTTGGAAATATATCGCTGTTCCTTCTCTGTCACTGGGTCAAAAACCTGGAACTCCCTTCCTAACAGCACTGTACCTACACCACATGGACTGTAGTGGTTCAAGAAGTCAGCTCACCAGCACCTTCTCAAGGGCAACTAAGAATTGGCAATAAATGCTGGCTCAGCCAGCAAAGCCCACACCCCATGAATGAATTAAAAAAAAATGAGGGTAGCAAGAGCACAGAATGGGCTCAACGTCCAACACCAGGTTTGGATTAGTAGTACCAATGCTGACTGAACTGGCCGAGCCCTGAAGATTCTCTCCCAGACAGGCCTTGAATTTGGTGGTGAGAGAACTAACATGAGGGAAAAATCAATTTGACCCTGTTCTCACCCATCTCACTTGTTGCAGATGTATCAGTCCATGATATTATTGGTAATCGTGACCTCCACATTGTCCTTTTGGAGATGAAGTTCCATCTTCATGGTGTTGTGTGACACTACCAGCATGCTCAATGAGGTACATGCATTAGATCTAGCAGCTCAAACCTGGACATCCACGAGGCATTGTGGGCCATCAGCAGCAGCAGAATTGTATTCCACCATTCTCTATAACCTCATACCTGAAGCATTTTAGGAAAATATGAAAGAGGAGCATTTGGTAGACCATACGGCTCCTCAAGTTTACTCTACCATTTATTAGGATCATGGCTGGACTTTGACTTTTACTCCAGTTTCACCACAGAAACAGGCCATTGAGCCCCACTGGTCTATGCCCTACACAAGCCTGGTCCCAGAAATGGTCCCTCTGTCCTCCCCTTCATTTGCACCTTCATTTAGCCCCATCAGCATAACCTTAAATTCCTTTCTCCCTCATGTACTTATCTAGTTTCCTGTGAATGCATCATAAACTACATGCAACACCTGGTCAGAAACTTTAGCCCTGGACCTTTGATGTACCATTGCCTTCAAATCAACGCACCAACCCTCATTCAATGAGGCATGTAGAAGAGCATTCTAGGGCTGCACCGACATAACAAAAAATAAAGGACCAATCTGGTGATGCATCAACAGACAGCTCACAACAAAAACAGCAAGCTATAAACAGATCAAGTGACTCTGTAACCAATGGATCAGATCAAAGCCCCTATAGTCTTACCATAGCCATAAATGCTGGTGTGTAATTAAATATCTAATGGAGGGGGGGAACATGCCCATGCTCAATGATGCCCAGCATTTGAATGCAAAAGAGTATCCTGAAGCGTTTGTAACCAGCTTCAGACAGAGCTGCAGAGTGGATGATCCGGCTTGAGCTCCTGCCAAGATACCCACCATAACTGAAGCCAGTCTTCAGCCAGTTCAATTTGCTCACATGATATCAAGACATGGCATCTATGTGCTAAAGACTTGTGCTCTAGAGCTAGGTGTGCTTGTAGCCAAGCTGTTCCAGTAGAGCTTGGCATCTACCCACCAATGTGGAAGTTTGCCCAGGTCCATTCTGTATGTCAGCCAGGTCAGTTGTGTGAGGACTCTGTTGGTATCATTGTAGCCCAGTGCTACCTGTCACAATGGTCGAGTTCTTGGCAACTAAACTGGCACCACAGTGGAAGTCAATGACGAACTCCCACTGAAATGGCTTAAGATGGTACCAGCATAAGTAAATACCAACAGCATAGACAGGAGCTCCTGTTAAAAAATTAGATGTTGTTGTGCTCAGCAAGGGAGGTGAGGCCTTCCAGATTGCCATCCAGTGAAATTCTCATATATACAAGCTTGTCAGTATCAAAAGAATGAGAACATGGAATATATGAACAATGAACAAGAAAGGAAAGCTAGAAAATGAAGCAAGAAATGGAAAAGGAGAAATTAAACATCCTAGGTTATGTGAAGTCCATTGGACATGGGGAAGGCAACTTCATGATGAAATTAGAATGACATACTGAGGAGGAGAAGAAAAGGATCAGGGAGTAGCAGTAGTGCTAGACAAGGAAGCTGCTAACTGTGTGAGTGAAGTGAAATACAAGTCAGGTAGACTGATGCTAGTGAAGCTAAAGGGGCAACCAGTGGACATTACAATTGTCCAAGTATAAATGTCCATGAGTGAACATCCAGCCAAGGAGGTTGATGAAATGCATGATATAATTAGAGAACTAATCAAACAAGAGAGTGGAACAGTAGAATTGGAAAAGAAGAGATGACAAAGAAGTAGAACTATATGGACTGGAAAAAAATGAGTGAGCCCAAAAACTGGTAGATTTTTGGAGAACAGGACTCACTATAACAAATACATGGTTCAGGCATCATAAAAGAAGACGATATACATGGAAAATGTTTGGCGAAATAGGAAGATTTCAACTGGAATATATAATGGTGAGACAAAGATACAGGAATAGTGTTAAGAACTCAAAGGCTGAACCAGAATCTGACACAGACTCAGATCATAAACTTGTGAAAATGGAAACAGTATTCCTACTGCAGAAGATCCAACATGGAATATGCAGAAAAAGAGAGGCTGAAATAAAAAATGAAGAGTTTGTAAATGAAGTAAACAAAATACCAGCTAATAAGATAAGCTTACCAACACAAATGAGCAACGGAAACAGATTAAAGACTCTTTCAAGGAAGAAGGGACAAATAGCATCGGGTTTTTAAGAGGAAAAGAATCCATGGTTTCTTGATCACTTGACAGCAATGTTGCAAAAGTTTGAACAGCCAAGAAAATGGAAGATTATTAATACTGAAGAAGGCAAGCTGAAATACAAACACTTGAATAACAAATTAAAAAGAGAAACAGAAAAGGCACAAGAGCAATGGTAAAAAGAACAGTGTGATATATTCAAAGAACTGGACTGGCCAGGAAGGATAGACCTTATGGCCAGAATTTTTAGCTTGTTGGGCAGGCGCGGCTCGACCTAAACGAGTGTAAAATGACGGGCGAGAATCCCAACGTCATCGTGCACTCGTGCGATATTTCGGCCAGCGGGTGCGCGCGGGAGTTGGCAGTGCACCCGCTGAAACTTAAAAGGCCTATTAAGGCCATTAAAGTAATAATTGAATTAATTTTTTTTGCTGCCCATCCAACCTAACAGTTGGTGGGCAGGCGAAAAGGTTAAGCGGCCTTTGGATTTCTTAGGAAACCTCATCCACGGGCGGGATGAGTTTTCCAACAAATAAAAATTGAAACATTTCATTAATAACATGTCCTTGCTCATGTGAGAGAGGCCATGTTTCTTAATAATTTAAAATTATTTTGCTTTCTTAAATTCTTCAACTCCCTGAGGCAGCTTTTCTTTCGCGCGTTTGCACGCATGCTTGCAATTCCTTGCTCAGCCTCTTCCCCTCACCCCACACACACACACACAGGCAGCGCTGACCTTAATAGGCCTGCCAACGTGAAATCGGGGTCCGGCCCCGGTCGCGGGTGGCGGTCGGTTTTCCGATTGCTCCAGCCCGCTGCTGCCGAGCTGGCCCGATGAGGGCAAAATCTTGGCCTATGTATGTAAAAGCAAAGGAGTTTAGTGGTACTCAGCATAATGGGTTGGAAACAATAGCAATAGAGATCAAGGAAGGTGTTTTACGAACAAACCCTTATTACTAAGAAAAAGGTGGAAGGAGCACGTTGACAAACTAGATGCAAAAAATGAAAAATCTGAAATGGTTAAGTTAGAAGAAGAGTAATGTGGACATCAAATTCATTGGACCAGAAATGCTGGAGAGTGAGATAAATGAGATAAAAACTGGAAAGCGGCTGGAATAGGTGCAGAGATGATTAAAAACATGGGAAAGAACTTAACATCAATGTTTACTAAATTGTGCAAAGATGCAGAAAATTTCATTTAATCAATAACAATCAGCCTAAGAAAAAAGCCAAAGGCATGCCAATGTTCTGACTTTCATATTGCAAGCCTGAATTGTCCATGCATCGAAGGTTGTGTTAAGAATTATAACAGAGGCCAGAATATTGCCATCAGCGTGTGGGGGGGCCCGACATGCCGACGTGCAAAATGAAGCGTGATAACATCAGGTGTGCGTCCCAATGTCATTGCGTGTCAATTAGATCTTTCGTTCCAGCTGTGCGCCCGCCAAACTGACAAAGGCCTATTAAGGCCTTTAGGAATAAGTAATTTAGATAATTAACAGCACTGCCCGTCCATCCTTAAGGTTGGCGGGCAGGCAAAGAAACCAAGTGGCCTTCACGGTTTTCAGGAAACCTCATCCATGGGCAGGATGGTTTCCTGAAAGTTTAATAAAATCAATAAATAAATTTTGCTACATTGACAAACATGTCCCAGCTCATGTGACACTGCAAAATGAGGGGACATGTGTAAATAACTTTTATTTTTCTTTATTAAAAAATTTCAATATGTACTTAATCTCTCTGAGGCAGCTACTCCTCCACCACCCGCACAGGTAGCGCTGAATGCTACTGGCCGTGCATCACACTGGATGGGTCTTAATTGGGCCGCCAATGTAAAATGGCGGCACACAGCCAATCACGGGTGATGATTCGCTCCGCGGCAGCTCCCACCCGGCCCACCCGACATAGTTAAGCTTCTGGCCAGAGTATAGGTGGGAAGGTGTAGAACTACATCAGAGATGACCACTTTCCTCCCGAGGAGGAAGAGGGATGAGAGAAGCAATAGCCATAATAAGATTAATGAGTAAACACAGTTTGGAGGTTGGACAGGAATTGTGTGTTGTTTTGTAGATTTTGAAAAAGTATTTGGTTGGGTTGATGGGTTAAGCTCTTGGCAGTGCTAAAAAAAGTCTTCTTCAAGGACCTCTTATCAATTTTGCTACATTGACAAACATGTCCCAGCTCATGTGACACTGCAAAATGAGGGGACATGTGTAAATAACTTTTATTTTTCTTTATTAAAAAATTTCAATATGTACTTAATCTCTCTGAGGCAGCTACTCCTCCACCACCCACACAGGTAGCGCTGAATGCTACTGGCCGTGCATCACACTGGATGGGTCTTAATTGGGCCGCCAATGTAAAATGGCGGCACACAGCCAATCACGGGTGATGATTCGCTCCGCGGCAGCTCCCACCCGGCCCACCCGACATAGTTAAGCTTCTGGCCAGAGTATAGGTGGGAAGGTGTAGAACTACATCAGAGATGACCACTTTCCTCCCGAGGAGGAAGAGGGATGAGAGAAGCAATAGCCATAATAAGATTAATGAGTAAACACAGTTTGGAGGTTGGACAGGAATTGTGTGTTGTTTTGTAGATTTTGAAAAAGTATTTGGTTGGGTTGATGGGTTAAGCTCTTGGCAGTGCTAAAAAAAGTCTTCTTCAAGGACCTCTTATCAAGTCCACTTCAATACCTATGCAGAAGCAATGATAAAGAAGCGTTTGAAGACACAGCATCTGGCGTTAAGATTCGGTAGTGAGGGTGGTTAAGATTGGCGGGGGGAGTTGAATGATAATATCAGTTAGATTTGCAAATGAGAAAACACTTGTAGCAAGCACAAAGGAAAGATTATAAGAACTAATAAATAGATTACTAACATCAGGCATGAATGAATGAAAGTGAACCAAGTGATGCATATCTCAAAATCACCAAAAGATATTCATATATTGATAGAAGGAAAAGAATTAGAATAAGCACAAGAATTCAAGTATTTAGGAAACATAATATCTGCAGAAGGAAAGTGCAGCAAAGAGGTAAGAACAAGGATAGCAATAAGAAAGGCAGTATTTAGTAAGAAGAGGCAGTTGCTAACCGGAAATCTGAATAAACAACTTAAGAAGTTAACAACTTATAAAGAGCTTGATTTCAGCTGTTGTTTATTATGGATCTGAGACTTGGACCTTACGGAAGGAGGAGACCAACTTGCTATATAACTTTGAAATGTGGTTTAGGAGGAGAATGGAAAGGAACATTTGGACAGAAAAAGTAACAAACTATGAAGTCCTGAGGAGAGAGAACAAACAAATTTGCTGAACGCAATTAGGAAAAGACTAGGCAGTGCACACCTTAAGAAAAATGCCTCTGTGGAGTAGGCAGACAACTCTGTTCTCAGCCCAGCCCTGGGAAATTTCTGAGCCCTGAGCCAGAAATGTGGCAGGGAGCTGTGCCGACATGGCTCCTCCCTATTTTCCTGGCCCAGCCCCATCTCCAGGAGGCTGGAAGGTTGAACCTAAAGACTCTGAGCCTGTGCATCTCAAGCAAGAGACATGTATTGCAGATGTGGCAATCTGTGACAATCTCACTGTCCACGAATATTGCCTGTGATTGTTTATATGCATTTAGCATGTAGATATAGCCTTGTTTAACATCTCATTTGAGAGACAGCATCTTTGACAAATCAGCACTTCCTCAATATTGTGTACTCTGACAGAGTTCTAATTATTTTACAATTTAGAAGTTGCCTGTAATAAACTAAGTTCATAGGATTTTAATTTGAAACCAAATTAAATGCTCCTATTGCATAAATCTGTGGCTGAAATGCTTTTGTTTTAATTGTGTTATTTGGTAGGCAGCTGAAGAGGAAGAAGAGAAGGAAGTAATAAGACCAAGACAGGAACGAAAGATTCCCAATCAGTTCAACTTCAGTGAGAGAGCTTCTCAGACCTTCAACAACCCTATGAGGGTAAGCCAGCACAACTTGTTCACAGAGCACCCAATTTTAACTCTCCGCTACCCACTCCTCCCCACCCGCACCCCACCCCCCACCGCCCCCCCCCCTCCCCCGACCCCCCACCGCCGCCGATTCACCACCCATCCACCCCCACAGCGCAACTGCTTGCAGAAGGAGGCTAAATATGTTGGGAGCTGGATTATGGACCAGAAGAGGCCCAGCAAGTAAGTTTGAAAAATATAGTTTTAGGTTTCCTTGTGGGCGATGAGATGCAGTACTCCTCCAGTCCCCACAAGGGAAGTTTGGAGCCTCCCCTGCTCCAGACTCCTCCCAGTACTCTAAATGCGATCAGAAAACACTTCACCCTGATCATGGTTTTGGAGTGCCTCCCTTATCATTTCACCCTGATCGCTGTCAGAAAGCAAACAGAAAATGCTGGAAAAACTCAGCAGCTCTGGCAGCATATGTAGAGAGAGAAACAGAGCTAACGTTTCAAGGGCGTATGATTCTTCTTCAGATGCTGCCAGACCTGCTGAGTTTTTCCAGCATTTTCTGTTTTATATCAGATTTCCAACATCTGCAGTATTTTGCTTTGATATTATTACAGTCAGAAAGCACCGCTGATTAACCCTTCCCAAATCACCTGCTTTCCCTCAATTGGTGACCAGGGACCATGCCTTCATGCCCCCAGCTGTGGTCTCCTGTCACTGAATATGAATAAACGAACAAGGACCTGGCGGAGGCCATTCGGCCCCTCAAGCCTGCTGCAACATTTAGTAAGATCATGGCTGATCCAATAGTAACCTCAAATCTGCGTCCCCCCTAACCCGATAACCTATCACTCCTTTGCTTACCAAGAATCTATCCACCTCTGTCTTAAAAATATTCAAAGACTCTGCTTCCACCGCCTTTTTAGGAAGGGAGTTCCAAAGACTCACTACCCTTTGAGAGCAAAGATTTCGCCTCATCGCCGTTTTTGCCCACTCATTTAACCCATCTCCAACTTTTTGTAACCTCCTTATGTCCTCTTGACAACTTCCTTTCCTACCTATCTTTGTGTCATCAGCAAATTTGGCAACCATCCTATCGACCCCTTCATCCAAGTCATTTATATAAATTGTAAAGAGTTGAGGTCCCAGCACTGAAGTCTGTGACTTACCACTCATTACATCTTGCCAACCTGAAAAAGACCCATTTATGCCTACTGTCTGCTCTCTGTTATCCAGCCAATCTTCTATCCATGCCAATATGTTACCTGCTATACCACGAGCTCTTATTTTCTGCAATAACCTCTGATGAGGCACTTTATCAAATGCCTCCTGGATATCTAAGTACAGTACATCCACCGGTTCTCCTTTATCCTTGGCACATGTTACTTGCTCAAGGAACTGTTTCACAAAACCAAGTTGTCTTTGCCTGATCACCTTGAACTTATTCAAGTGACCTGCTATAAAGTATTTAATAATAGCTTCTAACGTTTTCCCTATGACAGATGTTAAGCTAACTGGCCTGTAGTTTCCTGCTTTCTGTTTCCCTCCCTTTTAGAAAAGTGGAGATACATTTGCTATCTTCCAATTTAATGGGACCTTCCCCACATCTAGGGAGTTTTGGAAAATTAAAATCAATGTGTCAGTTATCTCTCTCGTCACTTCTTTTAAAACCCTAGAATGAAATCCATCAGGACCAAGGGATTTGTCAGCCTGCAGCTCCAACAATTTACTTAGTTTCACTTTTCTGGTGATTGTAATTTTCCTTGAGTTCCTCCCTCCCTTCCTTTCCTGATTTCATAGCTGCTTCTGTGATGTTACCTGTACCCTCTATAGTGAAGACTGATGCAAAATACCTGTTCAATTCATCTGCCATTTCCTGGTTTTCCATGATCAATCCTCCAGCTTCACTTTCTATATGACCAACGCTCACTTTGTTAACTCATTTATTTTTAAGATATTTATAGAAACTCTTACTATCTGTTTTTATCTTTCTGACTAGCTTCCTCTAAGTTTTCCCTCCTTATCAATCTTTTAGCCATCCTTTGCTGTTCCTTATATTCTGTCCAATTTTCTATCGTTCCACCTGTCCTAGCATAATTATATGCTTTTTCCTTAAGTTTGATACCAACTTTAGCCTTTCTAGTTAACCACGAATGGCCACCTGTCATTTGGTAGTAGATCAGATCAGGTTCAGGTGCCATTCTGGGACGATTTTATCAAAACTCAAATTGATCAGGCTTCCACGTCCCAGTTTCCCCTGGTTCACCAGTCACATTGGGAATTGCTCACTTAATTTCCATCCCTAATTGTTATGACACAGCAGTTGTTAAAGGCTGTTATTTAAAATCCCAGAGGGAAACTTTAAACAACTGTCATAACCTATATTTTCAATTGGCATGTTTTGAGTTGCAACTCTAAATTCAGGAATAAGACCGCTAGTTCTTGAGAGGTTTTTGTATCCAACTACATGAGATGTTTATTAATTTACACAAGTTCAGCATATACACATGGCTACAAATTACTACTATCATAGCTTTTAACAAATTCCCAAACTAATCTCCACTAAGGCATCAACAACTCATAGACTTTAAGCAGACACCAGGCAAAGCACTTCCACCTTACAAATTCAAAATAAGGTTCCTTTCACTTTGGTTTCTTTACAAAAACAGTGGTAGGCTTTCAGGCTTTGATGTTACATGCCTCTGCCCTGCACACACAAAATTATCCTTCTGTTACACCCAGCATTCCCCTTTGATGCAAATTCTCATTGTATCACCAGCCCCTTTGAATTCCACCTCTTCTAATAATAAAACCTCTTTCATAGTATCAATTTTATTAATAATATAAACATTGCTTGATGTCTGCTAGCTGGATGCAAGATTTCATGCCCCTCTTGAATTTATTCAACAAAATGCAAATGTACCTTTTCCTCTCAGTTTACATCTCAAAACTAGTATACATCAAAGCACCCAGACTAGCAGGTTTTAATCTAATTAAGACACACCCACAGACTAAACCTCTATTTTAAAGGAAAAATAATTTCCAATAACATTATAAACTTTAGTAGCTTCATGGCATTCCCCTCCCTATCGAAAAATGAACCGTCATAATTCTAAAAGACGGCTTCATTTTGTAGTACCCCTCTCACACTATCTCCTATAATTATTACACGATTACGTTACCAGACGCATACATTAAAATAACAATATATATATACACGAGTCCTTGGTACCAACAGAAATCACTCCAGTTCAGCATTCAGGTTTTTTAAAAAAGGTCGAATTTTCCATTAAGCTTCAAACTCTTGATAACGCATCTGCAGACAGATTTTCTCTTCCAGCAATATGTATAATCCATAGATTAAATGGTTGTAATAATAGACTCCATCTGAGAAGCCTTGCACTCTTGTCTCAAAATTTGCCCAAAAACTTCAAAGTATTATGGCCTATATAAACAATTGTTTCTGAAGAATTGTTTGCAACATAAATGTCAAAATTCCGCAATGCTAACACTGAACCCAAAGTCGTTTTCTTTATTGTTGAATATTTTCTCTGTTGTACTCAGCTTCTGTGAAAAATATCCCATCAGTTTTTCAATTCCATTATCATCTTCTTGTAACAGTACAGCCGCAATTCCTATATCGCATGCATCAATGACCAACATAAATTGCTTGGCATAATTGGGTACTGCCGAAACTGGTGTCGTAGTTAATACAGTTTTCAAACCATCGAATGACTTCTGACACTTCAGTGTCCATTGAAACTTCTTGTTCCTTTTTATTAGTTCAGTCAGTGGAGCAACCACTCGGCTAAAATTTGGTACAAATTTCTGGTAAAACCCACTCATGCCCAGAAATCTCAAAACTTCTTGTACATGTTGTAGACAGTGGGAAATCCATGAAAGCCTTGACTTTCGCATCTCTTGGAGCCATCTTACCATGTCTAATGGTATAGCCTAGTTATGTAAGTAGTTCTTCTGTAAATTCACTTTTAGCTAATTTCATCACCAAATTAGCTTCTTGTAGTCGAGTAAATAATTCTTCCAGATGTTGTAAATGCTCCTCACATGTCTGACTGAAAACGATTAGATCATCAACATAAACGGCACAATTGCTTAGACCTGCAAATACTTATTTTGTCAGTCTTTGAAATGTCACAGGTGCATTCTTTATACCAAATGGTATGACTTTAAACTATATAGTCCACTTGGCATTACAAAAGCTGATATCTCCTTTGTTCTCTCCGGTACCTGCCAATATCCTTTTAGCAAGTCAATCTTTGTGATAAATTTCGATTGTCCCACTTTCTCAATGCAATCTTCCAACCGTGATATAATATATGAATCCGCTTTCGTCACCGCATTCACTTTGCAACAGTCTACACGCAGTCTTTGTGTTCCATCTGGTTTTGGTACCAGTACAATAGGCAAACTCCACGTACTGCAACTAGACTCAATGATATCTTTTTGAAGCATGAAATCAATTTATTTTTGTACTTTACCAGATTTAACCTATAAAGCTGTTGTCTCACTTTGACACTTGCTTGGAAGTTAACTCAATATTTCATTTAAATTTTCAAGCACCCCCTCATTATCCAATTTGATTAGAAGAAAATCAATTTCAGAGACCTGCATTTCTATCTCTTTCTCATCATCCACCATCACTAACACCTCTTTTTGTTGCTCTACCCTGTCAAAGTACTTTTTAAGCATATTTACATGACACACCATCTGCTTCTTTCTTCCATCTGAAGTATTTATTAAATAATTTACTTCACTTAATTTCTTTTCAATCCTGTAAAGCTCACACAATCTTGCGTTTAAGGAATCCTCTAGTACTGGGAACAAAACTAGTACTTTCTCTCCAGAAACAAAACTGTGAATTTTAACTTTCTTGTCAGCTTTCACTTTCATCGCTTGCTGTGAGATCTTTAATAGTTCCCTAGCCAACTCACACGCCCTGTTCAATTTTTCCCTGAAATTTGATACGTAATCCAGGAGAGTAGTTTCTGAATTTTGACCCACCATTTTCTCATGAATCAATTTCAGTGGTCCCCTTACCCCATGACCATAAACATGTTCAAAAGGGCTAAAACCAGTTGATGCATTAGGAATGTCTCTAATAGCAAATAACAAAAATGAAATTCCTGTATCCCACTCCTGTGCATAATGTTGACAGTATGCTCTTATCATAGTTTTTAAAGTTTGATGTACCTTTCCAAAGCTCCTTGTGACTCTGATGATATGCTGTTGACTTAAACTGTTTTATCCCCAAACTGTTCATTACTTCCTTAGACAGCTGTTACATGAAATTTGACCCCTGATTTGATTGTATTTTCTTAGGTAATCCTTATCTTGTAAATAATTTAATTAACTCTTCTACAATCATCTTAGATGTAATATTTCTTAAAGGTGTCGCTTCAGGAAACCTAATAGACACATCCATTATTGTTAATAAATACTGATTTCCACTTTTAATCTTAGGGAAGGGTCCTACACAATCAATCATGACCCTGATAAATGGTTCTTCAAATGCTGGTACTGGAATTAAAAGCTCAGGCTCAATCACTGCTTGTGCTTTTCCTGTTATTTGACATATATGACAGGTTCTACAGGATTTAACTACATCCCTATGCAATCCTGGCCAAAAAAACCCCTCTGTATCTTTTCCTATGTTTTCCTAATTCCTAAATGTCCCCTCATTGGAATTTCATGAGCAATCCTCAGAATCTCATTTCTGTATTCTAATGGGATAACAATCTGATGCACCTCCCTCCAGCTTTCATTTGCTGAGACATGATCTGACCGCCACTTTCTCATTAATATATTCTCTCGAAGATAATAACCTATTAGAATAAATTTTGCTTCAGTTTCTGAATAAGGTTTCTGATATAACTATTTTGATTGCAAATCATTTTTCTGTAACTCCACTAACCTCTTTGAGTTAAACACTTCAACTGAACTGTCCTGCATTCTTTCCTCCTGATCAATCTTATCAAATACAGTGCCAGCTAATTGGATTTTGACACCTTCTTCTTGCCTTTGAACTGTCTGCTTATCTTGTTTATTTTGTTCTTCCCGATGGGCTTTTGATCTTGTTATAACACAATCAGGAAACAACCCAAGATAAAAACAGAATTACCTGGAAAAACTCAGCAGGTTTGGCAGCATCGGCGGAGAAGAAAAGAGTTGACGTTTCGAGTCCTCATGACCGTTCGACAGAGTATCATAGTATCAATTTTATTAGCAATATAAACATATTGCTTGGTAGCTGTGAGAAAGGCGTCAGTTTTCACCCCACTTCTTGAATGCTTCATTCAAAAAATGCAAATGCACACTATCTCTCTTCCATATCAAAACTAACACATATCAAAGTGTCCGGACTAGCTGACTTCACTCCAATTAAGACACACCTGCAGACTAAACCTCTATTTTAAAAGAAAAATATTTTCCAAAATATTATATACATTAATAGCTTCATGTCACTCATATTCCTAAGTTCCTGCCTGTACGCTTCAGAAACCAATTCATATGCACTCAAAATATGCTTTTTCACATCATAATTCACTGACATTTCTTCTGATAGTGAAGCACAAACCTCTTGTGCCCTACCAACTAACTTAGACAATAATAACGTCCATTTCACCTGTTTAGCTAGCTTCTCAAATAAAATAAAGAATACTTCAATATGTTTTTCCTCAAACTTTGGAAGAGCTTGTACAAATTTAAACATTTCCCCACTGGGTTATACGCTGGTGACGAGTCCTTCTTCACCTACTGGCGTCTCTTTTTTAACTGCCAACACTTTCAGTTGGAATTGTCTCTCTTTTTCTCTTTCCTCCTTCTCTATCTCCACAATTTCTAATTTCCTTTCCTGGTTTTTTCTTTCTCCTGCCTTTCTACCAGTTCTCTTTTAAAAGCCATTTCTCTGTCCTTTGCTTCTAATTCAAGCTTTTTCGGTTCAAGAACAAAGAACAAAGAACAAAGAAAAGTACAGCACAGGAACAGGCCCTTCGGCCCTCCAAGCCTGCGCCGATCATATTGCCCTTCAACTAAAACATTTTGCACTTCTGGGGTCTGTATCCCTCTATTCCCATCCTATTCATGTATTTGTCAAGCTGCCTCTTAAACACCACTATCGTACCTGCTTCCACCACCTCCTCTGGCAGCGAATTCCAGACACTCACTACCCTCTGTGTAAAAAACTTGCCCCGCACATTTCCTCTATAGTTTTCTTCTCTCACCTTAAATCTGTGTCCCCTAGTAATTGACTCTTCCACCCTGGGAAAAAGCTTCTGACTATCTACTCTGTCTATGCCACTCATAATTTTGTAAACTTCTAACAAGTCGCCCCTCAATCTCCGTCACTCTGGTGAGAAAAATCCGAGTTTCTCCAACCTCTCCTCATAACTAATAACTTCCAGACCAGGCAGCATCCTGGTAAACCTCCTCTGCACCCTCTCCAATGCCCCAATACCCTTCTGGTAATGTGGTGACCAGAATTGCACGCAATATTCCAAGTGTGGCCTAACCAAGTTTCTATACAGCTGCAGCATGACTTCCCAGCTTTTATACTAAATATCCCTGCCAACGAAGACAAGCATGCCATATGCCTTCCTGACTACCTTATCCACCTGCGTTGCCACTTTCAGTGACCTGTGGACCTGTACGCCCAGATCCCTCTGCCCATCAATGCACTTAAGGGTTCTGCCATTTACCGTATAATTCCTGCCTATATTAGACCTTCCAAAATGCATTACCTCTCATTTGTCTGGATTAAACTCCATCTACCATTTCTCCGCCCAAGTCTCCAACCGATCCATATCCCGTTGTATCCTTTGACAATCCTCTTCACTATCTGCAACTCCTCCAACCTTAGTGTCGTCTGCAAACTTACTAATTAGCCCAGTTACATTTTCCTCCAAATCATTTATGTATACTACAAACAGCAAAGGTCTCAGCACTGATCCCTGAGGAACTCCACTAGTCACAGCTCTCCTTCCAGAAAAGCACCATTCCACTGCTACCCTCTGTCTTCTATGACCAAACCAATTCTGTATCCATCTTGCCAGCTCACCTCTGATCCCGTGCGACTTTACCTTCTGTACCAGTCTGCCATGAGGGACCCTGTCAAAGGCCTTACTGAAATCCATGTATATAACATCTACTGCCCTTCCATCGTCGATCATCTTTTGTCACTTCCTCGAAAAACTTGATCAAGTTAGTGAGACACGACTTCCCCTTCACAAAACCATGCTGCCTCTCACTAATATGCCCATTTGCTTCCAAATGGTAGTAAATTCTGTCATGAAGAATCTTCTCCAATAATTTCCCTACCACTGATGTAAGGCTCACCGGCCTGTAATTTCCTGGATTATCCCTGCTACCCTTCTTAAACAATGGAACAACATTGGCCATTCTCTAGTCCTCTGGGACCTCACCCGTAGCCAGTGAGGATACAAAGATTTCTGTCAAGCCCCAGCAATCTCCTCTCTTGCCTCCCTCAGTACTCTGGGGTAGATCCCATCTGGCCCTGGGAACTTATCCACCTTAATATTCTTCAAGATGCCTAACACCTCTGTTTTGATCTCAACACATTCCAGGCTATCTACACACTCTTCCCTAGACAAATCGACCGCTAAGTCCTTCTCTTTGGTGAATACTGATGAGAAGTATTCATTTAGTATCTCTCCCATTTCTCCTGGCTCCACACACAGAATCCCACCTCTGTCCCCGAGTGGGCCTACCCTTTCCCTGGCTACCCTCTTGCTTTTACATATGTATAAAAGGCCTTGGGATTTTCCTTAATCCTGGTTGCCAGTGACTTTCCATGACCCCTTTTAGCCCTCCTGACTCCTTGCTTAAGTTTCTTCCTACTTTCTTTGTATTCTTCACAGGCTTCATCTGTTCCCAGCCTTCTAGCCCTTACAAATGCTTCCCTTTACTTTTTGACTAATAGCACAATAACTCGCTCCTCCAGCTGTGACTCACTAATTACAGATTTGACTTCCAACTGTAGGTGCTGTGCTATACTTTTAATTATATCTGATTTCCTAGCCCCCTAAGGGGGTGGAGGGGGGAGGCGTGGTGTAGTGGTATTGTTGCTGGACTAGTAATCCAGAGACCCAGCGTAATGCTCTGGGGACAGGGGTTCAAATCACGTCAAGGCAGATGGTGGAATTTGAATTCAATAAAAAAAAATCTGGATTTAAAAGTCTAATGATGACGATGAAACCATTGTCGATTGTTGTAAAAACACCTCTGGTTCACTAATGTCCTTTAGGGAAGGAAATCTGTTGGTCCTTATGTGGTCTGGCCTACCTGTGACTCCAGACCCACAGCAATGTTAACTCTTAAATGCTCTCTGAAATGGCAGTCTGGCAAAGCCTCAAAAAGGGAATGAAACCCGATGGGCCACCTGGCATCGACCGAGGCACTGGAAACGGCAACGGCAATCACAGCCCTGCTGACCCTGCAAAGTCCTCCTTATTAATATCTGGGGTCTAGTGCCAAAATTTGGAGAGCTGTCACACAGACTAGTCAAGCAACAGCCTGACATAGTCATTATCACGGCACCATACCTTACAGATAATGTCCCAGACTCCCTGGGTATGTCCTGTCCCACCGGCAGTGCTCCTCCATGTTGAACATCACTTGGTGGCAAGGGTGCAGAATGTACTCTGGGTAGGAGACTTCAGTGTCCATCACCAAGAGTGGCTAGGTAGCACTACTACTGGCCGAGTTCTAAAGTTCCTAGCTGCTAGACTGGGTCTGTGGCAGGTGGTAAGGGAACCAATAAGAGGGAAAAACACTAAGCTGCCTGCCACAGATGCATCTGTCCATGATCTGTCAGTAGAATGACCACCACACAGTCATTGTGGAGACGATGACCCGCCTTCACATTGAGGATACCTTCCATTGTGTTGTGTGGCACTGCCACCATACTAATTGGGATAGATTTCAAACAGATCTAGCAGCTCAAGACTGGGCATTCATGTGGCGCCGTGGGCCACCAGCAGCAGCAGAATTGTAATTGAACACAATCTGTAACCTCATGGCCCGGCATATCCCCCACTCCACCATTACTATCAAGCCAGGGCATCAATACTGACTCAATGAAGAGTGCAGGAGGGCATGCCAGGAGCAGCACCAGGCGTACCTAAAAATGAGGTGTCAACCTAGTGAAGCATGGGACTACGTGCATGCCAAACAGTATAAGCAGCAAGTGATAGACAGGGAAAAGCGATCCCACAGCCAACGAATCAGATCTAAGCTCTGCAGTCCTGCCACATCCAGTCATGAATGGTGGTGGACAATTAAACATCTCACTGGAGGAGGAGGCTCCACAAATATCCCCATTGTCAGTGATGGGGGAACCCAGCACATCAGTGCAAAAGATAAGGCTGAAGCATTCGCAACAATCTTCAACCAGAAGCGCTGAGTGGATGATCCATCTCGGTCTCCTCCGGAGGTCCCCTGCAACACAGATGCCAGACTTCAGCCAATTCAATTTACTCCATGTGAAATCGAGAAACAGCTGAAGGCACTGGATACTGCAAAGGCTCTGGGCCCTGACAACATTCCGGCAATAATACTGAAGACTTGCCGCGTCCCTAGCCAAACTGTTCCAGTACAGCTACCACGCTGGCATCTTCCCAGCTATGTGGAAAATTGCCCAGGCATGTCCTGTACACAAAAAGCAGGACAGATCCAACATGGCCAATTACCGCCCCGTCAGACCACTTTCGATCATCAGCAAAGTAATGGAAGGGGTCATTAACAATGCTATCAAGTGGCGCTTGCTCAACAATAACCTGCTCACTGATGCCGAGTTTGGGTTCCGTCAGGGCTACTCAACTCCTGACCACATTTCAGCCTTTGTCCAAACATGGATAAAAGAACTCCCGAGGTGAGGTGAGAGTGACTGCCCTTGACATCAAGGCAGCATTTGACAGAGTGTGGCATCAAGGAGCTCTAGCAAAACTGGAATAAATGGGAATTAGTGGGAAAACTCTCTACTGGTTCGAGTCATGCCTATCACAAAGTAAGATGGTTGTGGTTGTTAGAGGCCAGTTACTCAGCTCCAGGATGTCACTGCAGGAGTTCCTCAGGGTAGTGTCCTAGGCCCAACCATCTTCGGCTGCTTCATCAATGACCTTCCTTCCATCATAAGGTCAAAAGTGGGGATGTTCGCTGATGATTGCACAATGTTCAGCACCATTTCTGACTCCTCAGATACTGAAGCAGTCCATGTTCAAATGCAGCAAGACCTGGTCAATATCCAAGCTTGGGCTGACAAGTAACATTCGTGTCTCACAAGTGTCAGGCAATGACCATCTCCAACAAGAGAGACTCCAACCATCACTCCTTGATGTTCAATGACATTACCATCACTGAATCCCCCACTATCAACCTCCTGGGGGGGTTACTATTGTCCAGAAACTGAACTGGATTAGCCATATAAGTACTGCGGCTACAAAAGCATGTCAGAGGCTAGGAATTGTGTGACGAGTAACTTACCTCCTGAGTCCCCAACGCCTGTCCACCATCTAAGACCATAAGACATAGGAGCAGAAATTAAGCCATTCGGCCCATCGAGTCTGCTCCACCATTCAATCATGGCTGATAAGTCTCTCAACCCCATTCTCCCACCCTCTCCCCGTAATCTTTGATCCCCTTACCAATCAAAAACCTATCTACCTCGGTCTTAAATGCACTCAATGACCTGGCCTCCACAGCCTTCTGTGGCAATGAATTCCACAGATTCACCACTTTCTGGCTAAAGAAGTTTCTCCTCATCTCTGTTCTAAAAGGTCTTCCCTTTACTCTAAGGCTGTGCCCTCGGGTCCTAGTCTCTCCTACTAATGGAAACATCTTCCTTTCAGTCCAGTCCTTTCAGTATTCTGTAAGTTTCAATCAGATCCCCCTCATCCTTCTAAACTCCATTGAGTATAGACACAGAGTCCTCAAACGTTCCTCATATGTTAAGCCTTTCATTCCTGGGATCGTTCTTGTGAACCTACTCTGGACCCTCTCCAGGGCCAGCACATCCTTCCTAAGATACGGGGCCCAAAATTGCTCACAATATTCTAAATGTGGTCTGACAGAGCCTTATAAAGCCTCAGCAGCACATCCCTTCTTTTATACTCTAGTCCTCTCGAAATAAATGCCAACATTGCATTTGCCTTCTTAACTACCGACTCATCCTGCAAGTTAACCTTAAGAGAATTCTGTACTCGGACTCACAAGTCCCTTTGCACTCCAGATTTCTGAATTCTCTCCCCATCTACAAGGCACAAACCAGGAGTGTGATGGAATAACCCCCACTTGCCTGGATGAGTGCAGTTCCTACAACAGTCAAGAAACTGGACACCGTCCAAGACAAAGCCGTCCGCTTGATTGGCACCACATGCACAAATATTCACTCACTACCACCGACGCACAGTAGCAGCAGTGTGTACCATGTACAAGATGCACTGCAGGAATTCACTGAGGCTCCTTAGACAGCACCTTCCAACGCCAGACCACTACCACTTAGAAGGGCAAGGGCAGCAAATAGATTGGCACACCACCACCTGGAAGTTCCACTCCTGGTCACTCACCGTCCTGACTTGGAACTATATCGCTGTTCCTTCACTGTCACTGTGTCAAAATCCTGGAACTCCCTTCCTAACAACACATGGACTGCAACGGTTCAGGAAGGCAGCTCACCACCACCTTCTCAAGGGCAACTAGGACTGGGCAATAAATGTTGGCCCAGCCAGCGAAGCTCACATCCCCTGAATGGATACAAAAACAAACCCAATTTTAACTTATCTGCCAACTCTGTAAACTTACTTTTGGTTATTTTTTCCAATTCAGTCGGAGTAATATGTTCTACTCCCAGACAAGTCTTGGTAATTGCCAAAGCCATCTTGCAGTCTTACTGCTTCTAAAAAACTCACTATCTCCTGAATTCAAAGTGCTTCTCGTACCCGCAACCTTAAGATTCAACAATTCTATACCAGCCAAGGAATTAGATATATTTTCATCCCGCTAGAGTCCCCAGTTGTTATGACACAGCAGTTGGCAAAGGTTGTTATTTAAAATCCCAGAGGGAAACTTTAAACAACTGTCATAACTTATATTTTCAAGTGGTATGTTTTGAGTCACACTGTAAATTCAAGAATAAGACCACCAGGTTTCGAGAAGCTTTTATATCAAACTACAAGAGACACTTATTAATTCACCCAATTAAATGTGTGCACATGGCTACAAATTACTACTATCATAACTTTTAACAAATTCCCAAGCTAATCTCCAATAAGGCAAAAAAACCCATAGACTTTTAGCAGACACCAGGCAAAGCATTTTTACCTTACAAATTCAAAATCAGGTTCCTTTCACTTTGGTTCCTTTGCAGATATAGTGGTAGGCTTACGGGCTTTGATGTTACATGCCTCTGCCCTGCACACACAAAACTACCCTTCTGTTATACCCAAAACTCCACTTTGAATGCAAGTTCTCATTGTATCACCAGCCCCTTTGAACTCAACCTGTTCTAACAATAAAACCTCTTTCATAGTACCAATTTTATTAGTAATGTAAACATTGCTTGGTGTCTGCTAGCTGGATGCAACATTTCACTCCCTTCTTGAATGGTCTATTCATCAAACTGCAAATGTATCTTTCCCTCTAAGTTTACATCTCAAAACTGGTATACATCAAAGCACCCAGACTAGAAGGTTTTAATCTAATTAAGACACACCCACACCTCTATTTTAAAAAGAAAAATAATTTCTAATAACATTATACATTAATAGCTTCATGACACTAATTTAAACTTGAAACTAGAATGTCAGTTTCGCATACTGATACATAGTAATTATGAATAAAGAAGATAATAATTTCAGGAAACAACTTTAATACCATAATTATTTGTTCTGTAAGCCATTTATTAGAGAACTAAGGGAATTTCAACCTATGTACTCTCAGCTTGTAAGAATTTTGTGCATACAATTTTTATTGGATTGAATGCAGATTGTCACAATTGAATACCTGAATTTTCTCCTATCTCCTTCATCTGTGGTTATTTCAAAATATGGGATTGCATTGGAAATCTTTGTTAATCAAGATTACTGCTATGACCAGTACCTCTAATAGTTGGTGAAAGTTGGTCTATTGTCTTGGGCAGAATTTCAGCTGCCACGCGGCGGGCCCAGTTTGCATGCGGGCATTGTTGAAAGCCTTGAAATTTGCTGGTGGGTCAGGAATCCTGCACGATTCTTCCCACTTTGGAGGCACTTTTGGAGACAAGTGGGAACTTGTTTCCTGAGCCATGTGTGGCTTGGTCAACAAGGTGACAACACAGGTAGAAGTCATTGTTCAGTGAAACTCACAGACTCAGAATCATAGGATTTTAGGATGGTTACAGCACTAACAGGGGCCATTCAGCCTGTCATGCCTGTGGCAACTTTCTGCAAGAGCAGTGCACCTGATACCACTCCCCTGCCCTTTCCCCATAGCCCTACAAATTTTTCCTCTTCAGATAATAACCCAATTCTCTTTTGAAAGCCTCAATTGAACCTGCCTCCAGCACACTTTCAAGTAGTGCATTCCAGATTCTAACCACTTGCTGCCTAAACAAGTTTTTCCTCATATTGCCATTGCTTCTTTTGCCTATCATCTTCAACTGTTGTCTTCTGGTTCTTGATTTTTCCATCAATGGGAACAGTTTCACCCCAACTACTCTGTCCAGACCCCTCAAAATTTTAAATACCTGTATAAAATCTCCTCTCAACCTTCTCTTCTCCAAGGAAAACAGACCCAACCTCTCCAATTTATCTTCATAACTGAAGTTCCTCATCCCTGGTACCATTTTCATTAATTTTTCCTGCACCGTCTCTAATCCCTTCAAATCCTTACTAAAGTGTGGTGATTTGTGTACAATTACCCTCAGGACCCTCTGCTCCTGCACTCCCTTTGGAATTGTAACCTTTATTTGATATTATTTCCCCATTCTTCCTGTTAAAATGAATCACATCACACTTCTCTGCACTAAATGTCATCTGCAATTTTTCCATCCATTTCACAAACCTCTCTATGGCCTTTTTCCAGTTTAACACTATGCTTCTCACAAGCCATACTGATATCATCTGCAAAGTTTGAAATTGTGCCCTGTACACCAAAGCCTAAATCTTTAATATATATCAGGAGGAGCAGGGTTCCCAACACTGATCCCTGGGGAACTCTACTATAAACCTTCCTCAGTCTGAAAAATAACCATTCACCCATTCTCTCTATTTCCTGTCGCTTAGCCAATTTCGTATCTATGTTGTACTGTCACTTTTCTTCCATGAGCTCAAACTTTGTTCACAAGTCTTTTATATGGCACCTTATCAAATGCTGTTTGGAACAATTCTGAGCTAAATCCTTGGGCTGCACACATTCAATGCAGATATGGTTGTCTGGAACTGCAATGCGGTCCAGAAACTCCTAACTACCCGCAGCTACCACACACCAACTGCCTCGCCATGTCAATCTAAATGGCCCACTTATTTAATTAGCTAAAACTATTGTTCAGTTGATTATTTCAGTTCTATAGATTAATTAGTTTATCTTGCTTCATTAATTTAATAAAGTAATAGTAAGTTACAGATCCTTAGCTTTGGGTTTGACACACCTCCTTGGCTTGAACAGCAAAGATACAATACTCAACAACCTACCTGCTGTCCTGTGATGTCTCTCCTTGATTTTCCTTTAGTTGATTTTTAAAGCTCTGATTCCTGACTCACTGCCCCTCTTGTTCTCCCTCCTATTCCCACGTGGAACCACTCTCGGGGCTGGTTTTATCCCATGTCTCCTCCCTGGCTTTCCGACAAGTCCACTCTTGCTCTCTCACAGTCCACACATGAGCCTCGTTTTATCCTGAATCTCTGCTATCGCAGATCTGATTTTATCCCAGGTCCCTCTGCCCACAGGTCCACCCTCTGGCATGGTTTTATCTTACAAATACAATGGATACTATCCATGTCCCTAGTCAAGCTTTTCCAGTACTGCTACAACACTGGCATCTACCCTGCAATGTGGAAAATTGCCCAAATATGTCTTGTCCACAAAAAGCAGGGCAAATCCAACCTGACCAATTACCGCCCCATCACTCTATTCTCGATTATCATCAAAACGATAGAAGGGTTTGTTGACAGTTCTACCAGGTGGCATTTACACAGCAATAATCTGCTGAATGACACTCATTTTGAGTTCTACCAGTGTCACTCAGCTCCTGACCTCATTACAGCCTTGGTCCAAACATGGACAAAAGAGCTGAACTCCAGAGGTGAGGTGAGAGTGACTGCCCCTGACGTCAAGACAGCATTTGACTGAGTGTGGCATCAAGGAGTCCTGGCAAAACTGAAGTCTGGTTGGGGGAAGACTGGTTGGAGTCATACTTGGCGCAGAGGAAGACAGTTGTGGTTGTTGGAGGTCAGTCATCTCAGTCCCAGAACATCGCTGCCCAACCATCTTCAGCTGCTTCATCGATGACCTTCCCTCAAAGATCAGCTATCTCAACATGGTGAAGCAGAGTGCCTCAGGCTTTGTGGAAGGTTGCTTTTCACATTTGCTACTCCTGGACAAGACTAAGGTGGCCAGACGGGCACACATTGCCAGTGGCCATCAAGGTTTCCGTAGCCTGAATGGCTTTGCCTCTGGCTTCTTCCAGGGATCTACACTGACGTTTTCAAGATTTCTCAATTTCCTGCTCAAAGGTGCAAACCCCAGATGACTGATGCCTTGTTTGCCATGACCATGACTCTGGTCCACATTTACACTGATGAGGCTAGTCAAACGTGGAGGTCTCTCGCATTTGTTACTGTGACTAGATTCCCTCGCATTTGTCACTGTGACTAGATTCCCATAGGCGCAAGGACTGATGGACTGCACACATGTGGCAATCAAGGTACCCTCAGATCATCCTGGAGTGTTCATCAATCATCCCTCAATGTTCAGTTCGTATTTCACAATTAGAATATTATCAGGTATATCTTTACAAGATATTCTGGAAACCGCCATGATTTGTTCATTGTAGAGTAGCCACATCTCACACAGGTTTTTGCACCTCCAGATATTGTGGGTGGCTGGCTCCTTAGCATTTAGGGCAACCCTCTGAGGATCTGGCTGATGACACTAGTGAGGAACCCAATCACTGATGCAGAGGAATGTTACAAGAGGAACAATATGACCACAAGGGCAGCCAAAGAGCTAACTACCTGGTGCTTATGATACAATTCACGTACCTCAACATATCAGGAGATGCTCTTCAATATTTCCTATTGAAGGCGTCCAGAATGGTTGTAGTCTGCTGTCCCTTCAACATCACATGACAGAGAGGACTGGAACTGGAGGAGGAGAAAGATACAGTTTGATTGGCATCTTCAGAAAAAGAGGAGGTAAAGGAGCCAGCTTTGGCCAGGATGCTTGAAGTCACTAACCTAGTTATCAGAGAAACCCACGATGGCCTCATGGACATAACTTCAACTAATTTCAGTGAAGCCATATGGCAGTGCAATCATAAGCCCTGTGGTCTCCTGTCCAACACAAATCATTTCCACAGTTCAAAATCCAACTGTTATATTGAAACCCTTTTCTCATCTTCCAACCTGGTTATGCCATTCACCTAGGGCTACTATCCATGTGACATTCACAACGTAACCAATTCGAGGCCAGGAGAATGAGGAGATCAAATAAAGTGTTTTGTTCATTGAAATAAACATAACTCTAACATCATGAGCATTGTTATCCATACTCAAGTAAATCCCTTCTGCAACTATTATGTTTTCTCATCCATTTCCTATTACTTCTACATGGTGCAACCCCTGTGTTTTCAGCAGAGTTGGAGTTAGGGTGCCCGTTCCCTGCTCAGAGACATGAGACACTTGTGGCAGATATCCTATGGATTTTGGAGTCTGTGAGGGCCCCACCAATGACTTTTCCACCAGAGACTGTTTCTGCCTGAAAATGGAGGGGCAAGGGATGAGGTGGAAACACCTTCAGAATAGTCCCCACTATGCGCCCTTTCTCCTCTTCCCTCTCATGATCCACTTCCACCTCTCTGGTAGCCAAGAGTTGGTGAGCTGCATTTCAATGAGGTGTTATGCAAGGCTTTCCTCGATCTTGTGTAAAGTGCCATTCAGAGTGTGCAGTTCATGGGTCTGGGCTAGCATACACTTACCATGACTATTTCCCTATGCAGTGGCCAATCTTTCCAAGGAGGTGGAGATTAGCAAAAATGTCTGAGACATCATGGGACTCCTATTAGAGATTAACTCATCCAATCTCTTTCTGCGTTGCCTCTGGAAATGCAGACAGAAGCCAGAAGCACACATTGCCGTTCCAGATCTACCCTTTTCATCGATGAGCCAGGAAGCTCAGCTTCTGTGGCCAGCTGAGCATTGCTTGGAGTGTCCTGCACCCTCCTGAAAGGGACTCTCCACTGCTGTTACTGTTGCCAGCACCTGTTCATGCTCACATGTGATGTCACCATGCAACAATCTGTTTATTTCTACTGTGGTACCCACCGAAATGTACCCATCTGTGCTGGTGGAGGGTGAAAATGAGTCATGTAACAGTGCATTGTCAGCTTGCTGACCCTTTTTTGAGGACTCCTCAGCCTCCTACCACTGTCTGCTCTTCTGTCACTCTTGAAGAACCTGCAGGAGATTAAAGATTTATTGCTAACATAAGGAAAGAATTCACACTGTACATTGCGCATATCAAAAATTTCAGTTAGTCGTGATACCAGTTCAGCATGAATGAGTATTATGTCCCAGTTGGCAGTGTGATATCTAATGCCGTCACCAGAAATGTGGGAGACCCCATCTCTCTATCACCTATGTCCATGGACTATGCCACTCTGTCTATGTCCCACCTGGTTCTCTGCCTCTCCCTGGAGTTATACCCGCTGAGAGAAAGCAGAGAGCTTGGGAAGTGGAATGTGTGGAGAGGATGGAATAAGAACATTTATAGAAGGTAGTGACTGTGAGGGATGGATGCAAGGTCAGTAAGGTAAAGGTCAGTAAGAGTGTTGGGTGTTCAGATGGAGATGTGAGGAGAGAGGGTGGAGGTGTCTTATTTTGCAGGAGAAGGCTGGGGAAGACTTGAGTGTGAGGGTTGACATGTAAAAGTATTATGCCTTTCATCTTTCCTTACCTTATTAGATTCGTAAAACATTTGTAACACTGTATGTGGCTGAGAGGGGCCATATTCTTGCTGCTTACTAACTCAGTGACCTCCAGCTGCACCTGCTTGGTTTGGGCAGCTAGTCTCTTCCTCTGCTGTGTGGAAAACAAAACTTTCCTTTTGTTCCTTACTGCCTCAAACTCAAGCTCGATGCATCAGTCTATCTGGAGTCTTCCAGAGGATGCAGATGTCTTCCCGTCATCCCTCTTCTTTCTGCTGCCTTCAGCAGCAATGTTAGCTGTAGCCATTCAGGCCCAGTTAGGATCCCTTTAAATAGAGATCCTTCTTTTGACAGAATACAGGGCATCACCTTGATCTCAAAATATGGAGTCACAAGGGAGGATATTCTTTAGGGTTTGAGAGCTTTGGGACGGTTTTAGAATCATGTAGTGCTGGGAATGCATTGTGAACATGTGAGCAATTTGAGGGAGTACCAGCGTCTTTGAATGGGGAGAAATTCTTGTAAAGTTTTGTCCTGAAGTCCAATGGGAGCAGGGGCATTTGGGGCTATTGTTTCGGGGATGCTGGGACCTCCAGTATTGGGAGGCTGAGTGTGGCCCAGAAATATAGGACCCAAACTGGCAATAGCTCCTTTTGAACTATGTGATTCATGTTGCCATGAAGATGGGCTTTGAGAGAGGGTAGAGTCCATAAGGAGCCATTACGATCAGTTTACAGGGTGCTTTCTTAAAATATTACTGAAACTCACAGACAGTATCAGTCTTCAAGGGTCCATAGAAGAGAGAGAGCTGAGAGATAGAGACAGCAATTCTCTATCATTCACCATGCAAGAATGCAAGAGGAAGCTCGCACTTGGATTGAAGAGACTGGTTTCATGAGGATTTAAATGGGACTGGGAGACTTGCCTCGCTCTGGCTCGAGGGAAGAATCTCCATTTTGTCCCTTACCATGTAAATCAGTTCAAGAAATGAGAGCTACCTCGCTGAGAAAGGAAAACAAGTTCTTGGGAGCTAAGAATCACTTTGGAATGGTTCCGGGTGAATCAAGTGTCCACTTTAGGGACAGAGTAAAGTATAACCACAGAGGTAGATTTTCAGTCATTTAAAATGTTAAATGAGGGATCTTTTCTGCAGTTTGAGTATAAATTGTCTACTGAAATAGAATTTAGCCAATATTGCTTTTAGTTTGTGTGTTACAGTAAAGTTCTTAAAACTTGACATCTTGCCACGCAATTCCTTTAAGTTGGACCCTGGGAATTCATGTTTCTTTTTAAAAGTTATCGGTCACTACCAAAGCTGTAACAAACCTCGATCTTGAATTTCTATCAATTAATTTTTTAAGTGGGAGATTTGCACTTAAATTCTATAGTGCAAGAATGTTAAGATAGGCATTAGTTAATGATGGGGAATGTGGGATGGTGGAGGAAACCCAAGGGCATGAAATGAGCTGTGGATGGGTCAGAAGCAGGAACAGGGTTGAGGAGCAGGGTTGAGATCATGGGCCTTGTATCCAGGTAGAAATGCTAATTACCTGGAAACTCTTGACTTCATTCTACCTTGAAACTAAGTAGACAGATTAGAGTATAAACGTTTGCAAAATCTGACATTCGTAAACACCTTCCTGGGACTTTGGAGACAAATAGTCTAGCCAATGTCAGCACAGATGCTTTGATAATTGTTTACAGGCATGTACACCTTGCACCTTCTTCTCACTAAAACAACCTGGGGGCCCCTTTAATCTTTAACAATGATGCCACCCAGGTTTGTTGTCAGCAGGATTCAGAGTAGGTCATATCCCCTTCATATTTTATGCTAAATTAAAAAGGCAGCCTAAAACATTTTTTTTATAAAACCTCGCATTTGCAACAGAATGTGTAATTCCCTCATATGTACTCCTGAAAAGCCTCAGTAGCACAGAAGCAGAAAACACACTACACTATTAGTTTAAAAAAAAGATTTGCATTTATAATCAGTTTTCACAACCTCAGGTCATCTTAAAGTGTTTTGCATCCAATGAAGTACTTTTGAAATGTCGTCCTTGCTGCAGTGCAGGAGCAGTGAAGTGAAGTTGCTGACATAGTACAATAGATTTCCTCTACTCCCTAGTCTGAAAGTGGATGGGATAGCAGAGGAACAGGGGGAACAACTAGATGATGAGTACTACTGTCTCCTCCACTACAACATGAATTATTTTCCTCTGGATTCCTACTAGCTTCTCCTTTCTCACTTTGTCACATGAAAAAGCTTTCAACACCTGGATTCTCAGCCTAATTCTCTGCTATCCACCCATGTCGCAGACGCTCCTTGAGACTGTTGTGTGAACCTTGATGATAAGCCCAAGGTAATGATCCTAACTGCTGGAAATGAAGAGAAAGAACTAGTAAAGGCCTCTTCTACTACTAAATCTCCCTGATAGTTTAGCTGTTAAAGGTCTCAATTTCAACTAAGACTTTTAATCCATAACGTCTTCTAGTTTTGGGGGCCCTATGACCCCTTTAAAATTTCTTTTAACCACTTCTGTTGCTGGAACATGGCCCTGCTGTAGCACCATTTGTATTTTTCTGGCGCGAGCAGGAATTTGATTAATGACTATCTCATGACCTCCACACCAGGAAACTAAGCCTTGGCCATTGGTGGATCATGGTGTTGGGCAGAAGTCCCACCCTCAAGTCTAGGAATGGGCAAAGATAAATTGGTTTAATGTTTCATTCAGAAGAAAATGCTGCACTGTCTTGGTGTTACACTGAAGTGCCTAATATATATGCTCAAGTCTCTAGAGTTGGACTTAAACCCATGAGCTTCGGACTCAGAGGCAAGAGTGCTACTACTGAACCACAGCTGACGAAGGCATAAATAGCAAAGGCATTATAGCAGTGCAGGATGTGCTGCTCAGGAGATCTAGGGGACACAGCGTGGGGCCGGCCTTAAAGACCCAGCACAGACAACTCCACAAGCTGAACCAAACCTGTCTTTTTGCCACCTGGCTCAAGTTCTTGCCTACTTAATATTGCAATGGCCTGAAGTTGCTAAGCTGCAGCGTCCATTCGTTTGGTGCCTGCAGCTTTCCAATAAGATCATGAAGAGACCAAATCCTCAAATAGATCAGGTCACTTATTTACTAAATCAGGCAAGAAATAAGCATAATTATATGACTGAGAATAGGGCTGAGATTTTACGGCCTCACTGTGGCGCGACCTGCAACAGGGGGATGCGGCAGGCCAGCCAAATGTTCATTAACTTCTGGCGGGACCAGAAGTTCCCAGTGGCAGGGGGGGCTGGAAAATCCCAGCCTAGGCTATGATCAATAGTAATAGCTTGTTGACATAACTGTGCTAAGGTTTCCCATTGTCCCCACAGGAAAATGGATGCCAGACAGAACCACCTCCGAGAGCAAACTTTTCCTCTACAGCTAATCAGGTGATAATGTGGATCTATATTTTTTCCATAGGTTCTCAATGATTAACAAACATTGTGCAAATACTTATAAATTTCATTTATAGAAGAATTAGACAGTATTTTTACTATGTGGAAAATACTTCCTTCAATGATGGCTGCTGTCAAGTGTGTAGATTATTTAATCGCACAAATATATGATGACAAAATTCATTGTCTATTTTATTTGACTTTTCTGTCACAGCCCTTACAGGGTTAAGATGCCAAGTTCAAAAACTGGTAAAAAAAAATCAAGATCTTCCTTGCTGCACCATGAGATTTATCTTCATTTCTATCCTAATTATTTTGATTTGTTTAGCTGTCTTCAGTTATTGCTTGTGGAATTCTAATTCTTCTTACATAATGTTTTCTTACATCTTTTGAAATATTTTTGCTTAAACTTTCTTCTAACCACTTCAAAGCTTACTGCGGTCTAGGTCTTGCTGTGCTTTTCAAAGCAGAATTAATTTTCTTCATGCTGTGCAATAACTTATATAATATATTTACTTCTACTTCTGTTACTTATATGTTTCTGATTAATGTTGAGGCATTTCTCATGGCTCCAAGGTTAGCTTTTTCAAATTCCTATACCAGCACATTGTTGTCCTTGGTATTTAAAAAATAAATTGCTCTAAAGATGTGAGCATCATGGCAACGCCAGCATTTGTTGCCTATCCCTAATTGTCCTTGCGAACATACGCATTAGGAGCAGGCAGGCCACTCAGCTCCTTGAGCCTGCTCCTCCATCAATAAGACCTTTGCTGATCTGATTTTTCCACCTTCCCTCCTACCCCCTATAACCTTTCACCCCCTTACTTATCAAGAATCTATCTGCCTCAGCCTTAAAAATATTCAAAGTCTGCTCCCACCACCTTTTGAGGAAGAGAGTCCCAAAGACTCATAACCCTCTGTGAGAAAACATTTCTCCTCATTTCTGTCTTAAATGTGCAACTCCTTATTTTTAAATAGTGACCCCTGATTCTAGATTCTCCCACAAGAGAAAACATTCTTTCCACATCCATCCAGTCAAGACCCCTCAGGATCTTATATGATTCAATCAAGTCGTCTCTTACTCTTCTAAACTCCAGCGGATGCAAGCCTAGCCTGTCCAACCTTTCCTCATAAGACAACCCGCCCAATCCAAGTATTATTTTAGTAAACCTTCTCTGAACTGCTTCCAATACATTTACATCCTTCCTTAAATAAGGAGACCAATATGGTACACAGTACTCCAGATGTGGTCTCATCAATGCCCTGTATAACTGAAGCATAATCCTTGCATTCAATTCCCCTTGCAATAAACAATTACATTCTATTAGCTTCATAAATTCTTGCTGTACCTGCATACTAACCTTTTGCGATTCATGCACTAGGACACCCAAATCCTTCTGCATGCAGAGGTCCCCAGCATCGCAGATGCCAGTCTTCAGCCAGTTTGATTCACTCCACATGATGTCAATAAATGGCTCTAGGCACTGGCTACTGCAAACACTATGGGCCCTGACAACATGCCAGCAATAGTACTGAGACTTGTGCACCAGAACTTGCTGTGCCCCTAGCTGAGCTGTTCCAGTACAGCTATAACACTGGCATCTACCCGATAACGTGGAAAATTGTCCAGGTATGTCCTGTACATAAAAAGCAGGACAAATCCAACATGGACAATTACTGCCCCATCAGTTTACTCTCCATCATCAGTAAAGTGATGGAAGGGGTCATCAACAGTGCAATCAAGCAGCACTTGCTGAGCAATACCAGCTCACTCTCACTCTCTTTGGGTTCCACCAGGGCCACTAAGCTCCTGACCTCATTACAGCCTTGGTTCAAACATGGACAAAAGAGCTGAACTCTAGAGGTGACTGCTGTTGACATCAAGGCAGCATTTGGCCGACTGTGGCATCAAGGAGCCCTAGTAAAAGTGGAATCAATGGGAATCAGGAGGAAAACTCTCTGCTGGTTTGAGTCATGCCTAGCACAAAAGAAGAGGGTTCTGGTTGTTGTGGTTCAATCAGCTCAGTCCAGGCCATCACTTGCAGGAGTCAGGAGGTGAGTTATTCACCTCGGGGTTCCTAGCCTCTGAACTGCTCTTTAGCCACAGTATTTATATTATTATGACCAGGATAGGAGGAGTGTGCGAATTATCAGGCCCCACTACACCACAGGCTGTACCATTTAAATGTTTAATTTTCTCACCAAAATGGTTAATTGTTTATACTTCTAGTACCTAGAAGAAAAGGGACTGTGACCAGGCTTCTTTCAAAAAATTCAGAGCAATTAATTTATTATAAAACAAAGTTCCTTTTAACCAGGTTTCAAGAGCTGGTTGACACATGATTGTAATCTGCAAGTCTAACTAACTAACCCTATTAAACTTCCCCTACACATACACAGATACACAAGCACAGACAAACAAAAGACACACTGGTAACCTCTGCAGAGTTGGGCAGATGGGTTAAAACTTTCTTAGAAAGGGGAGAAAAAAAATTAAATTTCATAGAGGTTTGATGCTGTTGGCCCGAAGTTCCCTTGGGTAAAGATGTGCTTTTGAACCCAGCAGATGTCATTAAGTTCACCAACAATGCTTCACCATGGAGAAGAGTATAGCTGGACCAATTCTTCCTGTCCTAGCTGGAAAGTCCAAAATTGTGCAGACAAGCTAAACTCAGATGAGGATTATCTGGCTACAGGTAAAGAACCATGCATGGTTTCACAAAGCAGAGAGGGCAAGAGAGATAGTCAGGGGAGCCTTCAGTTCTCATTCTTTCCCCAGTAAAACTGAAAGCAAAACCACAGGCTCAAAGTTAAGGTTTGCCTCTGCCATGTGATTGCCTCTTTGTAATCCAGCTTTTCATTAATTAAAACTTAGGAGTTCAAAACAAACAAACAGCTCCATCTCAAGTACCATATGGCTCAGGTGACTTCTTGGAAGAAACATGTTGTTGAAAGTTCCAAGGTGAACTTATGACCCTTTTAAAAAAAACTCTCGGGCAGTTTCCAAATGTGGTAACCCCCAGGATGTTGATAGTGGGGGATTCAGCGATAGTAATGCCATTGAATGTCAAGGGACGGTAGTTGGATTCTCTCTTCTTGGAGATGGTCATAGCCTGGCAATTGTGTGGTGCAGAATGTTACTTGCCACATGTCAGCTCAAGCCTACTTATTGCCCAGGTCTTGCTGCATTTGGTCATGGATTGCTTCTGTATCTGAGGAGTCTAGTGGATTAAACCTATTAGCTGAAGACTGGCATCTATGAAGGTTAGGACATCAGGAGGAGGCTGAGATGGATCATCTGCTTGGCACTTCTAGCTGAAGATATTTGGAAACGTTTAAGCCTTGTCTTTTGCACTAACAGGCTAGGCTCCTCCATCATTGAGGATGGGGATCTTTTTGGAGCCTGCTCCTGCAATTAGTTGTTTAACTGTCCACCATCTTTTACAACTGGATGTGGCAAGATTGCAGAGCCATCTGACTGTTGGTTGCGGGATCATATGCAGCTTCTGATGTTTAGTATGCATGTAGTCCTGTGCTTCACCAGGTTGGCATCTTATTTTTAGGTATCTCTGGTGCTGTTCCTGGCATGCTCTCCTATATTCCTTATTGAACCAGGGTTGGCTCTTTGACTTGACAGTAAGGGATAATCTCAGCCATGAGGTTACAGATTCTGGATGAATACAATTTTGCTGCTACAGTTGGCCCACAGCACCTCCATGGATGTTCAGTTTGAGCTGCTGGAATTGTTCGGAATCTCCCCTATTTAACAAGATGGTAGTATCATGCAACATGATGGAGGGTGTCCTCAATGTAAAGCTATGACTTTGTCTCCACAAAGATTGTGAAATGGTCACTCCTTCCAGTATGTCATGGGCAGATCTGTCTGTGATAGATTAATGAGGATGAAGTCTAGTCGGTTTATCCCCCTTTGAGGTTCTCTAACCACCTAGTCAGCTTGGTCAGTGGTTGTGCTACTGAGCCACTTTTGGTGATGAACACTGAGGTGCCCCAATCAGATAGCAATATCAAATCTGCCAATATGACCTCTAGATCCAAAGTGCTCTCCAATGCTTATTTTATTAATCAGCTGGGGGAGTTAATAACTACTAAATCTAACATGACAACTGTTATAGTAGCCTCTCATAAGCTGTGTGGGGCATCAATCCATGACTGCCTCAGTGAGTTTCTTTGTATTCTTGCCCCTTCTTTCAAGTGGTTCCTGACTGCTGTACTGCTGAAATCCCCTGCTCCCTGTCATTCTGTTCAACTTATATTGCTGGATATAGCGATTAATGATTTACCGTCTTTGTCATTATTCGTTTCTATCCATATTATTTAAAAGTTGTCCTGTTCTGTGATTATCTCCTATCTTTCGATGGCTGATAGACCTGACCTTGTGAAATATTTTATACCCTCCAAGCTGCAGTTTTGGGCAGTTTCTGCTGTCAGCCATATTTCTAAGATGCCAGTAACATTAATATTCTAAATAAATGACTTATATTTTACTATTTTTAGTGGGAAATCTTTGATGCCTACGAGGAGGTATTAGCAAAACAAATGGCCAAGAAAGAGAAGCCAAAGCCTAATACTATGAAAAAAAAAGAAGGATCTCAGAAAAAGTTATCAGCTGTTGAAAGCACGGTAAGTGTTCTGTCATTCCAAACGAAAATCCTAGTTAATGCACAGGCTCTCTGGTGCACTACACAAGAATCAGCTGGAAAGCAAAAATAATTATGGAGTTTTTTTTTCTATTATCAATCAATTACTTTAATTTCTGTTCCCTGTCCCATGTACTCTCACCACCCTCGCAAATACAAGGAGCTTATTTTAGCTATTTTTTTGCTGAAAGTGCGAGCTGATAATGTTGCAGCTGGGGCAACGAGACACCTGGAACTCAAGTGAGGTACTGGGCAATAGTATATCACCTTAACCAATGACTTAAAGACTTTGCATCAGTGTTTGGATGGAATATATTCCAGATTGCTAAGAGAAATAAGAGTCAAAATTGTGAAGGTTCTGGGGCAGGATTTTTAGGTCGGCATGCAGCGGACGCTAAGCTAAGCGCGGGCATGGGGGAGCCGGAATGAAAGCTCCCTGAAGACAGAGAGCTGCCTCAGGGAGCTTAAGAATTTAAAAGCAATAAAGAAAGATTTGAAAATTCCCCCCAAAAAATCCACTCTTTAGAATCAGTCTCCTGAACATATACAAGATGAAACTTCTGTCCATACATTTTTATTTTTGAAAATTTAATAACGGAAACCTCATCCTACCCTTGGATGAGGTTTCATCAAAAATGCAAAGTTCGCCTGGCCGATTCGCCCATCTGCCAACTGCAAGGTTCAACAGACCACGAAAAATCAGGGACAATTGGAAATTTAAAGGGCTTAATTGTCAGTGGGCACACATCCGACTTTCACACGCACTCACCGATTGAAATATTGCGCAAGCGCGAGATGATGTCGGGACGCTCGCCTGACATCATCATGTGCTATTTTATGCATGCACCTGTGCCTCGAGATAAAAACTCTGCCTGTGGCCACAATCTTCCAATTTTCCTTAGTTACAGGGGTGGTGCCAGACAGTGGAAGGAATGCAAATGTTACACACTTGTTCAAAAAAAGGGAAAAGAATAAACCTGGCAATTACAGGCCAGTCTGCTTAATGTTGGTGGTAGGGAAGTTTCTTGATACTCATAGAATCATGGGGCTGCATTTTATTTTTGAAAATAGGGCTTGCTATGCCCTTCCCCCCACCATACCCCAACTCCTGTACTGACATAAAATGCGGCATGATGATATCAGGTTGGCAACCTGACATTATTATGCCAGTCTCCGGTAACGTGGAAGGCGAGTAGGTGCCAAAATCAGAAGCCTGACCCCCATTTTTAAAAAAATTAACTGAAGATCAAGTGAGCTTCTAAACTAGGCAATCAACTGTGATTTAACATTGTGAACTCCATTTGTCGCAAGGCGCATGGAAAAACCACTGGGGGCAGAATTTTACGGCCCCGCTTCAGTGGGGATGGGGCTGTAAAATATGGCGAGCCATTACAATCCCCATTGACTTCAGCAGGAACGTAAAACCCCACTGCCGTAAAATTCTGCCCCGGGAGTGAGTCACTCCAGCTAAAAGCAAGAATGGGTAAAGAGGCCTGCAAGTGGGACCATGGCTTTATCAGCAGAGTCAGCTGGTGAAGGTGGCAGCATTTGTCAGTTTTTTGACTTCATTTATTCACTGGGCAGAATCTTCGGCTCAGCGAGCGGGAGCAGGGCACTCTTGCCGAGGCGTAAAATGATGCGGGATGACACCAGGCATGCGTCCCGACGTCACTGCGAGTCATTCAGATTTTCAGTTCAGCATCCTTAAGGTTGGCGGGCCGCGAAGAGCCCAGGAGGCCTTCGCATTTTTCATGGAACGTCAACCATGGGTAGGATGAGGTTTCATGAATGTTTTTAAAGTGTTGGAAAAATTTTTATTAACATTAATGGACATGTCCCAGCTCATGTGACAGTGCGCGAAAGAGCACACTCCCCCGAATCTGCCTGCCGGCCCCCCCCCCCACCAGCCCACACAGTGAACGCTCAGCGCTTCCGGGCATGCGTCATGCTGGGCGGGCCTTAATTGGCCCGCCCACGCAAAATGGCGGCGCTCAGCCTGCGATCGCCCCCATACAACACCCCCCGCCCCCAACCCCCGCAACAGGGAGAAAATTTTCCCCACTGTTTCTGCCTGCCATAAGAAATAAGGAGAGATTGTGAGGGAAGGGGACCTATAGACAAGGATATCGTGAAGTTTGAGGACTCCGTTATAGGAACCAGAGCTTGCTGTCCCTGGTGGGGGTCATGAATTCTAGAGAGGATCTTCCTCCAGTTATAAGGAAAGGACAAGAAGGAAACAGAGGTGGGCAGCTGTACCATTCGGTCCAGGCAGATGAGGAACCTGCTGCTGCACAAGGGCCTGCAAAAAGCCCACAACAGCAGGCAGGCCGAGGTAGGAGAAGACACCAACCTTCCCAGAGTATACAGGCAAAAAGAATGACCTCCCTGTAGGCATCGTAGCATCAGTGTATTTGTAGACTGCATCTCTCCAGGGAGACAATGATGTCCCTCTGTGGAACGCTGGCTGAGAAGATTAGTTCCAATAGTTTTGATGGCCACTCTATGCCTTTTGCTCTGTGACCTTGAATTTTTTTGCATCAAGGTCCTTCCAGGCACCAATTGGAGACATTTGCAGCATCTCACAAGCATCAGCACATCTTTGCACCAAGGTAGTGGCAGGCACAATGTTCAGGCGAGAATTCATTTCATTCAGCACAGATAACACTAGTAGACTGAGAGAGCCAGAGGCTTTGCAAGTAAAGCTCGATTCCCTCAAGTGTGAGGGTTTATCGATTGCACACATATGGCCATCAAAGCTCCATAGGGACGGGCAAGGGCATTTGTGAACTGAAAAGGCATTGGACTCTTCAGTCACCTGAGAACTCATTCTTATGTGGAAGCAAGTCATCCTCGATCATGAGGGACTACCTAAGAAGACGTTCAACTTGCGTGTGACCATCGCCAGAGGATTTTGCCCGCTATTCTGGAAGCAGTCATGACTTGTACATCCTCAGGCACTCCCAGGTGCCAGGGGTGTTCTGCCCACTAGACGTTTTGGATGGCTGGATTCTTGAAGAGAAGGGATATCTGCTGAAGAGATAGCTCTTGAGCCCTGTTTACAGAGGCTGAGATACATCTCTGTTCGAGCAGACTGTTGGTCTAATTAAAATGAGATTTTGATGCTTGAACCATGCAGGTGGCTCTCTGCAATATTCTCTGACTTGTGTCTCTCTCACCTTCTTGATCTGCTGTGTCTTACACAACCTACCACTCCAGAGAGGGGAGGCCCTGGCAGAGAATGATCTTATGGAGTGAGCCACAACCTCTGATGACAAGCCTTAGAATGAGTCTGAGGATGAGGAGGAGGAGCCATGCCAGCCAGCTGTGCAAGGCAGTATGAAACAGGTGTTGGATGGCAGAGAGACAGAGAAGTCTCTTATAATGCTGCAGTTTACCTGGAATGTGAAATTTACATTATGTACAATGCTCCTCTTGGCATCGCCCACGCCTGTGCATGTGCCATCAATGAGGCACAAAATGAGGCAGCTCAGCATGGCCCACATGAGCAAAAACTACCTTGATAGCAGTCACTCAATTAAAATACAAATCAGGACACCAAACAAAAACAAAAATCAAGCCAGAACAGCAAGTAAACACAACACCATCATTTGATACAGAATAGAAGCAACCTTCCTCCAAACAAAATATACCACACAATCACGCTTGTGATCTGATGTGTGACTAATGTGTTTTCTTAATTCTCTTTTGGATGCTATGGCATAGTGCTTCTCTGTTACCGCCAGCTGTGCAGGAGACAGGCTGCTGACTCTATGTCCCTTTGTTTGGGATGACTTTGGTGGGTGTCCTCTGGTCACCTGAGCCTTTGAGGCACAGTGGTAGGAGTTTTATCTGTCACCATGGCACTCTGATGCATTGGTGTCAATGGCACAGGGGAGGAGGAGGCTGTGCCCATGACCAGCGCCCTGAGAGGCTTTCCCCGATTGGGACTACAGCTGCTGTCCTGACGTCCATTTGGACCTCGTTGCTTTCCTGAGAGGAAACAGGACCTGGTTGCAACTTCAGGCACCTCATTACCCTAACGCAACTCAAAAGGCATATCTAGTATCCCATCAGTCAGCTGCTAGGTTTGGCCTTCCATGACAGCCGCAAACTCTATGGAGGAAGCCACACATTTTGAAGAGCAGGTGATCACAATACTCATGGCCTGTTGTCTGTGCCAGTGCATGCACCACTCTTAAAGTTCTGCCACATCTCCACGTACCTCGTACTGTACATCCAGCAGAGCCACATCATCAGCCTAGAGCTCAGCATCTAGGTCACCTCCAACACTCCTCTGACTGCCAGATATGCCTGCACTATCTCAGACAGATGGTCCTGTGACTGTGATGTGCTCACACCAGTGTGTGTAGATCTTTCCAGCAAGTCACACATACCCTCAGAGGAGCATTTATCTGTGCTGGTGCTAGATGCTGTGTGAGTATGTGATGGTGCATCCTCTGAGGCTCCCTCCTCCTCCTCTACAGAAGTTAAAGCTGGGCCCTTTGGGCTTCAGTTGCTGAGGTTTCACCTGTAGGGGAAACACACATGGATTATGAAGGGCATCATCATCGTTTGCAATGACTCCCCATTCAATATAATCTTTTCATTAGAGAGCTATGGGCCCTCAGAATCTCATCACCTGGGGCTGTCCTCCAGCACTTCCATAACCAAAGGTGTGATACCATTGTTTGCTGGTGAATTCCAATAGCTCTTCCTCCAAATAAATGAAAATGGTCAGGTTAGGCGTTCCTCCTCCAGTCTTTGCTCCCTCTTGGATATTATGTGCCCTCTTCTCCTGCATTGTCATGAGTATTCTGTGAAAGATCATGCCTTTATTTGTGTGCTCAGCATGTCCATTGTCGGCAGCCACCACTTTGCAATGATCCTTGCAAACTAACAGGTCTTGCAGTTCAGAACCCCCCACCTTTTCTCCCCACCGCTCCAACCAACCCTCCTCCTCCACCACCTCCTCCCCCAGCTATTGCCAGGCAGTGTTGCATGTCTATTTCATGGCACCTTCTGCACATGGGCCAAACACTAGACAATCTCACCCTTGATGCACATCATCCCTCACACCTTCCCGTATGGGTCCATCTGCAAAACGATTGCACACTCAGCCTTACCGATTACAAGAGATCATTCAGTCTCTTATGGTATTGCAGCTAGGCCCCTTGGATGACCCCATGGCTGCTGACCTCCTCTGCAATCTATTTTCAGGCCTCTTTGGCCTGGTGGGGAGGTCTCCTCTTGCCATCCCTTGGAGGAGGACTTGCAGAAAGTAATCACAGCCTGGAGGAGGACTTACAGGGAGTCATTGTTGAACTGTGGGCGAGTTCCTGGTCTAGGCCCCTCCATTTGACCTGCCTCCATTATGCCTGGCAGATGAAAGATGTGAGACTGTTCAAAACAGTGCAGGTTGACTCTCCTTCTCTATGGAGAGGCAAACAGAGTTAAAGGGTAGAATATGACTCTTTTTCTGAACACTTCTTATTCAGAAGGGGAATGAGACAGGTATGCTCAGATGTTTCTTCTGCCTTGGCAAGAGAATGAGACACTGCTAGCACAATAATCACCAAAATGGAAAAACATGCTTCTGCCTACTACTGCTCCAATACTTCAATGGATTCAGTCATCTTAATGGTCTTCTTTCAGTGAAGTCATCCCAACCCACCTGGATTTCTCCTACAGCTGCCACCAACCTGTAACAGAGTGCCTTTAAATGGGTGGCCATGACCAACTGCTGGTTCACAGCCTGATCCCTGTCCCGCCAAACATCCCGCCCAAAAGCCCGATTGGGCACAGATGCCCCCTTCACGCAGCTAGTTGGCCGCCTTCCCGCTGGGCAGCCACTAATTGGCTGGAACACACTTAATTCGCTGTGATGCAATGATGGGAGCAGGAGTGAGTGGACCACGCACTTCTAGGTCCACTTCCCTCACCCCGTCGTAAATCATAAAATCCAGCCCATTGAATGGTTACAGCACAGAAAGAGGCCATTTGGTTTGTCTTGTCTGTGCTCTCCTTCTGAAGGAGCAATTTGCCTAGTGTCCCTCCCCTGCATTTTCCATGTAGCCCTGCATTTTTTTCCTTTCAGATAATGATTCAATTCCCTTTTGAAATCCTTAATTGAGTCTGCCCCACCACACTCTTAGGCAGTGCATTCCAGATTCTAACCTCTCACTGTCTGAAAAGATTTTTCCTCATGTTGCCATTGCCTGTTTTGCCAAATACCTTAAATTTGTGCTGTCTGGTTCTTGATCCTTCCACCATAGAACTTTCTTCCTGTCTACTCTGTTCAGACCCCTCATGATTTTGAATACTTCTCTCAAATCTCCTCTCCTTCCCTTCTCCAAAGAGAACAGCCCCAACTTCTCCAATCCCTCTATAAAACTGAAGTTCCTCATTCCTAGACTTTCATCAGTCTTTTTAATGCCTTCAAATCCTTACATCTGAATAAATATCCGCATCCTCAATGATGGAGGAGCCTAGCACATCAGTGCAAAAGATAAGGCTGAAGTATTTGCTACAATCTTCAGCCAGAAGTGCCGAGTGGATGATCCATCTCGGCCTCCTCCGGAGGTCCCCAGCATCACACATGCCAGTCTTCAGCCAATTCGATTCACTCCATGTGATATCAAGAAATGGCTGAAGGCACTGGATACTGCAAAGGCTATGGACCTTGACAATTATTCGGCAATAGCACTAAAGACTTGTGCTCCAGAACTTGCCACGCCCCTAGCCAAGCTGTTCCAGTACAGTTACAACATTGGCATATACCTGGCGATGTGGAAAATTGCCCAGGTATGTCCTGCACACACAAAGCAGGACAAATCCAACCCGGCCAATTACTGCCCCTTCAGTCTACTCTCGATCATCAGTAAAGCAATGGATGGGGTCATCAACAGTGCTATCAAGTGGCACTTGCTTAGCAATAGCCTGCTCACTGATGTCCAGTTTGGGTTCTGCCAGGGCCACTCAGCACCCTGACCTCATTACAGCCTTGGTTCAAACATGGACAAAAGAGCTGAACTCCCAAGGTGAGGTGACAGTGACTGCCCTTGACATCAAGGCAGCATTTGACAGAGTGTGGCATCAAGGAGCCCTAGCAAAACTAGAGTAAATGGGAATCAGGGGGAAACCTCGCTGCTGGTTGGAGTCATAGCTAGCACAAAGGAAGATGGCTGTGGTTGTTGGAGGTCAGTCATCTCAGTTCCAGGATATTACTGCAGGAGTTTCTCAGGGTAGTGTCCTCGGTCCAACCATCTTCAGCTGCGTCACCAATGACCTTCATTTCATCATAAGGTCAGAAGTGGGGATGTTCCCTGATCATTGCACAATGTTCAGCACCATTCGTGACTCCTCAGATACTGAAGCAGTCTATGTCCAAATGCAGCAAGACCTGGACAATATCCAGGCTTGGGCTGACAAGTGGGAAGTAACATTCGTGCCTCACAAGTGTCAGGCAATGAGCATCTCTCAACAAGAGAGAATCCAACCATCGCCCCTTGATGTTCAATGGCATTACCATCACTGAATCCTCCACTGTCAACTTCCTGGGGGTTACCATTGACCAGAGCCTGAACTGGACTAGCCATATAAATACTGTGGCTACAAGAGCAGGTCAAAGGCTAGGAATTGTGCGAGGAATAATTGACTTCCTGACTCCCCAAAGGCTGTCCACCGTCTTCAAGGCACAAGTCAGGAGTGTGATGGAATACTCCCCTCTTGCCTGGATGAGTGCACTTCCCACAACACTCAAGAAGCTTGACACCATCCAGGACAAAGCAGCCCACTTGATTGACGCCACATCCACAAACATTCACTTCCTCCACCATCGGCGCACGCAAGCAGCAGAGTATACCATCAAAAGATGCACTGCAGGAATTCACCAAGGCTTCTTCGACAGCACCTTCCAAACCCACAACCACTACCATCTAGAAGGACAAGGGCATAAGAAAGATGGGAACACCACCACCTGGAAGTTCCCCTCCAAGTCACTCACCATCCTGACTTGGACATATATCGCCATTCCTTCACTGTCGTTGGTCAAAATCCTGAAACTCTCTTCCAAACAGCACTGATTGTGTGCCCACACCACAGGGACTCCAGCAGTTCAAGAAGGCAGCTGACCGCCACCTTCTGAAGGGCAAAATAGGGATGGGCAATAAATGCTGGCCCAACCAGCAAAGCCCACATCCCACGAATGAAGTTTTTAAAAAATTTCACGTTAAAAAGCTGGAGAAAGGCATATTGTAAGTTCCGATGTAGTCCCTAGTGAGATACCTATGTTGTTGCGTAAACTTTCTATGAAACTTGTCATAAGACATGATAAGGCAATTTTTATACAATGAGTTGATTTCCTGAATTCAATCAATTAGTTTTTGAGATTTCCTTTCTCACTAACATTTGTTTCAAGCCAGTATAGTCAATCCATAATCTTTTCTCACTCACACTTTCCTAGAGTGTACATTACTTCACAGTGAATGATTATCTACTGTCAAATATAATATGTACCAAAATGAAGAGTTTGCTTTATCACCATGTATAATATGCATGTAGACTTTTCCATTACTATGGTCAAAATGACAGTCACAAGATAAGCAAGCCAAGGCTCTTGGATGTGGAAAAAAGCCTTAGCTCTCACAGCTAAAGCTATATTCATCAAAATTTTGCAAGTAAATGCACAGTCAGCATTGTAGAAATTTGTTTGAAAGCTATTTATAACACAAAAGGTTTGGCTCCCAATAGCATATTTAAAGTATCACCGTGCCACCTCTTCATGCAATGGCATGACATACCCATATGTTGATGCACCTTAATCACACAACGCATGCCTGGCGATTTTGATGTCAAGCTGTGTGAGTACTAGAAAAGCAGCACCACTGTTGCACCTCCCAAATTGACATCTGGCATGAAATAAAAACAGATGATTCCCTTTTATGCCTTAGAAACAAGTAAAAAAGAAATATGCATTGAAATGCAATGTTTCTAGTGGGTTTATTATCCACGACGCGTCTGGAAAACATGTTCCTGACTAACTGCAAAAAAACCTTTGATTTGTTACCATGTATAATATCAAATTCTAAATAGTTTTTTTTAGGAAAAGAATATGAGTTATATTTGTTAAATTATAGTACAGTGGATGCATTATCTTCAAGGTACCCAGTGTACATCTAGCATTTAAAAATTTATATTTGCCATCTTTTAAGATTTTTGTTCTTCATTTATGGGATATGGGCATTGCAGGCTATGCCAGCATTTACTGCCCATCCCTAATTGCCCTTGAGGGGATGATGGTGAACTGTGTTCTTGAAGTCCCTTTGATGTAGGTGCACCCACAGCGCTGTTAGGAAGGGAGTGCCAGGATTTTGACCCAGTGACAGAGTGGGAACGGTGATATATTTCCAAGTCAGGATGGTATGTGGCTTGGAGGAGAACTTGCAGGTGGTGGTGTTCCTATGTACTTGCTGCCTTTGTCCTTCTAGATGGTAATGGTCGTGGGTTTGGAAGGTGTTGTCTAAGGAGCTTTGGTGAGCTTCTGCAGTGCATCTGGCAGATAGTACATACTGCTGCCACTATTCGTTGGTGGTGGAGGGACTGAGTGTTTGTGGAAGGGGTGCCAATCAAGATATTAAAATTCAAATGGCTTTTCCTTATATTTTCAGTCAAGTATGTGAGGAATACATATAACTAGGAACTTAGGATATCTGTATGAACTTTTGTTCACTTACTGTGGTTTGCTTCTGTTTCTTTGTTACATTTTTGTGTATACCAGTAATTTAAAATGGTGCTTCTTGTGCGGGGCGCATTGAAATTTGCTAATCATTTTTAATTCTGTTTAACAATAATAACGTTTGTCTCTTTGTTTGCTTATTAATGTTTATTCTTTCCAGAGTGATGATATTTCAAGAGTTAGTAAAGTCGCCAAAATATTGGAACGAATGGTGAACCAGAACTCCTTTGATGACATTCTACAAGGTAACCTAGAAATTTAAAATTTAAAAAAGATCAAAATTAAGGATAAAATATTACAACAACTTCTTTTAATCCTAAAAAATATTTTTCTTCAAAGGAGATTGATTAGAGAATCAATAGAGGTGTAGAACATTAAGACAGGTTTAGATCAAGCAGACAGGAAAAGCTGTTCCCGTTAGCTGAGTGTGCAGTGACTTGGGGTTTAAAGTTTTGGGATGTGAGGAAGAATGTTTTTTTACACAGGGAGTGGTAATGACCTGGAACTTGCTGCCCACAAGGGTGATGGAAGCAGAAACGATGACTTTGAAAGGAAATCAGATGGAACTTGGTGGGCTACGGTGATAGAGTGGTGGAATGTGACTGACTGGATTGTTCTACATAGAACTGGCATGGACTTGATGGGCCAAATAGCCTCCCTCTATGCCATAATAACACTCTGACTCTAAGTTGAAATATAACTTATAACTTATAAATATAACTTTTTAGTCTATTTTGCATCCTGGAATTTAACTGTTGACAATTATTGTAATAATCACCAATTGTGCCAGAACTTTGTATCCTTCATTAAAAGTGTAGGCAGGCTGATTATTCCCCTGCTGTGACAGCTGAGATGCACATGGCATGTGTTTTGGGATCTGTGTGAGCCCTGTCATATGTGCATCCATGCAGGGGCAGATTCACTCACTGGGGCAAGAAGCAGCATGTGGGGCTCTGACTGAGAGAAGGGATAAGAAATGGGATCATTTTGAGCAGAATCCACAGTTCCATGTGCCCTTTCTCCATTTTCCCTCCATGGCCCACCCATATGTCCCTGCTAGTCAAGAGCTGAAGAGCTGCTTCAGTGCTCAGTGAGGCATTGAACGTTCAAGGCAAAGCTTCCTTCCTTTCTGTTTAAAGTGTGAGTGTGCCAGCATTGTTGAGGGCAAGGTAACCTGTTGCAACCGATACTTCATGCAGGTGGCCACTCTTTCTATGGAGGTAAACATCAGCACAAATACCTGGGCTACTCTAATTATGACAACTCATTCTCATGTATATTTCATTGGCATTACCACCATAAGCTATTATAGGACTCACTGAGAATGAAACTGGTCCAAGCCAGCAATGTGAAGTAGGCTTATGGTAAATTGGCAGTCTGTAATACACTGCCAGTTTTTATTTTCCATTGACTTGGAAAATATTGCCAAGGTTTTTCATTGCAAACCAAATAAAAGTGACAGTAAGATGAGGAAACGAATCTCAAAAACAGATTGAACAATTGACCTGTGAACTTCAGTAGAAAGAAAATTGGGCGCGGTGTCAAATTGACTACGAGTTCACTATAAGCCTATTTTGTGTGGCTGGCATAAACCAATTTCATCCTTGACGAGAGATGCATATGCCTACTAAAGAAATAAAAACAAAGAAATATTGTCAGGGCTCAGTTTTTATCTGTTCAATTTCAGTCGTCTAGACTTGAATTTTCCATATACAAAAAATAATTCTGAATATTTTTATGACAAACTATTATCTTTGCAGCATTATTTAAATATAATATTAATTGATTTCATATTCAGTTTTCATTTTATTTATGCAGACTTTAAATATTTTGAAGATCCTTCTGATGAATTCAGGGATCAAGAAGGCACTGTTCTACCTCTGTGGAAATATTTTTATGAGAAGGCTAAGAGATTGTCAGTTACTGGCATGTGCTGGTGAGTATTAAAAATGCAGAATGGGGTATAGATTCAACAAATGGCAGTAAAAATAAAAAAATTGCATTCAGGTAGTATCTTATCAATTTTGTTAAAAACCAATGAGGTGAATGTCTGGTCAATTCCTCCTATGCCGGGCCACAAGGGGAACTCTCTGCTATTCTTTAAATAATACCATTCAATCTTTAAAATTCACCTGAACCAGTCAAATGGGAAAAATGCATTTAGTTTTCACACCTTATCCAAAGGATGACACCTCTAACAATATCTTACTGATTCAGTGTTGCCAATGCAATGTGCTCAAGTTCAGGAATGGGACTTGAAACCACATTCTGAAGAAGAGAGCAGGGAGAGCAAGACTAATTTGAGACCAAAAGGTAATCCAGCCATGGCCTTGAAGTCACCTGCCCTCTCTGCCTGATTGGCCTGATCAGTTTTGAATTTGATATATCAGTCAGCCCAACTGTACACAGCATCCATCCATCAGTGATGGGCTGTTGTTTGAGAGATGCCACATAGATCTCCAGACAATCCCTGGAGTGAACCACAGGCAACAAAGTTGAGTGCCAATGTTACCTTTAAGGTTACAGCCATAGCGTCCACCAATTCCCATTGGCACCAGCGCTTGCTCCAGCACACCACACAGCTTTGCCACCATCTGCTAATTATATACCAATTGTGTGAATTATTTTCAGGCCATGGACACAAATTGGAGTTTCAATTGAGCATGTACTATCGCCAAATTTACGGATGATACAAAAATAGGTGGGAAGGCAAGTGGTGAGGATGACACAAGGAGCCAACAGAGGGATATAGGCAAGTTAAGTGAGTGGGCAAAAAAGTGGCAGATGGAATATAATGTGGGAAAATGTGAGGGTATGCACTTTGGCAGGAAGAAGAGAGGAGCTGAATATTATTTAAATGGAGAAAGACTGCAGAAGGCTGCAGCACAGAGGGATTTGGGAGTCCTTGTGCACGAATCCCAAAAAACTAACATACAAGCTCAACAGGTAATAGGGAAGGCAAATGGAATATTGGCCTTTATTTCAAAGGAAATGGAGTATAAAAATAGGGAAGCCATGCTAAAACTGTGCAAGGCACTAGTTAGACCACACCTAAAATACTGTGAACAGTTTTGATCCCCTTATCCAAGGAAAGATATACTGGCATTGGAAGCAGTACAGAGAAGGTTCACTAGGTTGATTCCGGGTATGGAGGGATTTTCTTATGAGGGGAGGTTGAGTAGGTTGGGCCTGTACTCATTGGAGTTTAGAAGAATGAGAGGCGACCTTACTGAAACATATAAGGTTCTTAGGGGTCTTGACAGGGTAGATGCTGAGAGGTTATTTCCCCTTGTGAGAGAGTCTAGGACCAGAGGGCATAACCTCACAGTAAGTGGTCACCCATTTAAGACAGAGATGAGGAGGAATTTCTTCTGTCAGAGGGTAGTGAATCTGTGGAATTCTTTATCTTAGAGGGCTGTAGAGGCTGGGTCGTTAAGTTTATTCAAGGCGGAGATAGACAGATTTTTAATCAGTAAGGGAATCAAGGGTTATGTGGAAAAGGCAGGAAAGTGGAGTTGAGGATTATCAGATCAGCCATGATCTCATTGAATGGTGGAGCTGACTCGATTGGCCGAATGACCTACTTCTGTGCCTACATCTTATGGTCTAACGGTCTAAAAAGAGACACTTTGCTGAAACTATGGTGTAATTGAGTAAGGAAGTACATGCTTGGAATATCTCATTCTGTAAATAAAGGAAGAATTGAGTAAAGATTGCCTATGGTACTGCCCTTCATTACCTGCTTTTCTGTAATAGCCTGGAGAGATGCAATTTTCATAGACCTTGGTGCTCAGTCACTTTGATGAAGCTGAGCCTCTGATTATACACTTTTTGAATTAGATGGCACCTTCTGCAAACATGAGGCTGCCATCTTGTCTACACTTTCAATAGCTTCCTCAGGCCACTTGCACTCTCTTGGCCACTGCAAAGCTGTTCTACATGGCTGCATCCACATCTCTGTGACACTCTCCTTTTCACTGGAAGAATCAAAGTCTATAAGCATTACTCTCATTGCCAGCTGCAACCTCCACTGTGTCCTCCCAAGAACTTTGTTCTGCTTCCAGTTGCTGCTGTGAGAGGAGGCGGTGGCCTCCCAGTGGTCACTGGAGTAGTATTCCAGAGACCCAAGGTAATGCTCTGGGGACCCAGGTTCAAATCCCACCACGGTGAAATTCAATAAAAATTTGGAATTAAAAGTTTTATGATGATCACAAATCCATTGCTGATTTTTGTAAAAAACCATCTGGTTCACTAAGGTCCTTTTGGGAAAGAAATCTGCTGTCCTTACTTGGTCTGGCCTACGTGTGACTCCAGACCCACAGCTGACTCTTAAAAATGCCCCCCTAAACAAGGGCAATTAGGGATGGGATGGCCAATAAGTGCTGGCTTAGCCAGTAACACCCACACCCCATGAATGAATTAAAAAAAACTAGCTGCACTTCACTTTGGCCTCATCCTCACAGTTCCTCCAAACATTATATTGTCACTTCATCAAACACAGCCTGCAGTCAGATTCACAATATGGCTATCACCTCCCTCCACAACAGCTGCAGCTGAGATCTTACTTTGTTTAAGTAAATAAGACTCTGAGAATCCGTACATCCTCTGCGTCATTGGTGAAATTGGAAATAGCTTACAGTTGGCTGTTTATTGATATTAATTACCTGTTTGCCACCAATCTGTCAGTCACTGATCCATCCTGCTGTTTACATCTGGTAAAATTGACCAAAGGTGGGAAAGCTTTAGGGAGTCAGCCTCACGTGGGCAAACCCTCCCCATTGCCCCCCCCTCCACCACACCTCCCACCCCCACTCATCTCCATTGCCACTTCCAGGCCAGTTCTAAAAGGAGGATTACAAAATGTGCAATTCACACCTATGCATTTTCCACCCATCACTATTAACATAAGTGACCATGACATTCCCCCATGCCAGTTAGAATAACTTTCTTTGTACTTCATTGGTACATTATTTTGTTATATCTTCATACAATAAAATAGTAGAGTTGTTACTCCAATTTTCTTTTCACTGTGAGTATAATTAGTACTGATGCATTGAATATGTAAGACAAATAATTAACAGACTTTATGCATGGCCTGAATTTTAACTGCCCGGCCCTGGTGCACTTAAAATGGAGTGACGTCCTACTGACTTTTTTTCCACCCTGATGTGTCTGAAATTTTAAACTGTAGTTGTCAAGCACACCAGACTAAACCAGTGGAGCCCTCGTTACTTGTACAGCTTGGGCTCTTGATGATGTGATCCAGGCCCAATCTACTGTTTTATCTGAAGTTCTGAGCTGGCAAGCACTCAGGCTCTGAGTAAGCAGAGGCTGAATTGAGGGCTGGAAGAGGTAAGTTTTACTTTTTATTAAATTTCCAAGTGAATCAGGAGGGACAGGGATTATTCTCCGGGCTTCACAAGAAAGCCTTGAGCCTCTGTTGTCTTGGGATTCATCCTTTCCTTTAATCGTAATTGTGATTGGGTCCAGAACTCCAACACTCACCCTAATCCACTTACCTGATTTCCATGGAGCATTGCCATGGACCCCCAGCAATGCACAGCAGCCTCCTTCTGGTTAAATTGCTGTTCCTGCCAAATAGCTAGGCAGTGATTTCTACCAGGTTTGGTAAGAGTCAGTGCCTGCATATTTAAATGATGCCCAGGAGTTAAAGTGTCACTGGGCCTCAACATGTAAATTTGTTACATGCCGAGGGCCCTTGCAAGGACTGTTCTACCCCGCAATAAAATAGGGGTCATGGTGTCAGCTGTTGACTTATGTTGTCTACACTGTCAGCATGTCAACTTTGTGCTGCATGTTAATTACCTTGACTGCAGCGTGTAGCCAGTGCTAAGAGCGCCATTAAGTGGATGCACCTCTCAGCAGGACAGACAAAATTGTAAGAGGCTATCGGCACTTAAAGCTAGCTTGCAGTATTTAAAACCAGCTTCCACATCTTAAAAGGTAGGTGGTGTCTGAAGCAAGTGGTAGAAGTTGTGAAACTCGTTTTGACATGGAAAAAGATAATATCGCAAATATTCCCAGGATATTTTGACGCTGCATTGGAAGCCTTGATCAAGGAGAAGGAGAGGAGGAAGTGTACTTGATTCACTGGGGGCCAGGATGCTCTCCATTACATTTAGAAAGTGGTGAGACCAGATAATTGTGGTGATCCATGCCAGGAGTCAAGACCTGAGAACTTGGATGCAGTGCTGCGAGAAGTTCAATGACCTTAGTCAAATGGCCAAGGTTGGTGAATACATCTTCAAATGCAATATTCCAACAACTGCTTCAAGGATCTCAGCTACAGATCAACGTATCATGCCCCCATCAGTCACCTACCAGCAATCTTGAGCTGGCTATGTTGCTTGAAAATGCTTAACACAAACAAAAACAGAATTACCTGGAAAAACTCAGCAGGTCTGGCAGCATCGGCGGAGAAGAAAAGAGTTGACGTTTCGAGTCCTCGTGACCCTTTGACAGAAAATGCTTGTTCAATAGGGTTTCTTTAGTTCCCAGCAGAGACCTGAAATGGGCCACTACAATAAGTGATTTGCCTTTATAAAGCATTTTATCATGGGACAGGATTTTACGTCCTTTGGGAGGGCGCATGCCCGACCCGATCAGGCATAAAATCACACAAGATGACTTCAGGCAAGCGTTTTGACATCATCACGCACTTGTACAATATTTCGCTCTGCAGGCACACTCAAAAGTCGGAAGCGCACCCGCCGACAATCAAGAAGGCAATTAAGCTCATTAATGGCACAATTGTCTTCGACTTTTCGTGGCCTGTTCAATCTTATGGTTGGTGGACGGGTGAATCAGGCAGCATTTACATTTTTCATCAAACCTCGCCCAAGGGCAGGATGAAAGCTCCGTTATGAAATAAAATAAAAATAAATATCTGTGGACAACATTTTATGAGGTGTATTTTCAGGTGCTTGATTGTGATGCATGGACATTTTTTTGCAGCTTTCTAAACTTTTATTTCATAAATTGAAGGTCTGCAGCTCCCTGAGGCGTTCACCCGTGTCCATGGTGACATCATCGCCCGCCCTCTTCCCGCCTCCACCCCAGCAGCGCTGAGCTTTTCAGTGCGGATTTCACGCTGGCTGGCCGTTAATTCAGCGTGAATTCACAGTTGGGGGGGCGATCACAATCAGCTGTCCCTTTCCCGGCCACTTCCGGACCCGCCGATCACACCTGCCCACCAAAGGTAAAACTCAGGCCCATGCCTCTGAGAAACTGGCCAACATCCATCACGTAATGTGTGGGTCACTGATTCTAGGTGGATGAATGCATCTGCTGTTTTAGGCACAGTTTCCCCTAACCTACCTGGCAGTAGTGGATGATTTGGGGTCTGATGAACGTTTTACACCCCACCAGTTTATGCTCTTCATTATTTTCCTGAGTCCTACCTCTGCCACTCAGCCCAGCACCCTGAGGCTGGGAAAATGCTCTCCTTAATATTAGTTGATTATCGAGTATTGTCAGTGATGGAAGTGAAGCGCGGGACTGCAAGGTGGATGTTGTTCAACCTATATTATAAATGTGCCCAAAAATACAACACTGAAGAATGAAGTATTTGAGCATTAGACATCAGACTGTTATATTAAAGTTCCTGCTAGTATTTTTAAATTCAGTGCTTATCCTGTATGGGACTTTAAATAATGCTATTTCAATGTGGCCCTTTAATTATTTTAGCTACTTTGTTAAACCAATTGATTAGTGATCAATTCCTATGGGCGCTATTAAAATTCCAGACTGCAGAATGTTAATTGTACAATGTTAATTGCCAGGGACAGATAATAGCACATAATACTTTGAATTCCGATGTGTTACGCTATACAATGATGCAATGCAAGTTCAATTTCATACAACTAAATTACCAATCAAACCACTTTGCCATGGAGAAAGCATAGAACAGATAATCTACAGGAAGTAAAGGGGAACAGTTGGAGCAGTTGCTCTGTGAAGTTCAGGATGGCTAGGAACAGCATTGGCAGAGGCCCATACCTTCAACTGGAGCAGCTATTTTGCAGCAGGACCTAACAACAATAGAAATATAGAAAAGAAAAAAGATAAGTAATTTGTATTTTTTGTTTGTAATTTTCAGGAATCCAAGATACCATGACCTTTTTGCAGTTGCACATGGCTCCTGTAAGTTGAAATTTAAAATGACTTGCCCTGCATGCAGTTAGTTTAATTTGTGTATTATGTTTGTATTATACAAATAACTGAAATATAAGTTTTAAGACCATTTGCAAGACATTTTAATGAAAGCATTTGCTACTATTCTAAACATTTATTCTAAACCTGTGATCTGGATTCCAATGCAGATAAGGGAAAGGAGCCTAGTTCTACCTGGGCAGGGTTGGAAGTCAAAATCAGCACAGGCTGTGCGAACTCCTTTTCATCAACAATGGCCAGTACAAGCTTAATTTCACAATATCATTATTCCTAAATGTTAACTGAGCTCTAAATCATAGAATCATAGAATTATCTCGAACAGATTTTACTCAAAATTCTTGTTTTTCCCCAATAACCTTGCAAATTTTTCCCCTTTAAGTATTTATCCAATTCCCTTTGGTAGGTTGCAATTGAATCTTCTTCTATCACCCTATCAGGCAGTTCATTCCATATCATAACAACTCACCTCTAGTTCTTTTGCCAGTTACCCTAAATCTGTGATCTCTGGATACCAACCCTTCTGCCACTCTAAACAGTTTCTCCTTGCGTACTCTATCAAAACCTTTCATGACTTTGAACACCTCTATTAAATCTTTTCTTAGCCTTCTCTGCTGTAAGCAGTACAACCAGTCTCTCCACCATAACTGAAGCCCCTCATCCCTGACAGCATTCTAGTAGATCTCTTCTGCACCCTTCTCTTGATATTCTTCCTAAAATGTGATGTCCAGAATTGAACACAATGACCCTGATCTTACCTTCAAAGCGTGTTCCATGAAGGGTAGGATGGTTAAGAATGGGAAACATGGAAATATGAGTTTCCTTATAGGCCTGCAGGATGTCTTTATTTTTTTTTGTAAGTTACCTGCTCATAGCCAGCCTGATTGGTAGGCTGACTGCCCATTGGGCAGTAAATTCTTCAGCCTCATTCCGCCTCTGAGCTGACAGCAAGCAGATCGATTTGTGGGCAAAAGAATGTGCAACCTTGCCTTCCATTGAGCTGGCACCTATGAACCCTTTCCCCCCGCATTGTCTGCAGGCCATTCATGCCTGGTGTCTTAGCACATTCGGATCCCAATTCTAAGCTATATGCTAAAGTATCTGCAGTGTCAGTATCTGAGCTCATGCAAGTGTGAGAGCAAGTGACATTGTTTCATCTTCATCACTGTCTTCCTGCTCTTCCAACTCATATTCTTCAACATTGTCTAGCAGGTTGCAGTTCTTAGGTGCCTAAAACAAGAAGGAATACAAAGTTATGGTTGTGATGATTGGAGATGAGGAAACTAAGAGAAGTGTACTTAGACCTTCAGTAGTTTGTATATGAGACCAGATTATGGAATGAGGTCTTAGGATATGCAAAGGAGGATTAGGCATGAGCATGCTGTCTCCTTGGATGCTTTGAACTGAACTGAATTGAACACAATGGCCCTCAAAGGGTGGGATGGTTAGAATGGGAAAGTTGCCCCGCTACCATGTCCTCATTTATGGCTGCTTCAATGATGACAAGCACCATTTCTTCCATCGGTGTAAGGGCACACAGCCATGCCTACCGTTTCTGGTTCAGTGCTGCTGCCTCCAGTTGTTCACTGCCTTATCCTGACAGAAAGAGGCGAGTGTGTCAATGAGTGTGGTGCAATGTGACTCGTTGGAAGGTTGAATAACTGGCACTACATTTAAGCTGTGAGATGCGGGAGTGAGGCTAGCAGCAATACTAAGTGCATTAGGGTGAGGTGAAACAATGAGGCTGAAGTATATATGGTGATGGATGGAGATTGTTGATAGGTGAGTGATGGGAGTGTGGTGCATTGAGCAGTGTATGCTGTTAGTGGTATATGAGATTGGAAGATGCATCAGCTGATTTTGGTGAGGCCATTGAACTTCTTCTGACACTGCATCCAAGTTCTTGGGGCCAAACTGCTTTTTTGATTGACATGTCTTTCTGTTCCCTCTCTGCAATATCTGGAAGTTGCCTCCTGCATCCCAGCGGATAGAATACCTCTGTTTCACCGTCCCCCTCCTGCACCAAGATACACACTGCTATGTTGAAGCCCACTTCTCCCTTTTTGCAACGCAGTCACTCTTCTTGGAGGTTAGATATTCTTCTCCAGTCATTCCCAGCACTTCCTCCAATCAAAATCTGCTTCCCATTTAAGTGGTGCAGGCTGTATATCTTGGTGCAGGATGGGGACAAAGCTCAGTTAATAAAAGTATAAGCTCAAAAAGTCATCTAAGTAATTAGATAGTGTGCCCTTGATTCATCTTTTCAAGGCAGAGGTATGGTATGGTTAGAATAATGGCGGTAAGTGGAGTTGAAAGATATATTAGACATGATTTAACTGAGCTTTGTTGTGCAACCACACATAGGAACAAGATTAGACCATTCAACCCTTTAAAACTGTTCCACCATTCAATTAGACCATGGATGATCTGTACCAGAACTCCATTTGCCATTTTTGATCTATATCCTGTTTTGCCCTCTGCTAATGGAAATCCATCAATTGCAGTCTTGAAAATTTCAATTTACTCTTTTGGGGAAGAGTTCCAGATTAAGTGAAAATGTGCTTCAAGATTTCAGTCCTGAATGGACTAGTTTTAATTTTAAGATTATGCTGTCTTGTTCTTGGGAATCCCCAACAGAGAAAATCATTTTCCTGTATCTGCCATGTTGAATCCCTTTATCATTTTTAAACACCTTTATTGATCACCCCTCAACTTTGTAAACAGAAATGAATGTAAATTAAGTTATGTAACCGGTCCTAGTGATTTGATCTGTTGGCTATTAACATTCTGAGCTGGAGTAGGCCATTCAGTCTGTCGAGCCTGCTCTGCCATTCAATTAGATCACGGCTGATCATCCACCTCAATGCCACTTTTCTGCCATATCCTTTGATGTCATTAGTATCCAGAGATCTACTGATTTCTGTCTTGAACATGCTCAATGGTTTGGCTTCTGCAGCCCTCTGGGGTAGAGAATCCCAAAGATTCACCAACCTCTGAGTTTTTTTTTAATTCATTCATGGGAAGTTGGCATTGCTGGTTCGGCCAGCATTTATTGTCCTCTGTAATTGCCTTTGAGAAGGTGGTGGTGAGCTGTCTTCTTGAACAGCTGCAGTCCATGTGCTGTGGGTGAAGAAATTTCTGCTCATATCAAAGCCTGTCCTTTATTCTGAGACTAGTTCTAGACTTACCAGCCAAGGAAAAAAATCCTATCTACATCTACCCAGTCAAGTCCTGTAAGAATTTTGTAAGTTTTGAATAAGATCACCTCTCTCACCACTCGAAAATCTAGAGAATACAAGCCCAGTTTCCTCAACCTCTCCTCCTAATAGAATACTGCCATCTCAGGGATTAGTCTGGTGAACCTCTATTGCACTCCCTCTATGACAAGTATATCCTTTCTTAGATAAGGAGATCAAAACTGTACACAATGCTCCAGGTGCAGCCTCACCAAGGCTGTATACAACTGCAGCAAGACATTTTTATTCCTGTATTTGAATCCCCTTGCGGTGAAGGCCAACATACCATTTGCCTTCCTAATTTCTCACTGCACCTGCATGGTAGCTTTTAGTGACTAATGAACAAGGTTATCCAGGTCCCTTTGGATATCAATACTTCCCAACCTCTCATCATTTAAGAAATACTCTACCTTTCTGTTTTTTCTACCAAAGTGGAGAACTTCACACATAGTCACATTATATTCCACCTGCCATGTTCTTGCCCACTCACGTAGCCTGTCCAAATCCCCTTGAAGCCCCCTTGTATCCTCCTCACAACTTACATTCACATCCAGCTTTGTGCCGTCAGCAAATTTGAAAATATTACACTTGGTCCCACATCCAAATCATTGATGTTCAGATTGTGAACAGCGCTGGCTCGAGCACTGATCCTTGTGGTACTCCACCAGTAACAGCCTGCCATCCTGAGAATGACCCATTTATTCTTACTCTCTGTTTTCTGTCTGTTAACCAATTCTCAGTCTATACCAGAATATTACTCCCAACCTCAAGTGCTCTAATTTTGTTTACTAACCTTTTTTGTGGGACCTTATCAAACGCCTTCTGAAAATCCCAATACACCACATCCACTGGTTCTCCTTTATCTATCCTACAGTTAACATTCTCAAAAAACTCCAACAGGTTTGTCAAAAATGATTTCTCCTTCATAAAACTATGTTGACTCTGTCAACTCATATCATTATTTTCCAAGTGTCTAGTTATCACACCTTTTTTAACAGATTTTAACATTTTCCCCACTATTGACGGTAAACTGACAGGTCTCTAGTTCTTCGTTTTCTCTCTTCCTCCATTCTTAAATAGTGGGGTTACATTTGCTCCTTTCCAGTCTGCGGGGACCTTTCCAGAAGCTATAGAATGTTGAACGATAACCACCAATGCATCCACTATCTCTATTGCCACCTCCTTCTGGGATGTAGCTCATCAGGCCCAGGGAATTTATCAACCTTCAATCCAATTGACTTTTTGAATACTATGGGCAGAATTTTGCCCTTAGTGAGTGCGGGCCCCACCAGCTTGGCGGCGGGCGGTCAGCCAACCCCCGCCGCCAAAACGGGGCCCGCCGCCATTTTGAGTGAGCGGGCCAATTAAGCCTGCTCAGCAGCCTGCCCGAGTGCTTCCTGTGCTGGGGGGGGTGGGGGGAGATGGGCAGGGAATCCCCAGCTGTCAAAGTGCGCTCTTTCGTGCATGCGTGAGCAAGAGCATGCTGCTCCCTGAGATGAAGTGCTGTCTCAGGGAGATTAGTGACAAGTTGAAAAATAAAAATATTATGAACATGTCCCCCTCATGTGACAATGTCACATGAGATGGGACATGTTAATAAAAACGACATAAACTTTATTACACTTTTTAAAAACGGACATGAAACCTCATCCCGCCAGTGGTTGAGGTTTCATGTATTATCAGGAGCCCTCTCAGGCTCCTGGCCTGCCTGCCAGCCTTAAGGTTGGATGGGCAGATCTTTAATGATCTTAATTAATCTGTCAATAGCCTTAATTGGCCATTGACAGGTTGGCGGGCAGGCAGCTGATTTCATTGTCCGCCCGCCTTCCTAAAAATTTAAAGGGACCGCGATGACGTTGGGGGTTCCTCCTGACATCATTCCGCGTCATTTTCTTGTCGGTGAGCAGGCCCCGCCCCCAAATCACAGAGGGGAAAATTCTGGCCTACATCTTTATTAATACTTATTTCTTTCTGTTCCTTTTTTTCACATGCCCCTTGGTTCCTTAGTATTTCTGGGAGATTTTCTGTATCTTCCTCTGTGAAGGCAGACACAAAGTAATTGTTCAGTCTCTCTGCCATTTCCCAATTCTGTTATAAATGTCTCCACCTGTAATGGACCCATATTTGTCCTAGCTAATCTTTTCCTTTACACATATCTAATGATTTTACAAAAATAAAAGCAAATTACCGCGGATGCTGGAAATCTGAAACAAAAACAAAAATAGCTGGAAAAACTCAGCAGGTCTGACAGCATCTGCGGAGAGGAATACAGTTAACATTTCAAGTCCATGTGACTCTTCATCAGAACTAAAGAAAAGTAGAAATGAGATGAAATATAAGCTGGTTGAGGGGGGTGGGACAGGTAGAGCTGGATAGAGGGCCAGTGATAAGTGGAGGCAAGGAAGAGATTGTCAAAGATGTCCACTTGTCAAGTCCCCTCAGGATCTTACATCAAGTCGCCTCTTACTCTTCTAAACTCCAGCGGTTACACGCCTAGCCTGTCCAACCTTATAAGACAACCCGCCTATTCCAGGTATTACTCTGGTAAACCTTCTCTGAACTGCTTCCAATGCATTAACATCCTTCCTTAAATAAGGTGACCAGTATTGTACACAGCCTTGGAAAGGCTGCTCGCAATGACTGGGAAAAGGACTCTGCAGAAGGGCAAGGTTGGTGAAGTAAGTCCGGAGGGTACACCATCGGGGCAGGCCAGGCCGGAGGGTAGGCCATCGGGGCAGGCCAGGCTGGAGGGTAGGCCAGTGCGGCAGTGTGCCACTCGTTTTCCAGACGAGGCCTAGCTGCCCTCCTGGAGAAGGTGGCAATGCAGTGGGAGATCTATCTTCCACGGAACAGGAGGCGGAGAACCCCCCACCTGACCAAATGTGCGTGGGAGAAGGTGGCCGACAGTATTAGTTCCTATGATATAGTGTGGCGCACATGGCCTCGGTTCCGCAAAAGGCTCAACAATCTCCTCGGGAAGGGTGAGTACCATGTTGCCTCAAGTCACTTAATGCAGCTGCCCCCCTTTCCCCCAAACCCACCCCCCATACAGCCCCACCAACTCTGAGTATAGTAACATCATTGAATCCCTCACGGAAAGGATCCCTCACTGGTTGTGCCAGCAGATATTGCCCATGCCCAGTTCACCTTGAGAGGATTGAGCTAGGATGTGTTCTGCATCCGCAGCATGTGTGATACTGACACCCAGAGTATAGAATGGGTTTGAAAGTCAAGGATTTGCACCTAGGCAGATTGTTGGAACTGCAAAGCATGTCGAAGTCAGGGTGCTAAAATGCTGGGAGGGGAGCTTCCAGTTGGCAGGACGCCAATCCATCTTCTGGTGCTCCATGAGCTTGTGCCTCCTTGCTTAGTAAAGTGGCACCTTGTGGTGTCACATGTGAATGAGACAGCGTTTGGGCAATGACAGGGGTGTCAGCCCTGACTTGTTTGGGTGAATGTGTGGCAGCTGCGGGGTGACGAAGAACTGGAGTCCTGCAATATCCCACTCTGGCTGGGTTGGCAGATGCAATAGGAATTCAGGTGCAGGCTGGACTAATCAATGCTCCTCTCTCCTTTTCAGGAAAAGACTGCTCACAATGCATCAGAACAATTGTAGACTGGCGGAAGGCAGGCCAAATTGGCCATTCTTATGGCTTTCAAGCAGCAGGTGATGGACCTTGAGAAGTGCCATGTCCCCAGGTCCACCAGTGGCGATGAGGCTGGGGTGCCATGGGAAGTTATGTTTGATGAGCAGTCATGTCACCATGTGTGTCACAGAAGCCATGGCACTGCTGAATGCGCCGTCATTGAAGTTAGCAACATGGGTTTATCCTTGATTATGAAAGGATGAGTGCATAATGATCTGGGGTAACGGCATGCAAGTTGACATTGTCTGCACTGTAACTAATTAAACGTCCTTTTTCTTCCTTTCAGCATCACCGGAGCAGGGCTGGGAGAAGGAGACAGAGACCTCTCACCCCTGAAGCCCCTGAGCAAATGCACTCTCCAGCATCACACCATCTCAGCCAGGCAGGCACCAGTGCAGATACTAGCACCTTGGTGGGAATTAGATCTTCGGCTAGTGTCCTGCGGCACAGCGGTGAGGACACTTCACACATGTGTGAGGTGCGGGCGGAGACAGCGAGTGCCCAGGGTGTCGGCAGTTGGAGGACTGCTGGGGACCAGGTACTTGCTCAGTTGGTGGCTGATGATGTGTCTCTGGAGTCGTCCCTGAGGCATTGAACACTGGAAGTGCAGCAGGGTATGCAGGATGATCTGGTGGAGATACATGAGGCTAGCATGGCATGGTGCCTGTGCTGGAGGAGTCCACACGGAGCATTACCAATGCAATGAACCTCATAGTTGAGTGCCATGCTTCCTCCATGAGCATGGAGAAAGTGGCAACTCTCGGGGAGAGGCACCTCCAGGAGAACAATCAGGTCCTCCTGGGGTTGCGCTCGGACCTGCAAGCCCTCACAGCATCATTGGCCACAGCTGGTCAGTGCCAGTGTGGGAAATGGTCTGAGCACCAAGTATCCCAGCTTGGTGCCCACCCATCTACGGTGAGCAGGGAGGTGCGAAGCGACCTCACGTTGACACAGCAGCTGCCTATAGTTTCTGCGGGCTCCTCTCAGGATGCTCTGGATGAGGGAAACTGCTCCTCCGCCCCTCTGCCAATGACTGTGGCATCTGATGAGGCTGCAGCGACTGGGGAGAAGCCAGCTGTGGAGCTGGCCACTCCCTCCCAAGCAGGGCCATCAAATTTCCACGGGCCAGAGGATGTTCACCAAGGTCATTGAGGCCAACAGGACAGCACAGTGAGCAGGCTGTCTCAGATGCCAGTGCCAGCGAGGGGACAGCACCTAGACTAAGCACCCATACACGTAAATTTAAGGCATCTTAGGCACACCAGGGTTTTCTCACTGGTGCTTTTATGTTGGCCTATAGTACTTGGTTGAAGACTTGGTGTGATGTCCAACACCGTTTTTGTTTTGCTTTATGAATTTACTTTTGTTTACTGAGTATATTTTGACATGTTGCAATGCCTCAGGGTGATTCCTTACTTCTCCATGTGTACAGGAAGCCATTATGCTATGAGTGAGTTGTTTGACACTGAGCTTTATTGACAAGGGCCTTAGTTAATGTTATCATCCAGGCAGATTTAGCACTCAGGTATCGAGTGTGGAGCATGCAGCCTTGGCGTGTGTTGAAGGTCCATCTGTGGTGAGCTAGCTGAAGGCTCTTTGGATTAAGCCTCCTGGGTGTCCCTGCCTCCCTGGAGTATGCCCGGGTCAGCGTCTACCACCTCAGCATTCTCCTGCTCATGCTCACCCTTGGTCTCACTGCTGGACTCATCATATGCATCTGGAGAAACTGCGTCCACATCTTCCTCATCCACTGCGTTGCCCCTTTCCAGTGCCAGATTGTGAAAAGCCAGCATGCAACCACTATCAGTGACACACGATCTAGGGTGTATTGCAGTGCGCCCCCTGAGCGGTCCAGGCATCGGAAGCATGGAGAAGACCAATGGTTCTCTCCACCACAGTCCTTGTGGAGGCCTGACACCTATTGTACCACTGCTCAACCTCTTTTCTTGGATGGCAGAGAGGCATAATGAGCCACCCTTTGAGGGGAAATCCCTTGTCACCCTGCTACCATCCATCCAGCCGGGCTGGAGCACTGAAAAGCCGAGGCACCTGGGAGCGTCTGAGGATGTAAGCATCGTCGGAGCTGCCTGGATACCTTGCACAGACTTGCAGAATCTGCATCCTGTGATTCATCTGCGAACATCTGCACGTTCAAGGAGTGGAATTCCTTCCTGTTGATGAAGACACCGGGCTCACCGGCTGGTGCCTTGATGACCACATGTGTGCAGTCTATAGCACCTTGGATACAGGGGAAGCCAGCAATTGCTGCAAAGCCTCTGGCTCGCTCTGCCTGACTGGCATCGTCCCAGTGGTAGTGGATGAAAGTCAGTGCACGCCTGAAAAGAGCACCTGTCACCTGCTTGGCTCAAGTGTGGACAGCTGATTGGGAAACTCCGCAGAAATCACCCACCGACCCCTGGAAAGAGCTGGATACATAGAAGCTGAGGGTGGCTGTGACCTTTAGAGCCACTGCATGAGGTGCCCACCTACACAGTTTGCGGAGATCTCAGGGCCTATCATCTAGCAGGTGGAGGTGACTGTTTCCCTTGAGAGACGGAGCCTCCTTTGGCACTGGATCTCCGACATATTGAGGTAGCTGCTTTGCCGCCTGTAAACCCTGGAAGCAGGATATGGGCGTCTTCTGCAGCCCCTTCCGCTTGCACTTCCTGTTGGCCCTATGCGCCTATGCCTCTCCTCCTAAAGGAGGCTCCCCTGGAGGCTGAATGTAGACTCCTGGCCTCCTCCCACTTCTGGCCCTCCCTTCCTCCTCAGAGGTCATGCCTCCAGTGGAGAGTACAACTCCTATTTCAGGCTAAGGGAAGGCTTCCTGAAAGCTGCAGGCCTCAGAAATAATTTCTACTGTAAGGTCCTGACCAACGCTTTTATTCCTGTCCTAGCAGCTGGTGAGTTTTGAAGTCTTCCTGCTCACTCAGGCAATTAAAAGTTACTTTCACACTTAAATGCCTCAAACATCACTTTCACGACCCCACTGACCCCTCCTATCCTGCCTGTGGATGAGGCTTATACAAATGTCTCCTACCCGCCTGCCCATTGCGCCTGTACGACATCCTGAAGATCGCACGGGCTGCGAAAAATTGAGATCAATTGCAGCCTCAAGGGCCTTAACTGGTCCGTTAATTGATGGCGGGTGCGCATCCGAACTTATAGTGCGCCCGCCTTCCCAAATATCGTGATAGTGTGCAGTGATGTTGGGACGCTCGCCCGATGTCACCGAATGTCATATTATGCGCGGGCGTGCAGGGCCCGCCCCCGCATGCCACCTTGAAAATTCTGGCCACAATTTTATATTCAACTTAAAATTATACATTGTTCATAACAATACATACGTTCCAATCCCAACACAGCAGCTGGGGAATTTACATTCAATTCATAAATTTGAAATAAAAATGATTAAACATCAGTGATAAAAATATAATGGAATCCCTAATAAAGGAATGAGCAGAAGAATATAAAAAGAACCTCCATTCAAGGAAGGAAGAAAAAAGTAAGCAAAAAACCATACGCCAGTTAGCTTAACATCTGTCAATGGGAAAATGCTAGAATCCATTGTTATTTAAGTACTAGTGGAACATTTAGAAAATCATTATACAATCAGGCAGAGTCAGCATGGTTTTGTGAAAGGGAAACCATGTTTGACAAATTTATTAAAGTTCTTTTGGATGTAACAAGTATTGAGGATAAAGGGGAACCAGTAAATGTAGAGCATTTGGATTTCCAAAAAGCATTCAATAAGGTGCCACATCAAACATTACTACACAAGTTAAGAGCTCATAGCATTGGGGTTAATATATTAACATGGATAGAGGATTGGCTAACAGGAAACAAAGTTGGGATAAATGGATCATTTTCAGTTTGGAAAATTATAGGCAGTGCCTCTACAATTTCAACTCTCGCTTTCCTTGGATGCAGTTCAGAGAAGATCTACTAGGTTGATCCCTGGGCTTAAGGGTTTATCTCATGAGGAAAGGTTGAATGTGTTGGGTTATACTCCTTGGAGTGTAGAAGGATGAGAGGCAATCATATTGAAATATTTCGGATTCTGAGGGAGATTGATAAGGTAGATGCTGAGAGGATGTTTCCCCTCATGGGGGAATCAGTCTCAAAATAAGAAATTCCCTAATTAATACAGAGATGAGGAGGAATTTCTTCTCTTAGTTCTTTTTTCTACAGAGAGCAGTGGAGGCTGGGTCATTGAGTTGGCTGAGTTAGATGGATTTTTGACCTACAAGGAAGTCAAGGATTATGGTGGGCTGGCAGGAAAATGGAGTTAAGGCCACAATCAGCTCAGCCACGATCTTATTGAATGGTGGAGCAGCCTGAGGGATCAAATGGCCTACTCCTGCTCCTATTTCTTATGATCTTATGACTTCGTGAAAAAACTAGTCTCATTAATAATAATCATGAAGCTACCGGATTGTCATAAAAACCCATCTGGTTCACTAATTTCCTTCAGGAGAGGAAATCTGCTATCCCTACCCAATCTGCCCTACATGTGAGTTCGACCCACAGCAATCATCAGAGGCTCATCTCAAGTTCAAACATAATGCTAAGGTTATGAGCAGTCTTGCTCAGCTTAAGACAGTTACCAAGGATGGAAATAAACTGGAATGGAGCTTGTGATGGGAGATCAAAGACAACTGAAAAAATAATTCCAACCTAGTGGCTGATTGGGGAAGAAACCTAATTTAACTGTTGAAAAGCCTCATGATGTGATGTGGAATGAGAAATGTGAGAAATTTTTAACGTGTTTTTTAGATAAGAATGAGAGCACAAGGAATCTAATATGTTGTGAATAATCTTTTAAGGAACTCTTTTTGCTTTCGAGTAGAACTAAAGCAAAAAAATTCTGGTAGTGCTGTATGTTTTCTGATGGAAATGCTGCAAATTATTGATTGCCTTTTAGTTCTTTACAGGATTAAAATACCATCTGTAATTCTATCACTAATAAGATATTCTGACCTATTGTTGAATTTCCACTGTGAAATCAGCAGCATGTCTTCACATTTAAGCTACTATTGGTAAATTAATTTCCTTTTCTATCTATGAATTACAAAACATAATTTTCAGATTTTGGAAAATTAGTCTTGAAAGTACAGAATTGATGAATTATTGTGATTGATGAATGAGTAAAAATCACTCCCCAAGGGGCTAGTCATCATAGATTATACTTAAAATGACACCTATTGCATAACAGTACTTTTATAAAAGAGGCCAATTGTTAAAGAAACACTAGGGGTGATTTGAAATATAGCTTCAATTGACAAAACCTTATTACTCGTAGATAATCTGGTGAAGTGTAGAACAAAATAAATCTAAATCAGACACACAATTTGTTCCCTGGCACTATGGGGATTCTGGCTGATGCCGGAAGGGAATAAGGCAGCTAGAGAACTGGATTGTATATAATAAATGTCAACCCAGGCATCTGCAGTGAAAGGACTAATAAGTATTTTTGTACATGCTGACAGCTTGATGCTAGGGGTTTGTCCCATTGAAATTTAAGTAACATATGAAGCTGGTAGCAAAGTCTCCTTAACCACTTTCCATCAGATTCAGAGCTGTCATGAAAAAGTTTTTAGTTCAAAACAGTCATGTTAAAAGTGCTTAAGTTGCTCAGATGTCACTGTCACTGGCAAAGCCAGCATTTGTTGTCCATCCTTAAATGGAATGGCTTGCTAGGCCATCTCAGGGCACATTGCTGTGGGTCTAGAGTCACATATAAGCCATACCAGGTAAGGACTACAGATTTCCTTCCCTATAAGGCCCCCTAACAGTAGCCACAGTGTAGGACAAAGTATTCAAGAGAAAATATTGTGTGTTTGTGATAAAGGGGTGGTAATAACCATGGGCGATTTTAATCAATGCATAAGCTGGAAAAATCAGATTGGCAGCAGTAGCTTGGATTAGGAGTTCATAGAATGCTTTCGAGATTGTTTCTTAGAGCAGCATGTCCTGGAACCAACCAGGGAGCAGGTTATATTAGACTTGGTATTGTGTAACGTGATAGGTTTAATTAATGACCACAGATTGAAGGCACCGCAAAGTAGCAGCGACCACAATATTATTGAATTTTATATCCCGCTTGAAAGGGAGGAGAGTGGGTCTAAGACTGAAACATAAATAGGGGCAACTGTATGGGTATGAAAGCTGAGCTAACTGAAGTGAACTGGGAAACTAGGCTAGAGAAGCAGTGGCAGACATTTAAGGAGCTATTTCAGAGTACCCAGAACAAGTACATTCCCACTATAAAGAAAGATTCTAAGGGGACGACCCACCATCCGTTGTTAACTAAATATGTTAAGGAAAGCATCAAACCTAAGGAAAAAGCATACAACTCTGCAAAGATGAGTGGCGGGACAGATGATTGGACAGAATATAAAGAACAGCAGAGATTGACTAAAAGGTTAATTAGGAGAAAGAAATTAGAGTATGAGAGGAAGTCAGCTAGAAATGTAAAAAAATGATAGTAAGAGTTTCTACAGGTATTTAAAAAGGAAAAGAGTAAGTAAAGTGAGCGTTTGTCTCCTAGAGAGTAACAGCAGCGAGTTAATCCGGAGTAATAGTAGATAATCCGACTCCGGACCCCATGAAGACTCATGGCATCAGGCCAAACAGGGGCATGGAAACCTCCTGCTGATTACCACGTACTGCCCTCCCTCAGATGATGAATCAGCGCTCCCCCATGTCGAACATCACTTGGATGAAGCACTGAGGGTGGCAAGGGCGCAGAATGTACTCTGGGTGGGGGACTTCAATCTGGATGGGGCACAGTAGCACCACTACTGACCAAGCCAGCCGAGTCCTAAATGACATAGCTGCTAGACCAGGTCTGCGTCTGGTGGTGAGGGAACAAACAAGAGGGAAAATCATACTTGACCTCATCCTCACCAACCTGCCTGCCGCAGTTGCAGGTTGACAGCATTGGTAGGAGTGACCACCGCACAGTGATTGTGAAGACGACATCCCGCCTTCATATTGAGGATACCCTCTATCGTGTTGAATGGCACTACCACCATGCTAAATGGGAGAAATTTCAAACAGGTCTAGCAATTCAAGAGTGGACATGAGGCACTGTGGGCCATCAGCAGCAGCAGAATTGTACTTGAACACAATCTGTAGCCTTATGGCCTGGCAAATCCCCCACTCTATCATTACCATCAAGCCAGGGGATCAACCCTGGTTCAATGAAGAGTGCAGGAGGGCATGCCAGGAGCATAAACAGGCTTACCTAAAAATGAGGTGTCAACCTGGTGAAGCTATAACACAGGACTACTTGCATGCCAAACAGCATAAGGAGCAAGTGACAGACAGGGCTAAGCGATCTCACAACCAACAGACCAGATTTAAGATCTACCGTCCTGCAACATCCAGTCGTGAATGGTGGTGGAGAATTAAACAACTTACGGGAGGAGGAGGCTCCACAAATATCCCCATCCTCAATGATGGAGGAGCCCATCACAGCAGTGCAAAAGAAAGGCTGAAGCATTCGCAACAATCTTCAGCCATAAGTAGCGAGGTGGATGATCCATCTCGGCCTCCTTCGGAGGTCCCCAGCATCACACATGCCAGTCTTCAGCCAATTCGATTCACTTCACATGATATCAAGAAGCAGCAGCAGCAGAAGGCACTGGATACTGCAAAGGCTATAGGCCCTGACAATATTCTGGCAATAGTATTGAAGACTTGTGCTCCAGAACTTGCCGCACCCCTAGCCAAGCTCTTCCAGTGCAGCTACAATACTGGCATATACCAGGCTATGTAGAAAATTGCCCAGGTACACAATTGCCCTGTGCACAAAAAGCAGGACAAATCCAACCCGGCCAATTAACCCATCAGTCTACTCTCAATCATCAGTAAAGTAATGGAACAGGTCATTAACAGTGCTTTCAAGCGGCTCTTGCTTAGCAATAACCTGCTCACTGATGCCCAGTTTGGGTTCCGCCAGGGCCACTGAGCTCCTAACCTCATTACAGCCTTGGTTCAAACATGGACAAAAGAGCTGAATTCCTGAGGTGAAGTGAGAATGACTGCCCTTGACATCAAGGCAGCATTTGACCGAGCAAAACTGGAGTAAATGGGAATCGGGAGAAAACTCTCTGCTGGCTGGAGTCATACCTAGCACAAAGGAAGATGGTTGTGGCTGTTGGAGGTCAGTCATCTCAGCTCCAGGACATCACAGCAGGAGTTCTTCGGGGTAGTGTCCTCAGCCCAACCATCTTCAGCTGCTTCATCAATGGCCTTCCTTCCATCATAAAATCAGAAGTGGGGATGTTCACTGATGATTGCACAATGTTCGGCACCATTCGTGACTCCTCGAAGATTACGGGGAGAAGGCGGGAGAATGGGGTTGAGAAACTTATCAGCCATGATTGAATGGCGGAGCAGACTCGATGGGCCGAGTGGCCTAATTTCTGCTCCTATGTCTTATGGTCTTATGGTCCTCAGATACCAAAGCAGCCCATGTCCAAATAAAGCAAGACCTGGACAATATCCAGGCTTGGACTAACAAGTGGCAAGTAACATTCACGCCACACAAGTTACAGGCAATGACCATCTCCAACAAGAGAGAAACCAACCATCGCCCCTTGATGTTCAATGGCATTACCATCACTAAATCCTCCACTATCAACATCCTGCAGGGGTTACCATTGACCAGAAACTGAACTGGACCAGTCATATGTATACAGTGGCTACAAGAGAAGGTCAGAGGCTAGGAGTCGTGCGATGAGTAACTCACCTCCTGACTCCCCAAAGCCTGTCCACCACCTACAAGGCACAAGTCAGGATTGTGATGGAATACTCCCCACTTGCCTGGATGTGTGCAACTCCCACAACACTCAAGAAGCTGGACACCATCCAGGACAAAGCAGCCCACTTGATTGGCACCACATCCACAAACATTCACTCCCATCACCACTGACGCACAGTAGCAGCAGTGTGTACCATGTACAAGATGCACTGCAGGAATTCAGCAAGGATCCTTCAACAGCATCTTTCAAACCCATGACCACTACCATCCAGAAGGACAGGGGCAGCAGATAATTGGGAACACCACCACCTGGAAGTTCCCTCCAAGTCACTCACCATCTTGACCTGGAAATATATCGTCATTCCTTCACTGTCACTGGGTCAAAATCATGGAACTCTGTTCCTAACAGCGCTCTGGGTGTATCTACATTACATGGACTGCAGCGGTGCAAGAAGGCAGCTCACTACCACCTTCTCCAGGCCAATTAGGAATGAGCAATAAACACTGGCCCAGCCAGTGAAGCCCATACCCCGTGAATGAATAAAAAAAAAACAAGGAAACGGCAGAAGAGATGAACACATATTTTCCTTCTGTGTTCACTATATAGGATACAAAAAACATTCCAGTAATAACTGCAAATCAGGAGGTGAACGGTAGAATGGAACTTGGTGAAATTGAAATCACTAGGTAAACGGTACTGAGCAAATTGATGGAGCTGCAGGCTGGTAAGTCTCCGGGTCCCAATGGACTACATCATAGGATCTTAAAAGAGATAGCTAATGAGGTAGCTGGTGTTAATTTTTCAAAATTCGTTAGATTCACTAGGTTCCATCAGATTGGAAAGAAGCAAATATAACCCCTCTGTTCAAGAAAGTAGGAAATAGGAAACTATAGGCCAGTTAGCTTGACGTCTGTCATGGGGAAGTTATTAGAATCGAAAATTAAGGAGGTTATGGCTGGGCACTTAGAAGAGCTCAAGGCATTGGGAAGAGTCAGCATGGTTTTGTGAAAGGAAAATCATATTTAACTAATTTATTGGAGTTTTTTGAAGGAGTATTATGTGCAGTGGATAAAGGGGAGCTTGTAGACATACTATACTTGGATATCCAGAAGGCATTTGATAAGGTGCCACATCAAAGATTATTATGTAAAATAAAAGCACAAGGTGTAGTGGGTAACATATTAGCATGTATAGAGGATTGGCTGGCTGGCAGAGAGCATGCATAAATGTGTGTCTTTTTCTGATTGGCAGGATGTGACAATTGGAGTCCCACAGGGGTCAAGACTGGGGCCTCAACTTTTAATGATTTACATCAATAACTTAGATGAAGGGAGTGAAGACATGGTAGCTAAATTTGCAGATGACACAAAGATAGGGAGGAAAGTATAAAAGCAAAATTCTGATGAAGAGTCATTCGGACTCGAAACGTTAACTGTAACCCATTCCGCAGATGCTGTCAGACCTGCTGAGTTTTTCCAGGTATTTTTATTTTTGTTTTTGTTGTAGGTAGGAAAGTATGTTGTGAAGAGGACATGAGAAGGCTGCAGATGGATATAGATAGGTTAAGTGAATGAGCAAAGATCTGGCAAATGGAGTTTAATGTGAGAAAATTTGAAGTTGTTCACTTTGGCAGGAAGAACAAAAAAGCAGAGTATTACTTAAATGGAGAATGGCTGCATAATTCTGAGCTGCAGAGGGATCTAGGTACTCTCGTACATGAGTCACAAAAAGTTAGTTTGCAGGCACAGCAAGTAATTCAGCAGGCTAATGGAATGCTACCCTTTATTATGAGAGGGATTGAACATAAAAGTAAGGATGTTATGCTTCAGTTACACCTCAAATATTGTGTGCAGTTTTGGTCTTTTTATTTAAGGAAGGATGTAAATGTATTGGAAGCGGTTCAAAGGAGGTTTACTAGATTGATACCTGGAATGAGTGGGTTGTATTATGAGGAAAGGTTGGACACACTGGGCTTGTGTCCACTGGAGCTTAGAAGAGTGGAGGGTGATTTGACTGAAGTGTACAAGATCCTGAACGGCCTTGACAAGGTGGACGTGGAAAGGATGTTTTCTCTTGTGGGTGAGCGAAGAATTAGGGGGCACTAATTTAAAATTAGGGATCGCCCTTTTAGGACAGAGATGAGGAGAAATTTTTTCCCTCAGTGTTGTGCAACTTTGGAATTCTCTCCCTCAGAAGGGGGTGGAGGTGGGGCCATTGACTATTTTTAAGGCAAAGGTAGATAGATTCTTGTTAGACAAGGGAATCAAAGGTTGTCGGGCTTAGATGGGAATGGGGAAATCGAAACACAAGAAGATCAGTCATGATCTTATTGAATGGCAGAGCAGGCTCGAGGGGCCAAATGGTCTACTTCTGTTCCTATTTCTTATGTTTAAGAAGTTATTGAACCAGATGTTTTTTTTTACAACAATCAATAGAAACATAGAAACTAGGAACAGGAGTAGGCTATTCATCCCTTCAAGCCTGCTCCACCATTCATTATGATCATGGCTGATCATCCAACTCAATAGCCTGCTCCTGTTTTCTCCCCATACCCTTTGATCCCTTTTGCCCCAAGAGCTATATCTAACTCCTTCTTGAAAACATACAATGTTTTAGTCTCAACTACTTTCTGTGATAACAAATTCCACAGGCTCACCACTCTTTGGGTGAAGAAAATTCTCCTCATCTCAGTCCTAAATGGTCCACCCCATATCCTCAGACTGTGACCCCTGGTTCTCTCCCACCATCGGGAATATCCTTCCCGCATCTACCCTGTCTAGTCCTGTTAGGTTTCTATCAGATCGCCCCCCATTCTTCTGAACTCCAGCGAATATAATCCTAATTGACTCAATCTCTCCTCATATGTCAGTCCTGCCATCCCAGTAAACAGTCGGGTCAACCTTCACTACACTCCCTCTACAGCAAGTACATCCTTCCTCAGATAAGGAGACCAAAACTGCACACAATATTCCAGGTGTGGTCTCACCAAGGCCCTGTACAATTGCAGCAAGACATCCCTGCTGCTGTATTCGAATCCTCTGGCTATGAAGGCCAACATACCATTTGCCTTCTTTACCGCTTGCTGCACCTGCATGCTTACCTTCAGCGACTGGTGTACTAGGACACCCAGGTCTCGTTGTACATTCCCCTCTCTCAACTTTTAGCCATTCAGATAATAATCTGCCTTCCTGTTTTTGCTACCAATGATAGCTTCATGGTCACCATTCCTGAGACTGATTTTCAATTCCAGATTTTATTATTTAACTGAATTTAAATACTGCCTGCTACCAGGGTGGGATTTGAACCACGAGCCTGGGCCTCTAGTTTACACGTCCAGTGACATTGCCGATATGCCATCATCTCCCCATAATTTGCTGTTTAGAAGTGATGTGTGAAATTGGTGGTCAGACAGGTTGAAGAAACGTAAGGTCCCAATTTTTCTCTGAAGTACTGCCTATTTTGTGGTAGATTGGGAACAGTAAATTGGATAAAATGTACTCTGAGAGGCTGTCACCTTCAACTCACCCCAAAACAGGTATCTGAATTACCTTCCACAAAATCTCCTGTAAGACCCACTGGGAGCCCCATCTGCCTCATCTGGGCCCCAGTCGTGGCCCCAGTGGCAACTTGCTAATCGCTGGAAGGATCCTGGTACGTCTGTGCCATGCAAGCTCGCCCTTATACAAGGTCATGAGAAACCTAACCAGTAGTCCTTCAAGAGACCACTGAGGGCACAAAGAAATGGCCTCAAAACATCTTCAAAATTACATTTATGGAGTTTGAAGATTAAGAAGTGCTCCTCCTGAATTCACAGCATTACTAAAGTTTATGACATGGGAGAAATCCCAAGAGAATTGAGAAAGTCAATATTTATTGCACTCCCTAAAAACCCGGAGCAATTGAGAATGAACCCCATCACACTATCAGCCTGATGAATCACATTACTAAAGTCGTTCTTCGAGTACTGATGAATAGGACCAGGAGCAAGATAAAAACAGAAATTTCAGCTCTTCACCGTGATTTTGTGGAAGATAGAGGAATGAGAAATGCTATCTTTGTGGTACGCATGCTATCAGAAAGAGCCGTAGAGATGAAAAAAGATGTATTCATGCATTTTATTAATTATAGTAAGACATTTGATAAGGTGAAACATGAAGAACTGATAAGCATGCTAGAATCTCTTGACCCTGATTGCAAAGGTCTTACAGTGATAAGCAATCTTTATTTGGAATGAACTGCAGCCATATAAGGTGAAAAAGATCTAAGCGATTTTGTGAAGATTAAAAGAAGGGAGCCGGTTTTTCTTTCTCCCTAGATTTATTCAATTTGTATAATGAAAATATTCTTCGAGAGATTGAAGACTTCTTGGATTATTAGTTGGAGGTTAGAACTTAATAATATAGAATATACTAATGACACTGTTCTTATTGCCGACTCTGAAGAGAAACTCAAAAGATTTTGGATAGAGTTGTGAATGAAATTGAGAAGAAAGGGCTAAGCATAACTTGTAAGAAAACAACATGTCTAGCATGTCAAAAAAAGTCATACCAAAATGTAAAATCACAATGAAAAATGAAAAGGTCAAACAGGTCAATAAATTTTGTTACCTGGGAAGTATGTGAACATCGGACGGAAAGTGCAACCAAGAAATAAGACGAAGGATTGGAATGGCCAAAGATGCATTTCAAACTGAAAAAGATTATGATCAGCTCCAAAATTAGCCATGATAACAAACCTGAGAATCCTGGAATGCTACATCACACCAATTTTGACATATAGAAATGAGTGTTGGATGATCTGCAGAAAATAATTAAGGCTGCAGAGTTATAGTTTTTAAGATGAATAATGAAGATATCTTGGACAAGTCACATTAGCAATGAAGAAGTGCTAGTAAAATCTGAGACCAAAAGAACTCTGCTGACTAAGATCAGTAAGAGACAGTGGAATTTCTTGGGTACATAATAAGAAATCATGATTTGGAAAGTCTGATGTTGATGGGAAAGATTGATGGTAAAAGAGATCGATATAGACAAAGAGCGATCTTTCTAAAGAGCCCCACAAACTGGATAAATCTACTACCGACAAAGCTAATCCATCCCTCCAATGTAAGATTTAACATGGAGGTCCATGGTTGCCAATGTCGTGGTGGTATGTCAGCAGACCAGAAACCCAGGAGTAATGCCCTGAGGACTGGTTCAAATCCCACCAGCTGGTGGAATTTGAATCTAATAAAAATCTGTAATTAAAAGTCTGGTGATGACATTGTCAGTTGTCATAAAATCACACCTCATAAAGGAAGGACATCTGCTGTCCTTACCTGGTCTGGCCTACGTATGACTCCAGACCCACAACAATGTGGTTGACCCTTAACTGCCCTACTGAACAAGGGGAATGGAGATGAGCAATAAATACTGGCTGAGCCAACAACGCCCATATCCCATGGATGAATTTAAAAAAAAATGCCCTCTTAGGGCAGATATGCATCCAACTTTTCCTGTGAATTCCCTAACGTCTCTATGCATTGTCTTTGAGTCACTGTTTTTACATTTTTACATTTCTTCACATTTTTTGCTCAACGATTTTTCCTTCCCTTCAACATATTTTTGTTTAATCCTTTTACCCAATTCCTGATATTTGTGTTGATCAATTTGCTTTACGTTCCTTCTGTGTTTCATGATGTCCAATAATCCATCTGTCATCCATTTTTGTTTCTTTCTCTTTCCTTTAATTGGAATGGTGCTTTTTGATGATTCTAACACTGATGCTTTGAACATTTCCCACACTGAATGGTTTCCTTGGTCTTCAAGTCATTTGAAATGGTTTTGAATTCCACTTTAATATTTTTCTTGATTGAGCTCTCTTGATTGAGTAGTTCATAATCTAGTCTCTTTAATGTCCCCATTTTTTTCATCTTCCTCCGTTTTATTATGAAGGTGCAAACTGCAGATATATTGTTGCCACTGCAGCTGGCACCGGAGTAGGTCTTTGCTTGTTGAACTGCGACTCAGAATCTGCTGTTTATTGTCACATAACCAATTTTTAAAAATTCATTTACAGGATGTGGGTGTCGCTGGCTAGGCCAGCATTTATTGCCCATCCCTAATTAGTACTTGGGACTATGATGTTATTGCTATTACAGAGACTTGGTTGAGAAGGTGGTGGGGAGCTACCTTCTTGAACCGCTGCAGTCCACATGGTGTAGGTACACCCACAGTGCTGTTAGGGTGGGAGTTCCAGGATTTGAACCCAGCCACAGCAAAGGAACGGTGATATATTTCCACGTCAGGGTGGGGAGTAGGTTGGAGGAAGACTTCCAGATGGTGGTGTTCCCACGTATCACCTGCCCTTGTCCTTCTAGATGATAGTGTAGGTTTGGAAGGTGCTGTTTCAGGGGTAAAAACAAAAAAACTGCGGATGCTGGAAATCAAAAACAAAAACAGAATTACCTGGAAAAACTCAGCAGGTCTGGCAGCATCGGCGGAGAAGAAAAGAGTTGATGTTTAGAGTCCTCATGACCCTTCGACAGAACTTGAGTTCGAGTCCAAGAAAGAGGTGAAATATAAACTGGTTTAAGGTGTTGGGGGGGGGCCGGGGGTGGGGGGGGGGGGGTGGTGGTGGGTGTGGAGAGAGAGAGAGAGAGAGAAGTGGAAGGGGGTGGTGTGGCTGTAGGCAAAAGCAGTGATAGAAGCAGATCATCAAAAGATGTCATAAACAACAGGACAAAAGAACACATAGGTGTTAAAGTTGGTGATATTATCTAAACGAATGTGCTAATTAAGAATGGATGGTAGGGCACTCAAGGTATAGCTCTAGTGGGGGTGGGGGGAGCATAAAAGATTTAAAATATTTAAAAATAATGGAAATAGGTGGGAAAAGAAAAATCTATATAATTTATTGGAAAAAAACAAAAGGAAGGGGGAAACAGAAAGGGGGTGGGGATGGAGGGGGAGCTCAAGACCTAAAGTTGTTGAATTCAATATTCACTCCGGAAGGCTGTAAAGTGCCTAGTCGGAAGATGAGGTGTTGTTCCTCCAGTTTGCGTTGGGCTTCACTGGAACCATGCAGCAAGCAAGGACAGACATGTGGGCAAGAGAGCAGGGTGGAGTGTTAAAATGGCAAGCGACAGGGAGGTTTGGGTCATTCTTGCAGACAGACCGCAGGTGTTCTGCAAAGCGGTCGCCCAGTTTACGTTTGGTCTCTCCAATGTAGAGGAGACCACATTGGGAGCAACGAATGCAATAGACTAAGTTGGGGGAGATGTAAGTGAAATGCTGCTTCACTTGAAAAGAGTGTTTGGGCCCTTGGACAGTGAGGAGAGAGGAAGTGAAGGGGCAGGTGTTGCATCTTTTGCGTGAGCATGGGGTGGTGCCATAGGACGAGGTTGAGGAGTAGGGGGTGATGGAGGAGTTGACCAGGGTGTCCCGGAGGGAGCGATCCCTACGAAATGCCAATAGGGGTGGTGAAGGGAAGATGTGTTTGGTGATGGCATCATGCTGGAGTTGGCGGAAATGGCGGAGGATGATCCTTGGAATGCGGAGGCTGGTGGGGTGATAAGTGAGGACAAGGAGGACCCTATCATGTTTCTGGGAGGGAGGAGAAGGCGTGAGGGCGGATGCGCGGGAGATGGGCCAAACACGGTTGAGGGCCCTGTCAACGACCGTGGGTGGAAAACCTCGGTTAAGGAAGAAGGAGGACATGTCAGAGGAATTGTTTTTGAAGGTAGCATCATCGGAACAGATGCGATGGAGTCGAAGGAACTGAGAGAATGGGATGGAGTCCTTACAGGAGGCGGGGTGTGAGGAGCTGTAGTCGAGGTAGCTGTGGGAGTCGGTGGGTTTGTAATGGATATTGGTGGACAGTCTATCACCAGAGATTCCTTGACCTCTCTGTCTCAATCTCTGGTGATAGACTGTCCACCAATATCCATTACAAACCCACCAACTCCCACAGCTACCTCGACTACAGCTCCTCACACCCCGCCTCCTGTAAGGACTCCATCCCATTCTCTCAGTTCCTTCGCCTCCGTCGCATCTGTTCCGATGATGCTACCTTCAAAAACAGTTCCTCTGACATGTCCTCCTTCTTCCTTAACCGAGGTTTTCCACCCACGGTCGTTGACAGGGCCCTCAACCGTGTTCGGCCCATCTCCCACGCATCCGCCCTTATGCCTTCTCCTCCCTCCCAGAAACATGATAGGGTCCCCCTTGTCCTCACTTATCACCCCACCAGCCTCCGCATTCAAAGGATCATCCTCTGCCATTTCCGCCAACTCCAGCATGATGCCATCACCAAACACATCTTCCCTTCACCACCCCTATTGGCATTCCGTAGGGATCGCTCCCTCCGGGCCACCCTGGTCCACTCCTCCATCACCCCATACTCCTCAACCTCCTCCTATGGCACCACCCCATGCCCACGCAAAAGATGCAACACCTGCCCCTTCACTTCCTCTCTCCTCACCGTCCAAGGGCCCAAACACTCTTTTCAAGTGAAGCAGCATTTCACTTGCATCTCCCCCAACTTAGTCTATTGCATTCGTTGCTCCCAATGTGGTCTCCTCTACATTGGAGAGACCAAACGTAAACTGGGCGACCGCTTTGCAGAACACCTGCGGTCTGTCTGCAAGAATGACCCAAACCTCCCTGTCGCTTGCCATTTTAACACTCCACCCTGCTCTCTTGCCCACATGTCTGTCCTTGCTTGCTGCATGGTTCCAGTGAAGCCCAACGCAAACTGGAGGAACAACACCTCATCTTCCGACTAGGCACTTTACAGCCTTCCGGAGTGAATATTGAATTCAACAACTTTAGGTCTTGAGCTCCCCCTCCATCCCCACCCCCTTTCTGTTTCCCCCTTCCTTTTGTTTTTTTCCAATAAATTATATAGATTTTTCTTTTCCCACCTATTTCCATTATTTTTAAATATTTTAAATCTTTTATGCTCCCCCCACCCCCACTAGAGCTATACCTTGAGTGCCCTACCATCCATTCTTAATTAGCACATTCGTTTAGATAATATCACCAACTTTAACACCTATGTGTTCTTTTGTCCTGTTGTTTATGACACCTTTTGATGATCTGCTTCTATCACTGCTTTTGCCTACAAGCACACCACCCCCTTCCACTTCTCTCTCTCTCTCTCTCTCCCCCCGCGCCCCAACCCCCCAACACCTTAAACCCCAGCTTATATTTCAACTCTTTCTTGGACTCGAACTCAAGTTCTGTCGAAGGGTCATGAGGACTCGAAACGTCAACTCTTTTCTTCTCCGCCGATGCTGCCAGACCTGCTGAGTTTTTCCAGTTAATTCTGTTTTTGTGCTGTTTCAGGGGCCTTGGTGAGTTTCTGCAGTGCATCTTGTAAATGATATACACTGCTTCCAGTGTTTGTTGATGATGGAGTGAGTGAATGTTTGTGGAATGGGTGCTCATCAAGCGGGCTTCTTTGCCCTGTATGGTGTCAAGTGGGCCTGGGGGTCTGAAATGCATTTGTTTCAATGCGAGAAGTATAACAGGCAAGGCATATGAGCTTAGAGCTTGGATTAGTACTTGGGACTATGATGTTATTGCTTTTACAGAGACTTGGTTGAAAGAGGATTGGCTGATAAAGGTTCCAGGATTTAGATGTTTCAGGTAGGATAGAGAGGGATGTAGAAGAGGTGGGGGAGTTGCACTGCTGGTTAAGGGGACTATCACAGCTGTATGACAGGAGGACACCTCGGTGGGCTCATGCAGCAAGGCAATATGGGTAGAGCTCCGGAATAGGAAGAGTGCAGTCAAAATGTTGGGGGTTTACTATAGGCCTCCCAATTGCCGGCGGGAGATTGAGGAACAGTTATGTGGGCAGATTTTGGAAAGATGTAAAAGCAATAGGGTTGTTGTGGTGGGCAATTTAACTTTCCCTATATTGACTGGGAATCACTTAGTGCTGGGGGTTTGGATGCAGAATTTGTCAGGTGCATCCAGGAGGGCTTCCTAAGACAATATGCATCCAGGAGGGCTTCCTGAGACAATATGTAGATAGTACAACTAGGGAAAGGACAATACTGGACCTGGTATTAAGGAATGAACCCGGCCAGGTGGTTGAAGTTTCAGTAGGGGAGAACTTCGGGAAAAGTGACCATAATTCAGTAAGTTTCAAGATACTGGTGGATAAGGAAAACAGGAGTGCTCGCGTTAAGGTGCTTAATAGGGGGAAGGCTAATTATAACAATATTAGGCAGGAACTGAGGAATCTAGACTAGAGGTGGATGTTTGAAGGCAAATCAACAACTGACATGTGGGGGGTTTTCAAACGTCAGTTGATAAGAATTCAGGACCGGCACATTCCTGCTAGGATAAAGGATAAACATGGCAAGTTTCAGGAACCTTGGATAATAAAGGATATTGTGAGATTAGTCAAAAAGAAAAGGGAAGCATTCACAAGGGCTAGAAAGCTGGGAACAGATGAAGCCCATGGAGAATATAAAGAAAGTAGGAAGAAACTTAAGCAAGGAGTCAGGAGGGCTAAAAGGGGTCATGAAAAGTCACTGACAACCAGGATTAAGGAAAATCCCAAGGCCTTTTATACATATGTAAAAAGCAAGAGGGTAGTCAGGGAAAGGGTAGGCCCACTCAGGGACAGAGGTGGGAATCTGTGTGTGGAGCCAGAAGAAATGGGAGAGATACTAAATGAATACTTCTCATCAGTATTCACCAAAGAGAAGGACTTAGCGGTCGATTTGTCTAGGGAAGAGTGTGTAGATAGTCTGGGTCATGTTGAGATCAAAAAAGTGGAGGTGTTAGGTGTCCTGAAGAATATTAAGGTGGATAAGTCCCCAGGGCCAGATGGGATCTACCCCAGAGTACTGAGGGAGGCAAGGGAGGAGATTGCTGGGGCCTTGACAGAAATCTTTGTATCCTCACTGGCTACGGGTGAGGTCCCAGAGGACTAGAGAATGGCCAATGTTGTTCCATTGTTTAAGAAGGGTAGCAGGGATAATCCAGGAAATTATAGGCCGGTGAGCCTTAAGTCAGTGGTAGGGAACTTATTGGAGAAGATTCTTCGTGACAGGATTTACCACCATTTGGAAGCAAATGGGCATATTAGTGAGAAGCAGCATGGTTTTGTGAAGGGGAGGTCGTGTCTCACTAACTTGATCACATTTTTCAAGGAAGTGACAAAGATGATCAACGATGGAAAGGCAGTAGATGTTATATACATGGGTTTCAGTAAGGCCTTTGACAAGGTCCCTCATGGCAGACTGGTACAGAAGGTAAAGTCGCAAGGGATCAGAGGTGAGCTGGCAAGAAGGATACAGAATTGGCTTGGTAAAAGGAGACAAGGTAGCAGTGGAAGGGTGCTTTTCTGAATGGAGAGCTGTGACTAGTGGAGTTCAGCAGGGATCAGTGCTGGGACCTTTGCTGTTTGTAGTATACATAAATGATTTGGAGGAAAATGTAACTGGGCTAATTAGTAAGTTTGCAGACGACACTAAGGTTGGAGGAGTTGCAGATAGTGAAGAGGATTGTCAAAGGATACAACGGGATATAGATCAGTTGGAGACTTGGGCGGAGAAATGGCAGACGGAGTTTAATCCGGACAAATGCGAGGTAATGCATTTTGGAAGGTCTAATACAGGCAGGAATTATACAGTAAATGGCAGAACCCTTAAGTGCATTGATGGGCAGAGGGATCTGGGCGTACAGGTCCACAGGTCACTGAAAGTGGCAACGCAGGTGGATAAGGTAGTCAGGAAGGCATATGGCATGCTTGCCTTCATTGGCAGGGGTATTGAGTATAAAAGCTGGGAAGTCATGCTGCAGCTGTATAGAACCTTGGTTAGGCCACACTTGGAATATTTTGTGCAATTCTGGTCGCCATATTACCAGAAGGATATGGGGGCATTGGAGAGGGTGCAGAGGAGGTTTACCAGGATGCTGCCCGGTCTGGAGGTTATTAGTTATGAGGAGAGGTTGGAGAAACTTGGATTATTCTCACTAGAGCGACGGAGATTGAGGGGTGACTTGATAGAAGTTTACAAAGTTATGAGTGGCATGGACAGAGTAGATAGTCAGAAGCTTTTTCCTAGGGTGGAAGAGTCAATTACTAGGGGACATAGATTTAAGGTGAGAGGAGAAAACTATAGACGAGATGTACGGGGCAAGTTTTTCACGCAGAGGGTAGTGAGTGTCTGGAATTCGCTGCCAGAGGAGGTGGTGGAAGCAGGTACGATAGTGGTGTTTAAGAGGCAGCTTGACAAATAGGATGGGAATAGAGGGATACGGACCCCGGAAGTGCCAGATGTTTTAGTTGATGGGCAATATGATCGGTGCAGGCTTGGAGGGCCGAAGGGCCTGTTCCTGTGCTGTACTTTTCTTTGTTCTTTGTTCTTCTTGAGTGCCGTTGGAGCTGCATTCCTCCAGGCGAGTGGAGGGTATTCCATCACACTCCTGACTTGTGCCTTATAGATGGTGGAGAGGCTTTGGGCAGTCAGGAGATGAGTTACTCGCTGCAGGATTCCTTGTTTTTGACCTGCTCTTGTAGCTACAGTATTTATATGGCCAGTCCAGTTCAGTTTCTGGTCAATAGTAACCCCCAGGATGTTGATAGTGGGGGGTTCTGCGAAGGTAATGCCATTGAACATCAAGGGGTGATGATTAGATTCTCTCTTGTTGGAGATGGTCATTGCCTGGCGCTTGTGTGACATGAATGTTACCTGCTACTGGTCAGCCAAAGCCTGGATATTGTCTGACTTCTGACTTTATGATGGATGGAAGGCCGTTGATGAAGCAGCTGAAGATGGCTGGCCCAAGGACGCTACCCTGAGGAACTCATGCAGTGACGTCCTGGAGCTGAGATGACTGACTTCCAACAACCAACAACTATTTTCCTTTGTGCTAGGTATCACTCCAACCAGCGAACAGGTTTCCCCCTAATTCCCATTGACTCCAATTTTGCTGGGGCTCCATGATGCCACACTCGATCGAATGATGCCTTGATGTAAAGGCAGTCACTCTGATCTCAGCTCTGGAGTTCAGCTCTTTTGCCTACGTTTGAGCCAAAGCTGTAAAGAGGTCAGAAGCTGAGTGACCTTGGTCGAACCCAAACTGAGCATCAGTGAGCAAGTTATTGGGAAGCAATTGCTGCTTGATAACACTATTAATGACCCGTTTCATCAATTTACTGATGATGGAGAGTAGAGTGATGGGGCGCTAAGTGGCCTGGTTGGATTTGTCCTGCTTTTTGTGTACAGGACATACCTGGGCAATTTTCCACATTGCCGGGTAGATGCCAGTGTTGTAGATGTACTGGAACAGCCTGATTAGTGTGTGCAGCAAGTTCTGTAGCACAAGTCTTCAGTACCATTGCAGGATTGTTGTCAGGACCCATAGCCTTTGCAGTATCCAGTCCCTTCAACCACTTCTTGATATCACATGGAGTGAATCGAATTGGTGAATCTGTGATGCTGGGGAGCCCCATAGGAGGCCAAAATGGATCATTTGATTTCTGATCCTGTGGCCCGGACATTTCCAGGGGCAGAATTTTGTCTTTGTCAGGTGGGCGTGGCGAGAGCTGTCGCGTGCCCTGACATAAATTTCATGCTGGCTGGCCAATTAACAGCCAGCCAGCGTGAAACGTGTGCTGCAGCGCTCAGTGCTGCTGGGGTGGGTGCTAGAGGAGCGTGAGCGTTGAAGTGTGCGCATGCATGGAACTGCCTCAGGAAGCTGAAAATTTTGAACAATAAAAATAAAGAATTAAAATATATGTTAAATATGAGTTTAAAAAGTTTTTTTTTATCACTCCCGCCCGTGAATGAGGTTTCACCAAAAATGAACAGGCCGTTTGCCCTCCCGCCAACTGAATGGTTGGACAGGAAGCAAAAAGTTCAATTCTGTTAATTGAGTAAGGGCTTTAATAAGCCTTAAAAAGGACTGCTAAATTGTTGGCAGGTGTGCTACAGCCTCGTGCGCACGCCCACCGAGTGAAATATCGCGAGATTGCACAATGATGTTGGGACGCTCACCCAACGCCCTTGCGCACTATTTTACTCTCGTCCAGGTCAGGCGTGCACCTGCCCGATGAGGGAAAATTCTGCTCCAGGTGTATTTCCTCCTTGGATGCTCCTTGAACCAGGTATTTAGAATAACCTGATCTTCTGTGATATACTAATTGATCCACATTTTCCCTCTTTCATTGGGATCACCCAGGCCATGAGGTCCAATGATGTTGCCTTTCCTAATCAAACCTATTTTAGCATTATATCATCCATTATAAAAATCACCTCATTTGTTTTTACATTAATGTTTGGCTATGACTAGGTCTTCATAGAAGTGATCAATATCCTCTTCTTTACTGGCAGATGTTGGTGCATAGTTTCGGATGATGGCTAGATTGGAAGTTTGGGCTCTGATTTTAACAGGATCACACTCTCCGAGATAGCCCAGTAACCTAGCCATATTTTGAAACTTCTTCATCTCGGAAGCTTCCCTGCCTGAAAATGTTGACATCATTTTTGCATTCAATATGCGCTCAAAAACTAGAACATTTGACATCAAGTGTTCTAATTTGGAATGAGTTTCAGTGCAGATCAACAGCTTTTTGCCACCTTTGGTATCAAATGGCAAAAGATCTCGAGGGCATCGAGTGTGCTCAAAGCTGTACTACATGCAAAGCTATCCAGTGTACTCAAAAGCACCCAATACACATAAAGATTTCCAACACGCTCAGCAACCTGCACTGAAAAATACAAGGAAAATTAATTACTTAAATAAGATCTTAATTTATTCAGTTTTTCCAATTAGATCAAAAATCTTTCCACTATACAATACAGGCTTGAGAGCACCCACCAGATCAAGAAGGTTCTTAATTAATTTTAGACTCAGGGTATATACTCTCCACCCACTCACCAACCTCCCCCCACCCTGAGTTTCAAGGTCTAAACTCTTCCACCACACCCGGGGGCCCCCCAGTCTCGGGGCCTAAACCCTATTCCCCATCTGCAACCTAAGCCCTCTCCTCTACCCGACCCCTCACTTCAGGGTCCAAACTCTCAACCCCACCTCCTCCATACCCCCAGTCTCAGGGTCTAAATTCTTCCCTCGATATCCTCCCTCTCTGGTCTCCAAGCTATTTCCCCCCTCCCCTCCTCTCCCCTCCCCTCCCCTCCTCTCCCCTCCCCTCCTCTCCTCTCCTTTCCTCTCCCCTCCTCCCCTCCTCTCCTACTTCTGGCCTCCACACGTTTTTCCCCCGACCCCACCACCGAATTCTCCCCCTTCCTCCGGTCTCTAAACCCCTCTCCGCCCCTCCAGTTGCCAAACTCTCCACCACCCCCGCCCCCCCAACACCCTCTGGTCTCCAACCTTTTATACCCCCCATCCCTTCAAACTCCTACCCCGCTCTCTACCTCTGGTCTCAGTTCCCGCTGTTGCCGTTGAAATCCAAACCCCGCTTTCACTGCCAAAATCCAGACCTTGGGCCCCGCTGCACTTGGAGACCCAGGCTTCCCCTGAATCGATCCAGGCCGCCCCCAACTCAACTCAGGCTGCACCCCTCCACCCCCCACACTGAAATGCTCACCTTGCCCTTGGCACCATCACTTCTCCCATGCTGGCTGAAAATTGCATTGGGCTGGTCTCATTGTCACTTCCAGTTTCGGCCAGCCCTGCAAACTGAGATCTGGTTTGGAAAAGGGGGGATGTGGATGGTGGGGGTTGGGAGGCATGAGAGAGGAAGGAGGGGAGAGAGAGCAGGGATAGATTGGGATGGGGAAGGGGTGAGAGAGGAGGGAGGGAGGAGGGAAGGGAGAGAGAGGAAAGAGGGAAGAGAGAAGAGGGAGGGAATGGAGAGTTGGGGAGGGGCAAGAGAGGAGGGAGGAGAGAGAGAGGTGAGTGGGAGAGAGGGGGACTGGGCAGAGAGGCGGTGGGGGTGGGGGAGATGGAAAAGAGAGGGAAAAAGGGTTTGGATGCAGTGGGGTGGGGGGTGAGTGTGGAGAAGGGCATTTGGGAGGGGAGGAGTGTGGAGAGGGGTAGGGGTGGAGAGGGGTGTCAGGGAGAGAGAGGTGGAGGGGGAGGGGTGGGGAGAGACAGGTGGAAGTGGGGTGGGGGAATGAGAGGTGGATGGAGAGGGAGGAAGAGGGGAGATAGGGGAAGAGAGCTACTGCAATTTGTGGGGGATGGGGTTTCAGGGGCGGAAGAAAATTCCTCGAGGGGGTGGGGGAGAAAATTGATTAGGGCAGGGGCAGATGGCTGGGAAGAGAATTGCTCCGGGGGCGGGTGATGGTAGTGGTGGGGAAAAACCTGCTGCAACCTTTGGGGGATGTGGCACGGGGGGCTGGCAAGGTTGTGCTGCACTATAAGTTACAAAGAAAAATATAAACTAGCTTATTAAAACTTATGTTAAAAACAAGTCTGCTTTTTCCAAAGTTAGCTTTTTTAAAATTCGCTTATGGGATATGGGTATCACTGACTAGACATTTATTACCCATTTCTAATTGCCTTTGAGAAGATGGTGGCGAGCTGCCTTCTTGAACTGCTGCAGCCCACGTGGTGTAGGTACACCCACAGTGTTGTTAGGAAGGGAGTTTCAGGAATTTGACCCAGCAACAGTGAAGGAACGGCAATATATTTCCAAGTCAGGATGGTGAGTGCCTTGGAGGGGAATTTCCATGTGGTGGTGTTCACATCTATCTGCTGTCCTTGTCCTTCTAGATGGTAGTGGTCATGGGTTTGGAAAGTGCTATGTCATGAAGCTATTAATATATATAATACTTTGAAAAATATTTTTCTTTTAAAATAGAGGCTTAGTCTGCGGGCATGTCTTAATTAGATTAAAGTCAGCTAGTCTGGATGCTTTGATATGTACAAGTTTTGATATGGAAGAGAGATAACGTGCATTTGCATTTTTTGAATGGGGCATTCAAGAAGTGGGGTGAAAACTTGACGCCTTTCTAGCAGCTACCAAGCAATATGTTTATATTACTAATAAAATTGGGACAATGAAAGGCGTTTCATTGTTAAAAGGTGAAGTTCAAAAAGGCTGGTGAGACAATGAGAATTTGAATTCAAGCAGTGGTGGTAGGTATAACTTCAATAGTTTTTGGGTGTGCAGGGCAGAGGCAATGTAAGATCAAAAGGCAGCTGCAAGCTTCTAACTGGCTCCACAGTGAAAAAAACCTAATTTTGTATTTGTAAGGTGAAAATGCTTTGTCTGGTGCCTGGTTAAGTCTATGGGTTGCTGTTGCCTTAATGGAAATTAGTTTGGGAATTTGTTGAAAGTTATGATAGTAGTAATTTGTAGCCATGTGTATATATATTTTTAACCTGTGTAAATTAATAAAATGTTTCAATTAGCTTAATGTGAAACCTCAAGAACCGATGGTCTGACTCCTGAATTTAGAGTTGCATCTCAAACATAACACTTAAAATTATAGGTTATGACAGTTGTTTAAAGTTTCCCTCTGGAATTTTTAAATAACTCCGCTTTACCAACTACATCAGTCATTACATACTGTCTAAGAAGCTTTGGTGAATTCCTGCAGTGCATCTTGTAGATGGTACACACTGCTGCTACTGTGCATCGGTGGTGGAGGGAGTGAATGTGGTGCCAATCAAGTGGGCTGCTTTGTCCTGGATGGTGTCAAGCTTGACTGTTGTTGGAGCTGCACTCATCCAGGCAAGTGGGGAATATTTCATCACACTCCTGACTTGTGCCTTGTCGATGGTGGACAGGCTTTGGGGAGTCGGGAGGTGAGTTACTCATCGTAGGATTCCTAGCCCCTGACCTGCTCTTGTAGCCATATGTGTAGCGCAAATGTTTCTTGCCACTTATCAGCCCTAGCCTGAATGTTGTCCATATCTTGCTGCATACGATCACGGGCTGCTTTAGTAGTTGAGGAGTTGTGATTAGTACTGAACAATGTGCAATCCTCATTATGGGGAGAATTTTCCCCAAGTTGGGTGGGCCAGTCAGGAGTGGGCGCAGAGAGGCGCTGAACCAATTGCCTTCTGTGATCAGCTCTGCACCACCATTTTATGTTGGCCCAGCATGATGCATGGCCGGTAGCACTCAGTGCTACCTGTGCGGACATGGAGAAGAGGGAGAATTGGAGCTGGTGCTCAGCTCAGAAATCTCCCTGAGGTACGGAGCTGCTTCAGGGAGATGAACATGTTGAGAATTTTTATAAAAGTTAAAAATTCCTGCCTTGGCAGAAAATGCCGGGAAAGATGAGTTTCATTTTGCAGGGGGTGGGGGCATGCTGCGTACGGGCCAGCCAACCCAGAAAAGAGTTCAGAAACAGCCGCTAGGGCTGCTGGGTGCCTCGGCAGACTGTTTAAAAGGCCTGTCTTAGTGCTGTATGACTTAATCCCAGATATAGTGAAAGAAGTAAGGCCCTCTAGCCCTCACGCCTCACCTCCCTCACATTCCTGATGCCCCATCTATGCCACCTCATGTCCCCAGCCACCCGCTATGGCCCCCTCTTACACCCCATGCCAAGCTATTGAACTCCCATGCCCATTCAACCACTATACACACTATTCACTGTACAGAACCAGTGAAGCCTCCAGTGACAATAGGATATATAAAAAAGCTTAGAAAACAGTAATTCATTGATAACTTTCCACTTTCTTAAAAAAAATTACTTCAGGCCCGAGTGCAACATGGCCCACCCCCCGCAAAATGAAACTGTCATCTTTCCTGGCATTTTCTGCCAAGGCAGGAATTTTCATGACTGGCTATCCGCCTCCAGGAGGAAAATCCAGTCCATAGTGTTTAGTCAATAATGTTTTGTCTTTGGTCATTGAAACAGCAAAAGTTCTTGTAAATTCAAAAGAAAAGTGTCAATCATCCAGGCCATCCAAATAAACATTGTGCAATTGACAAAAGAGGTCAGAAAGCCAGCGCTGTTAATCAAGCAGTGTTTTCTCTGGGGCTCAGGTGTTTCAGTACTCTAATGTATTTCTGGGCTTTCAGCCAAGAATATATAATAAGGCTTGGCTTGATGGTAATGATCCCTTGCCTTGATGGCAATCATAGAGTGTGGGATATATCAGACCATGAGTTTACAGATTGTGGTTGAATACAATTCTGCTGCTATTGCTAGCCCACAGCACCTCATAGGTGCTCACTTCTGAGCTGTTAGATCTGTTCTGAATCTATCCGATTTAACACATTGGTAAGGTACACAACATGATGGAGGATATCCTCACTGTGAAGACAGAACTTGGTCTCCACAAGGACTGTGCGGTGGTCACTCCCACCAATACTGTCATGGAAAGATGCATTTGCAGTAGATAGATTGGTGAGGGCAAAGTCATCTAGGTATTTTCCCCTCTTGTTTGTTTACTCACCACTTACCACAGACCAGTCTGGCAGATATGTCCTTCAGGACTCGACTAGCTTGGTTAGTAGTAGTGTTGTTGAGCCTCTATTGGTAATAGACATTGATGTCCCCTCAACCCAGAGTACATTCTGTGCCCCTGCTACCCTCAATGCTTTTTCTCAGTTGTGTTCAACATGGACTGATGCATTGATTCATCAGCTGAGAGAGAGAGTTGTAGTTGGTAAATAGCAGGACACTTCCTTGTTTGTGTTTGATGCCATGAGGCTTCGTGGGATCCAGAGTCAAGTTGAAAACTCCCACGACCACTCCCCCCTGACTGTATACCACTGTGTCACTGCTGCCTCTGTTTGATCTGTTCTTCTGGTGGGACAGCACAAATGCTAGGAGTCAGGAACATTGTAAGATATGTTTCAGTGAATATTACTATGGTAGGCTGTTGCTTTTCTAACCCATGGGACAGCTTTCCCAATTTTGTCACAACTCCCCAGATGTCAGTGAGGAAGACTTTGCAGGGTCTGGACAGAGTATGCCTTTGTTGTTCGTGGCGTCCAGATCAATGGTGAATGGTCTGTCCGACACTATTCTTGTTGAGCTTTTCTATAGTTGCTTGATACAACTGCCAGGCGATTTCAAAGGGCAGTTAAGAGTCAACCACATTGCTGTGAGTCTGAAATCAAGCCAAGATCAGATAAGAGTAGACCAGATGGGTTTTCACAACAATCAGTATCCACCAATATCATGGAGAAGTTCTGCCTCTTGTCTACCCAAAAACCATCCCAATGACAGGATCTCCATTGTTTTGGCAACATATCACCTTAAATGCCTGTAATTAAGTTCATTTATCTGCTGTTTTGGTTAATTAAAATTATTTTTTCCCTCTCACCCCTAGATGATTTCATGAAACAGAACCGTGGCCTGCTTCTGGTTCACTCACTGAAAAATCCTTCCTACCCTGAATACCAATATAGTACAGAGAGCAGTGTCTTGTGCCTGGACATCCACAATATGTATCCACACCTGATAGCTGTTGGCTTTTATGATGGTTGTGTTGCTGTCTACAACATCATGGAAAACATTGCAAAGCCTACTTACAAGAGTTCAGCTAAATCTGGCAAGCACACAGATCCTGTTTGGCAGGTGAGTATAGCAGTTGAGTTCTAGATCCTTCTAATAAGATTCACAATCTTTGTATAACATTAATAATTATTATTTTTGTTACATTTCTATTAATTTGTTGAAATATTTCAAAGTGTAATTGTTTGTTTTCCCAGATAGTCTAATGCGTGCATTAGTATTTGTTGGACAAACAACCAGAGAACTTTAGTTGACTGTACAAGTGGTTTTCCTTACAAGTGGCTGGAGCATTAAAAGACACATAAAAGTGGCTTGTCTTGTAGAGAAGGAACGGTAGCTTAGGAGAAGATAAATTCATTTTTTTATGCTTTGCTAGAATGGTACTACTGATTAAACTGACTTAAAATTTACACAATGTCAATATGAGGAATGATAGAGTAAAAAAATAGTCCTCTGTTATGTTTGAGCACTGGTCACTTTATCAACTGTATCAATGTTCTCAGCAAAATGCAGCTCCTGTGGCAACCCCACATCCCCTACAATTACTTTTAGCGCTGATATATTCTGATAAATTGGGTGTACAGGGCTGTTCACTATGCATTTCTCCCCTTCCCAAAAAGCTTGAAATTACCATGGGAAATTGACTTTCACCACACCCATGTTAAAGGGGGAAAACCACTATAAAGAAGTCCAACTTAGCTAACCACCCATGGCTGAACAAGGTTGGAAATGCCTGGTTGGAGCTCTATATTGGCTTTCCTGGCAGTTCCCTAACATATGCACTAGGCCTCTGAAATATGTTATTCAGGGGCTGATGTTTTTTTTATGACCTAAACCAAAATATTGGTTAAGTGTGAACTCAGCAGGCATCGGGCCACTGCTTCCCATAACAGTGAGCTGACTCTGCAGCCACAACTGGTGCCCAGAGCTCATTGCTACTATACAAACATGGTCAACAGAGCAATTGCCATAGTCCTGCTGCCAAGCTCATTATGTTGTGGGGCAGCTTATTATTAAAACTTAAAACTAATGATTACAATTGCTTACACAAAATTTAATTTAAACAGAGGAAAAAGACATACAGCTGATAAGTTATAACGCAATGTTTGGCATAAATGCTTTTAATAAACCAGCAGTTTAAATGATGTGGAAATCAAGTGGAAAATATTCGGACAGCAGCCCCACAACTGTTGAGAGAAGCATTTACTGAACCAGATCCGAAAGGAAGCCTTTTGGAATCTTTATCTGACATGCTACTCCTTTAATAATTAGGGAAAATCACAGATGAGTCACAATGACAGACTTGTATATATTATTATTTCAAGAACAAGTACAAGCCAAACAAAATTGATCTGATTGAAAGTGCAAAATACTGCAGACTCTGGAAATCTGAATTAAAGAAGAAAATGCTGGAAATATGCAACAGTTCTGGCAGCATCTATGGAGAGAAAAAGCAGAGTTAACGTTTTAGGTTGATGACCTTTCACCAGAACTGGGAAAAGTTAAAAAAACGTAATAAGCTTTCAGTCAGCGATATGGGGGGGTGGTGGTGGGGAAGGTAGGAAATGAACCAAAGGGAAGGCCTGTGATAAGGTGGAAGACAGGAAAGATGAAATAACGGAAGCGTGCAAGGCAAGGGAGTGGTGATGGGGCACGAAAATAAACAAAACACCAAAAATATGGCTAAAGCAGGTGCACTGGCACCCAAAAGCGAAAACAAGAGAAAATCTAAAACATGCAAGGAAAAGGAAACAAAATGGAGGCAGAGATTATGGTCTGAAATTGTTAAGCTTCAAATTGAAGGCTACAAAGTGCCTGATCAAAAGATGAGGGGCTGTTACTTGAGCTTATGTTGAGCTTCATTGGGAAACTGCAGTAGGCTGAGGACAGAGAGATCAGCATGAGAACAAGATGGAGAATTAAAATGGCAGGCGATGGCAGCTCAAGGTCTTACTTGCAAACAGAATAGAGGTGTTCTGCAAAGAGGTCACACAATTTCTGTTTTGTTCCCTTAGTCTAGAGCCAACCACATTGTAAGTAGTGAATACAATACACTATATTGAAAGAACTACACATGAATTGCTGTTCAACTTAAAAAGAGTGCTTGCGAGGGGAAGGGATGAGAGAAGTGTGAGAAATGAAGCAGATTTGGCCGAGAGCCTTATCAACCACTGTAGGGGAGAGTCCTCAGTTGAAGAAAAAGGAAGACATATCAGAAACACTGGTATAAAAGGTTGCATCATCAGAACAGATGTGACGGAAACAGAGAGACTGGGATAATGGAATGGAGTATTGTAGGAATCAGGGTGTGAGGAAGGGTAATTAAGGTAGTTAAGGTGAGAGTGGGTTTATGTGAATCTTATTTGCTAGCCTACCTTCAGATATGGAATAGAAAAGTTGGGAAAGGGAAGGGAAGAGCCTGCGATGGACCATTTGAAGATAAGAGAGGGGTGGTAATTGGAAACAATGTTGGTATTCTAGGTCAGGTCAAGGGCAGGAAGCGTCACCAATAAAGTCATCAATGTACCAGTAAAAGGGGTGAGGGAGAGGGCCCCAGTAAAATTGGAAAAAGGAATGTTCTACGTATCCAGAAAAAGGTAGTAATAAACAGAAGTACCCATAGTAATACCTCTTTATTTGCTGAAAGTGAGTTGAGTTAAAGAAGAAACTGTTCAATGTATAAACAAGTTCAACCAGGTGAAGGAGGAAGGTGGTGAATGGAGACTGATTGTACCTCTGTTTAAGGAGGAAGCAGAGGGTCTTTAGACCATCTTGTTGAGTCTGGAGGCGACTAGGCATCCATGGTGAAGTGAAGACAGTTAGGATCAGGAAATTGGAAATTGTTGAAGTGACAGGCATCGGAAGAGTCATGGATGGAGGTGTGAAGAGACTGGACAAAGGGAGAAAAAGCTAGAGTCAAGATAGGAAGAAATTAGTTTAGTTGGGCAGGAGCAGGCTGAAACAATTGGTCTACAAGGCAGTCCTGTTTATGGATCTTGGGAATGAGGTAGAAGCGGGCAGTTTGGAGTGGGCTATGAAGTTGGATGCTGTGGAGGGATGACCTTCAGAGGAGATAAGGTTATTGATAGTCCTCCCAGAATGAAAATCCGGCCTTCTGGAGCACTTTCATGTGGGTCAGGTTTGCGGATCCAGGAAATGACCCAACCCTGCGCTTCCAACCTGGGCCAATATCTTTATGTTTTTTAATTGGGTCATGGTTCAAGGGGCGGTAGGAGGAAGCATTGGAGATTTGGCAATCAGCCTCTGCTAGGTAGAGGTCAGTATGCCAGACAATGGCACCATCCTTGTCGGCAGATTTGATTACAATGTTAAGAGTTAAACCTGAGAAAATAGAATGCTGCAAGTTCAGAAGGAGACAGTTTAGAGTGAGCGAGACGACCAGAGAATTTGAGATGGCCTATGTCACAGCAGCAGTTCTCAATGGAAAGGTCAAGAGAGGGTAATAGGGAGGTGTTTATGAGGTGTGAGAATGCTGGAGATGGGAAAAAGAGTGTATGTTGTGGGGAGAATACTCCTAACTAAGGAAGTTAAGCGAAGGCGACAGAAGAAGAGCTCGTGCCAATCTGATTAAATTCTGATTATCAGCTGACTCAGCAGAAACAAGTTCTGCAACTAGCAGCTGTCTTCAAATTATATGTGCATATTTATTCCACTTCTCTCATAATAGGCAACAGGTAGCTACAGGTCAGTGAGTTTAAGAGGAACTATAGGTCAGTCAGTTTAACATCAGTGGTGGTTAAGGTTTTAGAAACAATATTCAGGTCAAAACAAACTTGAGTTAATTAAGGAGAGCCAGCATTGATTTGTAAAAGGCCAATCATGCTTGACTAACCTACTTAAATTTTTTGATGAAATGACAGAGAAGGTTGATAAATGGAATGAAATGGATGTTGCCTTTATGAATTTTAAGAAAACATTGAGCAAAGCACCACATAAAAGGCTGGTTAACAAAATTGTGGCTCCTGGAAAAGGAGAGACATTGTTGGTTTGGATAAAAATTGGCTTAAAGGCAGAATATAGTTAGTCATATGGTTATTTTTCAGACTGGTTGATGGTAAACAGTGGTGGAATAGAGTACAATTTCAAAATTTGCTAATGATATCAAACTTGGAAGAGGGGTAAACATTTAGGACAATACAAATTACAGGACTTAGATAGGCCAGCAGAATGGATAGACAAGTTTTGATTGGGTCAAAATCCTGGAACCCCATACCTAACAACACTCTTTAGAACTGTGCCATTAAAGTCTACATTGCCTCTCTCTAACCCTTCTGCCAAAATGCATTAGTTCATACTTCTCTGTATTAAACTGGAGAATGTATTGCACAGGAAACTGTGTATCAAACTGTGGATCAAATAATGCTATCATATTAGCTAGTGTTGCAGGTAGAAATAAAGTATTCAGAGGTGCTTTGGCCAGAACGTTCCAGCCACCTCACGGTGGGTTCCCCGATGATGCCCTCCCCCCAACCAGCCATTGAAATCTCCATTCACATCGGCGGAACCAGAAGATCTTGTTGGCACGAGGGGTTGGAAAATTCCAGCCTTTATGTATGGATGGAAATGCTGATCATATGCTGCAAGTCAACCAATTATATTTCAGGGTGACATTTTAATTTCTACTTAAGGCGTAATAAGAAAATTTTCTGAGCATTGAGCAAGTGAATTTGAAAAATTAAGGGGGGGGCATTGAGTTCAACTGAACCGTTTATTACTTGTTCATAAAATGAGGGCACCGCTGCAAAGACCAGCATTTATTGCCCATCCCTAATTACCTTTGTGAAGGTCATGATGAGATGCCTTCTTGAACTGCTGCAGCCCATATAGTAAAGGTAATGCTACAGTGCTGTTAGGTAGGGAGTTCCAGGATTTTGATTTAGTGATGATGATGAAGGAATGGTGATATATTTCCAAGTCATGATGATGTGTGAATTGAGGGGGAATTTGGAGGCAGTAGTGTTCCCTGGAACCTATTGCTTTTGTTCTTCTTGGCAGTAGAGATTGTGAGTTTGGGAGGTGTTGAAGAAGTATCGGCGAGTTGCTGCAGAGTATCTTGTAGATGGTAGACAATGCTGCTGCTGTGTGTCAATGGTGGAGGGACAGAATGTTTAAGGTGGTGGATGGAGAAAAATCAAGCAAACTGTTATGTCCTAGCTGGTGTTAATCTTCTGAGTATTGTTGGAGATGCACTCATTCAGTGAAGCGGAGAGTATATGCTGGCTTGTGTTTCATAGATGGTGGAAAGGCTTCGGAGAGTCAGAAGATTATTCACTTGCCACAGATGTTCCAGCCCCAGATCTATTCTTGTAACTACCATAGTTATGTGGCTGGTCCAGTTAAGTTCCTGGTCAATAGCGACCCCCAGGATATTGATAGCAGGGGATTCGGTGATGGTAGTGCCGATGAATGTGCAATGTCAGGGGGAGGTCTTTCATGTTGGAGAGAGTCATTGCTTGGCATTTGTGTTGCTGTTGAGGATATTGATTATCATATAGACTATCATACTAATGATCCAATTAATTTCTGTTAAAAACCTTCTTGTAATGCCTGTTTATCTATTCAATGAAATTACAAAGCTATGTCTCTTTCTCCTCCCACTCTCTACTGTTCAGTTTCAGGGGTGATCATTGTTTGGAATAGTTTGTTTACACAGAAATGTTTTTTAAAGTTGCTTCAGGCATTTTAAATATTCACTCTTTAAATATATATCCACATCAAAAAAATAGCCTGTCAAATTTTGCTAGATATGTGTCTTGTTTTTGATTCTGGCTTTTCTGACCCCGACTAAAACTTGTGGGCAACATAACCTTTGCTGCCAGTCATCGTGATAGGTGATATGGTGAATGTTTGAATTGAAGTAATTAGTGCACAATGTTGCCACAGAATAAAGCCCACAACTCAGGAAAGAATTACTGTACTTATATAAAGAACATATTTTTCTCTTGTGTTTAAATTACAAGGCTAGCAGCTAAAAAAATGTTTTCAATACATTAGAATTCATGATCTGGAGTAAATTACAAGTTGGAAGACCAGGAGATGTTGGGAATTAGACACTGACCTATCACTGCTGTAACTTGAAATCAAATCCAACTCAGAGTGATGCTGTTAAAGCATACTTCAAGATAAAATTAATAATCATTTAGAAATCCATGGGTTAATCAAGGACAGCTGATATTGATTTGTGACAGAAATCATATTTGACAATTGTAATAATGTTTTGAAGATGTAACTGGTAAAACGGGCAGCTTAGTAGTGTATATTACTTTTCAGAAGGCAGTTGATTTGGTACCTTAGAAGAGGCTTGTGTGAAAAATATTTTTTAAAATATTCATTCATGGGATCTGGGTGATGCTAGCAAGTCCAGTGTTTATAGCTTATCCCAGTTCCCCTTGAGAAAGTTTTTTTTTATATTCATTCGTGGAATGTGGGTGTTGCTGGCTAGGCCAGCATTAATTGGCCATCCCTAATTGCCCTTGAGAAGGTGGTGGTGAGCTGCCTTCTTGTTAGCTGCAATCTGTGTGGTGTAGGTGACTCAGCAACAGTTGAGGAACGGTGACTTATTTCCAAGTCAGGATGGTGAGTGGCTTGGAAGGGATCTTCCAGGTGGTGGTGTTTCCATCTATCTGCTGCCCTTTCTCTTCTAGATGGTAGCAGTCGTAGGTTTGGAAAGTGCTGTCTAAGGAGACATGGTGAGTTTCTGCAGTGCATCCTGTAGATGGTACACACTGCTGCCAATGTGTGTTGGTGGTGGAGGGAGTGAATGTTTGTGGATGTGGTGACAATCAAGCGGGCTGCTTTGTCCTGGATGGTGTCAAGCTTCTTGAGTGTTGTTGGAGCTGCACTCATCCAGGCAAGTGAAGAATATTCCTTCACACTCTTGACTTGTCTCTTGCAGATGGTGGAAAGGCTTTGGGGACTCAGGAGGTGAGTTACTCACCACAGGTTACCTAGCCCCTGACCTGCTCTTGTGGCCACAGTATTTATATGTCTAGCCCAGTTCAGTTTCTGGCCAATGGTAACCTCCAGGATGTTGATAGTGGGGGATTCAGTGATGGTAATGCCATTGATTGTCAAGGAGAGATGGTTAGGTTCTCTCTTGTTGGAGATGGTTATTGCCTGGCACTTATGTGGTGCAAATGTTACTTGCCACTTGTCAACTCAAGCCTAGATATTGTCCAGGTATTGCTGCATTTGAACATGGACTTCTTCATTATCTGAGGAATCGTGAATGGTGCTGAACATTATGCAATCATCAGTGAACATCCCCACTTCTGACCTTATGATGGGAGGAAGGTCATTGATGAAGTAGCTAAAGGTTGTTGGGCTGGGGACACTACCCAGAGGAACTCCTGTAGTGATGTCTTGGAACTGAGATGATTGACCTCCAACAACCATAACCACCTTTCTTTGTGCTACATATGTCTCTAACCAGGGGAGAGTTTTCCCCCTGATTCCCCCAATTTTGCTAGGGTTCCTTGATGCCACAGTTGGTTGAATAATACTTTGATGTCAAGGGCAGTCACTCTTATCTCACCTCTGGAGTTCAGCTCTTCTGTCCATGTTTGAACCAAGCTAGTAATAAGGTCAGGAGCTGAGTGAGCCAAACTGAGCATCAGTGAGCAGGTTATTGCTGAGAAAGTGGTGCTTGATAGCACTGTTGATGATCCCTTCCATCACTGTACTGATGATCGAGAGTGGACTGATGGGGCGCTAATTGGATTTGTCCTGCTTTCTGTATATGGGACATACCTGGGCAATTTTCAATGTTGCCGATTAGATGCCAGTTTTATAACTGTAGCGGAGCAGCTGAACTCTTGATGCAGCACGTTCCAGAACACAAGTCTTCAGTACTATTACCAGAATACTGTCAGGACCCATAGCCTTTGCAGTATCCAGTGTCTTCGGACAGTTCTTGATATCATGTAGAGTGAATCGAATTGGCTGAAGACTGGCATCTGTGATGCTGGGGACCTCCGCAGGAGGCCGAGTTGAATCATCCTCTCGGTACTTCTGGCTGAAGATTGTTGCAAATGCTTCAACCTTTTCTTTTGCATTGATGTGCTGGGCTCCCCCATCACTGAAGATGGGGATTTTTGTGGAGCCTCTTCCTCCAGTGAGTTCTTTAATAGTCCACCAACGCTCACAGTTGAATGTGGCAGGACTGCAAAGCTTACATCTGAACGTTGGTTGTGGAATTGCTTAGCTCTGTCTATTGCTTGCTGCTTATGCTTTTTGGCATGCAAGTAGTCCTGTGTTGTAGCTTCACCAGGTTGACACCTCAACTTTGGGTATTCCTGGTGCTGGTCCTAGCATACGCTCCTGAACTCTTCATTGAACCAGGGTTGACCCCCTGGCTTCATGGTACTGGTAGATCGAGGGATATGGCAGGCCATGAGGTTACAGATTGTGGCTGAGTACAATTCTGCTGCTGCTGATGGCCCACAGCACCTCATGGTTGCCCGTTCTTGAGTTGCCATTTCTTTAGAAATTTATCCCATTTACTACAGTGGTAGTGCCAAACAACACAATAGGGAGTATCCTCAATGTGACAACGGGTCTTCTTTTCCACAAGGACTGTGTGGTAGTCACTCCTACCTATACTGTCATGGACAGGTGCCTCTGCAGCAGGCAGGTTGGTGAGCATGAGTCAAGTATTTATTTTCCCCTTGCGTTGATTCCCTCACCACCTGGCACAGACCCACTCTAACAGCTATGTCCTTTAGGATTCAGCCAGTCCGGTCTTTAGTGGTGCTACCGAACCACTCTTGGTGATGGGCATTGAAGTCCCCCACGCAGAGTACATTCTGAGCCTTTGCCAACCCCAGTGCGTCTTCCAAGTGGTGTTCAACATGGACGAGCACTGATTCATCAGCTGAGGGTGGGGAACAATACGTGGTAATCAGCAAGTGGCTTCCTTGTCCATGTTTGATCTGATGCCATGAGACTTCATGGTGTCAGGAGTCAATGTTGAGGACCCCAGGGCAATTGCCTCTCAAATGTATACTACTGAGCCGCCACCTCTGCTGGGTCTGTCCTGCCAGTGGGACAGGATATACCCAGCGATGGTGATAGTGATGTCTGGGACATTATGTGCAAGGTATGATTCCATGAATATTGCTGTGTCAAGCTGTTGCTTTACTAGACCGTGAGACGGTTCTCCCAATTTTGGGCACAAGCCCCTAGAATGACTTTGCAGAGTGCACAGGGCTGAATTTGGTGTAGTTTCTGGTGCCTTGGTCAATGCTGGGTAGACCGTCTGATTTAATTCCTTATTGACTCTCTAGCACCTAGGCCATTTCAGAAGGTATTTAAGAGTCAGCCACATTTCCTTAGGTCTGGAGTCACATGTAGGCCAGGCAGGTAACGATGACAGATTACTCCAGGTCTCTGGATTACTAGTCCAGTGACAATACCACTATGTCACCACCTCCCCATCAAGAAGATGAATCATCTTCTTGAACTGCTGCAGTCCACATTGTGCTAACGTGTGCTGTTAGGAAGGGAGTTCCAGGATTTTCATCTAGCGACAGTGAAAGAGCAGCGATATATTTCCAACTCAAAATAGAACATGACTTCAAGGGGAATTTGCAGATGGTGGTGTTTCCATGCGCCTACAGGCATTGTTCTTCTGGTTGATGGAGTTCTTTGGTTGCAAGGCACTGTTGGAGGAGCTTTGGCAATTCACTGTAATGCATCTTGTGCTAGTGATAGAGGGAGTGAAAGTTTTAGCTGCTGAAAGGTATGAAAATCTGGACATTTTTATTCATTCACAGGATGTGGGCTTCACTGGCTGGACCAGCATTTATTACCCATCGCTAGTTGCCCTTGAGAAGGTGGTGGTTAGCTGCCTTCTTGAACCACTGCAGTCCATGTGGTGTAGGTACACCCACAGTGCTGTGAGGAAGGGAGTTCCAGGATTTTAACCCAGCAATAGTGAAGGAATGGAGATCTATTTCCAAGTTAGGGTGGTGAGTGACTTGGAGGGGAACTTCCAGGTGGTGGTGTTCCCAACTTTCCTCTGCCCTTGTCCTTCTGGATGGTAATGGTCATGGATTTGGAAGGTGCTGTGAAAGGAGCCTTGGTGAATCCCTGCAGTGCATTTTCTAGAGGGTATACACTGCTGCATCACTGGTGAGTGTTTGTGAATGTGGTGCCAATCAAGCTGGCTGCTTTGTCCTAGATGGTGTCAAGCTTCTTGAATGTTGTTGGAGTTGCACTCACCCGGGCAAGTGGAGAGTATTCCATCACATTCCTGACTTGTGCCTTGGACAGGCTTTGCGGAGTCAGGAAGTGAATTACTCGTCGCCCGATTCCTAGCCGCTGATCTGCTCTTGTAGCCACACTATTTATATGGCTAGTCCAGTTCAGTTTCTGGTCAATGGCAACCCTCAGGATATTGATAGTGGGGGATTCATTGATGGTAATGCCATTGAACATCAAGAAGCGATGGTTGGTTTCTCTCTTGTTGGAGATGGTCATTGCCTGACACTTGTGTGGCGTGAATGTTACTTGCCACTTGTCAGCCCAAGCCTGGATATTATCCAGGTCTTGTTGCATTTGGACACAGACTGCTTCAAAATCTGAGGAATCGCGAATGATGCTGAACGTTGTGCAATCATCAGTGAACCTCCCCACTTCTGACCTTATGATGGGAGGAAGGTCATTGATGAAGCAGCTGAAGGTGGTTGGGCTGAGTACACTACCCTGAGGAACTCTTGCGGTGATGTCCTGAAGCTGAGATGACTGACCTCCAACAACTACAACCATCTTCCTTTTTGCTGATTATGACTCCAACCAGCGGAGAGTTTTCCCCCTGATTCCCATTGACTCCAGCTTTGCTAGGGCTCCTTGATGCCACACTCTGTCAAATGCTGTCTTGATGTCAAGGGCAGTCACCCTCACCTCACCTCAGGAATTCAGCTCTTTTGTCCATGTTTGAACCAAGGCTGTAATGAGGTCAGTAGCTGAGTTGCCCTGATGGAACCCAAAATGGCCGTCAGTGAGCAGGTTATTGCTAAGCAAGTGCCGCTTTACTGATGATGGAGAGTAGACCGATGGGGCAGTAATGGTCTGAGTTAGATTCGTCCTGTTTTTTGTGTGCAGGACATACCTGGGCAATTTTCCACTTAGCCGGGTAGATGCCAGTGTTGTAGCTGTACTGTTTCATCTGTTTCTTGATATCACATGGAATAAATCGAATTGACTGAAGACTGCACCTGTGATGCTGGGGATCTCCAAAGGAAGTCGAGATGGATCACCCACTCGACACTTCTGGATGAATATTTTTGCAAATACCTTATCTTTTGCACTGATGTGCTAGGCTCCTCCATCATTGAGGATGGGGATATTTGTGGAGTCCCCTCCTCCAGTGAGTTATTTAATTGTCTACCACCATTCACGACTGGATGTGGGAGGACTGCAGAGCTTGGATCTGATACGTTGGTTGTGGGATCATTTGGCTCTGTCTATCATTTGGTGCTTATGTTGTTTGGCACACAAGTAGTCCTGTGTTATCACTTCACCAGGTTGACACCTCATTTTTAGGTATGCCTGGTGCTGATCCTGGCATGCTGTCCTGCACTCTTCATTGAACCAGGGTTGATGCCTTGGCTTGATGGTAATGGCAGTATGGGGGATATGCCAGGCCATGAGGTTACAGTTTGTGTTCGAGTACAATTCTGCTGCTGCTGATGGCCCACAGCGCCTCATGGATGCCCAGTGTTGAGTTGCTAGACCTGTTCGAAATCTATCCCATTTAGCACGGTGGTAGTGCCACACAACATGATAGAAGGCATCCTCAATACGAAGGCGGGATTTCGTCTCCACAATGACTGTGCGGTGGTCACTCCTACTGACACTGTCATGGACAGATGCATCTGTGGCAGGCAGGTTGATGAGGATGAGGTCAAGTATATTTTTCCCTCTTGTTTGTTCCCTCACCACCTGCCACAGACCCAGTCTAGCAGCTATGTCTTTTAGGACATGGCCAGCTCAGTCAATCGTAGTTCTACTGAGCCACTCTTGGTGATAGACATTGAAGTCCCCCACCCAAAGTGCATTCTGTGCTCTTGCCACCCTCAGTGCTTCCTCCAAGTGATATTCAACATGGAGCAGCACTGATTCTTCAGCTGAGGGAAGGCGGTAAGTAGTAATCAGCAGGAGGTTTCCTTGCCCATGTTTGACCTGATGCCATGGGACTTCATGGGGTCCGCAGCTGATGTTGAGGCCTCCCAGGGCAACTCCCTCCTGACTTTATACCACTGTGCTGCCCCCTCTGCGAGGCCTGTCCTGCTGTCGGGACAAGACATACCCAGGGATGGTGTTGGTGGTGTCTGGGACATTATCTGTAAAGTATGATTCCGTGAGGATGACTATGTCAGGTTGTTGCTTGACTAGTCTGTGAGACAGCTCTCCCAATTTTGGCACTACCCCCAGATGTTAGTAAGGAGGACTTTGTTGGGTCGACAGGGCTGTGATTGCCGTTGTCATTTCCAGTGCCTCGGTCGATGCCGGGTGGTCCGTCTGGTTTCATTTCTTTTTTCAGTCTTTGTAGCGGTTGGTTACAACTGAATGGCTTGCTAGGCCATTTCAGAGGGTTTTTAAGAGTCAACCACCTTGCTGTGGGCCTGGAGTCACTTGAAGGCTAGACCAGGTAAGGACAGCAGATTCCCTTCGCTAAAGGACATTAGTGAACCAGATGGGTTTTCACAACAATCGACAATGGTTTCATGGTCATCATTAGACTTTTAATTCCAGGTTTTTATTGAATTCAAATTCCACCATCTGCCATGGCAGGATTCGAACCTGGGTCCCCAGAGCATTATCCTAGGTCTCTGGATTACTAGTCCAGCGACAACAACACTATGCTCTCATTCAGGCAAGCAAAAAATATTCCATCACACTCCTGATTTCTAGATGACGAACAGACTTTGAGGTGTTAGGAGACCAGACCCTCTGCCCTTGTAGCCACAGTATTTATATGACTGGTCCAGTTGGTTTTCGGGTGAATGGTGATCCACAAGTTGTCGGTGGAGGATTCAGCAATGGTAATGCTTGATTGTCATGGGGAGATGGTTAGGTTCTCTCTTATTGGAAATGGTCATTGCCACGAACTTGTGTAGCGTGAATGTTACTTGCCACTTTTCATCCAAAGCCTGAATGTTGTCCAGGTCTTGTTGCGTTCATGAATGAATTACTTCATTATTTGAGGATTTGCGAATGGAAATGAATACTGTGCAATTATCAGCGCACACCTCCAGTTCTGACCTTATGGAGGGAAGGTCGTTGATGACGCAGCTGAAGATGGTTGGGTCTAGGACACTACCCTGAGGACCTCCTGCAGCAATGTTCTGGGACTAAGACGATTTGCCACCAACAACCACAATCATCTTCCTTTGTGCTAGGTATGACTTGCGCCACTGGAGAGTTTTCCTCCTATTTGCATAGATAAATCTTAGTTGACAGTCTGCATGAGGTTAGATGTGTATCATTTAGACTTGAGAAGCCTTGGAATTGGTCCCCTCTAGTGTGAGATCCATAGCTTTCTTTGTGGACATAGATGATTTGTTCCTGAGTATAGGGGACGTTATCTCAAAATTGGCTGAAGGCATGGTGAGAATTGCATACACAGTAGACATGGATTATGGGGACAAGGAATCCAGTTTCACGAAAGACTTACAGTATTTTATTATATAATGCACGATATTTTCTTGTAATCTGAACATGTGTGGAGAGGTCCAGTTAGGAATCAGTAACATTTTGTTTAAAGTGGATTCAAGAGATTTCCTTTTGGAATAAAGCCACAAAAATCCAAGGGTTTTGAACAAACAAAAACAAAATTTACTATACAAGTTTAGAAAGATGAAACAACTTACAGGATATATCTTATACTCTAACGTTCAGAATCAGCTTGATGTACATGTGTGCTAACGGACAAACTGCGGTTGAACACACCGATGCAACCAGTGAATTTTTCAAGAACCCACCTCGATGTTAATATTCACCGTGAGTTACACAATCTCTTTAAAACTCCCTTTTGAATAATTTGCAGTTTTCACCTTCTAGTCTTCTAGCCTTTGAATTCCCTCCAAAAATCACTCCGATTCAGACTGCCTTAACGACTGTTCCCTTCAAGGGATTGCTCCTCAGGACTTCTGTCAAGCTCTGACTGCCTGGAGACTGCTCACCACAACACCTTTGCTGCCTGGAGCCTCTTCTCCCTGCTTCTGAACACAGCCAGTCATGTTGGATTTCTTGAGCCCCAATTCTTGGCTGTACCAAGCTATCAATGGTTCCTAAAGCTTCTCCTTAGCTGAACTCACTCAGCAGCATGGAACAAGCAAATGGCTACTGGTGCTTCTCCCGAGCCCCAACTGCACAGAGTTACCAAATGGCTCCCAGGGCTAACTCCAGCACTTTAGCTGCATGGAGCTAGTCACCTGCTCATGACTAGCTGACTGACTAAAATTGACTGACCCTTGGGCTGCTCTTCATTGACCCTTGAACCACATGAGTGGTTTATCAACACACTCAAAGCGGGTCCCACCCTTGCTACTAGGCAGGAAGCACAGTAACAGCATTGGAACATGAGTGGAGGTTGGAAAATCTTGTATGAAAGACAGAGTTCAGTGAATCTGGTTGGCACACGGTGTGGCAAGCATCTGGGGGTAGTTGACCAGAAATCCATAGAATCTTTTTTGGGTGGCATCTGTCACTTGATTTCAGAGTGTGATGTGTCTGACCATAGGTCATCTCTTGGTTTTCATGGGCTGTGTATTTACGGTGAACATGAGAATATAAGATAGCTTTTGTAACTGGTATTATCCTTACGAATCTGGATATATCTGTAAAGGCATAGTTGTGGGTAAAGGAGTATTGTAATATAGTTCATCTTTTCTTGTTTAATAAATGCTTTATTCTTTTGTTAAAAATTCACCAGCTGACTCCTGTGACTCTGTTCAGTAGCTGCCCTCCATGTTTCTAAACAAAAAATAAAAGCTAGGATCTATCAAGCCGGGTTCCACCCTGGAACCTGGCATGATGAGTCGTAACATCAGCTGGGATCATAACACTTTGTACTGTATCTATAAATAAGTTAAAATAAAAGGAGGCAGGTGACCAGCGCTGGAGTGTGTCTGATAATAAATCTGGTTGGTTTAGTTGTTAGATTTAAAGGGGAGTCATATTGTGTTATTGAAAGGAAGGTGCCAAATGTTAACACCTGGGGACAATGAACGCTGTTTCTTAGTCCACAATGAAAAAAACCCTACATCTGCGAAAACCCAGAAAGGTCTTATTATAACAGGTCGTAAACAGTTGTGATGGAACCTGTCCCTTTGTTTCTAAGCTGAAAGGCAGTGGTTATTAGAGATAGCTGATTTTTCTATTTGGATAGAGGTCTGGCAGTGGTAATTAGAGATAGCTGATTATCAATTCTACATCGATACAGGTCTAGCATGTTTCCCATGCCATGGAGAGGAGGGTAAAGGGAGCCATTTTGAGATCAGAGTACAGGTTTCCCTACAAGCTGAGAAATATCACAGGCAGAAGGGCAGTTGTTGTTTGGTCTTGAGTGATCTGCAGCCAGCTAGAAGTTGGGGAGCAAAAAGAGATAGATGTAAGCCAAGCCTGCACCTTAAACAGAGAAAGAAAATGGTGACTCTGTCATTTACCACATGGAATGCAGTTGGGAGCTTGCACTTAGTTTGAAGACCAAGTTCATGAGGAATTGAAACAAGGCGAGTGTTTGCTGACCTGAAGCTAGAGAGAATCCTCAAGGAAGCTCTCACTGTGGAAGATAGCATTGAGAAAGAGAAAGAACAGAAGTAAAGCCTCTGGGAACTGCAAAACACTTTGCTTTGCAGTTCCAAGAAGAGTGAATGTCTACTTAAAAAACTGAGTGATGTAACAAAGTTGGGGCCTTCAGTTGTCAGTGTTAAGACCGCAGCAGATGTTATTGCTGAGCAAGTCAGATCCCAGAGTGAAGTCTGTCTCATTGATCATAAACCATTTTTGTCATGAAAATGAGGAGCCACTGACCTCAAAAGCATAGAACTCCAGTATCACCTTTAGAATTTTAAAAATGAAAAGGTTTATTAAAAATTTTAAAAATAAACTTAAGCATGCAAGATTAAAGCTTCACAGCTAAAACAGTCTTACAGAATAACCCCCCAAAAAACCTGCTTTGTCAAAAGGAACAATTAAACTACCCTCTTGGCAACAACCCCCTTATAGATTTTTAACAGTGAAAATCCAGTAATATTACCCAAATCAAGGAATTGTTGTCCCATTAATAAAGGTACACCTCATGACTGCTCAAGCACCTCCACTCTGGTGTGGAATTCCAAAAGAGGTTCAGAAATAAACTGTTTCCTAAAACACAGACTTCCCTGGCTTAACATTGGGTGGTTGTGTCTAATTCAAAACTTTCACAGCTTCTCAGCATCCCACACAAAGGAGCTGGTCATCAGGGCTTTCCTCCACAGCCACCACCCAACTTAGTTAATCATCCTTCCTTACTATGTTTTTGCCCCCTTCATCTCAGATTCCATTGTCCTCAAGCACCTCTGAACTCAACTTCTCCAAATATAAAAATCTGTCATGTTTTCTATTTGTCTCTACTTTCAGGTCAATAAAACTTAATATATCTTCCCTTGTTTACTCATGAAGCTTTCATAAGATGCACATGTTCCTTGCTACCTCTTAAGTCCCTTATGAAACTCAACAGCTGAAAATCCAAGTTTCCCACTTATCTCACAATGCAAATTTTAGATCCACTCTAGTTACTCATAATTCAACCCCACCATAACCTCTCATTACAAATGCATCAACCTAACACCTTTAATCTTTTTCATCTCTTAGCCCTCACAGACAGCCTGTCTCTAGTAACCTTCCCGCTGTTTTATTAACCCTGAACACACACACACATGCCTTTCTTTACCTACAAAGAATACCAACACAATCAAAAAATATATCATCACATCAGTAAAAGTAGAAAGGGACAAATTGTTCGGTTGTTTAAAGTATAAGTTGCCTACGAAAAGAAAGTAATGTTTAATAAATAACTTTGTTTTTAAGCATTGATACAGTAAAAGTTCTTAAAATGCAAAATCTTGACAAGGCATTCTTTCAGTTAATAACTGGAAGTTTGAATTTCTCTTTAAATCATTATCAGTGTCATAATATTCCGTGAACATTAATTAAATACATTAATCATTTGTTATTCTGTTTTTGGTGGTATTGGTTGAGCAGAACACCATGTACTTCTTGAAATCTTTCAATCTTCGATGTTTCCACTTGTGGATGACGCCAGAGCTCGGGATCAAATGTATTAGATAACCACTAATAAATAGGAAATTCAGGAGAAACTTCTTTCTCATGGAGCATTTACCACAAAGATTAATTGAGGTAAATAGCATGGATGCAGTCAGAGGAAAGACAAATATGCACATTGAGGGAAAAAGGAATAAAAGGATCAGTTGTTAGGATTAAATGAAGAGGAGTGGGAGGAAGCTCATTTGGAGCATATACACTAGCATGGATATGTTAGACTGAATGGCCTGTTTCTCTGCAGTAAATGTTTAATAATACTTGTAAACCTGGTACCCTTCTGGTTAATCTGCCCTGTAACGCCTCTGAGCCCAATATATCTTTCCATCCTGATGCAGCCCAGTATATCTTTTCATTCTGATGAAAGGTCACAGACCTGAAATGTTAACTCTGTTTCTCTCTCAACAGACGCTGCCAGATCTGCTGAATATTACCAGCTTTTTCCATTTTCATGTCTTTTCTGAGGTTTTCAGTTGTCCAAAACTGAAAGTGATACTCAGATGACTCTGTACAACTAAATCATCACTTCCTCAATTTTGAGATAAAGGCTTTTAGCCTTTTTGATTATTATTTTTTTATACCTGTGTGTTAGGTTTTCATGACCTGTATATATGAAGAACTTTTGCTCCTCCACAGACCTAGGGAGAATTTTTCCCTACCTTGGGCTAAGTGCTGTGGCGTGTGGGGAAAGTACCTTTCTCTCCACCGGCTGCAGTGGCGGATTTTCGAGCCCGATTGTCTGCATCTCACCTCATTAAATATACATCAGCAGGAAACACGTCGTGTAGCCAGTGGGTAGCCTCGGATCACCAGCCCTGCCATGACCTCAGTAGAATCTCACTCCAGGTGCCCTTTTTAAACCACACCCATGCACAGCTTTCTCAGTGACTGCAGCCCAGGACTGCTCCAGGCGAGAGATGGCCCCCAAACCAAAGAAGCATGTAACCCCCAATTTCAGTGACACGTTGCTGGGTCACCTTCTGGACACCATTGAGGACCACTGTCACCTTCTCTATCCTCATGTTGGCCAGAGGAGGTCCACCCAAGGTCACCAACCCAGTCTGGGATGAGTTATCTGTGGCGGTGAGAGCCAACTCCAGTTGAAGGAGAACAGGGATTCCGTGCCGCAAACAGCTGAATGATCTCATCCGCACAACCAGCGTATGGCAACCTTCTCATCACTCTCACCTCACATTCTCACAAACCCTCAGACATTCGCAGGATGGCACTCCACAGGGAACTCACACACTACCAGCACAAGGGACATCATCACTCAATCTCCTATACACACATTGACATTGCCACCTGGGCTTAAACCCTGTGCAGCTCACATCCTTGTACAGTGCACGGCTCCAGCATATACACAACTCAGGCATCCTTATCCTCTGCCTTGGCATGCTTCCTGCTCACACTCTCTCCACCCTACTTTCTGCAGGCCAAGCTCGCTCATAATTAAAGGAGGAGGTCCTAGACCAGTGGGGGCGTGCCAGAGATCAGGGCACTCACCCAGTAAGAGGAGCAATTAGTACACTTGGCCGGAGAGGACTGGGACGATGTGGCGACGAAGAGACTGGCAGCACACACCCACATGAGGACCCTGCCCAGCTGATCCTTCAGACAGTAATGTGATGTTTTGTACTTTGCTGCCACGCACTAATTACCTCTAAATTCTTTCATTGGACACAGACAGCCAGCTCCTCCTCTCCAGCTCCCTGGACTCCTCAGGTGTGCATCTTTAAGCCACAACAATGGAAGACCCCTCACAGTGCTCATCCACACCCTCCACTAGTGGAGAGACACAAACTTTGGTGGGACTTAAAACTAGAGCAGGCTCGGGGTCACAATCCGGTGAGCGCAGCACAGATTCTGGTCCACAGCTGGCAGAGGCGGGGACATCCAAGGTCACCGGCACTTGGAGTTCTGCTGGAGGCCAGGATTCTGCTGAGTCCAAGTCAGACGACGAGCCTGTGGACTCGGTTTTAACACAGATGCTGGTGCAGCAGCGTCAGTCACTGGAATATAAGACAGGGTTGTCAGACGCTTTTCACAGATTGCAACTTACAATGGAGGAGTCCCTTCTCTTTCAGTCTGAGGTAATAGCGCTGACATACCAGCGCACCAAGGTCAACACTGGTAGAATGGCGGTCATCATGGAGACCTTGGTCCAGGACTTAGGTCCTGAACTGTACCAGGAGCTGCACTCCATGATGTAGGCATTGGTGAAATCTATTACTGGCTACGTAAGATGGGATCAGGGCACCTTGATTGCACTGTGACTGCCGTTTCTCCCCAAGGAGTCATCCAGGGACCATTGGCACCCATAGGGACAAGGACTAGCAGCTGGAAAGCCTGGGACCAACCCAGGTGACTCCGGGAGTGTCCAGCCGAACTTTCCCCCTGCTTGTGACCCCATCACCTCCAACTCCACGGACCGAGGAGGATGCACCTGCCCCACAGCAGAAGACCCAAAGCAGGCCGCGGCCCTCCAAGTCCCAGCCTTCCAGAGGATGCCTGCCAAAGTCATCACAGACAACAGGGCGTTGCAGTCAGCAGGTTGCCTTCACCTCTGCTGTGGATGCACCAAGACGTAGCAGTAGGATTAGAGGGATCAAGAAATACCAGGAGCACAATAGTGGCACAGGTATAACCATATCCATATACTATCCACTAATGTAAATAGAATTGCATCCATTCCAGATCTCTTGAGTATGCCTCCTCTGTATGCTGATTTATGCAATGGTCAATCACATGTCACACTATGGTTCCCCACTCACCTATTGCAGATTTCTCATCAATTGCCTTTGGTCAATGTTGTGTGCAGCCTTCTCATCACAGTGTGTGACCCTTCTCAGTTCATTCCCAACATCAGTAATGGTTCACCCTCAACGTGAAATATGCATGTGCAAGGCATCTCGTTGACATGCTTTGCAGGTTCAAGTGATGTTCATTCTTGGCTGTGTAAGATGGAAGCTCATGTGGTTCCCCCGTCTCATCTACATTGTGGAAAGGCGAAAGTGTAGGAGAGATGTAGATGAGCATGGAGAAGGGTAATCTTTCTTTGAACTCCATGTCCTGTCTGTCATTTGTGAAGCCTTGGCAATTTAAAAGCCTCTACTCGGTGCTTGTGCACACTCCTGCCTGCCTTACATTTTGTTGACTCTACAAGTGTACATCTGCTAATTTCACCAAAAAGTGTGTGCACCTTCCCTCCTCAATGTGCCAGTGCCCTGTTCCTTGCAGGCACATAGCCTACAAGGCTATAGCCAAAAAAAGGATGCTGCTTAGTGGCAGGGGGGCATGGAAGCTAAATGTGAAACTGCTGACCCCAGAGAACATTGAGGAGCTCAAGAGGGATTACAAAGGTTGGAGAACCATGAAACCCCACTTTGAGTCACTGACACACTGGTGGGAAGCGATCAAGGGAAACATCAAGAGGTTTTTCATCCTCAAAGGCACCCAGAAAGCTAGAAAGGAACAGAGGGAAATATCCCGACTCCAGAAAAACAGGCAGAATCTGCTCCAGCTGCAGTCGATGGGAGTCGATGTCAAGGAGGAACTCCAAGAGGTGAAGAGCCAGCAAGCCTCGCTCTTTGCCTCGGAGGCCTCCGAGATCATCTTCCGTTCCAGAGTCCGCTCCTTGGAGCAGGACGAGACATGCTCACGTTTCTTCTTCCAAAAGGTACACAGAGAGAGCTCTGTGATCAGCAGCCTGAAGGAAGAAGATGGCTCAGTAAAGTCATCACAGTCCAACATTTTGAGGATCAGCAAATCCTTTTATGCCGGATTGTATGATGTGAAGCCCACAGACAGCACGGCCTCCCAGTCCTTCCTATCCTCTATCACGGAGGTCTTAGATGACAGTACACAGGAGAGTCTGGACAAAGCACTAACTCCTGACGAACTGACTGAGGCCCTTGAGTCCTTCGAGAAGAGTAAAACTCCCGGAAGCGATGGCTTGCCGGCGGAGTTGTATTCGGCTCTGTGGGACTGGATCGGCCCGGACCTGCTAGAAGTGTACGAGAGTATGCTCCTGGCCGGCAGTATGTCAGAATCCATGAGGAAAGGCATTATCACCCTCATCTACAAGCACAAGGGGGAAAGGGAGGAAATTAGAAATTGGCGACCCATTTCACTGTTGAATGTGGACTATAAGATTCTGTCCAAGGTCATCGCCAATCGGGTCAAATCCGCTCTTGAATTGGTGATTCACCCTGACTAGACCTGCACTGTGCCGGGCAGGAAGACCTCTGACAGCCTTGCGCTGCTCAGGAATACGATTGCCTATGTGCAGGACAGGGGTGTGGATACCTGCCTCATCAGCCTTGAACAGGAGAAGGCCTTTGACAGAATATCACACACGTATATGGTGGATGTGCTCTCCAAAATGTGGTTTGGGGAGGGAATTTGCAATTGGATCCAACTGCTCTACACTAACATCAGTAGTGCAATCTCTATCAATGGGTGGGAATCAGATAGCTTTCCTATTAAATCTGGAGTCAGGCAGGGCTGCCCTCTCTCACCTGTTCTTTTCGTGTGTTGCATAGAACCCTTTGCTGAGTCCATCAGGAAGGATCCGGGCATAAGAGGACTGACGATCCCAGGCAGTGGAGGCACTCAGGTTAAAGTCTCCTTGTACATGGACAATGTCGCCATCTTCTGCTCAGATCCGCTGTCGGTGCACAGACTTATCCACATCTGCGACCAGTTCGAACTGGCCTCGGGAGCCAAAGTAAATCGTGGGAAGAGCGAGGCTATGTTCTTTGGGAACTGGGCTGACCGATCCTTTGTCCCCTTCACTGTCAGGGCTGACGGCCTGAAGGTGCTGGGGATATGGTTCGGAGGGACCAGGGCACGCGTTAGAAACTGGAAGGAGCGAGCATCTATGGTGAAAAGGAAACTGGGCATGTGGGAGCGACGGTCCCTCTCCATTGCGGGTAATAACCTGGTCATCAGGTGTGAGGCGCTCTTGCTGTTGCTGTACGTGGCGCAGGTCTGGCCCATTCCACACTCCTGTGAGGTGGCGATCACCCGACCCATCTTCCGCTTTATCTGGAGGTCGAAAATGGATCGTGTCCGCAAGGACACGATGTACAAGCCTCTAGATAAAGGGGGAAAAAACGTGCCCAACATCGCCCTCATACTGATGACCACCTTTGTGTGCGGCTGCATCAAGCGGTGCGTAGACCCTCAGTATGCAAACACCAAGTGTCACTACATGCTGAGTTCTACCTGTCCCCAGTGTTACGAAGGATGGGTCTGGCCACGCTGCCGCAGAACGCTCCAAGTAGTTGGACCGTGCCGTACCACCTGTCCCTCGTCGGAAAATTTATGCAGAGAAACACCTTTGACCACAAGTCCATCAGGCAGTGGTCGGCACGTAACATCTTAAAGGCCCTGAGGGAAAAGGAGAGGGTGGATCCTGTGGGATGGTTTCCTGAGCAGACTGACAAAGTCATTTGGCAGAATGCCTCATCGCCAGAACTTTCCAACAAGCACCAAGACGTAGCTTGGCTGGTGGTGAGAAAGGCCCTCCCTGTAAGATCCTTCCTACATGCCAGGAGTCTCACCCCCTCTGCACGTTGCCCTCGAGGTTGTTCACCTCCTGGTAGATTGTGTCTTTGCGAAGAAGGTCTGGAGAGAGATGCAGTGGTTTCTGTCGAGGTTCATCCTGAGCAGTTCTGTGACAGAGGACTCTGTGCTCTACGGGCTGTTCCCAGGGACACACACCGAGACAAACATCAACTGCAGCTGGAGGATCATCAACTCAGTGAAAGATGCTCTTTGGTCTGCCCGAAACTTGTTGGTTTTCCAGCGCAAAGAGTTGTCCCCGACCGAGTGTTACAGACTGGCACATTCCAAGGTCCAGGACTACGTGCTGAGGGACACATTTAAGCTTGGGGCAGCCGCCACAAAGGCACAATGGGGAAGGGTCACTGCCTAAGACCTTTCTGCCATGGTACACTGAGGGGGTGGGAACTGTAAAGAGCCCCTTAGGCTGTACAGCTTAAAATGAATGTCTGCCAATGATTGTAATATTCATTGTTTGTCCTGATACACCTTGTGATTCATGTTGTAAAAGTTGAACCTGATTGTATTTTTGTAATGCTGATTTTGAAATGGTTCGAAATGTTTTTGAAGATTTAAGAATAAAGTATATTTTTGCAAAAAAAAAGATGCTGCTTAGTGTACCCTCACCTAAACACTCACTGAGCTCAGCAATTCAACATCCATATGGTGCTGTGTTGCAGTCAGTGGAATTGTTGAATATGACCTTGATGTGGATCTCCTTGAAGTGCTTTGTCGGATGTAAGGCACACTGCCACGAATGCACTGAGAACTGCACTGAAACTTCTGCCTCTTGTAGGTTGCCATAGTGACTGGGATGCTGGAACGACGCTTGAAGAGGCAAAGCATTCTGTCGTGTGCTGACGGAATGCCCACCTGCAGTTAAAACCTCATCTCATGGAGGACACATGTTCCCGAGGCTTCATCATCCTTCAACTGTTGAGGACGTGATGAGCCTACTGTGTAACTACTCACTCTTAGATTGAAGAGGATGGTTGAGATGAGAAGGCTAGCAATGCTGGTGGTGCTGTGGACCCATTATGGAGGGCTCTTGTCTAAGAGGATAATCGCTGCTTCTTGTCATCATCTTCCTGGAGTTTGGTCGATGGCACCCTGCACCGTGAGAATCTCGAGATTGCAGCAAAGCCCAGCACTCTGGTTGCCTGGCTAACTTGACCTCCAGCGAAGTGCACGTAATTGTGGGCCTTGGCAAAATGAGCATCTGTTAACTCATGTATGCACTTGTGAGTGGACACCTGAGAGACCCTGCTGAGGTCCCCAATGGAGCCCTGCAATGAGCCACTCACGTAGACAGCCACTGGCAAAGGATGTCCTCCCAGGCCACGCAGCGTCAACCCCTGGAGAATGTTGCCGATGTGAGTCGCCAGATCCCTGGACATGTGGAGGCATCGTAACACTGATTCTCACTCACCTGGAGAATAGACATGCATCTTCTGTACACCCTCGGTCTTGAGAGTCACCTACGCGCAATGTTTCTGCGAGCCTTATCCTCTGGGTCTGGAGGGGGCCCTACTGCCTGTTGCTCATCAAGGTGAAGCTCCTTCCTTCAGAGAGCTAGGCTGCGCCATAGCACTGTTCTCTGCTTTGCTTCTGCCTGTATGAAATGATGCAAGCAACACTAAATGCACTCTCCATCTTCCTCAAGTTCTCCTCCCTGTGAGATCATTGCAAAAAAATATGAGTGAGCATGAGCCTCCAAAGGTCCTCTTTCTGTCGCTGACTATTGAGTCACTGTGGGTTCAAGGGCTTGGTAAGGGACTAGGCACATATTCGCCACTACAGTTCTGGCAGCACAATGAGAACACGCAGTATCACAGTGTCCTTCCCAGGCCCCTACCCTGGGAGGGAGAAATACTGCTGACATTGCTGTGGCCAGGAGCTTGGATGCCCTACATTTGCTTCATGTGCCAGATTCCTCATTTCAATACACTTCTTTGGAAAACACTTGAGGGCTAATGTTCAGTGAGGGGATGAGATAGCTTTAGCGGGGGGATGGAAGTTCCCATCTCTGAACAGAAATTGATAGATTAAATGAGTGGGCAAAGATCTGGCAGATGGAGTATAATGTGAGAAAAAGTGAAATTGTGCTCTGAGGTGCAGAGGGATCTGGGTATACTAGTGCACAAAAAAGCTAGTATGCAAATACAGCAAGTAATTAGGAAAGCTAATAGAATGTCATCATTTATTGTGAGGGGAATAGAATGCAAAAGTATGGAGGTTATGCTTCAGTTATACAGGGCACTAGTGAGACCAATTTGGGAGTATTGAGTACAGAATTGGTCACCTTATTTAAGGAAGGATGTAAATGCATTGGAAGTAGTTCAGAGAAGGTTTACGGGATTCATACCTGGAATGGGTGAGTTGTCTTATGAGGAAACGTTGGACAGACTAGGCTTGTATCCGCTGGAGCTTAGAAGAGTAGGACTTGATTGATACATATAAGATCCTGAGGAGTGTTGACAGGGTGGATGTAGAGAGAATGTTTCCTCTTCTGGAACTAGGGATCACTGTTTAAAATAAAAGGTTGCCCACTTAAAACAGAGATGAGGTGAATTTTTTTCACTCAGAGGGTTGTGATACTTTGGAACTCTCTTCCTGGAAAGATGGTGGAAGCAGAGTCTTTGAATATTTTTATGGCAGAGGTGGATAGATTCTTGGTAAACAAGGGGGTGATAGATTATCGGGGGTAGGTGCGATGCAGATTTCAGGTTACTATCAGATCAGCCATGATCTTATTAAATGGTGGAACAGGCTTGAGGGGCTGAATCACCTACACCTGCTCCTTGTTCGTATGTTTGTATGTAACCTGCCAGCTCCAAGTTTCGGAGACGCCGTTTCAAATAGGTATTTGCAGTTTATCCAGGTGCCCACTTCACACTGGAGAATTAGCATGATTGAGACAAGGGATTATTGCAAGCAGATCGATGATCGAAACTAATAAAGATTTAAGGCTTCAGATTGCCGCTTTGGTTATAGAAATGCTCCTTACGTTCCTAATCTGTACATTCCTCCTCATTTGTGAATATAGATTTCAGAAGGGTGCCCCTTTAATTAGCCCCCCCCAGTACCGTGATTCACTCCTCCCAGAAGCCCTAAGACCCCTCCCCAGCAGCATTGCTTTTTAGTTTCATTTTTGAGTGCGACATACCTACAGTTTGCAAGATGGTGGTCCTCAGGTTTTACTACCAGCTCAGCTTTGACCCTCCTTATGTGACTATGCAAATCCCACCTATCTTCCTGGAGGAGCATAACGTTCAGGTTTTCTTTCGTCCAATAACTCTCAGTTCTCTTCCTATAATCTTTGATCCCATTGTAATTGCGGTTGATATCCTTGTATTACCCCTGAGTTGTTTGAAGTGAATGCTCCTATGCCCCATGTTGAACTCCTTCCCATCTTGAGGCCACCCCGCCATGAGACCATTGAGTACTACTTGTTCCCGATCTATAGGCTGCAGGTGCTTCCCCTGACTATGACTGTCAACTGCATCACCGTACTATGCCCGAAACCACCCCCCCGAACCGACGTGATGACCACGCCCTGGGCATGCTGGGCATGACTGAGACTTACTTGATTGACATGCCCCTCCCACTCCCTGGATTGGGAGAAGGACAATCTTTGCAAGCTCAGCTGTCTAAACTGAAGCTTCATTACTTGGCTTTTTTGCTATTCTGGCCACGAGGACTTTTCATCTCCAACCCACTGCCCCATGCCCCCCCGTCATGTGTCTGTGTGCACCCTTCCCAAGATATCCACCTCCTGCTCAAGCCTTTGCCCTCTAGCTCCTTCCAACCCTCCCACCCCGTCCCCCTGCCTTCCCACTGGTCTGCTATGTATTGCCCCGTTTGTGAAACCTCCCTGAAATTGATGTGCTGTTGCTTGCACGGTCTAGCATGGAGTCAGAGGAGCTGCAAGTGCAGCACGTGCTAGGTAGGCAAGCATACCTCGAAGTCATGATTGAAGTGCAGTTCGCCAGGTCCACATCGCTTATACCTAATTGTGAATCACGTTGGTCTAATTAGACGCTGGTGTGGCCTTTTGATCCTTCGCGGGGCGTAATTCTGGCGAGCTGCCTTTATAACAAGCATTCATGGCATTCTAATATACTCAAATAGCATTCCCAACCTGGCGCAGCAAGAAACGTGCTCCCCCATCGAAGTCTGCAGTGCTCAATCATAACCTATTTTCATGCCAACAGGAAACTGACTTGTTTGCTCCTGCAATATTTTCCTGTCCTGCCCACCATGGCGGGACCGGAAAATCCTGGTCATAGTCTCTCCATTATGAAAATATTCTGATTTGCCTTTAATAATCCAAAATGGATAAGCTCAAACATCGCCATGTTGAACTCTATTTGCCAGAGTTTCAACCCTTGACTACCTCTTGCCTTTGTCCCACTAGAATTATATAAATTAACTGATCTCAGAACCGTTTCACTAGATAAATGTCATTGCTTTTCTATAAACTGCTCAATGCACAAACAAAACAAAAAAGACTCCCTGCTATATGGGGTATCTAGTGCCCTGACTGATCCTTAATATTAAATGACAATTAAAGCCTTGCATGATAAAATAAATGTTTTTCATGTCTGATTCCATTTTTAACAGCTTTATGCTCTGAACAATTGTACCTTTTACTTTTTATAGGTGAAGTGGCAAAAAGATGACCTGGACAACAATGTCAACTTCTTTTCAGTCTCATCAGATGGACGAGTTGTTTCTTGGACTTTAATTAAGGCAAGTATTTTCCTGCAGCTTTTTTAATGTTGACATTGTCGGGCCTGAAGGTTGAGGAAGTAGTCTGATTATTTGTTGCCAGTTTCACGTCATCTACCGAGTTAGGATAATTCAAAATTAGCAATCAAGACAGGATTATTAACTCACTACATATTGCCAGCCTTATCAAGAAAGTATAAATTGGTAACATAATTGATAACTTTCGCGATGAGAATGTTACATCACTGTTCATACTAAAGAAATAAAAGAGGTCTGACTGTTCGAAATTGAAACAAAACAAAAATGTTTGGAAATACACACCAGTTAGCCTCTATTTAGGAAAGTGGAGAGGAGAAACTACAGGCCAGTCATCCAAATGTCAATGTTGGGAAGTTATTGGAAATTATTATCAGGGCCAAAACAATCTTTCATTTGGAAAGGCATGAGTTAATCGAGGAATTTTTAAAAGCATAATGTGTCTGACTTATTTCATTGAGCTCCTTGAGGAGGTAACAGAGAAGGTTGATCAAAGTAGGGCAGTGAAGGTTGTGAATATGAACTTTCAAAAGGTATTTGACAAAGTGCCACACAGGAACTTTTGAAGAAAATGGAAGCCTATGGAATTAAGGAGAAAATGGTGGAATGTATATGAAATTGACTCAGTGATAGGAAGCAGAGGGTACTAGTGAATGAATGCCTTTTAGAGTGGGAAGCAATTTGCATTATACTTTTTCCATTCTACTTTTCAATTTTTATGAACAGCCTAGACTCATGCTTAGGGAATGGCATTATAAAGATGAAGTAAATGAAGTATTGAGGTCCAACCATCTTCAGCTGCTTCATCAACGACCATCATAAGATCAGTGGTGGGAATGTTTGATGATGATTGCACATTGTTCAGCTCCATTCGTGACTGCTCAGATACTGAAGCAGTCCATGTCCAAATGCAGTAAGACATGGAAACATTCAAGCTTGGGCTGATGAGTGACAAGTAACATTTGTGCCGTACAGGTTCCTGGCAATGATCATTGCCAGCAGGAGATAATCTAACCATCGCCCTTGACATTTAATGGCATTACCATTGCTGAATCCAGCACTCATAACATCCTGGGTCATTTGACCAGAAACTGAACTGGACCAGCCATGCAAATACTGTGTCTACAAGAGCAGGTCAGAGCCTAAGAATCCTGTGGCAATGAACTCACCTCCTGACTCCCCAAAGCCTGTCCACCATCTACAAGGCACAAGTCAGGAGTGTAGTGGAATATTCTCCACTTGCGTGGATGAGTGCAGCTCCAACAATACTCAAGAAGCTGAATACCATCCAGGACAAAGCAGCCCGCTTGAATGGCATCCCATTCACCACCTTCAACATTCACTCCCTCCACCACCATTGCATAGTGGCAGCAATGTGTACCATCTACAATATACACTTGAAGCAACTTACTAAGGCTCCTTCGACAGCATCTTCCAAACCTGTGACCTCTGCCACCTGGAGGAAAAGGGCAGCAGATGCATGGGAACACCACCACTTGCAAGTTCCTCTTTAAGCCACACACCAACCTGACTTGGAGCTATATCACCGTTCCTTCACTACTGCTGGGTCAAAATCCCTCCCAAACATTGCCTGGATGTTCCTACACCATGTGGACTGCAGCGGTTCAAGAAGACGGCTCACCACCACCTTCTCATGGTCAATTAGGTATGGCCCAAAATGTTGCAAATGCTGTAATTGATGACCTTAAAGAACTTTATCAGGTCAACCCTCAGTCTTCTCCTTTCTAGAGAAAAGAGCACCAGCCCATGGTAGGAAAGCTTTTAGAGACAACAATCTAGGACAAAATTAATTGGCAATTAGAAAAATATGGACTGATAAATGAAAGCCATCACAGATTTGTTAAATTGAAATCATGTTTGACCAACTTGATTGAGTTCTTTGATGCAATAACAGAGAGGATTTATGAAGGTGAGTCCAGTTGTTGTTGTGTATTTGGACATTCAAGTCTCTTCGTATTCTTTTTTGTCATCCCTTCCTTTATTGTCTATGTACTTAGTTTGGGCCTTTTCCTTTAGTTGCAGTTTTCCCTTTCTTCTATTCATCCATGGTGCATTATTACTGTTTAGTTTCTTCATGTCTTTAGGGAAATAAATTTTCCTAACACTATTGATCACCATTTTAAATATATCCTCCTCCTTTTCTATTTCTGTATCTGTCAACAAATGTTTCAAGTTTATCTTCCCAGTTCCATTTGCACCCCCATAGTTGTTCTTCCAATCTATTACTTTGCTCTTTTTTCTCACTTATGTCGCTTTCAATAATTATTCTAAACCTTATTATGTTATCATCACTATCGTCTAAATGTTCTATTATGCTCACTTCTCTTATCTGCATTGATTCATTTTCCATTACTAGACCCAGCAGTGATTTCTCTCTTGTTGGACTTCTTACAACAGTCCTGAACAAACTGCAATATCACATTCCTTGTTCATTTATCTTACCAGTTCATTTAGGAGTCATTCCCCAATCTCTCATGACTATTATTTGATATATGGTGCAGCTAACTTCCAAGGAAGCTTCAATTTTAAGAATATATAATACCAATTGGAAGTTTTATTTTATCATTGCCACTCATCCACTGAATATAAGTTTATGAAGTACTGCTATTTGTCTAAGCTTGCAAAGAGACTGAGGTACATTATTTAACACCTAAGCCAACAGCTAAGCTTCAGAAGAAGTGTCCCAAATGATTTCTTTTTACATCATAGAATTATAGAATGGTTACAGTATGGAACGAGGCCATTTGGCCTGTCACATGAGGGGACACGTTTGTTAACAATTTAAAAGTCTTTATTTTTATTTCTTAAAATCTTCATCTCCCTGAGGCAGCTCTGTGCCTGTGGGTGCTTTTCCTGCACGCATGCATGGAAGTTCGCACTTGCCCTCCTTCACCCCTCACACAGAGAGTGTTAAGCGCTGCAGCACGCATTTCATGCTGGGTGGGTCGTAATTAGCCTGCCAGCGTGAAATCATGGTCCGGCCCCGATCACGGGCGGTGGTCAGCTTCCTGACCCCCCCTCCCCAACCCGCCCCTGCTGAGCCCACTCTATGAGGGCAAAATCTTGGCCTATGTTTGTCTAATTATACTAAGTTGAAACTCAGAGCTGAGGAAGACCATCACCATATTCACCCTGAACTAATGAACGTCCATTCTTGGTGTTTCTGCATTAAAGTCCATCATGAGATGAGTTAACAAAAACAAAGAAAGCTGGAAAAACTCAGCAGGTCTGACAGCATCTGTGGAGAGAAAGACAGAGTCAACATTTCAAGTCTGCATGAATCTTCTTCAAAGTTTTGAAGAAGAGTCATGCAGACTCGAAACGTTGACTCTGTCTTTCTCTCCACAGATGCTGTCACACCTTTTGAGTTTTTCCAGCATTTTTTGTTTTTGTTTCAGATTTCCAGCATCTGCAGTATTTTGCCTTTATATGAGATGAATTAAACTGTTTGGTTCACATCAATTCAGGCCTAATGTAGTTACAGGAAACAGAGAAGACAAATATCACTTTACTTTCATTGCATATTTAATTAAGGCACTACTAAGATCTTGTGGCAATTTACATTTTATTAAGATGTTGCTGGAATATTTTACATTTTCAAAGTAATGCAGGATGTGATTTTACTGGCCTCTGGGTAGCAGGAACAGAGGGTATGGGGCTGGTAAAATACCAGGGAGCTGCACCAGAACTGCTCGCCGACAGAGTACCACCACCACTGAGGCTTCCCAGCAGTGGGGATGACAGTGTTCAGCTGCTCGCTGAACAAAGATGGGCAACCAGTTTAAATACTTAAAGACCTAATTAAAGGCAATTTTTCTGAAGCCAGCGTTGTTTTTCCAGCAGGGGAGAGGAACCCGCACCATGTGGTGATGCCATCAGCTGCATGGAGCTGGCCTCCCAGTGGCCTTGAGGGGGGTGGTGAGAGGACAAGGGAGGGGGGTATATTAGAGCCAGAGGCTCTTTAGTCAAGGGAAGTGGCCACCAGCAGCAAAGGCTGGATGCAGCTGGAAGAGTATTCCCTCTGTTCTCCGGGCCTGCTTGCTTGCACTCTAATGAGAGCACCTCCATTTTGAGGCACCCTCATGTTCTCCTCACTGTCTGAGCGAGCAGCAGCCACCACTTTTAATGGCATTGCTGTGGCTCTAGTGCTGCCGGTCCTCTGGTTAGGCCTGCCTGCCATCCTTAATTGGCCATTACTCCTGTCTGCCATTTCTTAATTGCTTAATATCACAGGGGAAATCCCACTTCCTGTTCTAGAGGGCTGATAGCCCAAATACCCGCCTTGGCAAAATCTTGCCCATAGTCTTGAGGAGCCAGAGAAAATTTAAGAATATAACCTGTGGTTTTCCATCTTAATATGACTAGCATTTCGTTTAGAAAATACAGTTACTGAAATGACTAGAGTATCTTCTTCCTATTTCCAGGATGAACTTGTTCATACAGATATTATCAAACTTACAATGCATGGAATTTGCAAGGATGCACTGGAAAATTTGCAGCTGCAAATTATGGGTAAGCCATAACATTCAATCATATCATCTATCAGACAATTAATTGCTAACAAACAGCTATTAATTATTTTTCCCCCTCAAAGATTTTCAAAGCAGAACTCAGTTTTCTTATTCAAGTAAATCAGAAGCCTTCAGGACAAATAATTTTGTTTCTTACCTGTCAGATCTGGCATTCAAAGTTATAGAATGTTTTAACGAAGCCCGTTTCTCCAGTTAAATTTTATGATTATCCACAGTATAATCGCTGACACGTTATTACCTTTTTTAAAATTTCTACCCAACATTAAATTGTAAAAAGTATTCTGGGTGTTGTTCATTTGAAGATCATCAAGGGGCAGTAGGCAGATTTGCAAAGAAAAAAGTGGTTACAGCAATGAAGTGGTCACTGTTGTAATGTACGGAAACGTGGCAGCCAATTTGTGTACAGCAAGGTCCCATAAATAGCAATGAGACAAAGGCTGGATCATCTGTTTTTCATTTGCTTGATGGATAGATATTAGCCATATAAGAGCACGAGATAGAAGAAGGAGCATGCCAGATGGGCCCTCAACCCCCCCCTTCCCCTGCCTTATAATAAGATTATGGATGGTTTTCTACCTCAAATCCGCATTCCCACTCTAGCCCCATACTGCAGCGAACTTCTTCAAATAGTGTCACAGGATCTTTTACATCAACTGAGAGGGCAGACAGGGTTTTGCTATTACTTTCATCCAAAAGACAGTATCTCCATCAGTGCAGCTCAGTCCTACACTATGATGTCAGGCTGGATTGTGTGCTGAAGTCAATGGAGTGGGACATGAACCCCCAAATTTATCTTTGGGTGGATTATTGACCAGGAGGCAAGGCGAGAGGTTATAAAATTCATGTAACCACACTAGTACAATTTCTCCCTCAGTTTGACCAATAGTCACAGCTCCAAGGGGCTGTTGAATCTGAAAGGCCCATTCCTTATGAATAGAGAACTCCTTAAGGAAGGCGATTTTAGTTCTAGACAAAGTCCTTGTGGTGAGAAAACAGCGAAAATGTTACACGGGTTGTGTGCTGTGAGATGACCTTCTATCCATCATAAGGTCAGAAGTGGTGATGTTCACCAATGATTCCAGTCTTCAGTTTCATTTGCAACTGGTCAGATAATAAAGCAGTCTTTGTTCACATGAAGCAAGACGGAGACAACATTCAGACTTAGCCTGATGTGTGGCATGAATTTTGCTTGTCATTTAAGTGCCAGGTAATGACCATCCCCAACAGTGAGACTCTAACCATCTCTCTATTACATTCAGTGACTTTACCATCACTGAATTCATACTATGGGTCACTATTAACTGAAAGCTCAATTGGACCAACCACATAAATGCTATTGCTAAAAGAACTTGTAAGAGGCTGGGAATTCTGTGGCAAGTAACTCATCTCCTCATTCAAAGACTCTCCACCATCTAAAAGGCGCAAGGCAGGAGTGTTCCCATTTGCCTGGATGAATGCAGTTACAACAACCCTCAAGGAACTTGACATCATCCAGGACAAAACAGCCTGCTTGATTGGCACCACATCCACCACCTTAAACATTTGCTCTCTCCACCACTGGTGTACAATGGCAACATTGTGATTACCATTTACAAGATGCACTGCAGTAACTCACCAAAGCTCCTGCAATAGTAACTTACAAACTCACGACCTGAACCACCCAGAAGAACAGGGCAGCAGATATAAGGGAACAACACCATCTCTAAACCACTTCCAAACCACACACCATTCTTACTTGGAATATATCACCATTTCTTTAAAACTCTGTAAATCTCTCCCTAACAGCACTATGGATGTGCTTACATCATATGGACTGTAGCGGTTCAAAAAGGTGGCCCACCACCACCTTCTTAATGGTAGTTAGGTATGGACAATAAATGCTGACCTTGCCAGTGATGCCCACATCCCATGAATGAATAAAAAATACAGATGTCAATGTGACAGGCTTCTTTTCAGGCATTGGAATCTCTTCCTTAGCAGAGATGGACGCTCTCAAATTCATCAGTTGAGCAGTCTACAAAAGCTGTCTCTACTCACTTGCCTCTAAATTTATCCTCGTACAAGCAAAAGATCACTTCTTGAAAGCACCAAACCTTCCACCTTGTACAAACACTGGAATAGAAGAACAGCCATCTCCAGTTTAAGACAATCTTAGGAAGACAAATTACAATAACTGAATTCAGAATTGAAATTCAGGAAAAGTTTACCTTTTCTGCTCTGATGAAGGGATTACAATTTTTCCTCCAACCATTGCATAATCCAACCACGCTACCTTTCACCCTTGAAGCCCTTGCCTCAGCTCTACCTCATCAAGAAGGACCTGGAGGACCCCGTTCCCAAAGTTTTACAACCTTGTTCTTTTCCATCATCTTGCAACATTTCCGTGCAAACACTGTCAATTATCTTTTACAGCATTTACTGTTTTTTTAGCTGAAGTTAACTTTTTGAAGATTCATTTAAGGTGATTTCAGAAGTTGCAGGTCACCAATCTGCTGATGCCATGCCTCAATCTTAGCAATGGCATCTGTCCTCAGCTTTACAGAGTGCAACATGGTTGGTCTCTAGGTTAAGCCATTGGCCATGCCATCTACGACAGCTCTGAATTGTTACTGGCTTCATAGTGGTAATAATAGAGTTCACCATTAAACATTTCATTCCAGAATATTACAGCCTTGTTTCTTTTCCTTGAAATTTATACATTTAAATGATAGAATTTAGGTTATCTATTTTACAGTGTTCTCCAGCCATGCCAAGAGGAGTGATGACATGACAAAAAACCTCTGAACTTTCAAACATGAACCCTTCACATTTTGTTTATTTTAACTAGGATGTGGAACTTCTTTTGACTTCCATAAAGAGAAGGATGACTTGTTTCTTGTGGGCACAGAAGAAGGAAAAATACACAAGGTAGGATCACCATAAATACAATGCTCCCAGACTGCTAAAAAGGCAAACAGAATGTTGGGATGCATAGCAAAGTGGGTAACGTATAAATCCAATGACATTTTAGAACCATATTTGGTCTTGGCAATTTTCAGCTTCCTATTTCAAAAGGGATGTTCAGTAATTAGAGATGGTACGAAGAAAGGCTACACAGTTGACCCAGAATTTAAGGAAAAATTGTTTCAAGTAAGGTTGACTGTGCTGTGCCTGTTCTCCATTGCATTGAGAGGAATGAGAGGGGATATATTAGATGTGTTTAAAATATGAAAGTTTTAGACAAATAGGATCCAAATGCTTTTCTGATGCATGGTAGACTCATGACTAAGATCAGAACATGTCAATTTGGGACCAGTAGCAGATTGGGTAGCAAGCTGGCTACAAAGCAAAAACAAAAAAAGTGGCAGTTAAAGGTTGTTCCTCAGACCAGTAAAAAGTTGGAAGTGGTGTTTCACAAGTATCTGTGCTGGGACCGCTTTTATTCACCATTTACATAAATAATTTGGATCAAGAATCAGAGCACAATTTCAAAATATGCAGACAACAGCCAACTGGGAAAAAAACTACACAAGAAATGCAAGCATGGCAGACAGCAGGCTTTTCTCCAACACAATATTGGAGGTTTTTGGAGGAGGTGGATAGGAGGAGAGAGATCTTCTATTCTACAAGATATCAGATAAATACTATGAAGGCAGTGATAAAGGATAGCCGTGGAGCTTATCGCCAGGAGTCAAGTCCCAAGGTACTGGATGAGGTGCCCCAAGAAGTTCTATAACCTCAGTGAAAGGTTAAGGTCAGTGCTTGCATCTTCAAATGCCATATACCAGCAACTGCGCTACTAGCCACACACATTTCTCAATTCACCACCCTGCATCCCATGCCCCGCCCCTTGCCTGACCAACCAACAATCTCCATCAACCCCAAGTCATGCTTCACATTCATAGCTTTACCTCACCCTCACACGCATAACACTACTGCAAATCTTATGCCCTCATCTCATATTTTGCACATGCTGCCAGCTGTTCAAAACTGACAGACACATCATCCAAACAAATCGTGCTACACACAATGACATAATTCCCTCTCATTTGCAGAATAAGGGGGTGCAGAACCTCTGGCAGCAGTACCTAACCAGTGGGACAGGCACAGCTGCATGTCCCAAAGGAGGAGACAGTGCTCATCATCATTTGAGCAGTCACAACTGAGGCATGGCCAGGTTCGGGGCTGAAACCATTGAAGATAATGGCCCAGATCTTCGGGTCTCCAGATTGGTAGGGTGGCTGACTCTGTAGAAATTGCCCAGGAAGTTTGAATTTCTGATGAGCAATTCATCTGCTTCCTGGGGCACACTGAAAAAGTCGCCAACTCTGAGTCAGAGACTTTGGACAGTGCTGACTTATTTACCAGAATAGGTACCCAGGAAATGTTAAACAGAAACATCCCAGTCGAAGACTGGAATCTTCTGGGACTGCCTGCAGTGGGAATCTTGGCAGGGGGCAGCTGGTTGTGAGCTGGGGTGGGGGGTGTTGGTAGTGTGAGTCCAAAAATCGGCTTCACAATGTCGGGATGAACTTTTGCAATTATATTCTCCGTACTTTAAAGGCTGGTCAAGCTTCCCAACGGTGTTGGGAAGCCGTTTTGTACGTTTTAGCATTTCACACATGCTTATTAAAAGGTCAACTTGCAGGAATTAAGCTCCCCCTCCAAATTAAGCTCCTGCCAGTCAGAAATTAGAATGTTCATATATATGACAACATACAAGTGGGGTGCACCTGGCGAGGTTGACTTCTTCCATGACATTGAAGTGAGTGGTTGCTGCTTTGGCCTTTTTGGGGATTGCTCACAAATGTCTGCCTCTTGATTGGATGTCAGTAGTCCAAGCTGCAAGGAGGCTGGGCAAGGGAGGCAGGACCAGTGGGGAAGGGTGGAGAGGAGGCTGGACAAGGGCGGCAGGCTAGGTTGGGGAGGTTGGGGGGCTCCCCTGGGAAGGAATACAGACTGTGCGGGGCTAGTTTGGAGGCTCCCCAGGAAGGAAGCCAGACTGGCCCGGGCATTTGAGAAGGGTGTCCAGGGAAGGAAGCCAGATTGTCCAGGACTTACTTAGAAGGGTAAGTATGTCACAGATATCTTGGTCCTGTTGGAGGGCAGTGGAAGGCCTCTCTGGGCAGTGAGCAGCATAGAGAGATGTGTCTAAATGGTGTGATCAATGAGTTCTTGAATTTGGTTTGAGGGGTTTGAAGGAGGGTCCTGCAACTCAGAGGGTAGTCACAGTCAGAGCAGGGAGTTGGATCAGGCAGAATGGAAGTACTAGACTCATGTGTGGGTAGCAGTTGGTCTCATTTGGGGGGTTATGGAAAGTCAGGGTACAGCTGGCCTCCAGACGGGATAGGTCAGGGTCAGGAGGGCCTTGGGCATGTCAACAGTAAACGGAACTGGGGAAGAGCTGGAATGATAATTGAGTCCAGGGTAATGGGGGAAGACTGAATGGTTACAGGAGGAAGAGGAATGATTGTGGAGGAGGATAGGGAAGTTGGAGGGTAACGGGGGAGGGTAGAAGGTGCCTGATGTACTAGAAAACTTCACATGCACCATGCTGAAGCTCTCAAGGTGGGTGAGCAGTTCGTAAAACCTCTCGAGCATTCGACATGGGAGGGGCTTCATAACGGGTGGGAGGAGTTAATGCCTCACTTTTTGGGCCAAGTGAATGAACACCCTGTTAATTATTAGCCTACTGTATGGAGAACCCGGCTCCGTTGATTTCTGCTCTCGAGGTTCCTACGCCCAATAAACCAGCATTGCTCCATGACCAATGGGTCGCATTCCAGCGAGAACCCATCAAGGTCTGGAACTGCCGTTCATTCTGTGTGATTTGGTATCTACTGTTGTCAGAGGCAGAGATGAAAGCATGGAGAAAGGCAGATGCCTCCAAGGAGAATGGGTGTTGGTTGGCAGCAAATTCCTTACTCCAAACCTCCATCCTCCCTGATAAATGGTCATGACTTACAAGGACTCATATGGTAAGTCCTGCTATGTTGCGAAGGCAATGGTTTCTATCGAATTTTGAGAAAATGGAGGCATGCATCTGAGGGAGGGTTCTTGCTCATGGCTGCTATCATCCTGGTCAATGCTCAGTCATATATGAATGGGAGAAACACTCATCTGTGGTCCTCCAGGACATCCTTCACCTGGAAGGGGTGAGGGGAGATGACATGTTTGGATGAAAGAATTTGCTCACCAGATGGATGACTGCAATTCGTTCACAGATTAACTGAGGGCTAGATGATACAGGCTCTAGCAACCCTGGCTGTCGTCCAGTTGAGGAGGAACTGACACAGATTAGGTCCAAGAAGAGCAACGGCCTGAGCAGCAAGAGGCAGCAGAACCTCTGGCAACCAGGCACTAGGGCAACGGCAAGCGTTAGCCCATTAACGGCTATGTCGCAGGCAGTGCAACTATCAACAGATGAGCGAAAGGTAATGCCAGAGGCACTTTAGGATGCCCTGGGATATGGTTGCTCACATGTGCCAGCTTCTTCACAAGGACCTGCGGCCGTAAGGACTCAGAAGCAATCCCATGCTAGTGGCATTAAAGGGCATCGCCACCCTAAACTTCCTTGCCAGTGTTTCCTTCCAGGACCCCACTGGGGACTGGTGTGGCATCTGCCAGTCAGCAACACACAATTGCATCCAGGAGGTGATCCAGGAGAGCTCATCAATTTGTCAAATTCTCCCTCGATCGCGAAAGCCAAGCTGTAAGAGGGTTAGGTTTTGCAATAATTACTGCTTTCCCACAAGAGTGAGGGGCTGTTGACTACACACATGTGACCTTGAGTATTCCCTGGCATTATCCAGTCACACTCATCAATAGGAAAGATTTCCACTCTTTAAACATGCAGCTGATATGTGATCACAGAAGACAAATCCTGTATGTTTGTACTAGATTTCCGGGGACCTCCCATCATTCCTACATTCTGAACCACTCCCTGGTGCCACAGGTTTTTGAAGGACCTTGTCAATTGCAGGGCTGGCTCCTTGGGGACAAGGGATACCCCTAGAAGGCTGATGATGCTGGTTCGCCAACCACAGAATGTCGCTGAGGAGAGCTAAAATGCTGTACATTCTCTACAAGGGCCATGATGGAGCAGACAATAGGCCTCCTAAAGATGAGATTCAGATCTTTGGACGACTCAGGTGGGCACTCCAATGCTCACCACAGAGGGTGCCCTGGATCATTCTTGCACCACACATGGGGGAATATCTTGTCTGAAGGAGACATGAAGGACCGAGATATCTCCACTGATAATAAAGATGGTAAAGGGATGGTGCTGATGAAGTCCAGGATATCACAGAGGCACATGCAAAGGCCATTGCAAGGGTACGGCATGGCAGTCAGTCCCGTGACAATCTGAAAACTAACAGATTTCAGGCAGAGCAAGCCACGGATATGTTTCCCTTACTATTTGGTTTTCTGTCCTTTGCTGTTTGTTAGGCCACACACACCTCTTTAATCGTATGCTCAATCTCTCTTACAGTCAAGGTTAACTTACCCATTGCCTCCTTACTTGTAGCCTTCACCTGCTCAAAATTAGTAATCACCAAGGACAGCCAGTAACTATGTGCCCACCACTGCATTCGCCAACCATGTATTTTCTATTGTTCAGACGAAAGTGTAGAGCTTCACTCTTTCAACCCTGAAACAGCATCTGCAATGTTCCTCGCCATTCACATAGCCTGTTTAACTCCCCTTGAGTACTCTATGCATCTGTTCACATCTCACATCAGGGCAACAGCAGCGGGAGATGCAATGACCTCACTGAACACTCTGCACAGACATCATTTTCACAGCTCAGAACATGGTAAGCTGCAAGTAATGGACTGTATGATGCATGCCCTGGCCACACACTCACAAATGATGGCCAGTTCTCAAACATGCACATTTGGAATTATTGAGTAATCACTATGTTGATAATGTGAGAGAAGTAAATTTATAGGAGTTCATTCTCAGATTCTGATTGGGGACCAAATTCCACACCCTTAAATGCCCATGACCATTGAAGCAACTAGCAGCAAGATAAGAATCCAGGACACTTCCAAACAGTGCAAGTGAACATCTATTTACAAGTGGCAAAACTATATAAAATAGTTGTACACCCATGCCACCTGTGTGCCTTCAAAACTTCTTTAACTTTCTTTTCCTATTACTACATATAGTACAGAGCCAACATCCACAGCTGAAGTTGAGGCAGCCTGCTGACTGCAATGACTGTGATGACTTTGGTGGGCCTCCTCTGATGTCTGGAGGCCTAGAGAACACTGGCCTACTAAGGGTTTCATACACAGGTGCAGGTGCACCTTCCTTGGCATGACCTGCTAGAAGCGATGGAGTCACTGGCAAAGGGGAGGTGGAGTGGCAGGGCATGAAGCCCCCAGGGTGTCTTGCTGGCTCTCCTCCTCCCTATGAGTGCCTAATGGTATCTGCCTGACTTATTGAGGAGAAGGGGCACCGTGAGGGAAGACGAGATGCCTCATCCCCCTTTCGCCTAGCACCTGCTGCACTGCACCCATAACTAGAGTGACATATCTGGCAGCCACTGCATGTTCTACTGTATCTGGATCTCCAAGGCAGCCACCACCCTGTCCATGGAGGCAGCCAAACACTCACATGCCAGAGCCATGACAGCAGATAGAATGTGGATGGACTCTGTGCATCCAGTTTGTGCATGGCATCTAGCATCTCAGAGACTATTGACACCACATCCACAAACATTCACTCCCTCCACCACCGACGCACAGTAGCAGCAGTGTGTACCATCTACAAGATGCACTGCAGGAATTCACCAAGGCTCCTTCAACAGCACCTTCCAAACCCACGACCAGTACCATCTAGAAGGACAAGGGCAGCAGGTAGATGGGAATACCACTACCTGCTAATTCCCCTCCAAGACACTCACCATCCTGACTTGGAAATATATAGCCGTTCCTTCACTGTGGCTGGGTCAAATTTCTGGAACTCACTTCCTAACAGCACTGTGGGTGTACCTACACCACATGGACTGCAGTGGTTCAAGAAGGAAGCTCACCACCATCTTCTCAAGGGCAACCAGGAATGGGCAATAAATGCTGGCCCAGCCAGTGAAGCCCACATCCCATGAATGAATAAAAAAAAGTTGTTAAAAAGGGAAAAAAAAAATATGAGAGTAAACTAGCCAGAAATATAAAAACAGATTGTAAGAACTTTTATAAGTATATAAAAAGGAGAGTAGCTGAAGTAAACATTGGTCCATTAGATTTGGAGACAGGAGAAATTATCATGGAGAATGAGAAAATATATGAAAGAAAATAAATAACTGAATAAAATAACTAAGTGATTAATTAAAGCACATAAGTATGGCAAGACTTGATGTGTCATGGCTGCAGCACGTGGGAGCTCCTGGATACCAGTGTTATCCAGGGCAAGCATGTCTGCAGTAAATGTCTGCAGGCTTGAGGAGCTTCAGCTTAGAGTCATTGAGCTAGAGACTGAGCTGCAGACAATGCAACACTTTTGGGAGGGCAAGAGTTTCCTCTACGTTTTATACCAGGAAGCAGTCACACCGCTTAAGGTAAGGTCTTCTGATTTAGAAGGTGGTCAAGGACAGGAGGATGTGACTGCAGCTGAGGCAGGAAGTGTTAACAATGCATTTAGAAAAGCATAGTATGAGTTGAACAAGACAACATGGTTTTAATAAAGGGAAATTCTGTTTAACAAATTCATTGGAGTTTTTTGAGAACCTAATTAGTAAGGTAGATAAAGGAAACTAGCGGATGTGGTATACCTGGATTTCTGAAATGGTTTTAAACTAAATAGAGGGGTGGGGTGGGAGGGTTCTGGAGATGGGGTATGTAAGCTTACAAAGCAAAAGGATATGGCATCATTGCAGGGCAGCTATTTAGGTAATGATACCCAGAATGTGACAGGAAGGAACAGAGTGTACACACATGAAAGAACAGCAGCAAAAAGGGTCAAAGGGGGAAAAATAGTAAAAAGGCAAAATGAATGGCTCTTTACTTATATATACAAAGTATTTGGAACAAAATAAATGAATTAACGGCACAAATACAGGTTAATGTTACATTTAAGATACAAGCAAGTAAGAGTGCCATTAGGACCAGAGGTACTCTGGGAAAGAGGTGGGGAAGAAAGGGACAAGATATATTGCAAAGAGGCTGTTTGTACATCCAGTGCTTTGCAGCAGCTGAACCAAAAAAATAGACAAATCAGTGCCTTAAGGCATTTGTTGAACTCCAGATGAAGACAGTGAGGATCTTATAGCCATTACAGAAACATGGTTACAAGGAGATCAAAGCTGGGAATTAAATATTCAGGGATATGTGACTTTTCAAAAGGATAGGCAGGAAGGAAAGGGTGATGAGGTATCTTTGTTAGCGCGAGATGGAATAAGTACGATAGCAAGAAATGATCTTGGATTGGAAAATGTAGCATCCATATAGGTGGAGGTAAGAAATAACAAGGGGAAGAAGACACTGGTGGGAGTAGTCAAAAGGCTACAGTAGCTATACTGTAGAACAGAGAATAAATCAGGAGATAATGAGGGCATGTAAAAAAGGTAATACATTAATCATGGGTGACTTTAATCTTCATGCAGATTGGGAAAATCAAATTGGCAGAGGTAGTCACGAGCAAGAATTCAAACAGTGTGCTTGGGACAGTTTCCTAGAATAATATGCTGTGGATCCAACCAGGGATCAGGCTATTTTGGATCTGGTAATGTGTAATGAGGCAGGTTTAATAAATGATCTCAGAGTAAAACAGTGACCATAAAATGGTAGAATTTAGCATTCCGTTTGAGAGTGAGAGACTTGGGTCAGAAACAACTGTGCTAAACTTAAATAAGGGCAATTATAAAGGAATGAGGGCAGAGTTGGCTGGAATGGACCGGGAAAGGAGTTTTGTAGAAAAGTTGGTTGATGAACAATGGCAGACGTTTAAGAAAACAGTTCATGACTCACAACAAATATATATCCCAGTGAGGATAAAGGATTCTAGGAAGGGGAAAAACCAACCATTGTTAACCAAGGAAGCTAAGGATTGTGTTAAATTTAAAGAAAAAACATACAATGTGGCAAAGATTCGTGGTAAGACAGAGGATTGGGAAAGTTTTAAAAACTAACAAAAGATGACCAAAAAAATAATAATAAGGGAGAAAATAACTTTGAGGGTAAACTAGCAAGTAATATAAAAAGGGGCAGTATGAGCTTCTTTAAATATACAAAAAGGAAAAGAGAGGTCAAAGTGAACATAGGCCACTTAGAAAATGAGGCTGGGGAAATAACAATGGGGAACCCGGAAATGGCAGAGGAGTTGAATAAATACTTTGTATCAGCCTTCACATAGTAGACACTAATAGCATTCCAGAAATACTAAATAATCAAGGGGCAAAAGAGGTGGAGGAAATAAATACAATAACTTTCACTACAGAAAATGTATTAGGGAAACTAATAGGGCTAAAGGCCAATAAGACTTCTGGAATTGATGGGTTGCTTCCTAGGATATTAAAGGAAGTAGCTGCAGAGATAATGGGTACACTGGTAGTAATCTTCCAAGAACCCTTAGTTTCTAGGAAAGTCCTAGAGGATTGGAAAACTGTCAATGTTAACAACCGTATTCAAAAAAGGAGGGAGACAAAAACTGGTAACTGTCGGCCAGTTAGCTTAATATCTGTCATTGGGAAAATGTTAGAGTCTTAAAGATGTAAAAGCAGAGCATTTAGAAATGCATAATATAAGGGGAGGTGATGGCATAATGTTATTGTCATTGGACTCATAATCCAAAGAACAAAGAAGGCTAATGCTCTGGGGACCCGGTTTCAAATCCCACCATGACAGATGGTGGAATTTACATTCAATAAAAACTTGGAATTAAAAGTCTAATGATGACCACGAAACCATTGTCAATTGTTGTGAAAACTCATCTGGTTAACCAACGTCCGTCCTTATAAGCCGTCCTTACCTGGTCTGATGTACATACGACTCCAAACCTACGGCAATGTGATTGGCTCTTAAATGCCTTCTGAAAAAGGGCAATTAGGGATGAGTAATAAATGCTAGCCTAGCCAGCGATGCCCACACGTCAGGAATGAATAAAAAATAAATAATCAAGCAGAGTCAGCATGGCTTCATGCCTGACAAATTTATTAGAATTCTTCAAGGATAGATAAAGGGGAACCAGTACTTGTATCATATTTGGATTTCCAAAAGGTGTTTGATAAGGTACCGCACATAAGGCTACTTAATAAGAGCCCATGGTGTTGGGGGTAGTATATTAGCATGGACAGAGGATTGGCTAACTAATCAGTGATCAGTGCTGGGGCCACGATTATTTACAATATATATTAATGACTTGGATGAGGGAAGTGAATATATTATTGCCAAGTTTGCAGATGACACAAAAATAGGGGGGAAGGCAAGTGGTAAGGATGACAAAAAGAGTCTACAGAGGGATATAGACAGGTTAAGTGAGGGGGCAAAAACTTGGCAGATGCAATATAAAGAGGGAAAATATGAGGTTATGCATTTTGACAGGATGAATGGGGGAGCTGAATATTATTTAAACAGAAAAAGACTGCAGAAAGCTGCTTCACAGAGGGATTTGGGGATCCTCGTGCATGAATCACAAAAAGCTAGCATACAAGTTCAGCAGGTAATAGGGAAGGCAAATGGAATGTTGGCCTTTGTTTCAAAGGGAATGGAGTATAAAAATATGGAAGTCTTGCTAAAACTATACAAGGAAGGGTCAAGGACCAAAGGACACTGAATGAAGGTGATTAGCAAAAGAAGCAATGACAAAAGGAGGAAAAATGTTTTTACACAGCGAGTGGTTAGAATCTGGAATGCAGTGCCTGCAAGTTTGGTGGAGGCAGATTAAATCAGGAGTTTCAATAGGGAATTGAATAATTAGCTGAAGAGGAAAAAATTGCAGGCTGCAGGGAAAAGGCAGAAGAGTGATACTAGCTGAGTAGCTCATATGGATAACCGGCATGGACATAACAGGCTGAATGGCTATGATTCCTATATTCCCGTGACATTCAAACACCAATATAAAAAGAAAACAGCAAACTGAACATGAAAAAGTTCAGTGTTGTTTGTTGCCTGAATCATATTACAAGGCACCAAAAATACTTCAAAGTTGATAACTGCTTAAGTTGTATTCTTATTCTTTTACTTCGTGTATAATCTCCTAACATGCTGATTAATCCATTTTTGTTGTATTCATTAGTGCTCCAAGGACTATTCAAGTGAGTTTTTGGATACTTATGAAGCCCATCATATGGCAGTGGATGCCTTACACTGGAATACATTCCATCCAGATATCTTCATTTCCTGTAGTTCTGATTGGACAGTAAAGATTTGGGATCACAATTTAAAGTAAGTGAAAGTTGTGAAGGAGAATACTTCACTGTGTTAGAAAATAGAGATAATTTAAATAAGTTATATTTATATTTGTGGGTGTTAAGAATGAGTTTTAGCTTTAATGTTTAAGTTGATTTGTATTTGTGTGTTAAGAAAAAGGGAAGTTGAGTTTTAGTTTCACTTTAAAAGGTGCCTGCATTCTAATGAAATTTTTACAACTCTTGACAAGAAGTAAAACAAACACAAGGTTTAAATAAAATTGTGCTGTTGCCTAGCAAAAGGGGTCCAGAGCAGGGGGTGGGGGTGGGGGAGGGCATACACACACACACACACACACACACGCACACAAACACATACAGAAAACTAAAGGAAAGCAGTTTCACTTCAGTTGAAGCCAGCATTCCAGAGAGGCTGGATAGCAGAGGGACAGGTAGCAAGTCCCAAACTAAAGTTGAAGCCAGCTGCCAAGAGAAGCTGGACAGGAAACTACAAAAGCAGGTTCCAGAGACTAAAGAAGAAAGTCCCCAAATCCAGCAGATCGGAACAGGAAAGGTCCCAAGAGGATAGCCTAGTCAAACGACAAGGACAGGAATCTGAAAAAGGGAATGCCCTGTGGAAGTGAAAGTAAGGAACAGAGAGGAAAGCTTAATCTTTGAGCGAGAAAGCTGCAGGACACAGATTTAAAGCAGTAAAAGCGTGCGAAAAGCCAGGAGGTCCAAGGGGACAGTCGAAGATCCATAACTCTTTACAATGGGTATGTAAAGCAGTGGTGTTCTGTTGGCATGACTGAGTCAGTGAGAGAGTGGACAGATGGAGCCTTGTAGAAGGTGTCTGAGAGAAAGCATTGTTTGTTAAAGATTCCACACCGGGTTCCCTGAGAGTGGAGATTGGAAGCCTGCATATGAAAGACAGAGTTCAGTGAGACAGATTGGCCCATGGTGTGACAAGCGTCTGAGCGATCCATAGTATCTGTTTGGGGTTGCACCTGAACTTGGTTTCAGAGTGTGATGTCTCTGACCACAGGCCGCCTATAGGTTTGCATGTACTGTGTTCTTACTGTGATCATTAAAGTATATGATAGCTTTTGTAAATTGTGTTATCCTTACAAATCTGTATATACCTGTAAAGATAAAGTTGTGGGTGAAGGTGAAGTTGTGTGTGTGTGTAATGTAGTTCATCTTTTCTGGTTTAATAAATGTTTTATTCTTTTGTTACAAGTTTATCAGCCGACTCCTACGACTGTGTTTAGTAGCCACTCTCCACGTATCAGCATGGGTTTATGAAAGGAAAGTCATGCTTAACTAATCTACTGGAGTTTTTTGGGGATGTAACTAGTAGACTAGGTAAGGGAGAACCAGTGGATGTGGTGTATTTGGATTTCAAGAAGGCTTTTGATAAGGTCCCACATAAGAAGCTAGTGGGAAAGATTAAAGCACACAGGATTGGGGGTAATATACTGGCATGGGTTGAAAATTGTTTGACAGACCGGAAACAGAGTCGGAATAAGTGGATCTTTTTCCGGGTGGCAGGCAGTGACTAGTGATGTACCGCAAGGATCAGTGCTTGGGCCCCAGCTATTCACGATATGTATAAATGACTTTGATGAGAGAACCAAATGCAATATTTCCAAGTTTGCTGACAACACAAAACTGGGTGGGGTTGTGAGTTGTAAGGAGGATGCAAGGATGCTTCAAGGCAATTTAGATAAGTTGTGTGTGTGTGGACAAACACATGGCAGATGCAGTATAACGTGGATAAATGTGAGGTTATACGTTTCAGTGTGAAAAACATAAAGGCAGAGTATTATTTAAATGGTGATATATTGGGAAATGTGGATGTGCAAAGGGATCTGGGTGTCCTTGTACACCAGTCAATGAAAGTAAATAGGCAGGTGCAGCAAGCAATTAGGAAGGCAAATGGTATGTTGGCTTTCATTGCAAGAGGATTTGAGTTCAGGACTAGGGATGTCTTACTGCAGTTATAAAGGGCCTGGGTGAGACCACACCTGGAGTATTGCATGCAATTTTGGTCTCCCTACCTAAGAAAGGATATGCTTGCCGTAGACGGAGTGCAGCGAACATTCACTAGGCTGATACCGGGGATGGCAGGACTGTTATATGAGGAGAGCTTGGTTTGACTGGGCCTGTATTGACTAGAATTGAGAAGAATGAGAGGGGACCTGATTGAAATGTATAAAATTCTAACAGGGCTAGACAGACAAGAAAAAGGGGTGATGTTTCCCCTGGATGGGGAGTCTAGAACCAGGGGTCACAGTCTCAGGCCGTTTAGCACTGAGATGAGGAAAAATTTCTTCACTCAGAGGGTGGTCAACCTGTGGAATTCTCTACCACAGAAGGCTGTGGAGACTAGGTCACTGAGTATGTTCAAGAAAGAAATTGATAAATTTTTGGATATTAGGAGCATCAAGGGGTATGAAGAGAAAGTGGGAATATGGCATTCAGATATAGGATCAGCTATGACCATATTGAATGGCGGAGCAGACTTGAAGGGCCAAGTGGCCTAATCCAGCTCCTAGTTTGTATGTTTCTTATTTATAGAATACAATGTTTTACTCGCCTGTCGCGATGGCAGGTTTTTACGCTGTATCGTCTCAAACCTGCCACATTATTCATACACACCTGGGAAACATGCTGTTTCAATGGCATGCGGGCTTTCATTCACCCACCTGCCATCACCTCGCCACTTCACTATGCCAGGCTCCATATTTAAAGTCCAGCCACAAGCACACATCTCAGTCCTTCCAGCCCACGACTGCTGCATGGAAGACAGGATGGCCCCGAAAGGCAAAAAGACTGCAGCTCCCGCTTCAGCGACGTGTCTCTGGAACACCTTTATGACATAGTGGAGTCCGGCTGGGATGTCCCATGCCCCTACTCTGGCCGCAGGATGGACAGCAATATCACCAACTAGGCTTTGAAGGTGATAGCAGCAGTGGTCAGCACCAATGCTCTTCAAAAGAGGACAGCCACCCGGTGCCGCAAAAGGATGAATGATTTCCTTCATTCCGCCAGGCTAAGTCACTCTTCTCATAGCTCTCAACTCACACACTCACAAACCCAGCACATATCCACAGGGCCCTCAATACCAGTTCAAGGGACATCACAATTTACTCTCTCTCACACATTTATTGTCCTCATCCCGTCCACGGGACCACTCACCACCCAAACAAGCCAGGCATACTTATCATCTGGCCTGCAGGCATCCTACTTACATTCTCTCCATCTCTATTCGTGCAGGACAAGCTGGCACGAAAAACAGGGAGAGTTTGCAGACCGCTGGAGGAATTACTGAGATCAAGGTCCTCACTGACCTTAAAAGCAGAGACATCCAGTGGCCAGCGACGATTTGGACCAGTCCTGCACTGATGGTGAGGTCGGCAGTAACCTACCAAGTGAGGGTCCAGCAGTGCAACATCCATCAGACAACCATGCACTAATTATCACCCTATGCTTCCACAGACTCACCTGGGAAACAGCCGAGAGAGTCCATGACTCAGGGCCTCCAATCAAGCCCCGAAGATACCTTGGAAGAGGAACCCTTCTTGAGATCCCATCACAGCGTCAGACATTCTCAGAGACTATGTGAAGATTTATGGAGTGTCCTCACTGCATGTTGTCATCACCCTCCTGCAATCAATCAATTGTTAGAGCCTCCACTGCATCTCCATGACAGGAGCATTGTCACAGAAGGTATTCGCACTGCCATAAGTCAGACTGAAGTCAAACTCCCACAGATGCGTTGTGAGGATCTATGGGGTCAACTCACTGCATACCGTCATCATCCTCTACAAATGTAGCAGCTACGAGGGCCTCCCAAGCATGCCTGTCTCATCTAGCCAGTGCGAGGGCCTCATCCCCGCCATCGCCGCTTATGAGGACCTCCTCACCTTCATCCTCGTTGGCATCCTCCTCATCGGAGGAGACGTGCAGTTCCTCCATCTCCACTTCAGCCAGCTTGTCTCCCCGTTGGAGTGCCAGGTTATATAGGGTGCAGCAGACGATGACGATGCATGACATCCTCTGTGGACTGTATTGCAGGGCTCCACCAGACTGGTCCAGGCACCGAATTGCGTGTTGCAGCATGAGCCTCATTATATCATTGCTCTGCTGCAGTCTGAGGCCACTGCACAGGTGTCATCAGCCACAGCTTCTGTGGGCAGTCCTTGTTCCCAAGGAGCCATCCCTGCAGCTTCTCTGAACCCTGGAAGACTTCAGGGATCTGTGACCAACTGAGGATGTAAGTGTCATGCACACTTGTTGCGCACACCTGCAGGATGCATTTATGGTGGTCACACACCAGCTGCACATTCAGCGAATGGAGCCCCTTGCGGTTCACTGTGTGTTGTGTTGGAGACCTGAGTGCCACATGAGTGTAGTCAATCGCACCCTGAACCATGGGAAACCCAAGATCTGGGTGAATCCAATCACTCTTGCAACCTGGCTGTCCTGGTCCCGGGCAAAATGCACAAAGTTGTGTGCCCTCGGAAAGATGACATCCGTGACCTCATAGATGCATTTGTGGGTGTAGGCTTGTGAGATCCCACAGAGCTCACCTGTGGGGCCCTGGAAGGAGCCACTGGCGTAGAAACTGACCACTGGCAGTGGATGCCCTCCATGTCCCCGTGGCGCCAAATCCTGCTGGCAGATGTGAGCGACCAGTTCCCTAGACAAGTGCAGTCTTCAGCGACACTGGTTCTCGGTCATCTGCAGGAACAAAAGGCAGCGTCTATAGAACCTGGGTGTCGCTAGGCGCCAACCAGTGATGGCTTGCTGGGGCTCTTGGGTGGCATGTGCGGGAGCCCCAGCTGCCCCTACTTCCTAAGGTTGCTGCTCCTGCCTCTGCGCGGCCAGGGCCCTCAGTTGCCCTCTCCTCCATCGCCTTCACACCCTGTAGGCCATCAAGCATACAGCTAGTTCATCAGGCCTCATCATCCTGATATACTCTGGCAGGATGAAAGAGAGAGACACGTGGTTAGTAAGGGTGTACTAAGAAACTGTCCTGGCTAAGTGTGGCGGCCCCTTAACACTTCCACCAGTGTGCTGGCCACCACTTGGATGGCCAGAGATTTGTTCACTGCATGGCTATCCTATTAGCTTAAACCATGGGGGGAGACTCATCCAAACCAGGATGCTGACATTGGAAGAGGCTGTGGGCACCTCCAGCAGTGACTGCTACATAGCAAGCTTTGGTGAGGATATTATACTTGTGCAGTCATCCAACTGTTCTGCAGTCCACTAAAATGCTCATGAATTTGCAGTCTGTGCGGGTGGGGTTCGGTGGGAGGTGAAAAACTTTGCAGAACTTGGTGGCACTTTGATGCCTCTATGTTGCTTGAGTGGGCAGATAAGCTAGGAGCACAACCCCAATCACATCAATGTGGCTGTGCCTGAACTGTCTCAGTTGCCGAGGTTTCCCTAATGTGTGGCCATTTCCCTCGCCCACCCTACACCCCCCTCCCCACTCCAATTTCTAGTGCCCCATATTCAACGGCAGGACTGCCCTTGCCCCCTCCACCACCAGCAGCTGCCTCAATTATAGGGATGCCCTTAACCCCAACCCCCCAACGCTCCTGAAGCTCGAAGTACAACAGGCAATCCTGGCGAGTGCTGCATGTTACTGTATACTCACCTCCAAGTTCCCCTCAAAGTGCAGGCTGCCAAGCGCACGCCTTTTAGGTGTTGGTGTGAAACATGTCAGTGTGCTTTCCTGCCGACGTGGACAGACGATCCAGCAGTGGTGTATGATTCTGGTGGGCTAGCCTGATAATGATATGCTGATATATTACAATGAGTTTCCCGACGTCCGGTGGGGGAAACAGGCCCGCTGTTGATGCGCTGAGGAGACAATCGCAAACTAGTTTCCTGCCGTCGTAAAACCAATCGTGCCATGTTGTCCGCTCATGCCACTAATCACGTCGGATGCCGACCGGCCAGGAAATTATGCCCCATCTCCTGGAGAATTCTCCTCCCCTCCGGCTATTCTCAGAGGTAAAATTTTCATTTTACCCTCTCTTGACTGCGGATGCCGCAGCCCCTTGTTCTGGTTACTTTTCACTATTTACATACTAATCAAGCTGATAACTTTCTTTTGCAGTAAGATGCTCTGAGGTCCACTGTAGATTCTCCCAATAGTAACCTAGGCAATCTTCCAGCTTCTGTTCCTCACTAGATTCAAACTGAGATTAAACCTCACCTGCATTCCATGCAGTCAATGATGATGTTATTTCCTTACTATCTAACTGTCATTTACTTTGGTTAACTTCTCTCAGTGAGCTGCAAACTGCATCAGTTCCAAACGACAACTAAACTCTCAGAAAAAAACCAAGATAAGTTGAAACCAAAGAGCTTTTCTATGTTCTACCCATCTCTATAGCGACATAGCCTGTTCTCAAACCAACCTTTAGATTAATTATCCCTCTTTACAATGTCTTCTCCTTTGAGCTGATGAAGTGAATGGGTTTTCCAACATTGCAGAGCTTTCTGAATGCTTTTAAAGTAATTCAGCTCTATCTCCCAAAACAAAAACACTTCCCTTGAATGCCCTTCTTTGTAATCACTGCTGACATCATAGGCAGAATTTCGCTTTAGGTGTGCAGGTTCGGTGGGGGCAGGCGTGGCCGGTCGCTAAGCTGACCGTGATTGGCAGCAGTCTGCGATTTTACGTGGGCTGAGCACTGCCTGTGCAGGCCGGGGGTGGGGAGGATGAGGAGGCCCAGTGCAAATTTCACGCATACACGCGAGAGAGTGTTGAATAATCTCTGAAGCACGGAGCTGCCTCAGGGAGATGAAGAGTTAATCAAAAAAATAATAAAGAGCAGAAAAATTAATGTAACATGTTCCCTCATGTGACTCTGATGTGTTTTTAATTAAAAATTAAAGTTTTTATTTAATCTGCATTTGATTTTAGAAAGCTCATCCTGCCTGTGGATGAGGTTTCCAAAAAATGCAAAGGCCGCTTGGCCTTTTCACCTGCCCGTCAACTATTACGCTGAACAGGCAGTGAAAAATTCAGCACAATTGATAACTTAATGACCTTAATAGGCCTTTTAATTGTCGGCGGGTGAGCTGCCGGCTCCGGCGTGCGCCTGCCGACCAACCTATCGTGCGACTGCCCGTTGACATCAGCATGCACGGTCGACGTCAGCGCACATCATTTCACGCTTGGTTGGGTCGGGTGCGTGCCCACCTGCCGAGCTAAAAATCCTTTACCATGTTTCCAGCTCTTTAGCTAAGTAAGCCTACCTGCTGTTTTATACTTCTATAATGCTAACTTCAACGGTTACTGTTATTAATCTAACCTTTGTTCATCGTTGCAAATCACTCAGGGATAAATCTTCCCTCTCCAGAAAAGTTTTAGCAATTGACAACACCATAACTGTTTCTCAATGAATACAATAAAAGTTCACTGTGAAATCTTGTTAGCTTAAACCTTAACCAATTTCCCAGCTCGCCTTGTGGATTTGAAATCTCACCAAGAGTCCCGGTTTTCAGGAAATATTAATTTGTCTACTTGCTTTGTTGGAGGAGTAAGGGAAGACTTCTTTCTTAGATACCAAATCTCTGTATCTTCCAGTAACGTGACTCACTTCATCAGTATCTATAGAAGAATCCCTTTGATTACTCTGAGCCATGTCCATCATTCTCTGAGGGATCACTTTGCAATTGTATTATTGCTATTTGAGTATTGCTGATAAAAGAGAACCCTGACTTTGGTATTTTCTTGTGAATTGCCCTGATGAGTGCAAGACAAAAAAAGTCTATTTTTTTCAGCAATACTCTGGTTTTATACTACTGAACAACAATTGCTACTGTTTTATCATCCATTTCCTGTATTGGCGTAGTCTTTTCTGAAGACTCCTTAGGTGTCTTTTACTGCCACTGATTTAACTTTCAGTTTCTAACAATTTGCTTTTATATGTCCTGATTTACGGCAATGAAAGCATACTATACTTTTCCAAAGACTCCTTAGGTGTCCATATTACTGCCACTGATTTAACTTTCAGCTTCCAACAATTTGCTTTTACATGTCTTGTTTTATGGCAATGAAAGCACACTTTTTTTTAATGTCACCTTTATCCTCCAAACTATCATTGTGATTGACTGGAACAGCTTCTGCCTTCTCCCTAAAGCCAAAATCTTTTCTATTCCTACAGTTTCCAATGAAATTCACAAGTCCATGAATCACAATCCTTTTAAATGAAAAATGTTACTTTTTTCATTTGACCTGGCTAAGGCTTTTTTTTGCTAATTCCAAATGCTGTGGTATTACCTCAATTAGGTCTGCTTTTTAAGCTCCTGCTTTTCTCTTTTGACTTTATTAAACAAATATAAGTATCCTTTTGAACTGCCGTTTCTTCAGCTGTCTGGCAATCTCTAAGGCCTAGCACTTTAACTGCCTTACCATTACAACAATAATCTTCCCAGAACTAAAAATTACCTCTAAAATGTTAACATGAAACATGAACCATATGTTTGCAACATCACCACCAGTGCTGTTAGGGAAGGGAGTTCCAGGATTTTGACCCAGTGACAGTGAAAGATCAGAAATATAGTTCTAAGTTAGGATGATGTGTGACTTGGAGTGGAACTTGCATTTGGTGGTGCTCCCAAACGCAGCTGTCCTTCTTCTTCTCAGTGGTAGAGGTCAGGGTTTTGGAAAATGCTGTCAAAGGAGCCTTAGCAATTTACTGCAGTGCACCTTTTAGATGGAACACACCGCTGCTACTGTGTGCCTGTGAAAGGGGGAATGGGTGCTTAGGGATGGGGTGCCAATCAAGCAGGTTGCTTTGTCTTGCATAGTGCTGAGCTTCTTGAATGTTGTTGGAGCTGCACCCATTCAGGCAAGTGGAGAATATTCCGTTGCCCCTCTGACTTGTGCCTTGTAGATGGTGGGCAGGCACTGAGAGTGTGAAGATGAGTTACTCAGTGCAGAATCTTCGAGTCTCTGATCTGCTCTTGTAGCCAGACTATGTACAAGCCTGGTGCAGTTAAGTTTTTAGTTGTTGGTAAGCCCTATGATGTTGACGCTGGTGGATTCAGCCATGGTAATGCTGTTGAACATCAAGGTTAGATGGTTAGATTCTTTTTTGTTGGAAATGGTTATTGTCTGATAAATCTGCGATACGAATGTTTCTTGCCACTTATCAGTCCAACCCTGAATGTTGTCCAGATCTTGTTGCATGTGAGCACACACTCCTTTAGTGCCTGAGGAGTTGCGATTGGTACTGAACACTGTGCAATCATCAGTGAACATCCCCACTTATGTGAACCTATGATGGAGGACACTTGATGAAGCAGCAGAAGATGTTTGGGTCTAGGACACTATCCTGAATAACCCCTGCAGTAGTCCTGGGGCTGATATGATTGGCTTCCAAAATCCACAACCATCTTCCTTTGTGCTAGATATGACACCAAACAGTGGAGAATTTTCCCCCGATTCCCATCGACTTCAATTTTGTTAAGGCTCCTTGATGCCACATTCAGTCAAATGCTGCCTTGATATCAAGAGTACTCACTCTTACGTTCTTAATTGTCTAATTGTCTACCATCATTCATAATTGGAAGTGGCAGGACTGTAAAGATTGGATTTGATCCATTGGTTGTGGGATCACTTAGCTCTATCACTATCATGCTGTGTCTGCTGGTTAGCATGCACGTAACCCTGTGTTGTAGCTTTGCCAGGCTGAAGCTCATTTTTTGGAATGCCTGGTGCCAATTCTGGCAGGATATGCCAGTCTAAAAGGTTACAGGGCAGAATCGTCCTGTCCTGTTGGCGGCGGATGTCATGGTGGGTGTGAGTGGACAACATGGCATGAAGGCCAAAAATTGCTCCACCCGCCAATGACGGGCCACATTTTCTGCCGCCGCACATCGGGAACCTAATTTCAATACTTTTAGCATCTCATTATAAATCCTGTTTGCTGAAATCATCCTCCCTCGCTGGATCATCTAAGCACTTCAGCGTGATTGCACACTGACATGTTTCACAACTGTATATAAGCGACAACGCTGGCAAGGTGCACTTTGCTCGGGACTTCGAGGTTTGTTTGCCATGTTTTGACCAGGGCTGTAATGAAGCCTGGAGCCAAGTGTGTCTGGTGGAATCTAAACTTAAGATCAGTGAGCAGGTTATTGATGAGTAAGTGCAGTGTGTTAGAATTGTTGAGGACATCTTCCATCACTTTTCTGATGATTAAGAGTAGACTGATGGAGCAACCATTGGCCAAATCGGATTTGTACTGGTTTTTGTGCACAAGACATACTGCGGCAATTTTACACATTGTTTGGGTAGTTGCCATTGTAGCTGTATTGGAACAGCTTGGCCAGGAGAGTGGCTAGTTCTGGAGCACAAATTTTCAGTATTACAGCCAAAATGTTGCCAGGCCTCATTTTCTTTGTTGTATTCAGTATCTTCAAACATTTCTTGATATCATGTGGAGTGAATTGAATTGGCTGAAGACTGGCATCTGTGATGCAGAGTGGACATAGAAGATTAAGAACACTGTCCAAGCACTGACTAGGAAATCTAAAATACACGGTGGGTGGGGGGTGGGGGCAGAGCCTCAGGTTAAGGGGGCGATCATCATCTGAAATAAGGAAATATTTCTTTAATCAGAGGGTTGTGAACCTTACGAACTGTCTACCCTAAAATGTTGTGGATGCCCAAACGTTGAAAATCTTCAAGACTGAGATGTTAGATATTTGATGGCTCAGGGAATCCAAGGATTTGGGATACTTCGGGCAGCACTTGCGGTCATCAGCACCAGGCTTTGCAGGGAGCACTACATCACTTTTGGTGGGTTCACGGTCATGTGTCTACCTACCAGACCAGCCATGAGGCGAGGGTGGCTTTTCAACAGATGCAGTGCTAGAGTGTGCTTGGGAAAGGGGGAGAAGTGGCCTCAGGCAAGTGAAGAGGCTGCAGGGCGCGGGCTGTACTGGGGAAGGGGCATATCCCAGGGTTTGTATGAGGGCACATGCTGATCTGTGCAAGTGGCCTCATGATGGTGAGGGCTGAGGAGGCAGTCTCCAGAGGAGATGAGGCCCGATGGAGATGTGAGGATATGTGTGAGAGAGTGAGGGGTGATGTTATCTGATATGGCAGTGAGCGAGATGCCAGTGAATGTGTGATGGCCTTGTGAGCGTGTGAGTTTAAAATGATGAGATGGTTGCCTTACCCTGGCAGCACGGATGAGATCTTTCATCCTCTTTCAGCGCTGGATGACCAATCTCTTTTGTGCACGTTGGCACTGACCACCACTGCCACCACGCCCCAAGCCAGAGTGGTGAAATTTCTGGATCTCCTGCAGCCAGATCAGAGCTAGAGGACATCATGGCAAGCCTCCAAAAGGCACTCCAGTGACGGGTCACTGAACTCTTCTTAGCTTTCAGGGCCATGTCTTCAGATCACAGATCACAGAATCACACAGTGCAGAAGAGGCCCTTTGGCCCATCGAGTCTGCACCAACACCTAATAAACACCTGACCTACCTAACTAACCCCATTTACCAGCACTTGGCCCATAGCCTTGAATGTTATGACGTGCCAAGTGCTCATCCAGATATTTTTTAAAGGATGTGAGGCAACCCACCTCTACCACCCTCTGGGTAAAAAAGTTTTTCCTCACATCCCCCCTGAACCTCCTGCCCCTCACCTTGAACTTATGTCCCCTTGTGACTGACACTTCAACTAAGGGGAACAGCTGCTCCCTATCCACCCTGTCCATGCCCCTCATAATCTTGTACACTGCGATCAGGTCACCCCTCAGTCTTCTCTGCTCCAACGAAAACAACCCAAGCCTATCCAACCTCTCTTCATAACTTAAATGTTTCATCCCAGGCAACATCCTGGTACACCACTGGGCAGTAAGCATTGAGAACTGTGTGCACGGCTGCAATTTAGCTCTGGCACCCAGAATGTGGAAACAGTGGGGTATTGACATGGTGGGCAATTCAGAGGCCACCCGCTAGCAAGACGGTGTGTTTCCTGGGGCTGCATAATTAATGAGGCGTGAAGCGGATGATACGGCGTGAAAACCCACCATTGCGGCGAATGGGTAAAACATTATTTTTCACACCCACTACTGCACTTATTGCAAATCTGAGATAATCCCACAGATTGCAATTGAATACAATTCTGCTGCTGTCCACAGCACTTCATGGATACCCAGTTTTGAGCTGAAAGATCTATCCTGAATCTATCCCATTTAGCACGTTGGTAATGTCATGCCACACAATGGAGCATGGTCTCAAAGTGAAAATGGAAGATTTTCTCCACAAGGACTATTGGTGGTCACTCCTACCAATACTGTCATGGACTGATGCATCTGAGACAGGTAGTTTGGGGAGGGTGAGGTCAAGTAGACTTTTCCCTCTTGTTTGTTCTCTTAGTACCTACTGCAGGTGCAGTATGACAGATAAGTCCTTCATGACTTGGCCACCTCAGTCAATAGTGATACTACTGACCCATTCTTGTGATGAGCATTGAAGTGCCCCATCCACAGTACATTCTGTGCCCTTGCTAACCTCAGTGCTTCTTACAAATGATGTTCAATATGGAGGAGCACTGACTCAGCAGCTGAGGGAGGGCAGTAGATGGAAATTAGCAGGAAATTTTCTTGCCCATATTTGACCTGATGCCATGAGACTTCATGGGGTTCAGAGTTAATCTTGAGGATTCCCAGGACGACTCCTTCTCCATTGTTATACCGGTATGTCACCATCTCTGGTAGTTTTGTCCTGATGGTGGGATAGAACTTTCCCAGAGATGGTGATGGAGGAGTCTGCAATGTGGCTCTAAAGTCTGATTCAGTGATTATGACTCTGTCAGGCTGTTGCTTGACTAGCCTGCAGGACAGTTCTCCCAATTTTGGCATATCCCCAGATGTTAGTTAGGATCTCATTGCAGGGTTATGTGGTCAGGGTGTGCCTTTTTCTTTTCTGGTCCATGCTGGTCATCTTGTTTCACAGAATTATAGAATGGTTACAGCACACAAGGAGGCTGTTTGGCCCATTGCATCTGTGCCAGCTCTCTACAGGATTATTTGACTTTTCTGTAGTGGCTTAATGCCACTGAGTGGCTTGCTAAGCCATTTCAAAGGGCTTTTCGAGTCACCACATTGCTGTGGGTCTAGAGTCACATGTGGATCAGACCGAGCCAGTAGATTTCCAACCCTAAAGGTCATTAATAAATCAGATGGGTTCTTCCAACAACCGAGTGCATTCATAATCATCATTACTGAGATTAGCTTTTGTTTCCAGATTTATTAATCAATTGAATTTAAATTCCCTCAGCTGTGTGATTTGAAAACATGTCTAGGGGGTATTAGTCCATGTGTCTGGATTACTTGTCCAGCAAGATTACCACTATGCTACCATTCCTCTATTGGAGGTGCTGCAATTAACCTTAGTTCATATGGGACAAGAGAGTGGAAAAGTCAGCAAGAATTTCTAGTCCTAATCACAACCTAGCAAATTAGAACAAAGACAATTGAACACAGTTTTATGCTTTGTAACTGACTTAATTGGTTCTCTTATCATATTACAATGTAAGTGTTCTATTCCAGGCAACTAAGCAGCAGAAGTGCAGCCCAATCTTTATACACTTAATACACTTTTATTATAGAAATATATATTACAAATTTGCAACTCCAAACTGAAGAATAGTTTCAGTCTGCTGCTATATAACTCGTTTCGAGTTTTTTTTTAATAACTCTTTTCGAGTCTGCTGCTATATATAGGAGCACAAATGAATCCCCAGATAATGCCCACCAACTGAATATAATTAAATACTCAATTATTATACAATTAAACACTTGATCTACCTATATGGCTAGTTTTCTACTAAAAAATCTTGCAGCACCCAAATGTGTGTTTAGAATAATAAAAGGGATGCCCTGCATTGTGACCTTGTGTGTTGAAGAATGCAGTGCGGCTTGTGGGGACCCAATTCATCTTTCAGGGTCAGGCAAATTTGAATTTTGGTACCACTTGTCACGGTATAGTGTGACAAAAGGTGAAAGTTGCACAACAGATAAGTTTAAGAATCATTCTTATCTTCTAATGAACTAGAAAAGGCGCTTGTTTAAACTTTGGCACAACTACTGCCACCTCTCCACCTCTACACCCACCCACAGCCATCATCTTGACAGTCTTGGCTGCCAAGATTGCAATACTGTTACTACTATGATATTAATGATAGGAAATCTCCTTCCAATCATTTACTTACAAATTGCGTCGACCCAGCCAAATATGACATCATCCTCCTTCATATACAGTGGACGGACGAATGTTTCCCTGACATATTCTCCTCTCCCACCTGCTCATAGGCTGACAAAGTATGTGATAATTTAGAGAAAAATCCTGTCTGTTGTGTAGAATGGGTACATACATGTTGCCAAATAAATGTGGGACAGTGAGGCAAATTTAATTTGGCCATGTAATTCAATAATCTGAAAAATGGCAACCTTCACATTTTATATTTAACCCCTCCCATATATTTGATAAAATTGCAATTATTTTGTAAATGTAATAAAATATGATTCAGTTAAACTAACAAGTAAAATATGTGTAACAAAAATAGAAAACGCTGGAAAAACTCAGCAGGTCTAACATCATCTGTGGAGAGAAAGTCAGATTTAACATTTCAAGTACGTAGGACATGTCTTCAGAGCTAAATAGAAGTAAAAATGTGCTGAAATTTATACTGTTAAGTAGGGTGGAGCAAGTGAAGCTGGATAGAAGGCCAGCGATAGGAGGAGGCAAAGGAGAGATTGACAAAGATGTCACGAACAAAAGGACAAAGGGGTGTTAATGGTAGTGGTACTGACTAAAGGATGATGGTGGCATAAGGTCAGAAAGCAAAAAGTGGTAATAGCATGACAGGAGTAAGCACTTTGGAAAGAACAATATGAGTAAATGTCAGATGGCCCTAGCGGGGGTAGGATGGGGGGAGGGGATGGTGGTGGGAAAAAAGATTGAAAATAGGATAAAAGGTGGGGATAAAACAATGAATAAAAATGAAAATAAATAAAAATAAAAATAAGTGGATAAAAAATAAAAATGAATATTGAAAAAAGGGGATAAAAAGGGGTGAGGATGGAGGAGAGAGTACATGTTCTGAAGTCGTTGATCTCAATGTTAAGTTCAGAAGGCTGTAAAGTGCCTAATCTGAAGATGAGGTGCTGTTCCCCCAGTTTGCATTGCGTTTCACTGAAACATTGTAGCAGGCTAAGGACGGACATGTGGGCATGAGAGCATAATGGTGTGTTCAAATGGCTAGCAACAGGAAGGCCTGGGTCATGTTTGCGGACAGACCGAAGGTGTTCCACAAAGCGGTCACCCAGTCTGTGTTTGGTCTCTCCAGTGTAGGGGAGACCGCATTGGGAGCAACGAATGCGGTAGACCAAATTGAAGGAGGTGCAAGTGAAGCAGTGCTTCACCTGAAAGGAGAATTTGGGCCCTTGGACAGAGGGGAAGGAGGAGGTAAAGGGGCAGGTGTTGCCTTTTCTGCAATTGTATGGGAGGTGCCATGGGAGGAGGTTAAGATATTGTGTGATGGAGGAGTGGACCAAGCTGTCCCGGCGGGAACGGTCCCTATGGAATGCTGACGGGGGGGGTGAAGGGAAGATGTGTTTGGTGGTGGCATCATGCTGGAGTTGGCGGAAATGGCAGAGTAAAATATAGGTCTTACTGTGTACCGTTACTACAGTGAGAACCGATTTCCTAGTAAGCACAACTACATAGTTGTTTTGTAAAAAATGCTCTTAAATAAGGTGTTATCTCATTTACACAAATTCAACAGAATGTATTTACATAGTATGTGACAAATTCTCTGTTCTCATATAATAATTATAAATGAAATTTTAAAAACTCAGTGTTCTGACAAAACTTCAATCCAGTTATGTACAATGACAGATATCGACTCTGCTGAGAAACAGTGCTAGGAACCAACCAATGCAAGAACTGTGCCAACCCAAGAAATCTATAAGTGCTTTCATGTAAGCTCAACTTACTTCAATCATGGTTGATGTGTGTTCTCTTTTAGGAACCCGATGTTCACTTTTGATCTTAATTCACCAGTTGGAGATGTTACCTGGTCACCGTATTCTTCAACTGTGTTTGCAGCAGTTACAACAAATGGAAAGGTAATTACATTTTTTTGCATTATGAATGTCAAACTCAGTCAATTTTTCAAATTATTATATATTTACTGTGTTAAAGGTGCTATATAAAAGCAAATAATTATTTCAGGCTGGTAATTGGGTAAACAGTACTGGAGAACAGAGACATTATGCTCTGTAATTTCGACAGCAGAGGCAATCGTTGTGGCATGATTTTTGGTGAAACACCTTGATCAAATTCTGGATATCCCTGAATTGTTGTAACAATATAAATATCAAACTTCCAGCAACCTGCAATTCGGGGAGAAGAGGTTTCTGACTTAAGACAAATGTGGGGAGTTTCATAACTTTGAATGAAATCTACTAGAAGCTACTCGGATCTACTAAATAATGAGGAGACTTCAATTATTTTCATACAGACTGGGATAATAATAGTACAAAGGCTGGGAGGGAGAAGAATTTCTGAAGTGTGTTCAGTGGAATTTTCTTAATCAGTATATTTCTAGACCAATGAGGAAGAAGGCTTTGCTTGATCTGGTTCTTGAAAATAAGATGGTCAAGTGAAGCAAGTATCAGCAGAAGAACATTTAGGGATTAGTGATCATAGTATCATAAGGTTCAGATTAGCTTTGGAGAAAGACAAGGAGCAAACATAAATAGAAATACTTAATTGGAGCAGGTTAATTTCAGAAAGTTTCAGAATGGATCTGGCACAGATAAATTGGATTTAGATTTGAAGGCAAAAACTAATCAAATAATGGTGGGTTTTAAAGAGGACTTGGCTCGTGTACACTCTAGGTGCATTCCCATGTAGAAGAAAGGTACGGCAACTATACCAGTGCAGTCTGGATGGTGGAAGGGATAGAGAGCAAGATGAAACAGGAAAAGGGGGATATGACAGATGCTAGGTTGATAATGCAAGTTGTCGTCATTGTCAGTTTCTCAAATCAAAGATAACAGCTGCCTGATTTCATGATTTTTGTGTCCTCAGGTGACTTAGCAGGCCAATTCTGGAACACAAGTCTTTGGGCAGAGAGGATAAGAGTTGTCTTGTGGAAGTGGGGTTCTTAATCCAGGATTCTGCTCTTTCTCCTTCTGCTTTCATTGCTTCTCCAAAGCAGAGTTTATGCAGTCAGTTTCTGACTGTGTTGTGGCTTGTTGCATGAGGTGCCAAATGGTACAGTTTGTGGCAAGTTCCTTCCATGCACCGATGTGTCTGAGAACCAGGCTGAATATAGACAGTTCAGTGGGAAAGCCAAAAGGGAAATAAGAGAGACAAAGAGATAGTATGAAAATAGATTAGCACCTAACATAAAAGGGAATTCAAAGTCTTCTATAGGCAACTAAATTGTATACGGGTTGTATGAGGAGGGCGGGGTTATTTAGGGAACAAAAAAAAGACCCACACATGTCTGAGGCACCTAATGATTACTCGCATTTGTCTTTACCAAAGAAGAAGTTACTGCCTGCATCACAATAAAAGTGAAGGTAGTTGAGAGATTGGATATGTTAAAAATTGAGAATGAGGAAGTCATGAAAAGGCTGTTTGTATTTCACATGGACAAGTCAACAGGTCCTGACGGGGTTCATCCTAGGTTGTTGAGGGAAGTAACGATGGAAATTGGAAGGTACTGGCCATAAACATCCAACCCTTTAAGATACAGGGATGATGCTAGAAGGACTGGTGAATTGCAATTGTTACACCCTTCAAAAAAGAATGCAAGGGTAATGCCAGCAGGCCAGGCAGTTTAATCTTCATGGTGTGAAAGCTTTTTGAAACAATAATCCAGGAAAAAATTAACAGTCAACACATAACAAAAGCAAGACACTACAGATGCTGGAAATCTGAAATAAAAACAGAAAAGGCTGAAATACTCAGCAGATGAGACAGCAAGTGTGGAGAGAGAAATGGAGTTAACATTTTATTAGGACTATCACAGTGACACGGTCACTTGGACAAGTGAGGATTAATTAAGAGAAATCAACACAAATTTGTTGAATGGAAATCGTGTTTCTTGATCTTGATTAAGTTTTTTGGTGAGGTAATAAAGACAGCTGATGAGGGCAGTGTGACTGATGTGGTGTACTACATGGACTTCCAAAAGGCATTTAATAAAGTGCCACCTGAAGGGCGATTTAATAAAGTTTGTTAAAATTATGAAAGGTTTTGATAGAACAGATACATAGAGAATGTTTCCACTTTGGAAAGCATAATTAGATAAATATAAGATAGTCACCAAGAAACCCAAAGAAAATTCAGAAGAAACTTCTTTACCCAAAGGGTAGTGAAAATGTTGAACTCACTACCACAGGTAGTGGTTGAAACAAGTAGTACTGATGCATTTAAGAGGAAGCTGGATAAGCATATGAGGGAGAAGGGAATGAGGGCTATGATGCATAAAAGTTTGTTTTTTGTAAAAAAAAAAGGAAATGTCGTGGTAATAGCTGATTGTGGTAGTGGACTCCAGAATTAGATACATATACGGTACCCTGTACTCAGAATAGTGTCATCTGATCTGGGAGTTAAAAGTCAAATAACACATGTTGGAGCCTGTCTTGATAGAATTCAGTTACTGCAGATATATGTTTATGTTAGGAAAATGTGTTATCAATAAAATTAGCTCAGCTACAATGTTGACAGCCTGTCTACATCATTGAAACAAAAGACAAGACTAACAAGGAGAGGCAACATAAAGTAAAGGTTACAATTCTAAAGAGGGTGCAAGAGTAGAGATCTGAGGGAATATGTGTAAACACTTTTGAAAGTCGTTAAAAAAACAGGATCCTGGGCTTCATAAATAGAGGCATAGAATATGAAATCAAGGGTGTTATCATGATCTTTTATAAAATACTGGTTTGGCCATAACTGGAGTAATGTGTCCAATTCTGCTATAACACTTTAGGGAAGATGTGAATGCCTTAGAGACGGTGCAGAAAAGCTTTAAAAAAGTGGTGTTAAGGACTTCAGTACATGGATAGATTGGAGAAGCTGGGGCTGTTCTTCGACCAGAGAAGATTGAAAGGAGATTTGATAGCGGTGTTCAAAATCATAAAGGGGCAAGACAGGGTAAATAGAGAGAAACTTTTTCCATTGGTGGAGGCGTTTAGAATCAGAGGACACAGATTTAACATGATTAGCAAAAGAACCAAAGGCGATATAACGGAAAACCTTTTTACACAGAGAGTGGCTATGATTTGCCTGAAAGAGTGTTGAAGGCAAGTTCAATATTGGCTTTCTAAAGGGAATTAGATAAGTACTTGAAGAGGAAAAGAAAATTCAGGGTGACGGGTAAAGAGCAGGGGATTGGAATTATTTATATTGCTCTTGCAGAGAACCAGCGGGGACTTGACGGGCTGAATAACTTCTTTACTCTAACCATTCTATGGTTTTGTGAAACTAAATTAAGAATGTCAAACCTTATTTCAGTTACACTGTAATCTAAATGCTTGGGACCAAATCATTTCTGGATTTTGGAATTTTCTGGGTTGTAGAATGACATTAGAATCCTAACCACGAGTTAGCAAACACTATAGATATAAATATTTACCTAAAGCATATGGTGTGAAACCATGTTTTATGGGAAAAAATAACTTTATGAATTTACTGGCTGGATGTAACTAATTGAATCTTTAGAAAGACCAAAGCCACATTCCAGTGACTTGAAATCACAGGCAAAGTATCTTTTTATATTCCAAGGCCATTAAGCAGAGCCAGCTTATCTGCAAAGCCTCACAAAGAACAATTGCCTTGAAGGATTATGGATGGCAGACATTTCCTACCCATTAGCCATGCGTGCAGATAATCACCTAGGTATTCAACTGGGTGGAGACAAACCGTTAGATATAATCACTTAGACAATGGGACTCTGGCTGTGAAAGGAATTTGCTGAGACACCATCTAACCATCTAAGCCTTGCAACTATACACCAGCCATGGCCATATTAGGGTTACTGGATAATTGGAGAGAGAGAGTCATGCGATAAACCAGCTTGTAACTAAATGAGGTGTATCTTAGTTGTGTCAATTAGTTAAAGTGAAATTTACTTTTTTATTTGAAATATCCTTCACCTGTTAGCTAATGTTTGAATTATGTTGATTTCATTGGTGTACAGTAAAAATTATCAAAAATAAATCTTGTTCAATGGTTTTCTTAACATTTTTCTTTGTAGTGTGGGGATTCCTTTCTTTTTTAAAAGTTGTCAATTTCAGCAGGGATCGTAACAGCTGCTGGGATTTTTGGAGCCATTTTCTAGCTGTTTTGCCTGAGTTTTAGCAGTTTTTCAGAGTAAAAGAGCTTATGGAGAGCTAACATTTAGTTGTAGCTGCAGACATTACACCACATCAGGAAGGGGGAAGTTACTTGAACACTTTTCTCCAGGAGGCAATCACACCCCTCAGATTAGGGATTCAAGTTTGGTCTGTGATCAGGCACAAGAGGGTGTGATTGCAGGTGAGGCAAATATGGGGACACAGAGGGTAGCGTTTGAGGAGCTTCGGCCCCTGAAATTGTCCAACAGTTACAAAGTTCTTGCAAGCTGCGTGGATGAAAGTGGGGACTGCAGGGAGGATGAACTGACCATGGTCTCGTGGTACAGGGAGCCATTCAAGTGGGGGAAAGAAATATGAACATAGTAGGGTAGGGGACAGTATAATTGGGGGGATAGATACTGGTCTCTGCAGCCGTGAGCGTGAGTCCCAAAGGCTGTGTTGCTTGCCCGGTGCCAGGGTTAAGGACATCTCCTCAGAGCTGGAGAAGAATTTGGAGTGGGAGGGGAGGGATCCAGTTGTCGTTGTCCACGTTGGTACTAACATCACTGATAGGACTAGAAAGGAGGTTCTGCTGAAAGAATTTGAACGGTTAGAAGCTAAGTTAAAGAGCAGAACCGTCAAGGTAATAATCTTGCGATTATACCTGAGCCACAGGCAAACTGGCATAGGATAAATAAAGTCAAGGAGTTAAATGTGGGGCTCAAAGATTGGTGTGGGAGAAATGGGTTTCAGTTTTTGGGGCACTGGCATCAGTACTTGGGTAGAAGGGAGCTGTTCTGGTGAGACGGGCTTCACTTGAATCGTACTGGGACCAGTGTCCTGGAGAAAGGAATAACTAGGGCTGTAGAGAGGGCTTTAATAGAAGGGGGTTGCATTCTGGAAAGGGGATACTTAGGCTTAAAAGCAAAAGGATATGGCAGCATTGCAGGGCAGCAATTTGGATAATGATATCCAGAGTATGACAGGAAGGGACAGAGTGTACAAACATTAAAAAACAGCAGCAAATAGGGTTAAAGGGGGGAAAATGATAAAAAGAAAAAATTAATAGCTCTACTTAAGTGCACATAGCATTCAGAACAAAATAAATGAATTAACGGCACAAATCGAGCTTAATGGGTATGATCGTATAGCCATTATGAAGACATGGTTACAAGGAGATCAAAGCTTGGAACTAAATATTCCAGGGTATGTGACTTTTTGAAAGGGCAGGCAGAAAGGAAAGGGTGGTTGGGTAGCTTGATGGAATAACTACAATAGTAAGCAATGATCTTGGATCGGAATATATTGAATCCATATGGTCGGAGGTGAGAAATAACAAGGGGAAAAAGACACTGGTGGGAATAGTCTATAGGTCAGAGAATAAATCAGGAGATAATGAGGGCATATAAAAAAGGTAGTACATTAATCAGGGGTGAATTTAATCTTGATTTAGATTGGGAAGATGAAATTGGCAGAGGTGGCCACAAGCAATAATGCATAGAGTGTATTCGGGGCAGTTTCTTAGAACAATATGTTGTGGCTCCAACCAGAGATCAGGCTATTTTGGATCTGGTAATATATAATGAGACAGGTTTAATAAATGATCTCAGAGTAAAAGATCCCCTAGGAAACAGTGACCATAACATGGTAGAATTAAGCATTCATTTTGAGAGTGAGAAACATGGATCGGAAACAACTGTGCTGAACTTAAATAAGAGTAATTACAAAGGAATGAGGGCAGAGTTGGCTGGAGTGGACTGGGAAAGGAGTTCTACAGAAAATACCATTGAAAAACAATGACAGACGTTTAAGAAAATAGTTCATGACTCACAATAAAGATATACCCTAGTGAGGATGAAGGATTCTAGGAAAGGGTTAACCAGGTAAGTTAAGGATAATATCAAATTGAAAAAAAAAGCATAGAATGTGGCAAAGATTATTGGTAAGCCAGCGGATTGGGAAAGTTTTAAAAACCAACAAAAAATATTAAATATTATATTAATATTATATTATATTAATATATTATATTAAACAAATGATAAAGAGGAAGAAAATAAACTTTGAGGGTAAACTAGCAAGTAATATAAAAACAGATTGTAAGAGCTTCTTTAAATATATAAAAAGGAAAAGAGAGGCCTAAGTGAACATAGGTCCCTTAGAGAATGAGGCTGGAGAAATAGTAATGGGGAACTAGGAAATGGCAGATGAGTTGAATAAATACTTTGCACCTGTCTTCACGGTAGAAGGCACTATAGCAGTTCAAAAATACTAAATAATCAAGAGGCAAAAGGCACGGAGGAAATAAATACAATATCACTAGAGAAAAAGTTTTTTGGGAAACTAAGGGGCCTAAAGGCTGAAGTCCCCTGGACCTCATGGGTTGCATCCTAGGATGTTAAAGGAAGTAGCTACAGAGATAGTGGATGCACAGATAGTAATCTTCCAAGAACCTTTAGATTCTGGAAAATTCCCAGGAGGTTGGAAAACTGGCAATGTAACACCCTTATTCAAAAAGGGAGGGAGACAAAAAATATGTAACTATCGACCAGTTAGCTTAACATCTGTCATTGAGAAAATGTTAAAATCTATTATAAAAGATGTAGTAGCAGAGCATTTAGAATTACATATTATAATCAAGAAGAGTCAGCATGGCTTCATGAAGGGGAAATTAAGCCTGACAAATTTATTAGAATTCTTTAAGTAGGTAACAAGCAAGATAGATAAAGGAGAACCAGTAGATGTAATATATTTAGATTTCTAAAAGGCGTTTGATAAGATACCGCACATAAGGCTACTTAATAAGATAAGAGACCTTGGTATTGGGGTATTATATTAGCATGGATAGAGGACTGACTAACTAATAGAAGGCAGAGAGTTGGGTTAAGGGGGGCTTTCTCAGGGTTGCAACCTGTAACTAGTGGAGTTCCACAGGGATCAGTGCTGGGGCCACAATTATTTACAATATATCTTGATGACTTGGATGAGGGAAGTGAATGCACTATCACCAAGTTTGCGGATGACACAAAAATAGATGGGAAGGTAATTGGTGAGGATGACACAAAGTGTCGACAGAGGGATATAGACAGGCTAAGTGAGTGGGCAAAAACTTGGCAGATGGAATATTATGTGGGAAAATGTGAGGTTATGCACTTTGACAGGAAGATTTGAAAAGCTGAATAATAATTAAAAGGAGAAAGACAGCAGAAAGCTGCAGCACCGAGGGATTTGGGGGTCCTCGTGCATGAATCACAAAAAGCTAACATACAAGTTCAGCAGATTTTAGGTAAAGCAAATAGAATGTTGGCCTTTATTTCAAATGGGATGAGGTATAAAAATAGGGAAGTCTTGCTAAAACTATACAAGGCACTAGTTAGACCACACCTAGAATGCTGTGAACAGTTTTGGTCCCCTTATCTAAGGAAAGATATACTGGCATTGGAGATGGTCCAGAGAAGGTTCACTAGGTTGATCCTGGTATGGAGGGATTTTCTTATGAGGAGAGGCTGAGTAGATTGGGCCTGTACTAATTGGAGTTTAGAAGAATGAGAGGTGACCTTATTGAAACATATAAGATCCTTAGGGGGCTTGACAGAGTAAATGCTGAGAGGTTGTTTCTGCTTGTGGGGAGAGTCCAGGACCACAGGCCATAAGCTCAGAGCAGGGGGTCGCCCATTTAAGACAGAGATGAGGAGGAACGTCTTCCCTGAAAGGGTAGTGAATCTGTGGAATTCTTTACTGCACAGGGCTATAGAAACTTTGTCAATAAGTATATTCAAGGCTGTGATAGATTTTTAATCAGTAAGGGAATTGCGGGTTGTGGGGAAAAGTCAGAAATGTGGAATTGAGGATTATCAGATCAGCCATGATCTCATTCATTGGCGGAGCAGACTCGATGGACCAAATGGCCTACTTCTGCTCCTATGTCCTATGGTCTTATGGTTTCTGCTGGATTTGAACTCGGACCTGCACACCATCGCACTCGCTATGGGTGCTTTCCAGCAATGGCTAGGCACGTGTTGGACGGGGCACCTTGACCTCCCTCCAGGTGCTCATTCTTCTCAAGGCATCAAGGATGGGCCCTCAGGCACCCAAAGGGAAGAGGAGTGCCAGCCAGCTAGTCAGACACTTCAAGGGTGCTCTGCCACTCCAAATCCACTCTGCCTGTGACCCCATCAACTCCAGGTGAGGTTGAGCAGCGTGCCCCTGCCCCAGAGGAGGAGACCCAAAGCAGCTGGGGCCATCCAGGCCTCGGGCCTCTGGAGAACACCCACCAAAGTCATCTCAAGCAATAGGGTATAGCAGTCAGCAGGCTGCCTCCACTTATGCTCTGGATGTCGTTGCTCCGCCTCGATATAGAGACAACTCCTATGTTTATTACACCATTACATTACAAGATGTATGTATTAACTTAATATATATACAAATCCGTCGTATCAACAGAAATCGTTTCAGTTCAGTGTCCAGGTTTTTAATGTCCAATTTTCCCTTTAAGCTTCAACTCTCGATAATGTATCTGAAATCCAACCTTCTCATCCAGCTATATGTATCATCTGTAGATTAAATGGTTGCAGTAATAAACTGCATCTGAATAGACTTGCACTTCTGCCTCAAAATATGTCCAGAAACTTTGAAGGATTGTGGTCTGTATAAACATTTGTTTGATGAATTGTTTGCAACATAAATCTCAAAATGCTACAATGCTAACAACAAACCCAAAGTCTCCTTTTTGATCACTGAATATCTTCTCTGTTGTACATTCAACTTCCTTGAAAAATACCATATTGGTTTTCAATTCCATTTTCATCTTCCTGTAACAGTACAGCCCCAATGCATATATCAATGGCCAATGTAAATTGCTTGGTGTAATCGTGTACGGCCAAAACTGGTGTTGTAGTTAATACTGTTTTCAGACGGTCAAATGCCTTCTGATACCCCTGTGTCCATTAAAGCTTCTTGTTCTTTTTTAATAGTTCAGTCAATGGAGCAACCACACTGCTAAAATTTGGTACAAATTTCCAGTAAAATCCACTCATACCCAGAAATATCAAAACTTCTTGTTTTGTTGTAGGCACTGGGAAATACATGATAGCCTTGATTTTCAAATCTCTTGGAGCCACCTTACCATGTCCACTGGCATGGCCTAAATATGTAACTTGCGCTTTTGCAAATTCACTTTTAGCCAAGTTCATCACCAAATTAGCTTCTTGTATTCAAGTAAATAATTCTTCCAGATGTTGTAAATGCTCCTCCTATGCCTGACCGAAAAAATTCTAGTCGTCAATATAAACAGTGCAATTGCCCAGACCTGCAATTACTTTTGTTTGTCAGTCTTTGAAACATTGCAGGTACATTTATCATACCAAATGGCATGACTTTAAACTGATATGGTCTATTTGGTGTCACAAAAAGCCAATATCTCCTTTGCTCTCTCTGACAACGGTACTTGCTAATATCCTTTTAGCAAGTCAACCTTTGTGATAAGTTTTCATTGTCCCACTTTCTCTTTGCAATCTTCCAACTATGGTATAGGATATGAATCCACTTTTGTCACTGCATTCACCTTTCAATAGTCCACACACAATCTTTGTGTTCCATTCAGTTTTGGTACGAGCAGAATAGGCGAACTCCGGTTACTGCAACTAGAGTCAATGATATCATTTTGCAGCACAAATTCAATTTTTTTTCTGTACTTGTGATAACTTTGCCAGATTTAATCTATAAGGATGTTGCCTTACTGAAGATTAAACTTCTACAGACACATCATGTAGAGCTAAATTTGTCCTCCTCAACTTATTTCTATAAATAGATTTGTGTGACTGAAAGATTCTCCAAATCACTTTGACACATGTCAGGAAGTTAATTCAATGTTATGTCTAAATTTTCAAGTACCCCTTCATTATCCAATTTGAATAGAGGAAAATCAATTTCAGAATCCTGCATTTCTACCTCTTCCTCTTCATCTACCACCACTAACACCTCCTTTCCATCCTCCTCCCTGTCAAAGTACTTGTTAAGCATATTGCATGACACACCCTCTGATTCCTTCTTCTATCTGGAGTATTTGTTAAATAATCTACTTCATCAATTTCTTTTCAATCCTGTAAGGCCCATTAAACCTTTCCTTTAACGAATCAGGCAGTACTGTTAACAGACTTAGCACTTTCTCCCCAGCAACAAAACTATCCCGTCTTTCCCGTCTGCCTTCACTTTCGCCACTTGCTGTGATACCTTTAAATGTTTCCTAGCTAACTCACATTCTCTGTCCAATCTTTCCCTGAAATTTGATATGTAATACAGGGGAATAGTTTCTGAATTTTGACCCACCAATTTCTCATGAATCAATTTCAGTGGTCCCCTTACCTCATGACCATAAACGAGTTCAAAAGGACTAAAACCAGTCGATGTGTTAGGAACGTCTCTAATAGCAAATAACAGGAATGGAATTCCCCTATCCTAATCCTGTGAATAATCCTGACCTTACACCTTCATCATAGATTTTAGAGTTTGATGCCATCTTTCCAAAACCCCTGTGACTCTGGATGATTAGCTGTTGACTTAAACTGTTTTATCCCCAAACGGTTCATTACTTCCTTAAACAGCTGTGACATGAAATTTGAAGCCCAATGTGATTGTATTTCCTTAGGTAAACCATACCTTGTAAAAAATTTAATTAACTCTTCCACAATTTTCTTTGTGGTAATAATTCTCAAAGGTATCCCCTCAGGAAACCTGGTAGACACATCCATTATTGTCAGTAAATACTGATTTTCACTTTTAGACTTAGGGAGTGGTCCTACACCATCAATCATAACCCTAGTAAAAGGTTCTTCAGATGCTAGAATGGGAATTAAAGGTGCTGGCTTAATCACTGCTTGTGGTTTCCCTATCACCTGACATGTGTGACACGTTCTACAGAATTTGACTACATCCCTATGCAATCCAGGCCAATAAAAATGTTTTTGTATTTTATATTATTTTTAGAATTCATAAATTTCCCCCTCCCATTGGAATTTCATGAACAGTTCTCAGAACCACATTTCTATATCCAAATGGTATTACAATCTGATGCACTCCCCTCCAGCTTTCTTTTGCTGAAACATGATACGACTACCATTTTTGCATTAAAACATTATGCTTAGGATAATTCTGGAATACATTTTGTCTCTATTTCTGAGTAAGCTGTCTGATATAACTGATTTATTCGCGAATCCTTTATCTGCACTCCACTAACTGCCTTGAGTTAAACACCTTAGCTGAATTGACCTCTGTTCTTTCCTCCTGAACAATGTTATCAAACACAGTGCCACTTCCAAACCTTCTCCTTGCCTTTGAACTTCATGTTCTTCTTGTTTCAGCCTATGAGCCTGTGATTTTGTTATCACACAATCTGGAAACAATCCAGGAGCCTCCTTCTGCAATCCTTCTGTTGATGATACCTCTACAGGCTGCTTAACCACCCTAGGCATCATCCACATCTGTGACCCAGCTATATCATTACCCAAAATAAATTGAACCCCTGCAATGGGCAATTTTCCCACTACTCCAACAATCACCTCACCTGTTTTTCCACTTTTTAAATTAATCTTCCATGAAGGAATAGGTTTAGCATCTCCATGAGCTCCACGAGCATCTCCATGAGCATCACCTGCTCCTGCAATACTCCCTCTGAACAACAAATGTCACTATCCGACAACATTAAAGATTGACCAGCCCCTGCGCCTCTTAAAATATTAACACATGGAAAGACTCACCCTTCACACACAAAATCTTTAAACATTTCTGCAATCTGCTCCTCAGAATTCTCTTGGATAAATTGTGAACATATTCCCACTTCTTTACCTATCACTGATTCTTCCTGTTTTATCTGTATACAAACCACTATTTTTTCCAGTACCTGAACCTCAGAAAACACTGTACTTTTACTTCCAGAATTTTTCTGCACCCCAACAATCCCAACAAATTTTACCTGCAATTTCCAACATACTGGGCAGAATCTTGCCCTTGTCAGGCAAGCTCGGTAGGGGTGGTTGGGAAGCCGACCGCCTTCCACGATTGGGGCTGGACCGCGATTTCACACTGGCGAGCCAATTAAGGCCCGCACAGCATGAAATGCAAACTTCAGCGCTCAGCACTGCCTGTGTGGGCGGTGATGGGAGTGCGAGCGGGACAAGTGCAAATTTCACGCATTTGTCCGGGTGCGCTATTGCAAATCTCCCTGAGGCACAGAGCTGCTTCAGGGAGATGAACAGATTTCAAAAAAGAATAAAGATTTTATAAATGGTATAAAACACTTCCCCTCATGTGACTCTGTCATATGAGCAGGGGCATGTTATTAATGAAAAATTAAAGTTTTTATTTTATTTTTATTTGCTTTTGGAAACCTCATCCCGCCCGTGGATAAGGTGTCCAAAAAAATCCAAAGGTCGCTTGGCCTTTTTGCCTGCCTGCCATCCATATGGTTGGATGGGCAGTAAAAAATTTATTTTAATTAACTTTTTTAAAGGCGTTGATAGGCCCACCAATTGAAATATCGCACGAGTGCGCGATGACATCTGAACACTTAGCTGACGTTATTGCATGTCATTGTACACTCATTCGGGTCAGGCGTGCACCCACCTGCCGAGCTAAAATTTTGCCCACTGACTTCATATGTCCAACCCTATTACAATAAAAGTACCTCAATTTTCAAATGTCACTTCTACCTTCCTTTTTATTCTGAGAAAAAACTACCAGGTAATTTACACCTACACCTCCCCTTCTCCGACACCCTTTCACCTTCCTTTCACCTTCCCACTTTCTATCCTTTTATGATTTAAAAGGGTGACGAAGAAAAGGTTTATCATTATCATCAGTTATCTCTGCTGCTTGTCTTCCCATTTGAACCCTCTGTTCCTCCACATGAGTTCTCACTACCGAAGGAATTAAATCTTTAAATTATTCTAAAAGAATTACTTTCTAAGAGCTGCATATGTTATCTCTATCTTTAATGGAGGTCAAAATTACTTTGTTTTACTCTCTCAAACTCAGTATAAGTTTGCCCAGGCTGCTTTCTCATATTTCTAAATTTCTGCCTGTATGCCTCAGCAACCAACACATATGCACTTAAAATAGCCTTTTTACCACATCGTAGATCACCGGCATTTCTTCTGACAGTGAAGCATAAACCTCAAGTGCGCTACCCACCAATCTGGATTGTAACAATGCCTGCCCCTTACAAATAACCTCATCACCTTTATACAGATTTCTTCCTTTTCAATGTAAATTCCATTGTTTCAATATGTCTTTTCAACTCTACTTTTCTAATAATCAAAATCTATCATAGTACTAAGTTTATCAGTAAGCTTTGGGAAAAAATAAACATACTGTTTGTCTTGGCCTCAGTTGACTAGGTGTAACATCTTACCACCTCTCTGAAATTCAGTGCTCTAATTTATCTAAAAATGCAGATCCTCCCTTTAGACCTCACATTTTTAAACTCCAGCCATGTTCACGTATTTAACATTTCAAACCAACTTCTCTTCTTGACATATCAAAGCCTTCACACCAGCTTTCTCTAATTCAATTAAGTCTCACTCACACAAACATACACACACACTCACAGAATTTGAACTTTACTATAAATTCCAATAACATTATGAAAATTATTATATCTTCCTGACAGCAACTGTGCCAGTCCCAAGTGAGAAGCCTTTGTGTCAAGCTGATGGTAACTCGTCACACGTTATTGTGTCTAAAGATATTGCTGGGGTAAAGGAATAGTGAATATTAGAATCATCTTCTTCTGTTTGTGTGCAGCTTTTTCCAACCTTTGTGTCTGGTGCAATATAGTTCACTTTTCTTATTTAATAAGTATTTTATTCTTTGTATTAAAAGTTCATCAGCAGACCCCTCTGAATTTGCTTAGTAACTTTCCTCCACAGTTTCTAAAAAGAGAAGTTAGGAACTACCAGATTTCACTCTGGGATCTGGCTAGTCCAGCAGTAACATCAGCTGGACCAGTACAAAATGAACCACCCCCCCAATTATCTCCCATTTTGTTCCCCAGTTCCACTAAGTCTCACTCAATCTCGTGACAGTGAATCCTCTTTAGTCCCACAGTTGAGACATGAACAGAGGCACTTCCTATATGAAAATGATGGCTGGACAATACACATATAAGCCTTGCACCTCAGGAAGACATTACTTGATTTAAGGAGAATTGTTCATCAAAGTTAGTGATCATCCTGATGCTATCGCACTGAAATCTGTAGCCTGTGGATGTTAAAATTATTCGTCGTGACCAAGGTTAGAGACTTTTCACCCAAGTGCATTTTGCAAAGGTGCTTATCTTATGTGTTTTGGGAAAGGTAGCATTCATTGTCAAGAGCCATAACCTTTCATGCATCCCTGCAGCATTTTTCATCTCAGCATTTAAGGCTGAGCGTTATTATTCCTTTATTAATTTCCGCTCTCCCCATGGATGACATGGAGCAATGCAAGTTGGTCCCACTCGGTGACATTTGACATTCCTGCAAAAGGGGAATGAGTATGTGATCTCAGAGATATGTGCTTATCCTGATGAACCCACCTACTTGCCTGTGAGGATCTTACTTTGCTCCTGAACGGCTGCCTAGTGGCACTTCATGGGATCCCTCTGTGAATTCATAGAGCTCAACTTGAAATGGAATTCATTGCATGACTGTGTACTCATTGACTTGGGGTCACACTCTGAACATTTAGCTAATTTGCGATCACGGAAAATAGATCTAGTTTCGAGTCCGTATGACTCTTCATCAGAATTGTTCTGATGAAGAGTCATACGGACTCAAAACGTCAACTGTGTTCCTCTCCACTGATGCTATCAGACCTGCAGAGTTTTTCCAGTTATTTTTGTTTTTGTTACAAACTTCCTTAATCACTCACTTCATAAAATGTGTGCCCTGATCTGAATCTATCTATAATGGTATCTCCCACTGGGGAATCACTTCCTCTAATATTAATTGAGCAACAATTGTGGCTGAAAAATCCCACGTGGGAAATGCTTCTACCCATCTAGTAAATTATCAATAATGACCAAACAATACTGTTCCCTTCAGCTTGGCGGGAGAGGTCCCATGAAATCTATGTGTATCTGCTCCCATGGGCTCCTTGGTTGAAGTTCATACGACATACGAACTTTGATGGGTCTACCTGGACTATGCTGCGCACATGTCAGGCATTACTGGCAGTATTTGGCAATATCTCTTCCCATTCCCTGCCACCTGCCCATCCTTCCTAATATAGCTTCTTTCCCATGGCGGGTGATTCCATGGTGTATTTTCATGAGGTTCTGTTGTATACAGTGGGGCGCTGCTACCTTTCCTTCCTTTCACCAAATTCCATCTGAGCCTTTGACTGCCCCCTGTCTTTCCTACTGACTTCTCTCTTCTCTCTTGATGTCTCTGTGTAAATCTGACATATTCACCTCCTCAGGTCCAATTGCTGCTGTGGCTACCTGGTTCCCTGGACCAGTTGCCACAGCCTCCTTAGCTGCTTTATCCGTCCATTGGTTGCTTAATTCAATGGGGTTCACCACGTTCTGGTGAACCTTGACCTTTATTACCGCTACCTCTAATGGTAGGTTCGCAGCCTCCACTAATTCCTTACCTATTGCTTCATGTTGTACGTGTCCTCCTCCTGATGTAATGTATCCCCTCCGGCTCCAAGCAACCACATAATCGTGCACTACCCCAAAGGCACAATCTACCAGCAGTATAAATATTAGCACTTTTCCCCTCTGCCATATGCAAAGCCTCTTTTAGCGCTACCAACTCCGCGACTTGGCCTGAAAGGTCCCTTGTTAGTTTACCCTTACCCAAGTTCCATCCTTCTCCATCGACAACAGCCTATCCAGTACAGGGGATCCCATCCACATATCTGCGGGACCCGCCTACGAACAAGGACATGTCTACATCTTCTAACTCATTTTTCCTCAGAGTCCCCAGGCTTTCCTCATCTATCTCCCACAGACAATTCTGTTCCAGTTCAATGACACGTTCCTTCCCCTCTAACAATATGCCCTCTGCTGGATTGACCCTAGAGTTAGGATTATTACAACTGATTTGTCCTTTGGTAATAGCATGGCTTCCCATACTGCCCGCCTGCTATCTGACACAGTTTTCAGCTTCCCCATGTTGAGCAATTCCATTATAGTGTGTTTTGTGTGCAGTATCAATTCCCCTGTCATTACTACGGATTCACAGGCCTTCACTCCCATGATGTGCAGTCAATTGTTGCTACACATTAGGGCATCCCGCTCACCATGGGGGATTGCCTTGTTGAAAAATACCCTATTGGCCTCATCCGATCTCCATGTTCCTGAGACAGTAGAGTGCTATAAAATCCTCCCTCATTGTAGGTATACAAGTGAAACAGTTTTCCCATGCGAGGTAACCCCAGCGCTGGTGCCCGGATGAGCATCTGTTTCAATGCTGTATAGGCTATTTCCTATTCCTTTCCCCATTTTATCTAATCCTGTGATGCCTTCCCCCATTTTGTCAGTTCTTGTATGGGTGCAGCGATTTTAGCAAAGCCCTCCACAAAGGTCCTACAACAGTTAAACAGTTCCATAACCTGTCTCACCCCTCACACACTCATGGGCCTCAGCATTCTCTCTGTAGCCTCCTTCCGGCTGTGGGGAAGTTCCTGTTTACCCTGTGATATCATGTAGCCCAAATATTGAACTCCCCGCCTCCCTAGCTGAGCTTTCTTCAGACTGGCTTTAAAACCAGATGCTTCTAGCAGTTTGTGGATACGCAGTAAAGCCACTACGTGTTTCTCAGTGGTTTCTGAAGCAATGAGAAGATCATACACATATTGGATCACTGTGCTGCTCCTACCCAGATTTGCATGGCTTAAGGTGTCACTCTGGTGAAAAATAGCTGGTATTTTGTGAAATCCTTGTGGCAGACAGGTCCATGTAGACTGCCGGTGTCCCACCGTGAAAGCAAACTTGTTTTGAGATACCTCATCTAACAGAATAGCCCAAAACCCATTCGCAACGCCTAATACTGAAAAGATCATGTGACTTGACCCTCAGCTGTTAAAAATAGTAGCAGGGCTGGCTACTATTGGATGTCCCCTGGGTGTCGCCTCATTTAGAGTTGTATAGTCAATGGTCAGTTGACAGGTCCCATCCGGTTTCCAAAAGGGCCAAATGGGGAAGTTAGTCATGGACTGTGTTCGTCTAACTATTCTGCCCTGTTCAAGATTCTGTGTTAAACCCCAAACTTCTTCCTGTGCCTCCTGTTTAATGATTGTCTTTAAGGTGTATTGCATGAAACCCCTGCATTTCCCATAGCTTAGTCCAGCCTTCCAAATTGTGATTCTGGGGTTTAAGTCTAGGCAGGTCCTTAAGCAGCGTTTGTTTTTCCCTGGGGCTAAAGGGCACACGTGTAATCTTCTTGGTTATTGCTACCTCTTTGATGTCTCTCCCTGCCGCCTTACCTTTCTCCGCTGTCTGAACCTCAACTTTAGGTTTTCACCTCTTAGCCTTGGACTTTCTGCAAGTTATAGTCATGGGATTAATTAGTGCTTTCTTGCACTGTGGTGTGGTGGGCAGTTGTGATTCATTGTATGGGGGTGGACCTGCCCCTCTCCCCATACACAGCTGCTTCCTCTGCTAAGTTCCCCCAATTAACCTCCCCTCATCTTTGTGGTTGTGCACAGTATGGTGTGGAGGGTGTGGTCAGTTACCTAAGGAATTTGGTTTTGGGGGTTTGAGTCAGAGGGCACAGTAACATTCAGAGGAGGCATCTGGATCCTGTAAGACAGTCGCTGAAAAGTCATGAAGTTGGGGGAGGGTTATTGGGTGGTCTCATGGGTGGGGCACACGGGCTGGTCACTATATGTCAGGGTGCATGTGGCCTTGAGAAAGAGAGGGGTCAGGTCAACAAAGGGCCTGGGCACATCAACATTGAAGGGCTCAGGGGAGAACCCGAAAATGCGCGTGGATAATAATGGGTTCGGGGTAACAGAGGGAGGCTGGATAATTATAGGAGGAAGCGGAGATTAGGAGGCGGTAGGAGGCGGTGGGTCTGGAGGAGTATAGGATGGATGATAGGGGGAGGTTGGAAACTGGTCTCACAGAAAAAGGTCAGGAGCACCATTTTTGATCCCACCTAACAATGCTGCAGTTCGAAAAACAGGCTTGAAAAAATTGAAACAAAAACAAAAATTGCTGGAAAAATTCAGCAGGTCTGACAGCATTTGCCTCTGTCTCCCCGCTCCCTGCTGGTATTGCCTCCCGGGCCCAGCCTTGGAACAGCTTGTTATACAGGCATACCCAATATCTCACAGTAATGCTCTTAAAAGCAGGTGAAAGTAGTGTCTCCTGACCTCGAAGCTGCTGATGAAATGAAGCTTGCCAGGCGCACATCACTTATATACAGTCGGGAAACAGACTGTTCTAATTATCCACTGGGGGGCACTTAACTTAGAGGGCGGACATAATTGCGGCAAGTTGGCCTTTTAATGAGCACTCATGAGGTACAAATGAATTCAAATATGGTTCCTGACATAGATCAGCAGAAACTTTTTAACCCTACATCTAAGTCAGGAGAACAAAATTCCAAATTAATTTCTAGCCAGTGGGAAACTGACTTTTCCCATCACCCCAAATTTAGCTCCCCTGCCCGCAACAAGACCTGCCGCTGGCGTGAGAGGAAAATTCCACCCAACGTGTTTATTTGGAAGGGTGTTTTCTACCTAAGCTTTCCTCCCAGTTTCATTAGTGCTCTGGAATTGAATATGTTTGATTCTCGTCCAGAGGGTTTCATAGAGTCATGTGACAAGTGGAGGGTCTTGAAGGTGTCTATGGATGGGAGGTCCAAGTTGTTGCTGATCCAAGTTATTTCTCTGCGTGTTGCTGTGTCCTGTCAAATGGAGGCATGGATAATATTTGAGAGGGCTGGTAACCACTGAACTAAAGTTGATCTCGGAATTCGAGAGATTATCCTCATTGCTGAGTGAAGTTGTATGTCAGTGAGTTTGGTGTGACAGTTTGAGGCCCATAAGGGTGCGCACAGTACTCAGCTGCTGAGAAGACCAGGGCTATGGCAGTACATAGGATGGTGGTTTTTGCATCCCAGCTTGTACTGGCGGGTTTGCGGAATGTTCACTCGTGACTTTGTCTTATCAGCAGTCTTTTAATGTGGTGATGGTAAGTTATGGAGCGGTCAATTGCCACTCCAAGATAGTCACGCCGCACTTCTTCTCCACAGAAGGTGACAGAAGGCGTGTGCCTTGTGATTTTCAAGGTGAAATGCAGAGACAGTGGACTTGGCTGGGTGTGGTAAATGTGAGAGATGCCTTTCCATACACTGGTTTGTTTCAAGCCTATGAATTTTCTAACCCAAATGAAAGTCCATTTAAAATATCAGACTGCAAAACATTGCAAAAATATTTGCAGTGACCTGAAAAAAAAAATATTGGTCTCTACATTCTACCTAAAATCGTAATTAAAATTATAAAGATGGGAAAAATTGTGCTGATTCACTGTAATATGCCACATTTTGTTGCAAATTATAAACACAATGAGATTTTATTCTGCATGCTGCTTTTGTGATCTATGATACAAAGGAAATGAAAGTAATTTAAGAGGCAAGGGATCCTTTATGTGCTTCATCAACTGCCAACAGTAAATGCTCTTAAGCATATCTTTTGCTGCCCACATATGTGGGTGGCAGGAAAGAATGGAACATATAAAGTGTAAAGCAAAAGATCACCAGTCTTTCAAGTTCTGCTTAAAACAGAGTGGGGATTCCACTATGACCTGAAGCATTATCTGTGTGATTGTAATGCAGTTTAAATCAACATGAAATCACTTCTTTCACAAACATGTCAAGGAATAGTAGAAAAATTTTCTGATGTAATCTTACACATTTAAATGACATAACATTCTAGTTTTGTGTGATTTGCAAGAACTATCAATTTCCCTTTTAATTAATTAATTTTTTAAATCTTCCTTTCCTAACAAAATTTGTTTTTTTTTCTGATAAGAACATAAGAAATAGGGGCACAAGAAGACCATACGCCCCCTGAGCCTGTTCTGCCATTCAATACGATCATAGCTGATCCTCTGCCTCAACTTCATTTTCCCACCTGCTCTCCATATTCCTTGATTCCCTGAGAGGCCAGTGTTAGTCTATTAAATATGTACATTATGTGTGCTGGATAAAGCATTGTGCGTTGTGCTGGATAAAGCATTGTGCGTTACGATATTACACTGATTTCGCAAAGGCTTATAAACAATTGTGCATATTGATCTAATTAAACCAACATTTATCTTCCGTTGATAGAATAGAATCATAAAATGGTTACAGCACAGAAGGGGGCTTTTCAACCTGTTGAGTCCATGCCAGCTAACTGCAAGAATAATGTAGCCAGTCCCACTCCCCTGCCCTTTACCTATAGCTCCACATTTTTTTTCCATCAGATGCTTATCCAATTTACTTTCAATAACCACAACTGAATCTGCCTCCACCACTCTCTCAGGACCCTAATGATTCACTGTGTGAAACAGTTTTTCCCCATGTCACCTTTCGTTCTTTTGCCAATCACCTTAAATCTTCTTAAGGCTCTAAATAGTTTAGCCACGCAGATCAGAGTGATCCCAAGTATGTTGAATTAAATGATTTTAAAAATACTGTGTTGGGTGCTACAATTAGAGTTGATGTATTCGGATAAGCAGGAATGGAGGGAGAAATGTTTAAATGTTTTTTTTTATTTTCAGAGCTAAAACAGAAATTATTGGAGCAGATTTTTGTCTTTATTGACAGTATTAATAATTTGCCACGCAATATACATAAAGGAAAATCTGGCAAGGATGATCATGCCTACTGATGTCATGCTAACTTTAATACCTGTTTAACTTCTCTGGCATTTTCCTTATTCCCATCATAATTTCCCTGTTTCTGCCTCTAAAGGACCCATCTTTACTTTTGCAAATCTCTTCCTTTTTACATACTTGTAAAAGCTCCTAATCAGTTTTTTATATTTCTTCCTTGTTTACTTTTACATTCTATTTTCTCTTAATTTCTTAGTTGTCCTTTGCTGATTTTTAAAACCCTCTAAACTCTCAAGCTTGCTACTCTTTCTGACAACATTCAAAGCTGCTTCTTTTAATCTAATATTGTCCTTAACTCTAGTATGCCAAGATTGTGCCACATTTCCAGTCAGCTTTTATGCCTCAAGGTAATCTATTTTCATTTAAAGAAATAATGCATGATTTTCAATGTTCACCTTTGCTTATCTGCTGTCAAATCTTTTAATCTTATTTTCCAATTTACCTTCACTAACTTTCCCCTCATATCTCTGTAATTGGCCATATTTAAATTTAAGATCATAGTTTCGGACCTAACCACATCACTCTCAAACCTAATTTGAAATTTGATAATACTATGATCATGAGTTAACCCTGTCTTCTTATACATACTAGATCTAAAATAACCTATCCCCCCTCCTTGGTTGCACGCGATGTTGTTCTAGAAAACTGTCTCAAATACATTCCATTAACTCATCCTCCAAACTAATTTTGCCAATTTGGTTAGTTCATTCTATATGAAGATTAAAGATCCCGCAAATTATGGCAATAGCCTTGGTGCATGCTCTTCTAATTTCCTGATTTAGGGTTGAACTTTTGGGTTTCATCAGGGGTGTGAACAGAGGCAGACAGGTGATGAAAATACCTGCGCTAACCAGCATGTGGGTTCTTCAATGCCGTTCGATGTGTTCACCAGGGTGGGTAGAGGATAGGGCAATGATCACACCTGATCCCCAATTAAATGCAATTAAGGTGTTTGAAGAGACCATCAAGAACTCATTAATGGAGGGGTGTTGTTGAGAGTTTCATGGGGGCTTATGGGCAACACATACTGTTTGGAGCAACCAGTTGAAGAAAGATACACAGTGGGAAGCCAATCATGACTGCCCTTGCAAATTACCTCAGAAATATAAAAATTTCAATGGTGCAGAGAGAGATTTGGACTTGGAACAGAGGTACCCTTGGTGCTGCACAGGTGACAGAGTGGGCACTCAATGCCTGGGCAGTGAATGGTCTCAGTACCCCCTGACATTGTGGGGGCAGAGGGCAGGGGACAATTGGGTGGCCAACTGTCCAGAAGGAAGGCTGCAGCTAGTAATGGGGGCACGACTCTCACATTTTGAATCCAATGGTAATGAAGAATGTAGGAAGGATGGAGCCCCAAACCTCAGCAGGACATAGGAGAGGAATGAGAGGCAGGAAGCTCACGGGAGTAATACCATCCCCATAGGATCTCCCACAGTAGATGACCAAGACTGAGTGCCACAGGAGACTGCAACTCTCCAACCAGATGGACAGTACATTCATTTCATGACAGATGAGGCCTCACAGGGCTATGGGATCCACCATAGTCACTGGATTCCCCCAGGCACAGGACTTAATTGATTGCACTCATGTGACCATCAAGGCAGCCAGTGACTGCCCAGTTATGATTCAAAAGCAGGAAGGGCTTCCGTGCCCTCAACATTCAGTTGGTCTGCAATCACAAGAGCTTCCTCCATGCGTACGCATGTGTTCCTGGCAGCTGCCATAACTCTTTAAACCCAAAGAAGGTCTGCAGCAGCCTGGTCTGACAGAGGGTTCCACTGCCAATCTGTTTCACTAGCTTTACCAGGCAAATCTGACAATTTTAATTCCTAATGATCTTGGACTTTTCATTCTGAACATGGGCCCCACTGGCAATTTCTGCTTGGTGACTCAACTAAGAACACTCCTGGTTCCTACAGCCCTCTCTATTCCTTGTTCTGGCTGTTGGCAGATACACACTGCCTTTTCACAGCCTTCCAAGGTGATTCCTGGCAGCTATCTCTCTCTCTACCCGTATTTCAGAATCACAGAATCACAGTGCAGAAGAGGCCCTTCAGCCCATCAAGTCTGCACTGACATGTGAGAAACACCTGACCTACCTACCTGATCCCATTTACCAGCACTTGGCCCATAGCCTTGAATGTTATGACATGCCAAGTGCTCATCCAGGTACTTTTCAAAAGGATGTGAGGCAACCCGCCTCCACCATCCCAGGCAGTGCATTCCAGACCGTCACAACCTTTTGGGTAAAAAAGTTTTTTCCTCACATCCCCCCTAAACCTCCTGCTCCTTGAACTTATGGCCCTTTGTGACTGACCCTTCAGCTAAGGGTAACAGCTGCTCCCTATCCATCCTGTCCATGCCCCTCATTATCTTGTACACCTCGATCAGGTCACCCCTCAGTCTTCTCTGCTCCAACGAAAACAACCCAAGTCTATCCAACCTCTCTTCATAACTTCAATGTTTCATCCCAGGCAACATACTGGTGAATCTCCTCTGCACCCCCTCCAGTGCAATCACATCCTTCCTATAATGTGGCGACCAGAGCTGCACACAGTATTCCAGCTATGGCCTCACCAAAGTTCTATACAACTCCAACATGACCTCCCTGCTTTTGTAATTTATCCTTCGATTGATAAAGGCAAGTATCCCATATGCCTTTCTCACCACCCCACTAACATGCCCCTCCGCCTTCAGAGATCTATGGACACACACGCCAAGGTCCCTTAGCTCCTCAGAACTTCCTAGTGCCATGCCGTTCATTGAATACTTCCTTGTCAAATTACTCCTTCCAAAGTGTATCACCTCACACTTTTCAGGGTTAAATTTCACCTGCCACTTATCTGCCCATTTGACCATCCCGTCTATATCTTCCTGTAGCCCAAGACACTCAACCTCACTGTTAACCACCCAGCCAATCTTTGTGTCATCCACAAACTTACTAATCCTACTCCCCACATAGTCATCTATGTCGTTTATATAAATTACAAATAATAGGGGAGTATTTGTGAGGAAACAGATAAACCTAAAACAAATAACTGCCTCCTTGCAATCTATTTCCATGGCAATGTGGCATACCTGAGATCTCAAAAAAATAGATTTCAGCTAATTAATTTCAATTTTAAACTGGTCCTTTGATCTGAAAAGTGTATGGGTACTTTAAGAACTTCCCTTGTTTACCATCTGTTTTCAAACCTTTCTTTGATCTGGGACCCACACGAATAATTGAAATCCCTTATGAAAAGAATTGTAGACATCTCATCTCTACCAAGATTCAGAAAAGGGTTTCCCATTGTTTTCACACTTCCACTTTGACCACGTTAAGTAAACATTCTCCTTTGAATGGTAATTATCATGGGGGAGTTGACCAGTTTCTCAATCACAGGCCTTTTCCACTTATATTTAAAAATTTCGGTTCCCAAAATTAAAAGTTGTATTGCTAAAACATATGAATCATAAAATTGCATATTTCTAAAAATCAACTACCTTGGAATAGAGTTTGGTCGCCCTGCAACACATCTCATTAATGTCTACTTAGATCAAATCCATCTATCTCTATTTGTGTCGTTAATTTGTCTATTTAAGAAAATTAACATGTAGGCACAGCAAACAATTAGGAAGGTAAATGGCATTTCAGCCTTTATTGCAAAGGAATTGAAGCATATGAGTAAGGAGGTCTTGCTGCAATTATATAGGGCTTTGGTGAGGACACACCTGGAGTATTGTGTACAATTGTGGTCCTTATGCTTGAGGGGGCTATGTTATGAGGAGCAATTAAGTAGAATGACCGAATATTCTCTGGATTTTGAAAGAATGAGAAGTGATCTCGATGAAACATAAGGCTTGACTGGATAGATGTTGATAGGCTGTTTTCCCTAGCTAGAGAGTCCAGAAGTAGACAGTATAATCTCAGGGTAAGGGGACAGACATTTCAAATTGAAATGAAGAGAAATGTTTTCACTCAGTGTTGTAAATCTTTGGAATTTTTACCCCAGATGGCTGTGGACAATCATATGGTGAGTAGATTGAAGTCTGAGATCAATAGTTTTCAGGACACTCAGGAAACCAAGTGATGTAGGGATAGGGCAGGCAGTTGAGTTGACGTAGAAGTTCAGCCATGAATTTAGTAAATGACAGTGCAGGCCATAGGGGCTATATGGCTGACTCCTGCCTTTATTCCTTATATTCCTATGCACCACCATTTGAGAACCTATTGTATTCTATTATTGGCAAGTGAACTTCAGCCCAAGATTCTCCTTTTAGAACTCTACCTTGGCAATGCTTTACCAGCCCTTGTAGAACATACACACAAATGAATTAGGAACAGGAGTAGGCCACAATGCCCTTCACGTCTACTCCGCCATTCAATAGGATTATGGCTGATCTGGTTGTAATCTTAACTCCACATTCTTGCCCATCTCCGATAACCTTTCAGGCCCTTGCTTAGCAAGAATCTATCCACTTTTGCCTTTAAAATATTCAAAGACTGCTTCCGCCACATTTTGAGGAAGAGAGTTCCAAAGACTCAACTCTCGGAGAGAAAAAAAAATTATCATCATCCTGTCCTAAATAGCCTATCCCCTTATTTTTAAACAGTGGCCCCTAGTACTAGATTCTCCCACAAGAGGAAATGTCCTCTCCACGTCGATCCTGTCGATCCTCACGTTTTAATCGAGCTGCCTCTTAAACTCCGGCAGATTCAAGTCTAGCCTGTCCAACCATTCCTCATAAGGGAACCTGCCCAATCTATATATTAGTTTAGTAAATCTCCTCTGAAATACTTCCAACGCATTTACATCCTTCCTTAAATAAGGAGACCAATACTGCACACAATACTCCAGATGAGGTCTCATCAATGTCCTGTATAACTGAAGCATAACTCCTCTATTTTCTAAATTAAATTCCCCTCCCAATAACTGATAACATTCTATTAGCTTTCCTAATGACTTGCTGTACCTGCATACTAACATTTTGTGATTCATGCGTTAGGATCCCTAGAGCCCTCTGCACCTCCGAGCTCTGCAGTCTCTCACGATTAGATAAAATGCTTGTTTTTTTTATTTTTTTAAGATTGGCATCTAAATTAAAAGAGAATCTAAAGTCTTCTATAAGCATATGAATAATACAAGGGTCGTAGGAAAAGGGGGCTAATTATGACCAAAACTGGGACTATGCATGGAAGCATACACAACCATCCTGACTTGGAACAATATCACTGTTCCTCCATTGTCACTAGGTCTAAACCCTGGAACTCCCTTCCTAACGTCACTGCGGACTGTACACCACATGGACTGTGGTTCAAGAAGGCGGCTCACCACCACCTTCTTAAGGACAATTAGGGATGGTCAGTAAATGCTGGTCTTGCTACATTTTGCAAAAGAATAAGTTACAAAAAGGCAAAGGGCATGACTGAGATATTAAATGAGTACATTGCATCTGTGTTTTCTAAGGAAGAAGATTCTTACAAAGTCATAGTGAAAGAGGAAATAGTTGAGATACTGATGGGCTAAAAGTGGTGAAAAGGAGGTATTGGAATGCTGCTGTGCTTAAAGTTGACAAGTCACCAGGACCAAAAAGGATGCTTCCCAGGATGCTGAGGGAAGTAAGGGTGGAAAGTGCAGAGGTACTAGCCAGATTCTTCCATACCTCTATAGATTATGGGGATTGTGCAAAAGGGCCGGAGAATTGCAAATGTTACACCCTTGTTCTATAACAAGCTGACTGAGGTAGTTGAGTTTTGAGCTGTGGGTTTTACTTAGAGGATTAAATTTCTGAGGTGGTGGCCTAGTAAAGGGGTTTAATTTAACTTAATTTAACTTAATTTGCCGAGGTGGGGGCTCTACCAAGGTACCAAGGGGAATTAATGGCTAGGCCGGGTTTTACCAGCAGGCATCAGAGGTAGAGGGCTGGCCACCATGACAGGAGCCAGGGATCTCAGCATAACTGGAAAGCAAGATGACATCTATGTCTGGCAATATGGGTGCCTTTCAAAATGAACAACAACAAAAGTTAATTGCACAAAATCTGGAGTAGAGTCCTATTAGGCACATGGTGTTTCCTTCAGATTAGAACCTTCTGGCAACTCCTGCAACCAACTAGGCCCCAGATGTTTAGACTTTCTTCTTTCCTCTGGATACCAGCCTATGAGGTCTAGGGATGGGGGGAGGGGTATGTAGGTACAAATGCTAGGCTAGTCTATACTTCCTAAAACCATGCCTAGGCTATGCAGCAAACAAAGAAAAATAATCCTTTGGATTGGAAGCTGGAATGTGAGGTTTATGAGCCCTAACATGAACAGCGACCCGCATTCCATAGCAAGTGTATGGAAGACAGCTCTACTTGACCATAAGTTACACAAGCTTGTGTTCAATGTTGATGTGGGCATTTCAGTGAGCAACCCACTGACACAGTCAATTGAATCGGCAGTAGCAATCTTGGAGCGACTCATTTCCCTGGGGCTATCATCTGATGGAGGCGCAGTCAACATTACATGCTCCTCTTCTGTATGCCAACCTCTGAAACAAAGAACATTTCTATGACTCCCTTGGTAATGTTCTGAGGAACAAACAGCAAGAGGCTATTCATTCTGGGTGACTTCAGTGCGCATATTGGGGTAGCCAATAATTCACGGCCAACATGCCTCGGTTGTCATGGGGTGGGTACGATTGATGATAAGGGATGCCTTCTTGAGCTTTGTGCCCTGAATGAATTCTGCTTCACCAACACCTTCTTCCAGGGCAGACAAAGTATGTCTGCAAGGTATCATGACGTCACCCAAAGTCAGGACATTGGCACCAACAGGACCTGATCGTGATTTGTCCAGTGTTCTCCACACCTGCACCGATGACAGCTCAGATTGTGACTCTAACCACTCTCATGTCAGCAGCAGAGTGAAGGTACCTCCCCAAAGGTTTAACAGCTCCAAACAGCCTGCCATGCATCAACATCCCTGATGTCAAATAACAGCACTTTGCACTGTCACCAGAAGAATTGCTACCCACCAAATGTTTACCAGGAAGTACCAACACTCGTATCATTGAAGCCTGGAAATCACTAAACTCAGTCATCTGAGAAGCAGTAGAAGCATCATTTGGTAAAGGCAGAACCTGCAACAAAGACTTGTTTGAGACCGACTCAGCTGTGGTGACACCTGTCATGGATGCAGAAAAAAAGCCTACATCTTGTGCAACATAAACCCAACAGCTAAAACACTGCATGACCTAAAAGTGAGCAAGGCAGCTATGCAAAAGATAGAGTGATACTGCGCAAATATACATGGATCAACTTATGTCAATAAATCCAAAATATTATACAAATAAACACTGGATCAACTTATGGCAAGAAATCCAAACTGGTTGTGACAATGGAAATCTACCACTTATGTATAAAGGAGTCGAGAGGGCGCTTGGTCCTACCATCACCAAAATTGCCCCCCTGACGTTCGCAGATGGCTAAGTACTCACCAACAGAAGTAAACCGATGTCCTGCTAGGCTGAACACTATTGTGAACTCTACTCCTTAGAGACGGATGTTTCCCAGTCCACAATTAACTCCCTTCCGCAGCTTCTGGTCATAGCTAAGTGAGATGAATAACTCTCATCGCTTGAGCTTGAGAAGGCCATGAATCGCCTAGCATACAGAAAGGCACCCAGTAAGGATGGAATCCTTGCCGAACTGCTCAAGCACAATTCTATTGCCACACCTTTATGGACCATCTTCTGCCCTGTTGGGAAGTAAGCTCTATTCCACAGGAGATGTGTGATGCAAAAATCATTGCACTATACAAGCACAACAGAGAAGACTGCAACAACTATAAGGGCATTTCATTCTTTATATCGTGGGGAAGGCCTTTTCTAGGGTCATACTTAAAAGGCTCCCCCTTCTTGCAGACTGAGTCTACGTGGAAGCACTGCAGTTTCTCATTGGCAGATTTATTGTGTATGTGATCTTCATATGCCAGCTACAAGAGAGTTGTAGGGAACAGGGTATACCTCTTTACCTTACTTTTGTTGATTTCACTAAGGTATTGACACCACATCTCCAACAAGAGAGAATCTAACTATTGCCCCTTGACATGCAATGGCATTACCATCACTGAGTCCCCCACCATCAACATCCTAGGGGTTACCATTGACCAGAAACTGAATTGGACTAGCCATATAAATACTGTGGCTACAAGAGCAGGTCAGAGGCTAGGGATCTTGCAACGAGTAACTCATCTCCTCACTCCCCAAAGACTGTCCACCATCTACAAGGCACAAGTCAGGAGTGTGATGGAATAATCCCCACTTGCCTGGATGAGTGCAGCTCCTACAACACTCAAGAAGCTTGACACCATCCAAGATAAAGCAGCCCGTTTGATTGGCACCACATCCACAAATATTCACTCCCTCCACCACCGACACAGCAGTGTGTACCATCTACAAGATGCATGCAGGAATTCACCAAGGCTCCTTCGACAGCACCTTCCAAACCCACAGCCAGTACCATCTAGAAGGACAATGGCAGCAGATAGATGGGAACACCACACCTGGAAGTTCCCTTCAAAGTCACTCACCATCCTGACTTGTAAATATATCGCCGTTCCTTCACTGTCGCTAGGTCAAAATCCTGGAACTCCCATCCTAACAGCACTGTGGGTCTACCTACACCACATGGACTGCAGCAGTTCAAGAAGGCAGCTCGCCACCACCTCAAGGTCAACTAGGGATGGACAATAAATGCTGGCCCAGCCAACAAAGCCCACATCCCGCAAATGAATTAAAAATACATCAGCAGAGAAGGACTTTACAAGTTTTTGGGGAAAATTGTTTGTCCACCAAAATTCCTTAGTCTCATCTGCTCCTTCCATGACAACATGCAGTGCCGTGTACAGTTTGATGGCTCCACTTGCAACAGTTTCAGAGTGAAGAATGGAGTGAAACAGGTCTGTGTCCGAGTTCCCACTTTGTTTGGCATTTTTTTCTCCATGCTCCTGACCCTTGTCTTCCCTGCAGATATAGAAAAAGTCTATTTGCATTCTGGGTCAAATGGCAAATTTGATAATCTATCAAGACAGAAAGAGATGACAAATACACCATTGTGTCCCAATCAAAGAACTTCTGTATGCTGGTGATGAACGCTAGTTGCCCACACAGAAACTCAGGTAAAAAGACTCATGGACTCGTAATTTGTTCTCCCTAACTGTAAACTTCAAGAAAACTCTGGTCATTGGACAAGGTGTGGCATTTTTATCGCTAATCATGCAAAATAAAACTCAGCTGGAATTGGTTAGCAAATTCTGCTACCTCAGATCCGTGGTGGCAGACAATCCGTCCCATGATGCAGAATTTGATACACACTTAAGGAAAGCAGCCACCACCTTTGACCAATTCACAAAATGTGCTCGAAATCACATCAAGCTGATGGTTCATAAGGCCCTTGTTCTCAGCACCTTGTTGTATGGCTGTGAATATGACAACTTAGAGCTGTAAAGAAAAGAAACTTAACAATTTCCATGTTCGTTGTCTGTGGCGCATTATGGGTAAATCCTACCAGGATTAAAATCATTAATGCATCAGCCCTCTTAAAGTCAGGGCTCTCAAGTTTGTTAGCACTCATCAAATAAAGGTGGTTTTGTTGGTTGGGGCACATCCACAGGATGGAAGATGGTCACATAGCCAAGGATTAACTATATGGTGACGTAGCTAGGACCAGATGACCAGTAGGACACCCAAAGCTCCACTTCAAGGATGCTTGCAAGTGTGATATGATGGCTCTAAACTTCGATTATCATACCTGGGCTTCACTAGCTAACGACAGAGGAAAGTAGCAACACCTCTTGGCATCAGACGCTGACGCTGAAAAGACAAAATGAGATCAGCCATGATCATTTTGAATGGTGGGACAGGCTCAAGGGGCTGAATTGGCTACTCCTGCACCTAGTTCTTATGTTCTTATGTTATATTCTTAAAACAACAACCCACAACAACACCTGGTAGCTTTATGTGTGGCATATGTGGTGGAACATGCCTGTCAAGGATTCGCCGCTTCAGCCATCAGCAAAGGTGAGCCATATGAAAATACCCCACCTGAAATGGATTGTTTGCTGCCTGTCTATCATCTTTCGTAGATGGAAGGATGCTGACAGCAGCCATGTTCCAAAATAGATTTTAAGACTAAACCCAACAACTAAAAGCTAGTCAGCTTAGCCTTGGTGGTGGCAAAACTTTTTACAAACGATATTCTGGACAAAATTAACAGCCACTTGATCAAGTGTGGATTAATTAAGGAAAGTCAGCATGGATTTTTAAAGGCAAATTGTGTTTAACTAACTTGACTGAGTTTTTTTGATAAGGCAACAGAGGGTTGATGAAGGCGTACATAGACTTTCAGGAGACATTTGATAAAGTGCCACATAATAGCCTTGCCAGCAAAGTTGAATCCATGAAAGGGACAATGGCAGCATGGATTCAAAGTTGGCTGAGTGATAGAAATCAGAGAGTAGTGGTAAACAGTTCTTTTTTCCCTCCAGATTGGCACTCGGGGGGGGGGTGGAGGAAGGTATACAGTGGTCAGTGCTATGCCCGCTGCTTTTTTTGACACACATTAATGACCTAGATTTGAATGTACAAGGCACAATTTCAAAATCTGATGATGGCACAAAACTTGGAAATATTGTGGACTGTGAGGAGGATAGTGATGGACTTGAAGAGGACATAGGTGAAATGGGTGGACTAGTGACAGATGAAATTTAATGCAGAGAAATGTGAAGTGAGTTGTTTTGGTAGGAAGAACGAGGAGAGACAATATAATCTAAACGGTACAATTTTAAAGAGGATGCAGAGAGGACTGGGAGTATCTGCACAAATCATTGAAGATGGCAGTGCAGGTTAAGAAAGTAGTTAAAAAGGAATGTTGGGCTTTATAAAGAGAGGCATGGAGTATAAAAGCAAGGAATTTATGATGAATCTTTATAAAACACTGGTTCAGCCTCAAATGGAGTATTGTGGTCAATTCTGGGCACCTCTCTTTAAGAAGGGTTTGAGGGCTTTAGAGAAGATGCAGAAAATATTTACATGAATGGTTCCAGAGATTAGGAAGATAGATTGAAGAAGCTGGGGCTGTTCTCCTGAGAGAAGAGAAAGTTGAGAGGAGATTTGATAGAGGTGTTCAAAATCATTAGAGGTATAGACAGAGTAGATAGGGAGAATCTGTTCCCATTGGTGAGGAAAATTGAGAATGAGAGGACACCAATTTACGGTGATTAGCAAAAGAAGCAATGGTGACATGAGGAAAAAAATTTTTATGCAGCAAGTAATTAGAATTTACCTGACTGTGGTGGAGACAGATTCAATTATGGTTTTCAAAAGGGAATTAGATAAATAGCTGAAGAGAAAAGAAATTGCTGGGAAAGAGCAGAGGAGTGGGATTAACTGATGTTTTGTTCTTGCACACACCAACCACAATGGGTTAAATGGCTTCCTTTTGTTCTATAAACATTCAGAGATTAAATGAAAATAGCTAGACCCAAGGAAAATTGCTTACAAGAGATGGGAAATTATAAAATAGGGACAAAAACTAAGCACTTTTCATGTTACTGCAACAGGCTTGTTGAATTGAAAGCATGTTTTTCCTACTCACTTTAATAAAAATATCAAAGACTTTGTTAAATCAGGAGGAAATTCGCTGAAAGATTAAGATACAAATATAAATGAATACATTTTGCTGGAGAAAAGCTGATAGGACCACTGGGAGCATCTCCAACATTCCATCAGAAGCACAATTCCAAATTGACCCTGTGGTCCAGTCCTGTGAAATTAATTTCACCGGCCTCCCCTGATGGATTCCAAGAGGTTATAGGAAATAGAATCTGACAAAATAGCACCTGCTAAAGGGTTGCTGCTTGTATTCAAAAGAGAGGAGCATTTACACAGGCAAAAGATTACCCTTTAACGAAGGGAACCTGGAATTTGCCCATGACTGCCCCATTTAAGGAGGATGCCATGGCGTTCCTGCTAAAGACCATGGGTGGAATTTTCCCAGATTTGCACTAATTGCAGTAATGCGGGGGTAAACCGCACTCTCCCTGAGGTCCCGTCACAGCGTTCACCCAAACCCTCCACCAGCACAGAGACACACACCTTGGTGGGACCTAGCTTGAGAGTAGCCCCAGGATCACAATCTGGTGAGCACTTCGCACTGTCTGATCCACAGCAGGCGACGGCAGGGACTTCCCAGGTGTCTGGCACTTGGTGGACTGCTGGAGGCCAGAATGTTGCTGAGTCCGAGTCAGCTCAGATGACGAGCCTCTTGACTCGGTCATGGCACAGTTGCTAGACCTGCAAAGGCAGGCCCGAGAACATCAGGAAGGGATGTCCGCTGCACTCCTCAGATTGAAAGGCACGATGGAGGTGTCCGTCTGCCTTCAGTCTGAGTTGATAGTGCCGGCATGACAATGCACCGAGCTCAACACTGGCGGCCGCCATGGAGACCTTGGTCCAGGACTTTTCTCCTGCACTGTTGCGCCGGCACAACTCCATCACTGATGACGTAGTTGACCTCCAACAGCGTGTATGCGAGAGGGGTGCCGAGCAGCTCAATCTCTTTTCAGCTACCGCTGCTCCTCAAGGAGTCAGCCTGGGGCCCCCAGGCACCCATAGGAAGGACGATCCACAGGTACACATTCCGGGCCCATCCATCCAAGTGACTCTGAGAGTGTCCGTCCCATCCAACTACCCTCTTCTGTGACCTCAGCAGCTCTAGCTCCACAGGTCGAGGAAGGTGCCACTGCCACACAGCAGGATCCTGAAAGCAGGCCGGGGATCTCCAAGTCTCAGCCCTGCAGAGAACGCCCGCCAAAGGCATCATAGACAGGGTGTCACAGTCAGCAGGCTGCTTCCAACTCCACTGTGGATGTCCAGGGAATGCCAAGGCATAGCAGCAGGGTTAGGAAAGCTAAGGAGAATTAGTTGCACAGCCTGGGCACGGGTGTTAATAGTGAACAGTATGTACAAGTGATTGTCAATAAACTCCCAAGAATGTCTTCCTGTCTATGGCTCCTTGTTCTGATGAGCAGTGTTCTTGTCACTCAGATGTGAAACCTTTCTGCACAAGATAAAGGCAGGTGTCTTAGTCCAGGGCCTCTTCCCTGTGCTCCATGCAACCTTCAGACCAAACTGATGGTCCAGGCTCACGCTCCCTGAAGACATTACTGATGCCTGCTCCTCACTGCTGCCAGAATGTAGTGGGCAGGCACCATAAAGTTCTCTCATTCTCTCGATGTGCTCTCAGCACTTTAAGGAGGGGCTGACCCCCATTTCCTTAGTATCGATGACCACTGATGCTGTGCTGCATCTCCTGAAGAGCTCAGGTGCTGAAGGTGGACAAATGATCAAATGCTTCTCAAGTTTCATGGCTGAGTCTCTATGATATGGCCCTGGTCATGGAGTGCAAATGAGCTGCGCTCAGCCAGACAGGAGTCAGACATTCTCAGAGGCTGTATGAAGATTTATGGAGTGTCCTCAATGCATGTCATCATCATTCTCCTGCAGTCAAGCGACTATTAGGGCCTCCACTGCGTTTCCATGACAGGAGCATTCTCACAGAGGGTATTCACACTGCCATAAGCCAGACTGGAGTCAAACTTTCATAAATGCGATGTGAGGATCTATGTGATTACATCATCATCTATGTGTCATCATCATCCTCCACAAATTTAGCAGCCAACAGGGCGTCCCGAGGGTGCCTGCCTGATCTAGCCAGTGCAAGGGCCTCATCCCTGTCATCGTCACCTCCGAGGACCTCCTTAGCCTCATCCCATTGGCGTCGTCCTCATCAGATGAGACGTGCAGCCCCTCCATCTCCTTCTTAGCCAGCTCATCTCCCCATCAGAGCGCCAGGTTGTAAATAGTGCAGCAGATGACATCAATGTGTGACACCCTCTGCGGACTGTATTGCAGGGCTCCACCAGACCAATCCAGGCACTGGAACCTCATCTTCAGCATCCTGATGGTCTGCTCCACCAATTTGCGAGCTGCAGCATGAGCCTCATTATACCGTCGCTCTGCTGCAGTCTGAGGCCGCCACACAGGTGTCATCAGCCACAGCCTTTGTGGGTAGCCCTTGCCCTGAGGAGCTATCCCTTCTGTGGACCCTGGAAGACTCCAGGGATCTGTGACCAACTGAGGATGTAGGCATCGTGCACACTCCCTGGAAACTATGTGCACACCTGCAGGATGTGTTTCTGGTGGTCGCGAATGGAGCCCCTTGTGGCTGATGTAGTCCACCATGTGTTGAGGTGACGCTTATGAGTGCAGTCAATCGCACCCTGCACCTGTGAAAAATCCCAGATCTGGGCAAATCCAATCGCCCTTGCATCCTGGCTGTCTTGGTCTCAGGCAAAATGCACAAAGTTGTGTGCCCTCGCAAAGATAGCATCTGCGACCTCATGGATGCATTTGTGGGTGGAGGCTTGAGATGTCCCACAGAGGTCAATTGAAAGGAGCCACTAGCATAGAAATTCAGTGCTGTGGTTACTTTCACAGCCACTGGCAGTGAAAGCCCTCCATGTCCCTGTGTGCCAAATCCTGCAATAACTGTCAGATGTGAGCGACCAGTGACCTAGACATGCACAGTCTTCGGCAACACTGGTTCTCGGTCATCTGCAGGAATGAAAGGCAGCATCTATAGACCCTGGGTATCACTAGGCACCAATGAGCAACGGTTCACTGTGGCTCTTGGGCCCCAGCCACCCCTTCTTTCTGAGGTTGCTGCTCCTGCCTCTGTGCAGCCAGGAGCCTCAGTCGCTCACTTCTCTCTTCTTCACGCTCTGTAGGCCATCAAGCATACAGCTAATTCACCTGGCTCCATGATCCTGATGTACTCCTCCTGCAGGATGAAAGAGAGAGACACATGGTTAGCATGGGTATGCTAAGAACCTGTCCTGGTTAAGTGTTACGGCTCCTTAATGATTCCTGGAGAGTGCTGGCCACCACTTTGATGGCCAGAAATGAGTGTGCTGCATGGCTACCCTGTTAGCTTGAACCATGGGGGAGACTGGTCCAAACCCAGGATGCTGACATTGCAAGGAGCTTTAAGCGCCTCCAGCAGTAACTGCTACATGGCCAGCTTTTGCGAGTAGATTGTACAACATGTGTAGTCCAACTGCTCTGTGGTCCGTTAAAGTCTCATGAATTTGCAGTCTGTGCCGGGGTGGAGAGGAAGCTCTGAAAACTTGGTAGCAATTTGATGCCTCTGCATTGCTTGAATGGGCAGATAGGTTAGGAGCCCAACCCCAATCATATCAATATGGCTGCGCCTGAGCTGTCTCAGTTGCAGAGGAATGGTCACTTTATACAGGTTTCCCGAATGCATGGCTGCTTCCCCCTCAACCCTAACCCCCACCCCGAATGCTTGCATGCTATGTTCAACAGCAGGGCTGCCCTTTCCCACCCCCACCGCCAGTCACCTCAATGGCAAGGCTGCACTTGCTCCTCTGCTCCCCCTCACTCTCACAAGTCATCTCAGAAGCAGAGCTGTACTTGCCCCCGATTCCCAACCCTGCCACCAGTCAGGGAGGGCGGCACTTAACGCCAACCTTCTGGCGCCCCAAAGCAACAGGCAGTTGTGGCGAGCTCTGCAGAATGTTGCTGTGCACTCACTTCCAGTTCACTCAAAGTGTAGACCGCCAGATATACATCGCATCTGTGCTGTTGTGAAACACATTGGCCTGCTTTCCCACTAACATGGACAGATGATCCAGATGGGGTGCAAGAGACTGGCGGGCTTGCTTTATAACGATATGCTGATGTATTACAACAAGCTTCCTGATGACCGATGGCGGGAAACATGGATGGTGGAAACTGATAGCAAAAGCTTCTACAAGTATATAGTACGAAAAAGAGTAGCTAAAGTGAATGTTGGTCCCTTGGAAGATGAAACAGGGGAGTTAATAGTGGGGAATACAGAAATGGCAGAGACCCTTAATCAATATTTTGCCAGTTTTCACAGTGGAGGACACTAGAACCCCCCCAATAGTAACAGGTAGTGCAGAGGATATAGAGATGGGGGAACTTAGAACAATCACCATCACTAAAGAAAAAGTACTGAATAAACTATTGGGATTAAAGGGTGACAAGTCCCCCAGACCTGATGGCCTACGTCCCAGGGTCTTAAAGGAAGTGGCAGCGGAGGTATTGGATGCATTGGCTATAATATTCCAAAATTCCCTGGATTCTGGAAAGGTTACAGTGGATTGGACAAATGCTAATATAACACCCTTTATTCAAAAAGTGGGGAGGCAGAAAGTAGGAAACTATCGACCAGTTAGTTTAACATCTGTCATTGGGAAATTGTTGGAATCCATTATTAAGGAAGTAGTAATGGGGCATTTGGAAAATCAAAATGCAATCCATCAGAGTCAGCATGGTTTTATGAAGAGTAAATCATGTTTGACTAATTTGCTAGAGTTCTTTGAAGATGTGACAAGCAAAGTGGATAATGGGGATCCTGTAGATGTAGTATATCTGGACTTCCAGAAGGCCTTTGATAAGGTGCACACAAAAGATTAATACAAAAGATCACACAGAGTTAGGGGTAATGTATTAGCTTGGATGGAGGATTAGCTAACCAAGAGAAAGTAGAGAGTCGGGATAAATGTGTCTTTTTCTGGATGACAAGCTGTAACTAGTGGGGTGCCACACGGTTCGGTCATTGGACCCCAACTATTTACAATCTATATTAATGATTTGGATTCAGGGGTGGAAGGTACTATAGCTAGATTTGCAGATGACACCAAAATAGGTGGGAAAGTAAGTTGCAATGAAGAAATAAGAAACTTACAAATGGATATTTAAAGGTTAGGTGAATGGGCAAAAATTTGGCAGATGGAGTTTAACGTGGATAAGTGTGAGGTTATCCATTTTGGTTGGAAGAATAAAAAGGCGACTTATTATTTAAGTGGAGAGAAGCTTCAGAATGCTTCAGTGCAGAGGGACCTGGGTGTCCTCGTGCATGAATCGCTGAAAGCTAGTATGCAGGTACAGCAGGTAAGAAGGAAGGCAAATGGAATTTTGGCATTTATTGCTAAAGGAATAGAGTGCAAAAATAGGGAAGTGTTGCAATTGTACAAGGCATTGGTGAGACCGCACCCGGAGTACTGTGCACAGTTTTGGTCCCCATACTTGAGGAAGAATGTAATTGCATTGGAGGCAGTTTAGAGGAGGTTTACTAGATTGATTCCAGAGATGCGGGGCTTGTCTTATGGGGAGAGATTAAGCAGTTTAGGCCTATAGCCGCTCGAGTTTAGAAGAATGAGAGGAGATCTAATTGAGGTATATAAGATGCTAAAGGGGATAGACATTGTAGGTGTGGAGCGGATGTTTCTCCTTGTGGGGCATTCTAGAATGAGAGGCCATAATTTTAGACTAAGGGGTGGTAGATTTAAATGAGAGATGAGGAGGAATTACTTTTCTCAAAGGGTTGTGAATCTGTGGAATTCACTACCTCAGAGTGCAGTGGATGCCGGGACGTTGAATAAATTTAAGGAGGAGATTGACAGATTTTTAACTAGTAACAGGTTTAAGGTTATGGGGAGAGGGCGGGTATATTGCAGTTGAGACCGAAATGGGATGAGCCATGATTGTATTGAATGGCGGGGCAGGCTTGAGGAGCTGAATTGACTACTCTTGTTCCTTGTTCTTATGTTCATTGGCGGGCTGAGCAGACGATCGTGACCTGCCTTCCCGCTGTCATGAAACCGATCGTGCCATATTGTCTGCTCACGTCACCTATCACGCCCGCCAATGGGCACAGAAAATTCTGCCTCATCCTTCAAAAGACCTGTTCAAGACCTTCTGTGATGGCTCTGGTACAAATTGCCTGAATGGCCGTGACTGGCAAGTTGTTACAGTTTTTTCCGATCTGCAGAACAAGGAAGCAAATGACTTAAAATTTGTAGCCACCAGGAAACCTACAAAGTTTAAACTACTGGTTTGGAAGATGATTGTGATTAAGCAATAACATGTATGTCAAGAGTGTTTTACTGTTAACCTGGCCAGAAGTACTTTGCTTTAGGTCCTCTACCGGCAAGCCTGCATTTGAAGCAAGGAGACAAACTTCTCAGCTTTTGCACGTATACTTTCACATTCATATTGTTGCAGTATTGCTATAAACTTTGTTAGTGGCACAGTAATAGTTTCTAAGGTTGCTCATCAATTTCAGGGTGCAGTGTCCTGTGCCCCAAAGGCATGTGCAATATGTCTCATCCCATATTAGGCCAAGCAATATTCAAGTGTCTCCAATACCAGTCTAAAACAAGTGTTAGGCTGCTTGAATATGTTAATGTGGACCCTAACACCTATTTATGTACATCTCTCCTCCCATCTCTTGGGATGTAGTTTAGGGATATTACCTCGAACTTAGTTTGGACTGTCAGTGCTGCACTAGAGAGCATTTGGGGAGGTGATGGCATATTGGTATTGTCACTGGATTATTAATCAAGAGACCCAGGGTAATCCTCTGGGAACCCAGGTCAAAAAATGCTGGAATGAAAAGTCTAATGATGATGTATGAAATAGGAGCAGAATGCTCTGCTATTCACTAAGATCATGGTTGATCCGTTTGTGTTTCAAATTCAATGTTCCCATCTATCTCTGATAACCTTTGATTCACTTGCCTAACAAGAATCTATCTAGCTCTGCCTTAAAAATATTCAATGATACCACCTTTGGAGGCAGAGAATTTCAAAGTCGCCTAGCCCTCTGAGAGAAACAATTTCTCCTTATCTCTTTCCTAAAAGTGCAACCCCAAAGTTTAAAACTGCCCCCTAGTTCTGTACTCACTCACATGAGGAAACATCCTTTCCACATCCACCTTGTCACTAACATTCAGGATCTTATGTACTTCTATCAAGCCATCCCTCATTGTTCTAAACTCCAGTGGAAACAAGCCCAGCCTGTCTAACATAAGACAATCAGCTCATTCGAGATATCAATATAGCAAACCTCCTCTGAACCACCTCCAATGCACTTGCATTCCTCCTTAAATAAGGAGACCAACACTGTATAAAATATTCAAGATGTGATCTCACCAATGCCCTGTATAACTGAAGCATAACATCCTTACTTTATGTTCAATTCCTCTCGTAATAAAGGATAGCATTCCATTAGCCTTCTTAATTATTTGCTGTACCTGCATACTAACTTTTTGTGACTCATGCACTAGAACACCTAAATCCCTCTGCACCTCAGGAATATGCAGCCGTCCTCCATTTAAGTAATTGCTTTTTTATTCTTCCTGCCAAAGTGAGCAACTTCACATTTTCCTACATTATACTCCATCTGCCAGATTTTTGCCCACTCACTCAATCTATCTACCCGCCTGCAACCTCCTTATGTCCTCTTCACAACATACTTTCCTACCTATCTTTGTGTCATCTGCAAATTTAGCTGCCATGCCTTCACTCCCTTCATCTAAGTAATTGATGTTAATTGTAAAAAGTTGAGGCACCAACACAACCCCATGCAGGATTCTACTCGTCTCATCCTGCTAATCAGAAAAAGACCCATTTATGCATACTCTGTTTTCTGCCAGCCAGCCAATCTTCTATGCATGCCGATATGTTATCCCCAACACCATTAGCTTTTATTTCCTGTAATAACCTTTGATGTGGCATCTTATCAAATGCTTTCTGGAAACCCACGTACCACACATTTACAGGCTCCCCTTTATTCCCAGTGCCAGTTACTCTTTCAAAGAACTCCAATAAATTGATTAAACATGATTTTGCTTCCACAAAACCACGCTGACTCTTGAATTTCTCTAAGTGCCCAGCTATAAGCTCTTTAATAATCAATTCTAACACGTTCCCCACAACAGACGTCAAGCTAACTGGCCTATAGTTCCCTGTTTTCAGACTCCCTTTTTGAATAGAGGGGTTATATTTGCTACTTTTTTTTTGCTACTTTTTATTTGCTACTAATGGAACGTTTCCAGAATCTAGCAAATTTTGGAAAATTAACACCAATGCATCTGGTACCTCATTAGCCATCTCTTTTAAAACCCTAGGATATAGTCCATCAGGACCCACATCAGTTTGCTCAGTTAATGACCATGAAATGATTGTCATAAAAAGCCATGTGTTTCACTAATACCCTTCAGGGCTGGAAGTTTACTATCCTTACCTGGCCTGACCTACATGTAACTCTAGATCAACAGCAATGGGGCTGAATCTAAAATGCCCTCTGAAATGGCCTAGCAAGCCACAGTTGTATCAAACCGTGAAAAAGTCAATAATACGGAATGAAACCGGATGGACCACCCGGCATTGACCAGGGCACCGGAAACAACAATGGCAAATTCAGCCCTGTTGACCCTGCCAAGCCTCCTTACTAACATCTGGGGGCTTGTGCCAAAATTGGGAGAGCAGTCTCACTGACTAGTCAAGCAACAGCCTGATTTATTCATACTCACAGAAACAAACCTTACAGATAATCTCCCAGACTCCAGCATCACCATCCCTGGGTATGTCCTGTCCCACTGGCAGAACAGACTCAGCAGAGGTGCCGGCACAGTGATATACAGTCGGGAGGAATTTGCCCTGGGAATCCTCAGCATTGACTGTGGACCACCTGAGGTCCTGTGGCATCAGGTCAAAAGTGAACAAAGAAACCTCCTGCTGATTACCATGTACTGCCCCCCTCAGCGGATGAATCAGTTCTCCTCCATGTTGAGCACCACTTGGACGGAGCACTGAGGATGGCAAGGGTGCAGAATATACTCTGAATGGGGGACTTCAATGTCCATCACCAAGAGTGGCTTGGTAGCCCTAGTACAGACTGAGTTGGCTGAGTCCTAAAGGAGACTAGGTCTGCAGCAGGTAGTAAGTCAACCAACAAGAGGGCAAAACATGCATGACCTCATCATTACCAAGGTGCCTGCCACACCTGCATCTGTCCATGACAGTATCATTAGGAGTGACCACCACACAGTCCTTGTGGATACGAAGTCCCGTCATCACATTGAGGATACCCTCCATCGTGTTGCGTGGCACTACCACCGTGCTAAATGGGATAGATTTAGAACAGATCTAGCAACACAGGACTGGGCAACCATGAGGTGCTGTGGACAATCAGCAGCAGCAGAAGCTCTGCAGTCCTGCCACATCCAGTTGTGAATGGTGGTGGACAATGAAACAACTCACTAGAGGCAGAGGCTCCACAAATATCCCCATCTTCAATGATGAGGGAGGCCAGCACATCAGTACAAAAAATAAGGCTGAAGGATTTGCAATAATCTTCAGCCAGAAGTGTTGAGTAGACGATCCATCTCGGCCTCCTCCGGAGATCCTCAGCATCACAGATGCTAGTCTTCAGCCAATTCGATTCACTCCAGGCAATATCAAGAAATGGCTGAAGGCACTGGATACTGCAAAGGCTATTGGCCCTGACAAAATTTTGGCAATAGTACTGAAGATTTGTGCTCCAGAACGTGCCCCTAGCCAAGCTGTTCCAGTAAGTACAGCTATAACACTGGCATCTATCTGGCAATGTGGAAAATTGCCCAGGTATGTCGTGTACAGAAATCCTGGCCAATTGCCGCCCCACTAGTCTACTCTCGATCATCAGTAAAACAATAGAATGGGTCATCAACAGTGACTGTGTTGTCAAGCGGCACTTGCTTAGCAATAATCTGCTCACTGATGCTCAGTTTGGGGTCCACTAGGGTCAATTACCTCCTGACCTTATTACAGCCTTAGTTCAAACATGGGCAAATGAGCTGAACTTCAAAGTTCAAGGCAGAACTCTCTGCTGGTTGGAGTCATACCGAGCACAAAGGAAGACGGTTGTGGTTGTTGGAGATCAATCATCTCAGTTTCAGCACATCACTGCAGGAGTTTCTCATCTTCAGCATTATCATCAATGACCTTGCTTCCATCATGAGGTCAGAAGTGGGAATGTTCTCTGGTGTTTGCACAATGTTCAGCTCCATTTATAGTGACTTAGATACTGAAGCAGTCCATGTCCCAATGCAACAAGACCTGGACAATATCCAGGCTTAGGCTGACAAGTGGCAAGTAGTATTTGTGCCATTAACGCCACACAAGTGCCAGGCAATGACCATCTCCAACAAGAAAGAATCTAACCTTCGCCCCTTTGACATTCACTGGCATTGCCATCACTGCATCCCCCACTATCAACATCCTGGGGCTTACCATTGACCAGAAACTGAACTGTACTAGCCATGTAAATACTGTGGCTACAAGAGCAGGTTAGAGGCTAGGAATCCTGAGGCAAGTGACTCACCACCTGACTACGCAAAGCTTTTCCACCGTCTACAAGGCACAAGTCAGGAGTGTGATGAAATACTCTCCATTTGCCTGGATGAGTGCAGCTCCAACAACACTCAAGATGTTTGACACCACCTAGGTCAAAGCAGCCTGCTTGATTGGCACCCCATCCACAAACATTAATTCCCTCCAACGCCAATGTACAGTAGCAATAGTGTGTACCATCAACAAGATGCACGGCAAGTACTCAACGAGGCTCCTTAGACAGCATCTTCCAAACCCACGACTGCTACCATCTAGAAGGACAATGGCAGTTGACACATGGGAACGCTACCACCTGGAAGTTCCCCACCAAGCCACTCACCTCCTGACTTAGAACCATATAGCCATTCTTTCACTGTCGCTAGGTCAAAATTCTGGAACTCCCTCTCTAACACCACATGGACAGCAGCTGTTCAAGAAGGCAGCTCACCACCACCACCACCACCACCAGGTCAATTCAGGATGGGCAATAAATGCTGGCCTAGCCAGTGATGCCCACATCTTATGAATGAATAAAAAAAATTAGCAAGTCAGGATATATTTACAGGGTTACATAAAAAAGGGTGGAATGTGGTTCGTGTAGAGCATAAATTATGTCATTGATCTGGGAAGAGTAATGACCCGTGTTTTGAGCTCAAAGATTGTAGTCTTTATACTCTGAAATCTTTATTGAATTGCTTGGAAGATGACTGCTTGCAGAGAGCTCCCTCATGGCAGAGGTCAAATGACTATAGCAAGCCACATAGGACATGTAATGATGTTACATTTCAAAACCCAAACATTTCCCTTTTCATAATGAAGAAAAGACACAAACATCCCCTATTCCTAACAAACAATAGATCCAAACAATAGATCCAACAGCCCTCTTTTCCTTATGGATGGCAGATACATTTTCATGTGTTAGAACCATATCAGCAAGAACAATTTTCTTTTCTTTTTGAAAGACATTGCATTATTTGGACAATTGGGTGGTGACCTAGGTTTTTAAGAAATGGTCATGAGTTCATCTTGGACTGGAGCAAACATGCCTTTTCCAAAAAATTACATGATGTCAGCTAAATGACCAGCATGGTAATTGTGGAGGGGCCCCTTACTTATATGTCACGTCTCTGTAAAAGAAGTAACATTCTTTGCAGGTGCCTTGGAGCAGATAGTAGCAGTTTGAGGAAAATGCTTTGAAGTGGCTTGTGGTCAGACTCCACTATTACTCTAACTCTCCCAAGCAGATATTGATGAAAATGCTCACAATCAAAAACAATAGCCAGGCACTCTTTCTCAATCTGAACATAGTGTCATTCAGTTTCCGTTAGTGCCCTGGATGCAAATGTGACCGCTTGTCCTTGCTGCATCAGAGTTGCTCCCAGACCTGACTCAATGGTCACACTGCAAGATGATTTCATCATTGACACCATGCTACTTCAACACTGGTGTTGTCATCACTAGTTGTTTGATTTTAGTGAACGCTGCTTCTTGTTCTGCTCCCCAATACCACCGTACATCCATGACAGTGAGTTTGCGTAATGGATCACTGTCTGACAACAAATTAGACAAAAGGTTTGTTAATTAGTTCACGAATCCGACAAATCATTGCACTGCTTGCACATCTGTTGATCACTGCATCGCTGCTATAGCTCTCACCTTGTAATGATCTAGGCAAAGACCTTTTGTTCTTAGTACATGACCTATTTACCTGACTTCAGGCATTTTCAATTGCAATTTTTTCTTGTTCAGTTTCAGGTTCATCTGGCGAGCTCTCTCTAGCAGTTGTATTAAGTTCTGATCATAGTCAGCTATGGCTTTTCCATTGCGTCTGCACATCTGTAGACTAGTAGATCATCCATTATAGCTTCCACTCCAGGAAGCTCACTGACTATATCATGCTGTGTTGATACTCCTCTGGAACCATGGAAATGCCAAATAGCATGCGCAACCATCTGTGTCTCCCAAACGTCATCTAAAATGTAGTTAGAAAGCTGCTGCTTTCATCCAGCTTTACTTGCCAGTAACAATCTTTCACAAGTTGTGGCAAAATTCCTTTGATGGTTAGCATGGGGCAGCATGATCACTTCAGTGCTTTATTTAGATCCTTTGGGTCTAAGCATACTCTCAGCTTTCCATGTTGTTTCACGGCTACCATGCTGATAATCCAGTCTTTAGGAGTTGACACTTTCTTAGTTACTCCCTTCTTTTCCAGATTTCCTTTCTTAATCTTTAAGCTTAACTTGAGGGCAGCTGGAACTCTTCTCGGCAGATGCTGAAACTCTTCTCAGCAGATGCTGAATTGGTCTTACACTCTCATCTCTTTCTAGATGATATTCTTCAGGGAGACATCCCAACCCTGAAAACACATCTTCGTACTCCTCTAGGATCTGTGTGGCAGTCAATGTTTTTGTTTGCTGTGACACATTGTGAATCTCTGTTGACATGTTAAAGGTTACCAGCCCAGACCTTAGACTTGCTTCAGCTGAGATGAGTGGCTGTTGCACACCAACTATGATCTGGAACTCCAGACCTTCATTCTTACCATTGCATTGGGCTCTCAGACTAATTTGTCCTCTCCTATGACTATCATACTATCATATAGTCCCAACCTTCTTTTGAGGGTTTCAGTTTTGGATCTCCATGTTGAGCTACTTTGCACAGGCCTGTGAAGGTCATGATGTTGCATGATGCACCAGTGTCTATTTTGCCATTCTTGTTCACTTAATACTCTCATTCAGTGGTCATCATTGTAACAGTCACACACCATTTATCATGTGTAGACTTGGTGGAACAAACCTGTTGTATTGTGTATAATGCTTCATCAGACTCTTCTGCTGATATCTCTCCACTGGCCATCTATATAGGCTTATTTTGCTTCTTTCTAGCCAAACACTTGTGTGTGAAATGATTCCACTTCTTGCAGTTAAAACACTACTTTCCCAATTTTGGGCAATTCTTCTTTTCTTTTGTATGATGTTATCTGGAGTATTTGCATCCTGCCCTTTGTCAGCGAGTGTTCTGCTTTTCCTGCCTGGAATGTATGTCTTGATCTGTTCTGCCATATATGTGCTCTAGTTGATATTTTACAACTTCTGCACTCCTACACATCTATAGCTTTCTTGAGCTTAAGTTTCTCCTCTTTCAGTAGACTTGCTCTCACAGAGGGGTTTCATATGCCTAAGCCAATTCTATCTTTAATCAGGTCATCTTTAGTTGTCTGAATTGACATGATTCTAAAAGCTGTGTTACTGTATTCACATACTGATCAATGGGTTCATTTTCATCTTGAACCCTAGTGTTGAATACATAGCATTCATACTAACATTCAGCTCACTTGGGGTTCAAAGCGTGCCTTCAAGGCTTTCAAAATCTATGTCATCTGTTTCCTTTGTTCATTGACTAGATTTAGGGTGGAAAACAATTTGTATCAGTCTCTCGCCAGCAGTGTTAGAAGTGTGAATACTCAAATGAGTTCTGGCTTGTTAATTAACTCTTCTACAATCTCGTAGTTTTGCCATTGCAAGTGGGAGGGAAATGCCAGTTCTGCCACATATCACCTTTAATTTCTACTGGAGTAGGAAGGAGAAAGTTTACAGCCATGTTGACTCACCCAGTATTTCACTTGCAGCCTTTGGTTTTATTTGCTGTTCCTTGTTCTTTTTCAGCAGCTTTTAACAGATTTAAACAATTCTGCATTCCTTTCTATGTAGCTATGGCTTCTCTGGAGCTTTTCCAGGTTTGAAAACTCTGTTTTAGCTCCACTCTGACACTATATTTCGAGCTCAAAGATTATAGTCTTTCTAGTCTAAAGTCTATATTGAACTGATTGGAAGATGGCTGCTTGCAGAGAGCTCCCGCATGGCAGTGGTCACATGACTATAGTAAGCCAAATAGGACATGTGGTAATTTTGCATTTCACAACCCAAAAAGCCTATTTCAGCGCTACAAAGACTTTGTAATGTTTTATAACTTGGCAAAGCTTCAATTAAAAGTTAAAAAGAAAAAGATATGTTATTTTCTCACAGTGTAATGGGAAATGGAATAGTCTCTAAGCTGTAGGACACTTACTTTGGTTTGGATATTATTCTTAGAATAATAGCAGGCACAGAGATTATGTTTTCCACTTACATTTGTTGGTGCCTTTACTAAACCTTATTTTTAAGTTACAGAGAACAATAATTACTGGTTGCTTAGTATATGCTTGGTGGAGCTCACCCATGGTGCTTGACCAGCGACAACTTCTCTTCACACATGTTCCAGTGACTCACCAAATCACTCCTACCCAACTGCAGTCCAGATCTTTTCACACTTTTAAATTCTTTGCTGCATTATAATTATTGTGATGTCAGCAAGTCTGCTGTCTCTGACCACATTTGGCCAGAAGCTAATTTCAGCTCACATGATTGGCTTTTAATCATTTCATTGTCCTTTGCAGTATAACCAACTGACCATGCCTTCCTTTGTCTCAACACTGACTAGATCAGCCCAGTCATTGTAACTTCCAACTTGTTACCGCACCTATGGTTCTCATAAGTCCTTTGGACCGATGTCCTCTCCAATCTCAATATTCCACAGTACACCCCTCCTGCTCATTGCATGCATGGTTTTGTCACAACTGGTTTTTATGATACATCTGTTTCAGCATTTGTAAATTATGTTACAAAAATAATGTAAGGTTAATTCACTTCTTTAAATAGAACTGATGAAAAAAGCTCAATGTCACTGAAATTGAGGATTATAATAATAAGGATGGGAGATGATTAAATTCTGTGTTGCGCTAGATAGAAGTTTTTTTTCATTTAAGATAGTATTTTATGTAGAAAAGGTTCTCAGAAATTGAGTTATGTTGTGTTGATTAATTCCTTCAACGGATAAGTATATAAGTATGATTAGGATTAAGGATTATAATACTGCTGAGGATGTGAAAGTGCCAACTGTAGAAAGCAACTTTATCAAAGGAGCCATAGATGGGGATTGATATTGTGGAGTGTTTACTCCTCCATCACTATGAATTAGGGAGAAATCACAGAATCACATAATAGTTACAGAACAGAAGGAGGCCAAGCAGCCCACCATGTCTGAACTGGCTCACCAAAGGAGCAACTTACCTAGTACCACTTTCTGGCCTTCTCTGCATAGTTCAGCACACTCGTCCTTTTCAAATAATAATCCAATCCCCTCTTAAACGCCTCAATTGACCCTGTCTCCACCACATTCTCGGCAGTGCATTCCAGGTCCTATTCACTCACTATAGTTTTTCCTCATGTCTCCATTGCTCCTTTTGCCAAATACCTTAAATCTGCGATCTCTTGTTCTTGATCCTTCCACCAATGGGAACAGTTTATCAGAGAACCTTCTCTCTGAAGATTAAACACAAGAGTAGAGTCCCTAATACAGCAGATTTTATATTGTCTGTGGAAAGAGGGGGCTTCATGGCCTTCTCAAATTCAGTTCTTTCTGATGATGCAGATTTCACAAATTAGAGTTCCCAGTGCCAAGCAAAAAATTGGAAACTCAGAGAGAGATCGTGCCCCTTTGCATGATTCACTGTCCATTAAGATTGATTGGTAGCCATTTGACAGAGTGCACTGACTATTCCTTTTCTGCAAAGTTCTGCACCAGGAGGACTAATTCATAAACACCTATTCCATTATTCCATTAATAAATTCACAAATTCCTGGAAATTTGGAAGTATCACAGAAAGGATTACAGTTAGTCATGAATAAATAATTAAGATGCATGCTTGGATAGATAAGATTGAAGTCTCAATTTACCTTTAAGGCAAGAAGAAACCTTACCAAGTCTTTCCTCAGGAGAAGAAATGGATTGATTGATTGAAGTCCATGATAGCCAACAATTTTATATGATCTGTGGCAGGCACAGGCTTTATGAGTTGATTGCCTTTGTCTTGTTCTAAGCTCCCTTTGCCTGGTCTATAGTAGCCTCCTAGGAATGACCAGGTGCCTACGTTGTAAAATGTCAGCTTCAAATTTTGCATTTGCTGAGAAATTACAAAACATATTAAGAAACACATAAAAATTTAGGGGCAGAATTTTTCTTCGTTGGGCAGCCACGCCCACCTGAACAAGAGTAAAAAAGTGCACGATAACATCGGGTGAATGTCCCGATGTCATTGCGCACTCACAATATTTCGCTCAGCGGGTGTGCGCAGGCACCAGAGCAGTGCCTGCCATTAATTAACAGGCCACTTAAGGACCTTATTAATGCAATTGTCTCAGATTTTATGTTGCCCGTGCAATTTTCTGCTCGTTGCACTGGCAAAATGGGCAGGCGGCTAGCTGACATTACCTCAAACCTCATCCGAGGGCCGGAGAGAAATGGTCAGCAGCATTGCCAGTGTGAGGAGTTTTGGAGACAAATTGCTGCTGGTTGCAGTGGATGCTGGGATGCTGAATAAAATTAAGGAGGAGATAGACAGATTTTTAATTAGTAATGGGCTGAAAGGTTCTGGGGAGAGGGCGGGAAATTGAAGTTAAGGCCGAAATGAAATCAGCCATGATTGTATTGAATGGTGGGGCAGGATCGAGGGGCTGAATTGACTACTCCTGCTCCTAGTTCTCATGTTCTTAGGTTATTGTTCTGAACTAAAGCCCACCGAGATGCTGGTACCTGTGCTGGTGCCCGCTTCGGAGAGCGGGTGTGACGCAGGTGACAGTGACACCTAGCGGTCCTCTGGAGTCAGGGTGGCCCTTCGGGGTCCAGAGACCGAGTGCGTGCTGATGAACTTAAAAGGGCATGTCATTAGTTATAGTCATCACACTGTCACTGTGCATGCCAGGCACCCTAGTGAGACAATGGTGATCTGCATCACAGTGCCATCATCTTCCAATGATCAATGGGGATTCCAGGTTCGAGGCTCACAATAATGAGGAGACTGAACTAGAATGGTTGCACAATCCGAAAGTCTCACCTCTATGCACTGCGCTCTTACCTTCGTCTGGCATCCCTACCTCTCCACGGCAGGTTGCACAGGGAGCGTGCTGGCTCTCCAGCTCCAGGACACCTTGCTCGAACATGCTGAGCAGCAGCAGGTTGGGCGGGCCTCCACCTGTTCGTGCCCTCTCTGATCTCTCTGATTGGTTATGACTTGTCTTTCCTGAAAGGCCAGAGGAGCATTGTCTAATTTCTACCTGCAGCGCCATTGCGTCCTGGCCAACCCCAGCTGAGTAACACCTTGCAGGACACATCCGAGCCATGGCCCTCAAGCCACAAGGCAACCAGTCTAAGCAGCCAGGGCTCACCCCCTTGGCCAGCTTTGGTGTGATTGACAGTTGGCACTCAGACTCCAGTGCCCCTGAGGTCCACGGGGGGGCGTCCACACCTTTGCACTTTTGCACACTGACCCATGCCAACACGGTACTCACCCTTCCTGAGTGCAGCAGGTCATCTGAAGCGCTTCCAGCTCTGCACCCATGTGCACCACACCATATCATGGCTGCTCACCAGGGCTGCCACCTCCTCCCATTTCTGGGGACAAGGACGTCCCTCCTGGCATCCACCTCCTCCAGTGGCCTTAATTGTCCCGCCATAGTGAAATCGGCGCCGGAGCCCAATCGCGGGTGGCGGTCTCTTTCACGGTCCCTTTCAGGCCTGCCCTCCCGACAAGGGCAAAATCAGCCCTAGGAGTTTAATTAATTTATTGTAGGATATGTTGACGTTTAGTGTTGCCTGAACTGATTACTATCACTATCAGTGGTAGCATGATCAATATGCATTTGAAACAAATGTCAAGTGACAGGTACTAAATTGTCTAATCAGTCTGAGGGAATTATGGTGATGGTTTCTTCCAGGTCTACTGCTGACTCAGGGTTTTTCAGAATTCAAAATATATTTATATGCACAGACTTAAAAAGGAACAGCCGATGTTGGTATGTGTGTAGTTCCTTTGTGCCAAATATAACTTACCAACCATATTACAGTGTACTATTTAGCAAGATCTGGATTTTCAAGTTTGTGACTATTCATTTCCAACCATTGTTTTTTGCAACTGGTATTATCCTGTTTTGCTAAAGGAGCCTTGCTTCAGCTATTAATATCAGTACAATCTGAGAGGAATCAACCAAACCAAAGCAAAAGATTGGGGAAATTTAAATGTCAATGAGTTATGCCCAAAACTGTGTTTGTTGTGTTTTTCATGATCTTTTCCACTGAATCAAGATTCAGTTTGCCTTCAAAACATACCCACTGCCAAAGGTCAAAACAGAAAGATTCTGACAATTGCTTTAGTTCAGGAGAACGCTGCAAATTGTACTCATTTTTTTTAGATGCACCAGCACCAATAGGCATTTACTAAAAAATGTTTTCTCCATATCACAAAATATGTAACTTTTTAAGAAAGTGACTTGTGTACACCAATGAAGCTATTAAATGTTTAGTATAATAAAAGCAAAATACTGGGGATGCTGGAAATCTGAAACAAAAACAGAAAATGCTGGAAAAACTCAGCATCTGTGGAGAGAGAAAAAAGAGTTAACGGACTTGAAACCTTAACTCTTTTTCTCTCTCCACAGATGCTGCCAGAAATGTTCAGTATAGTTTTTTAAAGTCATTTTCAGTGATTTTAAATCAGGTTACACGCAAGAGGACTGGGTACCTTTATTAAAAATGCCAATAAACTCATTTTCAGATGTATTAATAACATTTCTCCTGGTTACCACTCTTAAAAAAAATTAATGGGAAAAATAAAATTATTATGATCTATCATGCTACTCGAATATGCTGCTCATGGAAGATTTTACATTTATGATTATGTAAATTAATTTTAGTTGAAACTTGAACTAATTGTGCCTAACCAGCACAATTTCAAACACATTCTGTGCATAATTTCCTGATTGCCCTGAAAATTAAAACTCTATTTCGAGTTTCTCAACAATGGTTTTACTGTTGTGTCCTCAGATCCTTCAAAGACATTCTTGTGCATATGCTATTCTAATTTTAAGCTTTGCAAAATCATATATAATTTAATAGCATACTTTTCAATAACAAAAATTGTTTTAATGCAAAATTACATAAGCATCTGGTAGGGAAGGGGTCATAGATTACAGCATCAATGCAGGTCAAGATGAGATTTAGCTCCTTGGTGGTTCCAGTGCTGATGAGATCATGGAAAGGCAATGACTGGAACTTTACGGGAGTGCAGCAAGTATCGCATCAGGACCAAAAGCAAGTTCCAAGCCCCGGCAGCTAATTATGAGCCGCTGCTGGGACCACCATCTAATTAAAAACAGTGGCCCACCTCTCAGAATTGCTGGCAGCTCAGCAGCCTTGGCAGCACACCAATAGAAGTGGCTGATGCTGGGGCTTCAGGAGGAAAAAGAGGGCACCTCTATGCTGAGGCACTCCTTAAGGGAAGGTAGGATTTTCTTTAATATTCCAAGACCAGAAATGCTGGCTCCAGTGTTTGGAGGGTTGAACTTTCCAGCAGCGGTGCGGAACCGTGCGGGTGGGCATCGCCACCAGGGGCCCCTCCATGGGCTATGGAGCAGACAGAAAGGAAGGACCCCACACACCCAATTGCCCTCCTTCACCCACCGTGAGGCTTACCTCACAGTATACCACATCTCTGATTTTCCCAGTTCTGGGAAATTCCAGTGGCAGTGGGAAGAGCCGGGCTCTCCTCCTGATGCTGTTAGCTGCCATTTCAGGAGCTCTTCTGTGTTCCAGCCTGTCTCCTGAGGGTCGGTAAAATCCAGCTGGATATGTGGGCAACATTCAGATAGGATTACTATTACAGATAGTAAGGTAAATATAAATTATTATCTTATGGTTAATTATCACAGGAATCAAAGAATTTGTGGTATTTTCCTTTAGAATACGAAATAAATTGGGTCAAGTTCAGAATAGGGTATAATGTTTAGAGGTAATTAAAGGAATGAGGTTAATGGGCTAAATTAACCAGCATCGCATAAATGTATTTTTACGTTTCTTAACATAACCATTATATCTCCAGCAATGGTTTTGTTTCCTTCCCCTACATAATAACCTCTGACCTCCCTAAAGATTACTTTTTGTCACCTCCTTTTTCTCATTTCTATGCTACCCCTTGGTAATAGCATCCCTTTCTTGTGGGGTCAGCCTCCACATATAATATATATGTTAGACAAATTGTCAGAGTTCCAGGTTTGGATGATTTTTAACTTTCTCCAGCTCAATAATAAGAACATAAAAGTCTTCAACCATTGCCACAAACTCTGTTATCTCACCACTGATTCCATCTGGGATGTTATCCCAGGTTTAACTATACCATTCACAATTTTGACAAGCTGAGTTACAGATACTTATCCGTTCCACCTCCATAACAATGCCTGCCTCATATCTTACTTCAGCCCCTTTGCCACAGAAATCTTACACTTACCTTTGGTACCCCCAGAATCAACTAATACAATAGATTATTTAACGGCCTCTAATCGTCCAATCTTTAGGAATTCCAACTTGTCCTTGATTCTACTAAATATACCGTGTCTTACTCTAAGTCCCAATTGCTCAGTTCTCACTGATGAACATTGTACCCTCCCCAGCCCCTATCCTTCCATGGCCTTGTCACAACCCATCTGCAATCCCTTCTTGTAATAAACTTGGTGTACCGGACAGGTTTCTTGTTAGAAACAGTTAACTTTATTTACAAAGCTCCTGATGAAGCTACATGCTTGAATCTGGTCCACAACTAGAAAGCTCCGCCCCTAAGGTTACATGCACTTAGGGCCAATTTGTCTGTACTGTCACATGATCCCCGCAACAGTATGAAAGGTTTTACTTAGAATCAATACATTCCTCCCCCTTTAATTTTGTTTTACAACTTTTATTTACAAGGATATCTTAATCCATAACATATACAAATATACACGGTTCATGCAATTATAGATTAAGTTTCTGAGGTGGTTTTCTAATTCAGTTAGAGCGACATAGCTTTACGACTTGAGATTCTTCCACTGGATCAACTTGATCAGGAATTGTGGCATCAGGGATATCCTTAGACAATGGCAGCTCAGAATTATTTACTTCAAAAGAGACATCAGGTACGTCTATTCTATGTCGATCTGGCACCTCAGGGATCAAAGGATCAACTTCAATTTTAGGTGGAGTAACTGGTTATTGGAGTGTCATCTACTTCTTAGATGATCCACATGTTTTCAAACAATCTGGTTTTCCACTTCCATTTGGTATGACAAAGGTCCTATTTCAGAGACAATTGTACCAGGAACCCAACCAGGTCCATTTCCAAAATTTCACACAAAAACTGACTTTCCAACAGTAAATTGCCGATCTTTACTGTGAATAATCATGATTCACCTTCTGACTACTTTGGTTCTTTTCTACTTCCCCTCTGAGTTAGAAAACATTATACTCAATCTTGTATGAAGGTGGAGTTTCATTAGTAATTCAGATGGTGTTGAACCTGTATTTGCATGGGGAATGGTGTGATAGTTGAGAAGAAATCGTGAAATCCATGTTTCTAACATTCCTTTGCATAATTTCTTCATTCCTGTTTTAAAAGTTTATGCTATGGATGAGGGATGATGTGGTGCTGTTTTGATATATTTAAACCCATTTAAGTTCATGAATCTCTAGAGTTCTGTACTAGTGAAAACAGTAGCGTTATCCAAAACAATCACTTCTAGTAGGCGATGTACAGTAAAACATTGGCACAGGTTTTCAATAGTTGCACACAATGTCAGTGATCTAACTTCATTCACATCCACCTACTTAGAATGCACGTCAATGATCACTAAAAATGTGATACCTAAAAAAGGGCCTACATAGCCTATATATAGTCTAATCTAGAGTTGACCAGGCCACTCCCCCGGATACAGTGGAGCTGAAACCGGCAATTTTTGTTGTTGCTGGAGACAGTGTTTAACTATTTTTTTCTATATCACTGTTTATACCTGGCCACCAGATATGGCTTCGTGCAAACATCTTCATTTTCTAAATGCCTGGATGTGCACTGTGAAACACTGTCAAGAGTGGTTCTCTTCCTTGCGAAGGGACAATGACTTTTGCTCCCCACAACAAGATACCATCTTAACAATCTTACGGGCATAGAATGGTTTTAACTCTTCAGAGACTTGCGCATTTGACCATCCTTGTTTTCAGACTCAATGAAAATTAGATCCCGGCTTGTACTATTCTTTATCTGCTCGCACAGACTGACGAGGTGTCCAGGAAATTCAACACAAGTACAACTTATTGAGGCACTGGAGCACATATAATGGCTATCTGGCAAAGGAAGGTGACTGAAAGTGTCTGCATTTGCTATATTCACACCTGGATGGTACATAAAGGTGTGCTCATATGCCAACAAATCAAAGCCCATCTTTGAATTCTGGCAGAGGCAATTGGTGGAATTGCTTTATCTTCACTAAATAAACCTATAAGTGGCTTGTGATCTGACACTAGGATGAAATGTCGATTATGCAAATATTGATAGAATTTCCTCCAAATATAAATGATGAGCCTTTTTTTCAAGTTGTGAGTAATCCTTCTCAGCAGCAGAACGGGTTCTGGAGACATATCCTATTGGCCTTTCAGAACTATCTTCCATCCTGTGTGACGATACTGCTCCCTCACAGGTTAATATCACTTCTTTTGATGAGTCATAATGTACTAACAAACATGATGAGTACAATAGCTTCATGACTTCTATGAAGGCTGCTTCTTGTTGCGCCTTCCATGACCATCTATGGTTCTTCTTCAATAATAAGTAAGGGGGCTAACACTGTAGACAAATTTGGCAAGAAGCGACCATAATAATTTATGATGCCCAAAAAAGACTTGAGTTAAGTGACACTGGTAGGAGAGCCTCCTTGATTGCCCTGACTTTTTGCTCTACTGGATACAGCCATTGGGCATCCACTCGATGACCCAAGTAAGTGACTTCAGTTGCTTGGAAAGTACACTTCTCTTTTTTCAATCATACTCAGCCTTCAAAATTCTCCTTAAAACCTCTTCCATGTTGGCCAAATGTTCAACTTCCGTGGATCCTGTGATCAGGACGCCATCCAGGTACATTACAACTCCTTGTTGTAGGAAAGTCCTTTCCATGGTTCTTTGGAAAATCGCACAGGCAGATGATACACCAAAGAGTAGGCATGTATATTGATATATTGTACATATTGATGGTTATATACCTTCTATATATGCTGTCCAACTCTAATTGTTGATATGCATGGCTCATGTACAGTTTGGTGTCGGATTTTCCCCCAGCAAGCTTAGCGTACAGACCTTCAATCCTCGGGATTAGATATTTGCCTAATTTAGCAGCCTTGTTCACAGTTAATTTGTAGTTGTAGTTTGATCAGGTTTCATTGCAGGGACTATGGGTACTGCCCATTCTGAAAATTGGACTGACTGGATTATTACTAACTTCCTTAAATAGCACAATTCTGCATCCACCTTCTCTTTTAGGGCATAACGCACAGGTTTGGCCTTAAAGAACCAAGGTGTTGCCTCTGAATCTGCGTATATTTTGCTTGTAGGCCTTTTATCTTTCCCAATTGATCGATTTTTTAAAAACTTTTTTAACAGCTCAGGAATTCCTTCTGTTCTAACTTGAAAAATTTCTGACCAGTTGAGCTTAAGTTCTTTTAACCAACCATGGCCCAGAAGGCTAGGTCCTTTCCTTGTTACAACAATCACTGTCAGCTGGGCTGTCTGCTGCCTACAGGATACAGGTGCTGAGACGATGCCTTTCCAGTATACGTCTTCAACTGAGCTCCAGATTCAGTGGCTGGGTAGCTTTGTTTAGGTATTTAAAGAGGTGTCCTCCCACCACCATGTTCAATGCTTTTGTGTCAACCTCCATGACTAGAGGCTTCCCATTTACTTGAAGGGTGAAGGTGATTGGTTCAGTTTTTACTCTAGAGTTGAACTTGAATCTTTGCATAATCACTGATGGCTTAGGCTGAAATTGTGTCTTCACGAGGTCTACTAGCTCGTTAAAAAATTTGGAATTGGGCACGTTCTGAGCCAAGAGACTACAGATGAGGTTATATGTCTTGCTCCTGCAGACACTTAGAAAAACTACTTTCTGCTTCTCCTCTGCTGTTATTTAATTTGCCACAAAGTAGAACCCTAGATGCTCTATGTACTGACTCCAGTCTCCCCAGGTTGATTCTGCTGAAGCGTGGCATGACTGGCGAGTATGCTTTTCTTTCTTTCCTTAAAAATTGATATACTCACATTCAGGAGGCAAGGTGCAGTGTCGGAGCTATTTATCCACGTCTCTAATGATAATAAACTTGGTGTGCCAGACAGGTTTCTTGTTAGAAATATTAATTTTATCTACAGGGCTCCTGATGAAGCTACATGCTTGAACCAGGTCCTTGACTAGAAAGCTCCACCCCTAGGTTACCCACGCTTAGGGTTGATTGTCTGTACAGTCACATGACCCCCACAACAGTACAAAAGGTTTTATTTACAATCACTACACTTCCAGTTTTATATCTATTCAGCAGCGGGAAAGACCCCTAATCAGCGCTATTTGAAGGGATCACCAGCTACTTTTAGGTTAGTTGCTGATTGATTTCTGCTGGCTCAGTCTGAGTTTGTAGAGGTGTTGTTTAAATTTGGTGAAGTTGACAGAAAGAGCTGTTGCACGTGAAAAAGGCTTTGCTACTGACTTCAAGGGATCTTGTCAGGTAATTTGCTCCCAGTCATGGGAGTTGCCATCCACAGCCAGCAACATGAAGGAAGATTGACTAGAAAAAACACAGAAGTCAAGCTGTTTTTCTAAGGGACGAGGAGAAAGAGAGAAGAGCTCTCAGCAGGAGCCCAGCAGGAGAAGGATTCTCAACCCAGGTTTTCAGGGAGCTTTTCTCTTAGCTCAGCCTCACCAAGTAACAGAGTGATGTATCTCTTTTACAATAGAGGTACTCAACTAAAATCTTGTTAGCAGACCTGCAGCCTCAGAACAGGGTCAGTACACCACTGCCAGTGGCCATGAAAGTTACAGTGACCATGAACTACTTCACATCAGAATCCTCCACACTGAAAGAGGTGACATCTCTAACATCCACCAGTTTGCTGACCACTGCAGTATAAAGAGCGTCCTTATGCAAGGAGAGCAAAGTTCATTGTGTTCTCCTTGGACAGAGAGAATCAGGTGGAGAATGCACATGGTACTGCATGGATAGCAGCCTTCCTCACAATGCAGAGTGTGATCGACTATACACATGTGGCTTTGCAAATGCCACATCTAAATGCAGAGATTTACCACAAGTGTAAAATATTCCACTCCCTGAATGTGCAACTGGTGTGCAACGATGCTCATTTTATGCTCGGAATGTTTAGTGACCTGGTAGCACTCACAATGCATTTATTCTGCAATAAAAGCAGAAAGTGCTGGAAAAACTCAGCAGGTCTAACAGCATCTGTGGAGCGAGAAATGTAATGATGGAGTGCTACAGGGCCAGTATTGATGCCTCAACTGTTTACAATCTATATTAATGACTTGGATGACGGGAACGAATGTATGGTTCCTAAATTTGATGACGACAGAAAGATAGTTGGAAAGTTAGTTGTGAGGAGGATACAAAGAGTCTGCAAAGGGAGTTAAGTGAGTGGGCAAGAGATTGGAAGATGGAGTATAATGTGGGGACATGTGAACTTATCCACTTTGGCAGGGGAAATTACAGAACTCTGAGGTATAGAGGGATCTAGGTGTCCTGGTGTATAAATCATAAAAGGTTAGTATGCAGGTACAGCAAGTAATTAGGAAAGCAAATGGAAATATGTCATTTATTGCAAGTGGAATGTAATATAAAAGTAGGGCAGGCTGTCAATGAGATTCATTCATGGGCCAATTAACACCAGTTAGCCCGGAATTTAGTGGTGGCTCAAGGATTAAGTGGGAGTCGCACAGCATAGATTTCCAGCATCCACAGCATTTTTTCTTTATAAAAGTAGGGATGTTTCGCTATAGTTCTATAGGGTATTGGTGAGATCACATCTAGAGTACTGTCTACAGTTTTGGTCTCCTTATTTATGAAAAGACGTAATTGCATTAGAAGCAGTTCAGAGAAGTTTCACTCAACTGATTCTTGGGATGAGGGATTATCCTATGAGGAAAGGTTGAGCAGGTTGGGCCTGTGTCCATCGGAGTTTAGGCGAATGAGAGCCGATCTTATTGATACATATAAGGCGTAGAGGGAACTTGACAGGGTGGATGATGAAATAATGTTTCCCCTTGTGGGAGGGACTAGAACTGTGGGACAGTGTTTAAAAATAAGGGCTGTCCCATTTAAGACCGAGGTGAGGAAAAATTCTTTCTCTCAGAGGGTCGTGAGTCTGCGAAACTCTCTTCCACAGAGAGTGGTGGAGGCAGGGTCATTGAATATTTTTAAGGCTCAATTGGATGGAGTCTTGATTGACAAGGGAGTAAAAGGGCATATGGGATAGGAAAGAAAGAGGAGTGGAAGCCACAGTCAAATAAACCACAATCTTATTGAATGGCAGAGCAGGCTTGAGGGACCAAATGGCCTACTGCTGTTCCTATTTCATGTGCTTGTATGTTCATATGAAACCAATGTCCATAGGTGAGTCTCCGATTTGCCAGCAGCTCTTGGAGGTGGGCTCTCACCCCTTTAAGGAATGAGAGTCCTGGGGCCAGCTCATTAGATGCTGGATTGTCATAGAATCCCACTGGGGCTCACCCAAACATCTGAGGTCAGGTTGCCACCAGCTTTCCTGACCATCATCAAGACTACTGTTGTCCCAACAAAATCCCAGCCGCCATATGCCTATCCCACCTCCAAGCAATCCTCTAAACTATGTGCAGAGTCATTGTCTGAGCTGGTGGCCATGAATGCGAAGTCAAGGGCTGGGTTTAATGTTCCCAACATGCATCCCATCCCAACAAACCAGTTGGAGAACCAGTGGGAAACCTGTGTCACTTCCATGAGGGAGGACCAACCAAATTAGGTGGTTCTTAACTGGACAATGTTGGGCCTTCCCCAGGATTTGGGACCCCAGGAGCAGTGGCTGCTGCCAATAGTGCTGCAGGACCTTCAATAGGGATTGTCGCTGGATCCCTGGACTCAGGTAAGTGAAGGCGGAATGGGGGTCACAGGGAAGGAGTCATGGGAATAATAATGCAGGGCATTCGGAGGCAAGGGAAGGGAAGTGGCTTTCAACAACAACCCCCTTTCCTAATGCCAGGTCCTTCGATCACACACAGGGTTTGCTGGGCTACCTTCGGGAGGTGTGGAAAAGCTGTGCGACTCCCACTTAATCCTTGAGCCACCACTAAATTCCAAACTGGTGTCAATTGGCCCATGAATGAATCTGATTGACAGCCTGAGCGGGCAATTTCGCTGCTTGGGCCCCTTCCCATTTCTGACTTAATTCGCCACAAGGGGACTGACAAGTGGCCTTTCCCACGATTAAGTGGGCCTGACCACCATGTTTCCCGCCGTGAGAGGCTGGATTAAATTCCACTCCAAGAGTTTGTGTTTCTTTGTTATCAGTCTCTTGTTCCTCTTGCACTTCATGCTTTTGCATAATTGGCAAAGTGGCAATTCGGTGGTTTCTAAAAGATTAAAGCCACAAGGGTAGGGTTGTGTTGATGGAATGAGGGTGAGTCAGGAAGCAAGAGGTGCATGTTTGCACCACCTGCAATTTGTAAATCAGAAGAGATTATAGGATCGGGGGAAGGTAGGCAGAGGGGAATGGGATGTGAGAAAGAAGATTAAGTAGGAACATTATCATATCTTCAATGGTCTCAACCCATCACTGGCCATGGCCTTTGCTGTGGCTGCTCCAATGATATTGAATATGGTCTCCTGCTTTGGGGTGAGGATGTGCATCTGTTCTTGCCCCTAGCTAGTTTGGTGCTGCTGCATGTGGTTATCTTATCCTGCAAGAGAGAGGAGAGTGTGACAATAAGTGTGGTGCATAATGTTTGGACGATGCCCCTGTCATAGTTGAATAGCTGGCACTATGTATAAGAGGTGAGAGATTAGTGTGAAGCTTGGTGAGGTGAAGCTATGAATGTGAAGTATGAGTCATTTATAGAAACTCAGTAGGTGAGAGAAGGGGTGTGTGGTGAATTGAGCAGTATATGAGGCTCATGTGAGGGAGTTCACTTATATTGATGGAATTTTGTTTTTAATTATGTGAATGGTGGACACTGAGGATGGTAAATGGCACAGAAGGGAAAACAGTTAATATTTTGAACCTGAGCAAGAATAATATGGGACAATATGGGACATAATATGGAATATATGGGAAAGTGTAATATGCAAACATACTATTCCAAAGTAAGTCCCATACTAAGCATGCTAAGTGGCTTAGTCACATTGTCTAAATTCATCCCTCACACACAATTTTATATACGCTTATGATCATTTTTTGTAGAAATCATAATTAATTTAATGAAATGAAGTATGGTGCGCAGTTTAGATCCCACCACCAGCTGAAGAGTTCTTACTGAATTCTGGGTTCTTGCTTTTATTAAAGATACATTTCCCCATGATACAAATTTTGACCTATTGACAACAAATTGTGTTTCAGCTAGCATATCTAGTTTTAAGATGACCTTGTAGCATCTCAGATTACTACTTTATTTATTGCCTTTCTCATTAAGCAATCTGATTCCTCATACTTTACAGTGGTTTTAAAATGGTTGCTGCAGCTTTCTGGTACCTCCTGAAATTAGCTTTATTTGTTGTGCTGATTACAAAAATATATGGTGTGCAAACTACCTGCCATTTCTTGTTTTACTTGGATATATCTCCCTTTTACTACAGCTTATTTTATTTTAGAAAATATTTTCAACTAATATTAATCTTCCAATCCTCCTTAGGATATGGATGGTGCCAGAGGACCGGACAATTGCAAATGTCACACCCTTGTTCAAAAAACGGTGTAAGGTTAAGTCCAGCAGCTGTAGGCCTGTCAGTTTAAAAGCTTTAAGCAACAATAAGGTGGGGCAAAGTTAATAGTCACTTAGACAAATGTGGATGAATTGAGGAAAGCCAGTATGGTTAAAGGCACAATTCTGTTGAACTAACTTGACTGAATTTTTGATGAGGTGCCAGAGAGGGTCGATGAGGGTAATGTGGTTGATGTGATGTACATGGACTTCCAAACACATTTGATGAAGTGTCATTTAACAGGCCTGTCAGCATAGTTAAAGCAGACAGTGGCAGCATGGATACAAAGTTGGCTGATTGAAGGAAACAGAAATTAGTGGTGAATGGTTCTTTTTCAGTCTAGAGGTCGGAGGTCCAGTTCAGTTTCTGGTCAATGGTAACCCCCAGGATGTTGATAATGGGGGGACTCAGCGATGGTAACGCCTTTGAGCATTGCCCCTTGATGTTCAATGGCATTACCATCACTGAATCCCCCCACTATCAACCTCCTGTGGGTTACCATTGACCAGAAACTGAACTGGACTAGCCATATAAACACTGTGGCTACAAGAGCAGGTCAGAGGCTAGGAATCCTGTGACGAATAACTCACCTCCTGACTCCCCAAAGCCTGTCCACCATCTACAAGGCACAAGTCAGGAGCGTGATGAGATACTCCCCACTTGCCTGGCTGAGTGCTGCTCCTACAACATGCAAAAGGCTGGACACCGTCCAGGACAAAGCAGTCCGCTCGATTGGCACTACATCCACAAACATTCACTCCCACCACCACCAACCCACAGTAGCAGCAGTGTGTACCATCTACAAGATGCATGGCAGGAATTCACCAAGGCTCCTTCGACAGCACCTCTCAAACCCACAATCACTACCATCTAGAAGGACAAGAGCAGCAGATAGATAGGAACATCACCACCTGCAAGTTCCCCTCCAAATCACTCACCATCCTGACTTGGAAATATATCGCCGTTCCTTCACTGATCAAAATCCTGGAACTCCCTTCCTAACAGCACTGAAGGTGTATCTACACCACATGCACTGTTGCGGTTCAAGAAGGCAGCTCACCACCACCTTCTCAAGGGAAAATAGGGATGGGCAATAAATGCTGGGCTGGACAGTGAAGCCCACATCCCGTTAATGAATATAAAAAAAAGGGTGGGTAGTTACCTGTCATATTTTACATGCCCCCCCATCCCTGTTGAAAAAACGCCAGCATTGTGGGTCTGGACTCACAAGTAGGCCAGACCAAGTAAGGATAGCAGACCTCCTTCCCTTAAAGGCATTAGTGAATCAAGTGGGTTTTTACAACAATTGAAATAGCTTCATGGTCATCATTAGACTTTTAATTCTAGATTTTTTAGTGAATTCAAAGAAATTAAAGATAATGGAGGAATGAGAAAGATAAAGGGTTGAATGCTAGTCTGAAGGAGGGAGGAAATTGAAGTTGAACAGCTTTGGTCACCAAGATATACAAACAGTGCAAAGAAGGGCTACAGGCTGATAAAGGGGATTTAGATGAAATGGCATTAGAAGGCGGGAGACAATTGAGTATATAATGAAAGGAGGCCTGCAATGCTGAAGGCCAAAATAGGAAGGTACCACAGGTTGGATGGGGAAGGCAAAGCAGGTTTAGAAATAAAATCAGAAAATGCTGGAAAAACTCAGCAAGTCTGACAGCATCTGTAGAGAGAGAAACAGAGTTAATGTTTCGAGTCCACACAACTCTGATGAAGAATCTGAAGTATTTCCAGCATCTGCAGTATTTTGCTTTTATCTTAGAGCAGAGTTAGAGGAAGACAGGGTGGGTAGAGAATAATTATTAGCTGGGAGGTGTGTGAGGCAAGTCAGAAGGTACATCAAAATCAGAACCTGCGGCGAGAAGGTATGGAAGGTGCTGAAGGGAGAAAGAAGGCCAAGCATGTTTGGTATTTCAGAAATCAGGAGGATATAGAAGTGTTAGAAGCCAGGAACAAGGAAGAAGGTATATCAGGGTTGGACTGTGCTGAGAAGGGAAGGTACAATATAGTACAAGACAAGATAGTTGGGGGGTGAAATTTTAACATTTTTACCTGCCACAATGTGTGCTGGGATGATGGAGGTTGCAATGGGTGATGGTAGAGTGGAGGAAACTAGAAGAGATTGCCCTGCCTGGTACTCCACAGCATGTGTGTAATGTCACGGGCAGGTTCCCCACATGGAAGTCAGCCTGATTGACAGACCTAGCTTTGAGCTCTACAGGAAACACTGAAGAGGAGACTGCAGGACCAGGTAGGACTGAGCTCCAACCCAGGGCCGAGTGTTCGAAGATTGGAGGCCTGGGTGGGTGAGATAGGGTGTGTTGGAGGCCTAGGGGAGGGAGAGGAAGGAGCCCTTGGAGCAATTGAAAGGGTCAGATTATGTAGAGTCTTGGAGAAGCAGATATGCTGGATCAAGCAGGTAAATGGAAAAGTACTTATCTCCTAGATCCAACAGCCCTCACTTCCCTTTAACCGTCAGGTTTCCTGAGTTAAATTTGAAATGGTGGATAAATATGTGGCATGCAGCTTCATTATAAAATGTTCAAATTGCCAAACCTAGGAGTGGGTTAGTCAATACCCGCCTCGCAATCCCCCCCACCCGCTGCCCCATCCCACCTCCATTAAATTGTAAGTGGTGGGTTGGGGCGGGATTCAGATTTTTAACACTTCAACCTCCTACCAGACCAAAACCCACCCATTTTTTTGGGGTTAAATCTCCCCTAGAGGCAGTGGCTAGAGCGCAGAGAAAGAATATATGTTGGATCAACCGATGACAAAGGTATGGTAAGCCCAGGCAGAGCAGATCTGGAAAGGAGAAGAGAGATGAGTACTGGAGGAAAAGGAGTAAATTGCAGCAGAACACAAGTGAAGCTAATAAAAGTGCAAATCATCCAGACCCTTTAAGAGAGTCGATTACAGAAACCACAAGCCCTTGAAACCACTTAAGTGTCAAGAAACATTGTGAAATAGACAGCAGTGATCAGAGAGCCTGAGCTGTCAATCAGATGATTTTTTCTCTCAGGCACAGGTGTTTTAGTACTCTAATGGTTGTCTGTGTTCTCAGCCAAACATACATAATGAGGTCAGATTGGGTGTGTCAGAATGCAGGCTTTTGACAGGAACCAGCCTGCAACCTTTAAAGGCACTCCTGAAAATCAGACAGCCCAGGAATTAGAACCCAGCCACCATTTTTAAAAGACTCCTGAGTAATCTCAACTCAGCAAAAATCCAGGCCTTTAATGAAACAAAAAAGGAAAGTGTGTGCTGCATTTTAGGTGAATTCTTCAAGTGAGAACCAGGTCAAGTACAATAGCTTGAGAAGGAGGTAAAGAGGAAAATAACACTGGCATGCAGCTTTGTTATAATGTTCAAATTGCCAACCCGGCTCCTAGGAGTGGGCTGGTCACTATCCGGCTTGCAACCCCCGCCCCACCCGCGGCCTCATCCCACCTCCATTAAATTGTAAGTGGTGTGAGAGGCTGCAGTGTGTAAAATGGTTCCAGGGATTACGGTTTTTAGTTACAAGGTTAGGTTGGAAAGGCTAAAGTTGTTCTCCTTGGAGCAAAGGAGATTGAAGGCAGATTTGATAGCGATGTACAAGATTATGACAGACTTAGATCAAATAGACAAGGCTGATGGTGCAAGGATGAAAGGACACAGATTTAAAATTTTAGGTAAGAGATGCAGAGGGAACGTGAGGAGGAACATTTTTTATGCAGCAAGTGGTAATGACCTGGAACCCACTGCCCACAAAAGTGGTGGGAATGGAAATAATCAATGATTTCAAAAGGAAATTGAATGGACATTTGGAAGAAATCAATTTGCAGGGCTATGGGAATCAAATAGGACAGTGGGACTGATTGGATTGCTGTACAGGGAGCCAACATGGACTTGGTAGGCTGAATGGCATCCTTCTGTATCTTAAAAGACTTTATTTCAACAATAGTGACCTAACTAGCAACAGGGTGGGAAAGCGGGGCAGCAGTTGCAAGTCACAGTGTGGGAGGAGCAAACAATGTTTTGATCAGAGCCTGTTACTTAATCTTTTGCAAAGACTCTCTTCACAGCTAGCATCAGATTTGGTGGAAATTCAAGGAATTTCTGCTCCAATGCTGGCCCAGAGCCAACAATAGAGCAGCCAAATGGCAAAGGCTGTATGAACTGCAGCTGAACACTATTTCCTGTCCCTGTTGGCAGAGAGCTTCAATTGGCAAGCACAATCTGGGCTTGATGCTCAAAATGCATAATTAATAAGGTAATCCTTGTGAAAGCTGACCACAGTACGACGGTGTGAATTTGGTTTAGGATTGGAAATTTTAGCCTTAAAATCTTCTTACTAATTTGTTAAAGACTACACTTCAAAAGTGCTTCACTGATTATAAAATGCTTTACGACAACCTGAGGCTGTGAAAAGTGCTATATAAATGCAATATTTTCTTTCTGGATTAACACGCTATTAGGACAATCAATAATATGCACTTAGTTTTGGTTTACAATGTGATCTCATAACTACCAAATATAATTAAGAAGTGATAATTGAGACTTCGTATCCAGAACCACAAAACCTATTATGTAAAAAGATTCGCCAGTTCATTTTATTAATTTGGATGGGGGGAAGGGTATTCTAAAATTGTTATTGTTCAAGATCCTAATGTACAGAAGGGTATTTATGAATTAATTCATAATGTAGTATTATCATGGGGAAGGACAAATGATGTATTTAAAGAAGATGAGTGCTGATATATTCAGTATGGGTACGTGCTTTGCTTTTAAGTTGTTTTTATTGTCCTTAAAGGAATAAATAGAATGGATAACTATTTTATCTTTTTGTCATTTAAAAGTAAGATACATGCTCTGTCTTTCTTATAAAACAAATATGTCAAATATATTAAAAATAAAAACAAAAAATGGGAGATACACTCTACCAAACTTTCAGTCTGGCTGGACATGTGGAGAGAGAGCACTGCAGGGTCAAATGTGCAGGGACAATCCTGGCACAATAAGATTGTTAAAAAGCACAAGAGATAGGATCACTCATAATATTTAAAATAAAGGAGGTCAGAATCAAGGAGAAAGACAGAACACTTAATTAATGTTATGATTTGCAAACTATTACTAATTGGTGCATTTGTCAAAGTGATGGCCAAGCATAGAATACAAGCTCCACTTCTATATAACATAATATCAATCTTATTAATGGCCGCTGGTGTTCAGGTAAATCTAACAGTTCGATGCTCCCTAATGATCAGTAAATTGTTCACTGAACACCAAAGTCATATAGCAAATGAAGGTCACAGGTTCAAACGCTGGTTTATTCTGAGCCATTGATCTATGCTAGGGCAATGGCAAGGTTGCTACAATTGGCTTCAGAGCCCAGGGGGTAAGGAGGGAATAATCAACCAAGGTTTAGACTGCTGATTGCGATTCAGTAATCTGTGCAGAAATTGCCTGTGTGCATATGTACATGATTTACTGAGATGCTCTGCCTCCAGTTAAATAACCTGCAATGCTCACTGGTTATGCTCATTGTGAAAATAATTAGCATTACGTGTTGCACAAGAAAGTACTTGGGGCATTTAAGAGGAATATATTAATCCTTTGCACATTTATTTGAATAATCATGTTTTTAGTAGGAGGTCCAAGATTATATTCAAAATATTATGATTTGGGGAAAATATGAGTACTGATCATTATGGCAAAGATGTTGCAATTTTTTTTGAGGAATGCAAAAAAAAGACGTCTTCAGCAGATGTGCACATTAAGGCCAAATCCAACTCACAAGAGTCACATTACTGTTGCCTTATGGAATTTATATTAAAACCAGATCATCAATATACAATAGTACCTTGGCCAAATCCAGCTAAAGGCAGTAAAAGTTGTAAAATATGTCATTAAAGCAGCTGAAGCACAACTGTTAAGGGATTTTAAGGAACGTAGGACCATAACAAATAGGAGCAGGAGTAGGCCATTTGGCCCCTTGAGCTTGCTCTGCATTCAATTAGATCATGGCTGATCTTCAATGCCATTTTCCCGCACTTTCCCCATATCCCTTGATATCTTTAATATCTAGAACTCTATTAATCTCTGTCTTAAATATGCTCAATGGCTGAACTTCCACAGTCCTCTGAGGTAGAGAATACCAAAAGATTCACCAACCTCTGAGTGAGAATGCAGGCCCAATCTCTCCTCATAGGGCAGTTCTATCATCCCAGGGGTCCATCTGGTGAACCTTCATTGCACTTCCTCTATGAAATTATATCCTTCCTTAGATAAGGAGACCAAAACTTTACATAATACTCCAGGTGTGGTCTCACCAAGGCTCCATACAATTGCAGCAAGACTTCTTTACTCCATTACTCAAATCCTCTTGCAGTAAAGGCCAACATACCATTTGCTTTCCTAATTGCTTGCTGCACTTGTATGTTAGCTTTCAGATAATGATGGAAAGCAAATGATGATAGAGATGATGGAAAACAGAGTCAGACAGCCAAATTACATGATCATAATGTATCACTACGCACACACATCAGCTGGAATTTAATGTGGGCTATGGGGGTCTCACCGACCCGTTGGAAAACCAGTTGGGAACCCTGTGTTGCTTCTGTGTGGGAAGCCTGATTAAATTAAGTGCAGATCAGGCGCTTATCTGACCAGCATTGGGCATTCTCCAGGATTTAGGACATCGGGAACAGGAATCACACTTCGAGAGCTGCCGGCCAATCACAAGCAGCAGCTCTTCATTGTCAGCAGCACCAATGGGAGCGGTGGCTGCTGCCAGTAATGCTCTCAGGAATTCACCATTGGATTCACACAGGTAAGTGAGGGCAGAACAGGGGTAGTACGGAGGGGGTTGTGGGAGAAGGGGGGCAGCAGGGGACATTGGCAAGGACAGGGGGTTGGTTTTCAGCACCCCCCCTCCCCATCTTCTGATGGTAGGTCCCTCAATCAGGCACTGAGTTCCTGACAATGAGGGACCCAACACCCAATACCATGCCCTCCTCTTCCCCCCGCCTAATTCCCCCCCGCCAAGGGTTTGCCAGGTGGCCTTCCGGAAGCACAGGGGAGCCATGCAACTCCCATTTAATCCCTGAGCCACCACTAAATTCCGGTGGGCTCAGGGATAATTGGTGTCAAGTGGCTCATTAATGAGCCTAATTGACAGTTCACCACCAGCAGGTGATTTTCACACATTGGCCCCTTCCCACCTCCCATTTAATCATGGGAAGTGTTCCCACTGCCAGCAAACTGATGCTCAGCCTCCCATGCTATTTTGTGGGCCTGGCTGCCATGTTTCCTGCTATGACAGATTGGATTAAATTCCACCCATCATTTAATTATTCTGACACATTATGAAGAACAACATGAAAGATCTGTAAATATATATATAAATATTTATGTGATATAAAGGGAAACAAAAAGTAAAAGTTGATAATCTATATACTGAACTTGTTTCTTGATAACTTAGGCATGCATTTATTTTCATACAATCTATCCTAACTGAGGGCTTTGGCTTATTTTTCCGAGAAAATTTGAATTAATGTGAAGCGTTTCTACCCAGCCCAACTCTGCTCTGTTAACTCAACTTAATGAACAGTTCCAGCCACTTAAATGTCCTTTGAACAGCTGCTGAGTTCAACAATGCACTTCTCAGTAAAGCACTTAGAAAAGCATAGTATGATTAGAACAAGTTAACATGGTTTTACTCAGGGGAAATCATGTTTGATCAATTTGTTACAGAGTTTTTTGAGGATGTAACTAGTAGGGTAGATAAAGGGGAACCAGTAGTTGTAGCATGCCTGAATTTCCAAAAGGCACTCATTAAGGTGCCACACAAAAGGTTAATAAGCAGGATATGGGCTCATGGAGGTGGGGATAGTACTTTAGCATGAATAGACAATTGGTTAACAGACAGAAAGCAGAGAGTGAGCATAAACAGGGCTTTTTCAAGTTGGCAGACAGTGAATAGTGGAGTGCTGCAAGGATCGGTGCTGGGGCATCAGCTATTTACAATCTATTTGGAAGACTTAAATAAGAGAGACTAATGTATCAAAGTTTGCTGATGATACCAAACTAGGTGGGAAGGTAAGCTGTGGGCAACAAGATGGCAGATGGAATTTAATGTAGGGAAGTATGAAGTTATGCATTGTGGTTGTAAGAATAGAAAAGCTAAATATTTTTTAAAAGGTGTGAAACTTGTAAGTGTTGATGTTCAAAGAGATTTGTATGTGCAGAAAGTTAGCATGCAGGTGCAGCAAGCAATTAGGAAGGCAAATAGCATTGTTTGCCTTTTTGCAAGGGGATTGGAGTAGAAGAATAAAGAAGTCTTGCTACAGTTGTACAGAGTTTTGTTGGGACAGTATCTGGAATACTGTGTGCAGTTTTAGTGTCCACCTTTAAGAAAGGAAATATTTGCAGTGGAGGTGGTACAGCAAATGTTAGATTGGTCCCTGGGTTGAGGGGATTGTCCTATGATGAGAGTTTAAGTAAAAAGGGTTTATATTCTCTGCAGTTTAGAAGAATGAGAGGGTGTCACGCATCGTCATTGCCCACTGCACCCTTCACAACCTGGTATTGCAATGGGGGAAGAAGCTGCGAGATTCATGGAGGATAATGACGACTTGCAGATCCTCACATTGTATCTGTGAATGTCTGACGCCTGTCTGGCTGATGGCAGATCGCTTGCACTCTGTGAACAGGGTCATATCGTGAAGATGCAGCGGGGAAACTTTAACTGTGACAGTGAAGGTGCACCATCATTCTACTGGGAAGGTTCGACAAAGCACAGGGAAGAGGCACTGGACTGAGACACCTGCCTTTATCTTGTGCATGGACTAAGGTTTCACATCTGACTGACACAAACACTATTCATCATAACAAGGAGCCATAGGCAAGAAGACATTCTTGGGAATTTATTTACAATAATGAACATTATGTACAAGTGCCCAGGCTGTGCAACTACATCTTCTTAGCTTTGCTAACCATGCCGCTACATCTTGGTGTTCCCCCAACATCCACAGCGGAGGTGGAGGCGGCCTGCTAACTGCTACACACTGTCTGTGATGACCTTGACAGGCATCCTCTGGAGGACCAAGACCTCAAGGGCATCAGCCTGCTTTTGGAGACTGGCTGTGTGGCAGTGGCACCCTTCTCAGCCTGTGGAACAGGAGTTGCTGGGGTCACAGGAAGAGGGGATTTGGATGGGCAGGACACTCCTGGAGTCACCTGGGCAGATAGCCCCAGGGTGTGCACCTGTTAATGCTCCATCCTATGTGTGACCTAGGGCCCCTGGCTCACCCCTAGAGGGTAAGGGCAAGCTGGAGTGAACTTAAGGTGCCCCGCACCCCTGTCATATTGATACTGTTGGACACGATTTATGCCATCAACATTGGAGTTCAACCCGCGCAGCAGTGCAGGACCGATGTCCTGGACTGAGGTCTCCATGGTAGTCACCAGCCTACCAGTGTTGACCTCAGTGCTTTGGATTGCCAGCACTATTATATCAGACTGAAGGCAGACAGACTCCTCCATCGTGCCTTGCAATCTGAGGAGTGCAGCAGACATCCCTTCCTGATGTCTTGCCTCTGCAGCTGCAGTAACTGAGGTATCACCGAGTCCAGAATCAGCAGACTTCTGGTCTCCAACAGTCCCCCGAATGCTGAACACCTGGGAAGTCCTTGCCACTGCATGCTGTGACTCAGAGAGTGCAAAATGCTCACCAGAATGTGACCCCGAAGCTACTCTAGAGCTAGATCCCACCGAGGTGTGTGTCTCTGCACTGTTGAAGGGTGTGGGTGAGCGCTCTGATGTGTCTTCAATGAGGGTGTCATCAGATTCTTTGCTTGAGGTTTCTTCGGGGCTTGCTTTGAGACCTGGGTCATGGACCCCCTCGGCTGCTTCCCAGCTGTGACTGTGAAAGCAAGGAGAGATAATTTAGTGCATGGCAGGGGACTGTGGAATAGGGGAAGTGACTCACAGTATGGTTGCTTGATGGATGTTGCACTGCTGGATCCTCACTAGGTTGAGCACCTCTGACCTCACCACGAGCAAAGGAATGGTCCAGATCGTTTCCAGCCAGCTGGATGACTCCATTTTCAACGCCTGTGAGGACCTTGATTTCAGGCATTCCTCCACAAGCTGCGACCTCTCCCTTTTGTTGTGTGCCATCTTGTCCTGCTTGAATACAGCAAAGAGAGTGTAAGCAGGATGCATGAAAGGCCAGATAACAAGGATGCCTGGCATGTGTGTGGGTGGTGAGTGGCGCCATGCACAGGATGAGGACATGATCTACAGGGCAAATGAAGTATGAGAGAGTGAATGGTGATGTCCCTTGAACTGCTGTGAATAAGATCCTTGTGGATGTGCAATAGGTTTGTGAGTGAGAGTTGAGAGTGATGAGAAGAATGATCTACCCTGATGGAATAGAGGGGATCATTCATCCTCTTTCGGCACTGGCTGTCCTCTTTTACACAGCGTTGATGCTGACCACCATTGCCACTGCCTGCCATGCTGGATTGGTGACCTTGCTTACTGGTCTTGGCCTAGAGCGCAGGTAGAGGTCATCACAGCGGGCCTCCACTTTATCCAGTATATGATCGAGGGAGGAGTCGCTAAATCTGGGGGCGTTTCCTCCATTTGGCAGTCATCAGTTCCCAGCAGTTTCCTATCTCATTAAGACTACTAATTCTGCGCAGGGGCACCTTTAATTATAGTGCCCAGTTTACTGAAAGCCTGAGGTGACGGCAGGGCGGGTGAATCAGAGGCAGCCCTGTCAGTAATCTGGCGTGTTTCATGGGAATTCATTTTTTAAAATTCATTCAAGGGATGTGGGCTTCGCTGGCTAGGCCAGCATTTATTGCCCATCCCTAATTGCCCTTGAGAAGGTGGTGGTGAGCTGCTTTCTTGAACCGCTGCAGTCCATGTGATGTAGGTGTACCCACAATGCTGTTAGGGAGTAAGTTCCAGGATTTTGACCCAGCAACAGTGAAGGAACGGTAGTATATTTCCAAGTCAAGATGGTGAGTGGCTTGGAGGGGATCTTCTAGGTGGTGGTGTTCCCATGTATCTGCTGCCCTTGTCCTGGATGGGAGTGGTCATGGGTTTGGAAGGTGCTGTCTAAGGAGCTATGGTGTGTTTCTGCAGTGCATCTTGTAGATGGTACACACTGCTGCCATTGTGCGTCGGTGATGGAGGGAATGAACGTTTGTGGATGTGGGGCAAATCAAGTGGGCTGCTTTACCTTGGATGGTGTCAAACTTCTTGAGTGTTGTTGGAGCTGCACTCATCCAGGCAAGTGGAGAGTATTCTATCACATTCTTGACTTGTGCCTTATAAATTGTGGACAGGCTTTGGGGAGTCAGGAGGTGAGTTACTTGCTGCAGGATTCCTAGCCTCTGACCTGCTTTTGTAGCCACAGTATTTATATGGCTAATCCAGTCCAGTTCAAAATTATTACTGTGGTGGGATGTGCCAGGAATGGGACAAAAAGGTGTGAAAACCCACCTTTGAAGATGCAGGTAAAAAATTCTTCCTCCTGCCCCCTCCCATACTTAGTGCAAATCTGGGATGATTCCGGCGTAGGATCCTGAAATAACTGACTGTCAGGTACATGCTGAGCCAATTACACATTGTTCAGTTATTTGAAATATGTGATTTGATTCCTCCCGCAAACCTTTAATCCTAGAACCAAACTTGAAATATTTTGTCACAATTTAGGCAAGGACAGTGTGGCTGGCTTTGGAACTTAAGACAGAAATTATGTGGACTCATTTGAGACAAGTCTTTATCATCACTGCAGCTGAAATTTTTACTATAAACAATTTGTTCCTCTCCAACCCAGCTTGATCAATGAGGAATTTAAAAATAGAAGTAGATCAATCAACCCCTGACCTTGATTCACCATTCAATTAGATCATGGCTGATCTGTGTCTTAACTTCCAGGACCAGTCATGTTTTCACCCTTTAATATCCATGCCTAGCAATCTATCAGTCTCACTTTTGACAGTTTTAATTGACCTAGCCTCAGCAGCTTTTGATGGAGAGAACTCCAGATTTCCACTACCCGTTGTATGAAGAAGTGCTTCCTGCTATCACCTCTAAACAGCCAAGCACTAATTTTAAGGCTATCTCCCCTTTTTTCTTTGCACTCCTCCACAAGAGGAAATAGTTTCTCTCTATAATATCAAAATTACCAATCGTTTTAAATATCTCAATTATATCACCTTTATCTTCTATATACGAGGAATACAGGCTTAGTCTATACAATCTTTCCTCATAATTTAACCCTTTTAGCCCGGTATCATTCTGCTAAATTTGCACTGCACCCAATGTCAATATATCCTTGTTCAAGCGTGATGGCCAGAACTGAACGTTGTATTATGGATGATATCTAACCAAAGTTTTATTCAACTATGGCATAACTCCCACCCTTTTGCAGTCCAATCCCTTTGAGATCAGTCTTTTTAATTATATTTTCTACCTGTTGACCAGTCTTAAGTAATTCCTGTACATGAGGCCCTAAATCTCTTCACTTCTCCACAGTTCCTAGTTTTCCACCCGTTAGAAAATACTGTGATCTATCTTTCTTAAGACTAAAGTGGATGGATGACTCTTCACTTCTTAAGTTGATCTCAATCTGTCCTTTTTGCTCCCATCTGCACTAGTTACTGTGCTGCCTAACATAGAGCTGAATCTTCGCTGCCGAGTCGGTCCGCGGGGTTGAGAAATTTCCCAACTCCCCAGACCTGACTTGGAAGAAACTCTCCCAAACAACTGAATTTTCATTCCGGAGGGGGCGGGTGTTAACTGGAGTTGAGCCGCCACCCCTAGAATCAGCGAGGAAGCAGCCACAGGGGTTTGTGAGTGCCAAGGCAGGCTGTTTAAAAGGCCCAGCTCAATGATCAATAAAAGGCCCTATAGCCCTCACCATCATATCCCCTCAACCCCTACACACTCCCCATGCCCCATCCATGCCAACTCATGCCATCTCATGCTCCTCACCTGCCATCTATGGCCCCTCATACCATGTCAACCTATGCTCGTTTGGCCATCATGCATGGCCCCTTATTGCCCCATGACAGCTCATACTAACTCATGCCAACTCATGAACACCACCCATCTTCATAGTCCTTTGAATGCCCTATGCCAACTTAGTGCCAACTCATGCCAACCCATGCCCCCCAACCACCACCCTTTGCTCTTTCACCCTCCATATCAAAACACCCATTATCCACCATGGGCAGACCTCCGGAGCCATAAGACCATAAGAAGTAGGCCATTCAGCCCATCGAGTCTGCTCCACCATTCAATGAGATCATGGCTGATCTGATAATCCTTAACTCCACTTTCCTGCGTTTTCCCCATAACCCTTGATTCCCTTACTGATTAAAAACCTGTTTATCTCAGCTTTGAATACACTTAACGACCCAGCCTCTACAGCCCTCTGCAGTAATGTATTCCACAGATTCACTACCCTCTGAGAGAAGAAATTTCTCCTTATCTCTGTTTTAAGTGGGCGCCCCCTTTCTCTGAGATTATGCCCTCTGGTCCTAGACTCCCCCAAAAGGGGAAACAACCTCTCAGCATCTACCCTGTCAAACCCCCTAAGAATCTTACATGCTTCAATAAGATTGCTTCTGCTTCTTCTTAACTCCAATGAGTACAGGCCCAACTGACTCAACCTCTCCTCAAAAGAAAATCCTTCTATTCCTGGGATCAACGTAGTGAACCTTCTCTGGACTGCCTCCAATGCCAGTATATCTTTCCTCAGATAAGGGGATCAAAACTGTTTACAGCATTCTAGGTGTGGTCTAACTAGTGCCTTGTATAGTTTTAGCAGGACTTCTCTATTGTTATACTCCATTTCCTTTGAAATAAAGGCCAACATTCCATTTGCCTTACCTATTACCTGCTTAACCTATATGTGAGCTTTTTGGGATTCATGCATGAGGCCCATAATCCCTCTGTGCTGCAGCTTTCTACAGTCTTTCTCTATTTAAATAATATTCAGCTTCTCTATTCTTCCTGCCAAAGTGCATAACCTCACACTTCCCCACATTATATTCCATCTGCCACATTTTTGCCCACTCACTTAACCTGTCTATATCCCTCTGTAGACTCTTTGTATCATCCTCACCACTTGCCGTCCCACCTCTGTGTGTCATCTGAAAACTTGGCGATAGTACATTCATTTCCCTCATCAAAGTCATTAATATATATTGTAAATAATTGTGGCCCCAGCACTGATCCCTGTGGCACTCCACTAGTTACAAGTTGCCATCTTGAAAATGCCCCCTCTTATCCCAACTCTCTATCTTCTATTAGTTAGTCAATTCTCTATCCATGCTAATATACTACCCCAACACCATGGGCTCTTATCTTATTAAGTAGCCTAATGTGTAGGGCCTTATCGAATGCCTGTTGGAAATCCAAATATATTATATCTACTAGTTCCCCTTTATCTATCCTGCTTGTTACCTCCTCAAAGAATTCTAATTAATTTGTCAGGCATGATTTCCCCTTCATAAAGCCTTGCTGACTGTGCTTGATTAGATTATGTATTTCTAAATTCTCTGCTATTACATCCTTTATAATAAACTCTAACATTTCCAATGACAGAGGTTAAGCTAACTGGCCTATAGCTACCAGCTTTTTGTCTCCCTCCCATTTTGAATAAGAGTGTTACATTGGCAGTTTTCCAATCCTCTGCGACTTTTCCAGAATCCAAGGATTCTTGGAAGATTGCTACCAATGAATCCACTATCTCTGCAGCTATTTCCTTTAATATCCTAGGATACAACCCATCAGGTCCAGGGGACCTATCGGCCTTTAGCCCCATTAGTTTCCCTGGTACTTTTTCTCTAGTGACAGTTATCCACCCACCACCCCACCTTTTGCTCCATGATTATTTAGAATTTTTGGTATGCTGTTAGTGTCTTCTACCGTGAAGACTGATGCAAAGTATTTATTCAACTCCTCTGCCGTTTTCTGGTTACCCATTATTATTTCCCCAGCCTCATTCTCTAAGGGGCCTATATTGACTTTGGTCTCTCTCTTTTTTATATATTTAAAGAAGCTCTTGCTGTCCGTTTTTATATTATATGCTAGTTTACCGTCAAAGTTTATTTTCTTCCTTTCTTTTTTGGTCATCTTCCGTTGGCTTTTAAACCTTTTCCAATGCTCAGGCTTACCACTAATCTTTGTATGTTTTTCTTTCACTTTGATACTATCCTTAACGATTGGTTAACAATTGTTGGTTTATTCCCTTCCTACAATCCTTCTTCCTCACTGAGGTATATCTTTGTTGTGAGTCATGAACTATTTTCTTAAATGTCTACCATTGTTCATCAACCATCTTTCCCAGTCCACTCCAGCCAACTCTGCCCTCATTCCTTTGTAATTACCCTTATTTAAGTTTAGCATAGATGTTTACGAACTAAGTTTCTCACTCTCAGATTGAATGCTAAATTCCACCATGTTATGATCACTGTTTGCTAAGGGATCTTTTACTCAGATCATTTATTAAACCTTCCTCATTACACATTACCAGATCCAAAATAGCCTGCTCCCATTTTGGATCCACAACATATTGTTCTAGGAAACTGTCCCAGATATACTCTGAATTCTTGCTCGTGGCTATCTCTGCCAATTTGATTTTCCCAATCTACATAGACACTAAATCACCCTGATTAATATACTGCCTTTTTTACATGCCCTCCTTATTTCCTGATTTATTCTCTGTCTGAAAGCATAGCTACTGTTAGGGGGCCTATAGACTACTCCCACCAGTGTCTTCTTCCCCTTGTTATTTCTTACCTCCACCTATTAGGATTCTACATCTTCTGATCCAAGGTCATTTCTTGATATCGTACTTATTCCATCTCATACTAACAAAGCTACCCCACCACCATTTCATTCCTACCTGTCCTTTCAAAAAGTCACATACCCCTGAGTATTTAGTTCCCAGGTTTGATCTCCTTGTAACCATGTCTCTATAATGGATATAAAATCAGACCCATTGATCTCTATTTGTGCCATTAATTGATTTATTTTGTTCCGAATACTACATGCTTTTGGGTAAAGAGGTAGTAATTGTGCCTTTTTACCATTTTTTCCACCTTTGACCCTATATGCTGCTGTTTATTTTTGTTTGTACACTCTGTCCCTTCCTGTCACACTCTGGGCATCATTACCTAAGTAGCTTCCCTGCAATGCCACCATATCCTTTTGCTTTGTAAGCCTACATATCCCCTCTCCAGAACTCTCCCCACCTCTATTTAGTTTAAAGCCCTTTCTACAGCCCTAGTATTCAATTTGCCAGGATGCTGGTCCCAGCATGGTTCAAGTGAAGCCCATCCCAACAGAACAGCTCCCTTCTACCCAAGTACCAATGTCAATTCCCCATGAACTGAAACCCATTCCTTCCACACCAATCTTTGAGCCTTGCATTTAACTTTATTTACACTGTGCCAGTTTTCCCATGGTTCAGGTAGTAATCCCAAGATTATTACCTTGGAGGCTCTGCTTTTTAATTTAGCTCCTAACTGTTCGAATTCTTTCAGCAAAACCTCCTTTCTAGTCCTATCAACATCATTAGTACCAACATGGACGACGACAACTGGATCTCTCCCCTCCCACTCCAAGTTTCTCTCCAGCCCTGACGAGATGTCCTTAACCCTGGCATCAGGCAGGCAATACAGCCTTCGGGATTCACACTCATGGCTGCAGAGAACAGTATCTATTCCCCGTAATTATACTGTCCCCTACCACTACCATATTCCTATTTCCTCCCCCCATCTGAATGGCTCCCTGTACCCGATGCCGTGGTCAGTTTGTTCATCATTCCTTTAGTCCCTGCAATCGTCCACACAGCTTGCAAGAACCTCATAACTGTTGGACAATTTCAGGGGCTGAGGCTCCTTGAACGCTGCCCCCTGGTTTCCATACCTGCCTCACCTGCAGTCACACCTTCCTGTCCCTGGTCACAGACCAAATTTGAATTATCTAATCTGAGGGGTGTGACCGCCTCCTGGAGCAAAGTGTCCAGGTAACTTTCCCCCTCCCTGATGTGGCGCAATGTCTGCAGCTCAAACTCCAGCTCCTTAACTTGGATCCGAAGTTGCCCAAGCTGCAAACACTTACTACAGATGTGTTTGCTCCGGATCACCTTGGTGTCCAGCAACCCCACATGCCGCAGCAGCAACATGTCACCCATCCTGCTATCACTATCTTGTTTTATTTAATTAATTACTCTAGTTTCCCTGCTCTTTACACTTCATTGCAATTAATTGTTTATGCCAGTATCGATCTTATACTTAACAAGCTATTTTTAAGAAAGAGAAAATAAAGACTAGAGATCTAAACACTAACTATAGACTTTAATTTTAATCCAAAAATTAGAAATACTCACCAATTCAACTCACTAATCAGCTGCTCTCCCTGCTCTTTTTAAATGACATCGCCGCACTCTGTCTTAAATAAAGTCTACAGCTCACCCACTTACTGTTTTAAATAAAGTCCACACTCATTCGCTCTAATTTTTAAATGAAGTCCATGCTCACTTGCTCTTTGTTATAAAAGAAGTCCACGTTCACTCGCTCTTTGTATTAAATGAAATCCACGCACGCTCACTCGCTCTTTGTTTTAAATGAAGAGATGAAATAAAATAAGTATCTATTACAGACTTCATTATATTAAAAAACACTCATTGATAAAAGCCCATTCAATATATTTAAATCCCTTCAAGTACTTAATCCCTTATAAAAACAAACATGTGTATTCATAGCCCCACATCAAAGACAGCTAAACCCTTTATAACCATTTGGAGTTGTCAATCAAACTGAATTTACAGGCTCCCCACTGTGATAATGATAGGTTGTGGAAACAGTCAAGAGCACTAATTCTATAATGACAGGCCTCAAGCATATGATAAGAAACAACAATTGAAATTGCAAGCGCGATTTTTTTCAACTGAGGGCTTTTTTTTAACATTTCAAGAGCAGGGGATTTTAATGATTTGACAGTTCTACAGACCTTCTCCACACTTACACACATTAATCTACTCTTAACAATCCCAAAGACGTGCCCGACCTCTCCCAAATGGTACCTGACCTCTCCTAATAACTACGGTTACTTTAAACCTTCTCCTCCAATTGCCAAATCCCAAGAGTTGTGTTTTGGAAATCCTGGTAGTGAAATTGCTTCTGAGCGAACACAGCTGAACTTTTAAATGTGTACTTAATAGTGCAGCTGCCTCCATGAACCTCGGATGTGTGAAATGGATTCTGCCCCCATCACCTTCCCCCTCCCATCACTGCCTGGATAAAGTGGTAGGTGCCAGCTTTGGGGACGGAGCCTCCAGAATCAGGGCTCTGTTGCCATTTTGGCTTAGGTCTGCAGCCCTTCCTTTTTTGCGAAAATTCAGGCCTTATTGTCATCGGCAAACTTGTTTGAACTCTATTACTTCTTCTAAGACATTTATGAATGTACTGAAAAGCTGAGGTTCCAGTACAGATCCCTTTGGAATACCACTAGTCACCTCCTCCCGTTCAGAGTACAAGCTCATTAACCCTACTTGCTGGGCGTGAAATTGTACATTGTTTGGGTGCTACCGGTGCCATTTGTGGATCAATATGCAGTCCACTGTGTGTGTATACATTTCTACCATGAGTCATGCAGAATGCCCTGTCCACTGAAAGTATGCAGACTAGGCAGATCATGACAGCTATCACCAAGTGACCTTGCTCCATGCTTCAGTGATGCCCTTTCATAACCTTGCACAACTTTACATGCATTAAGCAGTATGAAGGATGCACCACTACTATTTAAAAAGATTATCGATTACTTTCAGGTTAGATGTTGGTTAATTTCTTCAGGCTCTTGGAATATTTCTGCGGGTATTTGGTGCTTTCCATAATTGTTTTAAATTGTAAAGGTCTACTGGAGTGGCAGCTGCTGAAAGACTTCTTTATGACTTCAAGGTTTATGCAAAAACTAGTTGCTCCCAAAAATAAGTGCATTAGTAGGCCTTCCCCTTGGAATAGAACATGAATAAGAATGAGCAAAGGCTGCGCAGAGCAGGACACACTGCTGGAAGGGGGAGGTGGAGAAGGGCTCTCAGCAGGAGGACATTTCCACCAGGGTATTCAGGGAGTAATTCTCCTACCTGAACCTCACTCAGCACGGAACAATTTGTGGGATATCTGCACCTAAATAAACATGTCCTCACTGAGATGTGCCAACTGCTGCAGTCACAACCGCAAGTTCAGAGCAGGATAAGGACCACAATGCTAGTGGCTGTGAAGATGACTATGGGATAAATTTCTAAGCATCTAGCTCTTTACAGACTGGAGCTGGAGATAATGCCACCTCACAGTTTGCTGCCAACTGTTGAATAGGGGAAGGCACTGAGGTCCCCTATTCAAAGAGGACTAACTGTGTTTCATTCTGTCATGCCAGAGACGAGCAGGCAGAGCAAGAGCAAGTGTTTGCTAGGATTATTTGCTTCCCATAATGCAGGATGCTATTGACTACATGCACATCCCTTTGCAGGTGCCATATGTCAACTCCATTACATACCATGTTCCAATAGGGATTTCAGTCCCTCTACATTCAGCAGGTTTGTGATCACAGGCAGCACATCAATGCAAGTCAGTGCAGATCCTGGTAACACTTGTGATGCCTACATTCTGGGACAGTCCACCGTCAATGCCAACTGCATTTCAGCCACCACAGCAAACCAAAGCGTGGCTACTCATTGACGAGAGTTATCTGCTAATGACATGGCTCATGACTCCAGTTTGCAACTTTTGCATTCTTACACAGCATGCATTCAATGGGAAATGGCTACCTGAAGAAATGAAATAGAGCAGACCACTGGCATGCTAAAACAACAACTCCTCTGTCTAAAATAAAAGCAAAATACTGCAGATGCTGGAAGTCTGAAACAAAAACAAAAATAGCTGGAAAAACTCAGCAGGTCTGACAGTATCTGTGGAGAGGAATACAGAGAGTCCGTATGACTCTTCATCAGAACCAAGGAAAAATAGAAATGAGGTGAAATACTCATTCATATTTTTCCTTAACTCCTCTGTCTAGATGGCACTGAGGAGCCCTGCAGGACATGGATAAGCGGGCCTCAGGGTTCACTGTGATCTGCTGCATGCTGCACATCTCCAATTTGTGGGGCCAGCACTTCCCACCAGCCGTCAGGCAAGCAGCTGAAGAGGAGTAATATGAGGAGGAGGAAGAGAAGAAAGAGGAAGGGTGGCACTAACCTGGATAGCCTGTTTTTGGCTTGACTGTCTGTGAGAAACTAATTTGAGTGCAATACCCGTAACCACAACTCCAATTCGCCATTCATCAACAGTCTCATACTCTTTACCTTCCCTCTGTCATTCACCAATATATTGTCCTGCTGATCACAATACAAGAATAAGTGCCACCACAAAATATACTTTGCAAACGAAATTTATAAATAAGATCATGCCGTATTCTATACATAATTAATCACCCTTGTACATTCCCTCGGTGCCTGATCCTTGCACACATTTTCACAGGCCATCCAATTTACCCCCTGTTGTTTTCTAACCAATTTCCTGTCTATGTCAAAACTTTGCTTCCAATTCCATTTGCTTCCATTTTCCTTAACAGTCTCTTGTGTTTTGGTATGTAATGGGAGGCATAATCTTTTGTCTTGGGCATAGATTTCTTTATGGTGTTTTCATGTGTGTGTTTCTTTGGCAGCTTAACAATGGTGTATATCAGAGCTGACGTACTTATTGTCTTCTGTTGTTTATTTGAAACTCAAATCAGATTTGAACCTTATTCATCAAAACAAAAGTCTAACTAATTATATATGAATGCTGATCCTCAAAATTTAAAGGTAATAATCTATTTTTTTCCCAAACAGAGGAAGAAGAGGTGTACTGAACCTATTGAGGGATTAGTGCTGGAAAATTGCCTGGTTCATGCCATTTTTATGGTCTAGGCACCTTCCTGGCAAATACCCACCCTCTGGAAGAGCCTGGCACTGAAAACAGGGCATGGAAATCAAAGCACAGCCAACGATGCTCCTAGCTGCCAAGTTCATGACCTTATTTATTCTTCATTCCTTTCTCAACCTATTCTATCTTTATTCAGTTAACACTTTACTTGTCTATCAAACGTAGCATATCAGATCTTCCCTAAACTTTCTCTCCTTAACTTTATCATTAGCCCGACAGCCTCAATAGTACCCAATCAAGTGTACAAATCTATGACAATGGACAATTTAATTTTGTTTATTCTCCCAACTTGTCTTTCAATCTTCACAATTCATGTACCCATTCTTTAGCCAAAAACCAAATCTCAGCCGACTACTTCCATTGAGTGTTCGTTTTATTGAGAAAAGGGTTCTACGTTTTATGCTACATTAATTTTTTTACTTTTCTACTTACCAGATTCATGTGTTTGACTTGAATGTTAACAAATATGAACCAATCTGTGAGCAAGCTATTGTGAATAAGAAGAAAAATAAACTCACACACATTGAATTCAATCCAACTTACCCTATTATAATGGTAGGAGATGAACGTGGTGGTGTGGCAATCTTGAAACTCTCTCCAAACCTCCGAAAACAACCTAAGGTAAGATAGTTTCTTAAATGTCCAATTAGAGTACAGCAGAGTGCCACTGTTGGAAATAAAAATATATTAATTCTGTTATTGTACAGGACATTGGTGAGACCACATCTAGAGTACTGTATGCAGTTTTGGACTCCTTATTTAAGAAAATATATAAGTACATTAGAAGCAGTTCAGAGAAGGTTCACTCGACTGACACATTGGAGTTTAGAAGATTGAGAGATGATCTTATTGAAACATGTAAAATCCTGAGGGGACTTGACTGGGTGGATGCATAAAGGATGTTTCCCCTTGTGGGAGAAACTAGAACTAGGGGACATAGTTTAAAAATAAGGAATCTCCCATTTAAGACAGAGGTGAGAAGAATTTTTTTTCTCCCAGCGGGTTGTGAATCTTTGGAACTCTCTTCCCCAGAGAGCAGTGGAGACAGGATCAATGAATATTTTTAAGGCAGAGGTAGATAGATTCTTGACTAACAAGGGAGTCAAAGGTTATTGAGAGTATGCGAAATGTGGAGTTGAGGCCACAATCAGATCAGCCATGATCTTATTGAATGGCGGAACCTACTCCTACTCCTAAATCATATGTATTTTTGAAAGTTATTTGATTACTCTTTTGATAATATTAAGAAAATAGGAGCTAATAAGGCACATTTTGGCACTCTTAAAGCAGTTATACATTAGGGGCTAGCTGCCTTTGTGGTGCTAAATATGCACAATGCTGAATAGCACAACCCAGAACTGCTTCATAAGATGTATGCAAGACTTATTAAAGCCCCTATTTTGATGAAAATAAGAGGAGGTCTTTGTCAAATGAGTGGTGGGGTTCTTGGTTGAATACTTTGCATCTATCTTCACAAAAATGGGTGACAATGTGTTATAATTTACCTTACAAACCACCAGGATATTCAGGTACAGGCTACAATCATTTATTAATTGTTCAAGTGTACGCAGGGAGAGACAGCCTTAGTACTCTACAGATTACAGCAAAATCACCTTTTTTATACACAGTTAGTCACGTACACATATTCTAATCTTGTCATCTCACAATCAACTGCTCAACAGATGCCTCCAGCTTTGGTCACCTATTTCCCATTGTTCTCATCCTTGCAAGACCACCAGATCTTGCTGATTGTGCAGGAGCCTGGGCCTCCATGATTCCAACACCCACCCTCTGGACCTTGTTCTTTGTTTTACTAGTTTGCCTATCTCATTTCTTATCCTGCCTGAAACACGTGTTAATTCCTAGTTCTGTTTTTCTGCTTACAGTTCTGTTTTCACTGAAACACACTTCTAACAAAATAAAATTATAACCCTTTTGCCCTTTTGGACCTTGGCTTAGCCAAGGTAGCCTACTCAGTGGCATTGCCCCTTTCCTTATCCTCTGCTGCCCATTGATACTGGCCAGATATCGAGCTTAGGGTTAGAAGGGCTATACCATCTGTACAGGCTGGCCCTGCAATATAGGCACTTGCCTCCCTTGTTTAGCCCCCATCTTCCTGAAATCCTATACTTTTTGCCAGCTCTTGTGTGTCCTGCTAATGCGGTGGACCAGGTATGTTACCAATATCAACTGGGCAATAACTAAAACATGGGAGATGGTACTAAACCATGGGTGTATCTGTACATTCAGCCCCCAACTCCACAAGTCTTCCCATGTCTATCTGTTCGATCTCATCTGTCATCATTTTAACGTGTTGCTACAACATGTAATAGGTTCTGTGCACTCAGTGGGTCTCATCGCAGATACCTGTAAGGCGTTCAGATAACAGTGGGATTACATAGGAAAACTGGCTCAAATACTGTGTCAGGTTTTCTTTTATGCTTTCCTCTGCCTGCACATTAACTGTTTCCCTCTTGTAGATTTCCCCAAATTCTACCTTTCCCACCCTGGCTGGTACTTGTGAGTATAGACCCACCACAGGGCTGGCTATAGGAGAAGATCGATTGTCCCCATATTGGTATTCTTGTTGCGTCGTGGTAATGCAATATCTCCCTGTACCCTCGTATGCAATATGAGTTGGCTCCAACATAGCCGATATTGCTTCCATTGTACAATTGGCTGTTGCATATATCGGATATGGACACACTACCAAAGAGGCCTCTACACTGCATCTCTCTAAAGTGGTGCTTACTATATTACCCTCTATCTCTACTGCATACGGCGGTATATCATGATACCTTAAATAATACTCCCCCCTAACTACCCCAATATTTTCTACTCTATATAATGTCTTAGTAGGTGTTGAATCTGGTATAACTGGGTTTGCCAAAACCATGCCGATTAACATATTATTATTCACAACATACTTAGTATCAGTTCTATATACACATGTCAGACCCCTGAACTGGCAACCAGTCCTGTCCTGACAGGTTAAACAAGTGTGCATTTGCTATCCACAGGGGCACTTCACCCTGATGAATTTGTCTCAGGTTTTCCCAGGTCTGCTCGAGCATCCATGATCCATAGGTGCTGCAGACGTCATTCCTGACCGATTCAGCTGAGAGGTTTCTCTCTACATTAATCAATTTATTAATGGTCCATGTATGGCTCTCTATTACAGTGGCTAAGCTCTGAATTATCTGTGTCAGGTCTTGGTCCGTACTGAATTGCCTGTCCTGAACCTCCCGTCCCTTTTCCAGAATTTTCTTAAGCTGACACAGTCCCACTTGGGAGACTTATAAAGAAGGCAAATGCACATGGGATACAGGGTAATTTGATAAGGTGGATTCAAAATTGGCTTAGTTGTAGGAGGCAGAGGGTGATGACAGAAGGCTGCTTTAGTGACTGGAAGCTCATGTCCAGTGGCATACCACAGGGATCTGTGCTCGGTCCCCTATTATTTGTCATTTATATAAACAACATAAATGACTATGTGGGGAGTAGGAATAATAAGTTTGCAGATGACACAAAGATTGGCCAGGTGGTTAACAGTGAGGTTGAGTGGCTTGGGCTACAGGAAGTTATAGACAGGATGGTCAAATGGGCAGATAAGTGGCAGATGGAATTTAACCCTAAAAAGTGTGAGGTGATTCACTTTGGAAGGAGTAATTTGACAAGGAAGTATTCAATGAACAGCATGACACTAGGAAGTTCTGAGGAACAAAGGGACCTTGGCCTGTGATCCATAGATCTCTGAAGGCGGAGGGGCATGTTAGTGGGGTGGTGAGAAAGGCATATGGGACACTTGCCTTTAGCAATCGAGGCATAGATTACAAAAGTAGGGCGGTCATGTTGGAGTTGTATAGAACCTTAGTGAGGCCACAGCTGGAGTACTGTGTGCAGTTCTGGTCGCCACATTAAAGGAAGGATATGATTGCACTGGAGTGGGTGCAGAGGAGATTCACCAGGATGTTGCCTGGGATGAAACATTTAAGTTATGAAGAGAGATTGGATCGACTTGGGTTGTCTTTGTTGGAGCAGAGAAGACTGAGGGGTGACCTGATTGAGGTGTACAAGATTATGAGGGACATGGACAGGGTGGATAGGGAGCAGCTGTTCCCCTTAGTTCAAAGGTCAGTCACAAGGGGACATAAGTTCAAAGTGAGGGGCAGGAAGTTTAGGGGGAAGTGAGGAATAACTTTTTTACCCAGAGGGTGGTGACGGTCTGGAATGCACTGCCTGGGAAGGTGGCGGAGGTGGGTTGCCTCACATCATTTAAAAGGTACCTGGATGAGCACTTGGCATGTCATAACACTCAAGGCTATGGGCCAAGTGCTGGTAAATGGGATTAGGTAGGTAGGTCAGGTGTTTTTCACATGTCAGCGCAGACTCGATGGGCCGAAGGGCCTCTTCTGCACTGTGATTCTGTGAGAGCTTAAAGTCCAGACCTTGTGGTCCACTGTTGCCAAATCAATCAAATTTACTACTGAGGTCCCTGTGTTAAATGCTGTGGCAACGTTATTAACCAGACTACGTTTTAGTCAACCTTTTCCCTAAACAGAGGATGGAATCACAGGCCGTCCTCCAGCATTAGACAAGACTGCCTGTGCTGTCTCTTGTTTTGTCAGCGTCGCATACAGTGCTCGGGTATGATCCAAACACCACTTTGGCAGGCCAATATCAAGAGATATTTAGAGCGACAGGTACTAGCTCATGGTATACATTGTCATATAAAGTTTTTGCCTGCTTTTATCGACACTCGCCCATTTTCTGGTCCAGAGCTCAATGCTGGACAAGGGGGATCAATTAATTGTGGCCGTGGTATTTCGCCTCCACTTGTTAAGATGGTTAGCGCTGTTGTAGCATCATTTCTGTGGATTCAAGTGTAAGAACTTCTAGTTATCTTTGGTTGGTCACGATTAATTCTGTAAAATAAGATTTGTCAGGAACATGCTTCAATTGCGACCAATGCTTCCAGCACCCTTTCGTATCCACACAGGTGCAAGTACCACTAATCAGTATTATCTCATAAGATCCTATTCACTTGGGTACAAAACCTGATTTCTTGGGTGTTACTTTCATCATTACCTTATCCCTCACTTCTAGCATGTCCTGGGGGGAACTGTTCCTCCTCACTACTTTCCTGTTCCACTATCACCTCGGAACTCAATTTCTCAAGCTGTCTACACCACTCTACAATGCATCTTCTTATCCTATCTTTCAATGGCTCAATGTTTTCACTCCAGTTGTGGTCCTCTCTGGGAGCTGCTTAACTCTGCCTGTCATCATTGTGTTAATCTTGTGATCTTACCTTTTGTAGCTCACAGGCACATTAATATAGTCAGTAATACATCTAATTAACCTTTTTCCAGCTTTCCCTTTACCTGTGCCCATCTTGTGGGAAATTGTTGTTAAGTCTTATTTCTCCTTTCCCTTCTATTGCATCAGCTACAGATTGCTTATGCTTTATCTCTAGGTTCTTCTCCCTTTGACAATGATAGATTATCTTAAGGTCAGTTTCTCTATTGCCTTAGATAAAAACAAAAAACCGTGGATGCTGGAAATCCAAAACAAAAACAGAATTACCTGGAAAAACTCAGCAGGTCTGGCAGCATCGGCGGAGAAGAAAAGAGTTGACGTTTCGAGTCTTCATGACCCTTCAACAGAACTGAGTGAATATTAGGAGAGAGGTGAAATATAAGCTGGTTTAAGGTAGGGGGGGTGGGGGGGTGAGAGAATTGGGGGGGGGTGGGTGTGGTTATAGGGACAAGCAAGCAGTGATAGGAGCAGATAATCAAAAGATGTCACAGACAAAAGAACAAAGAGAAAAGGTGTGGCTATGGGTACCCGCATGGGCCCCAGCTATGCCTGTATGTTTATGGGGTATGTGGAACATTCCTTCTTCCAGTCCTACTCCAACCCCCTTCCACAACTCTTTCTCTGGTACATCGATGATTACTTTGGTGCTGCTGGAAAAATTTATTAATTTTGCTTCCAATCTCCACCCCTCCATCATTTTCACATGGTCCATCTCTGACACTTCCCTTCCCTTCCTTGACCTCTCTGTCTCCATCTCTGCTGATAGACTGTCCACCAATATCCATTACAAACCCACCGACTCCCACAGCTATCTCGACTACAGCTCCTCACACCCCGCTTCCTGTAAGGACTCCATCCCATTCTCGCAGCTCCTTCGCCTCCGTCGCATCTGTTCTGATGATGCTACCTTCAAAAACAGTTCCTCTGACATGTCCTCCTTCTTCCTTAACCAAGGTTTTCCACCCACGGTCGTTGACAGGGCCCTCAACCGTGTCCGGCCCATCTCCCGCGCATCCGCCCTCACGCCTTCTCCTCCCTCCCAGAAACATGATAGGGTCCCCCTTGTCCTCACTTATCACCCCAGCAGCCTCTGCATTCAAAGGATCATCCTCCACCATTTCCACCAACTCCAGCATGATGCCACCACTAAACACATCTTCCCTTCACCCCGCCCGGCGGCATTCCGTAGGGATCATTCCCTCTGGGACACCCTGGTCCACTTCTCCATCACCCCCTACTCCTCAACCCCCACCTATGGCACCTCCCCATGCCCATGCAAAAGAAGCAACACCTGCCCCTTCACTTCCTCTCTCCTCATCATCCAAGGACCCAAACACTCCTTTCAAGTGAAGCAGCATTTCACTTGCATTTCCCCTAACTAGGTCTACTGCATTCGTTGCTCCCAATGCAGTCTCCTGTACATTGGAGAGACCAAACGTAAACTGGGTGACTGCTTTGCAGAACGCCTGCGGTGTGTCTGCAAGAAAGACCCAAACCTCCCTGTTGCTTGCCATTTTAACACTCCACCCTGCTCTCTTGCCCATATGTCTGTCCTTGGCTTGCTGCATTGTTCCAGTGAAGCCCAACGCAAACTGGAGGAACAGCACCTCATCTTCCGACTAGGTACTTTACAGCCTTCCGGAGTGAATATTGAATTCAACAACTTTAGATCTTGAACTCCCTCCTCCATCCCCACCCGCTTTCTGTTTCTTCCCCCTTCCTTTTGTTTTTTCCAATAATTATATAGATTTTTCTTTTCCCACCTATTTCCATCATTTTTAAATCTATACCTTTTATGCCCTGTTAGTCTTTCCACCCCACCCCCACTAGAGCTGTAGCTTGAGTGTCCTGACATCCATTCTTAATTAGCACATTCGTTTAGATAATATCACCACCTTCAACACCTCTTTGTTCTTTTGTCTGTGACATCTTTTGATTATCTGCTCCTATCACTGCTTGCTTGTCCCTACAGCCACACCCCCCACCACTTCTCTCCCCCCACTCCCCCTACCCCCCCACCAGCCCCCACCTTAAACCAGCTTATATTTCACCCCTCTCCTAATATTACACCGTTCTGTTGAAGGGTCATGAAGACTCGAAACATCAACTCTTTTCTTCTCTGCCGATGCTGCCAGACCTGCTGAGTTTTCCAGGTAATTCTGTTTTTGTTTCTCTCTTGCCTTGATCATTTAAAATGTTCCCTTACTCTTTAGGCCATATTAGCTATTCCATGTCAATGGGGATCTCTGTCTCTACATCTTTGCTTATCTCCCCCCTATGAGGTTCCAATGTCTCAGATGATGGCCAGATTATCAAAATCAGTTCTCTTAAAAGTGTGTGTATTGTGTTTTCTTTCCCTAACTCTATCCCCTATCCTTAATCATTTCCTCACACCATTTTAACACATGCAATAGCTACCACCTTATCTCGTTCGGGTTGCAGGAGAGACTTTACAGTCCGATAGAGTATTCTCATAACATTTTTAAAACAGAAATCAAACACTTCTATTTGATTTCAGGCATTATCATCTTTTGCTTCCTTATTATCTTCTCCTCAAACAAAATTTTATTTTCTCAAAAGTAACCCATTAGAATGTGTCTGACCTTTTTCTCATTTTAAAGTTATCCCAGATTCATTAATGCTGCCAAAAATTGGATTTCTGCCAAACTTTGTCAAGATCTTGAGCTTAACTTTATATTTTTGGAACAGGCTTACAAATAGAAAGAGCTTGCAGCATTTGAATTAGTGTCAATTGTTAAATAAAAATTCCCTTTTGAAAATTTTATCGGGAACCAGACTTCCAAATTTTAAACTTTGTAAGAACTGTAATTTACGCTATCAAAATTAAAACAACCTCTTTCTCATGTGTATAAATTTGTATCCACGGATTCTTTATCTTAGATAGCGTTCTATTTATTCAAAAGTAACTCGCTAAATTACACTACACTTTTCACATCTCAAGATTGTCCCAAATTCAAATAACAGTGCTGTTGGGCAGCAGATTTTCTTTCATATTCAATTAATCTCTTCTTCAAAAGAAACCCCCTTTTGTCTGTAGAAACCTCCTACACTGTGTGTTTATGTCTTTTGATTTTCCTAAAATCCTTTTGAATTTAAGGTAATTTTTTCCCTCAGATTTTTCAGAATACCAACTCGTATAAACTAAAACTAATTCATCAATCCTAATCAGCTGGGAAGCTGTTGAAAAGAGTTACTCCCTTCTAGTCTGCAAGGGGGTGGTGCAAAGGCTAGTTCACCTAAAAAAAACTGTTTTATCTTTACAGTACCTTTTAATTTCGATTTTGCCAGAAATCTCAACTCGAACCTTATACTCAAAACATTTTGACTCCAAAGTGCTGAACCTCACAAACAAATGACAATTTAGGGAAGAAAACTCATTAAAGCTCACATACAAATTCTTCCTTACACACAAACACTTCATATATAAAGGTATGTCTTTCCATCCTTATAAGATTTATCTTAACAATTTAAAACATTCATACTCGAAACAAAACTTCAAGTAGCAGTGGGACCTGGATCTGGATAGCAAAGGGACTTTCGAGGCTCCACCTACACGGACAATCAAAATGACTGAAACTCACACTTCCTTTGTCCCTGCCTCTCACTGCTTATTAATTCCCCTAGGGGTACCCCTCTCTCTCTCTTTCTTTCTCCAGAGCAAACAGCTCTCGTGACGTAAATTAATTCATTTTTAAGTTGCTTACCAAAGATCAGTGGGGGACTTTTGCATTTTCTTAATAAGTTTTTTATGATGTACTGCTATGAACCTTGTAATGGAGCCTTTTGGTCCCCAATTGAGGTGCAGGGTACTCTCTTTCTCCTTCTCCTTCTCTCCTGAAATCATCTTGTTTTCCTTAGTACCTGCACGGTCTGAGTTTCCTGTCCTGCATGGCTTTGACTAGCTCTTCCGCTAGCAATTTCAAGTGGTCTGACCTATCTGCGCAGCTTCGGCTTCCTAGCCCGCCAGCACAGTTTTGTCTCCTGTCCTGAGTCCTCCTTTCAGATTCTTTGGATATTCGGCCAGACATTTACTCAGGCAGGCTTACTGAGCTGACTATGGGTGGTAAATAAATGTACTGACCCGTTTGCAGTGCCACTGCGATGATCCAGTGCAAGATCGCAGCACCAATCATTGTAATAAAAACAAAAAATATAGAGATAAAAACAAAAAAACTGCAGATGCTGGAAATCCAAAACAAAAACAGAATTACCTGGAAAAACTCAGCAGGTCTGGCAGCATCGGCGGAGAAAAAAAGAGTTGACGTTTCGAGTCCTCATGACCCTTCAACAGAACATTGTAGTTCACTTTACAAACCACCAGGAGACTCAGGTACAGGCTACAATTGTTTATTAATTCTTCAAGCGTATGCAAGGAGAGACAGCCTTGGCAAGTCCAAGACTGTACACTACAGATTACAGCGAAATCACCTTTTTTTGTACACAGTTAGTCATGTACACATGTTCTAATCTTGTCAACTCACAATCACATGCTCAACAGATGCCTCTGGCTTTGGTCACTTATTTTCCATGTGTACAAACAGTAGACATTGTTCTCATCCTTGCAAGACCACCATATTTTGCTGATTGTGCAGGAGTCTGGGCCCCCCTGATTCCAACACCCACTCCCTGGACCTTTTCTTTGTTTTACTAGCTTGCCTATCTCATTTCTTATTCTGCTTGAAATACATCTGTTACTTCCCAGTTCTTTTTTTCTGCTTACAGTTCTGTTTTTACTGAAACACACTTCTAACAAAATAAAATTATAACCCTTTAAAAGTGTGTGAGAGAGAATATTAAGGTGTTTAATATCTTTCAAAGTAGATAAATCATTAAGCCTAAATGAAATGTACCCCAAGCTCTTAAGAGATGCAAAGGAGGAAATAGCAGAGGCTCTGATCATCATTTTCCAGTCCTTTTGGTTTCATGCATGGTGGCAGAGAACTAGAGGATTGCTAACCTACCATTGTTTAAAAAAGCAGATAAGAATAGACTGAGTAACTACAGGCCAATCAGCCTAAGCTTGGTGCTGAGAAAATTATTGGAAAAAAATCTGAGGGATTGTATAAATACCACCTAAAAAGACAGAATAATCAAGGAAAGTTAGTGTGGATTTGCTTAAGGAAAGGTCATGTCTGACTAACTTGATTGAATTTCTGAGGAGATAGCAAAGATAGTCAATGAAGATAGTTCGTATGATGTAGACGACATGAATTTTGGCACAGCTTTTGACAATGTCCCAAATGGCAGACTGGTTGGAAAATTAAAAGCTGATGGGAGACCAAAGGGGAATTGGCAGGTTGGATTCAAAATTGGCTCAGCAGCAGGAATCAAAGGGGAATGGTCAACAGTTGTTTTTGCAACTGGAACATGATGGGCTCAGTGTTAGGTTCCTTGCTTTTCAGGTATGTGACAATGATTGAGACTTAAAGGTAGGGGCATGTTTAAGAAGTTTATAAATGATGCAAAACTTGACAATGGAATTAATACTGAGGAAGAAGGATACAGACTGCATGAAGATATTGACGGACTGGCTAGGGGGCAGAAAAGTGACAAATGGAATTCAATCTGAAGAAGTGTGAGGTAATTATGCAGTGGGGAGGGCAGAGGGTGATGTAAACAAAGCAAAGGAATACATAATAAATGGTAGGACACTGAGAAGTGTGGAGGAATGGAAGGACATTGGAGTGCAAGTCCACTGATCCCCGAAGGTAGCAGGACAGGTAAATATGGAGATTAAGAAGGCATGCGAGATACTTTCCTTTATTAGCTGAGCCATAGAACAAAAGTGCAAGAATGATCGCAAGCCCAAAACATAGTTCACCAAAATTTCTGTCTATTGAACTTGGTTGGGCAATCAGGTAGGCTTTGTTACAGGAGTCTTGTCTTGCCTGATTTTCTTCTAGCCGCTCCACCCAGGCAATTAATCTCTTCCCCGCACAAAAGAGGAATTCTTGAATAAATTCAACTGTATTTTAGAGTATGTTTGTTGTTTTTCAATGGTTTTCCGTCAATGGCAGCTCAAACAGTTTCACTATACACTGTGCCATCCTCAGCAATCTACTTGTTTTTAATGTCTGCCAGAAGTAAAGTGTTCTTGTCTGTATTTTAATAGATTTCAAGAGATTCAGGAGCTTAAAGATATTAAAAAATAGGCAAAATACTGGATGAGTTCACAATTATCCAGTTATTCTTTGTTCCATATTTATCAAGCTTTTTTACTACCTTTCCAACCTGTCAATTTAGTCACATGATTCTGAAATCCCTTTTACCTGAACTGACCTATTTTGTTTGGACTCATTGAACTGCATTTATTTTCTGATTATTTTACACCTAGTTGCTCCGGAATAGCTGTTTATTTCCCATAAAGGGCTATATACAAATTAATGTGTTTTATATTGAAAATTCTATTTCATCTGTGAAAAAGGACTGCATATACTGAATCTGTGCAGACACTAAAGTTAAGTAAAATTGAAATACACTCAACTTAATTTTGTTTTAAATCGTCTCAAGATATTTTACTGAATATGATTTTAAAAATTGTAGGAAATCATGTCAACAAATATTTGTGAACTGCTTACTTTGGGAAAAAAATTGGAGACATTGATGTACAAAAGATAGGATCCATAATCCTTCATTTTCTTTGTGGCTTCCTTTTCATTTGTTTTGTTCAAAATCTTTTTTTGTTTTTATTTCCTCTTACAGTCTCCATTTCAGTCAAGGGCGTAGGATCATCACAAGTTTTTGTTGTGGTAATTCCCTCATTGTTGCTCCACATCACCTCAAATAAATTGTTCTTTCCAGGATCTTGTAGGTTTCCCCTGACGTGCAGTCATCTTCTAGAAAGGATTGCTCCATCTAGTCACTTGTCTACTTTAGGTAATTGAATTTGAATGTGCCAGAAAGAAATAAGTGGGCTGGCAAACTGGAAACACAAGAAAAATGCAATCAAAAAGGCTAATTGAATATGACCTTTATGTCAAGGGGACTGGATTATAAAGAAAATTAGGTTATTCTCCAGTTGAATGGAACCTTGATCAAATATTGCATTCAGTTTTGGGCACTGTATCTAGTACTAAGTAGTGCAGATGGGAGCATAAAATTGGAAAGGACACAGACAGTTTAAGTGACTGGGGAAATCTATAGCTGCTGAAGATTAATTTGGGAAAGTGTGAGGTCATCTATTTTTTATCTGAAGAAAATAAGTAAGAATGTTTTCTAAATTGTGAGAAATTTGGAACTATAGAGGAGCTAAAAATTTTGGGAGTCCAAGTTCATAATCATTCAAAGCTAGTAGACAGGTACAAAATTCAATCAAGAAGACTGGTTGAATATGTCTTTCATTTCAAGCAGGCTGGATTACAGCGAGGAGGAGGTTGTCCTTCATTTAAATGGAGCGTTAGTCAGACTCCCTCTTGAGTACTCCTGTTTTTCGTCTTAGGAATGAATTATTGGCTTTGGAGGGGGTCCTGCACAGATTTATCAGAATGATACCAGAGTTTAAATAGTTAAATGATGAGGACAAAGGAGAAGGGGTGGCATAGCGGTATTGTCGTAGGAATAGCAATCCAGAGATCAAGAATAATGCCCTCGGGACCCAAATCAGGAATTAAAAGTCTAATGATGATCATGAAACCATTCTTCATTGTCATAAAAACCCATCTGGTTCACTAATGTCCTTCAGGGAAGGAAATCTGTCGTCCTCACCTTGTCACGCCCACATACCATCCCAGAACCACAGCAATGTAGTTGACTCTTAAACGCCCTCTGTAAAGGCCTAGCAAACCACTCAGTTGTATCAATTCACTAAAAATTGAATGATAGACATTGAAGTTCCCCCCCCAGAGTACATTTTGCACCCTTGCCACCCTCAGTGCTTCCTCCAGTGGAGTTCAACATGGAAGAGTATCGATTCATCAGCTGAGGGGCCGCGGTATGTGGTAATTAGTAAGAGGTTTCCTTACCCATGTTTGACCTGATGCCAAAGTAATGGAAAAAGTAAAAGTAATGGAACCGGACAGACCCCACTGGCATCGACCTAGGCACCAGAAATGACAATGGCAAATTTCAGTCCTGTTAACCCTGCAAAGTTCTCCTTACTAACATCTGGGGGCTAGTGCCAAAATTGAGAGAGCTGCCTCACAGACTAGTAAAGCAACAGCCTGACATAATCATATTCATTAAAAGGAACCTTAAAGGCGATGTCCCAGACACCATCATCACCATCCCTGGGTATATCATGTCCCACCGACAAGACAGACCCAACAGAGGTGACAGCTGAGTTGTATACACTTGGGAGGGAACTGCCCTAGGAGTCTTCAACATTGACTCCGGGTTCCATGAAGTCTCATGGCATCAGGTCAAACATGGGTAAGGAAACCTCTTGCTAATTACCACATACCGTGGCCCCTCAGCTGATGAATCGGTACTCTTCCATGTTGAACTCCACTGGAGGAAACACTGAGGGTGGCAAGGGTGCAAAATGTACTCTGGGTGGGGAACTTCAATGTCTATCATCACGAGTGGCTCGGTAGCACCACTACAGACCGAGCTGGTCGAGTCCTAAAGGATGGTAGGCTGGATCTGAGGCAGGTGGAACCAACAAGAGGGAAAAGCCTACTTGACCTCATCCTCACCAGCCTGCCTGCCACAGATGCATCTGTCTATGGCAGTATCGGTAGGAGTGACCACTACACAGTCCTTGTGGAGACGAAGTCCTGTCTTCACATTGAGGATACCCCCCATTGCATTGTGTGGCACGACCGCCATTCTAAATGGGGTAGATTTCGAACAGATCTAGCAATTCAAGACCGGGCATCCATGAGGCGCTGTGAGCTATCAGCAGCAGCGGAACTGTACTCAACCACAATGTGTAAGCTCATGGTCCGGCATATCCCCTATGCTACCATTACCATCAAGCAAGAGATCAACCCTCGTTCAATGAAGAGTGCAGGAGGGCATGCCAGGAGCAACACCAGGTATACCTAAAAAATGAGGTTGGTGAAGCTACAACATAGGACAGCTTGCATGCCAAACAGCATAAGCAGCAAGTGATAGATGGAGTTAAGTGATTCTACAACCAACAGATCAGATCTAAGCTCTGAGGTCCTACCACATCCAGTTGTGAATGGTGGTGGACAATTAAACAACTCACTGGAGGAGGAGGCTCCACAAATATACCCATCTTCAATGATGGAGGAGCCCAGCATATCAATGCAAAAGATAAGGCTGAAGCTGAACTGGACTAGCCATATAAATACTGTGGCTACAAGAGCAGGTCAGAGGCTAGAAATCTTGCAGCGAGCGACCCACTTCCAGACTCCCCAAAGCCTGTCCACCATCTACAAGGTACAAGTCAGAAGTTTGATGGAATATTCCCCACTTGCCTGGATGAGTGCAGTTCCAACAACACTCAAGAAGCTTGACACTGTCCAGGACAAGCAGCCAGCTTGATTGGCACCTCATCCATTAATAATCATCCCATCCACAACTGACACACAATGGCAGCAGTGTGTACCATCTGCAAGATGCACTGCATGAACTCACCAAGGCTCCTTAAACAGTTCCTTCCAAACCCACCACCACTGCCACCCAAGAGTAACAGATACATGGGAATATCACCCCCTGAAAGTTCCCCTCCAAGCCACCCACCATCCTGACTTGGAAATATATCACCATTCCTTCACTGTTGCTGGATTAGAATCCTGGAACTCCCTTCCTAACAGCACTGCAGGTGTACCTACACCATATGGATTAAATCGGTTCAATAAGGCTGCTCACCTCCACCTTCTCAAGGGCAGCTAGAGATGGGCAATAAATGCTGGCCCAGCCAACAACACCCACATCCCATGAAAAATTAAAAAAAAACTTACCTTACAAGCACACCCATTCTTTGTCCAGTCCCTTCCCACCTACATCCGTGATTCCTCTGACACCTTACGTCACATCAACAATTTCCAGTTCCCTGGCCCCAACCGTTTCCTCTTCACCATGGACATCCAATCCCTCTACACCTCCATCCCCCACCAGGATGGTCTGAGGGCCCTTAGCTTCTTCCTCGAACAGAGGCCCGAACAATCCCCATCCACCACCACTATCCTCCGTCTGGCTGAACTTGTTCTCACGCTGAACAATTTCTCCTTCAACTCCTCCCACTTCCTCCAAATAAAATGTGTGGCTATGGGTACCCGCATGGGCCCCAGCTATGCCTGTCTCTTTATGGGGTATGTGGAACATTCCTTGTTCCAGTCCTACTCCGGCCCCCTTCCACAACTCTTTCTCCGGTACATCGATGATTACTTCGGTGCCGCTTCATGCTCTTGTCGGGACTTGGAAAAATTGATTAATTTTGCTTCCAATCTCCACCCCTCCATCATTTTCACGTGGTCCATCTCTGACACTTCCCTTCCCTTCCTTGACCTCTCTGTCTCAATCTCTGGTGATAGACTGTCCACCAAAATCCATTACAAACCCACCGACTCCCACAGCTACCTTGACTACAGCTCCTCACACCCCGCTTCCTGTAAGGACTCCATCCCATTCTCTCAGTTCCTTCGCCTCCGTCGCATCTGTTCCGATGATGCTACCTTCAAAAACAGTTCCTCTGACATGTCCTCCTTCTTCCTTAACCGAGGTTTTCCACCCACGGTCGTTGACAGGGCCCTCAACCGTGTCCGGCCCATCTCCCGCGCCTCCGCCCTCACGCCTTCTCCTCCCTCCCAGAAACATGATAGGGTCCCCCTTGTCCTCACTTATCACCCTACCAGCCTCCGCATTCAAAGGATCATCCTCCGCCATTTCCGCCAACTCCAGCATGATGCCACCACCAAACACATCTTACCTTCACCACCCCCCCCCCCCCCCTATCGGCATTCCGTAGGGATCGCTCCCTCCGGGACACCCTGGTCCACTCCTCTATCACCCCCTACTCCTCAACCCCCTCCTGTGGCACCATCCCATGCCCACGCAAAAGATGCAACACCTGCCCCTTCACTTCCTCTCTCCTCACCATCCAAGGACCCAAACACTCCTTTCAAGTGAAGCAGCATTTCACTTGCATTTCCCCCAACTTAGTCTACTGCATTCGTTGCTCCCAATGTGGTCTCCTGTACATTGGAGAGACCAAACGTAAACTGGGCGACCGCTTTGCAGAACACCTGCGGTCTGTCCGCAAGAATGACCCAAACCTCCCTGTCGCTTGCCATTTTAACACTCCAACCTGCTCTCTTGCCCACATGTCTTTCCTTGGCTTGCTGCATTGTTCCAGTGAAGCCCAACGCAAACTGGAGGAACAACACCTCATCTTCCGACTAGGCACTTTACAGCCATCCGGACTGAATATTGAATTCAACAACTTTAGGTCATGAGCTCCCTCCTCCATCCCCACCCCCTTTCTGTTTCCCCCTTCCTTTTCTTTTTTTCCAATAAATTATATAGATTTTCCTTTTCCCACCTATTTCCATTATAAAAAAAAATAATTTTTTTTTTTACATCTTTTATGCTCTCCCCACCCCCACTAGAGGTACACCTTGAGTGCCCTACCATCCATTCTTAATTAGCACATTCGTTTAGATAATATCACCAACTTTAACTTTAACACCTATGTGTTCTTTTGTACTATTGTTGTTGACATCTTTTGATGGTCTGCTTCTATCACTGCTTGTTTGTCCCTACAACCACACCCCCACTCCACCTCTCTCTCTCTCTCTCTCTCCGTCCCCAACACACACACCTTAAACCAGCTTATATTTCAACTCTTTCTTGGACTCGAACTCAAGTTCTGTCGAAGGGTCATGAGGACTCGAAACGTTAACTCTTTTCTTCTCCGCCGATGCTGCCAGACCTGCTGAGTTTTTCCAGGTAATTCTGTTTTTGTTTTTATTTTGGATTCCCAGCATCCGCAGTTTTTTTGTTTTTACACCCATTCTTTCCTTTCCTCAAATCGCTATCCATGCATCAGCCACCTCCATTCACCCTCCTGCATCAGAGAAAAAAAGCAGATCTGTGGGTGATTATAATGTCACGTAGTCACCCAATAAGAAGAAGATACCTGCCACTAAGAAGGAATCAGAGAGAGAGATTAAATGAAATGTTTACCTGTACATGAATCACTACAAGTATCAGAGGCACAAAAAAGGCTCCTCTTCCCATCTATCCCAAAATGCCACTTACATCAAATTCTGAACCTTTGTATTCTGTTTGCCCTGCACTCTGTTCTGCAAATACCTGCTTCCGCCTGCCACAACACCCTTAGCCTCCTTAAAGTCTGGTGTTCTGACATATAAAGGAAACAGCATATATCTGTGCACCCTGTGTTGTGTGCAGTACCTCCTTTGACCTGCTCTCCTCTCTGCTGCTCTGCTATCCAGCTACAGCTCTCTCAACAGCCAGCTGTTGTTGCTGCTGGCCTACTCTTGAATGTAAATCTGCTGGTGCTGATGCTAGTGCTACTGCTGTCATATTGCTCTTCATCTGAGGTCTGATCTCAGGCAGCCAAGCCACACAGCCTGATAAATTGAGACAATCTCTAAAGTGTGGAAAGTAAATTCTCAGCAAAAGTACAGGTGAACAAACTCTTCCATACTAGTAAGAAAGCAGCTATGTGTACTGAATATTTATTGCAGTATTTTCCATGAGTTCTCATCAGCCCCCTCAATTGCCATTATCTTCTCTCCTCCCTTTCAATAGCAGGTTTCAGGAAACCTGAGAAACCTGTGGATGCGATGTTAAAATTGAAAGTGTGTTGAAATATCACTCCAGTTGAATGATTGCCATATGTTATTAGGCAACGCACCTCTCCCCAGGAATTACACGCAACCAGCCTGATATGTTTGAGTTAAATGAGGAAAGGGGCAGGTTTAAGCCAGTATCCTGATCCACTGCATTATTGCACAATTTAACCTGCACCCAAGACCATATGCTCCTCCAAGTTCAAGCTCCCCAAGTAATTTCCAGGGCCTCTGCAAATTCCTTCAAGATCTTTTACAATCTGAGGATGTATCCCTGGCACTTAACCTTAGTTTAACCAATTTGTCTAAATAAGTTATCAAAGGTATCTTCTTTTCTGCAAAGGGCTCAAAATGAGTTGATCAGGATGCATGGCTGAGTGGTAGTCCATAGCAGTGATATAAACAGCACCATTCAATAAATGTGGCTGAAGTGTAAAAAGGTTAGTGATCAAATCACTGTGCCTCAGTGGAAGACCAGACCACGACTTCACAATATTTAAACATATATCAATTTCACTAAGGGATTCTCAGTAACCTCACAGCCAACAATACATTAAATGGTTCACGTAAACATCCATTGTGCAGCAGGTCATGCAATAAAATCGGAAAATGTTGAAAACACTCAGCAGGTCAGACAGCATCTCTGGACGAAGAGCAAAGTTAACATTTCAGGTCAATGTCCCTTCTGCTGAAAAGACAGGGAGGGAAAGATGTGTTTGGTAGTTGCCTCAGAACCTGTTGAATGAGAAGGCAGGTTAGGTGGAAGTTGATAATAAGGAAATCCTATCCAATATGGTTCTAGAAGGGAGGAAAAGGGGTAAGAACAGAAGTATGGGAAATGGTCAAGGGCCCTGTCATCCACAGTGGAGAGGAATCTTTCAATTTAGCTTCATACAATGTGAGTTTTTCTCATTGACAGGTTTCCTACACGGAGGGCAGCCTGATTGACAGGCTTGGCTTCTAGCCGGGTGGTGAAAATTCCGAAGCAGGTCACAGGAGCAGTTAGGGAGCCTGTGGCTGTTATTGGGAATGTTGGGGGATTCCAAACCTGAGGTGGTATAATCTTCAACCCCAGGAGATGTGGGGAGGATTTCTAATCCTGGAGGTCGTTATACAAAATGAGGGGGTGCCTGATGTGGGAGGGGCAATCTTAGAGTCCTGGAGAAAATGCTCCTAGTCCTCCAGACTCACAAGTAATGCTGTAAAGGCATTCTCCTTGAAGTGACCCTCTTCCTGAAATTATCTTGAGAAACCCATACAGCCAGGGTTAAACATGCATTACAGGATAAAATAGAGGCTACCAGCCTCATTAAAATACTTAAAAAAACAACCTGCCCTTTGTCCATCTCTGTTAAACTGAGTTGAGATTTTTAAAGTTTAATGTCCAAACCAAACCCAACTCAGCTGTTCTGAGGTTTAAAATTCATCCCTTTGTTCTTTTCTCCTTATATCTGATTCTTTCCTGCTTCCATATCATCATATTTCAAATATTTCGAGTTATATGTCACCAAACAATTGTGTTTTCAAGTGAAATTTGAAGTCTCTCATAATTAACTATTGAAAACTCGTTAATCTCTATTTCCTCAGACACTCGTTTTTTATCTCTGTTATATTCCATTAAACTCCAAATGTTATTATCTTTTGGAGCTGAAAAGGGTTATTGCTCTGAATGATAGGTTGGCAGAGCTAATGCCCCCATCTACCAATAATGGGTTCAGTCCAAAAATTGATTGCATCATATATCAGATGATTTTTTTTTCACATTATGTTTCAATGCCATTACTTTACTACTTAATTTTAGTTTGAATGTTGTAAAATTTATTTCAACTTTTAATTGAATGACTTAGTATGCAAGAAATTAGTTTGTTTCAATATTTCGCTTGCGGTGATCGTAATTTGCAATCCATCTCCATCTATTGCAGCGAAAGTAGGCAGCATGCAAATTTGGTGCTGTTAACTCATTTACCTGTTTGTAGTATTGGTTTGAGCAGGGCCCACATTGCTGTCTGCCTGAGCGCTCAGAAGGAGGCCCAACAGCATGTACTGATATCATGTGATGGAGCCAGCCATCTCTTCTTAAAAGTAGTCTGCCCCTCTTACCACTTTTAAAGCAGTCTGCCCCTTTTAAAGGGAAGCTGCACTGAATCACAAATGCCTACTGCTGGATACTATTGCTGAAATCCAGAAGAAGGGAATTGGAACCCCAAGGCAGAGAGCACACTGGAGGTCTTAGCCAAGGTGCACAGGCGAAAGACACCACAGATTTGTGAGGAACAAGGAAGCCCTGAAGGACCACAGTCAGAAAGGATTGGGTGCATGTGGCCAGGAAGGTCAATTCCTAGAGTCCAGCCTTGAGGTCCTGGCAGCAATGCCACAAGAAACCTATTGACCTCACATGGTTGGTCAAGTTCCCTGAATGCATCTTTAAATGACATCTCCTACCCACCATACCACCAATTTCTCATGCTGCTCAATGCACTACACCCCAAGCACTCATGCATTAGCTCTCCCTGGCACTCAAAGACTCATGCCTAACATCCAGATACCCCACCTCACCCTCACCCACATTTAAATGATGCCAGCATCACACCCAGCTCCCACTTATTCCACATACCTCCAGCTATTCAGCTCTAGCAGGCACATCATCTAAACACAGTACAACGGAAACACTGACATTCTGTCATATCTCTTGCAGAACAAGGTGGCACACAATAGAAGGAAACAGAGCTGAGCCAATGGGGACCAAGGATGCCTGCATACTCTTGAGTTCTATGGAAGGGATGATTCTCGGCATTACAGGGCCAGCTGTGACAAGCTCTGTGGCATCCACCATCACTGACAACATTGAAGATGGTGGTATGTTGTGCCCTATTCCCTTTTTCAACTTTCAGTTCACCCTCATCTGCTATCGAGCTAGATGAGCAAACTGCTGATAGTGTGACGATAAACCACTTGCTTTCTTCCCTCCCCCTTCTTCTCTCATCCTGACCATACCCTTCTGATTTCCTGCTTCAGAAACTCAAGAACTGCTGCCTATCCAGCCACAGCATAACCAAGAGGAGGAGAGAAAGAAGCAGTACAACACTTCTGAAGAGATAAAAACAAAAAAACTGCAGATGCTGGAAATCCAAAACAGAAACAGAATTACCTGGAAAAACTCAGCAGGTCTGGCAGCATCGGCGGAGAAGAAAAGAGTTAATGTTTCGAGTCCTCATGACCCTTCAACAGAAGAGACTTTGTCATTTGATCTAACACTCACAGCCAACCAATTCAGTTGCTTATACTACATGCCCCTTTTAAGTATATTATAGAATTGGGATGTGCACATGGTGTGTCACTAGTAAGAGTGAGCTGCAGCCAGGTCAGGGGGAAAGTATAGTTTTTGTTCCAGCTCACCAGAAGGTGAGTTTGCAGCTGAGTTCTGCTACAGGGGCTCAGATATCGATGGCGTGGTATATCTGAGAATGTTAATTAGGATACACACTGAGATGCTGGGTGCATTGGCTTGCCTGCCAGGCAGCCTTATGTCACTATCAAGGAGCAGTTAGGCAGAGGAGATCTCACAGAGTTTTCCCTCTCCACAGCCTCTGCTTCACTTCCCTATTGTGCTTTTCCCCGGAGGCACTGCAATTGCAGTCTTCATACCTGTTTCGGCTTTTATGTAGACAACTCATCAAATTCTCTGCCAAATCTAGGAACTCATCAGGGCATGTTCAAATACACTCAGGAGTACTTCCAGAGACTTTTCAATAGCAGAAGTTATTCTAAATTATCTTATCTGCATGTTGGGTGCCTTGCCCTTTAAATAATACTACCGCTGAGCCCGTGTGCAGCTAAATGCACGATCATTGGTGAGTAACAAGTAAATACATTGAGTGGACCTGTGTGATCCAAGTTAGCAAATTGAATGCCTTGACCACTGCAGATGCTTACGTTGCACTCAGAGCATGACCACATAAGCAACCTTCTAGCATGGGGCACTGCACTTTCAAATCCAGCAGTGCTATGGATTTACAGCTCAACATTTTTTTAAAATATGTAATATTTGGTGACTAGGTCCCACATAGGAGACTTATAAAGAAGGCAAATGCGCATGGGATACAAGGTAATTTGATAAGATGGATTCAAAATTGGCTTAGTTGTAGGAGGCAGAGGGTGATGACAGAAGACTTTAGTGACTTTAGTGCCAGTGTCCAGTGGTGTACCCCAGGGATCTGTGCTGGGTCCCCTATTATTCATCATTTATATAAATAACATAGATGACTATGTGGGAGGTAGGATTAATAAGTTTGCGGATGACACAAGACTGGCCGGGTGGTTAACAGTGAGGTTGAGTGTCTTGGGCTACAGAAAGATATAGAAGGGATGGTCAAATGGGCAGATAAGTGGCAGATGGAATTTAACCCTGAAAAGTGTGAGGTGATACACTTTGGAAGGCGTAATTTGACAGGAAGTATTCAATGAACGGCATGACACTAGGAAGTTCTGAGGAACAAAGGGACCTTGGCCTGTGTGTCCATAGATCTCTGAAGGCGGAGGGGCATGTTAATGGGGTCGCGAAATGGGATACTTGCCTTTATCAATCGAGGCATAGATTACAAAAGTAAGGAGGTCATGTTGGAGTTGTATAGAACCTTGGTCAGGCCACAGCTGGAGTACCGTGTGCAGTTCTGGACGCCACATTATAGGAAGGACGTGATTGCACTGGAATGGGTGCAGAGGAGATTCACCAGGATGTTGCCTGGGATGAAACATTTAAGTTATGAAGAGAGATTAGATAGACTTTGGTTGTTTTTGTTGGAGCAGAGAAGACTGAGGGGTGACCTGATTGATGTGTACAAGATTATGAGGGGCATGGACAGGGTGGATAGGGAGCAGCTGTTCCCCTTAGTTGAAGGGTCAGTCATGAGGAGACACAAGTTCAAGGTGAGGGGCAGGAGGTTTAGGGGGGATGTGAGGAAAAACTTTTTTATCCAGAGGGTGGTGACAATGCGCTGCCTGGGAGGGTGGTGGAGGCGGGTTGCCTCACATCCTTTAAAAAGTACCTGGATGAGCACTTGGCACGTCATAACACTCAAGGCTATGGGCCAAGTGCTGGTATACGGGATTAGGTAGGTAGGTCAGGTGTTTCTCATGTGCAGACTCAATGGGCCGAAGGGCTTCTTCTGCACTGTGTGATTCTGTGACTAACTGGTGATTATTTACATAGGCAAGTCTTAAACAGTAGATGTTGTAGATGATTTTCCATGGATGTGTAGAAGTGCTGGGCAGGTCTTTGACTTTGTCCATTAGAATTGATAATTTTAAGCGGCTGTAACTTCATTTACCAAGGAATTATTATTTGTGCTTGAATGTGTAAGATAAAGTAAATGAGGAGGAGGCGGAGGAAAGTGACTCGGTTATACATTTTTTTTTATTCTTTCATGGGATGTGAGTGTCACTGGCAAGGCCAACATTTATTGCCCATCCTTAACTGTACTTGAGAAGATGATGGTGACCCACCTTTTGAACCGCTGCAGTCCATTTGGTGTAGGTTTTCCTTCAGTGCTGTTCGGGACGGAGTTCCAGGGTTATGATCCAGCAATGGCGAAGGAACGGCGATATAGTTCCAAATCAGGATGATGTGTGGCTTGGACAGGAACTTGCAATGGTGGTGTTCCCATGCATCTTCTGCCCTTGCCATTCTAGGTGGTAGAAGTCACAGGTTTGGAAGGTGCTGTCGAAGGAGGCTTGGCAAGTTGCTGCACTGCATCTTATATATGGTACACACATGCTGCCACTGGTGCTGGTGGTGGAGGGTGAAAATGTTTAAGGTGATGGATGAGATGCTGAACAGGTATGCTGCTTTTTTTCTAGATAGTATCACTCAAACCTTCTGCAGCTTCAACTTCACACAATCACAGAATGGTTACAGCATAGGCAATTCAGTCCATCATGTCTATGCTGGCTTTCCAAAGGAATATTTCACCTAGAGCCACTCCCCCGCCTTTCCCTGTAACCCACATATTCTTCCTTTTCAGAAATCAAACCAATTCCCCCTTGAATGCCTTGATTGACTCTGCATTCTACACCACATTCTTAGGCAGTGCATTCCAGATCCTAACTACCCACTACATGAAAAATATTTTCCTCATGTTGCCATCTTTGCTCTCTTGTTCTTGAGCCTTCCACCCATGGGAACCATTTCTCTCGATCTACTTCTGTCCGGACCCCTCATGATTTTCTATACCTTTATCAAATCTCCAAACTTTCTCTTCTCCAAAGGGAAATGTTCCAACTTCTGCAGTCTATCTAAGGAACTGAAGTTCCTCATTCCTGGAACCATTCTTGTGATGAATCTTTTCTGCAATTTCTCTAGTGCCTTCCTATCCTTCCTCAAAAATGCTGCCCAAAACTGGATGCAATACTTCAGGGCAAACCATTGTTTTGTGCAAGTTTAATGTAACTTCCTTGCTTTTGTATTCTGTGCCCCCACTAATAAAGCCTAGGATGCTGATTTCTTTATTAACCACTCTCTAAACCTGTTCTTCCACATTCAATGATTTATGCACATATACACGCATACCCCTCTGCTTCTGCATTGTAACCTTTGGGCAGAATCATCCCAGATTTGCAGTAGTGGGCGGGAAAAAGGATGTTATACCCATTGGCCTCATTGGCAGCTTTTCACGCCATATCATCCCAATCCCACCTCATAAATCATGCATTCCTGGAAAACACGTCGGGTCACTGGTGGGGCGTTCTCTCATTCACCTGCCCCACCATCACATCAGGCCTTCAATAAACCATATTTAATGGCCACCGTTTAAAGAGCTAGCACTCTTCAAGAGATAGGAAGCTGCTGAAACCTGATGGCTGCCAAAGGGAGGAAACATGCTCCCCCCACATTTAGCAACGCCTCACTCGAGTGCCTACTGGATGCAGTCAAGACCCAACGTGATGTCCTCTACTCCCGCTCTGGGTGAAAGCCAGCAAGCAATATCACCAATCCTGCATGGGAGGCAGTGGCAGTGAAGGTCAGCGCCAACACCCTGCAAAAGAAGGCAGCCATCCATTACAGAAAGAGGATGAATGATCTCATCTCCTCTGCCAGGGTAAGTCACTCTTCTCGTCACTCTCAACTCTCACACTCACAAACCCATCACACATCCACAGGGATCTCAAACCTCGTGGGACAACACCACTAACTCTCGTACACACCCTCACATCTCTATCAGGTTCATATCTTCTGGAACTCAAATCCTCATCCTGTCCATAGCTCCGCTCACCACACAAACATTCCATGCAGTTCCATGTGTCCTGCTCATACAGTCTCCATCAGTTTTCACGCAGGAGAAGCTGGCTCGCAGTAGCAGGGAGACCACCCAGACCGGGGTTGAATGGCCCACATTGGGCCCCTCAATCACTTTAAGGAGCACATCATCACACTGACTAGTGAGGATGTGGCCCACAATCTGGTAGTCACCTCACGAACACGTATCTGCAACAGAAGGAGGCAGATTCAGCCGAGCTCCCCAACGCTCGGAGGACTGCTGGGGAAGAGGCATCTGTACAGTCCAAGTCAGACAATAGGCCTCTGGACTGAGCTTCCAACTCATCATGGAGAGTCAGCAGAAGGCGGGGGAGCATCATGCAGAGATGCTGGAAGCCCTCAACAGAATGACACACAAGCCAGAGGAGTGTGTCTGCCTGCTCGCTGGTGAAGTGCCCGCATGTGCACATATGAGGGTCTCCATATGCACGCATGGGAAGGATGGCGGACAGCATGGAGACCCCAGTACAGCAGAATGCAGAGATGCATGTAGATCTGCACTCCATTGGGGTAGCCATGGGTGAGTTCCTGCAGTGGCAATGTGAGAGGGAAACGGGGCATCTCAACATCTCTCTGGGTGCTCCTTCCCCTCAAGGAGTCAGGCCAGGGTCATCGGACACCCAAGGGAGGAGGAGCAGCATCTGGACACCTCTGGGTCATCCACTTAGGAATCTCAGAGGCTGTCCTCTCAGTCCGAAAACCCTTTGCCTGTGATGCCACTCAACCTCCTCTGTCACCACAAAGCAAGCATCTGGCTCACAGAAGGACAGCCAAAGCAAGCCAGGGCCCCCAAGGCCTCGGATCTCCAGAGGACCCATATCAAAGCCATCAGAGGCAACAGGGCCAAATTGCACAAGCTGTCTCTATCCCTGCTGCGAATGTCAGGGCAGCACCTGGAAGGAGTGGTAGGCCTAGAAAAGTTAAGAGATTCTGATCACAAGTGGTTGCACAGATGAACACATTTTGTCACTTTATAATCTGAAAATGTATTTACTTTCACTGAATAATGTGTAATGGCGGTGTCTTTCAGCTTCATTTATAGGCTTCGCAAGTCCTCCCCTTGCATCCCCCCACCCCCCTGACCCCAGCAGTTCAGCAGCCCATGGGTGAGTCTGAAGGGAGAAGTGTGGCAGGGCCATTCGGAGCCTCGTGCAAGCACTGTCCCACGCACGTGGATCCTTCTTTCATCACACTCATCCCAGTGTACCGAGTATTCTTTCAGTTGTCCATCTGAGCTGACCTGCATCTCTGCCCACCTACTGATCGCAGTCCCATGTAGCACCTGTCCCCGCTCAACACAAGGCTCCTCTCACTTTCAATGTTGCAAGATGGTACTTGTGAAGTATGCCTTTAGCTCCACCGTCCTTTCCCTCCCGTAGTCACCCATGTCCCCATCACTGTTTACCCCCATGGCATCACCTTCCACCCCCTGCCTCGCGCCTTCGCAGCTGAACCGTGCCCTTTTGAAGTTCTATACTGTTCTCAGTTCACAACACTTCCAAGTGTTGCATCATCTGGAAATCTTGAAATTGTGCCCTGTGCACCAAGGTCTAGGTCATTAAAACATATCAGGGAGAGCAATGTTCCCAACACCATCCCTGGGGAACTCCACTATAAACCTTCTTCCTGTGCGAAAAACATCCATAACCACTACTCTGTTTCCTGTCATTCAGCCGAATGTGATGGAATATTCTCCACTTGTCTGAATGAGTGCAGCTGCAAGAACACTGAAGAAGATCACCATGAAAAGGTATTTCACTGAATCACACTGTGCATAAGAGGCCCTTCGGCCCATCGAGTCTGCACCGACAGGTGAGAAACACCTGACCTACCTACCTAATCCCATTTACCAGCACTTGGCCCATAGCCTTGAATGTTATGACATGCCAAGTGCTCATCCAGGTACCTTTTAAATGATGTGAGGCAACCCACCTCCGCCACCTTCCCAGGCAGTGCATTCCAGACCGTCACCACCCTCTGGGTAAAAAAGTTATTCCTCACTTCCCCCTAAACTTCCTGCCCCTCACTTTGAACTTATGTCCCCTTGTGACTGACCTTTCAACTAAGGGGAACAGCTGCTCCCTATCCACCCTGTCCATGTCCCTCATAATCTTGTACACCTCAATCAGGTCGCCCCTCAGTCTTCTCTGCTCCAACAAAGACAACCCAAGTCTATCCAATCTCTCTTCGTAACTTAAATGTTTCATCCCAGGCAACATCCTGGTGAATCTCCTCTGCACCCACTCCAGTGCAATCATATCCTTCCTTTAATGTGGCGACCAGAACTGCACACAGTACTCCTGCTGTGGCCTGACCAAGGTTCCATACAACTCCAACATGACCTCCTTACTTTTGTAATCTATGCCTCGATTGATAAAGGCAAGTGTCCCATATGCCTTTTTCACCACCCCACCAACATGCCCCTCCGCCTTCAGAGATCTATGGACACACAGGCCAAGGTCCCTTTGTTCCTCAGAACTTCCTAGTGTCATGCCGTTCATTGAATACTTCCTGTCAAATTACGCCTTCCAAAGTGTATCACCGCACACTTTTCAGGGTTAAATTCCATCTGCCACTTATCTGCTCATTTGACCATCCCGTCTATATCTTTCTGTAGCCCAAGACACTCAACTTCATTGTTAACCAACTGGCCAATTTGATAAATTGCTGCACGAAAGGGACAGTAGCAATATGATTATGAAATAACTTGTGCCTTGTAGATGATAAACAGGCTTTGCGGAGTCAGGAGACTGAATTCCCAGTCTCAGGCCTGCTCTTATAGCCACAGTATTTATATGGCTGGTCCAGTTAAGTTTCTGGTCAATGGTAACCCCCAGGATGTTGATGGTGGGGAATTCAGTGATGGTAATGTCTTTGATAGCCAAGGGAGATGATCAGATTCTCTTGTTGGAGTTCCATGTCTTGCTGTACATGGGCACATACTACTGCAGTATCTGAGGAGTTGCAAATGTTATTGAATAATGTGCAATCATCAGCAATTGAGGTGGTGCTAAGTATGACTCTAACCAGTGGAGAGTTTTCCACAACTCCCAGTGACTTCAATTTTTTAGGACTTTTTCATACCACACTAAGTTAAATGCTGCCTTGATATTCAGCTCTTTTGTCCATGTTTGGACCAAAGTTGTAATGAGGTTAGGAGTCATGTGGCCCTGGTATACCACAAAATGAGCATCAGCAAGGAGGTTATTGCCGTGTAAGTACCATCAGATAACTGTCAACCTCCATCACTTTGCTGATGATTGAGAGTACAGTGATGGCACAGTAACTGGCTGGATTGGATTTATCCTACTTTTATGAACATAGCTAGGCATACTCTCACATTGACATGACAGTGTTCTAGCTGTACTGGAACAGTTTGGCTAAGGATACGGCTAGTTCTGGAGCACAAGTCTTCAGTATTACTGCTGGGATGTTGTCAGGGCCCCTGGCCTTTGCTGTATCCAGTGCCTTCAGCCGTTTATGGATATCACGTGGAGTGAATTGAATGGCAGAAGAGGTATCTATGATGCTCGGAACTTCAGGAGGAGGCAGAAATGTATCATCCACTCAGTATTTCTGGCTGAAGATGTTTGCAAATGCTTCAGCCTTGCCTTTTGCACTGATGTTCTAGACTCCCTCATCATTCAATTTAGTTGTTCAAATTGTCCACCAATATTCACATTTGGATATGGCAGGATAGCAGAGTTTTGATCTGATCCATAGGTTGTGGATTCACTTAGCTCTATCTATCGCATGTTCCTTCCACTATTCAACATGCATTTAGTTCTGCGTTGTAGCTACACCAAGTTGGTGCCTCATTTTTTGGTATGCCTGGCACAGTTCTTGCATTCCTCATTGTACTAGGGCTGATCCCCTGGCTTGATCATAATGGTAGAGTGAGGAAAATGCCAGGTCACAAGGCTACAGATTGTGGTTGAAGACAATTCTGCTGCTGCCTCATGAATGCCCAGCTCTGAGCTGCTTCTGATCTGCTTTGAATATATCGATTCAATATGGTTGTAGTGCCACACAACAGTTGTAAGACAGAAGTTCATCTCCACATGGACTGCGGTGGTCATTCCCTTCTGTACTGTCGTGGGCAGATGCATCTGTGACGGGTCAATTGGTGACAGGAATATCAAGTAGCTTTTTCCGTTTCCTCCCACCACCTGCAATAGGCCCAACCTGGCACTGGTGTCCTTCAGGACTCGACCGATTCAGTCAGTCGTAGTGCTACTGAGCCACTCTTTGTAATGGACATTTAAGTCCCCCTCCCTCAATACATTCTGTGCCCTTACTATCCGCATGGAAGAGTGCTGATTTATCAGTAGGGTGGGGCCGGGGGTGGGGGGGGGGGGGTGGTTGGTGGGGGGGGGAGCCTGCGTAGATTCAGTAGGTGACAATCAGCAAGAAGTTTCCTTGCCCATGTTTGACCTGACGCCATGAGACTTCATGGGATCTGGAGTTAATGTTGACAACTTCCAAGGCAACTTCCTAACTCCCTCCCACCTGTGTACCACTGTGCCAGTACCTCTGGCAAGTCTGTCTTCCCAGTGGGACAAGATATGCCCAGGAAAGGTGATGGAGGAATCTGGGACATTGTCTGTAAGGTATAATTTGTTGACTATGACTATATCAGGCTGTTGCTTGTATAGTCTGTGTAACAGCACTCCCAATTTTGGCACAAGTTCCTAGATATTAGTAAGAAGGACTATGCCAGGTCGACTGGGCAGGATGTGCCATTGTAATTTCCGGTGCCTGGGTCGATGCCAGATAATCCCTCTGGTTTCATTCTTTTTTGACTTTTCTGTCATGGTTTGGTACAATTGAATGGCTTGCTAGGCCATTTCAGAGTTCATAGTCCATCACGTTGCTGTGGGTTGGGAGTCACATGCAGGTCAAGCCAGGCAAGAATGATAAATTTCCTTCCCTAAAGGACAATAGCAAATTATAATAATAGGTGAAACTGATTGAATTTTTGGAAGACACAACTTAAGCATTGAAAAGGGAACGTCTGTGGATGTTAGTTATAGAACTTCCAAAAGGCATTTGATGAAGTCCCTCAAATAGACTGTTAGTTAAATGTGAAGTTCATGTAACTGGAGGCAAATTATTGGCCTGCTTAGGAAATTGGTTGAGTGGCAAGAGGCAGATAGTAGGAGTAATGGACAGGTACTACAGTTGGCACAATGTTATGAATGGTGTCATTGAAAAACATAAATAATTAACAGCACAGAAGGAGTCCATTTGGTTATCATGTTGACAAAGTATGACCCCGCCTAATCCCACTTTTCAGCTTCTATTATGTAGCTTATGGTACTTCACGTACATATCAAAATATTTTTTAAATGCGCAGAGGGTTTCTGCCTCTCGAAGCCTTACAGGCAGTGGATTCCAGACCTCAAATACATTGCTTGACACATTTCACCTAAACTCCCCTCTTATCCTTCTTCCAATTATTTTAAATGTCTGCCCCTTGTTATTGGTTCTTCCTATTCACTGTTTTTAGGCTGCTCAAAATTTATACATTTTAATTAAATCTCCCCTCAGCTTCCTCAGCCTATCTAATCTTTTCTAACAGCTAAAAATTTCCAGTCCTGGCAACATCCTCGTAAATCTCCTCTGTACTCTCTCTATTGCAATCACATCCTTCCGTAGTGCGGTGACCAGAACCACACAGTGTTTTATCTTTGGCCTAACTAGTATTTTATACAGTTCTAGCATAATCTGCTTTATATTCTATGCCTTGACTAATAAAAAAATTCCTATAGCTTCTTAACCACCTAACTACTGTTCCGGCTACTTTCAGGGATATGTGGACATGCACTCCAAGGTCCCTCTGTAGCTCTACCCTTCTTAGTAGTCTATCATTTATTGTGTATTCCTTGATTTGTTTGCCCAAATGCATTACCTCATGCTTCTCTGGACTGAATTCCATTTGCCACTTTTCTCCCTCTTGACAACTAGAGAACTAGAATACAAGGAGGTAGAGGTTATGCCCCAGCTATACAAAGCTAGACCACACCTGGAGTACTTTGATCAACTCTGGGCACCATGTCATAGGAAGGCTACATTGGCCTTGGAGGGATTACAGTGCAGATTTACCAGAATGGTAACTTGATTCCAAGGGTTAAATTACAAGAGATTAGGAACAGAAGTAGGCCATTCAGCCCATCGATGCCGCTTCACCACTCAATAAGATCATTACTGATTGGTTTGTGTTTTGAATTCCACATTCCCATCTACCCCCGATAACCTTTGATTCCCTTGCCCACCAAGAATCAACCTACCTCCACTTCCGACGCCTTCGGAGGCAGAGTTCCAAAGTTGCATGAGTCTCTGAGAGAAAAAATTTCTCCTCATCCCTATCCTAAAAGAGCAAACCTTAATTTTAAAACAGTTCTGAACTCACCCACCAGAGGAAACATCCTTTCCACATCCACCTTCAGTACCTTCAGGATCTTATATACTTCAATCAAGTCACCCCTCGCTTTTCTAAACTCCAATGGAAACAAGCCCAGTCTGTCTAACCTTTCCCCCTAAGGCAAACCACTCATTCCAGGTAAGAACAACAGATATGGAAAAGAGAAACTATTTCTGCTTGTTGGAGACTCAGACTAGAGAATATAATGCAAAAATTAGAGCTGGACCTTTCAAGAGTGGAACTAAGAAACACTTTTAGACAGAAGGGTGGTCGAAGTTTGGAACTCCCTTCCACAAATGTTGTTAACTTTAAAACTCAGATTGAAAGATTTTTGTGAATCAAAAGTTAAGTATATTGTGCAAAGGCAGGAATATGGAGTTAGGTCACAGATCAGCCATGATCTCATTAATGCAGAGCTGGCTTGAGGGGCTAAGTGTTCTGTTCCAGTTCCTAGATTATTCTGTGCAGGACAAAGCACATCACTATTTTTCTGGACATCCTTGCCAGCAGGAACCGAAAGGCATCTCCGGTCCTGTCTAGGCATCTGAAATGCATCTTCAACATTTCAATGGCCTGTTCAACGACATACTTGATGGTTATATGGCTCTCGTTGTATTGCTCTTGCACTTCATTGAGGAGGGTTCCTCACAGGTATCATGAGCCATGTTTGAACCGGATATCTCTTGTCTCCTGTGCCAGCCCTTAAGCCCGCTTCCTGGAGCAAAAAGATCCAGGATATTGGACTGACTCAGGATGAAGGTGTCTGGTTTAGGCCTGCATGAATCTCTTATCATTATACACTAACTGCACATTGAAGGACAAATATCCCATGTGGTTTTAAAAAAAATCTGGTCCTTGTGGCAGTGCTCAGATTGCCACATGTGTGCAATTAATGGCACCCTATCTCTGTGGGAATCCAGCCAGTGAAGTGAATCCAAGTGCCTACTGATTCTGGCCCATTGTCATCACTAGGGATATCTACACATCTGTCAGCCCTAGCAGCAAGCCATCAGTAACCTTAATGCATTTATGTCCAGCCAAATGGAAGATCCTAGATTTGTCTATAGTAGTGTCCTGGAAGGATCCGTAGGTGGGAAAGGTGACAGTGTGGTCACTTTTACAGTCACTGATAATACATGATCATCTGTCCTGTTGGAAGCTGCAGATGTCTGCCAGTACCTGACAGGACAAACTCAGCCTGCAGAAGCTTTGCTATTCTGAGAGAGCTATAGCCTCAACCTCTCTCGTCTGCAATTCTCTCCTATGCAACTCCTTCCTGTTTAACTCCCCTGGTCAACATCCTCCTGTGCACATGCTGATACTACATCATCACATTATCATTGCCAAGGATAGTAATGGTCTTCCTCTTCTAATGTGCTGTCAAAAATCAAACAAAAAATCAAAAACTTTTGCTCCCTCAAACTGCTCCCAACCCACCCATTCTAGGATTTAAAGTTTCTCCCACATTACAAAAATGTAAACTCGTGGAATATTTTGTGCATTTTGCATATTACTAAACAAGCAGTAACCTCATAATTACTGGATTTGACATAATGCTAATTTATATATTTATACTAATTGATATGATTCCTACACTTTTGGTCCAATGTTTAATAGAGAGGGGTAAAGGTGCATTATGTCTTATGCAATACACCTTTTTTATGCCCAAAATAGGAATGCGACATCAAACTGCACAGGTGTTGTTCTCACTGCTAAATTTGTGAGCCTCCTTTTTAGGCGTCCCAGTTGAACACCTAAAAGGTGCATTAGCTCCCCTTAAATATATAAATTAGGAGGATTCCAGCCAGGAATTAATCACTGCTCAGTTATCAAGGATTGATAAGTTACATTTCCTTTCTTTAACTAAAAAGTTCCTGTAGAATCAGGAGGAGCAGGAGTGCTGCTCTGACTCCTCAGTTGTGGAGATTGTCCCTCTCTCACACATTTCCCACTGCAATCTCCTCTTCTGTGACATACCTGAAGGCCACACTAGCGACATTGATTGTTTTACTCAAGTGAGCTGTTATTGGAGGCACAGCCAGGAGCAGCAGCACACACTGAGCATGCTGAAGAGCTCGAGGGCTGTTTTCCATCTATTCTTGGGCCTCTTAGTTTGAGGGCATGCTAACTGTGCACTGGCAAGTATAAACGGCCCCACTACCCCAGAAACATTTTCTCTGCAAATGCATACGCAACCTATATCGTGAGTGCTTCCTGTGCCAAATTTACTTTCCATCGCATTAATTTAACACACTTGTTAATAATATCCATACCTATGTTATATTCAGCAGGTGTGGTGCAGACTTCATTAGATAATTCTTACTAAACCAGCTTTTCTTGTTAATATTCATTATTTGGATATGGGTGTTCCGATAAAGCTGGCACCTATTTCCCTTCCCCCATTGATAAAACTTGCTATATCACTCAAGGCAATTATGAGTCACATCAATGACGTGGGTAGGACAGCAGCTGAGGAAACCAGATTAAGACAGTCCAACAGCTTCATGCTAACTTTTGCCGAAATCAACTTTTTTTATTTACTGATTCTTATTGGAAATCTCAAAATAAGTGTCTGCACATTGTTTGTATTCACCTGTAACCCTGTAGGTGACACTGCAGTTATATTTTTGAGCCCTGAATTTAACTCAACCCTTCCAAGTGGCTGGCTTTTCTGACCATGTGATGACTACAAATTTTATTGCAATTACCTTACAAAAACTGGGCCACCTTTAGTAAAGTATTTTTGAGTATTTCTGAAAAAAGAGACAGGTCTAAGCTTTTTGTCTTGCACTCATCAAGATACTCGCAAGAATACCAACATGAGAGAGAAAACATCAATTTATACTTTTTATGAAGAAAATACTGATTGGTTGGCAAGTGGCATTGCCATGGAGAATGCGCCACCGATGGTGACTGACAGTTAACTGACAGGCATTGTTTGAAATTTAAACCAGGTGGCTTGATCCTGATTGGTCAAGGCATTGCCTTAAGAAATGAGTCAGCGAATGGCTGTCACTTTTTTGTTTAGCTGAAACAGGTGCAATGTGTGTACATGTTCTTTCTGTCTGCAAAGAACAGGGTCTTGTATATTAATATATGTATCCTCTAGTACATGAAAATGCACCACATCATGAGTCCAACTGACAATCTTAAATCGGTTGTCAGTATAATTCTTAGCACATTAAGGATTATTTAGCAAATGTCCAGGTCAAACATTCCATATTCAAATGCAGCAAGACCTGGACAATATCCAGGTTTGGGCTGACAAGTGGGAAGTAACATTCGCGCCACACAAGTGTCAGGCAATTACCATCTATGACAGGAGAGAATCCAACCATCGCCCCTTGATGTTCAATGGCATTACCATCACTGAATCCCCCACTATCCACATCCTGGGGGTTACCATTGACCAGAAACTGAACTGGACTAGCCATATAAATACTGTGGCTACAAGACCAGGTCAGAGGCTAGGAATCATGTGAACAGTAATCCACAACCTGACTCCCCAAAGCCTGTCTATCATCTACAAGGCACAAGTCAGGACTGTGATGGAATATTCTGCACTTGCATGGATAAGTGCAGCTCCCACAACACTCAAGAAGCTTGACACCGTCCAGGACAAAGCAGCCCACTTGATTGGCATCATATCCACAATCATTCACTCCCTCCACCACCAACACACAATAGCAGCAGTGTGTACCAGTTACAAGATGCACTGCAGGAATTCACCAAGGCTCCCATGACCGCTACCATCTAGAAGGACAAGGGCAGCAAATAGATGGGAACACCACTGCCTGGAAGTTCCCTCAAAGTCACTCACCTTCCTGACTTGGAAACAGATCACTGTTCCTTCACTGTCATTGGGTCAAAATCCTGAAACTCCAACCCTAACAGCACTATGGATGTACCTACACCACATGGACTGCAACGGTTCAAGAAGGCAGATCACTACCACCTGCTCAAGGGCAACTAGGGATGGGCAATTAATGCTGGCCTAGCCAATGAAGCCCTCACCCTGTGAATGAATAAAAAAGAAGCATGTTGTACAATCACAGAATCACAATTAAGGTTGGACACTGTGTTTTGAATTTTGCAAACACAGACTGGCTGGGTACAGTCTGTATCCTGCCCATTGCGAACAGTGGCTGGGACACGCTGTTTGATATGATCCGCCGGTCTTTAAGACGTATGGCCTACATACCTAGCATTACACTGGCACTGAAATTCATATACCACATTACTCATTTGTGTGATAGACAGAACACTGTTTTAGCTTGACGGCAGCATCCTGTTAGTGGCAAATATCATTTGTGTTGCTCTGCATAGTAGCAGCATGAAACAGCCATTCGCTGATTTTCATTCCTCAGGGCAATGCCTTGACCAATCAGGGTCAAGCTGCTTGGTTTAAATTTTAAACAATGTTTGGCAGTTAACTGCAAGTCACCTGTTGCTCAAATTTGTGAGATATCTTACCCTTCCAGGGTAATCTGAGTTAGACTGGGTACTTTTCAGGGCCGAAAGTGACGACCTTAAGTCAGCTCATGGAGTTGTGTGATAAACAGCACTCAAATTCACCTATGAAATGGAGCAATTCCTTGATGTACTAGTTGAGCAATCTGCCAGGGGATTCTCTATCATGGTCTACCGCAAGCCTCCCTTCACTGGTCAATATATGTGTTGGGACTCTTACAGTTCCACACGCTATAACATTGGTCTTACTGGCAACATTGTAATTAAGGGCCAAACCATTTGCTCACCATGCAAGCTTAATGCTGAAGTAGGAAACACAGGCATCCTGCAGGATAATGGCTACCCTGATTGGATCATTTCGCACTATATATCACGCAAACTCATGAACGGGCCTATGGTTGTCACTTTCGGCCCTGAACAGTGCCCAGTCCACCTCAGATTACCCTTAAAGGACAAGGTATCTCAAACATTTGAGCATTAGGTGAAGCTAGCTGTTTCACACTGCTACTATGCAGCAGCAACATGGGTGATAATCGCCACTAACAGGATGCTGCCGTCAAGCCAAAATGCTATTCTACCTAACATTAGATTTGATTCCGCAATTGGACAGCATTTGATATATAATACTCAATGTGCTGAGAATTACGAAGACAGAAAGAACATAGAAACTAGGAGCAGGAGTAGGCCATTCGGCTCTTCGAGCCTGCTCCACCATTCATTATGATCATGGCTGGTCATCTAACTCAATAGCCTGCTCCTGCTTTCTCCCCATTCCCTTTGATCCCTTTCGCCCCAAGTGCTATATCTAACTCCTTCTTGAAAACATACAATATTTTGGTCTCAACTACTTTCTGTGGTAATGAATTTCACAGCTCACCACTCTCTGGGTGAAGAAATTTCTCCTTATCTCAGTCCTAAATGGTCTATACCATATCCTCAGTCTGTGACCCCGGGTTTTAGACTCCGATTGTGCCTGTTTCAGCAAAACAAAATAAGTGACAGCCATTCGCTGACTTTCATTCCTCAGGGCAAAGCCTTGACCAATCAGGGTCAGGCTGCCTGGTTTAAATTTCAAACAATGTTTGGCAGTTAACTGTCTGTCACCATCAGTGGTGCATTCTCTATGGCAATGCCACTTGCTAACCAATCAGCACTCTTTTCAGATACAGTATAAATTGTTGTTTACTCCCTTATATTGATATTCTTGTGACTGTCCTGACGAACAGAAGACAAAAAGCTGAGACGTGTCTCTTTTTTTAGCAATACTCAAGTTCTGTACTACCAAGTGATTATAAGTATTTTTGCTCGTGCTTTGCTGGTGCACAGGAAGTTCTGAAAATCAAGAAGCTACTACCAGATGAGGAACAGAAACCAAGACTGGGAGAAGAAAGGAAACTGAAGGTGGGGAAGTATTCACAGGGGAGAAGTTAGAGGTGATAGGAACTTTAAACTCACCAGTAACTAATAGTAACTCACCGAAACTGCATCAGTAACTAACAATAATACTGATGATATTTAGAGTCCTCTCATAGCCAACAGTAATACCATAACTCACTCACAGTGCTGAACTTTGTCGGGTGGTGATGGCCTCTAAAGTGGGCCAGAAAGCTCAGATCAACCATGCCTTGGCCTTCTCCAGGAGCCCCAAACTGATTCTGTGGCCATCAGGCAATTAATGGCCTAGGGTCAAGGCTGCTGACCCTTTAATGGTAGTGATCCCATCTCCAAGAGCTGGCAGCCAGTCAGAGGGCCAGCAGCTGTTCAGTCCCAGCAGCGCCAGAAGTAATGGTCAATGCTGGGAATGGACTCAGCCTGGAGCAGCATCATGGACACAGTCCTGGAACCCAGGTGAGTGGGCCTGGAGTCACCAGGGCAAGTAAGGCGGGCCCCAGCGAGGAAGCCTTTGCAGACTCTGTGTATCCTCATCACAACTTGCTCTCCATTTTTGCGACATCAGCAAATTTGGCTACAATGCTGTTGATCATTTCATCCAGGTCATTAATATAGATCATAAATGATTGAGGGCATAGAACTGATGATTCCTGTGACACTCCACTAGTTATAGTTTGCCAACCTAAAATAACCTAATCCCGATTCTTATTAACTAGTCTTCTATCCGTGGTAATATATCACCCACAACATGATGAACCCTTGTCTTGTGTAATAACCTTACTCAATGCCTTTTGGAAATCCAAACACACTACTACCTACTGTTTCTCCTTTATCCACCTTGCTTGCTACATCCTCAAAGTTGTCAAACACAATTCCCCTTTCACAAAACCATGTTGACTCTGCCTGATTGTATTATGATTTTCTAAGTGTCCTGCTACTATCTCCTTATTAATGGATTCTTTGCACCGCCACCCAACCCCCCACCCATACACTTCTGGCAACAACAGCCCCATTCCTAAAAACCCGGAAGCAAGGAATGATTCTTTGCAACAGCAGGAAGGAGTGAAGGGTTGACATCATTGGTCTATCAGACTGTTCTGTACCCTAATTAATTGCTTGGATTATTTATATATTTACTTATTTACTTTTATTTGTTGGTTTAATTAGCACCTATACTCACCCCTGCACCAACTTCCCACTCTCACCAAATTTCCATTACCACTCGCTTTAGCAAACCACTTCATTTAGCAGATGTATCCAGCTCTGTGTGCAGTCTGTTTGGATCAATGGGCTCAAATGGCTTTCCTCATCTGCATTTAAGAAGTGAGTAGGAGAAAATTAAAAGATGTTGTGCTGCCATTTTTTTTAAAGAGTAAAAATTGGTGTTTACTTAATTACAGCCTGAATTTCCTTACTCTAAGTGACTATTAAGAGGAAGTATCACTATCAATGTCCATATTTTTTTCAAATCCAAGCTTTCAAAATGGGTTTGAATTTAATATATCTGCATTTTACAGGAAAATACCTTTTACATATAAGTGAGAAAGAATTCTAAAAGCAATGGTAGAAGTGAGGCTTGTATCCATGTTTTTGCTGGTGTATCCCATTAATGGGTAGTGTATTTATAAAACTGAGAAGGGTACATGAGACTGACCAGGCAGGTTATAACAAACCATCTTCAGACTAGTAATTTTCAATGCATAGAGCTTATTGTAGAAGTGTCACTATTGAAATTATAAGGAATACATCTCAAGCTGTATTATAACAGTGACTACAAAATATTTGGGGATGTCCTGAGGGTGTGAAAGATTCTATTTAAATGCAAGTCTCCCATCATTTCATTAATACTTAGCATAATTCCTAACAATTTAATTGTTTGCGTACTTTGGTTCAGCACTGTTAGACTTCAGTGGGCCAAAAGGCCTTTTCTTGCCCCATGCTTTTTTGGGTTTTCTTTCTTGATAAATGTGTCAAAACTCAATTGCTAATAAAAACAAATAGCTTTAAAATCATAAACAAAAACAGAATTACCTGGAAAAACTCAGCAGGTCTGGCAGCATCGGCAGAGAAGAAAAGTGTTGACGTTTCAAATCCTCATGACCCTTCAACAGAACTAGGTGAATCCAAGGAGAGGGGTGAAATATAAGCTGGTTTAAGGTCGGTGGGGGGGGGGGGGGTGTTGGGTGGGGGCAGAGAAGTGAAGGGGGGTGGTGTGGTTGTAGAGACAAGCAAGCAGTGAAAGGAGCAGATAATCAAAAGATGTCACAGACAAAAGAACAAAAGAACACAGAGGTGTTGAAGTTGGTGATATTATCTAAACGAATGTGCTAATTAAGAATGGATGGTAGGGCACTCAAGGTACAGGTCTAGTGGGGGTGGGGTGGAAAGGCTAGCAGGGCATAAAAGGTTTAAAAATGATGGAAATAGGTGGGAAAAGAAAAATCTATATAAATTATTGGAAAAACCAAAAGAAAGGGGGAAGAAACAGAAAGGGGGTGGGGATGGAGGAGGGAGTTCAAGATCTAAAGTTGTTGAATTCAATATTCAGTCGGAAGATGAGGTGCTGTTCCTCCAGTTTGCGTTGGGCTTCACTGGAACAATGCAGCAAGCCAAGGACAGACATGTGGGCAAGAGAGCAGGGTGGAGTGTTGAAATGGCAAGCGACAGGGAGGTTTGGGTCATTCTTGCGGACAGACCGCAGGTGTTCTGCAAAGCGGTCGCCCAGTTTACGTTTGGTCTCTCCAATGTAGAGGAGACCGCATTGGGAGCAACGAATACAATAGACTAAGTTGGGGGAAATGCAAGTGAAATGTTGCTTCACTTGAAAGGAGTGTTTGGGCCCTTGGATGGTGAGGAGAGAGGAAGTGAAGGGGCAGGTGTTACATCTTTTGCTTGGGCATGAGGAGGTGCCATAGGTGGGGGTTGATGATTACTTCGGTGCTGCTTCATGCTCTCGTCGGGACTTGGAAAAATTTATTAATTTTGCTTCCAATCTCCACCCCTCCATCATTTTCACGTGGTCCATCTCTGACACTTCCCTTCCTTGATCTCTCTGTCTCAATCTCTGGTGATTGACTGTCCACCAATATCCATTACAAGCCTACCGACTCCCACAGCTACCTCGACTACAGCTCCTCATACCCCGCTTCCTGTAAGGACTCCATCCCATTCTCTCAGTTCCTTTGCCTATGTCGCATCTGTTCCGATGATGCTACCTTCAAAAAGAGTTCCTTTGACATGTCCTCCTTCTTCCTTAACCGAGGTTTTCCACCCACGGTCGTTGACAGGGTCCTTAACCGTGTCCGGCCCATCTCCCGCCCATCTGCCCGCACGCCTTCTCCTCCCTCCCAGAAACATGATAGGGTCCCCCTTGTCCTCACTTATCACCCCACCAGCCTCTGCATTCAAAGGATCATCCTCCGCCATTTCCGCCAACTCCAGCATGATGCCACCACCAAACACATCTTCCCTTCACCCCCCTATCGGCATTCCGTAGGGATCGTTCCCTCCGGGACACCCTGGTCCACTCCTCCATCACCCCCTATTCCTCAACCCCCACCTATGGCACCTCCCCATGCCCACGCAAAAGTTATAACACCTGCCCCTTCACTTCCTCTCTCCTCACCATCCAAGGGCCCAAACACTCCTTTCAAGTGAAGCAGCATTTCACTTGCATTTCCCCCAACTTAGTCTACTGTATTCGTTGCTCCCAATGCGGTCTCCACTATGTTGGAGAGACCAAACATAAACTGAGCGACCGCTTTGCAGAACACCTACGGTCTGTCTGCAAGAAAGACCCAAACCTCCCTGTCGCTTGCCATTTTAACACTCCACCCTGCTCTCTTGCCCACATGTCTGTCCTTGGCTTGCTGCATTGTTCCAGTGAAGCCCAACGCAAACTGGAGGAACAGCACCTCATCTTCCGACTAGGCACTTTACAGCCTTCCGGACTGAATATTGAATTCAACAACTTTAGATCTTGAACTCCCTCCTCCATCCCCACCCCGTTTCTTCCCCCTTCCTTTTGTTTTTTCCAATAATTTATATAGATTTTTCTTTTCCCACCTATTTCCATTATTTTTAAATCTTTTATGCTCCCACCCCCGCTAGAGCTATACCTTGAGTGCCCTACCATCCATTCTTAATTAGCACATTCATTTAGATAATATCACCAACTTCAACACCTCTGTTCTTTTGTCTGTGACATCTTTTGATTATCTGCTCCTATCACTGCTTGCTTGTCCCTACAACCACACCACCCCTCTTCACTTCTCTCCCTCCACCCAACCACCACCCCCCCCCCCCCCCCCCACCCCCCCACCCCCCCACCAACCTTAAACCAGCTTATATTTCACCCTTCTCCTTGGATTTATCCAGTTCTGTTGAAGGGTCATGAGGACTCGAAATGTCAACTCTTTTCTTCTCCGCCGATGCTGCCAGACCTGCTGAGTTTTTCCAGGTAAGTCTGTTTTTGCTTTGGATTTCCAGCATCCGCAGTTTTTTGTTTTTAGCTTTAAAATCATGTTTGCTGCAGTATTGCACACAGGCACAAATGAATTTATTTCAGCAACCTGGTGTAGTGATAGCAAATTCTCACAGAAATCTGCTTTATTACAAGAATAGGCTCATTTCAGACATTAATCCAAGATCTAAAGTTCTCTGCAGGAGACCTCAAACATTTTGTATCCAACCATGAAGGCATGCAGCAAAAATATGAATGGAATGATTTCAAAACTCCACTGTGATTTGCTGAATTACAGCATAGCCTTTAAGACTCAGACCTCACTAAAGTACTCTATTTGCACTTCACAGCCACAGTTTTTGCACCATTGTGAGGTTTGCACAACTGAATCTGCTTTAGCTCAAGTCAAAATACAAATGAAGTTTCCTATTTGCAGCCATTTGAAGAACTAGATCATATAGTGAACCTGCAACATCCCCTTTTTATAATGCTGTATTTGTCAATTTTGTAATTTAGACTGCAACCATTTTTTTGATCCAACAAAGATCTCAATCAGGAAGTGACGACATAAAAATGTTAACTTGAAGAAAATAGGAAGGAACAAATAGAGAAACTTGCACAGATTATTTTTTGAAGACAAGCCTCCTATAATTGCTGAAACTCAGAACTATGAAAGGAAAGTAATTGAATCCACGCCACTTCTTTCCAAAATTAACAAATAATATTCCCCGGATGGATGAGCTTTGATGGTAAGAGTGGGTCATTCGGGGAGGGAAAAGCTGAATGGTAAATTTCCCTTCCTACACAATTCAAGCCCAATTCATGATGGGTTGATGAAGAAACTGTCTGGTGGCATACAGCATCAGCATGAAGATCAAGTTTAAGATGGGTTCACTGTTAGGGTAAAACTTGTTCTATGCTGTATCAGCAATGGAGCAGGGGTTCTTCTCTATGCTAGGTATAGCAAAATTGTAAGCACACTTAAGGAAAAGTTTATATGATTTCATTACACCTCCCAAACAGAAGAAATCCTCCCCCAATATATCTGAACTCCCAACTTCAGATCACCATCTGCTAATTGCACTTATATTTCCAGTTACCACTGTAAGCTAACAAGCAAATCATGTAATTTTGTGCTGTGAATTTGCACTGATTATCAAACTCTTTTGCTTAGCAAAGAAACTTCTCTCCCCTTAACACCAGCCTGGATTTCAAACTGGATCTCAGAAGTGAAATGACAATATACTGACCTACGTACCACCATTTTCCTTCTTCTATTAAAGATGGTCTGAAAAATAATAGGCAAACTTTAAACTTTGGCAAGTGAGATTGGATTGGCTACCTATTATACATCCCACTTGATTCTCCTTACCAATGAAAGGTGTATCCTGGGCAGAAAATCAAGTCTTGCCAATTTTGCACTTCTGCAAAAGTTGAAAATTTCTGAGCCGCTTTAAATTTTCAGCAGGATTATACAATAAATTATATGAAGCGGCTTTTCCAACAATGTAATTAATCAGATTGTGTGCTCTAAAGTATCATTATCCCATTCAATTTTAGGCAAAGAAAGGACAAGAAGTACAAAAAGGGCCTGAAGTGGAAAAAGCCAAAATGGACAAGTTGCTGAGTCTGGTTAGAGACCCCGATATTAAGCGGAACTGATGTAATCCCTTCTTTGAGAATATTTAATCAATATGTCCAAATGTATCAGTATTCATGCATGGGTCATACAGGAGAACAACTAACTCTGCAAGCCACACTCAGAAATGAGGGACCGGGTAACTATTGTCATAACATATTTAAAAATACAATGTAACATCCTCACAGGATGCGATGGTTTCATTCATATATTCAGCAAAGCCTATTAAATATAATACATTTATAACTAAATTTATTTTTTCTGCTGTTTAATGGTAGTTCTGATAATCTATAGAAACATAAAGATCTGTTAAAGTTGTAGCTATCTTTACTTTGGTGCATCTGACAAATAAAGTACTGTATGTTGTTTGATTGTGGAGAAGTGTATACTTCATATAGAAAATATATTTTTTTCCATTTGTACAGTGATTCTGCAATTGCATTAATTGAAACATCAGTATATTAATTCCAGTTTATAAGATAAACCAAAGCTTTTCACTATGCTTCACAAGTCCTTTAGGTTGTGGGGCTGTTTTTAAATAAAGATGTTTATGCTGCAAAGTAGGCAATTGTCAAATATTTTAGTTTTAAACAAAACTGAAAATTGCAACCCCCTCCCCCCCCCCCCCCAACCAACAAACATTCTGTGGGGGCTGATTCCAAAAGGATTTATATTATTTACATCATTTATATATTTACTGAAAAATATCAGTGATGCACTTTCAAATGAACTGTTCCTGGTTTTTCTCCATTTTCCTTAGCACTACAAAAGTTGTCTTAGGTGAAATACGGTGCCAGTCATTTCTGATATTTTCCTAGCTGTGTTGCTTTGTATAAACTGTTAATCTGTACCATCTTCCACATCTTCCAGTACTGAAGGAGGGTCAGCAACCTGACACATTAACCCTACCTTCGTCTGTCCAGATTCTGCCTAACCTGCCAAATGTTCAGAACATTTTTTTTAAAAGAAAGCAATTGACAACTATAAATTTTTTTTAGGGATGTCAGGTGAATCTTTTTCCTTATTAATGTAGGATGTCAGGGCTAGGAACTGAAGATGTAATACTTGCCTACTTTAGGCACACAGAACAGGATTTTCCACACAGGTTACACGGGCTCCATGGTGTAACATGGGCAAAATTTGATGACTTCAGGAATCACTCTCCTGGGTAACCACTTACCCACCACTTCCAGTATTGTCTATTTGATATGACATCAGATAAATGATACATCTGTCCAAATATGAGGTGAGCATTTTATAATTGTATGCAAATGTTGGAATATATTATAAAATATCATTTGTTTTTTCTCGGCACGAAAGCATGTGTCCCCAACAGTCAAAGTTGCCATGGGTGGCAGATGGGAGATTTAAATTGAAAATATCTTGGAGATATTTGCTATAATCACGAGACAGTCAGTTGAACAGTACAGTTAAGCTGTTTTAAATTTTTTTATTAAAATAATTCTTTTTCCCCACTTCCACATAAACTGTCAAGTGAATTTCACCATGATAGGTCTCCAAATCCTGGTGCAGTCCATTCTTCACACTCCCCTTGCCCTATATTGACTGAGTCCCTGGCAAAGCTTGAGAGCCTGCCCTAATTATTTAAAATGTCTTGCCTCTAAAATATCTCCTGTACTTAGAAGAATAACCACATAGCAGGCAAATAATTTCATGATGGAAAATCCCAGCTCCAATGTCAAAATAATTACTCAAAATCAAGTAAAGCATGTCTTCAGCCAAAGCTCCTTCTACTCCATCCAGATAATATGTTTTAACTTCCATTCATACAGGATCATTCTTCACTTCCACTGGCCCTGGTAGAATTGTTCTAACTGCATCTGCCGTCCTTCATTGACTGTCTCAGTAAAATTAGCTATTTGTGTCACACTGTAAACAATTTAGTGCTGTATACCCTATGCTTTAGGAACTGGGTTATGGTAGCCATCAAGAGAGAAGACTTTAATTCTGAAATAAAAACAGAAAATTCTGAAAATGCTCAGCAGGTCTGGTAGCATCTGTGCAGAGAAAATAATCAACCCAAAATGTAACTCTGTTTCTCTCTCCACAGATGTTATTATATCTGCTGAACATTTCCAGAAGTTTCTATTTTATTTCAGATTTCCAGCATCTGTAATATTTTACCTTTGTAAACTTTAAGTTTGGCTTCGTTTGAACCCATGTCTCAGAGGTGAAAGTACACCACTGACTCCCTCCTCCCACCCGATACTCACTGACACCTTCAATGCCTCCAATCCTCAACAACTCAAAACTCTTCCACAATCCAATCCACTTCTTTGATCCAGGCCCAAAAAGCCTCGCTATTCAAATACCAGAAGTCAAGAAAGCTGTGAGGATACATGTTTACCAGACTCAGAAGGTTAGAATGCAGCGAAGTTAAAAGTTTTCTTTTGCTTAAGTCAAGCAAAATGGGATAGTAAAGCATGTTCATTAGTTTCTGTTATTACCTGAAGTCAAGTTGTACTAATTGTATTAAGTAACTTTGAGCATAACTGTCGGTCAGTGTTTATTTTCTCTGAATAAAAGCAGCTTAGCGACTCATGTCTGGCATTGACACACCATGTGCCTTCCGTCCAACTTAAAAAAATTGAAGAATCACACTTCAAGGAATGTGCAACAGGCATAATATCTAGTTTGTATGTCAAAAGTGGACAAGTTGTTATATTAACTGGATTGCACTATTGTATAAATTGATAATAGGCAATGTGAGCCAACTCTAGCATGGGATGCTCTGATGGAGTGATTGTTGGCAACGAACTCAAGAAGGTAGCTATGAAAAAATGAATTTCTAACAATCCCTAATTGACAGCCACACATCCAAGTCCTACTAGTTCTTCTACACCTGAAACTACTACAGATGCCCAAACTCCACTCCCCCCAACTCTATGACAGCATTTTGCCCTCTAATCCTGATACATGTTGCCTGCCATTTTGCTATATACCTTAGGCATTGAGTACATCTATAAATTTAAACATAGATATTAAAAATATTCATGTGAGGAGCCACAAGCTATGGCAAATTTACACTTAAAATGAGATACGAAACAATGAGTAACTGTGAGATACAGACACCAGTTACAGAGATACAATTAGTAACATGGCTGGACTTCAGCAATTTTATAACATATTGAGAGTAAAGTTGTTCTTGGATAGTGTGTGAAATGAGCAATGCAAATTGGCAAACCTGGGCAGCACCTTCCAAACCTCCAACCTCAACGACCTAAATAGGCAAAGGAAGTAGATGGGGAATAGAGTAGGATGAAAAATAGTCTGTTGATTTGCTACCTCCCTGTTTTGTGCTTCTAAGCAAGACGAATTTTATTCCATTTTGTTTTTATATAGTGTATGTTCCTGCCATTTCCTGCCATTGTGAGCAATACCATGGAAGATCCATTAATGTTTTAAAACTTTTTTAACCCCGTTCTTTCTCATGAAAACATATTTTGTATCTATCTATTAAGCTCACATATCAGATGAAATTTTAAACTTGCTGTGTTGGAAATTTTTGGTTGTGCACGTTGTTCTTATAAATTCAGATTATCAGCACATTCTGTCTGCCTCAGATTGTATATTAATACTAGGTCAGAGGCAAGGAAAGCATGAACACGATTTAATCTGTAAATCTTCATTCTCCCTTTATAAACTGATGCTACATTCTAAAGGCTTTTCAACGGCTCCAAAATTGCATCTCCATAGTTAACATTTTTTTTCAATAAAGAGGAAACTGGACCAATTACAGAGATAAATCTTCATAATTACAAGGGATGAAGGCTCAACCTGTATTTGCTTAATAAGATTTCTTTATTCTTCTGTTAGGTTATCTGTTATGGCGTAGGACAAGAGACGGTTTCTTTATTAGTTATTTGATGCATAAATTCAAGTTAATCCAACCCAGCTGGCAAACTCGACCAAAACAGACATTTTCAGCGTCCAAGTCTTTCATTCCCATTGAGCCCCTCACCGCTGCATCATCACAAACACAGCATTTAATGCAGACAATTCACCAAAAGGGTGAACAGCGCGTCTTTACCACCAGTTACTGTTTCATTCCTTAACGAGGGAAGTTACTGTCGGCATTCCGAAATCAAACATCGAAATCCCCTCAACTGGCCGTTTTCCTACCAAGAAAATACGGCACCACACAGCCACCAGAGTCCCCCCACCCCGCAACATCGTTTCAAGTTTATACAACAACACGCCTGTCAAAAAACCGAGAAAATAAGTTTTTATAATTACCATATCATATATATTTACGTAAATTAGAAATACTAAAATTCGGGGGAAAAGTCCAAGTAAATGCTGAACAGTGCAACAATAAATTAGCAAGTGCTGAAGAAATGCCATTGAAGGTGTCAGACTTGTTTATTATTAAGCTAGATTACATAAAGCTTAAGAGAACCGCGCCTGGCGATGAGGAAACAGGACATCAGTCCGAGTCTGGAAGCACGTTCTGGGTTTATCGCTGGATACACAGCCTTGGTGTAACCCCGCATTGTGCTATACCGAAGAGCGGGTAATAGCGCGTAAGGCATTTTCTGTTCACCCCAATTCTATGCGGCGCTTGAGACTGATCTCTTACTGCTTGCTTATTGCGATGTTATTTTTTTTAAAGTAAAACAGATTTTACGCCCGTCTCTGCCGATGGCACTGACCGGATCCAACTGACTGGCGTTGGATTCTTCCAACAATACAGTTCCAAGAGCCAATATCCCAGCTTGTCAGAGATTTCTAAGTTTTTTACTAAGTGAATTTTTGAGTGATCCATTATTTGGTTAAAATTTCTCCCTATTCCTGGATGCCGTTTTTCTCTTTCACTTTAACGCTTTCAATTTGTGAAACCCCCGACCTCATATCTCCCGATGGAATTGCAGCTTTGTGCCTTTTTTTTGAGTTCAAACTTTGATCTTGCTTTTTTTTTGGCTCGCCCACTTTTTACAGACGCATGCATGTTAACGTTAGGGATTCAGTAAGTATTTCTCTTCACTTTTTATTAGCCTCGAGTCCGCGATCGGGGTCTTCTCCTCCGCTGTCGAAGGCTGCTTGCAAGCCTTGTACAGGATAACCAGGAGAACCAAAACCAGCAGCGCCAAAATGCAGTTGAACACAATGGCGATGATCGCCCCGGTCGATAAAGGAGCACTCATGGCAGAGCGGCAGGCAAATCCGGAGCGGTGGAAGAAAATGGAGAAAGAAATCGAGGGCGGGGTGGGGGTGGCAGTGGTGTGGGGTGTGGTGGTCAATCAGCCCGGAGTGCGCGGACTTTGCTTTGCCCTGCTCTGGGTCAGAAGCCTATCGGATACTGAGCGACCCATCCAACATTCAAGTTGTAATGGAGCGCCACAGAAAGCTCTCCCGGGCTGATGGATCAGGGAATTCTTCACTGGTATTCCTCACAATCCAGACCCTACTTAAAAGGCACGACAGCGGATAGTTGTCAATGGATTCAAAGCCGCCGGTTTTAGCGATGATTTCCTCCAGCGCGATCCGTGGGGAAATATTCGATAAATCAGAGTGGGTGTCCAGGTATTCATTTACTCACCCCGACAGTGCACTTGTCCTCCCCTGCCCCGAATTTCCGCAGAGTGAACAGTAGTCTTCCAGGGAGCCTGGCGTGGCAGTCACAAGGTGCGACCCTTTCTACTTAATCCAATGTAAATGCACTTTTTACTCCCCCCTTCTCCGTTAGTCCCTTTTTTCGGCTCCGGGATAGTCCACCTCCCTCCGGGTCCACAATTCCGACTTTCTGGAGTTAGTAACTGCAGGCAGTCTCCCCGGTGATGATGAAGACTGGACTGCTGCTGTCCCGGGCATTGGCCAGCTGTTGCTCTCGGTGTCCGGCTGTACTGGAAGTCGCCACTCCACTCACCTTGCAGCTGCTTTGCTTCCAGTCCTGATAAGCATTGGGGATGGAGATGGGAACCCGTCATGTCGGGGGAAACAGCCCCGCCTCCCTCTCTCCCATTGGTCAGTCAAGGGCGACGCTCTGTTTGGAATGTTGCTTTTGTTTTGGAACGTTCACATTGCAATGTTCAGGGACCATTGGTTGGTGGCGCTGTCAATCACAGAATCGACACTTGCTCTGATTCAGTTATGGGTGAAACTTCAGGGAGGAAGGAGGGTTTGGAAGTGTAATTCCCGTGCATTAATATGCTCTTCGGAAACAGTTTGCACATCTCCAGCATCAAACCGGTAGCGCTTCTTACAGTAATTCAAAGGCGATGCTCCTGTGAAAGGGCAGAAGCTGCGTACAATGAATTATTCTGCTGTTACGGTGGTTCTATGTTCCCTAAAGGCCACAAAATGTAATTGCTTAATAAATACAACTTCCATGCACTTTAATTTTGAGGGCATTGCGAAGAGCGAAAATGCGTGTTAACTTCTGGGCTCCAGGTGGGAAAGGAATGGTAAACTTATAAAACTTTGAAATATGGCATTTGTCTCAAGACTTTTGAAATATGACAGATGACCCAGAGTTTCCTGAAAATTACAGAATCACAGAACTTTAACGGCACGGAAGGAGGCCATTCGGCCCATCGCGTCTGACCGGCTTTCCAAATGAGCACTTTGACCTAGTGTCATTGCCCTGCCTTTTCCCAGTACCCCTGCACATTGTTTCTATTCAAATAATCATCCAATGCCCTCTTGAATGCCTCAACTGAACCTGCATCCACCACATTTCCAGGCAGTTACATTAGGTATATTGCTGTTGAACCTTTTGAAAGTATTACACCTGTTAGTTGCCTTTGGGTCTGTTCATTAATTGGTGCAGGAATTGGCGCAAACTCTGTGTAAAATGAACTACGGAAAGCAGGTAAATAACCTGAAAACTTCTGTGCTGCTTTTAGAAACACTATACACCCTACAACTCTACCTCTAAACCTTGACCCACTTTGAGGAGAAGGAATTATGGACACTCAACTCTTGCTATCAGCTAAAATGGTCATATGTTTACTGATAAGAGCAACTTGCTTCATGATAATATGACTGCAGCTGTCTTGAGTAGGAGATCTGAAACAGAAGCCCTCAAAATCCAGACTGAGGTCAAACAAGGATGTATGATAGTCCTGTACTATTCACAATCCAACTAACAGTAGCTATTCACCTCATCAAAGATGAACTGCTCTCTGGTGTCAGCATTAACTACCATCTGGATGGAAAACTCTTTAACCTTGATCGCATCCATGCCAAAATTAAACTGACAATCATAGACTTACATGATCTACAGTTTGTGAATGGTTGCAGTATTGTTGCCCACTCTGCACCAGATTTGCAAGCTACTATTCATCTCTTTAATTCTGCATGCAAGAAACTCAGCCTGTCTTTGAATGTTGCCTAAACAAAACTCATCTATCAACCCACCATCTGGTCAGCCAGATATTCCACCTCCAATAGATGTTGAAGGGGAGACTCTGGAATATGTTGAACACTTCCCATACATTGGCAGCCACCACTCTCAATAGGCCACCATTGCTTAGGAGATCCAACACCAAATCAGCTGCAACAAAAACAGAATTACCTGGAAAAACTCAGCAGGTCTGGCAGCATCAGCGGAGAAGAAAAGAGTTGACGTTTCGAGTCCTCATGACCCTTCGACAGAACTAGGTGAATAAGGAAGGGGTGAAATATAAGCTGGTTTAAGGTGGGGGTGCGGTGTTGGGTGGGGGGAGAGAAGTGGAGGGCGGTGGTGTGGTTGTAGGGACAAACAAGCAGTGATAGAAGCAGATCATCAAAAGATGTCACAGACAAAAGAACAAAAGAACACATAGGTGTCAAAGAGTTGGTGATATTATCTAAATGAATGTGCTAATTAAGAATGGATGGTAGAGCACTCAAGGTATAGCTCTAGTGGGGGTGGGGGAGCATGAAAGATTTAAAAATATTTAAAAATAATGGAAATAGGTGGGAAAAAGAAAAATCTATATAATTTATTGGAAAAAAAAAACAAAAGGAAGGAGGAAGAGACAGAAAGGGGGTGGGGATGGAGGAGGGAGGTCAAGACCTAAAGTTGTTGAATTCAATTTTCAGTCCGGAAGGCTGTAAAGTGCCTAGTCGGAAGATGAGGTGTTGTTCCTCCAGTTTGCGTTGGGCTTCACTGGAACAATGCAGCAAGCCAAGGACAGACATGTGGGCAAGAGAGCAGGGTGGAGTGTTGAAATGGCAAGCGACAGGGAGGTTTGGGTCATTCTTGCATTCTGCAAAGTGGTCGCCCAGTTTACGTTTGGTCTCTCCAATGTAGAGGAGACAACATTGGGAGCAACGAATGCAGTAGACTAAGTTGGGGGAAATGCAAGTGAAATGTTGCTTCACTTGAAAGGAGTGTTTGGGCCCTTGGACAGTGAGGAGAGAGGAAGTGAAGGGGCAGGTGTTACATCTTTTGCGTGGGCATGGGATGGTGCCATAGGTGGGGGTTGAGGAGTAGGGGGTGATGGAGGAGTGGACCAGGGTGTCCCGGAGGGAGCAATCCCTATGGAATGCCGATAGGGGGGGTGAAGGGAAGATGTGTTTGGTGGTGGCATCATGCTGGAGTTGGCGGAAATGGCGGAGGATGATCCTTTGAATGCGGAGGCTGGTGGGGTGATAAGTGAGGACAAGGGGGACCCTATCATGTTTCTGGGAGGGAGGAGAAGGCGTGAGGGCTGATGCGTGGGAGATGGGCCGGACACGGTTGAGGGCCCTGTCAACAACCGTGGGTGGAAAACCTCGGTTAAGGAAGAAGGAGGACGTGTCAGAGGAATTGTTTTTGAAGGTAGCATCATCGGAACAGATGCAACGGAGGCGAAGGAACTGAGAGAATGGGATGGAGTCCTTACAGGAAGCGGGGTGTGAGGAGCTGTAGTCAAGGTAGCTGTGGGAGTCGGTAGGCTTGTAATGGATGTTGGTGGACAGTCTATCACCAGAGATTGAGACAGCGAGGTCAAGGAAGGGAAGGGAAGTGTCAGAGATGGACCACGTGAAAATGATGGAGGGGTGGAGATTGGAAGTAAAATTAATAAATTTTTCCAAGTCCCAACGAGAGCACGAAGCAGCACTGAAGTAATTATCGATGTACCGAAGAAAGAGTTGTGGAAGGGGGCCAGAGTAGGACTGGAACAAGGAATGTTCCACATACCCCATAAAGAGACAGGCATAGCTGGGGCCCATGTGGGTACCCATAGCCACACTTTTTATTTGGAGGAAGTGAGAGGAGTTGAAGGAGAAATTGTTCAGCGTGAGAACAAGTTCAGCCAGACGGAGGAGAGTAGTCGTGGATGGGGTTTGTTCTGGCCTCTGTTCGAGGAAGAAGCTAAGGGCCCTCAGACCATCCTGGTGGGGAATGGAGGTGTAGAGGGATTGGACGTCCATGGTGAAGAGGAAGCGGTTGGGGCCAGGGAACTGGAATTTGTTGATGTGACGTAAGGTGTCAGAGGAATCACGGATGTAGGTGGGAAGGGACTGGACTAGGGAAGAGAGAAGGGAGTCAAGGTAACGAGAAATGAGTTCTGTGGGGCAGGAGCAAGCTGACACGATCGGTCTACCGGGACAGTTCTGTTTGTGGATTTTGGGTAGGAGGTAGAAGCGGGCCATCCGAGGTTGGGCGACTATCAGGTTGGAAGCTGTGGAAATCAGCTGCACCATTTCAACCTTTGATGGAAGGGAGAGTTTGACAACAAAGACTGTTCAAGTCAGCAAAAGCCTTAAATTTACGGAGCAATTGTTGTCACCATGTTCCTGTATCACAGTGAGACCTGGACTTTGTTTCAGCAATACATAAGAGTGCTAGCAAAATTCTATAAGCAGTGCCTCCACCTCATCCTCCAGGTTCAATGGGAGGACCATTGAAAAAACACTAGTGCCTTTCTTGAAGCCAAGTCCACTCTGTAAAACTCCTGCAAAATCAACTTTGATTGACTGGTCACTATGTCCGAATGGCTGAAAATCATCTCCCTAACAGGCCCTGTTCTCTCAACTTTCAAATGGTAATTGTCCCAAGGGAGGACAACGAAAACACTTCAAAGATACCCTGAAGCTCTCATTGAAGTGTGGCAGCATTGATATTAATAACTGGGAGGAGCTTGCTACCGGTTGCTCAAAATGGTGACAAATTGTCCACCAAGCTTCATCATGCTCTGAGTCCCAATGCCTTAATGATGAGGCAGAGAAGGAAGATAGAATGTTCTATCAAAGGAAGCAAATCCTTTGATAGCATCTTCCAAACAGGTGACCTCTACCAACCAGAATGTTAGGGGCAGCAGAAGAATGAGAACAGCACCTCCTGCAAGTTCCCTTCCAAGCCATACATCATTGCGATTTGGAATGATATCACCATTCCTTTACTGTTGCTGGTCAAAATCCTGGATCTCCGCAGTGGCATAGTGGTATTGCCACTGGACTGGTTATCCAGAACCCCAAACGAATGCTCCAGGGACCCAGGTTCAAATCGCACCATGACAGATGGTAGAATTTGAATTCAATAAAAGTCTGGAATAAAAAGTCTAATGATGACCAGAAACCACTGTTGTAAAAACCCATATAGTTCACTAATGCCATTTAGGGAAGGAAATCTGCTGTCGTCACTTGGTCAGGCCTGCATGTGACATCAGATCCACAGTAATGTGGTTGACTCTTAAATTCCCTCTGAAATGGCCAAGCAAACCACTCAGTTGTCTCAAACCGCTAAAAAAAACAATAAAAAGGATTGAAACTGGACATACCACCATTGACCTAGGTACTGGAAACAATAAGACCATAAGAAATAGGAACAGGAGTAGACCATTCGGCCCCTCGAGCTTGCTTTGCTATTCACAAAGATCATGGCTGATCTACTTGTGTTTCGATTTCCACATTCCAATCTATTCCCGATAACCTTTCATTCCCTTGCCTAACAAGAATCTATCTACCTCTGCCTTAAAAATATTCAATGACCCCACCTCCATCGCCTTCTGAGGCAGAGACTTCCAAAGTTGCACAACCCTCTGAGAGAAAAAAAATTCCTCATCTCTGTCCTAAAAGGGCAACCCCTAATTTTAAAATGGTGCCCCCTAGTTCTGGACTCACCCACAAGAGGAAACATCCTTTCGACGTCCACCTTGTCAAGGCTGTTCAGGATCTTGTATACTTCAATCAAATTGCCCCTCACTTTTCTAAACTCCAATGGAAACAAGTCCAGTATGTCTAACCTTTCCTCATAAGACAGCCCACTAATTCCAGGAATCAATCTAGTGAACACCCTCTGAGCCGCCTCCAATGCATTTACATCTTCCCTTAAATAAGGAGACCAAAACTGCACATAATATTCGAGGTGCGGTCTCACCAATGCCCTGTATAACTGAAGCATAACATCCTTACTTTTATGTTCAATCCCTCTCGTAATAAAGGATAGCATTCCATTAGCCTTCTTAATTAGTTGCTGTACCTGCATACTAACTTTTTATGACTCATGTACGAGAACACCTAGATCCTTCTGCACCTCAGAATAATGCAGCTGTTCTCCATTTAAGTAACACTTTGCTTTATTGTTCTTCCTGCCAATGTGAACAACTTCACATTTTCCCACATTAAATTCCATTTGCCAGATCTTTGCCCACTCTCACTCAACCTATCTATATCCATCTGAAACCTCCTCATGTAGCCTTCATATCATACTTTCTTACCTATCTTTGTGTCATCTGCAAATTTAGCTACCATGTCTTCACTCCCCTCATCTAAGCCATTAATGGAAATCATAAAACGTTAAGGGCCCAGCACAGACCCCTGTGGGATCTGGCCAATCTGAAAAAAAAGACCCATTAATGCATACTCACTACTTTCTGCCACCCAGCCAATCTTCTTTCTTTGCTAATATGTTACCCCCTATACCATGTGCTTTTATTTTCCGTAATACCCTTTGATGTGGCACTTTATGAAATGTCTTCTAGAAATCCAAGTACAGTACATCTACAGGCCCTCCTTTATCCACCACACATGTCACTCCTTCAAAAAGCTCCAATAAATCGGTTAAACATGATTTTATTTTCACAAAACCATGCTGACTCTTCCCGATTGCCTTGAATCATTCTAAGTGCTCAGCTATAACTTCCTTAATAATTGATTCTAACAACTTCCCCATGACAGAAGTCAAGCTAACTGGCCTATAGTTTCCTGTTTTCTGCCTGCCTCCCTTCTTGAATAGTAGGGTTATATTTATTATTTTCCAATCTGGTGGAACCATTCCAGAATCTAGCAAATTTTGGAAAATTAATACCAGCCCATTGATTACCTCATCAGCCACCTCATTTAAGACCCGAGGATGTAATTCATCAGAACCTGGAGACTTGCCAGACCACAGCTCCATCAATTTGCTCAGTACCATTTCCCCAGTGATTCCAATTTCACCAAGTTCCTCTCTCCCTTTCACCTCCTGATTTGCAGCTATTACTGGAATGTTTTTTGTAACCTCTATAACGAACACAGAAGCAAACTATTTGTTCATTTCATCTGCCGTTTCCTTATTATCTACTATTAACTCCCCACTGTCACTCTTTTGAGGACCAACACTCACTTTACTTGCTCTTTTCCTTTTTAAATACCTGTAGAAAATCTTGCCACCCATTTTTACATTTCTAGCTAGCTTCCTCTCATACTCTAATTTCTTTCTCCAGATTAACCTTTTAGTCATTCTCTGCCTTTCTTTATATTCTGTCCAATCATCTGTCCTGCCACTCATCTTTGCTGAGTTGTATGCTTTTTCCTTCAGTTTGATGCTTTCCTTTAACTTCTTTAGTTAACCACAGATGTTGGGTCCTCCCCTTAGAATTTTTCATTATACTTATTCTGTACTTATTCTGAATACTCTGAAATATCCCCTTAAATGTCTGCCACTACTTCTTTATTGATCTATCCTCTAGCCTAGTTTCGGCAATTTCAGCCCTGTCAACCCAGCAAAACCCTCCTTACTAACACCTGGAGGCCAGTGCCAAATTGGGAGAGCTTTCTCATAGATTAGTCAAGCAACATAGTCATGATCACAGAATCATATATTACAGATAATGTCCCATACACCACCATCACCATCCCTGGGTATGTCCTGTCCCACCGGCAGGCCAGACCCAGCAGAGGTGGTGGTACAGTGATATACAGTTGAGAGGGAGTTGCCCTGGGAGTCCTTACCATCGACTCTGGACCCCATGAAGTCTCATGGCATCAGGTCAAACATGAACATGGAAACTCCTGCTGATTACCACGTACCGCCTTCCCTGATGAATCAGTGCCCCTCCATGTTGAACACCACTTGGAGGAAACACTGAGGGTGGCAAGGGGGCAGAATCTACTCTGGGTAGGGGACTTCAATGTCCATCATCAAATATGGTTCAGTAGCACCACCAGAGACCTAGCTGGCTGAGTCATAAAGGACATTGCTGCTAGACAGGGTCTGCGGCCGGTGGTGAGGGAACCAACAAGAGGGAAAACATACTTCACCTCATCCCCACCAATCTGCCTGCCGCAGGTTTAACAGGGAGATGAAGGCGCAGTGGTATTGTTGCTGGGCTAATAATCCAGAGACCCAGGATAATGCTCTGGTGACCCGGGTTCGAATCCCGCCACAGCAAATGGTGGAATTTGAATTCAATAAAAATCTGGAATTAAAAGCCTAATGATGACCATGAAACAATTGTCGATTGTTGTAAAACCCATCTGGGAAGGAAATCTGTCGTCCATACCTGGTCTGGCCTACAAGCCACTCAGTTGTAACAAACTGCTACAAAGTCTCAAAAAAGGAATGAAACCAGACAGACCACCCGGCATTGACCAAGGCACCAGGAACAACAATGGCAGTCTCAGCCCTGTCGACCTAACAAAGTCCTCCATACTAACATCTGGGGTCTAGTGCCAAAATTGGAAGAGCTGTCTCACAGACCAGTCCAGCAACAGCCTGACATTGTCATCCTCATGAAATCATACATTACAGATAACACGCCAGGCACCACCATCACCATACCTGGGGGTTATCCTCCCACCGGCAGGACAGACCGAGCGGAGGTGGTGGCACAGTGGTATACAGTCGGAAGGGAGTTGCCCTGGGAGTCCTCAACATCGACTCTAGATCCCATGAAGTCTCATGGAACCTGGTCAAACATGGGCAAGGAAACCTCCTGCTGATTACCATGTACTGCCCTCCCTCAGTTGATGAATCAGTGCCCCTCCATGTTGAATACTACTTGGAGGAAGCACCGAGGGTGGCAAGGGCTCAGAATGTACTCTGATGTACACATCACCAAAAGTGGCTCGGTGGCACCACCACTGACCTAGCTGGCCAAGTCCTAAATGACATATCTGCTAGACTGGGTCTGCGGCAGTTGGTGAGGGAACCAACAAAAGGGAAAAAACATATTTGATTTCATTCTGACCAACCTGCCTGCCGCAAATGCATCTGTCCATGACAGTATCGGTAGGAATGACCACCGCACAGTTGTGGAGACAAAGTCCCGCCTTCACATTGAGGATACCCTCCATCCTGTTGTGTGGCACTACTACCATGTTAAATTGGTTAGATTTTGAACAGATCAAGCAGATCATGACTGGCCATCCATGAGGTGCTGTGGGCCATCAGCAGCAGAACTGTATTCGAACACAATCTGTAACTCATGGCACAGCATACCCCCCATTCTACCATTATCAAGCCAGGGAGACAACCCTGGTTCAATGAAGAGTGCAGGAGGGCATGCCAGGAGCAACACCAGGCATACCTAAAAATGAGGCTTCAACCTGGTGAAGCTATAATGCAGGACTACATGCGTGCCTAAAATCATTAGCAGCAAGTGATAGACAGGGCCAAGTGATCCCACAACCAATGGATCAGACCTAAGCTTTGCAGTCCTGCCACATCTAGTCGTGAATGGTGGTGGACAATTAAACTACTCACTGGAGGAGAAGGCTCCACAAATATCCCATCCTCAATGATGGAGGAGCCCAGCACATCAGTGCAAAAGATGAGGCTGAAGCATTTGCTACAATCTTCAGCCAGAAGTGCCAAGTGGATGATCCAAAACAAAAACAAAAACAGAATTACCTGGAAAAACTCAGCAGGTCTGGCAGCATCGGTGGAGAAGAAAAGAGTTGACGTTTCGAGTCCTCATGACCCTTCGACAGAACTTGAGTTCGAGTCCAAGAAAGAGTTGAAATATAAGGTGGTTTAAGGTGTGTGTGTGGAGGGCGGAGAGAGAGAGAGAGAGGTGGAGTGGGGGTGTGGTTGTAGGGACAAACAAGCAGTGATAGAAGCAGATCATCAAAAGATGTCAACAACAATAATACAAAAGAACACATAGGTGTTAAAGTTAAAGTTGGTGATATTATCTAAATGAATGTGCTAATTAAGAATGGATGGTAGGGCACTCAAGGTATAGCTCTAGTGGGGGTGGGGAGAGCATAAAAGATGTAAAAAAATAAATAAATAAATGATTTTCTTTTTCTTTTTCTCTTTTTATAATGGAAATAGGTGGGAAAAGGAAAATCTATATAATTTATTGGAAAAAAAAGAAAAGGAAGGGGGAAACAGAAAGGGGGTGGGGATGGGGGAGGGAGCTCACGACCTAAAGTTGTTGAATTCAATATTCAGTCTGGATGGCTGTAAAGTGCCTAGTCGGAAGATGAGGTGTTGTTCCTCCAGTTTGCGTTGGGCTTCACTGGAACAATGCAGCAAGCCAAGGACAGACATGTGGGCAAGAGAGCAGGGTGGAGTGTTAAAATGGCAAGCGACAGGGAGGTTTGGGTCATTCTTGCGGACAGACTGCAGGTGTTCTGCAAAACGGTTGCCCAGTTTACGGTTGGTCTCTCCAATGTAGAGGAGACCACATTGGGAGCAACGAATGCAGTAGACTAAGTTGGGGGAAATGCAAGTGAAATGCTGCTTCACTTGAAAGGAGTGTTTGGGTCCTTGGACGGTGAGGAGAGAGGAAGTGAAGGGGCAGGTATTGCATCTTTTGCGTGGGCATGGGGTGGTGCCACAGGAGGGGGTTGAGGAGTAGGGGGTGATGGAGGAGTGGACCAGGGTGTCCCGGAGGGAGCAATCCCTACAGAATGCCGATAGGGGGGGTGAAGGGAAGATGTGTTTGGTGGTGGCATCATGCTGGAGTTGGCGGAAATGGCGGAGGATGATCCTTTGAATGCGGAGGCTGGTGGGGTGATAAGTGAGGACAAGGGGGACCCTATCATGTTTCTGGGAGGGAGGAGAAGGCGTGAGGGCGGATGCGCGGGAGATGGGCCGGACACGGTTGAGGGCCCTGTCAATGTATATAAGTGGATGATCCATCTCGGCTGCCTCCAGAGGTCCCCAGCATCACAGATGCCAGTCTTCAGCTAATTTGATTCATTCCACATGATATTAAGAAACGGCTGAAGGCACTGGATACTGCAAAGGCTTTGGGCCCTGACAAAATTCCAGCAATAGGACTGAAGACTTGTGCTCCAGAACTTGCCACACCCATAGCCAAGCTGTTCCAGTACAGTTACAACACTGGCATCTACCTGGCTATGTGGAAAATTGCCCAGGTATATCCTGTACACAAAAAGTGGAACAAATCCAACCCGGCCAATTACCACCCTATCAGTCTACTCTCGATCATCAGTAAAGTAATGGAAGGGGCCATCAACAGTGCTATCAAGTGGCACTTGCTTAGCAATAATCTGCTCAATGATGCCCAGTTTGGGCTCTGCCAGGGCCACTCAGCTCCTGACCTCATTACAACCTTGGTCCAAACATAGACAAAAGAGCTGAACTCCCGGGGTAAGGTGAGAGCGACTGCCCTTGACATCAAGGCAGCATTTAACATAGTGTGGCATCAAGGAGCTCTAGCAAAACTCGAGTCAATGGGAATAGGGGGGAAAACTCTCCACTGCTTGGAGTCATACCTAGCACAAAGGAAGATGGTTGTGGTTGCTGGAGGTCGGTCATCTCAGCTCCAGGAATCACTGCAGGAGTTCCTCAGGGTAGTGTCCTCGGCCCAACCATCTTCAGCCGCTTCATCAGTGAGCCTCCTTTCATCATGAAGTCAGAAGTGGGACTGTTCGCTGATGATTGCACGATGTTTCATTCATGAGACCATGCGCGACTCCTCAGATTATGAAGCGATCCATGTCCAAATGCAGCAAGACCTGGACAATATCCAGGCTTGGGCTGACAAATAGCAAGTAACATTTGTGCCACACAATAACCAACGTCAACAAGAGAGAATCCAACCATCGTCCCTTGATGTTCAATAACATTACCATCACTGAATCCCCCACTGTCAACCTTCTGGAGGTTACCATTGACCTGAAACTGAACTGGATAGCCATAAAAATACTGTAGCTACAAGAGCAAGTCAAAGGCTAACAATCGTGCGACGAATAACTCACCTCCGAACACCCCAAAGTGTGTCCACCATCAAAAAGGCACAAGTCAGGATGGAATACTCCCCACTTGCCTGGATGAGTGCAGCTCCCACAACTCTCAAGAAGCTTGACACCATCCAGGATAATGTAACCCTCTTGACTGGTACCACATCCACAAACATACACTCCCTCCACCACCCACGCACAGTAGCAGCAATGTGTAACATCTACAAGATGCACTGCAGGAATTGACCAAGGCTTCTTCACCAGCATCTTCCAGACCTATGACCAGTACCATCTAGAAGAACAAGGGCAGGAAATAAATGGGAACACCACCACTTGGAAGTTCCTCTTCAAATCACTCACCATCATGACTTGGAATTGTATCGCCATTCCTTCACTGTAGCTGGGTCAAAATCTTGGCACTCCCTCCCTAATAGCACTGTAGTAGTACCTAAACCACATGGACTGCAGCGGTTCAAGAAGGCAGCTCACCACTGCCTTCTTAAGAGCAAATAGGGATAGGCAGTAAATGCTAGCCTAGCCAGTGATGCCCACATCCCATGAGTGAATAAATGAAAGAGATCATGAAAAGGAGGATGTTTAATGTACACCTTTAGAGTTCAAGCTATGTGATAACTCACCTGAAGATGGGGGCAACTGACAGATATGACACTCGAATCTATAGCTCTGCTTTGTGATGACATCACAAAAGATTTAGCTTGTTACGGGCATTAATGGAGCAATGAGATCAACATCAGATCTGCAACCATGAATAGACCAGGAGGCACAGGATGCAGGTCTGGAAACAATCGGGAATAGATAGGGGCTCAGCATTGTTGCAGCTGGCAGACTGTGGTGATCACTCAGGGTTTCAGGACCACATAACTGCCATTAACCCAGACATTCCACTGATCATTAAGGTCTGAAAGCAGAGAAGCAGTGGAATGGCAATGGCCAAAGTACACATGCCTAATACAGCCATTTCTCAGGATGATCAGATTTGCCAGGGGGCCTGCTTCCTCAGCTAGCACGTCAGTGGAACCTGCAATGTATTCTCTGGTTGCACGAGAGCACCCTTCAGAAATTTGTCCATGCAAGGAGCACAGCTCCCATAAGTTGAGGCTCAGTTCAGTTACATGACCCTTCAGCAAAGCATATTCCTTTGGAAAGGATAAGACTAAGGGGTGACTTGATAGACATTGTTAAAATTTTGATGGGATGGGCTTAGAGAAACTGTTCCTGATTGAGGAAGTAGAATCCCTTCCTTTTGAGGGAGCTGAGTGGATGTTCTGCAGATGGCCTCAGTTCAATATGTGCGTCACTGTTTGCATCCTGGACTGTGGGAAAGCATGCTACTCTATAAACTGTATGGCCCTATCTGTCTACTGCCTTGTTTCAAATTTTCACATGGTGCAATTGCACCAGTTTCATACCTATGGAAAATAAGCTGCGTATGTTTGATTATCTGGAGAAATATTTACATGAGAAGCCCCTGGGTCATCTTTTTTGCATATCCATTAAAGTAGTGATTGATCTAAAGCCCATGTAAAATGTGAATAATCTGCTAGGGTGCATGAATATGAGTAAATACAACTCTGGCTGAAGATTATATTGGCAAGCTGCAGATCAGCAGTTCAGTTAGGAACAGGAGAGATTTCCCAGTATGGGGCCTTCCAGTGCCTCCTTTGTGTCAGTGACTTTGTTTTGGGTTGGACGGGGGCCCTAGCCCCAGTGAAATCCATAGGAAACTGCCATCCCTTGCTGTTTGCATCATTGCAGTAACACCCAATGAGGTTACAGTATGAATCCACCAGAATGGTCAAGCTGCAAGCTCCCTGACTCACAACATGATTTCTTTTAATGGCTTATAATTAGTATTTGTAGCAACAGTTTAGTATTATGAATGATAATTGAAAGCACTATTTTCTGAAGCACTTACTATTCTGACTGTAGTGTGGTGCTGTGGTAAGATGAAGTGATGTGATTCTACATATTTTGTCATCAGTTTAAGCTTGTTGCTTGAAAGAGGAGATTTTGCATATATGTATAGCACAAAGAGAATTAGGAATTGATTGCCGTTTGGGATTTGTGTGTGTGATATTATAACTGATGGGTCTTGCCCCATCATAAGCATCAACACAATTATTTTCCTGATGCATTTGGTAACCTTGTGTACCTTTTTATAAAGCTAATGCATCATAATAAGTTCCAGTAAGCACTTGTGGGAAGCTTATATCAACAACCATAAACCATGCAGTCAATTTTCCATGGTAACTTCCAAGCCATACTTCATTTCACATGCATAGCAAGCTCTGAATTTGAAATCAAACGAGTCCTGTGATATTGTAAATGCAGCAGCCATTTAAAAGTAGATATAGTTCTGACGAATTTAAGATTTGTACAGTCTGGAAGTATCTCTCCTGTAGTTATGGAACAGTGCCATCAAAAGCACCATCTAATTGGGAGCTTGCAGTTGAACTATTATTGTGTAAGATGAATATAAAGAGGATTGCCCTGTTACACACACTCGGGCATCATCATAGATGCCTCCAGGAATTTGCAGTGACAGTGAATACTGAAAGAACTTAAGAGACAGACTCATAAATAGTTGTCAGATGTCAGAAGTCCGCCAAGATAAGACTATCTAAATTTTCAATTTATGAGTGGATGTATGGCACCATGTTTCCTCTGTTACATCTTGGCTGTGCTCCATCAGAAGCATTCACCCAGTTCCTTGATTGATCACAATGCTTTCAATACTGTAGTGGTACACATTTTTCAGCTACAAATTACAACTGGAAGCCTTGTTATACTGACACCTTTAAAGGGCAGCATTATCATGCAGGGTAGGTACCTGGAATATTTTGCTTTCAGGATGTGATGTCAATGTGTATTTATTGCCCATCCTTGTTGCCATGAGAAGATGGTAATGTGTCTACTTGAACTGCTACAGTTCTTGATGCTGTGACAATAATGCTTGGTGGGAAATTGCAGGATAGTAATATAGTAGTGATGAAGCAATGACGATTCATATCCAAGTCAGGGTCATTTGTGACTTGGTAGGGAACTTTGAGATGATGGTGGTCCCATGATATTGCTGGTCTTGTCCTTCTCAGTGGTAAAGATTGAGGACTGGAAATGCAGTGATCTCAAAAGTACTTTCTTATTTGCAGGATAAGGTGTCAGGAAGATTTCTTGTTGTTGCAGTCCAGCGTGGTGCACATGGCAATTTCTTGGGAATCTGAATCAAAGCACCAAGTGTTAGTCGTTCTGAGCAGAGTGGAGACATTCATTATTAATATTCACATTTCCAGAAACCTTGGGTTCCATTCTGCAACAGTCTCAATGATCCAGCTTTGACATTTGAATTGTGAAATGGTTGCAGTACAGGAGACTATTCAATCCATTGAGTCTTACCAGTTCTCTGCAAGAACAATTTAGCTAGTCCCACTGCCCTGGCCTTTTCTAATAGCACTACAGTTTTTTTCCCCTTCAGGTTGGGATTTAACTGTTGGGGTGCACTGGTTTCCCTAGGTTTTCTGGAAGTCACCAGTGAATGGGAGGAGAGAACACAGCAGCAATTGGAGTGGCTGAAAAAATGAGAAATGAGGAAAAATTCCCTAAGTACTGAAACCTCACAGCTAATTTCTTGCTTAATGGTGTGAAAGGCTTTTATTCACAGTATTTATTCTGAAAGTTTACTTTTACTACTTTACAGATTAATTTCACTACTCTGGAGGTTATTTTAGTGGGAACCTTTGCAGGTCAATTTCACTACTTTAGAGGTTTGTCTGTCTAATCTCCACTTTACAGCTGTGATCTATCCGATCAGTATTGGCGCTAGATATACTGTGTTAACCTTGGCCTTTCATGAGCAAGATGGCCAGTAGCATCAGTAGCCCCAGCTGCAGGAAGAACAGTGGGAAGAACACCAGCAGGAATATTACCAGCAATGCCAATGGGAGTAGCAGCAACCTTGATCTCATAGATCTACTGCTCCTTAGGTCAGAAGGGATGAGCAGAGAGGTGCAGCTCACAGGAAATCATACCTACACATTCCTTACAAATACAGGGTGTAGAGGCAGAAAATCAGCTTCCTGCACATGTCAGAAATCCAGCATCGCAATATGCGCAGGGTCTCATGTCAGATTGTGGAGACATTTGCAGCCTGGTGGAAGAAGATCTGTTGCCAACCGGATCCGGTGGCCATGCTTTACCAGAGGCCGTCAAAATCACTGCTACCTCTCTAGATCCTTCCAGGAATCTACTGTGACATTTTTAAGGTTTCACAGTCAGCCTCCCAAAGCTGTCTGATGCAGGTTTGCAGGGCAGGCAATTATGTCAACTTTGCCATGGATAATTTGTCAGGCTCAGGTTGGCAGCTCTGTAGGGCAGTATCGACTGGGCACGTGTCATTTAAGGCAGCCCAGCACACCCAGGAGTGTTCATGGTCTGCAAGCGCTTTCGCTCTATCAATGTACAGCTGGTGTGCAAGCACAAAAAGATGTGATTCTGCAATTAGGCAGCACTTAGACAGAAAGCTTCAGTGACATGTCTCTCTTTTCAGAATGAGAGTGTGTGTGAGATTCCCAGGCAGCTACCATGATGCTTTCTTCCTACACCTGTCCGCCTTCCCTGGCCTCCTCTCACTTCAAAGCAGCTTTGCACTTGGCTCTTTGGAGAGAAGTGGTACCCATTTAAAACTAGACTGATGACGCCCAACAAATGAGGCCCAAGAGCCCTACAATGAAAACCAGCTGACAATGAGCAATTGAGAATTCCCAAAACTTAGTAAAAATGTGTTTCAGCTGCCTGGACACATCTAGAGGCACCTTTAAATGTGCATAAGCTAGGGTCTTCAGAATGACCAAGTGTGATAGCCTGGGCACAATATTGCATCTCAATGGGTCTTGGATCTTCAGGAGGAGGAAGAATCAGAGCACAGGTCCTCTTCAGAGGAGAGGGAGGAGAAAAGTGATGTGACCAATGCCCAGCAATGGCACACATTGATGCCTGAGATGTCCACTCAATGGTAAGTTCAGTTAGGCTCTACCAGTGCATCCTTCTGGTATCCACACACTAAACCCACTTCCACCAAGTCTTCCCCCAAAACATAGTCTTGAAATCAACCAAACATCCCTTTTACAGTCCACCCATTGTTCGATGTTAAGTCACATCACACCATTCATTACCAATATAAGGGCCTCTAGCCAAGCAGTAGCTGAAAATGGACAAGAAGGGAAAGTGGTGAAAACAAATAATATTTATGTGGCTCAAAAATGAGAAGGAACTTCACATTCTAACATTGCGTAACATTCCATGTGCAAAGTCTTGTACAACATCAAGCCTTTACTTATCCTCTTCCTAGCACATCTACAAGTTGCAACTCCTCTGCTTTCATTACAGGGAGGCAGGCTCCTCAGTTCCCCTCTTTGATGGTTGAGATGCCCTCAGCCGATGTCCTCTGGGTTTTGAAGCTCAGGAAGGTCCCACCAAATACTGCTCCACCTGAACCTGTGCAAGGGCAAACTCAGCATTTTAAAAAATTATTTTGTGGGACATGGGCATTGCTGGCGAGGGAATCCCTAATTGCCCTTGAGAAGGTAGTGATGAGTCACCTTCTTGAACTGCTGCATTCTACGTGGCGTAGGCACACCCAAAGTGCTGTTTGGGAGGGAGGTCCAGGATTTTGACCCAGCATTAGTGAAGAAACAGTGATATATTTCCAAGTCAGGGTGGTGTGCGGCTTGGAGGGGAACTTGTAGGTGGTGGTATTCAAATGCAACTGCTACCCTTGTCCTTCCAGGTGGCAGCTTTGGAAGGTGATATCGAAGGAGCCTTGGTGAGTTGCTGTCATGCATTTGTTGCCACTATGCATCAGTGGTGGAGTGGATGTTGGTGGTGGTGGATGGGGTGCCAATCAAGTGTCTTGGATAGTGTCAAGCTTCTTGGGTGTCGATAGCGTTGCACTCATTCAGGCAAGTGGAGAATATTCCATTACACTCCTTACTTGTACCTTGAAGAGAATTGTTGCGACCGGCCCCCAGGCAAGGTTCCCCAATTTGTTCTGATCCTGGACAAGGTCCCCAATTGTTATGCTTCCGGGTAAAGAGGGATGAGCTGGCTCCCTTTCTTTGCTCAAACCCCTCGGTTGGTCACAAGAAGATTAATTTAAAAAGGATCCCTTCCCTCATGGATACCATTTCCTAGACTAAATGTATTTATGTTTAAAAGGAGCCAACTTAACCAGGCTTTCTTCAATTAAAGAAAGAGTTTATTTATTACTAAAACACGAGAAAAAATAATAAAACACAACACACATACACACAGATTAAAAATGAGAAATTGAGTCCAAAAGTAAAAGTTAAAAAGATATACAAATCAGTCCTTTGGTTTGTTTGTGAGGAGTAGATGGTGAAATGTTGCAGCTATTAATTTAGGTGATTCCGGTAGCACGGACTTTGGCACTTGAGCAGTTGGTTTGGAGATTCTTGGTTGTGCAGGTTAATTTTTTGACTGTCGCTTTGCTAACTTCTGACTTGCTTCCAGCAATCAGAGAAAGAAGACTTTTTCACTTGCAAGTGCAAGGATGCCCAGTTAGTGTCCTTCAGCTGTGACCTTCACAGCACACACACCAGGACAGAACACAGTAGCACACAGAACTAGAGTTGCAGTTGGCTTTCTTAAACTGCTTTCCTTGTGTATTCCTGGAAGGAAAAAAAACATTCTATTCAGGCAAATCTGTTTTCTTTTCAACTCAGTTCATGTCCACAGTCTGGGATAAAACTCAACAGGAGGTGGTTTTGGCTAAGATGGCCATTATCTCCGCAACCACAGTAGATTACAGTTCAGTTTGCAATGTACCTTTTCCTTTAAAGTGTCTCTCTCTGAATTAGACAGTGTCACACCTTTTAGGTGCAACATTCCATTCTCTCTGAACTAGTGGACCAAGTAATTTACATAAGAATTTTCTAGCAAGTGGTTATCTTACAGTCTCACCCAGCTTTTTGCTTTTTTGTTTTTAAAAAAAAACACATTAAAAGTTCATTTTGTCAATAGTTATTCGGGGATAGGATCCATGGTCATGACAGGGTAAACATGCTTTAGGGAGTTAGGAAGTGAGTTACTAGCCACAGAATTCACAGCCTCTGACCTGCTCTTGTAGCCACAATATTTATATAGCTAGTCCTGTTCTGTTTCTGGTCGATGGTAATTCCCAGGATGTTGATAGTGGGGGGATCAGCGATGTCAAGGGGAGATGGTCAGGTTCTTTTTTGTTGGAGATGGTCATTGCCTGGCACTTGTGTGGCACGAATGTTACTTGCCATTTATCAGCCCAAGCATAAATGTTGTCCAGGTCTTGCTACATTTAAACATAGACTGCTTCAGTACCTGAGGACTCGTGAATGGTGCTGAACATTGCGCAATCATCAGCGAACACCCCCAGTTCTAAGCTAATGATGACGGGAAGGTCATTTATGAAGCAGCTAAAGATGGTTTGGATAGGACACTACCCTGAGGAACTCCTGCAGTGATGTCCTGGGACTGAGATGATTGACCTGTAACAACCACAATATTTGTGCTAGATGTGACTCCAATCAGTGGATACTTTTCCTCTTGATTCCCATTGACTCCAGTTTTGCTAGGGCTTAGTCAAATGCTGCTGCCTGGATGTCAAGGGCAGTCACTCTCATCTCAACTCTTGAGTTCAGCTCTTTTGTCCATGTTTGAGCTAAGGCTTTCATGAGGTCAGCAGCTGAGTGTCCCTGACCGGACCCAAACTGAGCATCAGTGAGCAGGTTCTTTCTAAGTAAGTGCCACTTAATTGCACTGCCAACAATCCTTTCCATCACTTTACTGATGGTCAAGAGTAGACTCATAGGGTGATAATTGGCCGGGTTGGATTTGTCCTGCTTTTTATGGACAGGACATATCTGGGCAATTTTCCACATTGCTGCGTAGATGCCAGTGTTGTAACTGTAATGGAACAGCTTGTCCAAGGACGCGGCAGGTTCTGGAGCACAAGTCTTCACTACTATTTCTGGAATGTTGTCAGGGCCCATAGCCTTTGCCTTCAGCCTGTTTCTTGATATAATATGGTGTTAAACAAATTGGTTGAAGACTGGCATCTGGGATACAGGGGACCTCAGGAGTGTCGGGGAAGGAAACAGTTAAAGGAGCTCAATTGCTAATTATTAGTTAACAACCTAAGTACCCATTTGGTTGTATAAAAGGGATAACAGCACCGTTGAGGTCTTTCATGCCCGGTGGGCACTGCAGGGATTGGGGTGCTTTATTGATCCCTCGAACCATATTTTAATTTGATGTTGTAAGTTTCATTTAAGATGAGTTTTTCCTTTTGCAATACCCCTTTAAGGGGCTGCTTCTTACTTTGTCCCTCATTTTCTTTAATTTAGTTTATTTGGTTACTCAAAAGAGTAAAAGGGATAACAACACCATTGAGGCCTTTCATGCCTGGTGTGCACCGCGGGGAGTGAAACAAAAACAAAAAATGCTGGAAAACCTCAGCAGCTCTGACAGCATCTGTGGAGAGAAAGACAGAGTTAATGTTTCGAGTCCGTATGACTCTTCTTCAAAGCTAAAGGGAGGTAGAGATGTGGTGAAATATATGCTGTTTATGGAGGGTGGAACAGGTGAAGCCGGGTAAAAGGCCAGCGGTAGGTGGAGGCAAAGGCGAGATTGCAAAAGATGTCATAAACAAAAGGTCAAAGGGCTGTTAATAATGGTGGTCTGGCTAAAGGACGTGCTAATGGTGACATTAACAGTGGAAAGCAGAATGTGATAAAGGCAGGACCAGGATAATAGGTTAAAAGCTGGGGATAAAACAATGAATAAAAATGGAAATGAACTTTAAAAATAATAATAATGAAAATAAGTGGGAAAAAATAAAAATTAAAATTAAGAAATAAAAATGAATATAGAAAAAAGGGGATCAAAAGGGGGTGGGGATGGAAAGAGAGTTCATGGTCTGAAGTTGTTGAACTCAATGTTAAGTCTGGAAGGCTATAAAGTGCCTAGTCGGAAGATGAAGTGCTGTTCCTCCAGTTTGCGTTGAGTTTCACTGGAACATTGCAGCAGGCCAAGGACGGACATGTGGGCATGAGAGCAGGATGGTGTATTGAAATGGCAAGTGACAGGAAAGTCTGGTTCATGCTTGCGAACAAACCAAAAGTGTTCCACAAAGCAGTCACCGAATCTGCATTTGGTCTCTCCAATGTAGAGGAGACCGCATTGGGAGCAGCGAATGCAGTAGACTAAATTGAGGGAAGTGCAAGTGAAATGCTGTTTCACTTGAAAGGAGTGTTTGGGCCCTTGGACGGTGAGGAGGGGGGAAGTAAAGGGGCAGGCATTGCACCTTCTGCACTTGGATGGGAAGGTGCCATGGGAGAGGATTGAGGTGTTGGGGGTGATGGAGGAGTGGACCAGGGTATCCCGGAGGGAACGGTCCCTACAGAATGCTGACAGTGGGGGGTGAAGGGAAGATGTGTCTGGTGGTGGCATCATGCTGGAGTTGGCGGAAATGGCAGAGGATGATCCTTTGAATGTGGAGGCTGGAGGGGTGAAAAGTGAGGACAAGGGGGGCCCTATCATGGTTCTGGGAGGGAGATGAAAGTGGCATGGGAAATGGATTGAACACGGTTGAGGACCCTGTCAACCACCGTGGGTGGGAAACCTCAGTTAAGGAAGAAGGAAGACGTGTCAGAAGCACTGCTTTCAGAAGTGGCATCATCAGAACAGATGCAATGGATGCGAAGGAACGAAGGAACTGAGAGAATAGAATCGATTCCTTACAGGAAGCAGGGTGTAAGGTGCTGTAGTCGAGGCTGCTGTGGGAGTCGGTGGGCTTGTAATGAATATTGGTGGACAGTTTAACACCAGAAACTGAGACAGAGAGGTCAAAGAAGGGAAGGGAAGTGTCGGAGATGGACCATGTGAAAGTGATGGAGGGGTGGAAATTGGAAGCAAAATTGACAAATTTTTCCAGGTCCAGATGAGAGCATGAAGTGGCACCAAAACAGTCATTAATGTATTGAAATAAGAGTTGTGGGGGAGGTCCTGAGTAGGACTGGAACAAAGAATGTTCCACATACCCCATAAAGAGACAGGCATAACTGGGGCCCACGCGGGTACCCATAGCCACACCTTTTATTTGGAGGAAGTGAGACAAGCTTAAGGAGAAATTGTTCAGTGAGAGAACAAGATCAGCCAGGCAGAGGAGAATGGTGGCAGATGGGGATTGTTCTGGTCTCTGATCAAGGAAGAAACAGAAATCCCTCAGACCATCCTCGTGGGGTTGGAGGTGTAGAGGGATTGGACATCCATGTTAAGGAAGAGGCGGTTAGGGCCAGGGAAGTGGAAATTGTTGACATGATGTAGGGCATCAGAGGAATCGTGGATGTAGGTGGGAAGAGACTGGACAAGGGGAGAGAGAATGGAGTCAAGATAGCAAGAAATGAGTTCCGTGGGGCAAGAAGAGGCTGATCCATTCGGTATACCGGGACAGTCCTGTTTGTGGATTTTTGGCAGGAGGTAGAAGTGGGCTGTCCGAGGTTGGGAGACTAAGATTGGAAGCTGTGGAGAAAAGATCTCCAAAGGAGATGAGGTCAGTGACAGTCCTGGAAACAATGGCTTGATGTCCGGTGGTGGGGTCATGGTCCAGGGGGAGGAAGGAGGAAGTGTCTGAGAGTTGGCGCTCAGCCTCTGCAAGGTAGAGGTCAGTGCGCCAGACAACAACAGAACCACCCTTGTCGGCAGGTTTAATAACAAAGTCAGGGTTGGACCTGAGAGAACAGAGCATGGCAAGTTAAGAAGGAGACAGGTTAGAGTGGGTAAGAGGAGCAGAGTCATTGAGATGGCTGATGTCACACTGAAAGTTCTCAATGAAAAGATCAAAAGGGAAGGTAAGAGGCCAGAGGGAGGGGTCCAGGTGGAGGGCGAATACTGGAGGCGGTGGACTCCTATCCAAAGAAGTGAGCACGGAGACGAAGGCGGGGGAAGAAGAGTTCAGCATCGTGCCGTAACCAGAATTCATTGAGGTGAGGGTGTAAGAGTATGAAAGAGTATTTTGCCTTTACTGCGGGGACTGGGGTGCTTTATTGATCCGAAGACAATTGCTGAAAGAATAAACCACAAGATTACACAGTTCCTGAACAAACAAAATAAGTTTTATTATACAAAGCCAGAGAAGCAAAACAATTTACAATATCTATTTTATACTCCCAACTCAAATGAACATCAGGTACATGTGAATTAACAGACAAACTGTAATCAAACACATAACACTGTATAATAAATAGCAAATGCAACCGTCAGACCACATAGATTTCTCAGCAACCCACCAGACATCAGTGTTTACTAAGTTGCACAACCCCATTAAATCTCTGTCTCCCTCATGAGAAATTGCAAGTCTTCACTCTTCCCTTTCAGAGATTGAGACTTGGAATTCTCGCCAAAAGTCAATCTGACTCAGACTACCTCAAAGATGCCTGGAAAAACTCAGCAGGTCTGGCAGCATCGGCGGAGAAGAAGAGTTGACGTTTCGAGCCCTCATGACCCTTCAACATGAGGACTCGAAACGTCAACTCTTTTCTTCTCCGCCGATGCTGCCAGACCTGCTGAGTTTTTCCAGGTAATTCTGTTTTTGTTTTGGATTTCCAGCATCCGCAGTTTTTTTTGTTTTTACCTCAAAGATGCCTCAGTTCACAGGGTTTCAGTCACACCTCGTCTCCCAGGACTCCATTTGCCTGGATCCCTGAGTCTGCACTTTAGCAGCTTTTCTCATAAGCACAACTTTACCTCTTCAGTCATGTTGAGCAGAATGCTGCTCCAAAGGGTTACCCTTGCCTCAATGGCCCACAGCACGGAATCACCAGCATTCCACTGCTTGTTTCACTCTCCAGCGCTTCTCCCAAGCCCTCGCAAGTTGAAGCCTGCCAACAGCAGCACTTTTCTACTGAGAATCTCCTTCTTTGCTCAGGTAACTTCTACCGTTGGTTTCCTCCTCCCGGAGCCTCCTTCCTCGGTTCCCTCTCTCTCTGTCTTTTTCTGGGCCTTCTCTCAGTTCCCTCTCCCTGGATTCCCTCTCTGGGTTCCTTCTTTGGGACCTCTGCCTGCCCCTGTCTGGGACTCTTCTCTAGTATGGTGCTCTCCTTCTGGGCCTTGTGATCAGGGTTTTTGCGCCGTTTTCTGTATTTTTTTCACACAGGCACATTGGGCCGCTCTCTCACTTAGAGGAACTCCAAGCACTGGATCTGCGCATGTGTGGAGAAACCCCCCCCACCCTAGTGCATGCTGGGATCTGTAGTTCCCGGCCCCCCGCTCGACAATAAATCGGGATAAGACCAAAAAAACTGCGGATGCTGGAAATCCAAAACAAAACCAGAATTACCTGGAAAAAAACTCAGCAGGTCTGGCAACATCGGCGAAGAAGAAAAGAGTTGACGTTTCGAGTCCTCATGACCCTTCAGCAGAACTGCAAGCAGCTTTGGTAGCTCCCCAATGAAAACATGCTGCATTTCATTTTAAAAACAGAATTACCTGGAAAAACTCAGCAGGTCTGGCAGCATCGGCGGAGAAGAAAAGAGTTGACGTTTCGAGTCCTCATGACCCTTCGACAACTCCTCTCACTTCCTCTAAATAAAAGGTGTGGCTATGGGTACCCGCATGGGCCCCAGCTATGCCTGTTTCTTTATGGGGTATGTGGAACATTCCTTGTTCCAGTCCTACTCCGGCCCCCTTCCACAACTCTTTCTCCGGTACATCGATGATTACTTCGGTGCCGCTTCATGCTCTCGTCGGGACTTGGAAAAATTTATTAATTTTGCTTCCAATCTCCACCCCTCCATCATTTTCACGTGGTCCATCTCTGACACTTCCCTTCCCTTCCTTGACCTCTCTGTCTCAATCTCTGGTGATAGACTGTCCACCAATATCCATTACAAACCCACCGACTCCCACAGCTATCTCGACTACAGCTCCTCACACCCCGCTTCCTGTAAGGACTCCATCCCATTCTCTCAGTTCCTTCGCCTCCGTCGCATCTGTTCCGATGATGCTACATTCAAAAACAGTTCCTCTGACATGTCCTCCTTCTTCCTTAACCGAGGGTTTCCACCCACGGTCGTTGACAGGGCCCTCAACCGTGTCCGGCCCATCTCCCGCGCATCCGCCCTCACGCCTTCTCCTCCCTCCCAGAAACATGATAGGGTCCCCCTTGTCCTCACTTATCACCCCACCAGCCTCCGCATTCAAAGGATCATCCTCCGCCATTTCCGCCAACTCCAGCATGATGCCACCACCAAACACATCTTCCCTTCACCCCCCCTTATCGGCATTCCGTAGGGATCGCTCCCTCCGGGACACCCTGGTCCACTCCTCCATCACCCCCTACTCCTCAACCCCCTCCTATGGCACAACCCCATGCCCACGCAAAAGATGCAACACCTGCCCCTTCACTTCCTCTCTCCTCACCGTCCAAGGACCCAAACACTCCTTTCAAGTGAAGCAGCATTTCACTTGCATTTCCCCCAACTTAGTCTACTGCATTCGTTGCTCCCAATGTGGTCTCCTCTACATTGGAAAGACCAAACGTAAACTGGGCGACCACTTTGCAGAACACCTGCGGTCTGTCCGCAAGAATGACCCAAACCTCCCTGTCGCTTGCCATTTTAACACTCCACCCTGCTCTCTTGCCCATATGTCTGTCCTTGGCTTGCTGCATTGTTCCAGTGAAGCCCAACGCAAACTGGAGGAACAACACCTCATCTTCCGACTAGGGACTTTACAGCCTTCCGGACTGAATATTGAATTCAACAACTTTAGGTCGTGAGCTCCCTCCCCCATCCCCACTCCCTTTCTGTTTCCCCCTTCCTTTTTTTTTCCAATAAATTATAAAGATTTTCCTTTTCCCACCTATTTCCATTATATATAAAAAAAACCCCACTAGAGCTATACCTTGAGTGCCCTACCATCCATTCTTAATTAGCACATTCGTTTAGATAATATCACCAACTTTAACTTTAACACCTATGTGTTCTATTGTACTATTGTCGTTGACATCTTTTGATGATCTGCTTCTATCACTGCTTGTTTATCCCTACAACCACACCCCCAACCCCCCCCCCCACCTCTCTGTCTCTCTATCTCTCCGCCCCCCACACACACACCTTAAACCAGCTTATATTTCAGCTCTTTCCTGGACTCGAACTCAAGTTCTGTCGAAGGGTCATGAGGACTCGAAACGTCAACTCTTTTCTTCTCCGCCGATGCTGCCAGACCTGCTGAGTTTTTCCAGGTAATTCTGTTTTTGTTTTGGATTTCCAGCATCCGCAGTTTTTTTGTTTTTATCTCTGCATTTCATTTTGTGGCCAGTCCTATGGTATGAAGTGCTCTCAAATGTAATAGGGGGAATTTTAACTTGAAGCCACATTGGGACAGGGTGGTGTGTTAGCATGAAAGAGACTCGAAAGTAAGTACAGTGCATCTGTCAGTGGCTTTTTAACACAGCCACTGTATTTTCATTTGATTTCCAGGTTTTATAACCAATTAGATTGAGCTGGCATGATGACAATCCATGTGACTCACACAAGTTCATATAATGAATAACTAAGTCATATCCCATAGATCTGTGTAATTCATTCTGTGTATACCAAATGTTAAAAAGCTAATTAGGTGAAAGATAATTATGTGAAGAGGTAAAGCAGATGAGTTTAATGGTCCACTTTAAAATTTTCCAGTGAGGCTGAGTTCAGCTGAAGGCGCCATAGGAGCCAATTGTGGGTGTTGATTTTGAATATTGCCTTTGAATGAATAAATCGGGATCCCTAACACAAGAGAAGGCAAACAGGGCCTCAGTTTAACATCTAACCAAAAGATAGCACCTCCAACAATCCAACCTCAGTACCACACTGGAATGTCAGCCTTGATTTTTGTGCTCAAGATCTGGATTGGGAATTGAACCCCCAATCTTCTGATTCAGTCTCCTTGCAAGGATGCACAGTGTGTTTGGAACCTCCTGCCAGGATATTGCTCATTCCTTGCTGCTGCTCCAGAAGTATCTCCTCCTTTGACAGCCCCTGAAGCTCAGCATATATGGACAGCTGAGCAGAGCTTGAATTATCCTATGCCCTCCAATGAGGACTCCCTGCTGCAATCCCTGTCTCTACCATCTGCTGTGTTCACTTGTGATATATGAGTCAGCAGGTGAAAATCCAACTCTTTTCCTTGTCAGTCCCACCAAAGTGTGAGTATCTGAGCTGGTGCATGGTCTGCATGAGTTCTGTGATGGTGTGCCTTCACAAGTGTGCAACCTGTTCTGAGGATTTGTTGTCCTTTTCCTGGCCAACCTCCTGTGGGATGCTTGAAGGCACTGTGCCAGATTGAGGACATGAATTAAACCTGACAAGGTAAGAATGTGTTAAATGATCATTTTACTCGCTACTGGCATCAAGTCAACATGAGTGAGTGTTGCAAGCCATGTGGCTGGTGATATTTGGTGTTGTCACCAAGTGGCTGGGAGGCCCCATTCTCCTGATCTCGAACAGCCAGATGTGCTAAGAGTCTGCTGATCTTCAGCGCCTCTTCCTCTGCAGATATTAAATGTGAGACCACTTCTGGTTCTCTGCCTCTTCATCTTGATCTGTGCTCTCTTCCCCTGCAAGGAGGGTAAGAAGACACCTATTAGTTGAACAGATGAACAAATAACATTTGTTGAGGTTGACTATGAGGGAGAAGTGCGACATTGCATTAAAATAAGAGATTGTTAGTGGTGGATGGACAGGTGGTGATGTGAAGAAGTCATTTAGTGTGTGGAGCAATGTGCTGGAGTTAGCTCGAGAAGGCTGAGGGGTTTGGTATGATGTACACCAGGATACAGTTGAAATTATCACTGTACTCACCTTTCCTGCCCTGATAAGCCATTAAACTACTTCTGACACTGAATCAAGGAGCGTAATACCACAGCTGCTCTCCACCTGTATAATCTCCAATCATACCTTCTTGTTTTCACTGGCTTCCTTCTTCTTTCCAGCATTATGTGACAGTATTTCCCTGCAGGCCTTTACATCTCCCAGCAATAATACAGGGACAGACTCGGAATGTTAGGACTCCACCCTCACAGTTCTTTCTTTTATTCTTCCTCCTACAGGATCCATCAACTGTCTTCTTTGCAGTGACCTTTTATGTACTGGATTCTACATCAATTGGCATGGATTGTCATCATGTCAGCTCAATCTAATTGGTTGTAAAACCTGGAAATCAAATGCAAATACAGTGGCTGTGTTAAAAAGCCACTGACAGATGCACTGTACTTACTTTCAAGTCTCTTTCATGCTAACACACCACCCTGTCCCAACGTGGCTTCAAGTTAAAATTCCCCCTATTACATTTGAGAGCACTTCACACCAGTCAAAGGACTGGCCACAAAATGAAATGCAGCATGTTTTCATTGGGGAGCTACCAAAGCTGCTTGCAGCTTGATTTTCCCACTCACCCATTTTAGGTTTCCACCAAGCAGAAAATTGACTCACACAAGTTCATATAATGAATAAATAAGTCATATCCCATAGGTCTGTGTAATTCATTCTGTGTATACCAAATGTTAAAAAGCTAATTAGGTGAAAGATAATTATGTGAAGAGGTAAAGCAGATGAGTTTAATGGTCCACTTTAAAATTTTTCAGTGAGGTTGAGTTCAGCTGAAGGCGCCATAGGAGCAAATTGTGGGTGTTGATTTTGAATATTGCCTTTGAATGAATTTTCAAAGAAAATGTCATCTCAGTAACTTGAAGATGAAATAGCCTCCAACCTCTGTTTCCCTTTCAAAGTATTTAGAGATGCTGCCTCCTCCCTAATTCCTGGCAATCTTCCTCACAACTCCATGTTTGAACTGCTCCCGATCATCTTTCCAACCGTGCCACAGTAATAAAATGGCCCTTATCCCCATTACCAGAGTCACAAATGACATGACTATGTGATTGTAAACATGATAAAGTATCCCTTCTCATCTGCATGGTTGACAACACCGTCCTCCTCAAATGCCTCTTTTCCTTTGTCCAGCTGGGTGGAACAGCTCTCGACTGGTTCAATTCCATCTATCCTGTCATTGGTAAAGAATCACCTCCAAAGTCTTCTTTTCTGCTTCTTTAGCCCTAGAGACCCTCAAAGGTCTATCCTTGTCATGTTTCTTGTCCAATCATCAGTATTGGATGAGCAGAAATTTCCTCCAATTAATTATTGGGAAGACGGCGTCATTGTCTTCTGTTCTCACCACAAGCTTCATCCCCAAGCCACAGCCTTAATTCACCTTTCTGACCACTTACTAAGGCTGAACCAGACCATTCATAACCATGGCATCCTATTTGACCTCGAGATGAACTTCCAACCCTATATCTTCTCCATTATAAAACTGCATAATTCCAGCTCCATAACGTCGCCCGTCTCCTCTGCCTCAACTCATTTGCTGTGCCAACCCTCATCCATGCCTTTGCCACCTGTACACCTGCAGCCCGTATCCTACTTGCACCATGTCCCGATCATCCATCACCTCCATGCTCACTGTCCTACATAACCTCTTCGCCCAGCAATGCGTCAATTTTAAAATTCTGCTCCTTACTTTCAAATACCTCCTGGCCTCATCCCTTCTCATCTATTACCTTAAGCACTGCAAACCTCCAAAATCTCCACAGTGGTCCAACCCTGGCCTCTTGTGCATCCCTGATTTTCTTTGCTTCATTAGTGGCTGGGCCTCAAGCTGTCTAGGCCTTAAGCTCTGGAATCCCCTCCCTAAATCTTACTGCATCTCGACCTCTCCTCCCTTATCCCTTAAGACACCCCTTAAACCATTTCTCATCACCAAACCTGATCCCTCCTTCTTTGGCTCAATGTCAAATTTTGTTTGATAATCATTTCTGTGAAGCACCTTGGGATGTTTCACTACATTAAAGATGCTAAATAAATGCAAGTTGCTGTTGTACGGGAGGCAGGGCCAGTTTCATCCAGGGTTCTGAACTGAATGTGGTTCAAAATGAGTAACTCTAGCCAGATGTGAATTTTCTTAAAACAACTGATTACACACAAACACCAAAACCTGTCTTTTCTTTTACAGGAATAAAAACAAAAAATGCTGAAAATAGCTAGGAGATCAGGCAGCACCTGTGGAGAGAAACAGAGTTAATGGACAGAATTTTCCATTTATGAGACTAAGTACTGTGGCGGGTGCTGCTCGGAATGGTGGGAACTTATGCCTGATTTCGCGCTTGGAAGCTCATTAATTATGCACAGGGAAGTATAGGCCCAAATGGCCTGGTGGCTCGGGAACTGATTCGTCAGCTGGCGGAGTCAAAGGCCTAGGAAGCATATCTAAACGTCAGTCAAACACATACATCTCACCCTCAAAAGGGACAACCGCCAAACTCTTCAAAGGCAAGAGGGCAAACAACTCCACAGGCTGCCGCCAACCCTGCTGTGGATGTCAGGATAGCACTGAAAAATCAAAACATTTTAATCACAGCTTGTTGCATGGGTGAAGGCAATAATTGTCACTAGTTGAACATCTGCAAATATAATCACTTTCAATGCTAATTGTCTACTGTTTTCTTTCAGCTTCCTTCTAAAGGCTTTGCGAGGCCAGCACCCCCCTCCGCCAAAGCAGTTTTCCTGAATGCAATTGGTCCCATGACTAAATCTGCAGGGAGAAGATTCTGTAGCAGGGCCTCTTAGAGCCTTGTGTAAGCACTCTCCCGTGCACGCGAAACGTTCATCCATCAAACCCATTCCACTAGTCCCTAGCATATTCAATAATGCCTGCTGTGGTTCCCTTGCTGTTGGCCGGCTGAGGTGACCTGCATCTCCACCCACGCACCAACCCAACTCCCGTGCATGCTGCCCATCCAACATGTGGCTCTGCTCACTTTCGATTTTAGAATCATAGTTGTCATGACTTTCTTCATGAGTTCCCCACCATTTCCCCTCCCCCAGTCACCCATGTCCTTTCCCCCATTGCCACTGGCCACCCACCCCCAGCATCACCTTTAACCTACCCACTGTCACCCTCCAGCCTGAACCCTTCTCCTTCCAGGATGTCCAAGTGAACATGCACATTCCCTTCCTTCCAGAGCATCCCAGCCCCATTCATCTGATTTCTCCAACCTCCTCCTTCCTACCCACACCCCCATGTCCATGTCTATTTCTGTGTCCCAATGCCATCCCTTCACCTAACACCAACGAACCCTTACCCTCCCACCCTACTGGCTTAGTCTACTCTCTGTTACCTTAACCACCCCCTCCTATCACACCCACCCTGAGTTTGCAATCCAGGAGTCAGAAGTGAACTCCACTGACCCCTCCCTGTGAGCTTGTTCACCTGAACATCTACCCATCCCCTTCAAGCCTATACATTTCCCCGCGCACCCCCCCCCCCACCACCCCTCACACTGTGCCATCCATCAGTACCTCCTGCTGCCTTCCATCCCACAGCTCGAGGCTCTCATCCTCCATGCTGAAGCCCCTTGAAGTGCATTCGAGCCCATGATGGAAGATGGTCCGAAGCCTCAGCGAAGCCCCTGAAAGTCTGAATCATCAGTGAAGTCAAAGCTGCATTGTGGAGACCTCCCATCTTCCAAAAGCTGTTTTGAGGAGGAGCCATGTGGATGAGGCTCCACCCACCACCTTCAGGGTCCGGTAGCTGTAGAGCTCCATCATCTTCCTCTTGTTGGATGTCTGCAAGCCCTGAAGGTAAACAAAGAACAAAGTAAAGTACAGCACAGGAACAGGCCCTTCGGCCCTCCAAGCCTGCGCCAATCATATTGCCCGTCAAATAAAACATTTTGCACTTCCAGGGTCCATATCCCTCTATTCCCATCCTTTTCTTGTATTTGTCAAGATGCCTCTTAAACACCACTATCGTACCTGCTTCCACCACTTCCTCTGGCAGCGAATCCAGACACTCACTACCCTCTGTGTAAAAAACTTGCCCCGCACATCTCCTTTAAAGTTTGCTCCTCTCACCTTAAATCTATGTACCCTAGTAATTGACTCTTCCACCCTAGGAAAAAGCTTCTGACTATCTACTCTGTCCATGCCACTCATAATTTTGTAAACTTCTATCAAATCACCCCTCAATCTCCGTCGCTCTAGTGAGAACAATCCGAGTTTCTCCAACCTCTCCTCATAGCTAATATCCTCCAGACCAGGCAGCATCCTGGTAAACCTCCTCTGCACCCTCTCCAATGCCTCATTATCCTTCTGGTAATGTGGTGACCAGAATTGCACGCAATATTCCAAGCGTGGCCTAACCAAGGTTCTATACAGCTGCAGCATGACTTCCCAGCTTTTATACTTAATACCCCTGCCAATGAAGGCAAGTATGCCATATGCCTTCCTGACTACCTCATCCACCTGCGTTGCCACTTTCAGTGACCTGTGGACCTGTACATGCAGATCCCTCTGCCCATCGATGCACTTTAAGGGTTCTGCCATTTACTGTATAATTCCTACCTGTATTAGACCTTCCAAAATGCATTCCCTCGCATTTGTCCGGATTAAACTCCATCTGCCATTTCTCCGCTCAAGTCTCCAACCGATCTATATTCCGTTGTATCCTTTGACAATTCTCTTCACTATCTGCAACTCCTCCAACCTTAGTGTCGTCTGCAAACTTACTAATTAGCCCAGTTACATTTTCCTCCAAATCATTTATGTATACTACAAACAGCAAAGGTCCCAGTACTGATCCTGCGGAACTCCACTAGTCACAACTCTCCATTCAGAAAAGCACCCTCTGTCTTCTATGACCAAGCCAATTATGTATCCATCCTGCCAGCTCACCTCTGATCCTGTGCGACTTTACCTTCTGTACCAGTCTGCCATGAGGGACGTTGTCAAAGGCCTTACTGAAATCCACGTATATAACATCCACTGACCTTCCATCGTCGATCATCTTTGTCCCGAGTTGTGCACGCCACTCATTTTCAAACAGGTTTGAGGCCAACACAATTTCCCGCTGGAAAGATTGGAAGGTGTGAGGAGATTCTGGCGTGCAGCTGTTTTATTGAGCATTCATGGGATGGTAATGAATGCAAATGGCATTCAAGCCACTAGTTAGCGGGTTAACTGACCCACCATTAACCTGCCATCGGGAGAATTGCAAACTGTTTTTCACCAGCGGGTTTCTGACTTTTTGGCTCCCGCTTGATTCTCTGTCCCCATCCTCTTTGAAACCCGCTGCGGGAGGGATGGAAAAATTCCGCTCAATGTTTCAGGTCGTGATGACTTTGTCTCAACCTGAAATGTTAACTCTGTTTCTCTCCACAGATGCTACCTAACCTGCTAATTATTTCCAGCATATTTTAATATTTCAGATTTCCAGCACCTGCACTATTTTGCTTTTATTTTACGAGTGATGATTGACCTGCCTGATATTTTCATAATTTTTTGTTTTTGTTTCAGATTTCCAGGAATTGGAGTTTTCATTCTTTATTGTTTTACTAATAAAACACATGGCCTCTTTCCAGCCTCACATAGTCATCTCAACAAAACGCAAAAAAAATGAATAGGTGCCATTGAATTCTTTGCTAGGATAGGTCCCCACCACCCATCCTGTGTTTCTTGCCAAGACACCGTCACATTTCTTCCACGCTGAGCATCCGTATTGAGCAACTCCTCATCTTTGATAATTGAAACTTTGGGCAGAATTTGCAGCCCCTCATGCCGGTGATCCCAGAAGATGTGAATAGAAACCTCACACCGGCGGGATTGTCCAGTTCCGCCGATGTGAATGGAGATTTCAATGGATTGCCAGATCTGCAACGGGGGTGCTGGAAAATTCCGGCCATTTGATTGTGTCCTGGTTCCTTTGAGTTTACTGCCCCCTTGTCGCCTTTAATCTCTCCCTCCATAGTAACTCTCCAACGCATATTCATGGCCACCCCAAGACCTCGTCATCTCAGATGAGGTCACTTTGGACCTAAAAACGATTCAACAGGGTATTTTCTGAATGGAGAAAAGCTAGGAACAGTGGAAGTCAAAGAAACTCTGGTGTTCAGGCAAATGAATAGTAAAATTTCATTACAGAAAACTTCGTTATAGAAAATAATCAAAAAGGCTAGCAGAATACTGGCTTTTATATATAAAGAATATGAATACAAGGGAGTAGAAGTCATGGGCAGAATTTTACCAATTGGGGATATGGTCTGACACTGGGAGGAAATGAGTGAAGGTGGCTTGCATGGGTGGACAGCGGGACTTCCCCTGAATTTTATGGGCGGCAGCCAATTAAGAGGCTGTCAACAATGTTGCTGTCCTATTCAGGACAGCAGCCCACCCCTGTGAACTGCCAGCCCAATCAGAGGGCCAGAAGCTCGGCAGCTACACCAGGAGCAGTGGCCACTGCTGAGACAGGCTGGAAACCTGCTGCCTTCAGCAGGTCAGGAAAAAATAAATGAAAACTTTGAGGGGCCAGGTGCTGGAGGGAAATCTTTCTGGGGAAATTTCGGGGGCTGTGGGAACTGCCTTCACCGCACATGACCTCCTCTGTGTTAAAAGACCTTTGGCCCTCACTCCTCAGGCTGCTGGGAGGCCACCTTCACTTAGCTGGCAGCCTTCTCATGTTGTGCGGCAGTTGATCCACCATTGGAAAAATTCCAATGGCACACTTCAATGGTCCTTAATTTGGCCTTTACATATGTAAATTGGCTGCTGCCTCCTTTGGCAGAGTGGATATGAGAAAGCTCTGGCTGGTAAAAGTAGGGAAAATCCAAAGATATTCAATAAGTATATCAATGGGAAGAGGATAACCAGGCAAAGAGTAGGGCCCAAGGGGGCAATCTATGGGTGGTGCCAGGAGACATCGGTAGAGTGTTGAATGAATATTTCGCATCCATCTTCACCCAAGAGAATGAGGATGAAGGTATGGAACTCAGGGAGAGAGACTGCGAGGTTCTTGAGCAAATTTATATAGGGGGTGACAAACCTTTGGAGGTGTTGGCAGGCTTAAAAGTGGACAAGTCGCCAGGCCTGGATGATTTGTGTCCCAGTCTGCTGAGGGAGGGAAGGGAGGAGATCGCAGGGGCTCTGACGCAAATTTTTAATTCCTCTCTGGCCACAGGGGAGGTGTCAGAGGACTGGAGAAAAGCTAATGTGGTTCCGCTAGTTAAGAAGGTTTATAGAGATAAGCCAGGGAACTACAGGCCAGTAAGTCTCACGTCAGTGGTAGGGAAACTATTGGAGAAAATTCTGAAGGAGAGAATCTATCTCCACCTGGAGAGGCAAGGTTTGATCAGGGATAGTCAGCATGGCTTTGTCAGAGGAAGGTCATGCCTAACAAATTTAATTGAATTTTTTGAGGAGGTGACCAGGTGTGTAGATGAGGGTAGTGTAGTTGATGTAGTTTATATGGATTTCAGCAAGGCCTTTGACAAGGTCCCACATGGGAGACTTATAAAGGCAGCAAATGCCCATGTGATATGGTAATTTGATAAGGTGGATTCAAAACTGGCTTAGTTGTAGGAGACAGAGGGTGATGGTAGAAGGTTGCTTTAGTGACTGGAAACTCGTATCCAGTGGTGTACCACAGGGATCTGTGCTGGGTCCCCTATTATTCATCATTTATATAAACAACATAGATGACTATGTGGGACGTAGGATTAGTAAGTTTGCAGACCACACTAAGATTGGCCAGGTGGTTAACAGTGAGGTTGAGTGTCTTGGGCTACAGGAAGATATAGACGGGATGGTCAAATGGGCAGATAAGTGGCAGATGGAATTTAACCCTGAAAAGTGTGAGGTGATATACTTTGGAAGGAGTAATTTGACAAGGAAGTATTCAATGAACAGCATGACACTAGGAAGTTCTGAGGAGCAAAGGGACCTTGGCGTGTGTGTCCAGAGATCTCTGAAGGCGGAGGGGCATGTTAGTGGTGAGAAAGGCATATAGGACACTTGTCTTTATCAATCGAGACATAGATTACAAAAGTAGGGAGGTCATGTTGGAGTTGTATAGAACCTTAGTGAGGCCACAGCTGGAGTACTGTGTGCTGTTCTGGTCACCACATTATCGGAAGGATGTGATTGCATTGGAGGGGGTGCAGAGGAGATTCACCAGGATGTTGCCTGGATTGAAACATTTAAGTTATGAAGAGAGATTGGATAGATTTGGGTTGTTTTCGTTGGAGCTGAGAAGACTGAGGGGCGACCTGATTGAGGTGTACAAGATTATGAGGGGCATGGACAGGGTGGATAGGGAGCAGCTGTTCCCCTTAGTTGAAGGGTCAGTCACAAGGGGGCATAAGTTCAAAGTGAGGGGCAGGAGGTTTAGGGGGGAAGTGAGGAATAACTTTTTTACCCAGAGGGTGGTGATGGTCTGGAATGCACTGCCTGGGAGGGTAGTGGAGACGGGTTGCTTCATGTCCTTTGAAAAGTACCTGGATGAGCACTTGGTGCATCATAACATTCAAGGCTATGGGCCAAATGCTGGTAAATGGGATTAGGCAGGTAGGTCAGGTGTTTTTCACGTGTCGGTGCAGACTTGATGGGCCGAAGGGTCTGTCCTGTACTCTGTGATTCTGTGATTGGTGGTGGTCGGGTGAATGGTGTTTGGGGGTGGGGGTGCCTGTTTGATTCCAATCCCACCATTGGTAAAATTCCCCAATGGTGGGACATGGTGGGGAAACTGATCTGACATAGCTCCCTGACATTTTATCAGCTCCCCCACCCTCTCCATCCTTCCCCACTTCCTGGGGGCCTCTTCATTTCTGCCTCATGTTTCAGTTATACAAAGCCCTTTAGTGAGTTGCTCCAGGCCTTGCTCAGGGTTGCAAGCCATGGCTAATAGTGAAGCCAACAAATTTTTGGTGGTGATGACAGGAGAATTAGAACCTTGAGGGACAATGGCTGCTTACAGGTGGAGGATCCTTCAGGAAGAGGACTTGCGTTTCCTTAAAGCAAACATGATAAAGGTAACAAGAAACAACCTTGTGTTTTTCCTTAGTCATGTTGCTCATTGTAAATGAAAATAGGAGCCTCTTACAAGCAACTGAAGATGGAAATGCAAGGCCGCGAGGCATGTGAAATAAACAGAGAAGCTGCCGTTAGGTAGATAACATATGAGTTAGGAGCAGGAATAGGCTATTTAGCCCCTTGAGCCTGCCCCGCATTTGATAAGATCATGTCTGATTTGATTGTGACCTCAACTCTCCTTTCTACTCCCTATAACTTTTGACTCCCTTGTCAAGAAGGAATGTATCGAACTCAGCCTTAAAAATATTCAATGACCCATTCTCCACTGCTCTCTGGGCCAGAGAATTCCACAGACTATTGAACATCTGAAAGAAAAATTTCTCCTTATCTCAGTCTTAAACTGGAGACCCCCTATTTAGTGTCGTAGAGTCATAGAGTTATGCAGCACAGAAAAATACCCTTCACGTCAGTGCCAGCCATCAAGCACCTATCTATTCTAATCCCATTTTCCAGCACTTGGCCCATAGCCCTGTATGCTATGACATTTCAAGTGCTCACCTAAATACTTCTTAAATGTTGTAAGAGTTCCTGCCTCTACCCGCCCCTCAGGCAGAGTGTTCTAGATTCCAGCCACCATCTGGGTGAAAAAAATTTTTCCACAAGTCCTCTCTAAGCCTCCTGCCCCTTACCTTAAATCTATGCCCCCTGGTTATTGCCACCTCCGTGAAGGAGAAAAGATTTTTCCTATCTATCCTAACTATACCCCTCATAATTTTGTAAACATCTATCAGGTCCACCCTCAGCCTTCTCTGATCTAAGGAAAACAACCACAGCCTCTCTTCATAGCTGAAACGCTCCAGCTCAGGCAACTGCCTGGTGAATCTCCTCTGTACTCTCTCCAGTGCAATCACACCTTTCCTACAATGTGGTGACCAGAACTGCACACAGTACTGCAGCTGTGGCCTAAGTAGTGTTTTATATAGCATTTCTAAACTGTGTCCCCACAGGGGGAAACTTCCTCTCAGTATCGAACCTGTCGAATCCCCCAAGATCATATATGTTTCAAAAGGTTATCTCTCATTCTTCTAAACTCCAATGAATACAGGTCCAACCTGTACAACCTTTCCTCGTAAGATAATATTTTCATACCAAGTGAACAAATTAAGGGCCGTGGTGCAAAGGTGGACAAATGGAATTAGGCTGCAAATTCCATTAGTGGCAGAACAGGCTTGGGAGGTTAAATGGCTTACCCCTGTTCCTATGTTACATGGCCTCGCTTTAGAAAAAAAGACTTTCTCAAGTCAGTTACAATGGCACTTTCAAGCTCCTAACTCTTTAGCTTTTGTCTTTCCACTAACCATACTTCTGCAGTTGTTAATCTGCTGAATCATTCCATCACCTTTGTGTTTGATGCCTTTGTTGCCAGTAAAACTGCCTCTCACTCTGGTTGTTTCCATTTCCTAAGTCCAAGGGGCACATTGTATTTGCCTGAATTGTACTTGCCACACATCTGGTTTAGCCATTTATCTCCAGGTTTGGCTTGACCACAGCAAACACTATTGGTCCTTGCTCTCCTCTGCCAAAACATTTCAATCCTCATTTTCAAACCCTGTCAAAAAGAAATATTAATTCTCATAATGTTATTGGAACTTATTGTAAAATAGAGTAATAGTGGGATGTATCTATGTGTGTATGTGTGTGTGTGAGATTTAATTGAATTAGCATCAGCAAGCCTGGGTGGTTTGATCTAAGAAGAGAGGGTAGGTTTGAAATGTTAATGGATAAACATGGGTAAGTTTATAAACATAGGCATCAAGGGAACATTTGTATTTTGAAATAAATTAGACTAGAGGGGTGAAATGTGTTACCTAGCCAGGCAAAGTTTAGAAACAGTGGGAAAAAATTTTCCCCCATTGCGGGGGAAGTGCAGGAGCAGGCACAAGCAGGCGTGCTGCCATGTTAAGTGGGCGGACCTTAATTGGCATCCTCCAGGAAGCGCTGTGTGCGCCCTGTGTGGGCCTGGGGGTGGGGTGGGGGGGGGGATTCCTCAGCCGAGAGTGCGCTCTTTCATGCATGCGTGTGAAAGAGCACACAGATCTCCCTGAGGCTAAGTGCTGGACTTCAAATTCTTAATAAAAACCATCCTAACATTTCCCTTCCATGTCCTGTCATGTGATAATGTCACATGAGTTGGGACATGACCATAACTTTTATTAAAACTCTATGTGCAGATTTTAAATAACTCATGAAACCTCATCCCACCCATGGATGAGATTTCATGCTTTTTCCGACGCCCGCTGGGGCTCCCGGCCTGCCCACCAACCTTAAGGTTGGATGGGCACGTCCCCTAATTATCTAAATTGTTTTTTTAATGGCCGCAATAGGCCGTTGACAGGTCGTCAAGCACGCAGCTGACTCGGCTGCGTCCCCGCCAACCTGAAAATGGAAATGACGCAGGATGACATTGGGAGTTCCTTCTGACATCATCCCGGGTCACTTTATGCGTCGATGAGTGGGCCCCGCCCCTGCTCGCTGACCAGAAGATCCTGCCCAGCATGTTTATTTTTCCCAAAGATTACTGGTAAAACTGAGTGCTGTGAGAGGGTTTTTTTTATTATCAGGGAGATAAAATCCAAAGACATAGTGAAACAGTGGGTACTTGCATTCAAAGTGGAAGATATGTATAAAGAAGAGAAGATTGTTTTGTAAGGGAAGGCATTTTTAAGATCTTACAAGTATGAAAAGCCTTCAGAATCTATGCCTCAAGTTGCTGTCTTCAAAGAACTGAAGTTAAGAAAATTATTTTGGAAGTCTACGTGTTCAGGGTATCATGTTTCTTTGCCTGGGTCTTTTAAAATCTATGTGTCTTACTGTTGCCTTAACAGAAGTGTAACTGGGAGTTAGATTGAGTAGGGGATTTAGAAGTTATCGTAGTAATTTGTAGATCTATGCATATATTTTAAATCATTTCTAATATTAATAAATTTTCAATCTAGTTTTATAAAAACTTAGAAGACTTGGTGGCCTTATTACTACCTGATTCAAGGCAAGCACCTCAAAATTTATACAAACTGAAAATTAGTTATGACACTTGATTCAAGTTTCCTTCTGGGATTTGAACGGCTGAACATTTGCCACCTACTGTGTCAGAACAAACCCTTAGCATTCCACTGTATAGGCTTTGAACTCTGGAGTTCCCTTCCTTTTTTTCCACCTCTCGAATTCTCTTAAATCCTTTAAGATACTCCTAAAACTTAGCTCTTTGACCAAGCTTTTGGTTGTCTGTTCTAATGCCTCCCTCCTTGGCTCAGTGTCATTTTTTGTCTGAGAACACTCCTGTGAACGGCGTTGGGACACTTTACTTTATTAAATGCGCTATATCAATGCAAGTTGTTGTTGTCAAACTAGAGTAGTGGCGGTTCATGATTTGTGGAATGTGCATTTATTGTATTGATTTGCCTGACTCACTTGCAGTGTTCAGAGATTTATATTTAATAAGCAAGTGCTCTTTGATCTGTATAAGGAGTTACATGGAAAGTAACACTCTTATGTGCATACCAATGACTGCAATGCCGCAGTTTGTCGAAGTGAACCCAATGTGCTCATTTTCTAGGCGATCAACTCTCACTCACTCAGACAACGGTCAGTACAGTCATCTCTTATCTGTTGGCATCCTTCCTTATTTTACTTAAGAAACTGCAGCATCGGAAAATTGCTGACTGCCACACTTGCTTAGCTTCAGTAAGTTTTAAATATACTTGATTTCTGCAGCATTGTTCACTTCATTCAACAGTGGAGCCAACATTCTTACGGTGTTGCTTCAGTAGCTGTTGGTAGCAGTCATATGGTTAGGTTGTGGAGATTCACACCAGCTAAATTTTATGAGAGGATTTATTGCTCGCCCCCCTCCCCGTTACAAAAGTATTGCTGAGAAAAGAGACATGTCGAAGATTTCCATCTTGCACTCATCAGGGCACTTCGCAAGAATAAGGGGGAAAACAACAAAGTTCTGATTGGTTGCCAAGTGGACTCTGATTGGTCGAGGCATTGCCATGGAGAATACAAATGAATGCAATGGTGCATTCTCCATGGCAACGTCTCTATCAATCAGAGTCCACTTGCCAGCCAATAAGCAATACTATAGTTCTGTACTACCAAATGACCATTACAAAAGTCAATTTCAAATGCACCGACTTTAGAAAAAAGGCCATCCCAGCAATAACACGCTGGGCGCAGCCGAAACAAGTGGAGAGCGGGACATCAGCCACTCTGATTGGCTAGCAGCACGAGCAATCCCGGCAGCGCCAGAGCTCAGTAGTGGGTGCTGTCGGGACTGCAAGCAGGTCCCGGGAAGAAGATCAATGGATCTTGGATGAAGGTCATTCCCAGGATGGGAAGGGATACGAGGACCCTAGGGAGGGGAGTTGGGGGGACAAGCTGGGGAGGCACAAAAGGAGGTTATCATCTTGCCCCAGATATACAAAGGGCATCCTCCTCCCCCCACCCCCGCCACAACTGAAGGGCGTACCACCTTCCTTCCGTCTCACCTTTGTGCTTACAAAACAAAGTTCTAACTTTCACCTGTCTGCCCACGTCAACTGTATTATGGCATGGGCAATGTATATTACAGCGTATATTGTTCACCAGCTCACTTGCCTTTGATTATTTTTTTTAAATGACAGATTGGCTGCCTACTTCAATGCCCACCAGTCTACCATGTTATGGGGACTGGGTCAGGGGTGCTCAGATAAGTGGTGAGCTGGCCACCCGTCATATTTTACATTCTCCCCTCCAGTTGCAAACAAGCCATAAAATTAAGCCCCATATTAATTTTACTGCATGGTGTCACACGCAGTATTTAGAACTTTAAGTTATTCTCATGACTAGCTAGGAAGAACCTTAATTCCAAAAAGTGGGTGGGTTGGGTCAGGTGAGGGGATAAAATTCAAAAAATCTGAAACAGGAACCCAAGCCACCTGAAAATCATCCACTTCTGGTTTTAACATACACAGGATGAGGCATGGGCAACCAATCCGCTTGCAAATGGCAGGTTGGTCATTTAAATATTATAATATATTTATAAAAATTATATTGTGCTTTCATTTTTATAGCCACTTTATTTTTAACTCATATCGGACGTGTTTTCCAGGCCTTGGGAAACCTGACAGGTGAGAGCGGCTGAATCCATGAGCTAAGCACCTTTATAGTACTGCATGTGGGTCATGAGGAGCAGGTGTGCTCCCTCGAGGCCCAACAAGCGACCCAGTAAACCTCCCCATCCGTTATCTGTCTGCTCCTCCCCCACCATTGGCCCCCCCAGCTATTGTCTGCTCCCACACCACCTCCCCCCCCACCTCAACCCTGACCAACATTAGAGCTCCTGCTTCTGCCACCCACAGCATCAGTGGATGCCCCCCCACATTCAGAACACCACCCCCATGATCAGAAATGCCCAACTCCATTATCTCGCCCACACCCAATAAGGCCTACTCTCCTAAGTTGTGGCTTTTTGCTGTAGGCTTTCCCTCCCGACAGGCCTCCAGCTTCTCAGTTACACTACCTGTGGCAGGAAACCTATAGAAAACATTTTCAAGAGCTCTTTCGTTTTCTCAACCTCCTACTGGCTTACCTGCATTTATAGAAACATAGAAAATAGGAGAAGTAGTATATCATTTGGCCCTTCAAGCTTACTCCACCATTCAATATTATCATGGCTGATCCTTTATCTCAACGTCACATTCCCGCTCTCTCCTCATACCCCCTGATGCCTTTAGAGTCTAGAAATCTATCTATTTCCTCCTTAAATATATTCAGTGACTTGGCCTCCACAGCCTTCTGTGGTAGAAAATTCCACATGTTCACCATCCTCTGAGTGAAGAAGTTTCTCCCCATCTCAGTCCTAATTGGCCTACCTTGTTTCCTGAGGCTGTGATCCCCAACCAAAGGAAACATCATCCCTGCATCCCGTCTGTCCAGACCTGTCAGAATTTTATACGTTTCAATGAGATCCCCACTCATTCTTCTAAACTCCAGTGAATACAGGTCTAGTTGACCCAATCTTTCCTCATACAAAAGTCCTGCCATCTCAGGAATCAGTCTGGTGAACATTTGCTGCACTAATACTCTGCCATTCTGTTTTTCCTACCAAAGTGGATAACTTCACACTTATACTGCATCTGTCATGTATTTGCCCACTCACTCAACTTTTCTAAATTGCCTTGAAGCCTCTTAATATCCTCCTCGCCACTCACATTCCCACCAAGTTTCGTGTCATCAGCAAACTTGGAAATATTACATTTGGTTCTCTCGTCCAAATCATTGATATATATTGTGAATAGCTGGGGCCAAGCCTGATTCCTGTGGTACATGTAATATGCCTCTGGATTAAAATGTGGCCTTAGTTTCCTCTCAGAATTTTCCTCCAGGCCCTACAACATCCCAATTCCCCCGCCCCCACCGCGATATCGTCACCACAACCCCTCCATATTCGACTTACTGACAGTACCTTCTTTTGGTAAAAGCAAAATATTGCGGATATTGGAAATTTGAAATAAAACAGATAATGCTTGAAAAACTCAGCGGGTCTGACAGCATCTGTGGAGAGAGAAACAGAGTTAACGTTTCGAGTTCATATGACCCTTCTTCAGAACTCTGAGGAAGAATCATACAGACTCGAAAGGTTAAATCTGTTTCTCTATCCAGATGCTGTCATGCCTGCTGAGTACCACCTTTTGGTCCTGGTGAGTGAACTCTGGGCTACTCCATCTTTGTCTCCCTCTCTACCCCCTGCCAGACAGCTGCCAATTTCCCCTCAAAGCAGGCAAGCAATTGACTGGTAGCATGAAGTCCAGCAATAATAATCTGACCACAATGTATGCCATCTTCTGCAACTGTGCCACTTGTCCCTTTGTAAAGTCCTGTTCCCAGCTACATTAGTTATTGTGACTCCTAACTTCGTGTCATATACAACTTGGGTACACAACTCTCCATTCCTTCACATTCCATCAATCAGAGTACATTTAATTTATCCTCACTGTCCCAAATAATTATCAACCATTATCTCCTTGTGATGTCAGTTTTGTTAATACCCTTTTTGTAGAATCTTATCAACAGCTTTCTAGAAGTCCAGTCCGACATCCCATGAGGCTCCCTGTCCAAGCTTGCTAGTGATTATCTTAAAAATTTAACTAGTCAGATATGATTTACCCTTCACTATTCCATGCTGACTCTTTGCTCAGCTCATAATTGTTCAAATGTTCAGTCATTCTGTCCCTGATAATAAATTCCTGTAACTTTCCTGCAACTGACAATAAATTAGGACAGGTCATTTCCCAGTTTCTCTTTCTCTCTCATTATAAATAATGGATGGCCCTCACAATTATCCAATCCAAAGGCACTATCCCCAAATCTTGACTTTGGAAAATCATTACAAATACATCTGCTATTTCCCTGTCTAGTTCATTTAATACCTTAGTGTGAAAAACATTAGGTCCTGCATATTTGTCTCCATTAAGCTCTACTATTTCTTGCATTGCAACTTTAAAACTGATATAAAACCCACACTTCTTTGTCTTATTTTTAAGTTTCATTGTATCTCTGATATTTTGACCACTTCTCTTCCCTGAACACAAATACAAAACACTCATTTAAAAAATCTACTGCCTCCTGATTGTCTTGAATAGTCTAATCTGCTTTTGAACAGACACACATTTCCCACTACCACTCTCTTTCTCTTAATATATTTATAAAGACTTGTTTTTAGTTTTGATAGCTCTTGTAGGTTTGTTTTCATAGTTCATTTTTCATCTCTTACTTTCTTTGTATCCTTTTTCTATATTTTCTTATCCCAATCTGCAGGATTTCCACTCTTTTGCATTAATGCACCCTTTTCTTTTAGCTTAATACTGTCTCATCTTGTTAACCATGTGTGCTTATAGACAGAAGTAGAGTTTTTGCCATTAAACATTGTGTATGTGTTTTCCTTCATAGAAATACAAGCCACTTTAATTTTCATCCTTTCTAATTTTGCCTTATATAAATTTATAACCTTGATTTGTGACTGTTGCTTTTTCTTCTCAAACCTAAAATCAAATTCAGTCATTTCTGGTCATTACTTGCAAGATGTTCTCTTGCAATAATTAATTCTGATTTATTGCTATTACTAAATCTAATATGGGCTTATCCCTTGTCAGTTCCAAAACATATTGGCCAGAAATCTATGCTCCCCCTGTGGTGGGTTTTTAGCCAGGGGGTGGGGTGTGGAGGGAGGGGGCGAGGTGTGAGCCTGAAATTGAAGGGATGGGATTCCTCCCAGGGTTCCCACCCATCCTGACCACACATTGATTTTACGCTGGGGCAGGCAAGGCCATATGGCCACTAAAGGGCTATTTCCTGCCCAGCCTCAATTGTTAGGCTGGTGGGATGATTGAGTTGGTATGGGGGAAGCCCAAAATCAATGGACTTTGATCTCGGGCAGGAAGCGGGAGGGGGTCACCTCCATCAGAAGCCCCCTTCCGACTACGGGCGCCCTCCCCAATCCTTAAGGCCTGGTGGCCTCTGAACCTCCCTCACCCTCCCGGCCTCTCCCCCAAGACCCTAATCGCCGCATTCGCGCCTTGCCAGTCCTTCCCTGCCCTTCCTGACCTGGGACCCCTTGAACTACTACAATACCGTCACAGCAGGGAATGAAGAGCTGCCAGCCAATCAGATTGGCCAACAGCTCTCTGAGGCAGGACTTGCTTCCAAGTGAAGGGCAGAGTTCCTGCCTGCAGCCACTTAAAGCTGATTCGAGAGTGAAATGGCTGTGGGGCACTTGGAGTTGGAGGGGATGTGTTCCCCACCAACTCTTCGGATGGCGGGAAGCAAGACCATGCCATCCGAAAAATTCAGCCATTGTTCCAGAAATCTGCTCAGAATACACTCTAGAAATTTTTTGCCTTTATTGTTTGAGCTATTTTAGTCCCCCCAGTTCATATAAAAGATAAAATCCTCCTTTATAATGGAGGATATTATGTTTCTGCCATAGGTTTCCCCGATCTTTATCAATACATCCTCTCAACCTCACCACTTTCTAGGTGTTGGTAAAACTCTGCAGAGTCTTGAATTCTAATCTTCCTTAGTTCTACTCATATTCTGTTCACACCCTGTTCACTTTTACTGAAGTCCTTTCTCTCTGCTGTCATAATGTCATTTACGGCACCAAAGAAAGCCATTTGGCCCATTGAGTCCATGCTGACTCCCCGTGGAGCAATCCAGTCAGTCCCACTGCCCCACTCAATCCCCGTGACCCTGCAACTTTATTTCCTCCTAGGTTCCTTTTGAAATCATTGACTGTTTCCACTTCCACCATCCTCGTAGGCAGTTAGTTCCAAGTCATTACCACTCACTGCGTAAGAAAGTTCTTACTCACATTCCCCCGCATCTTTATAAGGAATCAACATTACTTCCCTACTTTTGTACTCATTGCCTCTATTTATGAAACCCCAATTCTATTTGCTTTGTTAGCCACTCTCTCAATATGTCCTGCTACCTTCAAACATCTATGCAGATGCATCTCCAGGGTGCCTGCACACTCTTTAGAATTGTATCACTCACTCATTTTAAAAAGAGTGCGGAGAGCGGATGACTTCATTTTAAAAAGAGCACAGAGAGTGGGCAGACTTCATTTTAGAAAGAGCGCAGAGAGTGGGTAGACTTCATTTAAAAAAAGAGCACAAAGAGCAGGGAGACTTCATTTGAAAAAGAGCTGAGAGAGTGGGGAGAGTTCATTTTAAAAAGAGTGGGGAGAGTTCATTTAAAAAAAAATGCAGAAGATGGGGAGAGTTCATGTGAGACCAGCGACGGTGTGACATCACGAACCACAACTTGAAGCAAGTGCAGGGAAAGCAGTTGATTGGTGAGTATGTCTAGTCTTTAAAGTAGAAGTGAGGTCTTTAGTTTGTATTTAGGTTCATAGTCTTCTTCTTTCTCTCCTTTTCTTAAAAATACCCGTTAAGTATGAGATTGATACTGGTATAAAAAAAATAATTACATTAAAGTGTAAAGAGTGAGGGATTCTTCAAGTGTAAAGAGCAGGGATACTAGAATAATTCATTACTAAATTAAATTAAATATGGTAGTGATGGCAGGATGAGTGATGTGTTGCTGCTGCAGCATGTGGGACTGGACACCAAGGTGATTCAGAGCGATCACATCTGTAGAAGGTGTTTGAGCTTGAGGAACTTCAGATCTGAGTTGAGGAGCTGACGTCCCAGCTGCAGACAATGTGCCACATCAGGGAGGGGGAATGATACCTGAACACTTTGCTCCAGGAGGCGGTCACACCCCTCGGATTAGGTAGTTCAAATTTGGCCTGTGAACACAGACAGGAGGTTGTGACTGCAGATGAGGCAGGTGTGGGGAGCCTTGTGGTAGCATTTGAGGAGCTTTGGCCTCTGCAATTATCCACCAGTTACGAGGATCTTGCAAGCTATGCGTATGAGAGTGTGGACTGCAGAGAGGATGAGCGAACTGACCACAGTATCGTGGTGCAGGCAGCAGCTCAAGTGGGGGAGGAAAGAGGAACATAGTAGTGGCAGAGGACAGTATAATTATGTGGATAGATATTGTTCTCTGCAGCTGTGTCCGTGAGTCCTGAAGGCTGTGTGCCTGCCTAGTGCCAGGATTAAGGACATCTCCTCAGGGTTGGAGAGGAACTTGGAGTGGGAGGGGAAGAATCCACTTGTCGTTATCGACGTTGGTTCCAGTGACATTGATAGGACTAGAAAGGAGGTTCTGCTGAAAGAATTCGAACAGTTAGGAACTTAATTAAAAAAGCAGAACCTCTAAGGTAATAATGTTGAGATTACTACCTGAGACATGAGCAAAAATGGCATAGGGTAAATAAAGTCAAGGAATTAAATGTGTGGCTCAAAGATTGGTGTGGGAGGAATGGGTTTCAGTTCATGGGGCACAGGCACCAGTACTGGGTTAGAATGGAGCTGTATGATGGGATGGGCTTCACTTGAACCATGCTGGAACCAATGTCTTGGTGAATCGAATAACTAGGGCTATAGAGAGGGCATAAAAGGAAATAAAGGAAGGGAGGGTTCTGAAGAGGGGATACATAGGCTTGCAAAGCAAAAGGCTATGGCAGTTTTGTAGGTCAGCTATTTAGGTAATGATACCCAGGAAGATACAGAAGTGTACAAACCTAAAAAAAAGCAGCAAATATGGTCAAAGGGGAGAAATGGTAAAAAGATAAAATTAATAGCTCTTTACTTAAATGCACATAGTATTCGGAACAAGATACATGAATTAACAGCACAAATAGAGGTTAATGGGTATGCCCACCACAGAGACATGGTAACAAGGAGATCAAAGCTAGGAACTAAATATTCAAGGGGATGTGACTTTTCGAAAGGACAGGCAGGAAGGAAAGGGTGTTTGGGTAGCTTTGTTAGTATGAGATGGAATAAATATGATATCAAGAAATGACCCTGGATCGGAAGATGTAGAATCTGTATGGGTGGAGGTAAGAAATAACAAGAGGAAGAAGAAACTGGTGGGAGTAGTCTATACACCCCCCAATGGTAGTTATACTGTAGGACAGAGGATAATTCAGGAGATAATGGGGGCAACTAAAAAAGGCAGTACATTAATCATGGATGCCTATAATATTCATGTAGATTGGGAAAATCAAGCTGGCAGAGGTGACCACGAGCAAGAATATAATGTATTCAGGACATTTTCCTAGAACAATATGTTTTGGATCCAACCAGGAATCAGGCTATTTTGGAGCTGGTAATGTGTAATGAGGCAGGTTTAATAAGTGATCTCAGAGTAAAAGATCCCCTTGGTAAAAGTGGTGGAATTTAGCATTCAGTTTGTGAGTGAGAACTTTGGATCAGAAACAACTGTGCTAACCTTAAATAAGGGTAACTACAAAGGAATGAGGGCAGAGTTGGCTGGAGTGGACTGGGAAAGGAGTTTAACAGAAAAGATGGTTGATGAAAAATGGCAGACGTTTAAGAAAATAGTTCATGACTCACAGCAAAGATATATCCCAGTGAGGGGGAAGGATTCAAGGAAGGGGATAAACCAACCATGGTTAACCAAGGAAGTTAAGAATACCATCAAATTGAAATAAAAAAACATACAATGTGGCAAAGATTAGTGGTAGGCCAGAGGATTGGGAAAGTTTTAAAAACCAACAAAAATTGACCAAAAAAATATTAAGAATGAGGAAATAAACTTTGAGAGTAAACTAGAAAGTAATATAAAAATGGGCAGTGAGAGCTTCTTTAATTATATAAAAAGGAAGAGAGAGGCCAAGGTGACCATAGGCCCCCTTAGAAAATGAGGCTGGGGAAATGATAATGGGAACCAGAAAATGGCAGAGGAGTTGAATAAATACTTTGCATCAGCCTTCACGGTAGAAGATACAAATAGCATTCCAAAAATACTAAATAACCAAGGGGCAAAAGGTGGGGAGGAAATAGACATAGAAACATAGAAACTAGGAGCAGAAGTAGGCCATTCGACCCTTCAAGCCTGCTCCACCATTCAATATGATCATGGCTGACCCTCTATCTCAACTCCATATTCCCGCTTTCTCCATGCCCTTTAAATCTCTTAATATCCAAAAATGTATCAATTTCTTTATTGATTATACTCAGTGACCCAGGCTCCACAACTTTCTGTGGTAGAGAATTCCACAGGTTGACCACCCTCTGGGTGAAGAAATTTTTCCTTATCTCAGACCTAAATGGCCTGCCCCATATCCTGAGACTGTGGCCCCTGGTTTTTGACTCCCCAACCAGGGGTAAAATCCTCCCTGCATCCAGGCTATCTAGCCCTGTTAGAATTTTATATGTTTTAATCAGATCCCCTCTCATTATTCTAAACACTAGTGAATACAGGCCCAGTGAAACCAATCTCTCCTCATACGACAGTCCTGCCATCCCAAGTATCAGCCTAATGAACCTCTGACACAATAATAAATAACTATCACTAGAGAAAGAGTACCAGGGAAACTAATGGGGCTAAAGGCCGATAAGTACCATGGACTGCATCCTAGAATATTAAAGAAAGTAACTACACAAAAAGTGGATGCACCAGTGGTAATCTTCTAAGAACCCTTAGATTCTGGAAAGGCCCCAGAGGTTTGGAAAACTGCCAATGTAACGCGCTTATTCAAAAAGTGAGGGAGACCAAAAAACTATAGGCCAGTTAGCTCAACATCCATCATTGGGAAAATGGTAGAGTCTAATATATAGGATGTAATAGCAGAGCATTTAGAAATGCATAATATAATCAAGCAGAGTCAGCATGGCTTCATGAAGGAGAAATCACGCCTGACATATTTATGAGAATTCTTTGTGGAGGTAACAAGCAGGATAGTTAAAGGGAACCAATTGATGTGGTATATTTGGATTTCCAAAATTTGTTTGATAAGGCATTGCACATAAGGCTACTTAATAAGATAAGAGCCCCTGGTGTTGAGGATAGTATATTACCATGGGCAGAGGATTGGCTAACTAATAGAAGACAGAGAGTTGGGGTAAGGGGGGCATTTTCAGGATGCCAACCTGTAACTAGTGCCACAGGAATCAGTGCTGAGGCCACATTTATTTACAATATATATTAATGACTTGGATGACGGAAGTGAATGTACTATCATCAATTTTGTGGAGGACACAAAAATAGTTGGGAAGGCAAGTGGTGAGGAGGACACAAAGAGTCTATAGAGGGATTTGGACAGGTTAAGTGAGTGGGAAAAAATGTGGCAGATGGAATATAATGTGGGAAAATGTGAGGTTGTGCACTTTGACAGGAAGAATAGAGGAACTGGACATCAGTTAAATGGAGAAAGACTGTAGAAAGCTGTAGTAGAGGGGGATTTGGGGGTCCTCATTCATGAATCACAAAAAGCTAACATACAAGTTCAACAGGTAATAAGGAAGGCAAATAGAATGTTGGCCTTTATTTCAAAGGGAATGTAGTATAAAAATAGGGAAGTCTTGTTAAAACTATACAAGGCACTAGTTAGACCACACCTACAGTACTGTGAACAGTTTTGGTCCCCTTATCTAAGGAAAGATATACAGGCACTGGAGGCAGTCCAGGGAAGGTTCACTAGGTTGATCCAAGCTTTGGAGGGATTTTCTTATGAGGAGAGGTTGAGTAGGTTGGGCCTGTACTCATTGGAGTTTAGAAGAATGAGAGGTGACCTTATTGAAACATATAAGACCCTAGGGGCTTGACAGGGTAGATCCTGCAAGGTTGTTTCCCCTTGCAGGAGGGTCTAGGACCAGAAGGTATAATCTCAGAGTAAGGGGTCACCCATTTAAGACAGAGATGAGGGGGACTTTGTTCTCTCAGAGGGTAGTGACTCTGTGGAATTCTTTACTGCTGAGGGCTCTAGAGGCTGAGTTGTTATGTATATTCAAGGCTGAGATGGACAGATTTTTAATCAGTAAGGGAATCAAGGGTCATGGGGAAAAGCCAGGAAAGTGGAGTTAAGGATTATCAGATCAGCCAGGATCTCATTAAATGACAGAGCAGACTCGATGGGCCGAATGACCTACTTCTGCTCCATATCTTATGGCCTTATGGTCTTCCTCCTCCAAATTTGGTATCATCAGCAAATTTTGAAATTTTACTCTGTATTTCATGATCCAAGCCCTATTTAACAAAAGAGCACTGGATCTATCATTGTTCCTGAGGAAAAAGCAGTCCAGTTCAAAAAACAAACATCTACCATGACTCGCTGTTCTCTATCCTTAAGCCAATATTTTGTCTCCAATTGGATACTGACCCTTCTATTGCATGAGCCTCAATTTTGTTAATCAGGCTTTTGTGTGGCACCTTGTCAAATACTTTTCACCATAACATCTACTGTATTCCCTTCTTCAACTTTCTTTGTTCTCTTTGTTTCTATCTGTCCAAAACTTCAGCTTGAGTAATCAAGCACGATCTGCCTTTTACAAATCCATGCTGGCTCTCCTTAATGAACTCAAAACTCTCCAGATTACTTTTGATATTTTCCCTGATTAAGGACACCACCGATAGAAACTGCAGAAAGATTAGGGCACAGAAAGAGCCATTAAGCCCATTATGCCTGTGCCAGCCAGAAAAAGATGAAAAAGAATCTTGCCACTCATTTTAATCCCACTTTCCAGCACCTGGTCCATAACTTTGCAGGTTACAGCACTTCAGCTGTAGATCCAAGTACCTTTTAAATGAGCTGAGTATTTCAGCCTCAACCACCGATTTAGGCTGTGAATTCCATACATCCAACATCCTCTGCGTGAAAATGTACCCTCATGTCGCCTCTAATCCTTCTACCAATCACCTTAAATCTATGCCCCCTGGTAATAGTGTTAATAATGTAATTATGGTAATAATGTAATGTAATGCTAATAATGTTAAACTAAATTGCTGGCAGTTGCTAGCACTGTCCTTTCAACCTTTCTTGAATAAGGGTATTATATTTGTCACTCTCTGTATCTTTTGTCAATATCTTTTCTATTTCCCCAATTTTCCTGTCTTTTCGGAAGATCCTAAAGCTTGCAATATTTAGCTCCCCATCTTATATACATACAAATGTACGAATATACAAATTATGAGCAGGAGTAGGCCACTCGGCCCCTCAAGTCTGCTCTGCCATTCAGGAAGATCATGGCTGATCTGAATGTAACTTCGCACCCATCCCTAATAACCCTTCACCCTCTTGCTTATCAAGAATCTATATACCTATGCCTTAAAAATATTCAGACTCTGCTTCCACTGCCTTTTGAGGAAGAGAGTTCCAAAGACTCATGATCCCCTGAGAGAAAAAAATTCTCCTCATCTCTGTCTTAAATGAGTGACCCCTTGTTTTTAAACAGTGACCCCTAGTTCTAGATTCTCCCACAATAGAAAACATCCTCTCCACATCCACCCTGTCAAGACCCCTCAGGATCTTCAAGGCTTCAATCAAGTCGCTCCTTACTCTTCTAAATTCCTGTGGATACAAGCCTCTCCTGTCCAATCTTTCCTCATAAGACAAGCCGCCCATTCCTGGTATGAGTTTAATAAACCTTCTCTGAACTGCTTCTAACGCATTTACATCCTTCCTTAAACAAGCAGACCAATACTGTACACAGAACTCCAGGTGTGGTCTCACTAGTGTTCTGTACAACTGAAGCATAAACTCCCAACTTTTGTAATCAATTCCCCTTGCAATAAATGATAACATTCTAAGGGCTTTCATAATTATTTGCTGTACCTGCCTACTAGCCTTTTGTGATTCATGCACTAGGGCACACAGATCCCTCTGAATCTCAGAGCTCTGCAATCTCTCACCATTTAGATCATATGCTTCTTTGTTATTCTTCTTGACAAAATGGACAATTTCACATTTACCTACATTATACTCCATTTGCCAGATCTTTACCCACTCGCTTAATCTATGTCCCTTTGTAACCTCCTTATGCCCTCTTCGCAACTTACTTTCCTACTTATCCTTTCATCAGCAAATGTAGCAACCATACCTTTGGTCCCTTTATCCAAGCCATTTATATAACTTGTAAAAGATTAAGGCCCCAGCACTGATCCCTGTGGCACATCATTCATTACATCCAGCCAACCAGAAAAAGACCAGTTAATGCTTACCCTGTTTCCTTTAGCTAGCCAATCTTCTATACATGCTAATATGTTACCCCCGACACTATGAGCTTTTATTTTCTACAATAACATTTGATGGGGCACCTTATCAAATACCTTCTGGAAATCTAAGTACAGTACATCCACCTTTATCCACAGCACATGTGACTCCTTCAAAAAACTCCAATAAATTGGTTAAACATGATTTCCCTTTCAGGCTCTGTCTGATTGCATTGAATTTTTCTAAGTGACCTGGGATAACATCTTTAATGATAGCTTTTAATATTTTCCCTATGACAGATGTTAAGCTAACTGGCCTGTGGTTTTCTGCTTTCTGTCTCCCTCCCTTTTTGAATAAAGGAGATACATTTGCTATTTTCCAGTCGAATGGAACCTTCCCTGAATCTAGGGAATTTTGGAAAATTAAAACCAACACATCAACTATCTCACTAGCTACTTCTTTTAATATCCTACAATGAAATCTATCAGTACTTGGAGATTTGACAGCTTGCAGCTCCAACAATTTGTTCAATACCACTTCTCTGCTGATTGTAATTTTGCTGAGTTCTTCCGTCCTTTCCATTTCCTGATTTACAGCTATTTCTGGGATATTAATTATATCCTCTATAGTCAAGACCAATGCAAAATACCCATTCAATTCATCTGCCATCTCTTTATTTTCCATGATTAATTCCCCAGGCTCACTTTCTATAGGACCAATGCTCACTTTTTAACTCTTTTCTTATTTAAACATTTTCTTATTTAACTATCTACAGAAACTCTTACTATCCTTCATTGTATTTCTAGCTAGTTTTCTCTCTTACTCTAATTTTTAATGTTGATTGGGAAGTGTTGATATACAAAGGGACCTGGTTGTCCTTGTACACCAATCGCTGAAAGCAAGCCTGCAGGCGCAGCAAGCAGTTAAGATGGCAAAAGGTATGTTGGCCTTCATTGTGAGAGGACTTGAGTACAGGAGCAAGGATGCCTGACTACAGCTGCATAGCTCCTTGGTGAGACCAAGTGTACAGTTTTGGTCTCCTTACCTAAGAAAGGATATACTTGCCATGGGGGAATACAGCAAAAATCCACCAACCTGATTCCTGGGATGGCAGCATTGTTGTATGAGGAGAGATTGGGTCAACTCAGCTTGCATTTATTGGAGTTCAGAAGAATGCGTGATCTTATTGAAACATGTAATATTCTGATGGCTGGACAGACTGGCTGGGGGACTTAGAAGAAGGGGGGTCACAGTCTCAGGATACATGGTAGGCCATTTAGGATGATTAAGAGAAACTTCTTCACTCAGAGGTTGAATGGAATTCTCTATCACAGAAGGCCATGGAGACCAAGTCACTGAATATTTTTAAGAAGAAAATAGATTTCTAAAGGCATCAAGCATAATGAGGAGAGCGCAGGTTTTTTTTTTTGTTCATTCATGGGATATGGCCATCACTGGCTAGGCCAGCATGTATTACCCATCCCCAATTGCCCTTGTTCAGGGGGCATTTAAGAATCAACCACATTGCTGTGAAGTCTGGAGTCACAAGCAGGCTAGATTTCCTTCCCTAAAGGACATGAGTTTTTACAACAATCAGCAATTGTTTCAGACTTTTTATTGAATTCAAATTTCACCATCTGCTGTAGCAGGATACAAACCCAGGTCCCCAGAGCGTTATGCTGGATCTCTGGATTACCAGTCTAGTGACAATACCACTATGCCATTGCTGGTGAATGTTTGAGATACGACTATGCCATTGTCTCCCCCAAAATGGTGTGTTTAATCTTAAATACTGCCATAAATTCAATCAAATTGGTCCGACATGACCTCCCCTTAACAAAACTATGCTGATTGTCCTTGATTAATCCTTGTCTCTCCAAGTGTAGATTAATTCTGTCCCTCGGAATTGTTTGCAATAGTTTCCCCATCACTGAGGTTAGACTGATTGGCCTCTAGTTCCCTGGTTTATCCCTTCCTCCCTTCTTGAATAATGGTATCACATTGGCTGTCCCCCAGTCCTCTGGCATCTCTCCTGTGACCAGAGAGGTATTGAAAATTATTACCAGCACCCCTGCTATCTCCTCCCTTGCCTCACTCAACAGCCTGGGATACATTTCATCCAGACCTGGAGATCTATCTACTTTTAAGCCTGCCAGACCACTTAGAACCTCCTCCCTTTCTATGCTAATTTCTTTAATTATATCACAGTGCTTCTGCCTGATTTCCAGACCCACATCATCCCTCCCACTTGTGAACACCGACAGAAAGTATTCATTTAGAACCCTACCTACGTCTTCTGCCTCCACACACAAATTATCAATATGGTCCTTAATTGGCCCTACTCTTTCCCTAGTTATCCTCTTACTCTTGGAAAATAACTTTGGATTTTCCTTTATTTTACCTGCTAATGTGTTTTCATGCCCCCTTTTTGCTCTCCTAATTTCCTTTTTAAGTTCTCCCCTACACATCCTATACTCCTCTAGAGCTTCTGCTGTTTTTAGTCATCAGTATCTGCCATCAGCCTCCCTTTTTTTCTTTATCCAATCTTCTACATCCCTCGACATCCAGGGTTGCCAGGATTTGTTGGTCCCACTCTTTGTCTTTACTGGAATATGTTGGCCCTGTACTCTCCCTATTTCCTTCTTGAATGAGTCCCACTGCTCTGACGCAAATTTACCTAAAAGTAGCTGCTCCCTGTCCACACTGGCCAAATCATATCTGATCTTATTAAAATCAGCCTTACTCCAATTTAGAATTCTGACTTCTGGCCCATCCTTGTCCTTTTCCATTGCAACCTTGAATCTAACGGAGTTATGATCACTATCTGCAAAATGTTCCCCCACTGATATCTTTACCACTTGCCTGGCTTCATTCCCTTAAAATAAGTCCTGGACTGCCCTCTCTCTTGTAGGACCTTCTAACTACTGGCTTAAAAAGCTCTGCTGGATGCATTTTAAGAATTCCACTCCATCTAAACCTATCACACTATGACTAACCCAGTTAATGTTGGGGTAATTGAAATCCCCTACTATTACTACCCTACTATTTTTCCACTTCCCTGATAGTTGCCTACATATCTGCTCTTCTGTTTCTCTCTGACTGTTTGAGGGGCCAATAGCACACTCCCAGCAATGTGATTGCTCCTTTTTTGTTTTTAAGTTCTACCCATATGGCTTCATTTGAGGAGACTGCTAAGATGTCATCCCTCCTGACTGCTGTAATTGATTCCTTCATCAATAGTGCGACACCCCATCCTCTTTTATCTCCTCCTCTGTCTCTCCTGAAGACCCTATATTCTGGAATTGGTCGACAATCCTGCGCCTCTCTCAACCATGGCTCTGTGACATCAATGACATCATACTTCCATGTATTAATTTCTACACTCAATTCATCTGCCTTATTCGTCAGACGCCTTGCATTAAAATAAATACCATCCAACCTTGCCAAACTCCCTTGTGCCTGAACTGGCCTAGATGGCTGCATCTACAGGTTAGCAAGCAGGCGGGGCCCAGTCGCCGATGCGTAAAATGTCGCGCGGTGACATCGGGCAGGCGTCCCAACATCACCCCATGTCATTTACATTTTCTGGTCAGCGGCCACTTAAGGCCACTAATAAAGTAATTGAGCTAATCAATGGATCTGCGGGCTTCTGATAAAACATGAAAACTCATCCACGTGGGATGAGGTTTCATGCGGGATTTAAAAATTTCAAAATATTTTTACATAAAAGTTAGGGACATGTCCCAACTCATGTGACAGTGTCACATGAGGACACATGTCAGTAAACTTTTTTCTATTCTTTGAATTGTTTTTCACATTTGAGCTGATCTCCCTGAGGCAGCACTTCGCCTCAGGGAGATCTGTGTGCTCTTTCGCGCGCATGCATGAAAGAGTGCACTCCCGGCTCAGGGAACTCCCTCCCGCCCGCATAGCGCTTCCTGGCAGATGTCATGCTGGGTGTTCCTTAAATTGCCTGCCACATAAAATGGCGGTGTACCTCCGACCGGGAGCGCCGATCGGGAGCCTGCACACTTGCACCCGCTCCTTCACAACACCACCAACAGGCCTTCCAGACTCGCTTGCTCTCTCTTCTAATTTTGGCTGTGCATCTCGCCCTGCTGAACCTCCTCTCACTATCCCATCCCCCTGCCAAGTTAGTTTAAATCCTCCCCAACAGCACTAGCAAACCTCCATGCAAGGATGCTGGTTCCATTCCAGTTCAGGTGCAACCAGTCCGCTTTGTACAGGTCCCACTGCTCCCAGAAATGCTTCAAATGTCCCAGAAGTCTAAAGCCATCACTCCTGCACCATCTCTCCAGCCCCGCATTCATCTGGACTACCTTCTATTTTTATATTCACTAGCGCGTGGCACCGGAAGTAATCCAGAGATTACTACCTTTGAGCTCCTGTTTTTTAACCTGCTTCATAGCTCCCTAAATTCTGCTTGCAGGACCCCATCCCTCTTTCTACCTATGTCGTTGGTACCAATACGTACCACAATCTCTGTCTGTTTGCCCTCCCCCTTTAGAATGCCCTGCAGCTGTTCAGGGATATCCTTGACCCTGGCACCAGGGCAGCAACATACCATCCCGGAGCATGTCTACAGCCACAGAAACTCCTGTCTGTTCCCCTTACTATCGAGTCTCCTACCACTATTGCTCTTCCCCTCTTTTTCCTCCCACCCTGTACAGCTGAGCCACTCACAGTGCCATGAGCATGGCTGCACTCCCCAGAGGAAACATCACTCTCACTATTTTCCAACACAGAAAAACTCGGAGCTCAAGTAACTGCAGCTGGTGGCACTTCCTGCGCACATGGTCAGTCAATGCGCAAGGAGCATCTCAGACTTCCCACATGTTGCAGGCGGTACATAACATGGGGCTAAGCTGCCCTGCCATGTCTCTAGTTGAAAAGAAAACCCTTACTTTGAGTTAAATACAGTAAAAAAAAGTTAAATTATATATGTGCTTTAAATAAAAACTAGAACTCATAACTTTCTTTAGCTTAATCTATTTTAAACTGGAGAAAAAATGGAGAAAAACCTACTAATCACCAATCAGCCCCCACTTCTGTGCTGACGTCACTTTTTGAAGCTTGCCCGCACTCACACTGGTTCTGATCTCTCCGTTGCTCTCTCGCGCTGCCTTGTGATGTCACTCTTGTTATTTTCAACAAGAATTGACTGCAGGACACTGTTCCATATCATTACAAGCCCAACTCACTGAATTATCTGGGCAGGTTGATGTGCAATCACAACTGACATCTTTCAGAACTAAACATAAGCAACGTGCACTTGGTGAGCTGCACTTTGTTTGGGACTTCGAGGTTTGTTCACCTACCTTGCTTTGGGCAGCGCTCACGGTCATCAGCGCTAGGCTTCATAGACAGTACCACAACACTTTCATTGAGGGGCTCACTGGCAGGCCTCTACCCACGAGACCGGAAGTCAGGGGGGTGTGGCTTTTCAACGGCTGCAGGGCTAGGGTTTGCTTGGAGAAGTGGGAGAAATGGCCTCGGTCAAGGGAAGAGGCTACAGTGAAGGGCTGCACTGGGGAGGGAATTATCCCAAGGTGTGTGTGGAGGCACATGTTGATCCGTGCAAGTGGCCTCATGATGATGAGGGCTGAGGAGGCAGTCTCCAGAGGAGATGAGGCCAGATGAAGATATGAGGGTGTGTGTGAGAGTGAGTGGTGATGTCCTTGAGCTGGCAGCGAGTGAGATGCCAGTGAATGTTTGATGGGCTTGTGAGCATGTGAGTTTAGAGTGATGAGATGGTTGCCTTACCCTGGTGGCACGGATGATATCATTCATCCTCTTTCTGCACTGGATGCACAGTGTAGCATTGGCAATGATCACCACTGCCATTGCTTCCCAAACCAGAATGGTGACAATTATGGGCCTCCTGTGCCAGAGTGGGCATCAAGGACATTGCAGCAGGCTCCAACAGTGCCCAGACAGCATCCCAGGGATGTGTCACTGAATCAGGGGGCTGCAGTCTTCTTGCCTTTATGGGCCATGTGTTCAGTGCAGCAGTCCTGGGCTGGAAGCACGGAGAGGCATGCGTGCGGCTGCACTTTAAAAATAGCTCCCTGCACCATTAAGCCACTACTCTACATCTCCCCCAAGTATAATCTCAAACTGTTACATTCTTTTATTAAACTACTTACATGACATTTTCCAGTTTTTATAAGCCTCCTGTATAGTTACAGGTTCTATCCAACTGCTACCCTTCCTGCCTTCCAAGTCCCTGTCACAAAGGGCTTGTCACAAAATCTCCATCAGTGTTCTCGACTCTCTTGGAGGACGTTGTCAATCGTCTTTTCTTGGAAGACAATCATATTGGTGGAGTGGGATAGCAGCTTTCCACAACTGCTGGTAACTAAGCTGTAATCTCTATGATGACAGAATTGTAAGTATTGTGAAACCTTTTTCAATGAAAGACTTATTCAAGAGTCTTCAGGACATGGACAATTGCACCCTCTTGACTAGGCAGACGACAAACTAACATTCTCTCTTGAATCTTCCACTCCCTTTTTGCACCCTAGGGAAAGGCCCAAGAAGATGAAGCATCTTTAACCTTGACAGAGAATTACAAAGCTACGTGGATGATGAAAAGATATTCAACATCTGAGATTTGAATAAATCTGGAAGACGAGAAGGAGAATGATGAAAATCCTGCAAATATTGCAAGATATGGAGAAAATGTGGCCTTGTGTACTTTCTGTTGGTAGTGGTAACATTGCCATGCTTGTTTCAGTGTGAGGCTGTTCCACTGTAGGCAAAAGGATAATGGTGTCAACATAAGAAGGTAGGACTACACCATTCTCAACAATGGAGTGAATCACCAGAACTGGATCTAGAAGACATTCCTGTATAGGTCTCTCAGCTGTTGAAACCCTGCAGCTTTGGCCTCTGCTTCTGTACCAAGGGATGATTTGGGTACAAGCATGACTTGCTGATGAGATTGAAGTATGGGCTTTAACTTACTTTCACACAAATTAGTAGGTGCTGCATTTGCTCTAGTCGTTTGATTCAACTCAGAATCAAGCATTTCTTTCTCCATGGTCAGCTGTGGTTGGCTGTAGTCAGCTAACAAAGTACAATTCTTCTCATTGGTGGGTTCAGTGGAACAAGTATACAAATTGAGCTCTTCAGCAGCAAGTACAGCTGACTTCTTAAAAAGGACAGCCTAGGGTGGTATCTGCTGGAGTTTAGAAGGGTAAGGGGTGACTTGATTGAAACACATAAGATCATGAGGGGACTTGACAGGGTGAACATGGAAAGGATTTTTCCTCTAGTTGGAAAATCTAGAACTCGGGATCACTGTTTAAAAATAAGGAGTCGCCATTTAGGGCAGAGATGAGAAAGCGTTTTTTCTCTCAGATGGTTGTGAGACTTCAGAATTCCCTTCCTCAAATGATGTTGGAGACAGAGTCCTTGAATATCTCTAAGGCAGGGATAGATAGATTCTTGATAAGCAAGGGGATGAAAAACTATCAGAGGTAGGCAGGAATTTGAGGTTAAAACCGGATCAGCTATGATCTTACTGAACAGCGGAGCAGATTCAAGGGTCCAAGTGGCGTACTCCTGCTAATTCATATGCATTTATGCTCGTATGTGCTTATGTACAACAGAGACTTCAGATTCTTTGGCAGTGCAGTCAAGGAGTGTAATGATCTCTAGGACCACATCTTCCAATAGATCACCCATTTTTGCATGGGCTTCCTTCTGATAATCTTTGTCAGGAAAGAGCCAATCTAGGCCTGGAAGATCCTCTCACAAATGGTCACCATCTTCTTCAGTGCCTTTTATTTCCCTGCCTTCTAGCCCAACTATGAAAAGAATTGAGACATCTGCAATCCCCTCCTGGGGTCCAGCAGATAGTGCATCTATAATAAAGGATGACTCACTCTGTAATGAATGAACTTCACAAGCTGCTGAGTCAAAGTCTATCAGTTCTTCAACCAACTTTGGAAATTCCTCTTTGAATGTACCTCACTGTCCTGTACTGAGATTTTGTCAAGCTTGTGTAAAGATGCTGACCTTTTGAGCAGAGAAATTGGCTGATTTTGCAAAATACAGAGCATTTCATTAATTTATTTTTCTTCATGGCAATGGGTGATGTCGGGCTGACCCTTCACTTGGAGGTTTGTCCCTCAGGCCCCTGTGGCTTTAAATCAGATAGGTCAATTTTGACTTCTTTAAGCCAATTCTGAAGCTAGTCCAATTTGACCAATAAGACAGCAACTCCTGTGTTGGTGTCAAGTTGAAAATCCTTTCTGTAGCCTTGAACTTCTAATTCTACAGAGCAGAACTGTTTATCAGTTTCATTGATCTCTCCTAGGAAATCATCAGGTTGGAAAGGTAGATCTCCTATGTCTTGAACTTCAGGCTGGTTGGGAAGATGTCCTAATTTTCTTCCCTTGAATGCTGTTCTTGATTTATAAAACTGTCTAAAATGACCAGTCTTGCCACAGAGAAACACTGTCATTGCTGGACAGTCTTCAGAGCAGTGGTGTCTGTTTGTGCCACATCTTGAGTACCTGACTGTAGATGGAAGAGTTTGCCCCACCCTCTCACTGGTTTTTGCAGGCTTTTTTGCAGGCTTTTCGGTGGCTGGAGACCCTGACCTTAGACCTACATACTGGACCGACTCATCCCGAACCTCGGCACCACCTCAAATTACATCCCAATTTAGCCTGCCTGCTGATCTGCTTGCCCTTCTCTAGGGTCAGATCCTCTTTTGTTTGTAACCAGTTGAACAATGCATCGTTGATGATGCCGACTACAATTTGGTCTCTCGTCAATTTGTGTTTTAAAGCTCCGTAGTAATAAGCAATCACTAATTGATATGGATCATTAAATAAGGAATTGATGGACTCCCCAGGGGTTCTTTGATTAAATTTTGCTCTTTCTGTTACAAATTTTTTTTCTGAGACTGAGGTATTTCTCAAAGGCCCCTATCACTTCTTTGTATGCTGCTGAGGTTTCCTCAATGCCTTGCTGCATGAGGTCATCGTCGGCTATGGCTCCCAAAGCATATAAAAGTGTGCGGGCCTGATGTTTCTGAGTATCCTCTGCAACCCCAAAGCCGTTAAATTCCTTTTGAGCTGTCTCTTCCAGATCCCCCATCTTTGTCCTTGCTGTGGACCTCCGATGTGTTGGAAAGACTTTGTCAAGGGTAGTGGCTGTCCTGTAGCTATCTACATTGTATGCCTTTTGAACATACAAAACAAGGGCAGAAGTAGGCTATTTGGCCCCTCAATCACGCTCCGCCATTCAATAAGATCATGGTTGATCTGTTTGTGTTGTGAGTTCTACATTCCCATCTACCCTTGATAACCTTTGATTCCCTTGCCTAACAAGATTCTATCTGCCACTGCCTTAAAAATATTCAGTGACCCCGCTTCCACTGCCTTCTGAGGCAGAAAGTTCCAAAATTGCACAACTTTCTGAGAGAAAAAGAACTCTCCTCATCCCTGTCCTACAAGGGTGATCCCTAATTTTAAAACAGTGCCCCCTAGTTTGGACTTATCCATGTCCTCCTTGTCAAGATGGACCATTAAGGACCTTATATACTTCAATCAAGTCACCTCTCACTCTTCTGAACTCCAATGGAAACAAGCCCAGTCTGTCCAAACTATCTGCAAAAGACAGCCCACTCATTCCATGTATCAATCTAGTGAACTTCCCTTGCACTGCCTCCAATGTGTTTACATCCTTCCTTAAATAAGGCGACCAAAGCTGCATACAGCATTTGAAATGCGGTCTCACTAATTCCCTGTATAACAGAAGCATACTTTTATGTTCAATTCATCTTATGATAAAGGATAGCATCCCATCAGCTTTCTTGATTGCATGCTGTACCTGCATACTAATATTTTGTGACTCAAGCATCTAGATCCCTCCAGACCTCTACAGTTGTTCTCTATTTAAGAGATACTCTGCCATTTTATTCTTCCTGCCAAAGTGAACAATGTCACATTTTCCCACATTATATTCCATTTGCCAGATTTTTGTCCACCCACTTGATGTTTTTTACTTCATTCATGTGATGCAGGAGTTGCCAGCTAGGCCAGCATTTATTGCCCATCTCTAATTGCCCTTGATTATTGAGGATACTTAAGAGTTAACCACATTGCTGTGGGTCTGCAGTTACATTAGTGGACAAGGTGGATATTTTTTTAAACAGGAATGATTTCCTGGTCATCAGCAGGCTTCTAATTGCAGATTTTTTATTGAATTCAAATTTCACCATATGCTGTGATAAGATTGGAACTTAGGTCCTCAGAGGATTACCTTATTCTCTGGATTACTAGTCCAGCAACAATACCACTACACCACCGCCTCCCCTCTTATACCAAATGAGAGCATGATGATATTAATAATGTAACTATGGCATCAGTAGTCAGAAGACTGAATGGCTCCGAGAGAATGAGGAGCAGAACAGTCTGTGTCCTGGTTACCATATATTTCTCCTGAGATCTTTGTAAATAGTACTTAATAAATGGCTTAGCCTCAGGGAAATGTGCTCTCTTTCGTGTGCATTTGCGAAAGAGAGCACTCTCACTTTTGGGGAATCCACCCACCCGCACAGCAAGTGCATAGCACTTCCCGCCGCACGTCACACTGGGCGGGCCTTAATTGGCGGCGGGGCCCGCTTCTCCGGTGGCAATCAGCTCCCCGCCTGCCGGAGATTGGGTTGGGCACACCCGCCGGTAGTCAGAAAATTCTGCCCAAAAATTCTTCCATCTGAATGGGTGAGGTGTGTTGCTTGCTCTGTTCACAAAGATCCCAGATCCCCTGTAGAGTGCAACATGCTGTTCCATACACCGGTTGACCATATGTTGCTGCTCAAAAGCCACCAAAAGCCCATGGACATTTTTAATCATATAAGCATAGTTGCGCTGTTCATTCACCACTGACCACAATATCTGGACCAATTATCACAAGGCTCACAGAATCACACAGTGCAGAAGAGGTCCTTCGGCTCATCGAGTCTGCACCAACATGTGAGAAACACATCTCATTGCAAACATTAACCTTTGTCCTTATCTCCTCTTTTTCAATCTTTAGTTTATTACTTCTGCACCTGGACACTCCCCCTTCATTAGTTTAAAGTGCCTTCAGCAGACCTACTTATCCTTTTCAAAAGTAAAGTGTGGCAGGCAAGAAATATATGCTAGACATACTTGCCTAAGTGTTCCTCTCTTTTACTGCTCATATTTGGAGAATATGAGTAGGGCAAGGAAAAGAACTATGTCGAGGACCCATTATCCATTCTCCCAGTCCATTTCCCTGCATTACGGATTTTCATTTGAAAATTATGGTGAATGCAGAATATAATCACTCGTGTTATAATGTTATAATAGCAAAACATATTTACCTTCATTAATGGCTTATCAACACTGGTTGTTAGTAACACTGTTGTGTTACGTTATGCAACATTGCTAGTGTGGTAGAAGGTTTTTAAATTAAATGATCCGTAAGATAAGGACAACCTATCGCCTATCGTAAGGTGATCAACTGCACTTGATCAGACTGACAAATCTAAATTTCAAACATTTCACTTTTATCACTATCTTCAACTACCCTAGGAACAGCCAATACAGGTACCCAACATACATGGGAGGTAAATTCACTGGGATCCATGGTTGGGTTCAAAGCCTACATCGCTGTGGTTTTAGCAGATTCACTGACATGGAGGAAAATCTAGGCCCCTATATTTTAAGATATTAATAGATGGATGATGGATGAATGGATGGATAGACAGACTCATTAACATCACGAAAACTCTGCCAAATTTTATCCCTTTGAATGTCGCTGCCAGCTGTGGACATGTATTTACATATGGTTTACATGATTTTCAATCCATCTCAGAAGCTTTTCTTTTATCACATTCCTTTTGATCTTACTTACTCCTGATTCTGACAGTTTTAAAGAAAGATTTGCATTTATCCAGCACTTTTCATGACTACTGGATATCTCAAAGTGCTTTTTAGCCAATTAAGTACTTTTGAAGTGCAGTCATTGTTGTAATCTAGACAATGTGGCAGCCAATTTGGACACAGCAAACTCTCACAAACAACAATGTGTTAATGACCTGATAATCTGGTTTTGTGATGTTGATTGAGGAATAAATATTGGCCAGGGTGCCAGACATAACTCTCCTGCTCTTCTTCAAAATAGTGCCATGGGATCTTTTACATCCACCTGAGCAGGCAGATGGGGCCTCAGAAAATCATGAAAACCAGCACCTCCGATTGGGCAGCAATCTCTCTGTACTGCACTGGAATGCCAGCCTACATTTTTGTGCTCAAGTCCATAAGTGTGATTTGAACCTTGTGACTTAGAGGTAAGAGTGTTGTGAACTGGGTCACAGGCAACACTGTAAAGAAATGAGCTTCTGGGCTCTTAATGTTGAACAATTTAATATTTTACAACAAATTGTACATTTACTAGACAATAAATGAGTAATGAAACAGAAATGAAAAATTCTGAACTTAATTGCAAAAGATCAGATGTAGCAACTGAACAAAAAGTCTAACACCTGCTCTGTGGTTGTGACTGAATCAGTGAAGAAGAATAACCTGTTTAGCATGTTTCTCTGAACCCAGACCTTGAGCTGTGACAACCTATTATCACCAATTACACTGTTCTGTCACAACAAAATTAACATTGCCCTCTGATATCTAAAGCACAATATAGAAGAACATATTTTATAGCAGCACTGACGAGTACAAGGACTGTGATTCAGGCTGGTACGTATTCATTCATCAGGTCCAATTAAAAAAAAAGCTGAGGGCTTGGTTTTAAATAATTCATCAATAGATTCTTGGTTGGTTTTATTTTAGCAGAAAAGAAGACACGTTGACAATATTAAATTCTTCAATTCCTTCACATCTGATCATTTGAATGCCTGTGAAGTCTTCTGCATAATGCCAGTCTGAAATTCCTCACTGTGGACTCATGCTGCGAGCAGACTTTGTTCTAACCAACTTTACTCATGGGTTATAGAAAATTTACAACTTGGAAAGAGGCCACTTGGTCTATCATGTCTGCACTGCCTGAAAACGAGCCACCCAGCCTAATACAACTTTCTAACATTTGGTCCATAGCCCCCCAGGTTACAGCACTTGAACTGAATATCCAGACTGCTTTTCAATGAGTTGAGGGTTTCTGCATCTACTTTTGTTTCAGGCAATGAGTTCCAGACCCCCACAACCCTCTGAGTGAAAAATACTATCTTTGTCTCCCTCTAATCTTTTTACCAATCACATTAAATCTATGCTCCCTCATCACTGACCTCTCTTCTGTACAATATTATACTGAGTTATGTTGTGTTTGTATTGAACCAAAGTCAAAACCAATGGAGACTTGCACAAACTCTGATGCATAACTGCATCATTCGTTATTCTTAAGGACATGATTTTCATTTACCTGCTGCCCTGTTTTTCGGTACGTTGGGAGGATAATAGGTCAAGAATGTTCTTAAACAAACTTTGTGCTGATGTCACATCAAAGAGCAACTTGATGTGAATTTTTAGCCTCAACTTGATCAGCCTCAACACACCCACAACCATGGGCACCATCCATAATGTTTAGGGTTTGAGGACTCTGGGGCTATACTCAATGGAGTTTAGAAGAATGAGGGGGGATCTGATTGAAACTTACAGAATACTGAAAGGCCTGGATATAGTGGACTTGGGGAATATGTTTCCATTAGTAGGAGAGACTAGGACCCGAGGGCACAGCCTTAGAGTAAAGGGAAGACCTTTTAGAACAGAGATGAGGAGAAACTTCTTTAGCCAGAGAGTGGTAAATCTATGGAACTCATTGCCACAGAAGGCTGTGGAGGACAGGTCATTGAGTGTATGTAAGAATGAGATAGATAGATTCTTGATTGGTAATGGGATCAAAGGTTACGGGGAGAAGGCAGGAGAATGGGGTTGAGAAACTTATCAGACATGATTGAATGGCAGAGCAGACTTGATCGGTTGATTGGCCTAATTTCTGCTCCTATGTCTTATGGTCTTATGGTTCTGGCTGCAGTCATCTTTTCAGCAGACACTGAACACTGGATTCTGATACCTGCCAGATGAAGAGTGCACCTCTCCTTTGAGAGCTACAGCTCACCTTGAGGGCAGGTCCATTGGATATTGAACACCTTCAATGAGCAAGCTATCCATAGGAAGAATGACCAGCACAGGTAATGTGCCCTAGTTATTAAAAGAAGCCCTGACCTTGAAAATAGATGTAGGCTGCACCATGTCAGAGTAATTTCTGGCATTTAAATTAATAGTTTCCTATTTTGTAATGATGACATATAGTCTTTCTGGTCATATCTAGCTTAAATAACCTTTCCATCTGAACAGAATCCATTACATTCATCCGATAGTAAAAGAGGTCTGGAAAGTAGGAATTTAGTAATACCTATCAAGGATCAGCCTTGGCACATTGTAACGCAATCACCTCTGAAGGCCCTGGGTTCAAATCCCAAAGCATAATCTTGAGCAGATAACCTAGGCTGGCAATTCAGTTCAGTACTGAGGGGAATGCTGCAATGTTGGTATCAACTTTTGGATCAGACGTTAAAATGAGGTCCTCCCAGGTGACATAAAAGATCCTGCAGCAATACTTGAAGAACAGCAGAGGAAATTTCTCTCCCAGTGCACTGTCCAAGATTTATCCCTCAACTAGCACTTAAAGTCGATGATTGGATCATTAATTTCATGGCTATTTGTGGAAACTTGGTGTGCACAAATTAGTTATCATGTTTCCTACATTGTAATGGTGTATACATTTCAAAATTAGTTCATTGGTTCTAAAAGGAGTTTGGCACATCCTAAGGTGTTATGACATGGCAGATGATATGTGCTAAGTGGACCAAATCCATGAGGGAAACTTGATTGCACTATCAAAACAGTTTTGTCATTTGTATGTATAATGAGCAGATGTGTACATGGAATTCAGAAGTAATGAGTCCACAAAAACCTTTAGAAATTTTAAAAATTAAATTAGAATATTTAATAACAAAATAAGAGTTTTCAAACGCCTACATAAGACTACAAATTACTACTATAACAAATCCAAAAATTCAAAATGAACCTGACTCCCAGTTACACACCCCCTTTAAGGCAACAATCTGAAATAGATTTTAGATTTAAAACAAAACCAGCAAGTTAGCACAATGTCCACTTGACAGTGAAATTCCAAATGGCTTCCCCACCTTCAGCTTCTTTACATAGAAAACGTATGCACAAATGGCTGGAGGCTTCTTGAAGGCTATTTCACACATCTTACATGGCCCTCTCCTCACATAGCCTTTCATTCTCCTTTATATATGTTTCTCTCTCTTTAATATGTAAATTATATTGTTCCATATGTCTTTGAAACTGAATCTTCCTCATAATATCAACACTTTCATTTAACCAATATTGTCAGTAACCTTTGGGAAAAATAAACACACTCCTTAGCCTTGCTTATCTGGCTAGTTGTAAACAGACTAACATCCCTTTGAAATCCAACAATTCCTTCACTTATTAAAAATAAAAAAATTCCCTTCACACCTTACATGCTAAGCCAGTATCCATGTTTACTTATTAGCATGTCAAGCATTTCCACAACTAGCTTCTTTTGATGATTTCAAGCTTGCAGTCTATTTGGCTCCAAGGTTAAAGTTTTTAGCTTTGTGAGCGGGCCCATGCCCAACCAAACTGAGTGTAAAATGACACACCAGGATGTCGGGCATGCATCCCAATGTCATTGCACATTCGTGAGGTATTTTGGTCAGTGGGTGTGCCTATTAAGGCCATTGACAAGTTAATTAAAATAAACTTTTCACTGCCTGTCCAACCTTATGGTTGACAGGCAGGCAAAAAGGCCAAGCAACCTTTGCACTTTTTTGAAAACCTCATCCACGGGTGGGATGAGATTTCAAAATGCGAATAAAAATCAGATAAATTTATTTTTTCATTATTAACATGTCCCTGCTTATGTGACAGAGTCACATGAATGGGGACATGTTTCATTACATTTTTATTTAAAAATGTTTTTTCATATATCTTCATCTCCCTGAGGCAGCTCACACTCCTCCCCCCTCCAAGCACAGGCATTGCTCAGCGCCGCTGCTCGTGTTTCACGCTGAGCGAGCATGAAATTGCCTTCCAGTCCCGATGACGGTTGGCGGTCGGCTTCCTGACCATACCCGTGGAGCCTGCACATCAAATGTGATGCGTTCTCTTGGAAAAGCTGCTGACTTCCCAAGGCCCACAGATCATGAGCTGAAACTGCAAATCGGCAACAAGTACTTGCATTGATATGGTGCTTTTAACGTGGTAAATGTCTCAAGGCACTTTACAGGAGCATGATGAGGCAAGTCCGACACAGAGCCAAAGAAGGAAATGTTAGGATAAGTGGCCAAAAGCTCAGTCAAAGAGGCAGGTTTTATGGAGCATTTTAAATGAGAAAAGAGGGATGGAGTGGCAAAGATGGGGTTCAATAGTTTAGGGACGAAATCGCTGAAGGCCTAGCCAATAATGGGGAAAAGGATGCACAGTATAAAATCGATATGAAAAAGCGGCTTTGTCAGGACAGTAGAATTGGGTTACATCTGTAAAGATTCAATGTTGCAAGAATTGAGATTATATAGTCTGGAGTCAGACATCTAAATAGAATTATCTATTCCTCACTGGATTTGTCTTGCAGCTCAGTAGATACCTTACAGCTTAAATAACAAGGCACTGTTTTTCCAAGTCAGTTATACTTTTATTACTCTCAGCTTCACATACCTCAAATATAAACTGTTAGGCTTTGATGTGTTCTGTTGCAAATGTAGGATGATGTGGGTGGAATATAAATAATGCCTCACCCATTTTTATGTTCAGAAATGGAAGCAGCAGCTGCTTGATATACATCAACATTCACTGTGCATGTTCTTCTACCAATCCAAAATAATTAAGGAAGCACCTTTTCAATAGCCAATATTTCACCAGAATTTTACAGTCTCTGTTAACTAGCAATATGGGTGTGCAATTCTCACTTTCCTGCGAATTTCATGATCATTTCTGGCAATATCTACCAAGTGCTTAATTTTGTTTATTACCTTCATGAGCCAGGAGTAAAGTTTGCCATCTGTTGACAATCCACACACTATTATCAGAACTTAATACTCTGAAAGATGATCATGTGATGCAAATCATTTAAACTGAGTTATCCTTGTTCTGAGGAGGTGATGGGAGGGATTGTTGGTGTTCAATTTGTGGTCTTGATGAATTTTGGAACATAAAAGAAAAATGCATTTATATAGCATCTTTCACAAGCTGTCCCAAAGTGCTTTAGAGCAGAGAAGTACTTTTGAAGTGTACTCACCATTATAGGAAATGTGTCAGTTAATTTGTCCACAAACAGTGATGTGATAATGACTAGCTAATCTGTTTTAGTGATACAGGTTGAATGATAGATATCGGCGGGGCACCCAGGGATGACTCCCCACTCTTGCTTAAAGAGTGCCCTGGGATCATATGCACCTACTTAAGTGGGAAGACTGGCCATCGGTTTATCGATGCATTCGAAAGACAGCACCTCTGATAGGACTGCATACTCTCAGTACTGCACAGGAGTGTCATGCTAATTTTTGTCCTCAGGTCTCTGGAAAGCAATTGAACCCACCAACTTTTAACATTGATTTGATTATGTCTAACTAATTGCACCTCTCTGTAGCAGCACATAACCTGACAGCTATAGATCTACCAGCATGGTAAGCCTAGAAAAATTTTCTGTGGAAACAGTGGCAGTGTAAAATGCACAGCAGAGTGTAAAATTCATTCAGGCACAAGTTTCAGTTTTAATGTCACTAGAAGGGTTGCAACCCTTCCATTCTGGTTGACCTGTCTATAAAAACAAAAAACTGCGGATGCTGGAAATCCAAAACAAAAACACAATTACCTGGAAAAACTCAGCAGGTCTGGCAGCATTGGTGTAGAAGAAAAGAGTTGATGTTTCGAGTCCTCATGACCCTTCAACAGAACTGAGTGAATATTAGGAAAGGGTGAAATATAAGCTGGTTTAAGGTGGTGGGGGGGTGGGGGGGGGTGGGGGGGGGGGGTGGCGGTGGTGGGGGGGGCTGGTTGGGGGGGTTTTGGGGGGGGGCGTTGAGAGGGGCGTGGAGGAGAAAGTGGGGGGGGCGGGGGTGTGGTTGTAGGGACAAGCAAGCAGTGATTGGAGCAGATAATCAAAAGATGTCATAAAAAGAAGAACAAAGAGTGAAGCAGCATTTCACTTGCATTTCCCCTAACTTAGTCTACTGCATTTATTGCTCCCAATGCGGTCTCCTCTACATTGGAGAGACCAAACACAAACTGGGCTACCGCTTTGCAGAACATCTTTGATCTGTCCGCAAGAAAGACCCAAACCTCCCTGTCGCTTGCTATTTTAACACTCCACCCTGCTCTCTTGCCCACATTTCTGTCCTTGGCTTGCTGCATTGTTACAGTGAAGCCCAATGCAAACTGGAGGAACAACACCTCATCTTCCGACTAGGCACTTTACAGCCTTCCGGACTGAATATTGAATTCAACAACTTTAAATCTTGAACTCTCTCTTCCACCCCACCCCCTTTCCATTTCTTCCCCCTTCCTTTTGTTTTTTCCAATAATTTATATAGATTTTTCTTTTCCCACCTATTTCCATTATTTTTAAATCTATATCTTTTATGCCCTGTTAGCCTTTGCACCCCACCCCCACTTGAGCTGTACGTTGAGTGTCCTGCCATCCGTTCTTAATTAGCACATTCATTTAAATAATATCACCACCTTCAACACCTCTTTGTTCTGTCTGTGACATCTTTTGATTATTTGCTCCTATCACTGCTTGCTTGTCCCTACAACCACACCACCCCCACTACTCTCCCCACCCCCCAACCCCCCCTCACCCCCACCTTAAAGCAGCTTATATTTCACCCCTCTCCTAATATTCACTCAGTTCTGTTGAATGGTCATGAGGACTTGCAACGTCAACTCTTTTCTTCTCCGCCGATGCTGCCAGACCTGCTGAGTTTTTCCAGGTAATTCTGGTTGACCTGTCGCTTGGTTTAAGACTTCTTCAGTTTTCATGTCTACTCGAAGGCAGGTCTTTGGCTCATTGTCTGTTGACACTTGCTCCTGAGCTGTTTTTCTTGGCAGTTTTTGGCAGTGGTGATTTGCCACTGCCATTCACTTTTCAGGGGCAAGACAAGGAATCATGTCCCAAGTTTACCTCAGCCAGAATGGGAATTGAACCCACGCTGTTGGCATTAATACTGAACAAACCAGCCTCAATAGTTAAAATAATGGGAAGAAATTGTAACTTTATATAATTATGAACATGAATTAAATTGTATTAAATTACACTGTTGATATCTCTGAAAATGCCAATATTTTAGCCATCTATAAATCATTCTCAACAGGAGTTGGGGAAATAATAATGGGGAACCAGGAAATGGCAGAGGAGTTGAATAAATACTTTGCATCAGCCTTCATGGTAGAAGATACTAATAGCATTCCAAAAATACTAAATAACCAAGGGGCAAAAGGTGGGGAGGAAATAGACATAGAAACATAGAAACTAGGAGCAGAAGTAGGCCATTTGACCCTTTGAGCCTGCTCCACCATTCAATATGATCACAGCTGACCCTCTATCTCAACTTCATATTCCCGCTTTCTCCACACCCCTTAAATCTCTTAATATCCAAAAATGATTTAATTTGTTCTTGACTATACTCAGTGACCCCAGCTCCACAACCTTCTGTGGGAGAGAATTCCACAGGTTGACCACCCTCTGAGTGAAGAAATGTTTCCTTATCTCAGTACTAAATGGCCTGCCCCGTACCCTGAGACTGTGGCCCCTGGTTCTTGACCCCCCCCACCCACCCCCCCCAACAAACAGGGGAAACATCCTCCTTGCATCCAGTCTATTGAGCCCTGTTAGAATTTTATACGTTTCAATCAGATTCCCTCTCATTATTCTAAACTGTAGTGAATACAGGCCCAGTCAAACTAATCTCTCCTCATATGACAGTCCTGCCATCCCAGGTATCAGCCTTATGAACCTCTTGACACAATAATAAATACAATAACCATCATTAGAGAAAAAGTACCAGGGAAACTAATGGGGCTAAAGGCCGATAAGTACCATGGACCTGATGGACTGCATCCTAGAATATTAATAGAAGTAACTACACAAAAAGTGGATGCACCAGTAGTAATCTTCTAAGAACCCTTAGATTCTGGAAAGGCCCCAGAGGATTGGAAAACTGCCAATGTAACGCGCTTATTCAAAAAGTGAGGGAGACAAAAAAACTATAGGTCAGTTAGCTCAACATCCATCATTGGGAAAAGGTTAGAGTCTAATATACAGGATGTAATAGCAGAGCATTTAGAAATGCATAATATAATCAAGCAGAGTCAGCATGGCTTCATGAAGGAGAAATCATGCCTGACAAATGTATGAGAATTCTTTGAGGAGGTAACAAGCAGGATAGCTAAAGGGGAACCAGTAGATGTAGCATATGTGGATTTCCAAAATTTGTTTGATAAGGCATTGCGCATAAGGTTACTTAATAAGATAAGAGCCCCTGGTGTTGAGGATAGTATATTACCATGGGCAGAGGATTGGCTAACTAATAGAAGACAGAGAGTTGGGATAAGGGGGGCATTTTTAGAATGGCAACCTGTAACTAGTGCCACAGGAATCAGTGCTGGGGCCACAATTATTTACAATATATATTAATGACTTGGATGACGGAAGTGAATGTACTATCATCAAGTTTGTGGAGGACACAAAAATAGATGGGAAGGCAAGCGGTGAGGATGACACAAAGAGTCTATAGAGGGATTTGGACAGGTTAAGTTAGTGGGCAAAAACGTGGCAGATGAAATATAATGTGGGAAAATGTGAGGTTGTGCACTTTGATGGGAAGAATAGAGGAACTGGACATCATTTAAATGGAGAAAGACTGTAGAAAGCTGTAGTAGAGGGGGATTTGGGGGTCCTCATTCATGAATCACAAAAAGCTAACATGCAAGTTCAAAAAGTAATAGGGAAGGCAAATAGAACGTTGGCCTTTATTTCAATGGGAATGGAATATAAAAATAGGGAAGTCTTGTTAAAACTATGCAAGGTACTAGTTAGACCACACCTACAATACTGTGAACAGTTTTGGTCCCCTTATTTAATGAAAGATATACTGGCACTGGAGGCAATCCAGGGAAGGTTCACTAGGTTGATCCAGGGTATGGAGGGATTTTCTTATGAGGTGAGGTTGAGTAGGTTGGGCCTGTACTCATTGGAGTTTAGAAGAATGAGAGGTGACCTTATTGAAACATATAAGACTCTTAGGGGCTTGACAGGGTAGATGCTGCGAGGTTGTTTCCCCTTGCAGGAGGGTCTAGGACCAGAAGGTATAATCTCAGAGTAAGGGGTCACCCATTTAAGACAGAGATGAGGGGGACTTTGTTCTCTCAGAGGGTAGTGACTCTGTGGAATTCTTTATCGCAGAGGGCTGTAGAAAGTGGGTTGTTATGTATATTCAAAGCTGAGATGGACAGATTTTTAATCAGTAAGGGAATCAAGGGTTATGGGGAAAAGCCAGGAAAGTGGAGTTAAGGATTATCAGATCAGCCAGGATCTCATTAAATGACGGAGCAAACTCGATGGGCCGAATGACCTACTTCTGCTCCATATCTTATGGTCTTATGGTCTTCCTCCCCCAAATTTGGTATCATCGGCAAATATTGAAATTTTACTCTGTATTTCACGATCCAAGCCCTATTTAACAAAAGAGCACTGGATCAATCATTGATCCTGAGGAAAAAGCAGTCCAGTTCAAAAAACAAACATCTACCCTGACTCACTGTTCTCTATCCTTAAGCCAATATTTTGTCTCCAATTGGATACTGATCCTTCTATTGCAGGAGCCTCAATTTTGTTAATCAGGCTTTTGTGTGGCACCTTGTCAAATACTTTTTACTGTAACATCTACTGTATTCCCTTCTTCAACTTTCTTTGTTTTCTTTCTTTCTATCTTTCCAAAAATTCAGCTTGAGTAATCAAGTACGATCAGCCTTTTACAAGTCCAAACTGGCTCTCCTTAATGAACTCAAAACTCTCCAAGTTACTTTTGATATTTTCCCTGATTAAGGACACCACCGATAGAAACTGCAGACAGATTAGGGCACAGAAAGAACTATTAAGCCCATTATGCCTGTGCCAGCCAGAAAAAGATGAAAAAGAATCTTGCCACTCATTTTAATCCCACTTTCCAGCACCTGGTCCGTAGCCTTGCAGGTTACAGCACTTCAACTGTAGATCCAAGTACCTTTTAAATGAGCTGAGCATTTCAGCTTCAACCACCGATTTAGGCAGTGAATTCCAGACACCCACCACCCTCTGCGTGAAAATGTACCCTCATGTCGCCTCTAATCCTTCTACCAATGACCTTAGATCTATGCCCCCTGGTAATAGTGTTAATAATGTAATTATGGTAATAATGTAATGTAATGCTAATAATGTTAAACTAAATTGCTGGCAGTTGCTAGCGCTGTCCTTTCACCCTTTCTTGAATAAGCGTGTTATATTTGACACTCTCTGTATCTTTCGTCAATATCTTTTCTATTTCCCCAATTTTCCTGTCTTTTCGGAAGATCCTAAAGCTTGCAATATTTAGCTCCCCTTCTTATATACATACAAACGTACAAATATATGAATTATGAGCAGGAGTAGGCCACTCGGCCCCTCGAGTCTGCTCCGCCATTCAAGAAGATCATGGCTGATCTGAATGTAACTTCGCACCCATCCCTAATAACCCTTCACCCTCTTGCTTATCAAGAATCTATATACCTATGCCTTAAACATATTCAGATTCTGTTTCCACTGCCTTTTGAGGAAGAGAGTTCCAAAGACTCATGACCCCTTGAGAGAAAAAAATTCTCCTCATCTCTGTCTTAAATGAGTGACCCCTTGTTTTTAAACGGTGACCTGTGGTTCTAGATTCTCCCACAATAGGAAACATCCTCTCCACATCCACCCTGTCAAGACCCCTCAGGGTCTTCAAGGCTTCAATCAAGTCGCTCCTTACTCTTATAAATTCCTGCAGATATAAGCCTCTCCTGTCCAATCTTTCCTCATAAGACAACCCGCCCATTCCTGGTATAAGTTCTAGTAAACATTCTCTGAACTGCTTCTAACACATTTACATCCTTCCTTAAACAAGCAGACCAATGCTGTGCACAGAACTCCAGGTGTGGTCTCACTAGTGTTCTGTACAACTGAAGCATAAACTCCCAACTTTTGTAATCAATTCCCCTTGCAATAAATGATAACATTCTAAGGGCTTTCATAATTATTTGCTGTACCTGCCTACTAGCCTTTTGTGATTCATGCACTAGGGCACACAGATCCCTCTGAATCTCAGAGCTCTGCAATCTCTCACCATTTAGGTCATATGCTTCTTTGTTATTCTTCTTGACAAAATGGACAATTTCACATTTACCTACATTATACTCCATTTGCCAGATCTTTACCCATTCGCTTAATCTATGTGCCTTTGTAACCTCCTTATGCCCTCTTCGCAACTTACTTTCCTACTTATCCTTTCATCAGCAAATGTAGCAACCATACCTTTGGTCCCTTTATCCAAGCTATTTATATAAATTGTAAAAAGTTAAGGCCCCAGCACTGATCCCTGTGGCACATTATTCGTTACATCCAGCCAACCAGAAAAAGACCAGTTAATGCTTACCCTGTTTCCTGTTAGCTAGCCAATCTTCTATACATGTTACCCCTGACACTATGAGCATTTATTTTCCACAATAACATTTGATGGGGCACCTTATCAAATGCCTTCTGGAAATCTAAGTACAGTACATCCACCTCTATCCATAGCATATGTGACTCCTTCAAAAAACTCCAGTAAATTGGTTAAACATGATTTCCCTTTCACAAAACCATGTTGACTCTGTCTGATTGCGTTGAATTTTTCAAAGTGACCTGGGATAACATCTTTAGTGATAGCTTTTAATATTTTCCCGGTGACAGATGTTAAGCTAACTGGCCTGTAGTTTTCTGCTTTCTGTCTCCCTCCCTTTTTGAATAAAGGAGATACATTTGCTATTTTCCAATCGAATGGAACCTTCCCTGAATCTAGGGAATTTTGGAAAATTAAAACTAACACATCAACTATCTCACTAGCTACTTCTTTTAATATCCTACAATGAAATCTATCAGTACTTGGAGATTTGACAGCTTGCAGCTCCAACAATTTGTTCAATACCACTTCTCTGCTGATTGTAATTTTGCTGAGTTCTTCCGTCCTTTCCATTTCCTGATTTACAGCTATTTCTGGGATATTAATTGTATCCTCTATAGTCAAGACCAATGCAAAATACCCATTCAATTCATCTGCCATCTCCTTATTTTCCATGATTAATTCCCCAGGCTCACTTTCTATAGGACCAATGCTCACTTTTTAACTCTTTTCTTATTTAAACATTTTCTTATTTAACTATCTACAGAAACTCTTACTATCCTTCATTGTATTTCTAGCTAGTTTTCTCTCTTACTCTAATTTTTAATGTTGATTGGGAAATGTTGATATACAAAGGGACCTGGTTGTCCTTGTACACCAATCACTGAAAGCAAGCCTGCAGGCGCAACAAGCAGTTAAGATGGCAAAAGGTATGTTGGCCTTCATTGTGAGAGGATTTGAATACAGGAGCAAGGATGCCTGACTGCAGCTGCACGGGTCCTTGGTGAGACCACATATGGAGTATGTGTGCAGTTTTGATCTCCTTACCCAAGAAAGGATATAATTGCTATGGGGGAGTACAGCAAAAATTCGCCAGACTGATTCCTGGGATGGCAGCATTGTTGTATGAGGAGAGATTGGGTCAACTCAGCTTGTATTTATTGGAGTTCAGAAGAATGCGTGATCTTATTGAAACATATAATATTCTGATGGCTGGACAGACTGGCTGGGGGACTTAGAAGAAGGGGGGTCACAGTCTCAGGATACATGGTAGGCCATTTAGGATGATTAAAAGAAACTTCTTCACTCAGAGGTTGAATGGAATTCTCTATCACAGAAGGCCATGGAGACCAAGTCACTGAATATTTTTTAAGAAGAAAATAGATAGATTTCTAAAGGCATCAAGCATAATGGAGAGAGCAGGTGTTTTTTTTTCATTCATTCATGGGATGTGGGCATCACTGGCAAGGCCAGCATTTATTGCCCATCCCCAATTGCTCTTGTTCAGGGGGCATTTAAGAATCAACCACATTGCTGTGGGTTCTGGAGCCACATGCAGTCTAGATTTCCTTCCCTAAAGGACATGAGTTTTTACAACAATCAGCAATTGTTTCAGATTCCTTACTGAATTCAGATTTTACCATCTGCTGTGGCAGGATACAAACCCAGGTCCCTAGAATGTTATGCTGGATCTCTGGATTACCAGTCTAGTGACTATACCACTATGCCATTGGTGGTGAATGTTTGAGATAAAGGATCAGCAATGATCATATTGAATGGTGGATCAGTCTCAAGGGACCAAATGGCCTACTCCTGCTCCTGTTTACTATGTTCTTATGTTTCCCTTGCCCAGTTTGTTCCAGATTTTTACAATGACTATAATGACATCATATCCTTTAAGCTGAATTTGTGCTTCTAGCTTATTTGTTTTATTTCTTATGCTATGTAAATCTCACTTGGGTAACTGGCCCTGCACTATCCACATGAACTGATGGTGAATTTCTCACATTTTTTGACCTATCATGCTTTTTTGTTGCTGATGTTCTGTACACTGCCATATATTTGTGGTTTTCTTCACTACTACTTTTAACAGGTATTAGATATTTTCTGTTCCCAGAGTATTTATAATAGGCTGGATTTTGCCAGAGGAAAAATGATGAGGCTAAAAGTGCTCACGATTATTACAGAGTAAATCAGACAGCAGCTTCTGGTGGCTGCACATTTACAGTTAATCAAAATGCTGTTGGAGTAGCCCTGCTTTTCTAGAATCTTCAATATACCAATATTTTGGTGAGAGACTTGACATTCCACAACAAGTAAGACATGATGTTGCTGTACTTACCTACTAGATGCTCACGAACATGCCAGAAAAAGTTAGAATTTGCCCATTCCAGTCTAAGTGAATTTTTTTTATTATTTGTTCATGGGATGTGGGCTCACTGGCTAGGCCAGCATTTTTTGCCCATCCCGAATTGCCATTGCTCAGAAAGCATTTTTTTTAAGAGTAAAACACATTGCTATGGATCTGTAGTCACATGTAGGCCAGACCAGGTAAGGACAGCAGATTTCCTTCCCTAAAGGGCATTAGTGAACCAGATGGGTTTTTACAACAATCAGCAATGGTTTTGTGATCATCATCAGGCTTTTAATTCCTGATTCTATTGAATTCAAATTTCACCATCTGCCCTGGTAGCAGTCAAACCCAGGCGCCGAGAGCATTACACTGGGTCTCTGGAATACTAGTCCAGTGACAATACCACAATGCCATTGTCTCCCCCATAATGGTGTGTTTAATTTTAAATACTGCCATAAATTCAATCAAATTGGTCAGACATGACCTCCCCTTAACAAAACTATGCTGATTGTCCTTGATTAATCCTTGCCTCTCCAAGTGTAGATTAGTTCTGTCCCTCGGAATTGCTTCCAATAGTTTCCCCATCCCTGAGGTTAGACTGATTGGCCTCTAGTTCCCTGGTTTATCCCTTCCTCCCTTCTTGAATAATGGTATCACATTGGCTGTCCCCCAGTCCTCTGGCATCTCTCCTGTGGCCAGAGAGGTATTGAAAATTATTACCAGCACCCCTGCTATCTCCTCCCTTGCCTCACTCAACAGCCTGGGATACATTTCATCCAGACCTGGAGATCTATCTACTTTTAAGCCTGCCAGACCACTTAGAACCTCCTCCCTTTCTATTTCTTTAATTATAATTTCTTTAATTATATCACAGTGCTTCTGCCTGATTTCCAGACCCAAATCATCCCTCCCACTTGTGAACACCGACAGAAAGTATTCATTTAGAACCTTACCTACATCTTCTGCCTCCACACACAGCTTACCACTATGGTCCTTAATGAGCCCTACACTTTCCCTAGTTATCCTCTTACTCTTGGAAAATAACTTTGGATTTTCCTTTATTTTACCTGCTAATGTTTTTTCATGCCCCCTTTTTGCTCTCCTAATTTCCTTTTTAAGTTCTCCCCTATACTCCTATACTCCTCTAGAGCTTCTGTTGTTTTGAGTCCTCGGTATCTGCCATCAGCCTCCCTTTTTCTCTTTATCCAATCTTCTACATCCCTCAACATCCAGGGTTGCCAGGATTTGTTGGTCCCACTCTTTGTCTTTACTGGATATGTTGGCCCTGTACTCTCCCTATTTCCTTCTTGAATGAGTCCCACAGTTCTTACGCAGATTTCCCTAAAAGTAGCTGCTCCCTGTCCACTCTGGCCAAGTCATATCTGATGTTATTAAACTCAGCCTTACTCCAATTTAGAATTCTGATTTCTGGCCCATCCTTGTCCTTTTCCATAACAACCTTGAGTCTAACGGAGTTATGATCGCTATCTGCAAAATGTTCCCCCACTGATATCTTTACCACTTGCCTGGCTTCATTCCCTAAAAATAAGTCCTGGACTGCCCTCTCTCTTGTAGGACCTTCTATGTACTGGCTTAAAAAGCTCTGTGGGATGCATTTTAAGAATTCCATTCCCTCTACACCTATCACACTATGACTAACCCAGTTAATGCTTGGGAAGTTGAAATCCCCTACTATTACCACCCTACTATTTTTCCACTTCCCTGATATTTGCCTACATATCTGCTCTTCTATTTCTCACTGACTGTTTGGGGTCCTATAGCACAGTCCCAGCAATGTGATTGCTCCTTTTTTGTTTTTAAGTTCTACCCATATGGCTTCATTTGAGGAGACTTCTAAGATGTCATCCCTCCTGACTGCTGTAATTGATTCCTTCATCAATTTTGCGACACCGCCTCGTCTTTTATCTCCTCCCCTGTCTCTCCTGAAGACCCTATATCCTGGAATATTGAGCTGCCAGTCCTGCCCCTCTCTCAACCATGGCTCTGTGACAGCAATGACATCATACTTCCATGTGTTAATTTCTGTCCTCAATGCATCTACCTTATTCGTCAGACGCCTTGCATTAAAATAAATACCATCTAACCTTGCCAAACTCCCTTGTGCCTGAACTGGCCTAGAGGGCTGCATCTTCTAGTTTGCAAGCAGGCAGGGCCCACTCGCCGATGCGTAAAACGACATGCGGTGACATCGGGCGGGCGTCCCAACATCACCCCATGTCATTTACAATTTCTGGTCGGCGGCCACTTAGGGCCATTAATAAAGTAATTGAGCTAATCAATGGATCTGCGGGCTTCTGATAAAACATGAAAACTCATCCACGGGCGGGATGAGGTTTCATGCGGGATTTAAAAATTTCAGAATATTTTTAAACAAAAGTTAGGGACAGGTCCCAACTCATGTGACAGTGTCACATGAGGAGACATGTCAGTAAAAGTTTTTCTATTCTTTGAATTGCTTTTCACATTTGAGCTGATCTCCCTGAGGCAGCGCTTCGCGCGCATGCATGAAAGAGTGCACTCCCGGATCAGGGAATCCCCTCCCGCCCGCATAGCGCTTCCTGGCAGCTGTCATGCTGGGTGTGCCTTAAATTGCCTGCCACATAAAATGGCGGTGTACCTCCAACCGGGAGCGCCGATCGGGAGCCCGCCCACTCGCACCTACTCCTTCACAACACCACCAACAGACCTTCCAGACTCGCTTGCTCTCTCTTCTAATTTTGGCTGTGCATCTCTCCCTGCTGAACCTCCTCTCAGAATCCCACCCCCCGCCAAGTTAGTTTAAATCCTCCCCAACAACACTAGCAAACCTCCCCGCAAGGTCTCATTCCAGTTCAGCTGCAACCTGTCCGCCTTCTACAGGTCCCACTGCTCCCAGAAAAGCTCCCAACATCTCAGAAGTCTAAAGCCATCACTCCTGCACCATCTCACCAGCCCCGAAGTAATCCAGAGATTACTAACCTTGAGGTGCTGTTTTTTAACCTGCTTCCTAGCTCCCTAAATTCTGCTTGCAGGACCCCATCCCTCTTTCTACCTATGTCGTTGGTACCAATATGTACCACGATCTCTATCTGTTTGCCCTCCCCCTTTAGAATGCCCTGCAGCCATTCAGTGACATCCTTGACCCCGGCACCAGGGCAGCAACATACCATGCCAGAGCACATCTACAGCTGCAGAAACTCCTGTCTCTTCCCCTTATTATCGAGTCTCCTACCACTATTGCTCTTCCCCTCTTTTTCCTCCCACCCTGTACAGATGAGCCACTCACATAAGCGTGGCTGCACTCCCCAGAGGAAACATCACTGTCACTGTTTTCCAACAGCGAAAAATGGTTCTTGAGCAAGATGCACCCTGGGGATTTCCTGACTACCTGCGTGGCACTTTTCTTCTGACTGATGGTCACCCATTCCATCTCGCTCTGCAGTTCCGTGAACTGTGGGGCGACCACGTCTAAAAACTATCAACAAAACACTCAGCCTTGTGGACGCACCTCAATGCCTTTAGCTGCTGCCCAAGCTCTGAAACTCAGAGCTCAAGTAGCCATAGCTGGTGGCACTTCCTGCACATGTGGTCGGTCACAGCGCAAGGAGCGTCTAGGTCCTTGCGCTGTGACCGACCACATGTGCAGGAAGCGTCTAGGACTTCCCACATGTTGCAGGCGGTACATAACATGGGGCTAAGCTGCCCTGCCATGTCTATTGTTGAAAAGAAAACCCTTACTTTGAGTTAAATACAGTAAAAAAAAATTAAATTATCTATGTGCTTTAAATAAAAACTAGAACTCAAAATTTCCTTAGCTAAATCCATTTTAAACTGGAGAAAAACTGGAAAAAAAACACTTACCCACTACTCACTAATCAGCTCTCACTTTTGTGCTAACGTCACTTTTTGACGCTTGCCCGCACTCACACTGGTTCTGATCTCTCCGTCGCTCTCTCGCGCTGCCTTGTGATGTCACTCTTGTTATTTTCAACAAGAATTGACTGCAGGACACTGTTCCATATCATTACAAGCCCAACTCACTGAATTATCTGGGCAGGTTGATGTGCAATCACAACTGACATCTTTCAGAACTAAACATAAGCAACGTGCACCTGGTGAGCTGCACTTTGATCGGGACTTCGAGGTTTGTTCACCTACCTTGCTTCGGGCAGCGCTCACGGTCATCAGCGCCAGGCTTCATAGACAGTACCACATCACTTTTAGTGAGGGGGCTCACTGGCAGGCCTCTACCTACGAGACTGGCAGTCAGGGGGGTGTGGCTTTTCAACGGCTGCAGGGCTAGGGTTTGCTTGGAGAAGTGGGAGAAGTGGCCTCGGTCAAGGGAAGATGCTATAAGGGCTGTACTGGGGAGGGAATTATCCCAGGGTGTGTGTGGAGGCACATGTTGATCCGTGCAAGTAGCCTCATGATGGTGAGGGCTGAGGAGGTAGTCTCCAGAGGAGTTGAGGCCAGATGGAGATATGTGGGTGTGTGTGAGAGTGATGTCCCTTGAGCTGGCAGTGAGTGAGATGCCAGTGAATGTTTGATGGGCTTGTGAGTGTGTGAATTTAGAGTGATGAGATGGTTGCCTTACCCTTGTGGCACGGATGAGATCATTCATCCTCTTTCTGCACTGGAGCACAGTGTAGCATTGGCACTGATCACCACTGCCACTGCCTCCCAAACCAGAATGGTGACACTTATGGGCCTCCTGTGCCAGGGCGGGCATCAAGGACATTGCAGCTCCAACAGCGTCCAGATAGCATCCCAGGGATGTGTCACTGAATCAGGGGGCTGCAGTCTTCTTGCCTTTATGGGCCATGTGTTCAGTGCAGCAGTCCTGGGCTGGAAGCATGGAGAGGCATGCGTGCGGCTGCACTTTAAAAATAGCTCCCTGCACCATTAAGCCACTACTCTACATCTCCCCCAAGTATAATCTCAAACTGTTACATTGTTTTGTTAAACTACTTACATGACATTTTCCAGTTTTTGTAAGCCTCCTGTACAGTTACAGGTTCTATCCAACTGCTACCCTTCCTGCCTTCCATGTCACTGTCACAAAGGGCTTGTCACAAAATCTCCATCGGTGTTCTCGGCTCTCTTGGAGGACGTTGTCACTCGTCCTTTTCTTGGAAGACAACCATGTTGGTGGAGTGGGATAGCAGCTTTCCACAGCTGCTGGTAACTAAGCTGTATTCTCTATGATGACAGAATTGTAAGTATTGTGAAACCTTTTTCAATGAAAGACTTATTCAAGAGTCTTCAGGACATGGACAATTGCACCCTCTTGACTAGGCAGACGACAAACTAACATTCTCTCTTGAATCTTCCACTCCCTTTTTGCACCCTAGGGAAAGGCCCAAGAAGATGAAGCATCTTTAACCTCGACAGAGAATTACAAAGCTACGTGGACGATGAAAAGATATTCAACATCTGAGATTTGAATAAATCTGGAAGACGAGAAGGAGAATGATGAAAATCCTGCAAATATTGCAAGATATGGAGAAAATGTGGCCTTGTGTACTTTCTGTTGGTAGTGGTAACATTGCCATGCTTGTTTCAGTGTGAGGCTGTTCCACTGTAGGCAAAAGGATGATGGTGTCAACATAAGAAGGTAGGACTACACCATTCTCAACAATGGAGTGAATCACCAGAACTGGATCTAGAAGACATTCCTGTATAGGTCTCTCAGCTGTTGAAACCCTGCAGCTTTGGCCTCTGCTTCTGTACCAAGGGATGATTTGGGTACAAGCATGACTTACTGATGAGATTGAAGTATGGGCTTCAATTTACTTTCACACAAATTAGTAGGTGCTGTATTTTCTCTAGTAGTTTGATTCAACTCAGAATCAAGCATTTCTTTCTCCATGGTCAGCTGTGGTTGGCTGTGGTCAGCTAACAAAATACAACGCTTCTCATTGGTGGGTTCAGTGGAACAAGTATACAAATTGAGCTCTTCAACAGCAAGTACAGCTGACTTCTTAAAAAGGACAGCCTAGGGTGGTATCTGCTGGAGTTTAGAAGGGTAAGGGGCGACTTGATTGAAACACATAAGATCATGAGGGGACTTGACAGGGTGAATATGGAAAGGATTTTTCCTCTAGTTGTAAAGTCTAGAACTCGGGATCACTGTTTAAAAATAAGGAGTCGCCATTTAGGGCAGAGATGAGAAAGCCTTTTTTATCTCAGAGAGTTGTAAGACTTCAGAATTCCCTTCCTCAAGTGGTGGTGGAGACAGAGTCCTTGAATATCTTTAAGGTAGGGATAGATAGATTCTTGATAAGCAAGGGGATGAAAAGCTATCAGAGGTAGGCAGGAATGTGAGGTTAAAACTGGATCAGCTATGATCTTATTGAACAGTGGAGCAGATTCAAGGGTCCAAGTGGCCTTCTCCTCCTAATTCATATGCTTTTATGCTCGTATGTACTTAGGTACAACAGAGACTTCAGATTCTTTGGCAGTGCAGTCAAGGAGTATAATGATCTCTAGGACCACATCTTCCAATAGATCACCCATTTTTGTACGGGCCTCCTTCTGATAATCTTTGTCAGGAAAGAGCCAATCTAGGCCTGGAAGATCCTCTCACAAATGGTCACCATCTTCTTCAGTGCCTTCTATTTCCCTGCCTTCTAGCCCATCTACGAAAAGAATTGAGAGATCTGCAATCCCCTCCTGGGGTCCAGCGGATAGTGCATCTATAATAAAGGATGACTCACTCTGTAATGAATGAACTTCACAAGCTGCTGAGTCAAAGTCTGTCAGTTCTTCAACCAACTTTGGAAATTCCTCTTTGAATGTACCTCACTGTCCTGTACTGAGATTTTGTCAAGCTTGTGTAAATACGCTGACCTTTTGAGCAGAGAAATTGGCTGATTTTGCAAAATACAGAGCATTTCATTAAATTATTTTTCTTAATGGCAATGGGTGATGTCGGGCTGACCCTGCACTTGGAGGTTTGTCCCTTAGGCCCTTTGGCTTTAAATCAGATGGGTGAATTTTGACTCCTTTAAGCCAATCTGGAAGCTAGTCCAATTTGACCAATAAGACAGTGACTCCTGTGTTGATGTCAAGTTTAAATTCCTTTCTGTAGCCTTGAACTTCTAATTCTACAGAGCAGAACTGTTTATCAGTTTCATTGATCTCTCCTAGGAAATCATCAGGTTGGAAAGGTAGATCTCCTATTTCTTGGACCTCAGACTGGCTGGGAAGATGTCCTAATTTTCTTCCCTTGAATGCTGTTCTTGATTTACAAAACTGTCTAAAATGACCCAGTCTTGCCACAGAGAAACACTGTCATTGCTGGACAGTCTTCAGAGCAGTGGTGTCTGTTTGTGCCACATCTTGAGTACCTGACTGTAGATGGAAGAGTTTGCCCCACCCTCTCACTGGTTTTTGCAGGCTTTTTTGCAGGCTTTTCGGTGGCTGGAGACCCTGACCTTAGACCTACATACTGGACCGACTCATCCCGAGCCTCGGCACCACCTCAAATTACATCCCAATTTAGCCTGCCTGCTGATCTGCTTGCCCTTCTCTAGGGTCAGATCCTCTTTTGTTTGTAACCAGTCGAACAATGCATCATTGATGATGCCGACTACAATATGGTGTCTAATAAATTTGTGTTTAAAAGCTCAGTAGCAATAAACAATTGCTAACAGATATCGATCATTAAGTAAGGAATTGATGGACTCCCCAGGGGTTCTTTGATTAAATTTTGCTCTTTCTATTATAAAATTCTTTTTGAGACTGAGGTATTTCTCAAAGGCCCCTATCACTTCTTTGTATGCTGCTGAGGTTTCCTCAATGCCTTGCTGCATGAGGACATCATCAGCTATGGCTCCCAAAGCATATAAAAGTGTGCAGGCCTGGTATTTCTGAGTATCCCCTGCAACCCCAAAGCTGTTGCATACCTTTTGAACTGTCTCTTCCAGATCCCCCTTCTTTGTCCTTGCTGTGGACCTCCGAAGTGTTGGAAAGACTTTGTCAGGGGTAGTGGCTGTCCTGTAGCTATCTACATTGTATACCTTTTCAATATACAAAATAAGGGCAGAAGTAGGCTATTTGGCCCCTCAATCACGCTCCGCCATTTATTAAGATCATGGCTGATCTGTTTGTGTTGTGAGTTCTACGTTCCCATCTACCCTTGATAACCTTTGATTCCCTTGCTTAACAAGAATCTATCTGCCTCTGCCTTAAAAATATTCAGTGACCCCGCTTCCACTGCCTTCTGAGGCAGAGAGTTCCAAAATCGCACAACTCTCTGAGAGAAAAAATTTCTCCTCATCCCTGTCCTACAAGGGCGACTCTTTTAATTTTAAAACAGTGCCCCCTAGTTTGGACTTACCCACAAGAGGAAACATCCTTTCCACATCTTGCTTTTCAAGATAGACCATTAAGGACTTTATATACTCAATCAAGTCACCCCTGAATCTTCTGAACTCCAGTGGAAACAAGCCTAGTCTGTCCAAACTATCTGCAAAAGACAGCCCACTCATTCCAGGTATCAATCTAGTGAACTTCCCTTGCACCGCCTCCAATGTGTTTACATCCTTCCTTAAGTAAGGGGACCAAAGCTGCATACAGGATTTGAGATGCGGTTTCACTAATGCCCTGTATAACAGAAGCATACTTTTATGTTCAATACATCTTATGATAAAGGATAGTGTCCTATTAGCTTTCTTGATTGCATGCTGTACCTGCATACTAATATTTTGTGACTCAAGCATCTAGATCCCTCCAGACCTCTACAGTTGTTCTCTATTTAAGAGATACTCTGCCTTTTTATTTTTCCTGACAAAGTGAACAATGTCACATTTTCCCACATTATATTCCATTTGCCAGATTTTTGTCCACCCACTTGATGTTTTTTTAATTCATTCATGTGATGCAGGAGTTGCCAGCTAGGCCAGCATTTATTGCCCATCTCTAATTGCCCTTGATAACTGAGGACATTTAAGAGTTAACCACATTGCTGTGGGTCTGGAGTTACATTAGTGGGCAAGATGGATTTTTTTTTTTACAGGAATGATTTCATGGTCATCAGCAGGCTTCTAATTCCAGATTTTTCATTGAATTCAAATTTCACCATATGCTGTGATAGGATTGGAACTTAGGTCCTCAGAGGATTACCTTGGCTCTCTGGATTACTAGTCCAGCAACAATACCACTACGCCACCGTCTCCCCTCTTATACAAAATGAGGGCATGATGATATTAATAATGTAACTATGACATCAGTAGTCAGAAGACTGAGTGGCTGCAAGAGAATGAGGAGCAGAACAGTCTGTGTCCTGGTTACCATATACTTCCCCTGAGATCTTTGTAAATAGTACTTAATAAATGGCTTGGAGTTAAACCATACTGACTACCTCAAATCAGTCGAAGGGAAGCAAAGCCTCATCAAGGTTAAGTAAGCCAAGAAAGCATGGTATTAGTAAAACCTCATTAATGCTCAGCTACAGCACCAAAAGACACTTGAAACATGTAGTCTCCTTCCTTCAGATTATTCTTAGAGATTTGAAAAAAAAGTTAGAGGTTTTTTAAAAAAACTTCCTTGTCTGTATAACTTGCATAACTCCATCTTTCTTTCCGTCTCTTTCTGAATGTGATTTTACATTAAATTAAATATTCTAGATTTAATTTCCTGGTTTAGACTCTACGGGGTCATTTTTAGCTTATTTCACTGGATGGGAAACCTAACAAATCAGGTCAAATGCTGATTTTACAGCCACCCACTGTTACTAATTAACTTTCTTGGATCATAAAATTGGAGTGGGGGAGGGGGAACCAACATTGCACCCAATGTCAGCTGTTCCCAGACTGGAATGTTTACAATAGGCTCCATTGGGAAAGTTAGTAATGCTTTAGTGAAATTTATTAACATGTCCCATCTCGTGTGACATTGTCACATGAGGGGAATATGTTAAGTATTTTTTTATTTTTCTATTTTTAATGTTTGAACAACTATAAGCGATCTCCCTGACGCAGCACTTAGCATCAGGGAAATGTGCGCTCTTTTGTGCACATGTGCGAAAGAGCGCACTCACAGTTTTGGAGAATCCCCCCCGCCCGCACAGGAAGTGCATAGCTTTTTCTGCCAGGCATCACACTGGGAGGGCCTTAATTGGCCCGCCCACTTAAAATGGCGGCGGGGCCTGCTTCTCCAGCGGGAATCAGCTCCCCGCCTGCTGCAGATTTGGTCAGATCCACCCGCCCAGTAGTCAGAAAATTCGGCCCAAAGATTCTTCCATCTGAATGGGTGAGGTGCGTTGCTTGCTCTGTTCACACAGATCCCAGATCCCCTGTAGAGTGCAACATGCTGTTCCATACACCGGATGACCATATGTTGCTGCTCAAAAGCCACCAAAAGCCCATGGACATTTTTAAGCTTATAAGCGTAGTTGCGCTGTTCATTCACCACTGACCACAATATCTGGACCAAGGCTCACAGAATCACACAGTGCAGAAGAGGTCCTTCGGCTCATCAAGTCTGCACCAACACGTGAGCAACACATCTCATTGCAAACGTTAACCTTTGTCCTTATCTCCTCTTTTTCAATCTTTAATTTATTAATTCTGCACCTGGACACTCCCCCTTCTTTAGTTTAAAGTGCCTTCAGCAGACCTACTTATCCTTTCCAAAAGTAAAGTGTGGCAGGCAAGAAATATATGCTAGACATACTTGCCTAAGTGTTCCTCTCTTTTACTGCTCATATTTGGAGAATATGAGTAGGGCAAGGAAAAGAACTATGTCGAGGACCCATTATCAATGCTCCCAGTCCACTTCCCCGCATTACGGATTTTCATTTGAAAATTATGGTGAATGCAGAATATAATCACTCGTGTTATAATGTTATAATAGCAAAACATATTTACCTTCATTAATGGCTTATCAACACTGGTTGTTAGTAACACTGTTGTGTTACGTTATGCAACATTGCTAGTGTGGTAGAAGGTTTTTAAATTAAATGATCCGCAAGATAAGGACAACCTATCGCCTATCGTAAGGTGATCAACTGCATTTGATCAGTCTGACAAATCTAAATTTCAAACATTTCACTTTTATCACTATCTTCAACTACCCTAGGAACAGCCAATACAGGTACCCAACATACATGGGAGGTAAATTCACTGGGATCCATGGTTGGGTTCAAAGCCTACATCGCTGTGGTTTTAGCAGATTCACTGACATGGAGGAAAATCTAGGCCCCTATATTTTAAGATATTAATAGATGGATGATGGATGAATGGATGGATAGACAAACTCATTAACATCATGAAAACTCTGCCAAATTTTATCCCTTTGAATGTCGCTGCCAGCTGTGGACATGTATTTACATATAGTTTACGTGATTTTCAATCCATCTCAGAAGCTTTTCTTTTATCACATTCCTTTTGATCTTACTTACTCCTGATTCTGACAGTTTTAAAGAAAGACTTGCATTTATCTAGCACTTTTCATGACTACTGGATATCTCAAAGTGTTTTTTAGCCAATTAAGTACTTTTGAAGTGCAGTCATTGTCGTAATCTAGACAATGTGGCAGCCAATTTGGACGCAGCAAACTCTCAGAAACAACAATGTGATAATGACCAGATAATCTGATTTTGTGATGTTGATTGAGGAATAAATATTGGCCAGGGTGCCAGACATAACTCTCCTGCTCTTCTTCAAAATAGTGCCATGGGATCTTTTACATCTAACTGAGCAGGCAGATGGGGCCTCAGATTATCCTGAAAACCAGATCCTCTGATCGGGCAGCAATCTCTCTGTACTGCACTGGAATGCCAGCCTACATTTTTGTGGTCAAGTCCATAAGTGTGATTTGAACTTTGTGACTTAGAGGTAAGAGTGTTGTGAACTGGGTCACAGGCGACACTGTAAAGAAATGAGCTTCTGGGCTCTTAATGTTGAACAATTTAATATTTTACAACAAATTGTACATTTACTAGACAATAAATGAGTAATGAAACTGAAATGAAAAATTCTGAACTTAATTGCAAAAGATCAGATGTAGCAACTGAAAAAAAAATCTAACACCTGCTCTGTGGTTGTGACTGAACCAGTGAAGAAGAATAACCTGTTTAGCATGTTTCTCTGAACCCAGACCTTGAGCTGTGACAACCTATTATCACCAGTTACACTGTTCTGTCACAACAAAATTAACATTGCCCTCTGATATCTAAAGCACAATATAGAAGAACATATTTTACAGCAGCACTGACGAGTACAAGGACTGTGATTCAGGCTGGTACGTATTCATTCATCAGGTCCAATTAAAAAAAAAGCTGAGGGCTTGGTTTTAAATAATTCATCAATAGATTCTTGGTTGGTTTTATTTTAGCAGAAAAGAAGACACGTTGGCAATATTAAATTCTTTAAATCCTTCACAATTGATCATTTGAATGCCTGTGAAGTCTTCTGCATAATGCCAGTCTGAAATTCCTCACTGTGGACTCATGCTGCTAGCAGACTTTGTTCTAACCAACTTTACTCATGGGTTATAGAAAATTTACAACTTGGAAAGAGGCCACTTGGTCCATCATGTCTGCACTGCCTGAAAACGAGCCACCCAGCCTAATACAACTTTCTAACATTTGGTCCATAGCCCCCCAGGTTACAGCACTTGAACTGAATATCCAGACTGCTTTTCAATGAGTTGAGGGTTTCTGCATCTACTTTTGTTTCAGGCAATGAGTTCCAGACCCCCACAACCCACTGGGTGAAAAATACTTTCTTCGTCTCCCTCTAATCTTTTTACCAATCACATTAAATCTATGCTCCCTCATCACTGACCTCTCTTCTGTACAATATTATACTGAGTTATGTTGTGTTTGTATTGAACCAAAGTCAAAACCAATGGAGACTTGCACAAACTCTGATGCATAACTGCATCATTCGTTATTCTTAAGGACATGATTTTCATTTACCTGCTGCCCTGTTTTTCGGTACGTTGGGAGGATAATAGGTCAAGAATGTTCTTAAACAAACTTTGTGCTGATGTCACATCAAAGAGCAACTTGATGTGAATTTTTAGCCTCAACTTGATCAGCCTCAACACACCCACAACCATGGGCACCATCCATAATGTTTAGGGTTTGAGGACTCTGAGGCTATACTCAATGGAGTTTAGAAGAATGAGGGGGGATCTGATTGAAACTTACAGAATACTGAAAGGCCAGGATAGAGTGGACGTGGGGAATATGTTTCCATTAGTAGGAGAGACTAGGACCCGAGGGCACAGCCTTAGAGTAAAGGGAAGACCTTTTTGAACTGGGATTAGGAGAAACTTCTTTAGCCAGAGAGTGGTGAATCTATGGAATTCATTGCCACAGAAGGCTGTGGAGGACAGGTCATTGAGTGTATGTAAGACCGAGATAGATAGGTTCTTGATTGGTAAGGGGATCAAAGGTTATGGGGAGAAGACGGGAGAATGGGGTTGAGAAACTTATCAGACATGATTGAATGGTGGAGCAGACTCGATGGGCTGATTGGCCTAATTTCTGCTCCTATGTCTTATGGTCTTATGGTTCTGGCTGCAGTCATCTTTTCAGCAGACACTGAACACTGGATTCTGATATCTGCCAGATGAAGAGTGCACCTCTCATTTGAGAGCTACAGCTCACCTTTAGGGCAGGCCCATTGGATATTGAACACATTCAATGGGCAAGCTATCCATAGGAAGAATGACTAGCACAGTTAATGTGTCCTAGTTATTAAAAGAAGGCCTGACCTTGAAAATAGATGTAGGCTGCACCGTGTCAGGGTAATTTCTGGCATGAAATTTAAATCAATAGTTTCCTATTTTGTAATGATGACATATTGTCTTTCTAGTCACATCTAGCTTAAATAACCTATCCATCTGAACAGAATCCATTACTTTCATCCCATAGTAAAGGAGATCTAGAAAGTAGGAATTTAGTAATACCTATCAAGGATCAGCCTTGGCACACTGTAGCACGATCACCTCTGAAGGCCCTGGGTTCAAATCCCAAAGCATAATCTTGAGCAGATAACCTAGGCTGGCAATTCAGTGCAGTACTGAGGGAAATGCTGCAAGGTTGGTATCAACTTTTGGATCAGACGTTAAAATGAGATCCGCCCAGGTGACGTAAAAGATTCTGTAGCAATACTTGAAGAACAGCAGAGGAACTTTCTCTCCCAGTGCACTGTCCAAGATTTATCCCTCAACTAGCACTTAAAGTCGATGGTTTGATCATTAATTTCATGACTATTTGTGGAAACTTGGTGTGCACAAATTAGTTATCATGTTTCCTACATTGTAATGGTGTGTGCATTTCAAAATTAGTTCATTGGTTCTAAAAGGAGTTTGGCAAATCCTAAGGTGTTATGACATGGCAGATGATATGTGCTAAGTGGACCAAATCCATGAGGGAAACTTGATTGCACTATCACAACAGTTTTGTCATTTATATTTATAATGAGAAGATGTGTACACTGAATTCAGAAGTAATGAGTCCACAAAAACCTTTAGAAATTTTAAAAATTAAATTAGAATATTTAATAACAAAATAAGAGTTTTCAAACACGTACATAAGACTACAAATTACTACTATAACAAATCCAAAAATTCAAAATGAACCCGACTCCCAGTTACACACCCCCTTTAAGGCAACAATCTAAAATAGATTTTAGATTTAAAACAAAACCAGCAAGTTAGCACAATGTCCACTTGACAGTGAAATTCCAAATGGCTTCCCCACCTTCAGCTTCTTTACATAGAAAACTTATGCACAAATGGCTGGAGGCTTCTTGAAGGCTATTTCACCCATCTTACATGGCCCTCTCCTCACATAGCCTTTCATTCTCCTTTATACATGTTTCTCTCTCTTCAAAATGTAAATTATATTGTTCCATATGTCTTTGAAACTGTACCTTCCTCATAGTATCAAAACTTTCATTTAACTAAATATTGTCAGTACCCTTTGGGAAAAATAAACACTCTTTAGCCTTGCTTCTCTGGCTAGTTGTAAACAGACTAACATCCCTTTGAAATCCAACAATTCCTTCATTTATCTAAAAATACAAATTCCCTTCACACCTTACATGCTAAGCCAGTATACACGTTTACTCATTAGCATGTCAAGCATTTCCACACCTAGCTTCTTTTGATGATTTCAAGCTTACAGTCTACTTGGCTCCAAGGTTAAAGTTTTTAGCTTGGTGAGCGGGCCCATGCGCAACCCTACCGAGTGTAAAATGACACACAACGATGTTGGGCATGCATCCCGATGTCATTGCACACCCGTGCAGTATTTTGGTCCGCGGATGCGCCTGTTAAGGCCATTGACAAGTTAATTAAAATAAACTTTTCACTGCCTGTCCAACCTTATGGTTGACAGGCAGGCGAAAAGGCCAAGCGGCCTTTGCACTTTTTTGAAAACCTCATCCATGGGTGGGATGAGATTTCCAAAAGCAAATAAAAATCAAATAAATTTAATTTTTCATTATTAACATTTCCTTGCTTATGTGACAGTGCACATGAATGGGGACACGTTTCATTACATTTTTATTTTTAACATTTTTTCATATATCTTCATCTCCCTGAGATTGCACTCGCCCCTCTCACACTCCTCCCCACTCCGAGCACAGGCATTGCTCAGCGCCGCTGCTCATGTTTCATGCTGGGTGGGCCTTAATTGACCCACCAGCATGAAATTGCCTTCCAGGCCTGATCATGGGTGGTGGTCGGCTTCCTGCCCATACCCGTGGAGCCTGCATGTCAAGGGTAAAATTCTGCCCCAGATGTAATTGAATCACACAGACGGAACTACCTATACCTACATCCATAAACCTACCTCACAATAAACTAGAAAAATATGAAAATTATTATACTTTAGTAACAAAGGTCATGAAAGGCGTTATATATATGCAAGTTTTTTTTTTACCAGATATTTCCTAACATTTGGCATGAACAAATGTGATGCGTTCTCTTGGAAATGCTTCTGACTGCACAAGGCCCACAGATCATGAGCTGAAACTGCAAATCAGCAACAAGTACTTGCATTGATATGGTGCTTTTAATGTGGTAAATGTCTCAAGACACTTTACAGGAGCATGATGAGGCAAGTCCGACACAGAGCCAAAGAAGGAAATATTAGGATAAGTGGCCAAAAGCTCAGTTAAAGAGGCATGTTTTATGGAGCATCTTAAAGCAGAAGAGAGGGATGGATTGGCAAAGATGGAGTGCAAGAGTTTAGGGCCGAAATCGCTGAAGGCCCAGCCAATAATTGGGAAAAGGAAGTTAGGGATGCACAGTATAAAATCGTTATGAAAAAGCGGCTTTGTCAGGACAGTAGAATTGTGTTACATCTGTAAAGATTCAATGTTGCAAGAATTGAGGTTATATAGTCTGGAGTCAGGCATCTAAATAGAATTATCTATTCCTCACTGGATTTGTCTTGCAGCTCAGTAGATACCTTACAGTTTAAATAACAAGGCACTGTTTTTCCAAGTCAGTTATACTTTTATTACTCTCAGCTTCACATATCTCAAATATAAACTGTTAGGCTTTGATGTGTTCTGTTGCAAATGTAGGATGATGTGGGTGGAATATAAATAATGCCTCACCCATTTTTATGTTCAGAAATGGAAGCAGTAGCTGCTTGATATACATCAACATTCACTGTGCATGTTCTTCTACCAATCCAAAATAATTAAGGAAGCACCTTTTCAATAGCCAATATTTCACCAGAATTTTGCAGTCTCTGTTAACTAGCAATATGGGTGTGCAATTCTCACTTTCCTGCGAATTTCATGATCATTTCTGGCAATATCTACCAAGTGCTTAATTTTGTTTATTACCTTCATGAGCCAGGAGTAAAGTTTGCCATCTGTTGACAATCCACACGCTATTATCAGAACTTAATTCTCTGAAAGATGATCATGTGATGCAAATCATTTAAACTGAGTTATCCTTGTTCTGAGGAGGTGGTGGGAGGGATTGTTGGTGTTCAGTTTGTGTTCTGGCTGAATTTTGGAACATAAAAGAAAAATGCATTTATATAGCACCTTTCACAAGCTGTTCCAAAGTGCTTTAGAGCTGTGAAGTACTTTTGAAGTGTACTCACCATTATAGGAAATGTGTCAGTTAATTTGTACACGAAGGCCCATAAACAGTGATGTGATAATGACTAGCTAATCTGTTTTAGTGATACAGGTTGAATGATAGATATCGGCGGGGCACCCAGGGATGACTCCCCACTCTTGCTTAAAGAGTGCCCTGGGATCATTTGCACCTACTTAAGTGGGAAGACTGGCCATCGGTTTATCGATGCATCCAAGAAACAACACCTCTGGTAGGACTGCATACTCTCAGTACTGCACAGGAGTGTCAGCCTAACTTTTGTCCTCAGGTCTCTGGATTGCAATTGAACCCACCAACTTTTAACATTGATTTGATTATGTCTAACTAATTGCACCTCTCTGTAGCAGCAAGTAACTTGACAGCTATAAATCTACCAGCATGGTAAGCATAGAAAAATTTTCTGTGGAAACAGTGGCAGTGTAAAATGCACAGCAGAGTGTAAAATTCATTCAGGCACAAGTTTCAGTTTTAATGTCTACTCGAAGGCAGGTCCTTGGCTCATTGTCAGTTGACACTTGCTCCTGAGCTGTTTTTCTTGGCAGTGGTGATTTGCCACTGCCTTTCACTTGTCAGGGGCAAGACAAGGAATCATGTCCCAAGTTTACCTCAGCCAGAATGGGAATTGAACCCACGCTGTTGGCATTAATACCGAATAAACCAGCCTCAATAGTTAAAATAATGGGAAGAAATTGTAACTTTATATAACTATGAACGTGAATTAAATTGTTCAAAATTAAACTGTTGATATCTCTGAAAGTGCCAATATTTTAGCCATCTGTAAATCATTCTCAACATAGGAGATAGCAAACAAGACTTTCTGTACAAGCCTATGCTCCTTTTTCTAGAAGCTGGTGCTGCCTCCAGTCAACTTATGCTCACATTCCAAGGAAAAGATAGTCCTCTGCAGGTAAGAAATGAGGTCAGTCTTTGTGGAATTCAAGAGAATTGTATGTAAAATCTTTTTAAATACAATATATAGCAGGTGCACAAGGATATGAAGGCCTTATGGATGTGGTAGCCATAGCATTTACGTTACTAGATTTGTAATCTAAAGGCCTGGACTAATAATCCAGCGACATGAGTTCAAATCTTACCATGGCAGTTGGGGAGATTTAATTCAGTTAATTAAATAAACCTGGAAGAATTAAGTTAGTATCAGTAATTAATAATCACCATGAAACTACTGAATTGCTGTAAAAAGCCATCTGGATCACTAATGTCCTTTACGGAAGAAAACCAATCATTTTTACTCTATGACCCATTCATGAATGTGGATCCACAGCAATGTCATTACCTCTTTACTGCCCTCTGAAATGGCCTGGCAAGCCACTCTAACTGCTACAATAAAGCATAATGAGAATAAAACCAAAGGCTATCTTTAACTTGGGCATCTGATTTGGACACCACATTGTTCTCCTTACTAATATCTGGTAACTTGTACCAAAATTGAGAGCACTGTCCCATAGATTAGTCAAGCAACAGCCTAACATATTCATGCTCACAGAATTGTACATTCAAAACTCTTCCATCTCTATCCCTGGGTATGTCCGAACCCACCAACAGGATAGGCCCAGCAGAGATAGTGGCACAGTGGTATAGAGGGGGAGAGTTTCCCTGGGAACCCTCAACATTGACTCCTAGCCCTATGAAGTATTGTGGCATCAGATCAAATGTCAGCAAGGAAACCTCCTCCACATACCCTCCTCCCTCAGTTGATAAATCATTACTCCTCCATGTTAAAAGCACTTGGAGGATTGACCTGAGAGCAGCAAGGGCACAAAATATACTCTGGGTGGAGGATTTCAATGTCCATCACCAAGAGTGGCTCAGCAGCAGCACTTACTGACCAGCAGGTGCACGTGTACCACCAGAAGGGAAGAACCTTTTTGTCCTCACCAATCTATCTGTTGTAGACAAGATAGGCAATAAATGCTGGCCTTGCCAATGATGCTCCCAATGCATGAATAAATAAAGAGAAAATGGAAAGCATGGTGGTTACCTCATTAATATTTAAATGTCAGGGTCCATTCAGACCTGGATGCCATTTTAACTTGAAATCATGGCTAACAGAGATTCAAGTTAGTTGATTATTATATATTTTTTTAAGGTTTCATTGTGGGCTGCCCAGGACTGATGCAGGAGTATTTATCCCGGCCCTCTGGGAAATGTTGGGCCTTCCTTGGCCTGAGTGTTCCTCCCCCAACCTTAACTGCCTTTATGCCCTGGCAGCAGGATAGTGGTGTCTTCTGTGGCCCCTTCTGCCTTGGACTTCCTGTTAGCCCTGCGCCCCTTCTTCCTGAGCCTCTCCTCCAAAAGGTGGCTCCCCTGGAAGTTGAATGTGGACTCCTGGCCTCCTCCCCCTTCTGGCCCTCCCTTCCTCCTCACAGAAGATGCCTCCAGTGGACAGCACAACTCCCATTCCCAGGCTAACGGAAGGCTTCCTAAAAGCTGCAAACCCCAAAAATGATCTTTACTGTAGAGTCCTGACCTGAAGGCTGTTACTCCTGTCCAAGCAGTATAAGTTTTGAAGTATTCTTGCTCACACAGGCAAGTATCTGTAACTTTCACAATTAAATATCTAACAGATGCCATTCGCGACCCCACTGACCCCTCTTATCCCGCCCGTGGATGAGATTTATACAAATGTCGCCTACCCGCCTGCCCGTTGCACCCGTGCGACATCCTGAAGATCACACGGGTCCCGAAAAATTGCCGTCAATTGCTGCCTCAAAGGCCTTAAGTACCTGATTAATTAATGGTGGGCGCATATCCGAGAACATCGCGCGCCCGCCCAATTAAATACCGCGATGGCGCGTTGTGACATCGGGACGCTCGCGTGACATCACTGTGCATCATTTTACGCACCGACTTGCGGGGCCTGCCCCCACACGCCAACAAGAAATTCTGGCCACAGTGTCAGAATGCAGAGCAGCCTGAGGCTGCATCTCTCTGGCTGATTCCTGTTTTACCCCTTTGCTCATTTTCTAAGTTGTCCTCATGTCTCAGTCCCTGCAGCCATGCAAATGGAGAAGGCAGAGCCAGGCTCCTAAACAAGCACCCATTCATTACTCCTCAAGCATTAACACATAGGGAGGAATCTTCCACTTCCACCAGCAGCAGGAATTGTGGTGGGGGTGGGAGAAACTTACTTTGGTGTGAATCAAAAAATCAGTTTCCTGATGGCGACAAAATAATTTGGATTCTACTGACTTTCAAGGCAGATTAAAAGCAGGTCAAGTTTCCCACTGAGTGGGGTCAGGAACCCTATTTGCATTCATTAGCCCCTCATGAATGCTCCTTAAAAGGCCATCTTAACAGACTCACGTTCCCCCTCCAACCTAAGTTCCCTGTCAGTAGCTTAGAACATTCTGTTTTATGGCTGTATATAAGTGGCGCATACCTGGCGAGCTTCACTTCATCCATGAGTTGGAGGTCAGTCGATGCTGCTTTCACCTTCCTTTCACACAGCCACTGAGATATATCGGGTGCCTGTAGCACAAGCTGCTCCAAGGCTGGGCATGGGAGGCATGACCAGTGGAGAGGAGTGAGACAGAGGCAGGGTGAAGGGGTGGAAGGATCATTGGGCAAGGCTGAGCTGGGGGCAGGACGTGGGTGGGGGGGCTGGGTGCTCAGAAGGACCAGAGGACAAGGGTGAGATGCAGGCAGGAATAGAGGGGGAAAGGACCAGAGGGGAAGGGTGAGATGCAGTAATGGCTATGGGGGGTTGGAGGGAGGATGAGAGGGGAAGGGTGAAAGACTGTCCGGGAGGCATGTTCAAGAGACTGTCTGGGCCATGTTAGGAGGCTGGTACGCATGTCTTGGTTCTGGTCTTGGGTGATGGCATTTTTGGGCAGTGACACTTGTGCACAGAATTGTGTGTAGGTGTTGGTCAGTTATCTAAGGCATTTGGTCCTGGTGGTTCAACGCATGCTACCAGGGCATAGAGGGCACTGTCACATTCAGTGGAGGCATTTCAATCCAATAGAATGGTAATTCTAAAGGACAAGGGGAAAACTTGGATTTTCTCCTGGTAAGGGTCTCTGAAAGTAAGGGTGCAGGTGGCCTAGAGTAGGGGAGGGGTCAGATTAACGATGAACATGACAGCATCAACATTGAAGGGAACAGGGAAAACAGAAATATCCACATTAACAATAATGGGGTGAAGGGTAACGGGGGAGGTTGGATGGTCAAGGACAGAATGGAATCAGGATGTAGTTACTGTGGAGGGGGGTGGGAGGAACTTGGTGAGTGATGGAGGAGGTTGGGGGGTGCTGAATGATCTCACAAATGTCAGGAGAACCATCTTTGCCTTTACTCAGTAATGATGCAGTTGAAAAAGACAAACATGAAAGAAACAATATGGGAGGGGTCTGAAAGCATGTGGGAGGAGTTAATCACCACTCTTTTGGGCTGAGTGAAGGTGCTCCCAATTAATTATTTGCTCAAGCCATGGAGAACAAGGGTCAGCCAAGTACTGTTCTTGAGGGTCAAATGCCCATTGAAGGAGCTTTGCTTCTTGCCTAATGGGGTGCTTTCATATGAGAATCTGTTAAGTTTTGGGGCAGAGTTAGAGGAGGTGTGATTGGCCATTTATTATTGACAGAGGCATGGGAAAAGGGGTGGAGGTTAAATTATTCAAGGGCCACAGCTGCTGTACAGAAGCTACATGCGCACTCCAAGGTTCAATATTCCCAGTTTCATGGTCATTGCTTACAAGGCACAAGGCTTAAAGTCTTGACATTATTACAAGGCTATGTTATCTATATTGAGGGTCTAGGCTCATAGACACAAGTTGACAATTGCCTGACAGAGGCTTCTCGCACATGGCTGCATTCAGCCTGATCAAGACCCTCTTTGTGAATGCACTGTCATGTCTGAGGGGGAGGATCAGCCACCTCCAGGATGTGCTTCACCTGAAAGGGGTGGTCTGGGGATGCCATGTCTAAATGGAAGCCAGGTCAGGGGCTTTGCACTGGCTTCCTGGCTTGGAGATAGAGGGAAACAAGTCAAGGTAAAGTTTAAATAATTTCTTAAATGTACTTGTTGACAGAAACAAAGAGGTGTGGAAAAAGCAGGCTGCAAACAACTTGTATATAGTTCTAATATGAATGAGGAGAATAAGGGCCCGTCATCAATTATTATAGGTCCAGGAGCAATGGCATGAGCTGCAAGAGGGATATGCATGCCCTCACTGGATAACTGTCCAGAGTGGAAAAATGGTACACTACCATGATCTACCAACATCCCAGTCCTCCCTCCGTAGGGAAGCACACAGCAGTGCTTAGACAGACTGGCCCTTCAACCAGGCATTAGTTAGGACTATGGCCTTGAAATATCAATAACAGCGTTCTATTAATTTTAGAGCTATCTGTGATTCAGCTTGGATAATATTACCCATACCTGGATCGTATTTTTAGTAAAATACTGTACCATGCCTGTACAGACTCAGTGGGCCAAATGGTCTACTTCTGCTCCTACATCTTATGGTCTATGGCCTGTAAGATGCTAGTTAGGAGTTACTGTATCCTGTAAAACACAGCAACCCACGTGCAGTTACAGATGACAAACGAGAACTGCGCACTTCCTACTACGGAAACACACCAGGAAAACCATGGTTTTTCTATCTTCTAAATGCCATTTTTTCTTTATTTCAGGACCAGTACAGTACAGGTACACATGTTTAATGTTTAAATTCATAGACAGGTGAGGATTTGGGGCCTCAATGGGCGATCTTGTGCACAAGGACTTTTGCGCGGGTAAACAAATTCATGAAAGAAGAAATCGTAACTGGTGGGACTTCACTGTACTCACCCGTCATCATGGGCTCATCCTTGGAAGGGTTTAAACCATGGATAACTGAGTAGCCTTGGCAACATATGGCTGCTGTGGAATCTGAACAGCACTCCCTTCTCACATGTCCTTAGGCAAATTTACATAGTATAGTACTTTCAACCACGCCTGCATCAAGTCAGTGTGCATGGCAGCATATAAGTGGCTGGAACTCCAAATTACCTAGGGGTGCACTCACGTCAGTCTGACATCTGCGCAATAAGGCCAGCCAACCATTCTTTCAGGTACAACCAGATGATGGCTCAACAGACAACAGCCTCATGAGAGCACATCGTGCTGAACTATGGTGGTGTTTTCTCCTCTGGGACATTCTGATTGATGCAGGATCTGGAGCTCCTGGACTGCAGTGAGTGAATGGCTGCCTGAGAGACATTTCAATACGGTGCCAGAATCTTCAACCCCATGAGGTCATGGTGGAGCAGGCGAGTTCTTGGCTGCCCCACCACAAGATTCACTGAGCTCCTCACAGATGCGTAATTAATTAGTTGAAAAGTGGAAGATTGCACGTGTTCAGCCATCCTGCTGCCCAGCAGGAATCACGCCAACTTTCCCGCCACCACTGGACTTAGTCTCCAGAATGGAAGATACCACCCTCAGATCAGCAATCTGGACGCTATAGACTATGTGTTAGAGTGGTCTGCACAAGAAAAACGATAGATCAGAGGCTAATTAATTTGGTTCTTCTAGTAGAGACTACAACACGAGGAAGTTCTGAGGAACAAAGCGACCTTGGCATGTGTGTCCATAGATCTCTGAAGGCAGAGGGACATGTTAGTGGGCTGGTGAAAAAGGCACATGGGACACTTGTCTTTATCAATCGAGGCATAGATTACAAAAGTAGGGAGGTCATGCTGGAGTTGTGTAGAACCTTGGTGAGGCCACAGATGGAGTATTGTGTGCAGTTCTGGTCGCCACATTAAAGGAAGGATGTGATTGCACTGAGTGGGTGCAGAGGAAATTCACCAGGATGTTGCCTGGCATGAAACATTTAAGTTATGAAGAGAGGTTGGATAGACTTGGGTTGTTTTCGTTGGAGCAGAGAAGACTGAGGGGTGACCTGATCGAGGTGTACAAGATTATGAGGGGATTGGACAGGGTGGATAGGGAGCAGCTGAAGGGTCAGTCACAGGGGGACATAAGTTCAAAGTGAGGGGCAGGAGGTTTTGGGGGGATGTGAGGAAAAACTTTTTTACCCAGAGGGTGGTGACGGTCTGGAATGCGCTGCCTGGGAGGGTGGTGGAGGCGGGTTGCCTCACATCCTTTAAAAAGTACCTAGATGAGCACTTGGCACATCATAACATTCAAGACTATGGGCCAAGTGCTAGTAAATGGGATTAGGTAGGTAGATCAGATGTTTATGACATGTCAGTGCAGACTCGATGGGCCGAAGGGCCTCTTCTGCACTCTGTGATTCTGTGATTCTGAATTGACCATTGACATTTTCTATAGCATGTATTTTCAGTGACGGAACTGCTGTACGTACAATCTTCTTATGCAGGAACTGCATATTGATGTTCCTTGTTTGAACAACTGACAATATTTTATGTGTAATAAAATAATGACACAGTGTGAGATATTGTAAGAGTACATTCAATCTATCTTATTGTGCAGTGCTAATGATGCATGTATTTAATATACTTCACTCCCTTGTTTTGTCTCCTATGTGTTATGCAATTCTCTGTGCTGGTGTATGAGATTCTACTAAGTACCCTCTAGTGAAAGGACTATCTGCAAGTCTAACTGGGCTGCTATAATATGCTGATCGAATTACATTCAGAATAATTTCAGGGCAAGCTTTCTCATCCACTCGCTGTCACAATTGGTGAAGAATCTTGCTGAGTACATTGTGCTCAGTTCTGGGTTATAACATCATTAAAACATATATAAAAATTGCAAACAATGAGAAGTGCATTATGACTGATCACAAATGTAATGGAGATATGTTATGAGAAGATATATACCGGCATAAGTGTAGTGTGTTTTGTTAAGAAAAAAATATGCATGTTAGCTACTGGGCATGGTAGGAATCAGTGCCGGGTATTGATGTTTATGGTGTATTTAAGTTATTTGAAGATGACACAAAGCTGTCTAAGTTTACAGTTAACATCAAATTGAGGGCAAGAGTTTCCAACAATAGGAATACCAATAAAAAAAAACAAACGCAAAGTGATCCATTAGAAAATTGAGCTGGCTGAGCTGGTTAGTGGTGAATGGTATTCAAAATCGACAAATTGTCGTGATTTTAAAATTCCGATCCTTTTTCTCAAATTCCTCCATGGCCTCATCCCTCTCTATGTATGAAACCTTCTTCAGCATTACAGCGTCTGAGATCTGTGCATCCCTCCAATTCTGGCCATTGCACAAAACCAAATTTTCATTGCTCCATCATTGGTAGTCATGTCTTCTCCCGCCTAAGCTCTAAGATCGGGACCTTTAGCTTGATTTGGACAAACACATCAATCAATTTCCATGTCTCTGAAATCAAGCAGCCATCTGCTGATTCTTGCACATTCTAGAAGGCAGAACCAAATAGTAATTCTTCCCATGCCACCAGCCCGTAAACCTGAAAAAATAAATGATGATAGAGTGCCTCACTCTGTGGCATTTATCAAGGACAGTTCACAAACTGCTGGTGCTAACAATATTCAGCAGAAAGGCTTATTCTTGATGGATTACAAAACTTTCCAGTCAAGTACCTCCCTAAAATCCTGAGCATTTCTAAAGTGAGAAGGGAATGTGGCATTTCAGTTCCTCACTTTAAGAATAGAGGTTGTCACAAAACTTTATTTTGCTGAGTCAGTCATTGATGTTGCGAGTTCTGTCGAAGGGTCATGAGGACTCGAAATGTCAACTCTTTCCTTCTCCGCCGATGCTGCCAGACCTGCTGAGTTTTTCCAGGTAATTCTGTTTTTGTTGTGGAGGAGTATTGGTCAGGAATCCTGGTACCCTGGAACAATGATGGACTAACAAGGATGTTAACTCCACGGCATGCATTTTTTTTTGCTCTGGCATCCTTGCCTAGAAGCCAGTTTGATTGACAGTCTTGTCTCCCTGTCAGGCAGGAAACTACCCAGTGAAGGCTGGAGTTATAGGAGCAGGTTAGGAACCTGGGAGCAGGTTAGCTGCCCACCCCTTGGTCCCATCTCCATTAAAAATAGAAGTGGGCAGAATCGATGCAAGTTGGGGCTGAATTTGAGATTTAAAAACATTTTTACATCTCCTCAACCCATTTGGTTGGGGGTTAAAATTTTCCCTATGTGTGTATTACTCCAGTAAATGCCTAGGCCTGTATGCCATGAAATACAAATGCATTTGTATGGGCAGCATGCCTGTGCTGGGAAACATCGCCATCATCTGCGCCAACTCCTCCTATGATCAATAAACACCTATTCAGCAGGACAAAAGATCCTTGTGACAGCACAAGTTGCTCTGTGTTCTGTGTTATTGTTGTTTTAATCTAATTTCCCAACACAAAAAGAGTGCTGCCATCAGAGCCGAGAGCAGGAGTTAGGAAACTGAGAGAAAAGAATGAATTATTAATTGACTGTGACGTGGGAAGGGTCAGACTCATATCGCTTTACACTGGATTTTTTTAAAATCTGGAAGGACATTGCAGCATTTGGACACTTGGAGGCTGCCCGAGAGTGTTTTTTTTAAAAGGGTCAAAAGTTCACCTTGGAACGTCAACAAGGACCTCTTCCAAGAAATCACTTGAGATATGTGGTACTTGAGAAAGAGCTGTTTGTTTGTTTTGAACTGCAAAACTGGTAATTTATAAAGCTGGAAGACAGAAAGGCAATTAAATGGCCAAGGCAAACCTTACATTTGAGCCTGTAGTTTTGCTTTCCGTCTTGTTGGTGAAAGGCTGAGAACTGAAGGCTACCCTGACTAGCATGGTCTCTCTCACCCTCTCTGCTTTATGAAACCATTGGCTGAATTCTCGAGTTGGCGAGCGGAGGCGGGGCCTGCTCACCAAGGTGTAAAATGACGTTGGGTGGGCGTCTCGATGTCATTGCATTCATTTAGATCTCCAGTTCGGCGGGTGCGCAACCGAGTTGGCTGCACATCCACTGAACTGTCAAAGGCCTATTAAGGATTGTTAAAAACTAATTTAAACAATTAAATGAGCTGCCCGTCCAACCCTAATGTTGGCAAGCAGGCAAAGAGCCTGGGTGGCCTTTGCATTTTTCATGAAACCTCATCCATGGGCAGGGTCAGGCTTCATGAAGTGTTTTAAAATTTGATAAAAATTTTTGAAATAATTCTTCATCATGTGACAGTGTCATGAGATCAATTTGATATTTAAAAACTGAAATAAAGTAATTAAAACCTTTTAAAACATGTCCCCTTGTCACATGAGGGGACATGTTTTAAAAGGTTTTAATTACTTTATTTCAGTTTTTAAATATCAAACTGATCTCCCTGAGGCACCTCTGTGCCTCAGGGAGATTTCTGCGCTCTTTTGTGCTCATGCCTCAGGGAATCCCCCCCCCCCCCCCCGCCACAGCCTGCACAGGAAGCGCTCAGCGCTCCCGCACGAGCCTCACACCAATTAAGGCCCACCCACGTAAAATGGCGGCCGAATGGGAAATCTAGATGACGTCGCGATGCCTGCCCGATGTCTCTGCATGCCATTTTACACCTTGGCGAGTGAGCCCCGCCTCCACTCACCAACCGGAGAATTCAGCCCACGGTTTCATAAAGCAGAGAGGGTGAGAGAGAACTCGCTAGTCAGGGTAGCCTTCTGTTTTCAGCCTTTCCCCTGATGTAAGGTGCCGATTGGGTTTGTGCTCGCCCCTGCCCACCCCCGCACAAACCCCCAATGGGGGGAAAATTTTTCCCCGTGTGTGGTCCTCGACCTGTAGCCAGATAACCCTCATCTGAATGTAGCTTGTCTGCATAATTTTGGACTTGCTAGCCGAGACAGGAAGAATTGGTCCAGCTATACTCTTCTGCACGGTGAAGCATTGTTGGTGAACTTCCCAACGTCTGAGCCCAGCAGCACATCTTCACCAGAGGGAACTTTGGACCGATAGCATCAAATCTCCGTGAACTTTAATTTTTTTTCCCTTTCCAAGAGTTTTTTTTCCCATCCATCTGACTCTGCAGTGACTACCCGTGTGACTTTTGTTTGTCTGTGTTTATGTGTGTCTGTGTGTGTGCTGGGGAAATTTAAAATGATTCGCTGGTTACACTTCCAGGTTACAATCGTGTCTCAACCAGCTCTTGAAACTTATTTAAAAGGAGTTTTGTTTTATAATAGATAAATAATTCTGAGTTTTTTGAAGGAAGTCTGGTCAGAGTTTCTTTTCATCTGGATACTCCCAATACACAATTGGCCATTTTGGTGAGAAAATTAAACATTCAATGTTATGACCTGCGGAGTAATAGGGCTTGATAATTCACGTACTTCTCCCATCCTGATCATAACAGGAAGGAAATCCAGCTAGCAGTGTGTTTACAGTATGAGATGAACCATTACCAATAATAATAAGAAATCTAAGGCCAGTAAATAGTCAGCGTTGGATCAGTAAAGATGATGGATTCTCACAGTTTCATATGTAACTATTTTTTACACCCTTGTTCATTTGATGCACTCTTCAATATTAATTCTATTTTTCATTTTTATTTGCTCTTGAGATGGCTTTTACCTGTTGGTTTTTTGCTACACACCCCTCCCTTTCCCACCACCATCCATTTTACTCAGTCCTATTAAGTGCAAGGTCATCCATTTTGGATCAAATAGGATAGTTCCAAGTATTATATAAATGGTAACAAGCTAGGAACAGTTGAGGTCCCTGGAGATTTAGGGGTCCATGTGCACTTTTCCACATAGATTATGGTCTGATAATAGCTTTAGAAGCCATCCATAAAATCTGTACAAGCCACGGCTTCCAGCTTTGAATAAATGATGTCTAGAGGGAGCTAATAATGTCAATTTGTTTCCTCAAGACTTCAGTCCAGTATGTTCAACCATCTATGGTGGTGGTGTATTACAGGTCACTCAGCTAATCCGAGTTGCTGTGGTAACATGCACGTTTACATGCATCTCGTAGCATGGAGCTATGGATAGAGATGGTAGAGGCTCCAAAGTTCTTTCCATCACACGGCTGAATTGGAATCTCTGCCACTCTTTACCATCTGGTGTTGGAAGGAATTGCAGGTTGGCATTCAATCTGTGTTGCCGCATTATGAATGTAAATTCCTTGGCTGTCAAGTCTTAAGGTAGGAATCACAGAATCACAGAATTGTTACAGTGTAGAAGGAGACCATTCAGCCCATCATGTCTGCACCGGCTCTCTGAGCATTTTAACTTAGTGCCAATCTCCTGCCTTTCCTCCATAACCTTGCACATTGTTTTTATTTAAATAATCATCCAATGCCCTCTTGAATGCTTCAGTCGAACCTGCCTCCACCACACTTCCAGGTAGTACATTCCAAACCCTAACTACCCATTGTGTAAAAAAGTTTTTTCTCACCTCGAATTTGCTTCTTTTGCAAAACACTTTAAAACTGTGCCTTCTGGTTCCCAATCTGTTTACGAGCAGCAACAGTTTCTCCCTATCTACTCTGTCCAGGCCCCTCATGACTTTGAAAACTTCTATTAAGTCTCTCCTTAGCCTTCTCCTCTCCAAGCAAAACAATCACAATTTCTCCAATCTTTCCTCATAACTGAGGTGCATCACCCCTGGAACCATTCTTGTAAACCTCTTCTGCAATGTGTTCCTTCCTATAGTGTGGCACCCAGAACTGTACACAATACTCCAGCTGAGGTCTAACCAGTGTCTTATGTAAGTTCATCATAACCTCCCTGCTCTTGTACTCTATGCCCCTATTAATGAAGCCTAGAATACTGTATGCACCTTTAATGACTTATGTACACATACACTCAGGTCTCTCTGCTCCTGCACACCCTTTAGAATAGTACTCTTTATTTTATACCGTCTCTCCATGTTCTTTATACCAAAGTGTATTACCTCACACTTCTCTGCATTGAACTTAATCTGCCACCTACCTGCCCACTCCACAAATGTGTCAATGTCCTTTTGAAGCTCTACACTGTCCTCCTCACAGTTTACAATTCTCCCAAGTTTTTTGTCATCTGCAAACTTTGAAATTGCCCCATGTGCACCAAGATCTAGATCATTAATATATGTCAGGAAAAGCAAGGGTCCCAATACTGACCCCTGGGGAACTCCACTATAATCCTTCTACCAGCCTGAAAAATATCCACTAACCATGACTTTCTGTTTCCTGGACTTGAACCGGGGGCTTCTGGCTCAGAGGCAGGGATGCTACCAATTGAACCACAAGACATTCTCAATAGTAATCAGCAAAGGAATTGTTTTTTATAACAGAGTGAAATGAATGTCATTAGTTAAAGAAAACAAGACAATGAAAACATAACTAATAGGATTGACTGGCGATAAATACTGAAGACATTAAAGTCCAAATTCTGACATTAAACAGGACAGAGCTGCAGTAAGTCTTTCCCACAGATGAAATACAATTTATTCCATGTTTCTTCAACATCTTTGAAAATCCTCTTGTAATAATAGGACATGATTCCTAGAAGAAATGAAATGATTCTAAATTGAATACTTATTGTAGTCAAGACAGGCAAACCCTGCCAGAATAAATAAATCTGGTTAATGTTCCAGCAAACTTTAAACAACGTGATTGTGATCAATTGCAAGAATTGGATGCTTGTTTTTGTAGTTGTGCTACTTTTGATTGGTATATTCTGGCTTACTTCAAACATAGCTTAAAATTATACATTGCTCCAGCTCCATTAATAAACCTGTCATTTCTGTGATTGTTTTTACATCAGGTTGAAGGACAGTTGACAAGGACGGATTGCTGGTATATTTTTAGATTTAATCACACTTGACTGAACAGCATCTGCCTGCCGCAGACGCATCTGTCCATGACAGTATTGGCAGGAAACGAAGTCTTGCCTTCACATTGAGGATGCCCTCCGTCGCGTTTAATGGCACTATCCCCATGCTAAATTGGTTAGATTTTGAACAGATCTAGCAACTCAAGACTGGCATCCATGAGGCGCTGAGGGCCATCAGCAGCAGCAGAATTGTACTCAAACACAATCTGCAACTCCATGGCCCAGCATACCCCCACTCTATCATTACCAAGCCAGGGATCAACCTTGGTTCAATTAAATGTGCAGGAGGGCATGCCAGGAGCAGCAGCAAGCATATGTAAAAATGAGGTCTCAAATTGGTTAAGCTATAACACAGGGGTACTTGCATGCCAAACAGAATGAACAGCATGTGAAAGACAGGGCTAAGTGATTCCACAACCAACGGATCAGATCTAAGCTCTGCAGTCCTGCCACATCCAGTCGTGAATGGTCGTGGACAATAAAACAACTCACTGGAGGACGAGGCTCTGCAAATATCTCCATCCTCAATGATGGAGGAGCCCAGCACATCAGTACAAAAGATAAGGCTGAAGCATTCACAACAAACTTCAGCCAGAAGTGCCGAGTGGATAGTTCATCTCAGCCTCCTCCAGAGGCTCCCAGCATCACAGATGCCAGTCTTCAGCCAATTCGATTCACTCCATGTGATATCAAGAAATGGCTGAAGGCACTGGATACTGCAAAGGCTGTGGAGCCTGACAATATTCCAGCAATAGTCCTGAAGACTTGTGCTCCAGAACTTGCTGCGCCCCTAGCCAAGCTGTTCCAGTACAGCTACTACACTGGCAACTACACAGCTGTGTGGAAAATTGCCCAGGTCCACAAAATGCAGGACAAATCCAACCCAGCCAGTGAGCACCCCATCAGTCTACTCTCGATCATCAGTGAAATAATGGAAGGCGTCATCAACAATGCTATCAAGTGGCACTTGCTTAGCAATAACCTGCTCACTGATGCTCAGTTTGGGTTCAGCCAGGGCCACTCAGCTCCTGTCCCCATTAAAGCCTTGGTTCAAACATGGACAAAAGAGCTGAACTCCAGAGGTGAGGTGAGAGTGACTACCCTTGACATCAAGGCTGCATTTGACCGAGTGTGGCATCAAGGAGCCCTAGCAAAACTGGAGTCAATGCGAATCAGTGGGAAACCTCTCCGCTGGTTGGAGTCATACCAAGCACGTAGGAAGATGGTTGTGGTTGTTGGAGGTCAGTCATCTCAGCTCCAGGACATCGCTGCAGGAGTTCCTCAGGGCAGTGCTCTCAGCCCAACCATCTTTAGCTGCTTCATCAATGACCTTCCTTCCATCGTAAGGTCAGAAGTGGGGATGTTTGCTGATGATTTCACAATGTTCAGCATCATTCGCGACTCCTCAGATACTGAAGCAGTCCATGTCCAAAAGCCTGAACAATATCCAGGCTTGGGCTGACAAGTGGCAAGTAACATTCACACCACACAAGTGTCAGGCAATGAACATCCCCAACAAGAGACAATCCAACCATCGTTCCTCGATGTTAATGGCATTATCATCGGAATCCCCCACTATCAACATCCTGGAGGTTACCATTGACCAGAACTTGAACTGGACTAGTCATATAAATACTGTGGCTGCAAGAGCAGGCCAGAGGCTAGGGACCGTGCTATGAGTAACTCACTTCCTAACGCCCCAAAGCCTGTCCACCATCTGCAAGGCACAATTCAGGAATGTGATAGCATACTCCCCACTTACTTGGATGAGTGCAACTTGCACAATACTCAAGAAGCTTAACACTCCATGACAAAGCAGCCCACTTGATTGGCACCCCATCCACAAACATTCATTCCCTCCACCACAACACACAGTAGCATCAGTGTGTACCACCTACAAGATGCATGCAGGAATTCACCAAGGCACCTTCGACAGCATCTTCCAAACCCATGACCAGTACCATCTAGAAGGCAACAGATAAATGGGAACACCATCACCTGCAAGTTCCCCCCCAAGTCACCCACCATCCTGACTTGGAAATATATCACCATTCCCTCACTGTCGCTGGGTAAAAATCCAGGAATTCCTTTCCTAACAGCACTGTGTGTATACCTACACCACATAGACTGCTGCAGTTCAAGAAGGCAGCTCACCACCACCTTCTCAAGGGCAACTAGGGATGGGCAATAAATGCTGGCCCAGCCAGTGAAGCCCACATCCTACGAATGAACAAAAAAAATGACTTAAGACAAGATTTTTTCGAGACCATAATACCAGTGTGGTTGCACCTTCTTGGTGTTTGATTTTGCTTCATAGCTTCCCAAGTAACCAAGTATTTGCTTTGTTAACATTAAACTGATGTTGTTGTGAATGACAGCATCTTTAATGGATCATGCAAGTTGACCTGAAATATGGTGACACCAGCCTGTTTTACATATCCAATTTGACAAGTGTCACACTCACACCTGTCCTGTGCTGGAAGTGCACTGCCCGCCATATTGAACATGGCTCCTCCATAGACATCCAGGGTTTAAACTTTCCTGTAAAAATAACAGTCAGGGTAATGCTGCTCACCATTTCTTATGTGAAAATTGCACAGTAACTTCAGGTGGGCGTTGATGAACAATTAAATGAAAGGATCCAGAATTTACTGTCCAAGATGCGCTGTCGCTCAGTAAGCTGTGTGAAAATGACATCTCACCCTCTGGCTGCACATTCAAATGTATTTACTTTTTATTCATTCATGAGCTTTGGGCGTTGTTGGCAAGGCAATCCCTAATTGCCTTTGAGAAGGTGGTGGTGAGCTGCCTTCTTGAACCGCTGCAGTCCATGAGGTGTAGGTACACCCATAGTGCTGTTAGGGAGGGAGTTCCAGGATTTTGACCTAGCAACAGTGAAGGAATGGCAATATATTTCCAAGTCAGGTTGGTGTGTGCCTTAGAGGGGAGCTTCCAGGTGGTGGTGTTCCCATCTATCTGCTGCCAATTTCCTTCCAGGTTGTAGTGGCCGTGGGTTTGGAGGGTGCTGTCTAAGGAGGCTTGGTGATTTCCTGCAGTGCATCTTGTAGATGGTACACTCTGCTGCTACTTTGCATTGGTGGTGCAGGAAGTGAATGTTTGTGGATGGGGTGCCAATCAAATGGGCTGCTTTGTTCTGGATTGTGTCAATCATCTTGAGTGTTGTTGGGGCTACATTCATGCAGGCAAGTGGAAAGTATTCCATCACACTCCTGACTTGTGCCTTGTAGATGGTGTCAGGCCTTGGAGAGTCAGGAGGTGAGTTACCCACTGCAGGATTCCTAGCCTCTGCCTTCTTGTAGCCACAGTATTTATATGGTTAGTCCAGTTCAGTTTTTGGTTAATGTTAAGCTCCAGGATGTTGACAGTGGGGGATTGAGTGATGGTAACGCCTTTGAACATCGAGGGGCGGTGGTTGGATTGTCTCTTGTTGGGGATGGTCATTGCCTGACACTTGTGCTGTACAAATTTACTTGCCACTTGTCAACCCAAGCCTGGATATTGTTCAAGTCTACATATAGAATGATGTGAAATTCCTGTACTTGCATGGTAGATTTGGACTATAATTGCCACAGAAAATTCAGGCTTGCCTATTTCAATCTAAGTATCTTTTCAATAATGTGATAAGTCTTAATTATTGCCAAACAACTTCTCTGACACTGCAATTTAACTTCTCCTAATGTAGAGTTTCATTTTTTCAGATTCTAATTGTTTTTCTAAGATTTAAATTATTATTATTTTTTATTTCACCTTTCTGCCTCTTTTTTCTCCATATCTTAACCAGTTTTCTTCCCCTTCTCTTTGTTTCACTTATTGTACCTGATTTGACATTGAGTTCATTACTCTAATTTACATTCCCTGGATCAGACTCTGTGCTGCTCATTGGCGATACACAGCTGCCTGCCTTGTTCACATAGGTCCCAGAGGGCACCACTGATTTACAGCAACTTTCAGTGCAAAAGCTCATAGAAATTGAATGGGCAAAGATATGTCTAAGGGACAGTGTGTGCAGCTCATTCCCCAACTTCAGTAAATTCTGGCTCAGTCTATGTATGTATGATTCCAAAATATGTCCAATCTGTTGAGTAAGGGTGTGGTTTTCAGACACTAAGGCTGAGGATCATTAATGGTCAGAGAAAAGGGTTTCACTCAACATATTGTGTTAGAGCATGCCCGAGAGGTGCTTGTTGCAGACATTGGGTGGCTAAAATGTCCATCTCAAGCATTTCCTTTTTAAATTAATTAGAGTATGTTTCATCTGTTTACAAAATATTGATTTATTTCCTTCCAAGCCACTCACCATCCTGACTTGGGAATATATCGCTGTTCCTTCACTGTCGCTGGGTCAAAATCTTCGAACTCCCTCCCTAACAGCACAGTGGGTGTATCTACACCACATGGACTGCAGCAGTTCAAGAAGGTGGCTCACCACCACCTTCGCAAGGGCAATTAGGGATAGGCAATAAATGCTGGGCTAGCCAGTGACACCAAAATACCATGAACAAATAGAAAAGAAATTGTAAATATGATTTAAGCATTACTGGCCATCCATAATTACCCTTGATAATGTGGCAGTGAGCTGTAAGGGAAGGGATTCCAGGATTTTGACCCAGCAACAGTGAAGAAAAAGCATCATATTTCCAAGTCATGATGGTGTGTGACTTGGAAGGGAACATGCAGACAATGTTCTCATTCATCTGCTGCATTTGTCTTTCTAGGTGTAGCTACATTTTGCTGATGATGAAAATGATGCTTTGCCCTGGATTTAAATTCAGCGTTGTTTCAATGAAGGCTGTACTAGAATAGCAGATAAGAATTGTGCCTGAAAGGAAGGCTCTCCACATGAAATGTTATATCTTTTCTTTGGAAGCTGGTGGTCCTACTGTGTATGTCCAGCATTTTCTATTGTTACACCTGAAAATCACAATGTACACAACACACTGGGGTCTTTTTTTAACTCTTGATCAACTGCTTATTCTGGAGGTGAAGAGACGCCCCTCCATCACCCCAGATTTGGCGCTCTGACCTCATTTAAATTCAGCAGGTAAGCTGCAAGGTGTCAGATGGAGATTCCTAAACAGCTTTCTAGACCAAAGTCTGAAAATGGAGTTGAGCTGCTGGCTGCAATGCAAGGCGTTATGGTGGGTGGGGGTCAGGGGCACCGGCAGGCAAGAGAATTCAAGACTTACCTGTAGAGGGCTTCTCTCCTTCCATCACCTGTGGAATTGATTGATGCCTGGCTCCGACCAGTTCCTATTTAAAATGATGTTCACGAGGTGTCCTTTCCTCACCAGCGCTACTTGAATACACCCGCATACACATCCAGCTGCAAATATTTGAACTAGTAAGTGGAAGTGAAGAAGCAGGTGATGTTAGAAGTCAGAGGAGCACAGGGCAGGAGGAAACAGCTAGAACTCAGAGAAGCATAGAGCACAGAAGGAGGCCATTTGACCCATCATGCTTGTGCTGACTTGCTGAAAGAGCTATTCAATCAGTGTCACTCCCCAGCTCTTTCCTGATAGCCCGACAAAAGTTTCCTTTAGCTGTGTCCTCTGGTCACTGGCACCATGTAATTTTCTCATTGCCTTGGTGGATCTGCAAGTAGGGAATGTATTAAATGGATAAACATTACTTCCTTGAGGTTTAAAAGGGACAAGGAAGTGAGTAGATATTTATGTCATGGGCATGCCAGAATGTCAGTTTAGTTTCTCACTGTCTAGCGTGGCAGCAGCAATCCTTTCAACTTTGCCATGTTCTACAACAACAGCAAAGTGCCTCCCCTTGACCTTAACTGCCTTCTCCCTGTGGGGCATGAGATGTTTAAAGGCGTGAATGTCCCTGCTATTCCCTGCCATTCACAGGTATCATGCACCCATTTATCTTGCAATAAGGTTGGGTAAATGAGGTGAAGGCTAGTCATTGAAGTGTGTGTCTGTCAGGTGGCATGGGAGAGCTGAAGAGATGTGGGAGTATCAGCATACATCCTAACCAAAAAGCAAAATGCGTTTTTTTCACCGTCACAAAGACTACCAAGCGACATGCATTTTTCTGAGAATGCTGACTGTATATAAAGGAGTTTAAAGCATTCCAACTACAGTGTGTAATAAGACTATAGGGGACACATGCAAATATATTGACCCTAATAATTACAGCAGATGGAGAGGGAGCAGAGGGATTGGGGGATCTTGGAGTGAGAAAACGAGTAATGCAGATTTCACGACAGGGTTTCATTTGAATTTATTTAAATTTTTCCCAGCCAGCAGCCAGGCCATTTGAGAGATTGGCCAGCTGTCACCTGAGCTAAAAGACTGTAGACAGGAACCATAGGGTGGGAGTGGAGAGAGAGAGGGAGGAAGGGATTGAAAAGAAGAGGGATTGCAGCAGGAGTTGGAAGCGATCCAGGGAGCAGGAAGATTATGGGCAGGAGTTTTTGATGAGTGGGTGGGCGTGCACCTAACCCGGTCAAGCGTATAATAGCATGTGATGATGTCGAGCAAGTGTCCTAATGTCATCGCCCACTGGCACATTATTTTGGTTGGTGGGCAGGCGCGGGAGTCAGAGCCATGCCTGCCATCAATTACGAGGCCAGCTAAGGCCATTAAAAAGGCAATTAGACTAGATTTTACATTGCCCGTGTGATTTCGTGCTCATCGCACTGGCAAAATGGGTACTTGGGCAGCCGACAATTTGCTAAATCTCCTCCAAGGACGGGATTAAAAGTGTCAGCAGCATTGCCAGAGTGTGTAGTGAGGAATTTTGGAAATAGTTTGCCGTTGGTTGCTTAGTGGTACTTGGCAGCTTCAGCTCTGTTCAGGACTTCATTGTTAGCATTTTCAGGCTTCATTTACAGGCTTATTGGTGCCTGCAAGGTCTCCAGAGGCTTGAGACCGTGTGGACCCTTCCAAGTATCAGACAGCCTTCTGTTACCCTTGTGATGGGGATTGTGGTCTCCACTGGAGGCACCTCCTCTGAGGAGGAAGAGAGGGCAGAAGAGAGAGGAGGCCAGGCGTTCCAATGCAGCTTCCTGGGGAGAGGCCTGTGGGAGGAGAGGCGAAGGCACAAAGGGGCTGCAGAAGACACCACTACCCTGCCGCCAGGGTTTACAATAGTTATAGGGGATTCAATTGTAAGGGGAATAGACAGGGGTTTCTGTGGCTGCAAATGAGACTCCAGGATGGTATGTTGCCTCCCTGGTGCTAGGTTCAAGGATGTCTCAGAGCAGCTAAAGGCCATTCTGAAGGGAGAGGGTGAACAGCCAGTGGCTGTGGTACACATTGGTATAAACAATATAGGTAAAAAAGGGATGAGGTCCTAAATGCAGAATATAGGGAGTTAGGCAGTAAGCATGTAATAAAGGAACATCTGTAATTATTGGTGACATTAATATGCATATAGATTGGGCAAATCATATTAGTAACAATAGCGTAAAGGAGGAATTCCTGGAATGTTTATGGGATGTTTTTCTGGACCAATATGTTGAGGAACCAATGAGAGAACAGGCCATCCTAGACTCGGTATTGTGCAATGAGAAAGGAATAATTGGCAATCTAGTTGTGTGAGGCCCCTTGGGGATGAACGACCATAACATGATAGAATTCTTCATCAAGATGGAGAATGACGTAGTTGATTCTGAGACTTGGGTCCTGAATCTTAATAAAGGAAACTATGATGGTGTGAGGCGTGAGTTGGCTGTGATCGATTGGGAAACGTTACCTAAAGGGATGACAGTGGATAGACAATGGCAAACGTTCAAAGAGTGCATCGGTGAGCTGCAACAATTGTTTATTCCTGTCTGGCGCAAAAGTAAAACAGGAAAGGTGCCAAACCATGGCTTACAAGGGAAATTAGAGATAGTATTAGATGCAAGGAAGAGGCATACAAATTGGCCAGAAAAAACAACAGACCTGAGGATTGGGAGCACTTTAGAATTCAGCAAAGGAGGACCAAGGGATTGATTAAGAGTGGTAAAATAAAGTACGAGAGTAAGCTTGCAGGGAACATAAAAACTAACTGCAAAAGTTTCTTTAGTTATGTGAAGAGAAAAAGATTGATGAAGACAAATGTAGGTCCCTTACAGTTAGAAACAGTGGAATTTATAATGGGGAAGAAAGAAATGGCTGACCAACTAAATACATACTTTGGTTCTGTCTTCACAATGGAGGACACTAGTAACATACCAGAAATGTTGGGGAACACAGGGTTCAGTGAGAGGGAGGAACTGAAAGAAATCAGTATTAGTAGGGAAATGGAGTTGGGAAAATTGATGGGATTGAATGCCAATAAATCCCCAGGGCCTGATAATCTACATCCCAGAGTACTTAAGGAAGTGGCCCTAGAAGTAATGGATGCATTGGTTGTCATCTTCCAAGATTCTATAAACTCTGGAATAGTTCCTAATGATTGGAGGGTAGCTAATGTAACCCCACTATTTAAAAATGGAGGCAGAGAGAAAACATTATAGACCAGTCAGTCTGACGTCAGTAGTGGGGCAAATTCTAGAGTCCATTATAACAGATTTAGTAGCTGAGTACGTGGAAAACAGTGGCAGAATCGGATAGAGTCAACATGGATTTATGAAAGGGAAATCATGCTTGACAAATCTACTGGAATTTTTCAAGGATCTAACGAGTAGAGTTGATGAGAGGGAGCCAGTAGATGTAGTTTATTTGGACTTTCAGAAGGCTTTTTGACAAAGTCCCACATAAGAGATTGGCATGTAAAATTAAAGCGCATGGGATTGGGGTAGTGTATTGAGATGGGTAGAAAACTGGTTGGCAGACAGGAAACAAAGAGTAGGAATAAACGGGTCTTTTTCCGAACGGCAGGCAGTGACTAGTGGGGTACCGCAGGGATCGGTGCTGCAACCCCAGTTATTCACGATATATATTAATGATTTAGATGAGGGAATTAAATGTAATATCTTCAAATTTGCAGATGACACAAAGCTGGGTTGGAGGGTGAGCTGTGAAGAGGATGCAGAGATGCTTCAAGTGTGATTTGGACAAGCTGAATGAGTGGGAACATGCATGGCAGATGCAGTATAATGTGGATAAACGTGAGGTTATCCATTTTGGTAGCAAAAACAGGAAGGCAGATTATTATCTGAATGACTATAAATTGAGAGAGGAGAATGTGCAACAAGTCCTTGTACACCAGTTGCTGAAGGTAAGCATGCAGGTGCAGCAGGCGGTAAAGAAGGCAAATGACATGTTTGCTTTCATAGCCAGAGGATTCGAGTACAGGAACGGGGATGTCTTGCTGCAATTGTACAGGGCTTTGTTGAGACTATACCTGGAATATTAAATCTTTAAAGCTGTTTAAATCTGAGGTGCACTGCCTCATTTACGTATTTAAATTACAGTCCCGCCTCTCGAGAAAAGGTTACCTGCCTGCCCCAGTTAAACCAGATGTAGACATGTTTGTTTTCTTACATTGAAGCAATATCATGATTCTAAAATTTTTATCCTTGTTTTCAAATCCCTCTGTGGCCTCACTCCTCCCAATCTCTAATCTCTTCCCACTCCACAACACTCCGAGTTATTTGCGCCCATCTAATTCTGGCCATGAAAGCATCCCCGTGTTCAATCACTCCTCCATTGGTGGCCATGTCTTCGGTTGCTGAGCTCTAAACTCTAAAAGGTCAGAGATAGAAACACCACTTGGAGGAAGCACTGAAGGTGGTAAGGGAGCAGAATGTACTCTGGGTTGGGACTTCAACGTCCATCACTAAGAGTTGCCCAGTAGCACCACTACTGACCGAGCTGGCCGAGTCCTAAAGGACATAACCACTGGACTGGGTCTGCGGCAGGTGGTGAGGGAACCAACAAGAGGGAAAAACATACCTGACCTCATCCTCTCCGACCTGCCTGCCACAGATGCATCTGTCCATGACAGTATCAGTAGGAGTGACCACTGCACAGACGTTGTGGAGACAAAGGACTGTCTTCACATTGAGGACACCCTCCCTTGTGTTGTGAGGCACTATCACTATGCTAAATGGGATAAATTTCGAACAGATCTAGCAACTCAAGACTGGGTATCCTTGAGGTGCTGTGGACCATGAGCAGCAGCAGAATTGTACTCAACCACAATCTGTAACCTAGAGATAAAAACAAAAAACTGTGGATGCTGGAAATCCAAAACAAAAGCAGAATTACCTGGAAAAACTCAGCAGGTCTGGCAGCATCGGCGGAGAAGAAAAGAGTTGATGTTTCGAGTCCTCATGACTCTTCAACGGAACTGATTTTTCTTCACAAGGAGAGGGGTGAAATATGAGCTGGTTTAAGGTTGGGCGGGGGTGGGGGGGGTGGTGGGAGAGAAGTGGAGGGGGTGGGGGGTGTTGTTGTAGGGACAAGCAAGTAGTGATAGGAGCAGATCATCAAAAGATGTCACAGACAAAAGAACAAAAGAACATAGAGGAGTTGAAGTTGGTAATATTATCTAAACAAATGTGCTAATTAAGAAATATAAGCTGGTTTAAGGTTGGGGGGGAGAGAAGTGGAGGGGGGGTGTTGTTGTAGGCACAAGCAAGCAGTGATAGAAGCAGATCATCAAAAGATGTCACAGACAAAAGAACAAAAGAACACAGAGGTGCTGAAGTTGGTGATATTATCTAAATGAATGTGCTAATTAAGAATAGATGGTAGGGCACTCAAGTTATAGCTCTATTGGGGGTGGGGGGGGGCATAAAAGATTTAAAAATAATGGAAATAGATGGGAAAAGAAAAATCTATATAAATTATTGGAAAAAAAAACAAAAGGAAGGGGGAAGAAACAGAAAGGGTGTGGGGATGGAGGAAGGAGCTCAAGACCTAAAGTTGTTGAATTCAATATTCAGTCAAGAAGGCTGTAAACCGCCTAGTCGGAAGATGAGGTGCTGTTCCTCCAGTTTGCGTTGGGCTTCACTGGAACAATGCAGCAAGCCAAGGACAGACATGTGGGCAAGAGAGCAGGGTGGAGTGTTAAAATGGCAAGCGACAGGGAGGTTTGGGTCATTCTTGGGGACAGACAGCAGGTGTTCTGCAAAGCGGTCACCCAGTTTACGTTTGGTCTCTCCAATGTAGAGGAGACCACATTGGGAGCAACGAATGCAGTAGACTAAGTTGGGGGAAATGCAAGTGAAATGCTGCTTCACTTGAAAAGAATGTTTGGGCCCTTGGATGGTGAGGAGAGAGGAAGTGAAGGAGCAGGTGTTCCATCTTTTGAGTGGGCATGGGGAGGTGCCATAGGTGGGGGTTGAGGAGTAGGGGGTGATGGAGGAGTGGACCAGGGTGTCCCGGAGGGAATGATCCCTATGGAATGCCGACGGGTGGGGTGAAGGGAAGATGTGTTTGGTGGTGGCATCATGCTGGAGTTGGTGGAAGTGGCGGAGGATGATCCTTTGAATGCGGAGGCTGGTGGGGTGTTAAGTGAGGACAAGGGGGACCCTATCATGCTTCTGGAAGGGAGGAGAAGGCGTGAGGGTGGATGCGCGGGAGATGGGCCAGACACGGTTGAGGGCCCTGTCAACGACCGTGGGTAGAAAACCTCAGTTAAGGAAGAAGGAGGACATGTCAGAGGAACTGTTTTTGAAGGTAACATCATCGGAACAGATGCAACGGAGGCGAAGGAACTGAGAGAATGGGATGGAGTTTTTACAGGAAGCGGGGAGTGAGGAGCTGTAGTCGAGGTAGCTGTGGGAGTCGAGAGGCTTGTAATGAATATTGGTGGACAGTCTATCACCAGAGATTGAGACAGAGAGGTCAAGGAAGGGAAGGCAAGTGTCAGAGATGGACCACGTGAAAATGATGGAGGGATGGAGATTGGAAGTAAAATTAATAAATTTTTCCAAGTCCCGATGAGAGCATGAAGCAGCACCGAAGTAATCATCGATGTACTGGAGAAAGAGTTGTGGAAGGGGGCCGGAGTAGGACTGGAACAAGGAATGTTCCACATTCCCCATTAAGAGACAGGCATAGCTGGGGCCCATGCGGGTACCCATAACCACACCTTTTATTTGGAGGAAGTGAGAGGAGTTGAAGGAGACATTGTTCAGTATGAGAACAAGTTCAGCCAGACGGAGGAGAGTAGTGGTGGATGAGGATTGTTCGGGCCTCTGTTCGAGGAAGAAGCTAAGGGCCCTCAGACCATCCTGGTGGGGGATCAATCTGTAACCTCATGGCCTGCATATCCCCCACTCTATCATTACCATCAAGCCAGGGGATCAACCTTGGTTCAATGAAGAATGCAGGGTGTCATGCCAGGAGCAGCCCCAGGCATGCCTAAAAATGAGGTGTCAGCCTGGTGAAGCTGTAACACAGGATTACTTGCGTGCCAAACAGCATAAGCAGCAAGTGATAGTCAGGGCTAAGCGATTCCACAACAACGGATCAGATCTAAGCTCTGCAGTCCTGGCACATCCAGTTGTGAATGGTGGTGGACAATTAAACAACTCCCTGGAGGAGGCGGCTCCACAAATATCCCCATCCTCAATGATGGAGGAGCCTAGCACATCAGTGCAAAAGATAAGGCTGAAACATTTGCAACAATCTTCAAACGGAAGTGCCGAGTGGATAATTCATCTCAGCCTCCTCCGGAGGCCCCCAGGATCACACATGCCAGTCTTCAGTCAACTTGGTGCACTCCATGTGATATCAAGAAACGGCTGAATGCACTGGTAGTGCAAAGGCTATGCGGCCTGACAGTATTCCACCAATAGCACTAGAGACTTGTGCTCCAGAACTCGCTACGCCCCTATCCAAGCTGTTCCAGTACAGCCATGACACTGGCATCTATCTGGCTATGTGGAAAATTGCCCAGGCATGTCCTGTACACAAAACGCAGGAAAAATCCAACCTGGCCAATTACTGTCCCATCAGTCTACTCACAATCATCAGTAAAGTAATGGAAGGGGTCATCAACAGTGCTATCAAGCAACACTTGCTTAGCAATGACCTGCTCACTGATGCCCAGTTTGGATTCCACCAGGGTCACTCAGCTGCTGACCTTGGGTCAAACATGGACAAAAGAGCTGAACTCCCAAGGCGAGGTGAGAGTGACTGCCATTGACATCAAGGCCACATTTGACCAAGTGCGGCATCAAAGAGCCCTAGCGAAGCTGGAGTCAATGGGAATCAGAGGAAACTCTCCATTGGTTGGAGTCATACCTAGCACAAAGGAAGATGGTTGTGATTGTTGGAGGTCATTCATCTCAGCTCCAGGGCATCACCGTAGGAGTTCCTCAGGATAATGTCCTTGGCCCAACCATCTTCAGCTGCTTCATCAATGACCTTCCTTCCATCATAAGGTCAGAATTGGGGATGTTTGCTGATGATTGCACAATGATCAGCACCATTCGTGACTCCTCAGATACCGAAGGTGTCCATGTCCAAATGCAGCAGGACCTGAACAATATCCAGGCTTGGGCTGACAAGTGGCAAGTAACATTTGTGCCACACAAGTGTCAGGTAATGACCATCTCCAAAAAGTGAGAATCCAACCATCACTCCTTGATAATCAATGGCATTACCATCATTGAATCCCCCACCATCAACATCCTGGAGGTTACCATTGGCTAGAAACTGAACTGGACTAGCCATATAAATACTGTAGATACAAGAGCAGGTCAGAGGCTACGGATTGTGCGATGAGTAACTCACCACCTGACTCTCTAAAGCCTGTCCAACATCTACAAGGCACAAGTCAGGAGTGTGATGAAATACTCTCCACTTGTCTGGATGAGTGCAGCTCCCACAATACTCAAGAACTTTGACACCGCCCAGGACAAAGCAGCCCAATTGACTGGCACCCCATCCACAAACATTCACTCCCTCCACCACCGATGCACAGTAAAAGCAGTATGTACCATCTACAAGATGCACTGCAGCAATTCACCAAGGCTCCTTAGACAGCACCTTCCAAACCCACAGCCACTACCACCTAGAAGGACAAGGTCAGTAGATAGATGGGAACACCACCACCTGCAAGTTCCCCTCCAAGTCTCTCACCATCCTGACTTTGAAATATATCGCTGTTCTTTCAGTCTCTGGGTCAAAATCCTGGAACTCCCTTCCTAACAGCACTGTGGGTGTACCTACACCACATGGACTGTAGTGGGTCAAGACAGCAGCTCACCACCACCTTCACAAGGGCAACTAGGGATGGACAATAAATGTTTTCCCAGCCAGCGAAGCACACATCCCGTGAAGGAATAAAAAAAAAATCCCTCCGCTACACTCCCTGCCTCTCTACCTGACTTCTCTCGTTTAATGCATTCATTAAAAAACTTCCTCTTTGAGCAAGGTCTGGACATCTGACCTAATATCTTCTCATGTGACTCAGTGTTGACATTTTGTTGATGATATTCCTGTGAGGTGTCTTTTAGTATGTTAAAGATGCTTTATAAATATAAGTTGTTGTTGTTGTTGGGATCAGGTTTTTCAGGGTTTTAAAGGTATAATCTCATCCTTGCTGTTCATCTTCTGCCCGTCCTGGGTGGGAAAACTCCCCTATTCTGTCAAATACATTCAGTTCATGCCCCGCACTTTAACCAATGCTTATCGATGTCTCAGATTACTGGGTCTCTTCATCCCTGATGCTTCTCAGTAATGCATATGCCTTGAGCTTAACTAAATGTAACTTGGGACAGAATTATTAGCTCAGGGGGTGGGCGTGTGCCTGACCCGAACAGACGCGAAATCACGCAATATTTTGGTCGGCGGGCACACTCAAATATTGGAAGCGCGCCTGCCGACAATTGAGAGGCCAATTAGGGTAACTAAAGGTACAAATGTCTCCGATTTTTCGTGGTCTGTCCCACCTTATAGTTGGCGGATGGGTGAATTGGCCAGACGGACTTTGCATTTTTCATAAACCCCATCCAAAGGCGGGTTGAGGTTTCCGTTGTTAAATGAAAGAAAAATAAAAATCTGTGGGCAGCTTTTTTATCATGTGTGTGTTCAGGTGCCTGATTGCGATGCTTGCACATTTTTTTTCCTGATTTTAAAAACTTTATTCAATGCTTTTCAGGTCTTCAGCTCCCCAAGGCACCACTCTGCCTTCAGGAAGCTTTCTGTCAGCACTTGCCCTCGCCCGCGCTGATGTCAGCGCCCGCCCTCTACCTGCCCCCACCCCGGCAGTGCTGACCTTCTCAGCGCGCGTTTCACGCTGGCTGGCTGCTAATTGGCCAGCCAGCGTGAGATCGTGGTTCCCCGGCCGATCCCACGCCCACCACCGCACCCACCTGACGAGGGGAAAATCCTGCTCACAAAGTAGCAGCAACACTAACAAACAGTGTTGCAGTTAGATAAATGCTAAAAGCAATGAAACATTCAAGGTCTCAAATATGTAATCAAGCTGTCTTTAAAAATCTTGTTAACATGAACTGGACAATAATTGTAACTGTGCATTGGTAGATGAATACAAAAGGGAATGCAAATTTTGCAGACATATTAGAGTAATGTTATCAGACAGTGAAGCAGGGACATGCTGAAGGACAAGTACCTTCCCTTGAGAATCACTTTATTGCTTCCAATTTTACTAAAATAACTATTCTTCAGGAATTGGCCTTTATTGCAAGGGGAATGGAATATAAAATTGGGATGTTTTGCTACAATTGTATAGGGTATTGATGAGAACCAAAGCTAGAGTACTGTGTACAGTTTTAGTCTTATTTAAGAAAGGATAGAATTGCATTAAAAGCAGTTCAGAGAAGGTTTATCTGATTGATTCCTGGAATTAGGAGATTGTCCTATGAGGAAAGGTTGGACAGGCTGGGCCTGTGTCCAGTGGAGTTTAGAAGATTGAGAGGTGGCCTTATTGAAACATATAAGATCCCATAGGGATTTGACAGAGCGGATTCTGAAATGATGTTCCCCCTAGTGGGAGAGACTAGAACTAGGGGTCGTAGCTTGAAAACAAGAGGTCTCCCATTTAAGATGGAGAGGAGAATTTTTTTTTCTCTCAGAGGGTTGTGAGTCTGTGGAACTGCCTCCCCCATAGAGCAGTGGAGGCAGAGCCATTTAATATTTTTAAAGCTGTTAAATAGATTCTTGATTGACAAGAGAGCCAAAGGGTACAGGGGTTAGAAAGGAAAGTGGAGTTGAGGCCTCAATCAGATCAGCCATGATCTTGTTAAATGGTGGAGCAGGCTCGAGGGGCCAAATGGCCTACATCTGCTCATAATTCATATGTTCATATGTATGTATGAATTGCTTACTAACAAAAATTGCCCTTTAATGATTGAGTATTTGAGTGTTGCTTTCTCCCTTTAAGCTTGAATCTTGGACCACTCCCCTTTGCTCCTTACTGTCAATTCCACAGAACAGGATCTTTCCTGGACTCCTGTTCTTCTTTTGACCAGAAGGTCTTCTTGGCACCCTTCCTTTCTGCCTCACTCCTTGGCCTTGGGACCTTTCATTTCTCTTGTGAAATCTGTTCTCCCTGCAGTTCCATCTCACAGTATCCAGTCTCTCTGGTAGCTGCTTCCCACTGAACTCAAACTGCTTTGTTTTTAGTTTTTTTCTGCCTGTGTGTGTGTATGTGGGGCCTCCCTCTCTGGGCCCCTGTTGCAAGGCAACAGCACAGTTTTTTTTTCTATCCTTCTGTTTGTTTTACTCCCCTTCAAGGGTCATAAAAATCATTAAAAATATAGATATACAAATAGTATTTGACCTTCTGCCTCCACTCAAAAATGAAACAGATTCCAAGTTTCATCTTTCAACCCACAAACAGAAAAAAATACACATTTAACTTGCTTAAACTATCTCAATTTCCTAACATTATTGTGGTACACCTTTAAGTGGGTGTGATTATGTTTTCTGTGCACGCCACTGGAGTTTATTGAATATAGGAGTTGGGATGTTATGGTGAGGTTGTATAAGACATTGGAGTATTGTGTACAGTTCTGGTCGCCTAACTACGGGAAGGATATCATAAGATTGAGAGAGTGCAGAGAAGATTTACTAGGATGTTGCCGGGTCTTAAGGAGTTGAGTTACAGGTAAAGATTAAACAGGTTAGGACTTTATTCCTCGGAGCGTAGAAGAATGAGGGGAGATATGATAGAAGTTTACAAAATTATGAGCGGTATAGACAGAGTAAATGCGAGTAGGCTCTTTCCACTTAGATTAGGAGAAATAAACACGAGCGGACATGGCTTTAGGGTGAAAGGGGAAAGGTTTAGGGGGAACATTAGGGGGAACTTCTTCACTCAGAGAGTGGTGAGAGTGTGGAATGAGCTACCATCTGATGTGGTAAATGCGGGCTCACTTAAGTTTTAAGAATAAATTAGATAGATACATGAATGGGAGAGGTCTGGAGGGTTATGGACTAGGTGCAGGTCAATGGGACTAGTGGAATAATATTTCAGCACAGACTAGCAGGGCCGAATGACCCGTTTTTCTATGCTGTAGTGTTCTATGGTTCTATGGTTCTATGGTTTTGCACACACAGGCGAAGAATCTTAGAAGTTCAATAATAGCACCGATTCCTGTGGAATGGGAGTGTGCACAATGCTGCCTGGCAACGGGAGACGATTGAGTATAGCTGCATTTGAAATGTGTGGGTCAGGATAGTATAGAAAAGTATACTTGTATGCAGATAATGTCAGAGCCCATTGTTGTATCCTTGCTGATGCTAATTGCAGGATGACCTTGTCCTCACTGAATAAACCCACTAATGGTTTATGGTCTCACACAATGGTGAAATGGTGACCGTGCAGTCACTGGTGAAATTTTTTCACCCTGAATACCACTGATAAATCTACCTTTTCTAGCTGGGAATAGCACTTCTCAGCTATGGAAAGGGTTCCTGAGATGTAGCCAATGGGCCTTTCAGACATATTTTCCATTTTATGAGATAACACAGCTCCAAACATGTAGGGAGAGGCATCACATGTTAATACCAGCTCTTTTGACGGGTAGTAGTGTACCAATGGACACGATGAATGCAACAATTCCTATGCTTTCATGAAGACTTCTTCCTGCTGTGACTCCTAAAGCTAACGGTGGTTCTTTCTTAGTAACAAGTGTAATGGTGCCAACAGTTGATAGATTTGGTAAGAAGCGGCTATAGTAGTTGAACTTGCCCAGGAAGGACTTGAGTTCTGTTACATTGGATGATGATGGTGCATTTTTAATTGCCTGAACTTAATCTTTGACCAGGTGCAATCCCATGGCATCCATCCTGTGACCTAGATAAGTCATTATTGTGGTACACCTTTAAGTGGGTGTGATTATGTTTTCTGTGCACACCACTGGAGGTTATTGAGTATAGGAGTTGGGATATTATGGTGAGGTTGTATAAGACATTGGTGAGGCCAACTTTGGAGTATTGTGTGCAGTTCTGGTCGCCTAACTACAGGAAGGATATCAGTAAGATTGAGAGAGTGCAGAGAAGATTTACTAGGATGTTGCCAGGTCTTAAGGAGTTGAGTTACAGGGAAAGATTAAACAGGTTAGGATTTTATTCCTTGGAGCGTAGAAGAATGAGGGGAGATATGATAGAAGTTTACAAAATTATGAGGGGTATAGACAGAGTAAATGTGAGTAGGCTCTTTCCACTTAGATTAGGAGAAATAAACATGAGAGGACGTGGCCTTAGGGTGAAAGGAGAAAGATTTAGGGGCAACATTAGGGGAAACTTCTTCACTCAGAGAGTGGAACGAGCTACCATCTGACGTGGTAAATGCGGGCTCACTCTTAAGTTTTAAGAATAAATTAGATAGATACACGGATGGGAGAGATCTGGAGGGTTATGGACTAGGTGCAGGTCAATGGGACTAGCGGAATAATATGTTGGCACAGACTAGAAAGCCCGAATGGCCTGTTTTTCTGTGCTGTGGTGTTCTATGGTTCTATGGGAAATGATGCAGCGTACCATGTGATTCAGACCTAGACACAGTTTGTTTTGATGAAGCTACCAATTCAGACATGTGTACAAGTTCTCCAGCTGTGGAATACCGCCACCAACTTCTCAAATCCTTCATCAATAAACCAAAATGTTCTTGTGTTAACCAGTCCCTTATGTGAGTTGGTGCCTTGTTATTTATGTTCTAAGTAAGCAAAAGGAGGAGAAAAGCACATGATGCCAGTGATGGAGAATTTTTCATTTTCAAGCCCACCATACACAACATGCTGCCAGTGTTGGTGGGAGAACCTGGTAAGCAGAAAAAAATCCAAAGCTTAAATCTGCTCACTCAATGCAAAGTGTGTGTCTCCAACCAGAGATCGGAGTGCATAGAATGTGAGTTTTGACAGGCAGGGACAGTGCGTTGAGAAGTTCAGAGCCGGGTAGTGCTCAGTTGGGAAAGATGATTAGCTGGGGTGTGGGCCGGATTGATTGCGGGCAAGAGAGGACCGAGAAATGTTGCACAAAGTGGGTCAAGTAAGGTTGTGAAACAGCAACCAAAGTCAGGAGTTGATGATAGCTGGAAAAGTCCTTGGTGTCGTTAGTCATTTTGTGGGGCATTGTGGTATGTTCCCACCATAACTCAGCTTTGTGGAAAGTTTTCAGAAACGTGTGCACAAGCTGCAACAACACCACCGATCCCAAGTGCTGCAACAGCACCGGGACATGCTGTACAGAGTAAAGGAACTGCAAGCAATTGACACACTGCAGTGTATTTAAAATGTTCACAGTATTTAAATCCTGATAGTAAACCTGCAGGAACCTTCTTAACACCTCCTCCACAGTATCACAGTATCTTTACAGTGCAGAAGGAGGCCATTCAGCCCATTGAGTCTGCACTGGATCTCTGAAAGTGCATTCCACCTAGTCCCACTCCCTGCCTTATTCCCCCTAACTTTGCACATTCTCTCTTTTCAGGTAGCAATCCAATTCCCTTTTGAATACCTTGATTGAACCTGCCTCCACCACTCTTTCAGAAAGTTTGTTCCAGACGCCAATCACCCTCTGGGTGAAAACATTTTTCCTCGTCACATTTACCCCTTTTGCCAATTATTTTGAATCTGTGCCCTCTAGTCCTTGATGTTCTCTTGATTCGGAACAGTTTTTCACTTTTTACCCTGTCTATACGCCTCAGGATGTTGAATACCTCTATTAAGTCTCCTCTCAGCCTTCCTTTCTCCAAGGAAAAGAGTCCCAGCCTCTCCTATCTATCCTCATAGCCACAGTTCTTCATCCCTGGAATCATTCTTGTGAACCTCCTCTGTACTCTCTCCAATGTCTTCACATTCTTCCTCAAATATGGCACCCAGAACTGGATGCAGTACTCCAGATGAGGCCTAACTACAAGTTCAACATTACATCCTTACTCTTGTACTCAATGCCTCTATTAATAAAGCCTTAGGTACTATATGCTTTATTAACTGCTCTCTCAACATGCCCTGATATCTCCAATAACCTATGTATGTATACATCGATATCCCTCTGTTCCTGCACCTCCGTTAGAGGTTCTCCCTTTATTTTATACCGTCTCACCATATCTTTCCTGCCAAAATGAATCACCTCACACTTCTCTGCATTGAACTGCATCTGCCACTTGTCTGCCTAATCCATGGACTTTTGAAGTTCAAGACTATCCCCATCACAGTTGACAACATTTCCAATCTTTGTATCGCCTGCAAATTTTGAAATCATGCCCTGCACACCACAGTCTAGGTCATTAATATATATCAGGCAGAGCAAGGGTCTCAACACTGATCCCTGGGGAACTCCGCTACAAACCTTCCTCCAATCTGAAAAGCAGCTATTTATCACAACTCTCCGTTTCCTGTCACTCAACCAATTTCTTATCCAAGTGCCTACTTGCCCTTTTATTCCATGACCTAGAATTTTGCTCACAAGTCTGTTGTGGCACTATATCAAATGCCTTTTGAAAATCCATATACACTACATCAACCGCATTTCCTTTATCAACCTTCACTGTTACCTCCTCAAAAAACTCCATCAAGTTAGTTCTGTATTTTCTACCTGACATCTGTCATGCGCGCACTTCTTCCTTTTCATCTTTATCTCTATCTCCCTCGTCATCCAGGGCACTCTGGATTTATTTGTCCTACCTTTCCTCTTTAAAGGACATTACCCGCAAGACATTTTCCTTGAAGGTGGCCCATTGTTCAGCCACTGTCTTTTCTGCCAACATTTGATTCAAACTCACTCTATTCATGCATTTTCATCCCATCAAAATTGGCTTTCCCCCAATTAATTATCCCTGCTCTGGATTGTTCTCTGTCCTTTGCCATGATTAACCTAAACCTTATGATGCAATGGTTACTGTTCCTTAGAGGCTCTCCCACTGATATTTGATGCACTTGGTCCAACCTGTTCCCCAGAAGCAGGTCCAAAAGTGCATGTCTGGACTGGAAACATACGGCTGTAGAAAATTATCTTAACACATTCCAGAAACTCTCGCCCCTCTTGTCTTTTTGTACTATTCCAATCCCAGTCTATATTTGGATAATTGAAGTCCTCCATTATGATTACTCTATAACTCTTGCACCTCTTTGTACTTGCTTTGCAAATTTGTTTCTCCACATACCTTCCACTGGTTGATGGTGCATATACTACACCAATCAATGTTATTGGACCTTTCCCATTCCTTACCTCTAGCCAGAGAGTACTGTAACCAATATTTCTTTAACAAATATTTCCACCCATCCCGCTTTTCTTCCTTTCCTTTCTTTGCTAAACGCCTCATACCCAGGAATATTTAATGCCCTGTCCTGCCCTCCTTTGACCCAGGTCTCTGCTATAGCAATAATATTTGTCAACCTGTGCCTGCAGTTCACCAATCTTATTAACCACACTCCGTGCATTCACATATATACACATTAGCCCTGATTTAGGCTTTTTTTACTTCCTCGCTTACTCTGATCCCATCCAATGACATAGTGTTGCCTACTCTAATTCTATTGACCTCTCCAAGTATTCTATATACCTTGATGCAACTCTCTGATATATCCTCATTATCAGTTGATATTTCACTACTTCCCACTGCCAGCTTTTCTCCTCAGGTTCCCATGCCCCTGCCAATCTAGTTTAAACCTTCCCCAACAGCACTAGTAAACCTCCCTGCAAGGACACTAGCCCCAGTCCTGTAAAATTCATTTAAATGGTAAAGAAGAAGAATGGTATGGAGAATAATGCAGATATGTCCACAAAATTCCCAAGCTTAAATTGGAAGGTGGCTGACCTACTCTTTGAGTTTAAACTATTCAAACAACATGCAAAAAAATTGTTTGTTGAATTGAGCTTTTTGCACTAGGCAGATAGGTCATAAGGATTTGCTTAGCCATTGGAAATTAAGGTTTACGTGGGCTCAACACATCTTAGCACACGGAAGAAAACCAAAAAGATTTGAAAAGGATTTGAACGACTTTGTCAGACCAGTTCAGAGTCAAATTGAATTTCCTTTTCCATTGCCTGGAGCTTATATCACACCATCAGCAGTCTATAGGGAATGCATCAACCATTTTGTCAGTAGATACAGAGAAAAGGGTGCCTACTGTGATTTTTCAGAAGCAGAGTTGCCAGAGAGAATCACCAAATTAGTGATTGCGTTAACTCCAATAGATGCATTTGACAAAGGTCTGCTGGACAAACCCAAAAGCTACAGCATCGATGAGTTCGCCAAAGACAGATGAAAACATGAGGTGATTATTGCAGGTTGACAAAACTTACAGATCTTATGTGCAACCCCAACTTTCGATGCAGTGATTAGAATAGCCAAACACAGGAAGTGATGTGGAAGGTGTGGACTTCTACATGCAATGAAGAGTTGCCCAGCATTTCATGATTTCTGCAAAGCATATAGCAAAAAGGGTTGCTAGCAGCAGAAATGCAAAAGAGCAGAGGCTTGAAGGAGCTACGAGACATTATGCAAATGCTTATGCTGACCATAACAGGCAACACTTTCAAACAGCAACAACAACCATACCAGATCCCATAGGAAAAACAGGTGTAAGGGGGGGAAAAACGCAGGCAATGACGTTGAGAATTAAGATGCTATGAGGCAAGGTGAGCACTCATTTCACACCGTTCATGTCACAGAACATTTAGATATCAGTACACCTTCAGAAGTATTTGCTATGATTCAAATTATCTGTCCTCAGAAAGTTGGTAAAGATTCCCTATTGGTGAAAAAGACTCAGGGACAAGTGCCAATATACTGCCTCTGAGAATTGTGCAAGAAATGTACTCAGACAAGTGGAAGGCCATGACGAAACCTACTACTGTGAAGTTTTCAGCATATAATGGTTGATTCCTTCTAGGTGTAGATCCATTGTGCTAGATTATAAATACAAACAGTCATCCAGGGCGTTATGGATGTTCTAAAAAGTAGGAACCAAAGGTCCAGTGACTGCAGATTTACCGGCATGTCAGGATCTCACATTGATAGCCATCCATGCTATCAACCAGGTACTGCAAGGCAGATCAACATCAGAATATACACCCATGACTTCAGTTAGCAAACTTACATCACAATATCCCAAGTGTTTTAATAAAATCATCAATTTTCAGGGAAATGCAACATTACACTGGAGGGAGGATGCCGTACCATTGATTGATCCACCACGCAAGTGAAGTATCCATATGCAGGTCAAGTTGACACTTGAGCTGGAAAAAATGGAAATGGATGGGAACACGCTTAATACAGAGAGTAAACCCACTTCAAAATCCCTATATGCGGCACAGTCCAATTATTCTAATATTGGGTGGGAGACATTAGCCTTGGAGTTTGGAATTATGCGTTTTCACACTTATTTGGCAAGAGATTTGTGGTAGAAACTGATCACAAGGCTCTAAAGATAGTTTGGGGGAAACCACTGACCAGCGCACTGCCAAGACTGCAACGTCTAATGGTCAAGATACATGGCTATGACGGCAAGGCTCGGTATAAGCCTGGTAACTTGATGGTCACATCCAATACACTCAGCAGGTTGCCCAATCCAGAGAAGACCTCAGATGTTTCCACAAATCCAAAGATCGACCTTATCAAAATAGAACATTTTTGATTTCAGCACATCGACCTGATGAATTTGGCACAACAGAAATGTCTGCAACTACAGGAGGAGAAAGCAAAAGGCCCTACGCTGCACGAACTCTGGAAAATGATTAGAAAAGGATGGCCAGCATTCAGCATGTCCATGAGCACATGAGACAATTTTTGTCTTACTAGGACAAACTAGGCATGCCTCGGGGGTCATCTTCAACGGTAAGCAGGTCAGCATTGCGGAATCACTGTGGTGTGGCATACTTCAACAACTTCATCAATCATACATAGATTTGATTGTATGAGGAGGGTAGGGAAAGACACTATTGGCCAGGTGTGAACAATGACATTGAAGTCACAGTTAAGAAGTGCGAGGCATGTCAGGAATATATGCCAAATCAGCACAAGCACTTTTACCACACAAAGTTCAGCTCATCATTGGGCTAAGATCACATCCAACCTCTTCCATGTACGCGGAAATTATTTCTAAGTTGTCATTGGTAATTTTTCTAAGAATCTAATTGAGTTTCATCTCTAATTTCTGGCACATTTTGTTTTTATCTCCTGGGGCTGTGTGTGTGAGTGCGTGGAGAGATAAAGAGAATGGCTGATTGGGTGGAATCATTTCAGATTTGCACTAAGTGCAGTAGCGAATGGGAAAAACAACATTTAACCTGTCGGCTGCAAAGGAGGCTTCTCACGATATATCGTCCCAAACCCGCTGTATTAATTATGCATTCCCAGGAAACACGCCATTTCCATGGTGGGTGGGCTCCAATTCTCCCACCATTGTGTCACCTAACTGCTTCATCATACCGGGAGCCATATTTAAAGTGCAGCCATGCGCACACCTCAGTGCTTCCAGCCCAGGACTGCTGCAAATAAGACATGGCCCCGAAAGGCAAGAAGGCTGCAGCCCCCAGGTTTAGTGACGTGCCCCTCGAGCGCCTTTTGGACACTGTGGAGGCTCGCCGTGATGTCCTCTACGCCCACTCTGGCCGCAAGAGGGGCAGCAACATTACCACTCCAGCTTGGTGAGCAATGGCAGTGGTGATCAGTGCCAATGCTGCACAGAAGAGGTTGGTGATCCAAAGCAGATTGAGGATGAATGATCTCACCCACGGTACCAGGGTAAGGCAACCATCTCATCACTCTAAACTCACACAGTCAAGCCCATCACACATTTACTGGCATCTCACTCACTGCCAGTTCAGGGGACATCACCATTCAAGTCCCAAGCGAAGTGCTGTTTGCCAGGTGCATGTCACTTATGCACAGTTGTGAAACACGTAGGCGTGCAATCACGCCGATGTAGGCGGATGATCCAGCGTGAGGGGATGAGCCTGATAGGCTGGCCTTATAATGATTTGCAGATGTATTACAATGAGGTTCCCAATGTCCGATGGCAGGAAACGTGGCCCGCCATTGACGGGCTGAACAGATAATCGCAAACTGGTTTTACTACATTGATTTTTGGCCTTCTTGCCATATTGTCCACCTATGCCGCCAAACACGCCCGACGCCAGTGGGGATGGACGATTCTACTTTACAGCTTTACAGGTAACAGCTTAACATTACAATGATGTCTAACCTCTGATAAGGCATTGACTTGTGTCTTCAAGCTGCTTTTAAACATATTTTTTGTATTTATCTATTCTGATTGTTTTGTAAGTGAAAATTTCCACTTGATAACATTTGTATATATCCACTCAGGGGGCATCGCGCTATTGTTAAAATTTATTAGTGCCTATGCAATCTGTAATTTACTTAAGTTCACATCTTCCTTTTCCCATTGCACTGAGTTTGCCTTTCATTTAGTCTGTTTAAAGAAAACCACACTTTTGGTATTTCATGACCTTGTTGTAAGATTGTACAAGTTTAAATGATCTGAGTAACAACGGGAATGCATGCCCTTGAAACAATGTTTAAAATAATCGGAAGGCTACTGCAGATACTGGAAATCCGAAATAAAAACAGAAAATGCTGCAAACCCCCAGTAAGTTATAGCATCATCTGTGAAGTGAAACAGATTTAATGGAGGGAACCATCCCAGATTTGCACTAAGTGCGGTAGCAGGCCTGAAAAAAGACGTTTTACCCACCAGCCGCAATGGCGGGTTTTCAGGCCATTTCATCCCTTTTCCGTCTCATAAATTATGCAGTGACAGGAAACATGCCGGATCGCTGGCAGCCGGCCGGCCTGTCTGCCACTCCGTTACCGCGCCGCTACCTCACGCCAAGTGCCATATTTAAACTGCAGCCAAGCCCACAGTTCTTTATGCTTGCAGCCCAGGACTGCCCTGGTGAAGACATGACATCAAAAGGGAAGAACAGTGCAGCTCCCTGATTCAGTGACACATCACTAGGACGCCTTCTGGATGCCATGGAGCTCTGCTGCGATGTCCTCTACCCCTGCTCTGGCCGCATGGGGCCCATCAGTCTCACCATTCCGGCTTGAGAGGCAGTGACAGGGGTGATCAGTGCCAATGCTGCACATAAGAGGTCAGCCATCCATTGCAGAAAATGGATGAGTGATTTCATCTGTGCTGCCAGGGTAAGTCAACCATCTTATCACCCTAAACTCACCCACTCACAAACCCACCACACATTCACTGGCATCTCACTCACTGCCAGCCCAAGGGACATCCCCACTCACTCTCACGCAAACTCTCACATCTCCATATGGCCTCATCTTCTCTGGAGACTGCCTCTTCATTCTGTCCATGGCTGCACTCAGCACACATGCACACCTGCTATTCTTGTCATTTGGCCTGGCATGCTCCTTGCTCACGCTCAGGACAAGATGCAGGATAAGATTGCGTGCACTCGGCGGAAGAGGTCTGAGACCAGGGCGTGGAGTGCCGGACATCAGGGTCCTCACTCCGTTCAAGATTTGTGCACTGGAGCTGGCCGGAGAGGACGTGGGCTGTTCCTGTGGCAACGGTGATGTTGGCAGCGAACACCCATGTGAGGATTCTGTACCACATCATCCCTCTCTCAACGCTACTTTGAGCCCACTATTCTGTGCTCAACATGGCTGTCAAGCACTAATAATCTCCACTTTCTGTCCTAGGCACATCTGACACACCACCCTCAAGTAGCCTTGACCCAACACCAATGGTGAGAGTACCTTGGATGAGGACCCTGAGGGCAGCACTGTTGAAGACCCATCACGGCGCTCACCTCCACCAGTGCGGTGACACACACCTCAGTGAGACCTAGATGTAGAGTAGCCTTGGGATCACAATCTGGTGAACACAGCACACAGTCTGTTCCACAGCAGTCCGAGGCAGGGACATCTTTGGTCACTGGCACTCGGAGGACTGCTGGGAGCAAGGAATCTGCTGAGTCCGAGTCAGATGATGAGCCTCTGGACTCAGTCCTCAATCAGTTGGTGGGGCTGCAAAGACAATCACGGGAGCCTCAGGAAGGGGTGTCTGGTGCACTCCTCAGATTGCCAGGAATGATACAGGAGTCTATCCGCCTTCAGTCCAAAATGATTACGCCAGCATGCTCACGTACCAAGGTCAGCACTGGCAGCCGCCATGGAGAACTTGATCCAGGAAACCTGATCCTGCACTGCTGTGTGGGCTGAACTCCATCGCTGACACCATAGTTGGCCTCCAATAGTGTCAACGTGAGAGGGGTGCCAGGCAGCTCAATCTCACTCCAGCTTCCCCTTCTCCTCAAGAAGTCAGCCAGGGGCCCTCGGCGCACATAGAGAGGACGATCAGCATCTCGATACACTGGGGCCATTCACCCAGGTGACTCTGGGAGTGTCCGGCTGATTTAAATCCCCTCTTCCTGTGATCATCACAGCTCCAGCTCCACAGGCCAAGAAGGGTGCCTCTCCCACACAGCAGAACCTTGAAAGTAGGGAGTGTAAGCACTTGCAGTTGAAGTAGTTGACTACTTGCTGCCATGGAGATCTAAGCACCATGTGAGTGCAGTCAATGGCTTCCTGCACCTGTGGAAAACAAAAAATTTGTGCAAATCCTAGAGCTCTTGCTTCCTGGCTTTCCTGATCCTGGGCGAAAGGCACAAAGTTCTGCACCTTCATCAAGATGGCATCCGTGACCTTCTGAAACACTTATGATGTGGAGTCTTGCAAGATCCCACACAGGTTACTTGTGGAGCCTTGGAAGGAGTCACTGGTGTAAAAATTGAGCACTGTGGTCACTTTCATGGCCACTGGCAGTGGATGGTCTCTATGTCCCCGTGCGCCAAATCCTACAGCAAAAGTCATATGTTCACTGGACATACGCAGTCTCCAATGACACTGGCTCTCTGTCATCTGCAGGAATGACAGGTGCCATCTATAGACCCTTGATCAAGCGAGGCGTTACCAGCGATGGCTCGCTGTGGCTCTTCAGTTGGCTGTATAGCAGACCCTGCTGTCCCTTTATCTTGAGGAAGGTGTTCCTCCCTTTGTCAAGCTAGGTGCCTCCGCCACACCCTTCTTCTTCTTCTCTGCTCCCTGCAAGCCATGAGGCATACTGCTAAGTCACCAGGCTCCATAATCTTTATGTTCTCCTCCTGCAGGGTCAAAGAGTTGGGTTAGCATGAGTGTACTAAGAACCTCTCTTGGTTAAGTGTCAAGGCCCCTTCATGCACGCTGGAGAGTGCTGGCCACCACTTGAATGTCCAGTGTGTAGTGCGCGTCATGGCTGTCCAAAACCCCACCCACCTACGCTGCACTCCACTTGACTGATTGGCGGCAGCTTCGGCCACTGGACTGCATGCTGTATTCTGAGCTAATGTGCAGACATTTTCCTAACCTGCACTGCAAGGCTGCACTCTTAGCTTGAACCATGAGGGATATTGGTCCAAATCTTAATAAAGACATTGCAAGGGGCTGTGAACACCTCCACCTGTGACTGTGCCATGGCCATCTTTTACAAGGGGATTGTATAACTTGCCTAGTTGGCCAATTGTTGTGCTGCCCCCTAAAACGCACATTAATTTGCCCCCAATGGGTGAAAAGTTCTGGAGCATTTGGTGGCACGTTCATGCTTTTGTGTTGTTTGACTGGGCAGAAAGGTTTTTTATAAATTCATTCACCGGATGTGGGTTTTGCTGGCTGGGCCAGCATTTATTGTCCATCCCTTGTTACCCTTGAGAAGGTGGTAGTGAGCTGCCTTCTCGAACCGCTGTAGTCCATGTGATGTAGATACACTCACAGTGCTGTTAGGAAGGGAGTTCCAGGATTTTGATCCAGCAACAATGAAGGAACAGTGATATATTTCCAAGTCAGGATGGTGAGTTACTTGCAGGGGAACCTCCGGGTGGTGTTGTTCCCATCTATCGGCTGCCCTTGTCCTTCTAGATGATAGTGGTCGTGGGTTTGGAAGGTCCAAGGACCCTTCGTGAATTCTTGCAGTGCACCATGTAGGTGGTACACACTGCTACTACTGTGCAGGTGGAGGGAGTGAATGTTTGTGGATGGGGTACCAATCAAGCAGACTGCTTCTTCAGTGTTGTAGGACCTGCACTCATCCAGGCAAGTGGGGATTATTCCATCACACTCCTGACTTGTGCCTTGTATATGGTGGACAGGCTTTGGGGAATCAGGAGGTGAGTTACTCGTCGCATGATTTGTAGACTCCGACTCGCTCTTGTAGCCACAGTATTTATATGGCTAATCCAGTTCAGTTTCTGGTCAATGGTAACCCCCATGATGTTGATAGTGGGAGATTCAGTGATGATAATGCCATTGAACATCGAGGAGTGATGGTTGGATTCTCTCTTGTTGGAGATGGTCATTGCCTAACACTCGTGTGACATGAATGTTACTTGCCAGTTATCAGCCGAAGCCTGAATATTGTCCAGGTTTTGCTGCATTTGGGCATGGGCTGCTTCAGTATCTGAGGAGTTGCGAATGGTGCTGAACATTGTGCAATCATTAGCGAACATCCCCACGTCTGACCTTGTGGTGGAAGGAAGGCCATTGATGAAGCAGCTGAAGATGGTTGGGCCAAGGACACTACCCTGAGGAACTCCTGCGATGATGTCCCGGAGCTGAAGTGACTGACCTCCAACAACCACAACCATTTTCCTTTGTGCTAGGTATGACTCCAACCAGCAGGGAGTTTTCCCCCTTATTCCCATTGACTCCAGTTTTGCTAGGGCTCCTTCATGCCGCACTCAGTAATATGCTGCCTTGATGTCAAGGGCAGTCACTCTCACCTCACCTCAGGAGTTCAGCTCTTTTGTCCATGTTTGAACCAAGGCTGTAATGAGGTCAGGAGCTTAGTGGCCCTGGCGGAACCTAAACTTGGCATCATTGAGCAGGTTATTGCTAAGCAAGTGTTGCATGATAGCACTGTTGACAGACCCTTCCGTTACTTTACTGATGATCGAGAGTAGACTGATAGGGTGGTAATTGGCTGGGTGGATTTGTCCTGCTTTTTGTGCACTGGACATACCCGGGCAATTTTCCACATAGCCCGGTAGATGCCAGGCACTGGAACAACTTGGCTAGGGGCGCAGCAAGTTCTGGAACACATGCCTTCAGTACTATTGCCAGAATATTGTCAGGGCCCATAGCTTTTGCAGTATCTAGTGCCTTCAGCCGTTCTTGATATCACGTGGAGTGAATTGAATTGGCTGAAGACTGGGAGGCCCAACTCCAAGTATGTCAATGGAGCAGCAGCAGATCAGTCTCAGCTGCAGAAGAATACTCACTTTTGACAAGCTTTTCCAAGCGCGTGGCAGCTTCCCTCCCCCACCTCCTCCCGCTGGCATGTGCTTATGTACTTCCTTCAGACTGTGCTTCCCTGCCTTGCAAATACCACCACCCCCCCAGCCCCCTGGTCTCACCTGCACTGGAGCCCTTGTTCCAACATCACACCAGGAAAAAGTGACTTGCCTGTGCCAACCCCGAATGTGCAGCACCCCATCTTTGATGTTCTACGGGTAATGTTTGTGAGCGCTGTGCAAGGTTGTGTGCACTCATCTCTGACTTGCCCTCAATATTCAACTTGCCAGGTTACGGCTTTTAAAGACAGCAGTGAAGCACGTCGTTCTGAATTCATGGCGACGTGGATGGTAAATTTGATGTGGGGGAATGATTTCACTGTGAGCGCACATTAATGAGGTGCAAATGCATTAACATTAAATTTCCAAAGTTGGATGGCGGGAAATGCGGCCTGCCATTGACGGGTGGAACAGACGATCGCAAACCAGTTTCATGACAGCGTGAAACGATTTTTGACCTTCTCATCACATTGTCCGCTCGCGGTGCCTTGATGCCCACTACCAATGGGACTGGACAATTCTGCCCAATGTTTTAGGTTGATGACCTTTCATCAGAACTGTAAAAGGTTAGAGACGTAATAAGTTTTGAGCAAGGTGTATGTTGGACAACGACAAAAAGAAGGTCTGTGATAGGGTGAAAGTCAAGGGTTTTACAATTTGTATTTATTACAAGAAGATGTGTGCACTGAATTCAGAAGTAATGAGTCCACCAAGACCTTTAAAGATTTTAAAAATTAAATTAAAATGTTTATTAACAAAATAAAAGATTTCAAGCACATACATAAGACTACAATTACTTAATGCTATAACAAATCCTAAAACTCTTTATTAACCCAACTTTATTAACCCAGTTACACACCCCCTTTAAGGCAACAATCCAAAGTAGATTTTAGATTTAAAAAAAAACAGCAGTTTAACACAGTACCCACTTAACAGTGGAATTCCAAATGGCTTTCTCCAACTTCCATTACTGGGCACAGCTGACTTATGCACAAATGGTTGGAGGCTTCTTAAAGGCTGTTTCACAAACTCCTGTTAGATCTTACGTGGCCCTCTCCTCACATAGCCTTTCATTCTCCTTTATGTATGTTTCCTTCTCTCTAGTATGTAAATTCCATTGTTCCATATGTCTTTGGAATGGCATATTTCCCATAATATAAAAACTTTCATGTTGCCAATATTATCAGTAGCCTTTGGGAAAAATAAACACACTCCTTAGCCTGAATCAACTTTACTCACCCCCACAAACGTACTTTAAAACAAACCAGAAAAATATTATGAAAATTATTATACTTTCGTAACAGGTCTGAATCAAAAGCAGGAATTATTAAGGAGTGGGGCAGTATAAGGCCATCATGATTACTGCCAGGAAAGTGTACACAGACATGCAATATTGCACTGACCTCATCTCCTCTGGCAATCTTCCTTCCAGAGCTTCCAATCACATAGTATCTCAACCCCGCACAGCCCACTTCTAACCCCTTCCCAAAATCCACAAATAGGACTGTCCCCGGTAGATCCATTGTGTCAGCCTGTTCCTGACCCAAGGAACCCATTTCTTCCTATCTTGACTCCATTCTCTCTCCCCTTGTCCAGTCTCTTCCCATCTATATCTGTGCTTCCCCTGATGCCCTACATCATATCAACATTATCCAATAGCAGATTTGCGCGGGCTACCTCTATGTGCGAGTCTCGAGATAGTCACTGATGAGTGCAGACAGAGTTTCATGTTGTGAGCACACAAGTACAGTTGTAGAGTTTAGTTTGTAAATAAACAGCATGTGTTTATTCAAACAATGACCTCCTGATGTTCTTTGTCTCTGTACCAACTTGGTCACCCCAAAAAAAGTGCACAACCCAGATCAGTTAGCCCCAACAAAACAAGGGTAGTGGATCCAACAGTCCCCAAAGCCTGTCCACCATTTACAAGGCACATGTCTGTGATGGAATACTCTCCATTTGTCTGGATGAGTGCAGTTCCAACAACACTCTAGAAGCTTGATACTGTCCAGGACAAAGCAGCCCATTTAACTGGCCCATATCCCATGAACGCATAAAAAAAATACCTGCAATATCCACTGCTCTTGGTGGCACTACTAGTACTGGAAAGCTGTTGGCCTCTGATTGGCTGGCAGCTCTCGCTGGCGAGATATCCGCCCAACTAGGGCCTTGATTGAGTGGGAGGCCTGACATTGTCTAGGTAAGTGTCTGATTGCAAATAAATAGCATTGGGCCTCCCAGAGAAAAGCGATGAAGACTGGTTCTCCAATGGAATGCTTATGGCACAAACTTTGGCCCATTGTCTTCAGCTCCCACCACAAATTCTGCTCCCAAGCTATCAACTCCGTCCCTCTCCCTGGCAACTGTCTGAGGCTGAGCTAGGCTCTCTGCAACCTTGATGTCATATTTGAATTAGCTGAACATTCAAAAACAAATCCTCACCATCACTAAGACTGCCTATTTCGACTTCTGTAACATCTCCTGACATCTCCCTCTGCTGCTAAACTCTCATCCATGCATTTATTACTTTTAGACCTGACTATTCTGATGCACTCCTGGCCTACTTCCCACTTTCTAACTTTAATAATTTTGAGTCATCCAAATTTTCTGCTGCCTGGGTCCTAACTCATACTGAATCCTCTTCACCCATCAGCCTTGCGCTGGTTGATCTACACTGGGTCCAGTTAAACAAAGTCCAGACTTTACAATTCTCATCCTTGTTTCCAAATCCATTCATGATCTTGTCCCTCACTATTTCTGTAATCTCCTGTAGCTCCTGAATCCTTAAAATAACTGTGCTTCTCTAATTCTGACCATTTGAGCACCTCCACTTTTAATTGCTCCATCATTAGGTGGACCTTCAGTTGCCCTAGCCCCAAGCTCTGGAATTCCTTCCCTAAACCTCTCCACCTCTTCACCTCTCTTTCCTTCTTTAAGACACTGGTTAAAACCTAGCTCTTTGACATAATTTTTGATCTTCTGCTCTTATGTGGTTCAGTGTCATATTTTGTTTGACAATGTGCCTGGGAAGTGCTTTGAAACATTTGGTTATGTTAAAGGCACTATAACTTGTTGTTGCTGTTTTCTGGTTGTCCTTCAGCTAATGTGGTTGACTCTTAACTGCCCTCTAAAATAGACTAGCAAGCCACTTAGTTGTGTCAAATCACTAAAAATTTAAAAGGTATGAAACTGGACAGACCACCTAGCTTGGACCTAGGCACCAGAAATGACAATGGCAAATTCAGCCCTGTAGACCCTGCAAAGTCCTCCTTACTAACATTTGGGGGTTAGTGCCAAAACTGGGAAAGCTTTCTCACAGACTAGTCAAGCAATAGCCTGACATAGTCATCCTCACAGATTATGTCCCAGACACCACCATCACCATCCTTGGCTATGACCTGCCCCACCGGCAGGGCGGACGCAGCAGAGGTGGTGGCACAGTTGCACTGGGAGTCCTCAACATCGACCTTGGACCACATGAAGTCTCATGGCATCAGGTCAAACATGGGCAAGGAAACCTCCTGTTGATTACCACGTACCGGCCTCCTTCAGCCGATGAACCAACTCTCCTCCATGTTGAACACCACTTGAAGGAAGCACTAAGGGTGGTAAGGGCGCAGAATGTACTCTGGGTGGGAGATTTCAATATCCATCACCAAGAGTGGCTTGGTAGCAACACCACAGGCTGAATTGGCCAACTCCTATAGGACACAGATGCTAGACTGTATCTGTGGCAAGTAGGAGGGAACCAACAAGAGGGAAAACATACTTGACCTCATCCTCACCACTCTACCTGTGGCAGATGCATCTGCCCATGACAGTATCAGTAGGGGTGGCCACCACACAGTCCTTGTGGAGACAAAGTCCTGTCTTTCACATTGAGGATAACCTCCATCATGTTGTGCGGCACTACCGTTGTGCTAATTGGGAAAGATTTCGAACAGATCTAGCAATTCAAGACTGGGCATCCATGAGGCGCTGTTGGACATCAGCAGCAGCTGAATTGTACTCACCCATAATCTGAAACCTCATGGCCCAGCATATCCCCCACTCTGCCATTACCACCAAGCCAGGGGATCAACACTGATTCAATGACGAGTGCAGGAGAGCATGCCAGGAGCAGCAACAGGCATCCCTAAAAATGAGGTATCAACCTGGTGAAGCTATAACACAGGACTACTTGCATGTCAAACTGCATAAGTAGCAAGTGATAGACAGAATGAAGCAATTCCACAACAAACGGATCAGATCTAAGTTCTGCAGTCCTGCCACATCCGGTCGTGAATGATGGTGGAAAATTAAACTGGCTTTCTAGCATCACGGTAGGTATAGATTGAAGGATGGCTAGGGAGCAGATGTGTTGACATTCTGAGATACAGCAACAGGTGCCACTCCCATTGTTCCACTACCATTCTCGTGGGGTTACAACTCATCACTCCCACTGATCAATCAGATGGCAACCTTGAGGCTTTAAAGCCTCTCAGTATGTAGTCCACCACCAGCCTATCCAAGGTGGAGCAGATACTGGGGCTCAGTGTCTGAATGAATGCAGTTTGAGCTTCCAGCAAAACTACTAAAGCTGGTGACACAGACTCCTGATGTGAGAGCCAGCTGTAGTGTCCATGAAGCTTACTACATATTGCACTGGAGGAGGAGGTTCCACAAATATCCCCATCCTCAATGATGGAGGGGCCCAACACATCAGTGCAAGAGATAAGATTGAAGCATTTGCAAGCCAAAAGTACCAAGTGGATGATCCATCTTGGCCTCCTTCGGAGATTCCAGCATACAAATGCCAGTGTTCAGCCAATCCGATTCAGCCCACATGATATCAAGAAACGTCTGAAGGCTTTGGATACTGCAAAGGCTACGGGCCCCGACAATATTCTGGCAATAGTACTGAAGACTGGTGCTCCAGAACTTGCTGCACACCTAGCCAAGCTGTTCCAGTACAGCTACAATATTAGTGTCTACCCGACTATGTGGAAAACAACCCAAGTATGTCCTGTACATAAAAAGCTGGACAAATCCAACCCAGCCAATTACCGCCCCATCAGTCTACTCTCGATCATCAGTAAATTGGTGGAAAGGGTCATCAACAGTGCTATCCAGTTTAGCAATTATGGCTTAGCAACCTGCTCACTGACGCTCAGTTAGGGTTCTGCCGAGGTCTCTTGGCTCCTGGCCTCATTTCAGCCTTGGTTCAAACATGGACAAAAGAGCTGAACTCCTGAGGTGAGGTGAGAGCACTTGCCCTTGACATCAAGGCAGCATTTGACCGAGTGCAGCATCAAGGAACCCCAGCAACACTGGAGTCAATGGGAATCAGGGGGAAAACTCCCTGCTGGTTGGAGTCATACCTAGCACAAAGGAAGATGGTTGTGGTTGTTGGAGGTCAATCATCTCAGATCCAGGACATCACTGCAGAAGTCCCTGAAGGTAATATCCTCAGCCCAAACATCTTCAGCTGCTTCATTAATGACCTTCCTTCTGTCATAAGGTCAGAAATGGGGAAGCTCACTGATGATTGCACAATGTTCAGCACCATTCGCGACTCCTCAGATATTGAAGCAGTCCATGTCCAAATTCAGCAGGACCTGGACAATATCCAGGCTTGGGCTGACAAATAGCAAGTAACATTCACACCACACAGGTGCCAGGTAAAGGCCATCTCCAACAAGAGAGAATTTAATCATTGCCCTTGAGATTCAATGGCACTATCAACATCCTGGGGGTTACCATTGCCCAGAAACTGAACTGTACTGGCCATATAAATATTATGGCTACAAGAGTAGGTCAGAGGTTAGGAATACTGCAGCGAGTAACTCACCTGCTGACTCCCCAAGCCTGTCCACCATCTACAAGGCACAAGTCAAGAATGTGATAGAATACTCTCTACTTGCCTGGATGTGCAGCTCCCACAACACTCAAGATGCTTGACAAAGTAGCCCTCTGGATTGGCACCACATCCACAATCATCCACTCCCTCCACTGATGCACAGTGGGAGCACAAAGTACCATCTACAAGATGCACTGCAGGAACTCACAAAGCCTTCTTAGACAGTTCCTTCCAAACCCATGACTGCTACCATCTAGAAGGACAAGTGCAATAGATAGATGGGAACACCATCATCTGGAAGTTCCCTTCCAAGTCATTCACCATCCTGACTTAGAAATATATCTCCATTCCTTCACTGTTGCTGGGTCAAAATCCTGGAACTCCCTTCCCAACTGCACTGTAGGTGTACCTATACTACATGGACTGCAGCGGTTCAAGAACGCAGCTCACCACCACCTTCTCAAGGTCAACTAGGGATGGGCAATAAATGCTGGTTTAGCCAGCGATGCCCCGAATTTAAGAAATGACGTCAAACAGGGCAGCTGCAGGCCAAGCTTAAGCTGTGTATTCACAAAACTCTGCTAAATCACTAAATGTTGGCTCCAAAGATCCAAGTAATCTAGGACAGAATTTTTTGCATGGCGTGTGGGCATGCGCCCGACCCGTTTGAGCCTGATATAGCGCGTGATGACACCGGGTGAGCAACCCGACAACATCGCACACTCGCACGATATTTCGGTTGGTGCGCGAGAGAGCCGAAAGTGTGCCAGCCGACAATTAAGAGGCCTATTAATGGCCATTAAAGTAGTAATTAACAGATTTTTCATTTCCCATCCAATGGGAGATTCGGCCAGGTAACTTTTGCATTTTACCGGAAACGTCATCCACAGGCAGGATGAGATTTCCTATATTAATTTAAAAAAAATGTTTGGACAGAATTTTCACCCTCCATATGTTCCGGTCACTGAATCTAATGAATGGGCATTTTCTTCTCGATTTTTAAAGTCTTTGTTTTTAGTATTTAAGTTTTTCCGCTCCCTGATGCAGCTGTCTGCCTTCAGGGAGCTTGCATTGCGCTCTCCCCCGCCCTTACCCGTCCCCCACCCTGGCAGCACTGTGCATTTCAGCGCACCTTTCACACTGGCTGGCTGTTAATTGGCCAGCCATTGTAAAATCACGGTCAGGGGCCGATTGTGACTGGGGGTCCGTTCCCCGGCCACTCCCGGGCCTGCTGATCACGGGCGCCCACCGAACTAAAGATCCTGCCCAGTGTGTTAGCTTCAAAAATATTGGTCCCTTTAAATGCCACTTTTTCAGCCAGTCTCCCAAGTGTATGTTTCTCAGAAAATGAAATACTCCAGGCGTCAAATTCTAAAAGGGATCCTGGCACAAGCACAGAATCTACTTACATATTTTAATGAGTCCGGTGTTCATTTCAGGAGCCTTAAGAAATATGGCACAGGACATATGTAAACCAGCATGAAACATCCCACCAACACTGATTTCACAGTCGGAAACTTGGTGGATTGCAAAGGAGTTTTTAACCCACAATGTGGGTATTTCAGAGATAAATAACTATGCCCTGTGATTTGATGATAAGAGTATGATCTCCACCTTATCATCAGGACAAGAAAATAATTATGGCAGTGTGTGATTTGAATATTTCAGACCAGCAGTATTTAGGTGGGGAATGCTAATGAGAATTGAAACATTTGATTCTGTTCTGACATGAGACCCTATGGGGTTAGGTTTCGAATTTTCATGAAGACTGTTTGAATGATGAGCAAATGAGCATCTGGAACCCTATCCTGTTGAGCTCAACACTCCAGCTGTGTTGAAAGCTAAAATACTATTCATTAAAAAACTTTTGCTGGCTGGTACAATCTTAGCTCTTTGATACCAGTGGGTTGATCTAGAGAATTCCAGCTACCATGCTCCAGCTGCTTCTAAAAATGATAGCTCACATTTTTAGGATCGTTATTACCCAGTAATAAAATTACTTTAATCACACTAGTAGATTTCGTGCTGCGATGTTAATCTGTAGGTTGCTAGTTGGTTAAGAACAACTCCTGTCTACCTGGACAGAATAGCTTTGTTTGTTTTCAGCTCATTTGCTGAGGAGATAGAATCACAGAATCTTAACAGCACAAAAGAAGGCCATTTGGCCCATCATGTCTGCACTGGCTCTCCAATTGAGTAATATGACCTAGTAAATTGCCCTGCCTTTTCCCCATACCCTTGCACATTGGTTCTATTCAAATAATCATCTAATGTCCTCTTGAATGCCTCAATTGAACCTGCCTCCGCCACACTTCCAGGCAAGGCATTCCAGATCCAAGCCACACATTGTGGGAATAAGTTTTTTCTCACGTCACACTTTCTTCCATTGCAAATCACTTTAAATTTGTGCCCTCTCGTTCTTGATCCTTTTACAAGAGGGAACAGCTTCTCCCTATCTACTCTATCCAATCCCCTTCATGATTTTGAATATCTCTATCAAATCACTCCTCAGCCTTCTTCTCTCCAAAGAGAACAGTCCAAACCTCTCCAATCTATCCTCATAGCTGAAGTTTCTTATCCCTGGAGCCATTCTTGTAAACCTCTTCTGCATTCTCTCCAATGTTTCACGTCTTTCCTATAATATGGTGCCCAGAACTGTACACAGTATTGCAGCTGAGGTTTAATATAAACTCAGCATAACCTCCCTGCTCTTGTACTCTATGCCCTTATTAATAAGGCCCAGGATACTATATGCTTTATTAACTGCTCTGACCACCTGTCCTGCCACCTTCAATGATCTATACACATATACACCCACGTCTTTATGCTCCTGCACCCCCTTCAAAATTTCACCCTTCAGAACTTAGAATTGCAGGCACTTGTTTCCATGCAGCAGATTTTTTAAACTTGAAATCCTTGGTCTTTGAAGGTTACATTTTATAAATTTGTGCTCCCATCATCAAGCTAGACCAACAAGTCCAGCAAGATTTGCCATCCATTCATTTCAATCCAACATTATATAAGTCTACCATTTTCCAGCTATTCTTTTTTTAAAAAAATAAACTTCAAGCACTTTAACTGACCTGCTTTCTTTTTTCCTTTTTACATCTTTGTGAAGACCTGATATATTTGTTGTCCTGTTTTTCTCTAGCTCTTGTTTACATTTCCTCTACTGTCATGGGTTCATGAAATTTGATTTACATCGACAAAGTGGCCTTTGGTTAAGGAACAACCCCAAAGGCTGTTATTTAAGGAATCATTGGCCCTCAAGTCTGATGGTTGTCATAGACATCACCAGGTCAACATTAGATATAATTTGTGTTGTGTGAAAAACAGGAACGATTTAGCTTGGATGAGTTATCTGCTAGGCAATTAACACTAACAAATTTGAATGACACAGTATCGGCACACCAGCTTGTTGTGATACTTAAGGCTGAATACACTGAAGTTTTCTTATCCTCTTAAGAAGCAGATCACTTTACATAATGCCGGTTAACAATAAGTTTCCTTATGCACAGGAACAACAGACCCTACCTCTGATTATGAAGGTTAAATGGAGGTTATATTTCTGTTTCAATGGAAATAATTATAAATCAGTATTCAAATCACATCATTTCCCTTTTTATTTTTACATTGAACCATCAACTGGGTAGAAACAAAAAAACTGCAGATGCTGGAAATCCAAAACAAAAACAGAATTACCTGGAAAAACTCAGCAGGTCTGCCAGCATTGGCAGAGAAGAAAAGAGTTGACGTTTCGAGTCCTCATGACCCTTCGACATCAACTGGGTAGTTGTGTCCAACCGGGTTAGGAACCAGTGGCAAAAGTGGATCTCTGTCAAAGTCATATGCAGGCATGGTGATGCCCAATTATTCCACCTGCATTCAAAGTGATGCAAGCTTTGTGCTACCTACTCATTGTAATGATTGTTGTATGCATCCCAGCACTGAACGTATTGCTGGGTGGCTGCATGCCTCAGCAGGGGGCCCAAGTGCATGCAAAGCTAACCTGCACTACTGTCTGTCAGATTGAACCTTTTAAAATCGAAGCGTTTTCTGGCTGTAGCAGTGTATGAAACTGCTTGGGCAAGATTTGATGACCTGGAGGAAGGAGCAGTAATGGCACAACAGGCCAGAGAGGGTATCTTCTGGTTTCCGGATCTTCCGCTGGAGTGGACCTGGCACAGGACGTGGACAGGAGGAGAAATGTTCTCTTCCTTTGGGCGAGCAAGAAGCTCTCCAGAAAAGACCTCAGAAGGCAGTGGGAGTGGATGTTAATGCTACTAGTCTGGCACCGAGGACCTAGATGCAGTGCAAAAAGAAGTTTAATAACAATGTGGTCAAGGTTAGCGAAAACATCCTTCCTTAGCAAATCCATCTCAAGGGAAATTAGGGATCTGCAAAAAGTGCCAGTTTTGTCAGCAACGCCCACATCCCAAGAAAGAATAAAGAAAAGTGCACTTTACACACTGTGCCGTTCACCAGGCTCCCTTCTCTCGCCTACTCACTATGTCTTTCAATTATGACACAAACCTCACATTCATGTTTCACCTCACCATCACACATTCAGCATAGCTGGAAGCTGTACACTCAGACCTCACAGAGTGCAAACACTTCCAGCTATTCAACTGTGACAGGTGCATCACCCAGCACATTGCAGCACACTCACTGATGCACTTCCCTCTCTCCTGCAAGACAATGTCGTCCGCAACAGATGGAAAAGTAGCTAACTGGATGGGGGGATTGGGAGACAGGCACAGCTGCATGTGCTGAGCAGATGGAAGAGACAGTGCTGGGAGTAATTAAAGTTGACTATCACTGAGGTAGTGCCCAACAGTATCACTGAAGTCATCAAGGATAATGGTACAGCCCTTCTCAATGCACCTTCTCAAATCCCACTTCACCCTCATACAGTAAGCTATTACGATTTTCAAGCTACAGATTGTGTAACCACTCCTTCCCTCACCCTAACCCTGCCCTTATACCTTTATGCTTTCAGACACTCAAGCAGTTCTGCATGGCCTGGCAGTGGTGCCTGAGGCTGAAGGCCTAGTGGGAGAGCAGACTAAGGAAGAAGGCTCACTGTCACTTAGTCTGATACCAGATAAGCACTGCATGAAGTTTAGAGGGAGGCATACAGCATGTGGTATGTCACTGTGTACAAGTGGGCTGCAGCCAGGTCACGGGGAAAAGAATCACTTGGGGCACCAGCTCACCAGAGGGTGAGGCCACACATTGATGGGACAGCACACAGAGGAAAGCTGATGGATAAGCAAACAGGAAAGCTTGAGCATTGGCAGGCTTGCCAAGAAGCCTGGAGTCAGTGTCAAATATCATGGTGGATGCAGACCTTGGGGCTCATCCTTTCGGTTGTGGAAGTATAGAAGCAAAGCATGGTAACAGCACAGCAAGAGGCCTTTTGTCCTGTTGTATCTGTGCTAGCCCCATGAAGGAGCAATTCGTTGAGTGCCACTCCCCTACATTTTCTCCGGCCTGCAACTGTTTCCTTTTCAGATAATGATCTAGTTTCCTTTTGAAAGTCTCAATTATACCTGCTTCCATCACACTCTCAGACAGTGCATTCCAGATCCTAACAACTCGCTGTGTGTTAAAATGTTTTCCCTCATGTCACCTTTGCTTCTTGTGCCAATTACCTTAAATCTACACCCCCTGGTTCTCAATTCTCCCATCAATGGGCACAGTTTCTCCCTATCTACTCTGTCCTGACCCCTCATGATTTTGAATACCTCTATCAAATCTCCTCTCAACCTTCTTTTCTCCAAGGAGAACAGTCCCAACTCTCCAAACTTTCTACATAACTGATGTTCCTCATCCATGAAACCATTCTCTTGAGACTTTTCTGCACCCTCGCTAATGCCTTCACATCCCTTCCTAAATTGTGGCACCCTGAACTGGACGCAATACTCCAGCTGAGGCCGAACCAACGTTTTATACAGGTTTAAGGTAACGTCCTTGTTCTTGATAAATTAATAATATTTATATTAATAAAGCCTAGGATACTGCATGCTTTAATAACCGTGTTCTCAACCTGTCCTGCCACCTTCAATGATTTATGCACATATATAGCCAGATACCTCTGCTCCTGCATACCCTTTAGAATTGTGCCCTTTATTATATATTTGGTCTCTCATTATTACTACCAAAATTAATTACTTCACACTTCTCTGCATTAAATTTCATCTGCCACTTGTCTACCCATTCCACCAACCTGTGGCTATCCTTTTGAAGCTCTATACTATCCTCCTCACAGTTCACAGTATTTTAAAGTTCTACATCATCTGCAAATTTTGAAATTGTTCCCTGTACACTAGGTCTAGGTCATTGGTTCATATCAGAAAAAGCAGGGATCCTAACACCAATTCCTGGGAAACTCCACAATAAACCTTCCTCTAGTCCAAAAAACAACCATTCACCACTACTTTCTGTTTCCTCTCACTCAGCCAATTTCATATGCATGTTGCTACTTTCTCTTTCATTCCATGAGCTATAACTTTTCTCACAAGTCTGTTGTGCACCACTTTATCAAATGCCTATTGGAAGTCCATGTACACCATGTTAACAGCATTAGCCTCATCAAACCTCTCTGTTACCCCATCAAAAAACTCAAACAATTAAGTTACACACACATTCCCTGAACAAATCTTCATTGGCTTTCCTTAATTAACCCAGATTTGCCCAAGTGACTATTAATTTTGTCCCAAATGTTCATTTCTAAAAGCTTTCCCACCAACAAGGTTAACCTGACTGGCCTGTATTTGCTGGGCTTACCTTTACACTCTTTTTTGAAGAAGGCTGTAAAATCTACAATTCTCCAGTCCTCTGGCATGATCCCTACGTCTAATGGAGATTGGAAAATTATGGCTAGCATCTCTGCAATTTGCACTTTCATTTCCTTCAGTATCCTTGGATGCATTCCATCCAATTCTGGTGCCTTATCAACTTTAGGTACAGAGAGTCAATCCAATAACTCTTCCTCATCAATTTTAAACCCTTCTGTAGTGGCCAAATCCAACTTGCGGACACGCCCCAGGTAAGTGACTGTGACGCCTTGGAGAATGAACCTGATGTCCTCCCTCAGAACAAAAACATTTCACCCTCCCATTAATGCCACTCTGCCAGTGCCCATGCTTACTCCTCTCTTCCTCCTTCTCCTCTTCCTTCTCCTTCTGAGTTGTTCCCTGAACCTGTGTTCGCTAGAGATGTGCCCTCATCATAACCAGCAGGCAATTATTGTGGAGAAGGCAACAGACCACAGTGAATCAAGATACCAACTCCTTCAGAGCAGTTGAGGAAGTGGAACATTTGCTTCAGCACCCAGATTGTCTGCTCGATGATGTTCCTTATGGTAACAAGCTGTCATTATATTGCTGCCATGTGTATTTGGGTTGCGCAGGAGAGTCATTAGCCAGGTGTAGAGCAGATAGGCCTTGTTACCGAACTCTGGCGGAGGTGCGGAGGAGCTGCTGCCGTTGCCCAGTGCGCCCTGAGAGTAACTCACAGAGACAACAAGCAGCTCATACACCAACATGAGGTCGCTGTGGACCTCCTTGCTCACCATAGATGGATGGGCACCTAGCTGGGATACTGGGTGCCCCATCCGTCTCATACCAAGACACTGACTAGCTCAGATCAGTGCCTGTGTGAGGGCTTGCAGGTCCGAGTGCAATCCCAGGAACCCCTGATTCTGTTCCTGGAGCAACCTCTCCATGAAAGTCATCACTCTCCCTGTGGAGGAAGCATAGCGCTCGGCCATGAGAGTCAATGCAGTGCTCACGCTTCAGAGGGACTCCTCCACAACAGAGACCATGGTACACCTACCCTCTTGGATCCCCACAAGATCGTCCTGCACACCCTGCTGGACATCTGCTGCATAACGGACGACTCCAGAGGTCCGTCATCAGCCTTTGATTGAGCATCGTCCTCTGATTGCCGGCGCTCTGGGCACTCTCTGCCTCTGCCTGCACCTCAAGCGAGAGTGAAGTATCCTCAGCAATGTGCACCGAGATACTAGCCACCAAACTAAAGCCCATCAAGGTGCAGGTATCTGCGTTGGTGCCTGGTTCAGAGAGCGGGTGTGACCCAGGTGCTTGGGGAGCATGGTGGTCCTTCGGTGTCAGGGTAGCTCCTGGAGGTCCTGCATTTCACTGCTTGGTGGCAGACCTAAGGCAGAAGAAGAACATGTCATTAATTTAAGCCATCACACTGTCACTGTGCATGCCAGGCACCCTGGTGAGATAATGGAGATCTGCATAATGGTGCCATTACCTTTCAATGATCAATGAGGAATCCAGTCTGGAGGCTCTCATCAATGATGAGGCTACACAAGATTATTTGCGCATCTGAAACTCTCACCTCAGTGCACTGCACTCTTACCTTCATCTGACACCCCAGCCTCTCTGTGGCTAGTTGATCAAGATGCATGGTGCCTCTAGAACCTCCAGGCCTCCTGCTTGTACCAAGAGAGGATGGGAAGGTGTGGGGAGTCCTCTGCCAGTCTGTGACCTCTGAATATTGTTATGGAGTGTCTTCTCCTGAAAGGACAGAGGAGCATTGATTAGTCCACTCTCTACTTCCAGTGCCACTGCCGCCTGGCTAACCCCAGCTGAGGACCGCCTTGCAGGGCACATCCGAGTCGTGGCCCTCGAGGCACAAGGCACTCAGTCAAAGCAGACAGGGCTCAGCCCCTTGGCCAGCTTTGGCATGATTGATAGTGGCCACTCAGAATCTAACACCTTTGAGCTTCATGGGGAGATGGCCAGCCCAAAACATTTCAACATACTGACCCATGTCAACACGGTACTCACCCTTCCTGAGCGCAGCAGGTCATTGAAGCACTTCCAACCCTGCACCCAGGTGCGCCACACCATACCGTGGCTGCTCACCCGTGCTGCCACCTCCTCCCATGCCTTCTATGTGAGGTGCGATGGCCTCCTCCTCCCATCCCTGTGGACAATGATATCCCTTCTGGCAGCCACCTCCTCCAGGAGGGCAGCAAGGCACTCGTTGGAAAAACGGGGGGTCAGGTTGTGGGGGGGGGGGGCGGGGGGGTGCAGAGTGCCCAGATGACCTCACCTCCCACATGGCCTCTACATCCTTGTTTGCAGCCATGGTGCTGCTGCAAATCCAACACGGGCAACCTCCAGGCATTTTTGAACTGATCACAGTTCCGCCATTGGACCGGGGGAACAACAAGCCCCCGCCCCCGCCCACCCCTTCTCGGATATTCTCCAGCCAGCTTTCACACTGGGCAGGCCTTAGTTGGCTTGCCAGCATGAAATCACGATCTAGCCCCAATTGCGGGCCGCAGTCGGCTTCCCTACCGCCCCCACTCGCCCCTATCGAGCCCGCCCAACGAGGGCAAAGTTCTGCCCATAGATTACAATCTGGTCATCAGATTATAAAAAGGACATAGAGGCACTGGAGAGGGTGCAGAGAAGATTTACAAGGACGATATCAGAAACATGAGGGTATACACATCAGGAAAGAATTGACAGTCTGGGTCTCTTCTCTCTAGAAAAAAGAAAGCTGAAAGGCGAACTAATGGAGCTTCAAAATTATGAATGATAAAGAGGGAATGGGCAGAAGTTTTCCAGCCCTGTGAAGATGGGAACAGGTATGGTGGGTGACTGGTAAAATAGCAGGGGCCTACATTGAGCAGTGTCCCTGACCTTTTCCCGCTATCAGCCAATTTTTCCAAAGGCAGCTGTTGAGGCAGATTGATGGCAGATCTAATGGAGGCGGGAAGGCACTTAACAATAGAGCAGGCTTTTACCAGGTGTTTGCAATCTTCCCCAGGGTGCATAGGGAGCGTGCAGGGTCCAAGGCCAACCAATTGCATTGAGGTGAGGAATCAGCCTAGAGAGTCTGGAGGATAAAAGCTGGGTCTGTGAACTTGTCTGTAGCATGTGTCCTCAACCAAGCCAGGCTACCACCTTAAGAATGTAATGGAGGAAAAAGTACAATGAATGCATGAAGGTTCCAGTTCAGTGACTCTGTATTCCACTGGCAGCAAACGTATTAAGTTGAACCTGGAGTACTGTGCACAGTTTTGGCCCTCTTACATGAGGAAAGAAGCAGTTGCATTGGAAGTGGTTCAGAGGAGGTTCACAAGATTAATTCCAGAGATTCGGGGCTTGTCTTAAGAGGAGAGATTGAGGAGTAGGGCTATACTCGCCAGTGTTTAGAAGGATGAGAGGAGATCTAATTGAGGTATATAAGATACTAAAGGTGATAGACAAAGTAGACGTGGAGCGGATGTTTCCCCTCAAGAGGGGAGTAGCATTGGAGGAAGTCATTGAGTGAGCCATTTCCTCAGGAGAGGAGGATGATCATGAAATACCTCAAGAGGTGCCACTCAATGAAGGTGGTATCTGGGGGCCCAGGCAACAGACAGATACACATGGCAAGGTGATATGCAAGCCACTCATCAGCAGGCATTTTACTTCAGCATAAGTAGAAGGGGACAATGAGCCAACAAGTTCCCTCCCTTTCATGAAGCTATCAATATATATAATACTTTTATTTTAAAGAGGTTTAGTCTGTGGGTGTGTCTTAACTGGATTAAAGCCAGCCAGTCTGGGTGCTTTGATGAGTACTAGTTTTGATTTGTATGAGAGGTAGAGTACATTTGCATTGTTTGAATAAAGCACTCAAGAAGTGGGGTGAATTCTGACACCTAGCGAGTGGAGACCAAGCAATATGTTTATATTACTAATAAAATTGGTACTATGAAAGGGGTTTTATTGTAATAGGCTGATGATACAATGAGTTTTTCCACTCAATGGACTGTGCTAGGTATAACAAGACAACCGATTTGTGTGTGTAGATCAGAGGCAATGTGAAATCAAAAGCAGCTGTAAGCCTCCAACTGTCTCCACAGGAACCAAAGTGAAAAGAACCTAATTTTGAATTCATAAGGTGAAAATGCTTTGCCTGGTGTTTGGTTAAGTCTTTGAGTTGCTGTTGCTTTAATGGAGATTAGTTTGGGAACTTGCTAAAAGTTATGATCATAGTAATTTATAGCCATGTGTATATATTTAACTTGTGTAAATTAATAAAATGTTTCATTTAGCTTAATATAAAACTTCTTGAGAACCAATGGTATGATTCCTGAATTTAGGGTTGCATCTCAAACTTAACACTCAAAAATTATAGGTCATGACAGTTGTTTAAAGTTTCCCTCTGGGATTTTTAAAAAATAACTAAGCTTTACCAACTGCTCGGTCATAATACTCCCAGAGATTTGTCTTACTGACTTGTCATAGGAGATCTTCATCATCTATGGGGAGAATTTTTGGGGCAGCGAGCGGGGACGGGGCCTGCTCAGCGATGTGTAAAATATCATGCAGTGAGGTCGGGCGCGTGTCCCAACGTCACCACGCGTCATTTAGATTATCAGTTCGGCCTATTAAGGCCATTAAGAAAGTAATTAAAGTTGTTAAGAATGCTATCCATCCAACCTTAAGGTTGGTGGGCAGGTGAAGAGCCCAGGCGGCCTTCACATTTTTCATGAAACCTCATCCACGGGCGAGATGAGGTTTCATGAAGGGTTTATTAATCAAATAAAAATTTTTGAAAAAATTCATTGACATGTCCCAGCTCATGTGACACTGTCACAAGAGGAGACATGTCTTGAAATATTTTCTTTATTTAAATTTTTAAACCATAAACTAATCTTCCTGAGGCATCTCTGTGCCTCAGGGTGATTTCTGCACTCTTTCACGTGCATTAATTGGCCCGCCCACGTAAAATCGGAGGTGCCGATCAGGTTCGCGCCCACTCCCATCCGCCCATCCCACAACCCCCCAATGGGGGGAAATTTCTGCCCTATGTGTTCCTGTGACAACAGTACGCAAAGGCTATCATTCAAACAGGCACTCTTGAGTACCCCACCATTGTAAATGCTTTAAACACCTGTATAATGTTGAATGTTGTATAGAAATAAATGTACAAATCATTGCAGGCCATAGTTCAACATTTTCTTTAATTCATCCAAATTCAAGTTTGTGTGAAATATTAATATCACCCAGTGAATGCCCAGTGTTCGTCCATCCATCTAGGCGTGCGCTTACAGAAATACCTCTGGGACCCCCTGTACCTCGATTGATTTTGGGCCAAGCTGCTGCCTTAATAGATGGCCAAGGCCTTTACCCTTGGGGTGCATGAGCCCAACTGGAGCCTAGCACTTCTGAGTCCACCTGCCTCTGTGCTGGGGCTGAATGTGTCCTAGAGTGGTCTCCAGCATTTGTGTGTTAGTGGAAGTAGCTGTGGTGGAAGCAGCCTGGGAGGAACCCCCATTGCTTGAAGCCTGGTCCTTCTCTGCCCTTTGAGGCAGAGAAACTCCTGTGATCACCTGGAGTAGTTGAATTCCTGGCGATGAGGAGATAACATGCCTGGCTCATCTCACTCACCCATCCCTCCACTGATCTCATGAATGAGGACATGACCTCCATGCCCTCTTTGCCACTGGCATCCAATGAGTGCTGTACTCCATGTGTCTATCCATAAGGCTTGCCATTCTCTCAATGGAGGATACCATATGTTCACATGACAGAAATATGTAGCCACCCATTTGATGGATGGACTCCTCCATCGTTTGTGCATGGGACTTCACTGTCTCTGGAAACTCTGACATCTCCTCATACATTTGTTGCATGAGATGGAGCCTTTGCTGCTTTGCAGATGTCATCTGAGGATCACTATCTACATGGAGCCTAAAAGAGCTAGGCTGACAGCATATGACTCACCAATCCATTGTGTAGGAGTACTAACACTAAAGTGCAGCTACAGCAGTTCCACATGGTTTTCACAAATCTTCTATGTCATAGACACAAATGGTCCCGCAGTCACAGGATTATCGGCATATCAGGAGCTCAGAATTGTGACAATTCACAAAATCAACAAAGCACCAGTATTGGGAGATAAAGCCAAGCCTGAGCCCATTGAGTCCATTAAAGTTTTACAGCCAAAGCACCTGGACAGGTTTGATGATATGGGCTTTCCGTGGAGATACTATTCTACATTTGAAGGATGATGCAATTCCTTCAACTGATTCCTCTAGAAGTGTTGTGTACACATCCAGGACAAAATGAAGACTGAACTGGATACTGTAGAATGACATGTGTGAATTCACTGTATTCAACAACACAGTGATTAGTGTAGCTCTATAACCATGGTAATCAAAAAAGACAGTACCATCCATGTGTGTTTGAATCCAAGGTGATTAAATTGAGCACTCAAGAGGTAACCTCATAAAATTTCTACTTTGGGGGAGTTTAACTCAAAATTTACTGGTGCACAATTCTTTTCCAAATTGAATGTGAAACATAGTTATTGCTCTGTGCATTTATCAGAAGGCTTACAGAAATTAACTACTTTTAGAACACCCTTTGGGAGGTATTGATTTCAGAGGTTACCATCTGGTATGTCCGTAAGTCAAGATCTGTTCCAGCAACATATGGAGAGGATTACCAAAAATGTTCCAGGTTGTGTATGCATTGCAGATGACATTGCAGTTGTGGGTACCAGTAAGGAAGAGAATGATTGAAATCTTCATGTACTAATGGAAACAGCTAGAAGAGGAGGTCTTGTTTTTAATAGCAAAAAGTGAAAAATAAATGTGAGCCACATCAATTCCTTTGGTCCAATCTAACACTGGGATACGACCAGACCCAAGCAAAACAGAAGATATGCAGTCAATGCCTATACCTCAAGACTGAGAACGTTTGCAATGATGTCTGAGCCTGTTTAATTCCTTATCATCTTCTGTATCCAACCTTGCTGACAAAGCATCGTCATTATGAGAGTCGCTAAGAGATGGCAATCTGTTTGTGTGGCAAGAAGACCACCAATATGTATTCGAGTCACTCAAGCAATCTTTGTCTGTGAAGACTTGCCAGACTCAGTACTAGAGCCAGTAAGGGGAACAGTTTTAGAAGTAGATGCTTTGCAAAAAGGGCCAAAAGCATGTTTAATGCAAGAAGGAAATCAATAGCGTTTAGTTTGAAAAGTCTTTCACCAACACAAGCTAACTACTCTAAATTAGTGTGCGAAATACTTCCCCTTGTGTTTGGAATCACAAGAGTTTCACCTTTTTGGAAAAGGTTTTATAGTTGAAATGGATCATAAGCCACTTGAAATTATTTGGAAAAAAACCTCTTACCTGTCATCACCTAGACTACTATGATTACTAATTAAAATCCAAGCATTTAACTGTGAGGTTGGACCAAGCCAGGGAATCGTAAAGTTACATTGACATGTTAATCACAGAATTGTTACAGTGCAGAAGAGGGCCAGTTGGCTCATTGCATCTACACTGGTTTTGAAAATGAGCAACTCACCTAGAATCACTCCCTCGCCTTCTCGTGGTAACCCCGTACATTCTTCTTTTTCAGATAACAGTCTAATTCCCATCTGAATGATTTACTTGAACCTGCCTCCACTAACTCTCAGGGAGTGTATCCCAAACTCTAACCACTCATTGTATAAAGAAGGTTCTCCTCATATCACTTTTGCTTCTTTTACTAATTACTTTAACTCTGTGCCCCATTGTTCTCGATCCTTTCATGAGTAGAAACAGTTTCTCTCTAGCTACTCTGTCCAGACCCCTAATGATTTTGAATAGTTCTATCAAATCTCCTTTTAACCTTCTCCTCTCTAAGCAAATCAGTCCAAAATTCTCCAATCTATCTTCAGAACTGAAGTTCCTCATCCCTAGAACCATTCTTGTGAATATTTTCTGCAGCCTCTCCAATCCCTTCACATCCTTCCTAAAGTGCAGCGGCCAGAATTGGATGCAATACTCCAGCTGAGGCCAAACTAGTGACTTGTACAAATTCAATATAACCTCCTTGGTCTTGCATTCTATGCCCCTATTAATAAAGCCTAGGATACCATATGCTTTATTAACTGCTATCTCAACCTGTCCTGGCACCTTTAATGATTTATGCACATATACACACATATCCCTCTGCTCCTACACCAAGCTTAGAGTTGAACGCTTTGCTTTATTTTGTCTCCCCAAATGCTTCCTTCCAAAATGAATCACTTCACACTTCTCTGCATTGAACTTCATCCGCCCATTTCACCAATTTGTCTATGTGGCTTTGAAGTTCTACACTATCCTCTTCACAGTTCACAAGGCTTCCAAGTTTTGTATCATCTACAATTTTGAAATTGTGCCCTGTACACCAAGATCTAGGTTATTAATATATATCAGGAAAAGCAAGGGTCCCAAAACTGACACCTGGGGAACTCTGCTACAAAGCTTCTTCCAACATGAAAAACATTCATTAACCATTACTCTCTGTTTCCTGTTGCTCAGCCAATTCTGTACCCATGTTGCCACAAATCTGTTGTGTGGCACTGTCTAAAGCACCTTTTGGAAGTCCATGTATGTCAAATCAACATCATTACTCTCATCAACCCTTTCTGTTACCTCTACAAAAACCTCCAGCAAATTATTCAAATGTGATTTTCTTTTAAGAAATACATGCTGACTTTCCTTCATTAACCCACATTTGTCCACGTCACTATTAATTTTGTCCTGAATTATTGTTTCTAGATTGCTAAGAAGATTATCTAACACAGAAGACAGGAGACATTTCCTTAGATCTGCAAGTTGATGGTGTTGTGAAGATGAATGTTATCTTTTTAAATATTTTTGGGAATGTGATGGTATTCTGTAAAGAAGGCTGTGCATGTGTGTGTCCCATGAGTAATTAAATTGGTGGAAGGTTAGAATGACAACTTGTCTGTGGGAACTGAGAGATGAAAGGTAAAGGTGCAAAATACATGCATTTGTAATGAGAGGCTGTGGTGAAGTTGCATGTATGAATAAATCAGTTAGGTTTTAAAATTTGCATTAGGTGATAGGTAGGGACTTCACTTTTCAGCTGTTAAATTTCAAAGGGTAGAGGTGATAAGAAACTTTCACAGCTTATAAAGGTTTTATAAGTGAACAAGGGAAGGTTATTAAATTTTATTTGGCCTGAAAGTGGAGACAATAGGAAGACATGAAAGATTTTTATATTTTGGAAAAGTCGAGCTCAAATAGGTGCTTAGGGCAATGGAATTTAGGATGAAAGGGAAAAAACAATATTTAAGGGAGATGGTGTTGAGATGGTGGTGTGGGGGAGATGATCTGAGCTCAGCTCTGTGCTGAGAAAAATTGTGAATTTGAAGCAGCAAACCAGTTTCAAGCCAGAAAAGACTTTGTTTTCAGAAAGCAGTCTGTTCCTGAACTTTCTTCCGATTACCACAGCAGAGTGGGAGGGAGTGAGAAGTCATGTGGAATTAAAGTGGCAGCAGTTTTTTTCTGGGGTAATAAGATTTTTTTTCTTCTTGTTCATAAATGTTTTAATTTCAAAATCCTAAAAGTGTTACAGGGATTCTATGCTTCTAGGATTAATAGTTTGCCCTCATTTTCAAAATACAAAACAAAAAGTTTATGATTAGTAAGTTCCCCTCTGGGATTTGGCTTGCTCGGTGGAGAACTAAGGCTGTCCGCTGAAAAGGTGCTGATGATGCTGCTGAGACACTAAGGACAGTAGCCGAGGAGAGCCACAACCAGAGTCATGCCTCCACAAGGGCAATAATTGAGAAGATAACAGGCCTATTCAAGATGAGGTTTTGCTGCCTGAACCACTCAGCAGGATCACTGCAATATCCTCCAGAATGCATCTCCCTTATTGGAGAAGTCTGCTGTACCTTACACAATCTGGCTCTCTCAAGGGGGTGCTGATTGGAGGATGAAGATGGTGATGCTGTTCCAGAGGCTGTAGAGGACAATTCCAGTGCTGAGTCTGAGGAGGAGCCTGAACAGCCCCAGAGTGAGGAACAAGGTCCTGAACTAAGGGTGCTAATGGGAGGCAGGGAGACCAGGGAGGCCTTGATTCAGAGCATTTTTAGTTAGGGCGCCAAAGCAAGGAATAAAGGTGATGACAAGGAAAACGCCACCTTACTGATCAGTGCTGATGAGGCACTCCTGGCACCCTCCACTCATGCTCCCTGCTCTGAAATAAACTTTGCAGCCCATCATATATGTGACACATGACTCCCAGGCCTCTCCCTAACAATTGCATGAAGCACACTAAGGTCATTGTAGATGATCTCACAGTTTAATATTGAAGGGAGAGGTATGCAGAATTATACACATGTCAATGAAAAATTATTCACTCATGAGACCCCTTATGTGATCATAGTGACTTAAATTTCCGCTTACGAGTGCCACATCCAAGTGCTTCCCACTTGCTGGCAGCTGCCTTGGAGGTAGGCTGCTGACTCTGTTGCCCCATTGGCCTTTAAGAATTTAGCGGCTGTCCTCTAGTCGCCGGGGCCTGTATGGGCCACAATTGGGTAGGAGAGTCCAGTGCCATAATTTGGTGCTCCTCAGTCATCACGGTGTCCTCAGATGCGATGGTCACTAACAGAGAGGTGGAGAAGCAGCTGCCATTATCAGGAGCGTCCTGATAGGAGCCCCCAGATGCATGGAGTTGCAGGTCGTCCGCCAACATGAGGTTAGTTTGAACATCCCTGCTCACCAGAGATGAATGGGATGCCAGAAGAGTCACTAGGTGCCTCATCCATCTCTCACATTGGCAATGGCCTGCAGAGGTCACTGCCAGCATGTGGGCTCACAGGTCTGAATGCAACCCCAGAAAACCCTGATTGAGTTCCTGGAGCTGCTTCTCCATGAGAGCCACCACTCTCTCTATACAGGAGGCTGTTCATTCAGAGCTCTGCTCCAACGCAGTGCTCATGCTCCAAATGGCTCCTCCAACACAGAGACCATTGCACGGGGACTCTCTGGGATCTCGGCCAGATCTTCACTTGCATCCTGCTGGACATCCAGCATCAGTGGCCTGATGGGCAACTCCAGAGACTCATCATCTGCCTTGGACTCAGCTTCGTCCTGGTGTCCAGCAATCCTCCAACTGCCAGTGCCCTTGGGACTCTCTGCCTCCACCAGCTACTCATGCGAGTGTGATGTGCCTTGCCCCCTGTGTACTGCCATCTGCTCCAAAATGCATATGCCCACCAACACGCCTCTATCTGCACTGTGCATGATGCACATGGAGAATATAACGTGAGTGCATCTGGCTGATGGTCATCCTTGGAGGTCAAATGAGGGTCCTCAGGGTCCTTCTGCATTCTAGAGGATTTTCCACTGAGGGAGGAAGAAAAAAATGTTAGTCTTGAACAGCGTTATGAACTCAAAGTACAGTCTGAGCGGTCCAGACAGCAAAACCTCATCTTGAATAGGACTGTTGTCTTCTTAGTTAGTACCTTTGTGGAGGTGTGACTCTGGTTGTGGCTCTCTTCGGCTGCAGTCCTTGGGTGTCTCAGTCTGGATGCTTCTCAGAATGGATATCTGGCTGAGCAAAGTTAACTGAACAGATGAGAAATGGGGATTAGTGGATTTCATATGTCAGTCTTACAGCCGCTGATCTATATCTTTCATACCATCCCCCATTGGACTCTTACCCTTCTCCCAGACGCCTGCCTTTCTGCAACCAGTGGACCGGCTTCATATTCACATGGCATCTCTAGTACTTGCTCCTCTGCCTGACTTAAGATCAGAAGGTTAAGGTCACCACCATCACCCGTGCACCTTCACTCCTAAGCGTTAAGACTCCTCAACTCCTGTAAGGACAAAAGTGGTTTCATTAGTCCCCCCTCTACATGCCAGAATATACCAGCCTCCTCAGCAAAGGTGCAGGTTTAGGTGCCCATCATAATGGCACACCTCAAACTTATATGCATGCCAGCCATTCAGTCTAATCACATGTAGTCTTTCAAGGCACAGAAGTATGTCCCCATTTACCCTCGGCATTTCACAGTCATGAGCACTAAATGTGCTGCCACCCACAACACATTTCTCCACTGTTACAACTGGACTCAGTACTCACCCTGGCAAAGCACAGTAGGCCACTGAATCTTTTCCTGTGATGGGTCCAGACCCTTCGCAAGACATCATGTCCGCTGACCTGACCTACCACCTCTGTCCATGCCTTCCTTATTAAGTGAGGTGGCATCCTCTTTCTGTCTCACGGTAGCAAGATGTCGCGTCAGGCACTTACTGCCTCCAGAGAAACCCCAGGCACTCATCAGAAAAATGGGAGGCAGGCTGGCTCTGGGAATTTCCATCCCGTCTGGCTTGGGCTCCAGGTGCGGATGACATATTGCAGACACGATAACTGAGAAAATTCATCAGACCCCTGGGAATTCATAGCAGCTCCCTGAGATTGCTGAACACCGACTGTCAGCCTTCAGGGAGCTCTATTTAGCTCCCGCCCATACCCTCATTCCTCCTGGTGCCCACCCTCTTTCCATCCCACCGGTAGTGCTGAGACTATCTAAGTGCGCATTTCATGCTGGCCAGCAGTCAATTGGCCAGTCAGCGTGAAATTGCTGTTGGGAGCCGATTGCAGGCAGGAGTGGATTTTATATCCATTTCTAATCCCTCCAATCATGCTCTCCTGCCAGGCCTAAAATTCAGGCCTTTGTTTTGAACCCTCCTTCTTGCCCTCTCTCCCTCTCGCCCTCTGTCTCTCTCTCTTTCTCCCCACACGCATCCCCACTCCACCTCTCCCTTACCATATCTAAAAGCACACCCTCCTTCTCTGATTATCCTTGTTTCCCTTTTTTTCTCATGAATTGTATGTATAAATCCTGGAGTAATTGATTTAAAAAAATAAATAATCTACTCCATATTCACTGAAGGCTATCAGAAGAATTTTGGAAGCAAGTGCACAAGTAGGAGAAGTGGGATCTGTGATTGGAGGAGCAGCTCTGTCTTTCCTGTTGCTCCTCCAATCACTGGCCTGCAAGCAGTTTGACCTTTGGGCAACTTTGTGGTTTTTTTTGGCGGACTTTTCAAAGAAAAGATTAGAACCATGAAGCATCCCCGAAGGTCAGAAACAGCAGTGCAGCAACTGTCAGTGGAACTGCCCTGAAAGATGGGCTTTAAAAAAATCGAAACTGTTAGGCTGACATACGATTTTATTTTAAAGCCAGTCTTTCAGGTCTGAAATTCTGGCTGCTCAAGCTGGGCAGTGAGATCTCTGTATACAGCAATGAGCCCAGGCCTCGTGGCTCACGGGCCCTGGTGTTTTGTATGGGTGCACCCCACTTTCCCAGGCCCTGTTGGAGATGGATATCATATTGATCTGATAATATTCTGGCAACCTAAGTGTGAACAACTTAGAAAAGAAACATCCAAAGTTCCCCAGCTAAAAGCATTGTGACCGGTTATTTTCAACAGTTGGTCTGACACAATAGAGGAGGTTCAAGACAATCTTACAACTACATCAAGGGCACACGGGTATTGAGTGACCAAGATGCCTGGTGAGGGAGACAAGGTATTGGCCTGGGATAAAAAGGCCGAAAGAGCTGTGAGGTTATGCAAGTCGTGCCAAGGATGCAAAAAGCTGCTCCAGCCTCACGAGGTTCCATCATGCCCATGTTAGGGGGTGACATGGATATCTTGGTCCTGGCCTTGGGCGGGGGAAGGCCTCTCTGGGCAGTGACAAATGTGCACAGAATGATGTGTAGGGCATGGTCAGTGACCTAAGGCATTTGGTCCTGGGAGTTAGAGTCATAGCACTGGGAAGCAGTTACATTGATGGGAGCCATCTGTATTCGGTAGGTTGGCAAATTCAGAGTCATGACGAGGTATTGGAAGTTCTTATGCGGTGGGTCTCTGAAAGTGAGGATGCAAATGGCCCTGGAAAAGGGAGGGGTAGAATCAACAGATGGCAAGGGAACATCAACATTGAAGGGAACAGTGGGGATAACAGGGATATCAACATGCAAAAGGTCAAGTGTAATGGGGGTGTCTGGATAGTTACAGGAGGGACAGGAATTAGGAGGCAGTGACTATGGAGAAGGATGGGAAGAAGTTGGTGGATGACAGGGGGAGATTGGAAGGTATTGGTGACACTCTCGAAAGTTAGCAGCACCATCTTCACCTTTAAGCAGTAATGATGCAGCTGGAAAAGAAATTGTGGAAAACATGATGGGGAAGGGTCTCGAGGTGTGTGAGAAGAGCACTCGACTACAATTTTGGACCGATTGGAGGGACGCCCTTCTGTGCTCAAGACATGGAAAACAAGGCTCAGCTGAGTACTGATCTCATGGGTCAAATGCCCTTTGAAGGAGTATTGCAGCTTCACTTATGGTGCGCATTCATGTGACAGTCCACTGAGGTTTGGGACTACATTTGAGTTGGTCTCTAACAGAAACATATGAAAAGGGAAGGAGGATCAAACAATCAAGGGCCATGGCTGCTGGACAGAAGCTACATGCGCACTACAAGCCTCAATATTCTCATTTTAATGGTCAGAGGGCATAACACTTCCAGTCATGGCATACAAGGCCAAGTGTCTAGTCTAATGGAGGTAAGGTGACAATAGGTTGACTGACGGTTACAGCACATGGGTGCATGCACCCTGATCAAGAGCTTCTTTGTTAATGTGCAGTCATGTCAGAGGGGGATGCATAGCCACCTGTGATCCTTCAGGATGTGTTTCAGCTGCAAGGGCTGGTCTGGGGATGCCATGTCTAAACTGAGGGTAGGCCAAAGGCTTCACACTAACTTTGTGGCTTGGAGATTGTGGGAGAGCATTGAAGTGGAAGGCACAATATTGTTTCAAATGTATTCTTCACAGATATAAGGAAGAGTGGAGAATGCAATTAGGAGGCAACACTGCCTTCTTGATATCTTTGATGGACGGAGGAGAATAAGGTTCCATTGCTATTTGACACAGCTCAGGGAAGACTGTCAACCTGAGAACCTAGAGCCAGGAAGACCCAGATGCTGACGAGAAGGGTCCAAATCCACAGTGATGTATGGTTTGACCAAGAGTCTAGGGAAGACATGGCTCCTTGCAATGAACACAAGGCAGTGTCACAGACACCATCACTTGTCTGGGGATTTTTAAAATATTCATTCATGGGATGTGGGCATCACTGGCTAGCATTTATTGCCCATCCCTAATTCAGAGGGCATTTTTAAGAGTCAACCATATTGCTATGGGCAGGTAAGGATGGCAGATTTCCTTCTCTAAAGGGCATTAGTAAACCAGATTTGTTTCTACGACAATCAACAATGGTTTCATGGTTATCATTAGACCTTTAATTCCAGATATTTATTGAATTCAAATTCCACCATCTGCCATAGTGGGAATTGAACCCAGGTCCATAGAGCATGACCCTGGGCCTCTGGATAGTGACAGTACCACTACGCCACCACCTCCCCATATTTGCAACATTTTCCGTGAGAATCTGATACTGCACTGACTTGAAGACCATCCAATACCAGTTGCTCTCAAGGTTACACCTGCACGCAATGTTTTTGCCAGTGGATTCTTCCAGGGCTCCTTTGGGGACCACTGTGGAATCACAATTGGCAACATATTAATGCATAAGGGAGATGGCTGATGCCCTTTTCAATGACACGTAGTTCTGCATGGATGAAGCAAGCTAGGCTGCCAGAGCTGTGGGATTCGCTGTCATCTCAGGCTTCCCACAAGTGGAGGACACTATTGACTACATGTGGTCTTGAGAACTCCCTGGCAGCAGCCTGTGAGATTCATTAATAGAAAAGGATTTCACTTTCTCAACGTCCAGCTGATCTGTGATCACATCAAGCAGATCATGCATGTTTGTACCAGGTACCCTGGGAGCTCCCACAACTCTTACATCTTGAGTCAGTCGCAAATGCCACAGACCTTTGAGAGCCTTCGGCGCTTGGAGGGTTGACTCCTTGGTGATAAGGCCTACCCCTTAAAGATGTGGCTAATGACACCCATTTGTACATTTGAGAAGAGATACAATGCTGCACCTTCAGCCACAAGGCCCTTAATAGAGCAAACTATTGGCCTCTTAAAGATGCGACTCAGATGTTTGGACTGATCAGCCAGAGCTTTCCAGTACTCACCACAAAGGGTGCCCCATATCATTGTTGTTTGCTGCATCCTACACAACCTAGCACTGCAAAGGGGGGATGAGTGGCCACATGGAGACATGGAGGAGCTACATGTCTCTGCGGAAGAGGAGGGTGTTTAAGGGGATGATTTTGAGGATGTCGAGATTCAGATGAGCCAAATCAGGATGCCACTGAATGTGCATGATGCAGAACACATGCCTCTGTCAATGTCATAGCAACAAGATTCCAGGAGCAATAAGGTGAGGACAAGCTCGTACAAGTGCAATTCTCCTGACACCTTGATGCAGGGGAGACAATAAGACCTTCAATGTCATCCGCAACACATAACAAAAGGCCATCAATCTCAAAATGAGAATGGAGGAAGTGTAATTCACCTTCAACCCTAACGATGGGGTCATCCTTGGAAAGCACAGTACCCTAGGGAGCATGTGGCTGCTGTTTATTGGGATAAGTGCTCCACCAGCGCTCACTCCTAAATAACCACACTTTCAACCATAGTGTTAAAAAGTCACTCACCATGGCAGCCTTCAAAATGCATGCACACTACTGCACACATTGAAGCACTCATGCCAGTGTGAAAGCAGCTTTTCTAGGCGGCTATAATAGGATTTGTAATTGCTTATCCATCTGAAGACAGAGCTACATCTGGACAGCACCATCTCTCCAAGCAATAGCTCTCATGCATTAATAATACAGAGACCGCATCGTAATATGTAGCCCCAGGCTGCTGTTGCACATCAGGATGCAGTGATCTGTCACACGACAGCATGGAAGCAAATCTGAGAGCGATGTTCATATTGTACTCACAGAGAGTGGTTCAGCAGTACCATTGTGCGATTATTCTCATAAACTCATTACTCTGCCTTTGTTGGAAGCCTCCCAAGTTTACATCCTCCATTGCCTTGGCATTTGGGAGAGATGTGGCCCAACCAGTTTTGGCACAGCAGTCAATGATAATTTATTCCCTTGTAGATACTGATGAGCCATCAGGAGGTGCACCAGAGCATTGATATCTTACAGTCCACAACATTGCCCCTATCACAAAGGTCAACATTTGCTATAAAGCCTAAGGCACTAATTGCACAGTCATGTCATGAAATCGATATTGATTGGCATTCTGTAAACTAACATGGGAATTCTGTCAAGCAGAGATAGGCAGCCTTTCAAGAGCAAAGCAGCATTCTCAGAGGTCATTGGTCATCATCATCAGGATGAGCAGACACTACTGACATCACACACTCATTCCGTCAGGCAGACGTTTCAAATGTCAACAACTGAAAGCAACTTCCACTGCTTATCATCATGCATGGGGTGTGTGGGAACTAATAAAGGAGTACTGTTCAGTGTTAAAAGCATTATTGAAATAATGTTGTAGGGAGGCATGCAAGGCTATGGTGCTCGACAATGTCAACGGTTTAACCAAAACCTCACAGTCATAAAATGAAGGCCATTGCAAAGTGAACCTGGGTGAAAAGACTGTGACATGGCTCACGAGAAAGACTTGCAAACGAGCAGACTTCAGTGCTACAGCATCAGGATGAGCACCAACTAAGCAAGAACAATTCTCACAAGGTCACATAATGTGATCGCCAGATGCAAAGCTTACATGTGCATTGTCCAAACATCATTCTCATGTTGGAAGTGCCTTTGTTCACATCGCAGACCTGGAACTAAAGGCGATTGACTGAGATGAGATTGTGTGAGACTACATGGAACTGAGGGACAAGATGGGAGATCATGTGGATGGGGAGGCAGCTGGTACCCTTGAATTAATGTGGGATATTGCATCACACTGAAGAGCCATTCAGCACCTGAGACTTTAAGAGATAAAAGCGAAATATATTCAGAAAGTTGAAATTTATACATAGTGATTGAACACCCATGGCACCATTGTGCTTTCAGAACTTCTTAATTTTACTAAATATACCGCTACATCTTGGTGTAGCCCCAACATCTGCAGCAGAGGTGGAGGCAGCCTACTGTCTGCTTTGCCCTGTTGTCAGAGATGGCTTTGGTGGGCGTCCTCTGGAGGCCTGAGGCCTGGAGGGCTGCTACCTACTAAGGGTCTCCTGCCCTGGGGCAGGTGCACCCTCCTTGGCCTGGCCTGCTGGAGTTGATGGGGTCACAGGTAGAGGGGATTTGGAGCAGTGGGCCAACCTTGGGGACACCTGGGTGGATGCCCCTGGGGTATCTGGCTGATGCTCCTCCTCCCTTTGGGTGCTTAAGGGCCCCTCTATGATTCCTTTGGGAGGAAAGGCACCTGGAGGGAGGTCAAGGTGCCCTGTCCCCTTCTCTCCTAGCCACTGTTGGAACGCACCCATGGTTAGAGTGATGGAGTGCAGGTCCCAGCACAAGTCCAACTAAGCTGTATTATGCTGGACCAGGGAGTCCAAGGCTCCTATCACCCTTCCAATGGAGCTTCAATGGGCTCACATGCCAGAGACACAGCATCAGACAGAACGTGGATGGACTCCTCTACCCTTTGTGTGAGTCTGGTGACGGCCTCTGACAACTCTGATTGATGTTTCCCTGCCTATCTTTGCATCTACAACATGTCTCTGAGTGCCAACTGCAGAAGTACATCATCGGACTTGGACTTTGCATGGGCCTCGTCTCCAGCAGTCCTCTGAACATCAGAGATCTCTGCTGTCACTACCTCTGCCTGCTGCGGACATGTGCCCATGAGGTGATCACGAGATTGTGACCCTGAGCCTAGCCTAGAACTGGGACCCACCATGGTGTGTGTACCTGTGCTGGTGGAGGGTGCAGGTGAACATAGTGACAGCTTTTCCAAAAGTGGATCCTCAGTCTCCTCATCTAAGATGTTCTGAAGGCTGGGGCAGAGGCATTGGCTAGATTTCCTACTCTGCCTTTTCTTGCTGGTGCTTGGAATAGTGAGAAGAGATAATTAGTGATTGACCAGGCAGGATCCTACATTATAGATCCCTTGCATTCAGTGTCTATATGTGGCTGAAGAATACTAGATCCATCCTGACTGGCTTGATGGGAGGCTGATTTGCCTTCCATGCAGGAGCAATCCCTATCCTCACCAGCCAACTCAGAGGCCTCTTACTTGAAGGTGGAGAGATCCTGCATTTCGGGGTACCACCTCCAGTCTTATCCCACTCCCTTTTTTTTTTGTGGGCTATCTTGTCCTGCTTACAGACAGATGGAGCACTATGGACGATAGAGCAGTTCAAGTGCATGTGTTTTTTAATTAGTTTACAGGATTGGACATCGCTGGCTAGACCAGCATTTATTGGCCATCCCTAATTGCCGTTGAGGAGGTGATGGTGAGCCGCCTTCTTCAACTGTGGCAGTTCATGGACAGGATTTTCTGGTAATCGGGCTGCCATGACAGGCAGGACCGGGAGCAGCCACGAAATGGACCACCACCTGCAATCGCGCCCCAACCGCGATTTCACGCGAGAGGGCCAATTAAGGCCCGCCAAGCATGAAACACAGCTCCGCACTGGACAGGAAGGGCTGAGCGGGGATGGGGGCCTGTCGGCCGCTGGGTCCAATGGCAACCCAGCGGCCAGTTTAAAAGCAGCCCGGGTAGTCCCTGGAAGGCTGACATGTAAGACACCCCCTGAACCGACACTATGGACCCGGGTGCAGCTGGACACGGCAGGCAGGACAGGTCGTGTGAACACTTGGCCCTCCGCTTCTCTGATGAATGTCTCACCATCCTCCTGGAGGAGGTGGCTGCTTAGAGGGACACCCTTGCCCCCAGGGATGGGAAGAGGAGGCCACCGCACCTCAGAAAGAGAGCATGAGAGGAGGTGACAGTGTTGGCCAGCAGCCGTGATGTGGTGCAGCGTCCTGGGTGCAGTGCCAAAAGTGCTTCAATGATTTTCTGCACTCCGGAAGGGTGGGTATCATGTTGGCATGGGTCAGTGTGCAGATGTGTTAAAGTCTGGCTGTTGCCTGTGGACTTCAGGGGTGCTTGTGTCTGAGTGCCAACTGGCAATCACGCCGGAGTTGGCCAAGGGAGTGAGCCCTGGCTGCCTGGACTGAGTGCCTTGTGGCTCGAGGGTCACGACTTGGAAGTGCCCTGCTTAGCTGGGGTTGGCCAGGCTGCAATGGTGCTGCAGGTACAGAGTGGACTAATTAATGCTCCTCTGTTGTTTCAGGAGAAGACGGTCCACAACAATACAGAAAGGGCTTGGAAAAGAGGAGGGCCCGGCAGCCTCCTAATCCTATCGAGATATGAGCAAGATGCCCTGGATCTTGAGAGCCGGCTCGCCCCATGAGCAACCAGGTGTGGAGGTGCGGAGGTGCCAGACGAAGGTAAGAGTGCGGTGCACAGAGGTGAGAATTTTGGCTTGTGCAGCCAATCTAGTGTAGACTCTTCATTGATGCAAGCCTCAAACCTAGAGTCCCCAGTGATCATTGAAAGACAAGGGCACCATGATGCAGATCTCCGTTGTCTCACCAGGGTGCCTGGCATGCACAGTGAAAGTGTGATGACTTTAACTGATGACATTTCCTTCTTCTCCCTTTTAGGATCATCAGCAGGCATTCGCTCTCCAGACCCCGAAGGGCCCCTGACACTGGAGGACCACCAAACTTCAAAAAGTACACTAAGAGTAAGAGTGTGACTAGGGAAAGAGTAGGGCCCATTAAGGACCATAGTGGCAATTTGTGTGTGGAGCCGGAAGATATAAGTAGGGTTCTAAATGAATACTTTGCATCGGTGTTCACAAGTGAAAGGGATGACATGGGTATGGAAATCAGGCAGAAGGACTGTGATATAATTAAAGAAATTAGCACAGAAAGGGAGGAGGTTCTAAGTGGTCTGGCAGGCTTAAAGGTAGATAAATCTCCAGGCCTGGAAGAAATGTATCCCATGCTGTTGAGTGAGGCAAGGGAGGAGATAGCAGAGGTGCTGGCAATAATTTTCAGTACCTCTCTAGCCACAGGAGAGGTGCCAGAGGACTGGAGGACAGCCAATGTGATATCCTTATTCAAGAAGGGAGGGAGGGATAAACCAGGGAACTACAGGCCAGTCAGTTTAATCTCAGTGGTGGGGAAACTATTGCAAGCAATTCTAAGAACAGAATTAACCTATGCTTGGAGAGGCAAGGATTAATCAAGGACAGTCAGCATGGTTTTGTTAAGGGGAAGTCATGTCTGACCAATTTGATTGAATTTTTTGAAGAGGTGACCAGGTGTGTTGATGAGGGCAATGCATTTGACATAGTCTACTTGGACTTCAATAAGGCTTTTGATAAAGTCCCGCATGGAAGACTGATAACTAAGGTAAGAGCCCATGGGATCCAAGGCAATTTGGCAAACTGGATCCAGAATTGGCTGAGTGGCAGGAAACAGGAAACAGAGGGTGATGGTTGAGGGGTGTTTTTGTGACTGGATGCCTGTGTCCAGTGGGGTTCCACAGGGATCGGTGATGGGTCCCTTGCTGTTTGTGGTTTATATAAGTGATTTAGACTTGAATGTAGGAAGGTTGATCAGTAAATTCACGGATGAGACGAAAATTGGAGTAGTGGTAAACAGTGAGGAGCATAGCCTTAGATTACAGGAGGTTATAGATGGGCTGGTCATATGGGCTGATCAGTGGGAAATGGAATTTAATCCAGATAAGTGTGAGGTGATGCACTTGGGCAAGACAAACAAGGCATGGGAATTATGGGAATACACGATGAATGGTAAGATCCTGGGAAGTACAGAGGATCAGAAGGACCTTGTTGTGCATGCCCACCGGTCCCTTAAGGTGGTGGGACACGTAGATAAGGTGGTTAAGAAGGCATATGGAATACTTCCCTTTATTAGCCGAGGCACAGAATATAAGAGCAGGGAGGTTATGCTGGAACTGTATAATACACTGGTTAGGCCAGCTAGAATATTGTGTGCAGTTCTGGAATCCTCATTATAGAAAGAGTGTGATTGCACTAGAGAGAGTACAGAGTAAATTTACCAGGATGTTGCCTGGGCTGGACGGTTTTAGTTATGAGGTGAGATTGGATAGACTGGGGTTATTTTCCCTGGAGCAGAGGAGATTGAGGGGGTCATGAGTGAGGTGTATAAAATTATGAGGGGCATAGATAGGGTAGCCAGGGAGGAATTTTTCCCCTTGATGGAGGGGTCAATAACCAGGGGACATAGATTTAAGGTAAGGGGCAGAAGATTTAGAGGGGATGTGAGGAACAATTTTTTCACCCAGAGGGTGGTGGGAATCTGAAACTCACTTTCTGAAAGGGTGATAGAGGCAGAAACCCTCATAACATTTAAGAAGTATCTGGATGTGCACTTGCGATACCATGGCATACAAGGCTGTGGGCCTAGTGCTGGAAAATGGGATTAGAATAGTTAGGTACTTGTTTGACCGGTGTAGGCTCGATGGGCCGAAGGGCCTTTTTCTGTGCTGTGGACCTCTATGACTCTATGACTCTATGATGCCCTTTAGAGAAGGAAATCTGACATCCTTACCTGGTTCCCCCTCCCCTTAAACAGTATAAAATCCATCACATTTCTACTCTTTAGCTCTGAACAAGAGTCATACGGACTCAAAATGTTAATTCTGTTTCTCTCTCCATAGATGCTTTCAGATCTGCTGAGTTTTTCCAGCATTCTGTTTTTTTTTCAGATTTCCATCATTCGCAGTATTTTGCTTTTATCATAGTGTTTAATTCACCGCCACTTCTCTTCCAGGAATGCCTACCTTGAGGAAGTACTGCTTTTCCCTCCAGTAGAATTTATGTTTGTCTGTTTCACCCTGTTCATCTCCATTGCTTTCCATTTCCCTCCTGGTGTTAGCCTAGGTGTTTACCAAAACTCACTTTCACAGCCATATTTTCTTCCTCAGCGACTGTCTCCGTCTCCGACTTACCTCACGTGGATACCAACTGAGGTTCCATCCCTCATGTTTCGAATCCGCCCAGGATTACAGGTATCTCCGAGACATACAACATTCCTCGGACTGCTGTTCTCATTGCATCCTGAGATCCACACTCAGTGCCATGGATTGCCATATGAACACACTCGAACTCTCTCTCCAGCAACACCGACTCACCCTGTCTCAAAGCTGACTTTGCCCCCAGTTTCATTTTATTCTTCTTCTCTTCCGATGCCTTAACAAGAAACTTTTCCTCTCCCTTTCAGATGCTAAGGAGCTCAAGCTCCAACAACTTATTGATACCAACACCCATCCAGGGCCCTCTACTCCTTACGTCCCTCTGACTCCACCCTTTCTTCCAATCCCAGACCTTGCCATGTATTCATCATACCCTCTGACCTTCCCCTCTCTAAGGCTGAATGTTCTATACTCAGCAAAGGACTCAGTTTCAATCCCTTACGCCCTCACCTCAATGAATTTCAGGCGCAGCACGATGCTGAACTCTTCTTCCGCCACCTTCGTCTCCGTGTTCACTTCCTTGGGCAGAAGTCCTCCGCTGTTCAACGGATCCTTTCACCCACTTCCAATATTCTCCCTCCACCTGGACCCCTCCCTCTGGCCCCTTATCTGCTCTTGATCTTTTCATTGAGAACTGACAGCGTGACATCGGCCGTCTCAATTACTCAGCCTCTCTCACCCACTCTAACCTGTCTCCTTCTGAGCTTGCTACACTCCATTCTCTCAGGTCCAACCCTGGCTTTGTTTTAAAAACCTGCTGACAAGGGTGGTGCTGTTGTTGTCTGGTGTACTGACCTCTACCTTGCAGAGGCTGAATGCCAACTCTCAGACACTTCCTCTTACTTCCCCTGGACCATGACCCCATCACTGAACATCAAGCCATTGTTTCCAGGACTGTCACTGATCTCATCTCCTTTGGACATCTTCCCATCACAGCTTCCAACCTCATAGTCTCCCAACCCTGGACAGCCCGCTTCTACCTCCTTCCTAAAATCCACAAACAGGACTGTCCTGGTAGACCCATTGGGAAAGGTCCTACGGAATGCTGACAGGGAGGGGTGAGAGGAAGATGTGTTTGGTGGAGTTGGCGGAGGATGATCCTTTGAATGTGGAAGCCGGAGGAGTGAAAAGTGAGGACAAGGGGGACCCTATCATGGTTCTAGGAAGGAGGGGAAGGGGTGAGAACAGAGGCAGGATTTGCTGCCCCACGGAACTCATTTCTTCCTATCTTGGCTCTGTTCCTTCTCCCCTTGTCCAGTCTCTTCCCACCTACATCTGTGATCCCTCTGATGCCCTATGTCATATCAACAATTTCAAGTTCCCTGGCCCTAACTGCCTGCTCTTCATCATGGATGTCCGATCGCTCTACACCTCCATTCCCCACAAGGATGGTCTGAGGGATCTCCGCTTCTTCCTTGAACAATCCCTATCCATCACCACTCTCCTCCGTCTGACTGAATTTGTTCTCTCACTGAACAATTTCTCCTTAAACTTCCTCCAAATAAAAGGTGTGGCTATGGGTATCCGCATGGGTCCCAGTTATGCCTGTCTCTTTATAGAGTATGTGGAACATTCCTTGTTCCAGTCTGATCAGGGCCTCTCTCACAATTCTTTCTCCGGTACATCGATGACTGCTTCAGTGCCGCTTCATGCTCTCATCTGGACCTGGAAGAATTGATCAATTTTGCTTCCAATTTCCACCCCTCTATCACCTTCACATAGTCCATCTCCAGCACTTCCCTTACCTTCCCATCCCACCAATATTCCTTACAAGCCCACCGACTCCCACAGCTACCTTGACTACGCCCTGCTTCCTATAAGGACTCCATCCCATTCTCTCAGTTTCTTCGCCTCCATCACATCTGTTCTGATGATGCCACCTTCCAAAACAGCATTCCTGAAATGTCTTCCTTCTTCCTTAACCAAGGTTTCCCTCCCACTGTGGTTGACAGGGCCCTCAACTATTTCCGACCCCTCTCCCATGCCTCTGCCCTCACCCCTTCCCCTCCTTCCCAGAACCATGATCAGGTCCCCCGTGTCCTCAATTTTCACCCTTCTAGCCTCCACATTCAAAGGATCATCCTCCGCCACTTCCGCCGACTTCAGCATGGTACCACCACCAAACACATCTTCCCCTCACCCGTCCTTGTCAGCATTCCGTAGAGACCTTTCCCTCTGTGACCCAGGCTCCATCACCCCAGCACCTCATCACCTTCCCACAATACCTTCCCACACAATCGCGGAAGGTGCAGCATCTGCCCTTTTACCTCCTCCCTCCTCACTGCCCAAGGGCCCAAACACTCTTTTCAGGTGAAGCAGCACTTCACTTGCACCTCCTTCCAGTTGGTCTACTGCTTTCACTGCTCCCAATGTAGTCTGCTCTACACTGGGGAGACCAAACACAGACTGGATGACCATTTTGTGGAACACCTTAGGCAGAATCTTCTGGCTGGCTTGCGGATGGTGAAGCCCACATGCCAGCGCTTAAAATGTCGCGCATCACGATATTTCGGTCGGCGGGCACGGTAAGCAGCGGGATGTGCGCCTGCTACTAATGAAAGGCCTCGTTAATGCCCTTAACTTGTCATTTGTTGATGATTTTGATGGGCCCGTGCGAACTTTGGCTCGGTGCATGGGCCCAATGGACAGGTGGGCAGGTGATTTTTTTTTACAAACCTCATCAAATGGCGGGATGAGGTTTGATAGCGGTTTTTAAAAAGTTTAGCAAAGTTTTTGTTTATTTTATTAACATGTCCCATCTCGTGTGACATTTTCACATGAGGGGGACATGTTAATGAATTTTTTATTATTCTATTTTTTATATTTGCAAGCCTCTCAGCGATCTCCCCAAGGCAACACTTTGCCTCAAGGAGATGAGCGCTCTTTTGCGTACATGCACGAAAGAGCGCACTCTGACAGTTGGGGAATCCACCCCACCCGCACAGGAAGCGCAAGGTGCTTCCCGTAGGGTGGCCCGCTGGGTGGGCCTTAAATGGCCCACCCACTTAAAATAGGGCCCGTTTCGGAAGTGGCAATTGGCTGCCCGCCTGCCACCGAGCCGGTGGGGCCCATCTTCCCACCAAGGGCAAAATTCTGCCCCTTAGTCTGTCCGCAAGCATGACCCAGGCCTTCCTGTCATTTACCATTTCAACACTCCACCCTGCTCTCCTGCCCACATGTTTGTCCTTGGCCTGCTGCAATGTTCCAGTGAAACCCAATGCAAACTGGAAGAACAGCACCTCATCTTCCGATTAGGCACTTTACATCCTCTGGCGTTAACATTGAGTTCAACAACTTCAGACCATGAACTCTCTCCTCTATCTTCACCCCTTGTTAATCCTTTTTTTTTAATTTAAATTTATTTTTATTTACTTTTTTTCATTTTTATTCATTTATTCATTGTTTTATTTTTTTTATCCTTCCCTTTTTTTATCCTTTATTTTATCCTTTTTCCCCAATCACCGACCTCCCCCACTTCCCCCCCACCACAAAAAGGCCATCTGTCACTTGTTCTATATTATTCTGACCCTCATTCTGCAATTAACACATTGTGCTTTCTGACCTTTATGCCTCTATCAGGATCTTCTTTAGCCTTCATCACTACCATTAACACTCCCTTTGTCTTGTGTCCATGACACCTTGGTCAACATCTGCTTAACCCCCACCTATCACTGATCTTCTATCTTGCTTTACCTGCACCACTGCCCCACCCCTTTAAACAATATAAATTCCACCACATTTCTACTCCTCTTTAGCTGAAGAAGAATCATACAGTCTTGAAACATTAGCTCTGTTTCTCTTTTGACAGACGCTGTCAGGCCTGCTGAGTTTTTCCAGCATTTTCTGTTTTTATTTCAGATGTCTAGCATCGTACTATTTTGCTTTTATCTTACCTGGTCTGGTTTACATGTGACTCCAGACCCACAGCAATGTGGTTGACGATTAAATATCCTCTGAAATGACCTAGGAAGCCACTCAGCTGTATCAAGCTACTCTGCAATCTACAAAAAGGAATGAAACTGTACGTACCACTCGGCATCAATCTAGGCACAGAAAACGAAAATGGCAAATTCAGCCCTGATGACCATGCAATGTCCTCTCTACTAACATCTGGGGGCTTCTGCCAAAATTTGGAGAGTCTCACATTCTAGTCAAGCAACAGCCTGACAAAACCATATTTACAGAATCATACCTTACAGGCAATGTACCAAACACCACCATCACCATCCAAAAGCAGACTGGGTGGAACACCTTTGGTCTGTCCGCAAGCATGACCCAGACCTTCTTGTTGCTTGCCATTTCAACACATCATCCTGTTCTCATGCCCATGTGTCTGTCCTTGGCCCAATTGGAACACTGGAACACTTCAATGTTCCAGTGAAGCTCAACACAAACTGGAGGAACAGCACCTCATCTGCCGATTTGGCACTTTACAACTTCAGACCATGAACTCTCTCCTCCATCCTCGCCCCTTTTTGATCCTCCTTTTTTCAAATATTTATTTTTTTTAAATTTTTATATATACATTTTTTCCTCACCTATTTCTATTATCATTTTTAAAATGTATTTCCATTCATTGTTTTATCCGCACCTTTTCGCCTATTTTGATCTTTGCTCCCACACTGTTCCCTCCCCCCACCCCACTCCCACTGGGGCCATTCTGTCACTGGCTCACCCTGCTTTCTACTCTTAATGTCGTCATCAGCACCTCGTTTAACCAGTATCACCATCATCAACACCCCTTCGACCCTTTTGTTCATGACATCTTATGCAATCTCTCCTTTGCCCCCACCTATTACTGGCCTTCTATCCAGCTTCATCTGTCCCACCCCCCTTAAACAGGATATATTTCACCACATTTCTGCTTCTCTTTAGTTCTGAAGAAGAGCCTTCTGGAATTGCAACATTAACTCTTTCTTTCCACAGATGCTGTCAGATCTGCTGAGTTTTTCCAGCAATTTTTGTTTTTGTTTCAGATTTCCAGCATCTGCAGTATTTTGCATTTACCACCATCACCGTTCCTGGGTATGTCCCATCCCATCAACAGGACGAACCCACCAGAGGTGGAGGCACTGTGGTATAAAGTCGGGAGTTCTGAACATCAACTGCTGGACCCTATGAAGTCTCATGACATCAGGTCAAATATTGGCAAGGAAACCACCCGCTGATTATCACTTATCACCCCATTCAGCTGATGAATCAGTGCTCCTCCATGTTGAACACCACTCGGAGGAAGGACTGAGGGTGGCTAGGGTGCAGAATCTACTCTGGGTGGGGGGGCTTTAATGCTCGCTATCAAAAGTGGCTTGGTAGCACTACTACTGACTGAGCTGGTCGAGTCCCAATAGACATAGCGGCTGGCCTGGGCCTGCGGCAGGTGGCGAGGGAACCAACAAGAGATAAAAACCTTCTCAACCTCATCCTCACTAACCTGCCTGCCACAGATGCATCTGTCTATGACAGGATTGGTAAGAGTGACCACTGCCCAGTTCTTGGGGAGATGAAGTCCTGTCTTCCCATTGAGGATACACTTCATTGTGTTATGTGGCATTACCATCATGCTAAATGGGATAGATTTTGATCAGATCTAGCAACTCAAAACTGGCCATCCATGATAAGCTGTGGACCATTAGCAATAGCAGAATTATACAACTCCATGTATAAAAATGAGGTGTCAAGCTGGTGAAACTACAACACAGGACTAATTGCATGCCAAACAGCATAAGCAGCAAGTGATAGATAGAGCTAAGCGATCCCACAACCAACAGATCATATCTAAGCTCTGCAGTCCTGTCACATTCAGCTGTGAATGGTGGACAATTAAACAAATAACTAATTAAACAACAAAAAGTTTCATTCTCAATGATGGGGGAGACCAGTAATATCAGTGTAAAAGATAAGGCTGAAGCATTTGCAACTATCCTCAGCCAGAAATGCCGAGTGGGTGATCCATCTCGGCCTCCTCCTGAGGTCCCTACATCACAGATGCCAGTCTTTAGCCAATGCGATTCACTCCATGTGATATCAAGAAACGGCTGAAGGCACTGGATGCTGCAAAGGCTATGGGCCCTGTCAATACTCCAGCAATAGCACTGAAGACTTGTGCTTGAACTAATTGCACCCTTGGCCAAGCTGTTTCAGTACAGCTACAAGACTCGCATCTATCCAGCTATGTAGAAACTTGCCCAGGTATGTCCTCTTCACAAAAAAAAAGCAGGATAAATCCAACTCGGCCAATTACTGCCTCATCATTCTACTCTCAGTCATCAGCAAAGTGATGGAAGGGATCGTCGACAGTGCTATCAAGTGGCATTTACTCAACAACAACCTGCTGACTGACGCCTAATTTGGATTCCACCAGACCCACTCAGCTCCTGACCTCATTACAGCCTTGATCCAAACATGGATTAAAAAGCTGAAATCAAGAGGTGAGGTGAGAGTGACTGCCCTTGACATCAGGGCAGCATTTGACTGAGTGTGTCATCAAGGAGCCCTAGCAAAACTAGAGTCAATGGGAATCAGGGGGAAAACTCTTGCTGTTTGGAGTTATACCTAACACAAAGGAAGATGGTTGTGGTTGTTTGTGGTCAGTCATCTCAGCTCCAGGATATCACTGCAGGAGTTCCTCAGGATAATGTCCCCAGCTCAACCATGTTCTGCTGCTTCATCAACGATCTTCCGTCCACCACAAGGTCAAAAGTGGGGATATTCACTGACAATTGCACGATGTTTAGCAGCATCCGCGACTCCTGAGATATTGATGCAGTGCATGTCCGAATACAGCAAGGCCTGGACAATATCCAGGTTTGGGCTGACAAGTGGCAAGTAATATTCATGCCACACAAGTGCCAGGCAATGATTATCTCCAACAAGAGAGAATCCAACTACCTCCCCTTGACATTCAATGGCATTTTCATCAGTGAATCTCCCACTATCAACATCCTGGGGGTTACCATTGACTAGAAACTGAACTGGACTAGCCATATAAACACTGTGGCTACAGAAGCAGGTCAGAGGCTAGGAACTCTGTGGTGAGTAACTCACCTCCTGATTCCTCAAAACTTGTCCACCATCTACTACAAGGCACAAGTCAGGAGTTTGATGGAATATCTCCACTTGCCTGGATGAGTGCAGGTCCAACAACACTCAAGAAACTCAACACCATCCAGGACAAAGCAGCCTGCTTGATTGGCACCCCATCCACTTCCTTCAACATTTACTCCCTCCACCACTGATGCACAGTGGCAGCAGTGTGTACCATCTACAAGATGCACTGCAGCAACTCACCAACGCTCCCTTGACATCACCTTCCAAACCTGTGACCTCTACCACTTAGAAGAACAAGTGTTGCAGATGCATGGGAACATCACTATCTGCAAGTACTCCTCCAAGCTACCCACATCCCTGACTTGGGTGTGGAGGATGCACAAAATGGCAGAATCCAAGGAGCATATGTGTCAAGCAATGTTGAAGGATCTCAGTGGGCAGAGTGGGGCAAGAAGAGAGGAGGATTTGAAGACAAGGACAAATCAACAAGGGTTGGGATGATGGGAAAATGGGACCCACTGGCAAAAGATGGAAATGGCAGGGTCTGTCAAATTAGATTTTGTAGAGTGAAGCTTGGGAGGCTGATGAGTAAGGCACGAGATAACAAAAGCAAGAACAAATCTTAAAACAGCCATGGTAGGTGTTTGGTGTAGAGGCAGGCAACCTTGGACAGATGTATTTCATCAGTCTTGGTGATACTTGAAATAGTATTGGTAAAAGTGCCAGATATTGTCGAACAAACTGTAAAGAAGAGAGTCTCAATCTTCCAACCAGCCACCACCCAAAAATAACTGTACTCTGGAATCAGAATGCACAATGCTGAAGTGGCCTTAGAACATTTCATTCACCATTTTAATTTCTAGTCCTCACACCCCATAACTCCAAAGCTTACTCTTTAAAAGCTTCAGGGAATTCATGTTGCTAGAATTCAAACTAGATGTGAAAGTTCATTCAGGAATGAACTTACATATGTATGTACTTTATTATACAAAAAGAAAGAGCTTGCAACTGTTTTGCACTCCCTCATGATGCCTCAAGGCACTTTACAGCCAATGTAGTCCTTTTGGAATTGTGGCCCCTGTTGTAATGTAAGCAAATGCAATAACTGATATCTAAAAAGCAGAGATAAATGATCACATAATTTGTTTAAATGGTGTTGGATGAAAAATAAATGGGCTGGACAGATCTCCAGCTCTTCTTCAAAAAATGCTGTGGAATCTTTATATCCATTTGAGCAGGCAGGCGGTACCTCAGTCTAACATTTCATCTGAAAAACAACGCCTTCCTGAAATATCAGCTTGAATTATGTGCTCAAGCTCTGGAGTGCGACTTGGACCCATAACCTTCAAGCTCCAAAGCACTGAGCCAAAACTTTCATTAACGTAAGCAAATAAAATACATCAAATGGTTATTTGTAGAATTTGTAAAGTCTATTTATCTTCTGCTTGTCTTGGCAGACATAACATTAGATTTGTTCGTCATCACACCTTTATCCAGTTGATTATTGGAAGAGTATCACAGATATGTCTTGTAATGCTTCCTGTCCATGGAATCTCTTTGTTTTGATTCCATTCATCTATCATACAACCCTAGCATGTTCTCCATATCGCATGTATGATAATAGGAATAAGTACTATTTCTAATCATGGCCAGGCCAATAAAACCATTGAAATGGAATCACCAAAGACTGAACAAATTTCTGCTTCAGGGCTCCCAGTGTTATATCTTAGTATCATAGAATCATATTTTTTACAATCCAGGAGGGATTTTCAAAAGCAATACTGCGGGAAGCAATAAAAGCTAATATGAGAAACAACTAATCATAAATTTAAGGACTAGGGAAAAGGAAAAGCAAAAAAGCATATCTCCCTGCAGGTAGAAATAAAGCTGAGCTGGCTAGGCTAATACATGAAGATTTGAACTAAACTTTAATAGATTTTACATGACAGGTATGCTGAAAACTCTTGCGCATAGTGCCGCAGGAAAGTGAGACTGATGCAAATTCAGTCTATCATCTGTCTTGAGTACCTGCTTGAGAAAGATGACTCATTGCAAGTTCATCTTTCTCCCACACCAAACATGGAGGGAAAATGAATTGGGGAGTATTTTTAATTTACCATTAATGCTCAGTGAGGAGGCAAGGCTGCCATGAAGGTAGAAATAAGTATGCATAAATCAAGAATCCATGATTAAGTGATACCAGCCTACATAGTGTAAGAGTTAGAGCAGCTCAGGAATTGTTGCATAAGCAACTACCACTCTGAATCTGTGAACTTTCAAGTAAAGACTTTATTTAATTATATGCTGGAGAGAGAGCATCTCAGCCTGCCATGGTGCCAGATTTTCCTATTCCCTGAGAGGGGAACTTTGGTTGTGGCGGATTCCAGGTTATATCCTTTATTAGCCAACATTAACATCTGCACCACTTGGGGGTACCATCGGTCTCTGGTAACAGCAAACAGAGAGGACCAACAGGACCACAATAGACACAACGGCTGCTGCCATCCTCCCTACTCCTGACAAGTTATACTGCATTTTCACCATCTTGACTCGACTTCTAGCTGAGCCTTCCAGCTTCCTAGCCTTCCTTGTGGTTAGGTTTGCGTGCCCACTTCCCCTCGTGATTGCTTGACAGCTTTGTTCCATAAATCTCCTGGCAGTGGTTTGGGCCCTCTCCACTGTTTCATGGGCCAGCCTTCCCAGGGCATTGGTGATATTTTATGTACCATCCCACCCTGAACTGAATACGTAACCAGTGATGAATACGTAACCACAAGATGAAAGTCCTCCACAGCAAAGGAGTCAGTGGTCTGTAAGCAGAAGGTGTGATTATTGTCACGCTCTAATCCTCCATATGAATCTTGCCTGGTCTGTCAGAAAATACCACTGCATAGGGGAGCTTTGGACCGCCTTGAAGGCTCCTTCAAGAGGGTTAACCGACACAACAATGGCAGAATCGTTACTCATGGGTTTCAGAGTATTATAAGATTAGATGGTGTAATGCTAGGAGTCAGTACAACACTCGGGATCTTATCTGATACACCCCCTCACTCTTTTATACTCCCAGGGATTCAAAATTATATCCGATATGTTCCCTTATTATGTTCCCGTGGGATACTCATCAGAACTTTGAGTGTGTGTGTGTGTGTGTGTGTGTGTGTGTGTGTGTGTGTGTGTGTGTGTGTGCACGCGTCTGTGTGTGGGCTTGCGGTGGACGGGATGGCATAGTAGTTTTGTCACTGGACTTGTCATCCAGAGACCCAGGGTAATGGTCTGGGGGCTGGGATTCAAATCCCATCATGGCAGGGTTGAAGTTTGAATTCAATAAAAATCTGCAATTAAGAAGTCTGACGGTGACCGTGAAATCATTACCGATTGATGTAAAAACCCATCTGGTTCACTAATGACCTTTAGGGAAGGAAATCTGCCGTCCTTACCTGGTCCAGCCCACATGTGACTCCAGACCCACAGCAATGTGGTTGACTCTTAAATGCATCTCACTGTTGTAACTAACTGCCTAAAAGAAATGAAACCAGACAGGTCATCCAGAATTGACCTAGGCACCAGAAGTGACAATGGCAAAACCAGCCCTTTCGACCATGCAAAGTCCTCCCTGCTAACATCTGGAGACTAGTACCAAAATTGGGAGAACTGTCTCAGACTAGTCAAGCAACAGCCTGATATAGTCATCCTCATGGAATAATACCTTACAGACAATGTCCCAGACACCAGCATCACCATCGCTGGTATGTCCTGTTCCACCAATGGGATGGACCCATCAGAGGTGCCGGCGCAGTGGCATGTGGCTGGGAGGAGTTGCCCTGTGAGTCCTCAACATCGACTCTAGGCCCTATGAATCCCATGGCATCAGCTCAAATATGGGCAAGGAAATCTCCTGCTGATTACCATGTACCGCCATCCCTCAGCTGATGAATCAATACTGCTCCATATTGAACACCACTTGGAAGAAGCACTGAGGATGGGAAGGGGGCAGAATGTACTCTGGGTGGGGGACTTCAATGTCCATCACCAAAATTGGCTCTGTAGCACCACTACTGACCGAGCTGGCAGAATCCTAAAGGACATAACTGCTAAGCTGGGTCTGTGGCAGGTGGTGAGAGAACCAACCAGAGATAAAAACCTACTTGACCTCATCCTCACCAATCTACCTGTTGCAGATGCATCTGTACATGAGACTATTGGTAGGAGTGACCACAGCCCAGTCCTTGGGGAGATAAAGTCCTGTCTTCCCATTGAGAATACCCTTCATCGTGTTGTGTGGCATTACCACCGTGCGAAATGGGATTTGATCAGATCTCAACTCAAGACTGGGCATCCATGAGGTGCTGTGGACCATCAGCAGCAGCAGAGGTGTACTCAAGCCCAATCTGCAAATCATGTCCCGGCATATCCCCTACTCTACCATTACCATCAAGCCAGGGGAATCAGCCCTGGTTCAATGAAGAATGCAGGAGGGCATGCCAGGAGCTGTACCAGGCATACCTAAAAATGAGGTGTCAACCTGGTGAAGCTATAACACAGGACTACTTGCATGCCAAACAGCATAAGCAGCAAGTGACAGACAAAGCAAAGCAATTCCACAATCAACTGATCAGATCCAAATTCTGTAATCCTGCCACATCCATCCATCTTGAATGGTGGTGTCTGACTAAACAACTCACTGAAGCAGGAGGCTCCACAAATAACCCTATCCTCAATGATGGAGGAACCCAGCATATCAGTGCAAAAGTTAAGGCTGAAGCATTTGCTACAATCGTCAGCCAGAAGTGCCGAGTGGATGATCCATCTCGGCCTCCTATGGAGGTCCCCAGCATCACAGATGCCAGCCTTCAGCCAGCTCAGTTCACTCCAGGTGATATCCAGAAATGGCTGAAGGCACTGGACACTGCAAAAGCTATGGGCCGTGACAATATTCCGGCAATAGTACTGAAGACTCGTGCTCCAGAACTTGACGCACCCCTAGCCAAGGTGTTCCAGTACAGCTACAAGACTGGGGTCTACCCTGCAATGTGGAAAATTGTCCAGGTATGTCCACAAAAAGCAGGACAAATCCAACCTGGCCAATTACCGCGCCGTTAGTCTACTCTCGATCATCAGTAAAGTGATGGAAGGATTCATCAACAGTGCCCTCAAGAGGCACTTAATTAGTAATTACCTGCTCACTGGTGGTCAGTTTGGGTTTCGCCAGGGTCACTCAGCTCCTGATCTCATTACAGCCTTGATTCAAACATGGAAAAAGAGCTGAACTCCAGAGGTGAGGTGAGAGTGACTGCCCTTGACATCAAGACTGCATTTGGCTGAGTGTGGCATCGAGGAGCCCTAGCAAAACCAGGGACAATGGGAATCAGGGGAAAAATCTCCACAGGTTGGAGTCATACCTAACACAAAAGTAGGTGGTTGTTGGAGGTCAGTCAACTCATTTCCAATACATAACTGCGGGAGTTCCTCAGGATAATGTCCTCAGCCCAACTGTCTTTAGTTGCTTCATCAATGACCTTCCTTCCATCATAAGGTCAGAGGTGGGGATGTTCGCTAATGATTGCACAATATTCAGCGCCATTCGCAACTCCTCACACTACTGAAGCAGTCCATGTCCAATTGCAGCACAACAATATCCAGGCTAGGGCAAGTGGCAGGTAACATTTGTGCCACACAAGTGCCAGGTAATGACTATCTCCAACCAGAGAGAATCTAACCATTGCCCCTTGACATTCAATGGTATTTCCATCACTGAATCCCCCACTTTCAACATCCTGGGGGTTACCATTGACCAGAAACGGAACTGGATTAGCAATATAAATACATTGGCTACAAGAGCAGATGAGAGGCTAGGAATCCTGCAGTGAGTAACTCACCTCCTGACTCCCCAAAGTCTGTCCACCATCTACAAGGCACAGTCAGGAGTGTGATGGAATACTCGCCACTTGACTAGATGAATGCAGCTCCAACAACACTCAAGAAGTTCAAAACCATCCAGGACAAAACAGCCCACTTAATTAGCACCCCATTCACAAACATTTACTCCCTCCACCACCGACACATATTGGCAGCAGTGTGTACCATCTACACGATGCACTGCAGGAATTCACCTTAGACAGCATGTTCTAAACCAATGACCACTACTTTTATGTCTTGAGTAAATGAGTTCATTGGCCAACCTGCATGCCTTCCTATGTCCTCATCAATTGCTGCTTGCAATCAATAATAGGGAGAGACTGATGTAACAATAAATAGTAAAGGTTTATTGAGACATAGGGCAGAGCACCAGATCATACATGATCACTCAGAAACCTTCAGAACTAGACTTAGAGTTTGCAGTTGCTCATGCTGTACAGTGATTCATCATTGCTGTCAAATGATCAGTACACTTGTATTCTCTTAAAGGGACAGGGTGCCTCATTTTACCACAGCTACCACCTGGAAGGACAAGAGCAGCAGACAGATGGGAAAACCACCAACTGGAAGTTCCCTTCCAAGCCACTCACCATTCTGACTTGGAAATATGCTACCTTTCCTTCACTGTCGCTGGGTCAAAATCCTGGAACTCCCTCACCAACAGCACTGTGGGTGTACCTACACCACATGGACTCCAGCGGTTTAAGAAGGCAGCTCACCACCACCTTCTCAAGGGCAATTAGGGATAGGTAATAAATGCTGGCCTAGCCAGCGACGCTCGCATCCCATGGCCGAATAAAAAAAAACTCCTGTCATGGGCCCTGTAGCTACTAATTCCTGTTATTCTTCCCGTAAATTGAAAAGGTTTAACTTCTCCACAGCCTGATATATGTATCAAGGCGCAGGACCAAATCTTGTATCTTCAATATCTAACCTAACATTGTCTGTCAAGTCCCAAGACAACACGTCACATGCCCTTCCCTTAGACTGTGAATCTGTTGTACAATGGTGGCCTAGGATAATAGTTTTAACCCCTCCAGGTCACATCTTTTTCATACCACTTTGAGTTTCCGGATTTTAACTATGCCATCCAGGGGGCATTGACTTGGTGGCTTGATACTTGGTGGGTTTCTGATACCCACAAGATTGAAACACCGCGTATCACTACAACCAAGCTGATTAATAATATCCAAACAACGGTCTTGACAGTATTGCCTATCCAATCCCAGTTCGCAAACAAATGGGGGCAGTTTGGCCCATCGGGCTGTGATATTCACAGTTGTCTTAATCTTTAGGATATTAATACCACCATTACAAGTTTCTTTGCATACTAAATAGCATATGCCCAGTCTGGAACTTGGGCTGCAAACATTTTGCACATCAGTCACATTACCCAGACTGATTTTGTAGGTTAAATTAGATTTGGTGATGTGCCATCAGCAAGAGGCAGTGGCACACCCCTTCGGTTCAAACAGCCAAGATGCCAATGTGCCGTTGCAAGAGGACCATGGATTTTGTGTCCATTTGACCCTTCCCGATAACACGATTTGAATAACATAATGACTGCTGGTAGTGACTGTATCAGTAATCCAAACATTCGGTTTCCTTAAACATTCTCTGCTTCCTCTTTTAGGAAATACTGTCCTGGATGCAGACGGGTGGTTTTATTGATGTTCATGGTGGGTGCCTCCAATGCTGCTGTTAAGAGAGTGATTACTGCTGCTGCTGTCCTCCAGATTGCCGTTGGTCTGAGGAACTATCTGAAACAAAATATTTAAGTGAGAGGCTGGTAACTTTCCTGCTGACAGAAACGGACTGAAAGATATATGGTTTTACCTGGGGTCAATGCTTCCAAACATACACATGTATCACGAGTCCTTATAATCTGGTAAGGTCCGGTGACCCTTAACCATTAGCTTATCCCTTACTTCTGGCATGTTCTGGGGGCGCTGCTCCCCCTCTCTTCTATCCCGGTCCGCTAACTCCTGCTGCTGTCCCACCTCAGAGCTCAACTCCTTAAGCTGTCTACACAACTCTACAATTCACCTTTTTATCCTATCTTTCAATGGCTCAATATCCTCACTTCCAGTAGCGGTTCTCCCTGTCTGTCATCCCTGCACTGCAGGAATTCACCAAGGCTCCATAGTCAGCACCTTCCAAACCCACAGCCACTACCATCTGAAGGACAAGGGCAGCTGATAGATGGGAACACCACCATAGAACCATCGGAAAGTTACAGCACAGAAGGAGGCCATTCAGCCTATCTTGTCCATGCCAGCCTGAGGACACCCATCCTTCCTACATCCGGCCCATAGCCCTGCAGCTTACAGCACTTTAGGTGCAGATCCAGGTACTTTTTAAAAGAGTTTAAAGTTTCTGCCTCTACCACCAACTTGGGCAGCGAATTCCAGACACCCACTACCCTCTGCATAAAAACACTCTTCCTCATGTCCCCCCTACACCTTCTGCCACTTATCTTGAATCTATGTCCCGTGGTTCAAGAATTCTCCACCAAGGGAAACAATTTTATCCTGTCCACTCTATCTATTCCCCTCATAATTTTGTGCACCTCAATCAAGTCACCTCTTAGTCTTCTTTGTTCTAAGGAAAATAACCCCAACCTATTCAATCTCTCCTCGTAGCTACACTTTTCTAACCCTGGCAACATTCTTGTAAACCTCCTCTGCACTCTCTCCAGAGCTAGTATGTCCTTCCTGTAATGTGGTGACCACAACTGCACACAATACTCCAGACGTGGCCTCACCAGTATTTTATACAATTCCAACATTATATCCTTACTTTTATATTCTATACCTCTGCCAATGAAGGAGAGCATTCCATATGCCTTCTTTACAATCTTGTCTACTTGAACTGCTGCCTTCAGGGACCTGTGTACTTGTATGCCAAGATCTCTCACTTCATCTACCCCTCTTAATATATTCCCCTTTATTTTGTAATCCCTGTAACTGTTTGACCTCCCTAAATGCATGACCTCACACTTCTCTGTTAAAATCCATCTGTCACTTTACCACCCACTCCACCAACCCATCTATATTGTTTTGAAGATTATGGCTATCCTCTACACTATCCAGTACTCGGCCAATCTTTGTGTCATCTACAAATTTCCCAATCATGCCTCCCACATTCATGTCCAAATCGTTAATATCTAACACAAACAGCAAGGGTCCTAACACCGAGCCCTGTGGAACACCACTTGAGACAACTTTCCATTTGCAAGGGCGTCCATCGACCCTTTGTTTCCTGTTGCAAAGCCAACTTTTATCCAGTTTGCCATCTTACCCTGAATCCCATGGGCTTTTACTTTCCTGACCAATCTGCTATGTGGGACCTTGTCAAATGCCTTGCTAAAATCCATGTACACAACATCCACTGCACTACCGTCATCAACCCTCCTTGTCACTTCCTCAAAAAATTCAATCAAATTTGTGAGGCAAGACATTCCTTTAACAAATTCAAGCTGACCATCCCTGATTAGTCCATGCCTTTCTACATGACAGTTAATCTTATCTCTCAGGATTAATTCTACTAATTTGTTCACCACCGATGTAAGACTAACTGGTCTATAATTGTTTGGCATTTCCTTTGAATTGTGAGTGATCTGGAGGATCCCCTCTAGGTCACTCACCATCCTGACTTGGAAATATATTGCCGTTCCTTCACTGTCACTAGGTCAAAATCCTAGAACTCCCTCCCCAACAGCACTGTGGGTGTACCTACACCACATGGACTGCAGTAGTTCAAGAAGGCAACTCACCACCATCTTCTCAAGGGCAATTAGGGATGGGCAACAAATGCTGGCCCAGCCAGTGACGCCCACATCCCATAAATGAAAAAAAAACTCTTGTGGTCCTACTTGTTGTAGCTCACAGGCCCATTTTTATATGGTCAGTAATACATCCACACATCCTTTTTCCAACTCTCACTTTACCTGTGTCCATCTTGCAGTAAATTTTTGTTAAGTATTATTTCTCTTTACCCTTCAATTGTCTCAGCCAAAGACTCCTTATATTTCTAATTTATTTTTTTTTAAGTCCCTCTGACCATAATCATCTTAAGATTCTCTTAAAGTCAGTTCCTCTATTGCCTTGATCATTTAAAAATGGTTGCTTACTCTTTCGGCCATATTAACCATTTCACGTCAAAGGGGGTCTCTTAGTCTCTGGAACTTTGCTTATCTCCCCCTGTATGCTTCCAATGTCTCAGATGATGGCCTGATTATCAAATTCAGCTCTCTTAATGAGTTTGTATGCTGTGTCCTCATTCCCTATATCTCCTACCCTTAATCATTTCCTCATACTGTTTTACACATACAATAGTTACCATCTTATCTCGTTCAGGTTGTCTGGGGAGATTATACAATCCAATAAAGCATTCTCATAATAATTTTACAACAGAAATCAAACATTTCTATTTGATTCCAGGCATTTCATGTCTTGCTCCTTTGTTTTGTTCCCCTCAAGTAACATTTTATTTCCCCATTGGATTGTGCCTGACCTTTTTTTCATTTTCAGGTTACCCCTGGTTCAAACAGCAGTATTGTTGAGCTGCCTTGTTTAACTCCGTCAAAAATGGATTTCTGCCAAACTTCTTCAAGGTTTCGAGCTTATCTTTATATTTTAGGAATAGACTTACAAGTACATTTTAAACTCCATTTTTTTCAGCACATGCTGACAGCCTTTGAATTCATGTCAATGGTTGACAAACCTTTTAAAATAAAAATTTCCTTTTCTTTTTGAGAACTTTATCGGAATCAAAACTCAAATTTTAAAACTTTGTTGGAATTGTAATCTACACTATCAAAATTACAACTATTTCTTTCTCATGTGTTTGAATTTTATCCAGATTAAAGTCCCACTTGTTTATCAACATATTCTTTATCTTAAGTGGCATCACAGTTTTTCAAAAGTAACTTGCTGAACGGTCTGATACTCATTGGTCAAGGTGTTTGTATCAGATCTCCTGGCCTGAATGGATTGTCATTTTTTTTTTAAAGATAAAGTAAAGCCTCTAAACCATGACAATGCTGTGGCATTTGAAAATCAACATTTGGGCCTGAATTTTACCTTTGGTGTGCAGGCGCGCGCCCGACCTGCCCACATGTGTCCCGATGTCATCACGCACTCGGACAACATTTTGATAGGCAGGTGTGTGCCGGAATCAGCTGCACGCCCGCGGATAATTGAAAGGTCCCTTAAGGCCATTAAGTAGATAATTAGCTTGAAATTTATGCTGCCCATTCAACCTAATGGTTGGTGGGCAGGTGAAAAGGCCGAGCAGTCTTTACATTTTTTAGGAAAATGTAAATCCATGAGCAAGATGAGGTTTCCTAAAGCTAATAAACATTAAATAAAAACTTTATTTTGAAAATAAAAACATGTCCCATCTCATGTGACACAGTCATATGAGGGGACGTTTCATTAAATTTTTAATGTCTTTGTTTATTTTTTAAAAGAACATTTCAACCTCCCTGAGGCAGCTCTGTGCCTCAGGGAGATTGAACTGCTCTTTTGCGCGCATGCGCACCAGACCTGCTCTCCCTCCTCCCCTGCACAGGTAGCGCTCACCCACTCATGATCTATGTAGGGCCAGCCTTAATTGGCCTGCCCGTGTGAAATCGCGGTGCGGAGCCATTCATGGGCAGCGGTCGGCTCCCTGACAGCCCCTGCCTGCTCCCGCCGATCCCACCCGATGAGGGAAAAATTCAGGCCATAAACTCTTAGATTCTTGAAGCGGCTAGTTTTGTTACATTTGCGGTTACCTCTGAATAAAAGCACAAGGGCCCACCCTGCTCAAGACGGAGTGGATTAACTCAGCAGCCTGAAAGCTGAAACTGCTGGTGGAAAGAGTTAGATCCCTGCTGGTCTGGGACCTGCTGCATCTTCTTTCGAACATCTTCGAAGTGTGATTTTTAGACAGAATTCTCAACTCGAACATTATAACTCAAAACATTGGTTTGTCTAATTATACTTTCCTTTAATCCGACTCACAATCCTCATTATGAGGTTTTTATCTCAAAGTGCTGAAACTCCACACACAAATGACAATTTAGGGATAAAACACATTAAAATTCACACAATTTCTTCATTCCACACGAACGCACATATATAAAGATATATATCTCCCATTCTTAAAACATTCATCTTAACAACTTAAAACTTTCATACTCTAAATGGAAATTCAAGTAGTAATGGAGGGAAAAAGGGATCTATGAGCTCTCCATTCACCCAGAGCAAAAGCTTCAGTGACTTACAGCAATTTATACTTCTTTTCTTCCACTTTTTAAGTTATTTGCCAAAAATTCAGCTGGGGTGGGGGGCCTTTGGGTCCCTACTCTAAATTTTAAATGACTGATGCTACCTTTATTGTTTGTTTACTACTATACACCTGACACTAGGAAGCAGTCAATCCCGTTTTACCGCACCAGTACTTCCACAGCTCTCTCTAGGAAATGGTCTGTACTTCTGTTTTACCGCACGGCCACTGGTTAATTGTGCCACACTCTCCTTAGTTATTCCACTCACAGACCCATACTCTGGTTTCAGATCCTTAAAGCAGCCCACTGGCTTCCTGTTTCAAACACCGACCACCCTATCTAATGGGTGCTAAGTAAACATACCCACCTGTCCTCTGGTGTCAACGTTCAATCCGGTGCCAGCGACCTATATTGTGAGCGTCCTGCAAACTAAAACAATTGTTGTGGCGAAAACAACTACTCCGAATCTGTGAGCTTTCAAGTAAGTAAAGACTTTATTTAAGCATATGCTGGAGAGAGAGCACCCCAGGCTGCCATAGTGCCTTCTTCTATGATACAGGCTTTGTAGCACATATTTATAACTCTTATCTTCCTAGTTTTCAATATCACGTTTCTCATTAATTTCTTATCTAACCATATTATTCTATCAGCAGATGTTCCCATTATCTCACCCCTCATTGTTGGCTATGGCCTTCAGTTCCCCCTTATCTCCCTCTTGTCCTATTTGACACTGAATGTCTGTGAAAGCTGTTTTGTTACAACTGCTGGGCTAGCCACTCCTGGAATGATCCTTGGCCAAGGATCCCATCATGCCTATAGCACTGCTAAATTTCCCATCATGCCTAGAATGGCCCCTGATAACTACATTTGTTTATTAATGCATGTTTGGATACCAACCTTAATAAAATTAACACACAATTGATTCCTGAAGTGGGATAAGTGAAATATGTGTAGAGGAACAAATATTAAGGAAATTATGACATGTTTGGATAAGGTAGACAAGGAAACCCTGTTCCCATTAGCTGATGGTACGACAACACATAAAGTTTGGGCATGAGATACTGGGGGAATGTGAGGAAGGACATTTTTTATGCAGTGAGTGATAATAGCCTGGAACTTGCTGCCCATGAGGCTGGTGGAAGCAGAGATGATGAATGATTTCAAAAGGAAATTGGATGAGCACTTGAAGGAAATAAACTTGCCAGGTTAGGTGATAAATCAGAGGAATGAGCCCGATTGGATTTGTCCCAAGCCAGCTGAATGGCCTGTTTCAGTGCTGTAAATGACTCTATGACTTCTGGAGAATTCTTATAAAGAAGTATGTGAGTAAATGGGGAAAAGAGAAAGAGTAAATAAAGGTTTAACACTGACCTGAAAGCAATAGATTATGCTTATAGGGCTCAGTATCATTAACGGTTGGTGGTGATATTAATCCAGGCAATTCAACCATGATCATGTTAAATGGTGAAACAGGCTCAAGGAGCACAGCCTACTCCTGTTCCTATGTAATTCCTGGACTATACAACATGGGAAACATAGAGGTAATGCCATGGAAGCATGCCTGTCGGCTCAACCAGTCCCTGTTGAGTTTATCAACTGTACCACCCTCAACAATATCTCACTAACTCTCACCCTTTCCTTCCGTAGAACCAATGCAGCACATCTTGTGCAGGATTTGAGTAAAGGCAGCAAGAGGCACTGAAGCAGCTCAGGAGCTGTACATTCATTTTGGAGAAAGGAAGAATCGGAAACTGTAAAGTTTAACGTTACATTAACATTATATCATGCTCACAGTAGACTGTGAAAGAGGAGAGTAAAAAATATGTGAGGGTGAAGTGGTGCATTCTCCTGAAATCTGAAACTTTTTAAATTGGATCGAATCAACAGTTGTTCATTTGACTGCGTGGAGGACAATTCTTTCATTGCATATTTCCAATGAAACCACCTCCCACCCTCCACCCCCCTCCCTCAACCTCCGAGAACAATTTAATGAAAAAATGTGAAATTGCTGCCATATGAAATAATGTAATGAAATGAGCAAGTGAACATGCTAAAGGACAATCAGGTAAAAATAATCAATTATATGCAGGGTAAAATGTGTATCAATTTCAAGGACTGGCTGACACATCAGCCTTTCCCTTTGATTATCAGACATTGAGATCAGCTGAAATGGAATTAGACAAGAGAACCCTGACAAAAATAGATTTGGCTGAGTTATAGTACTCTTGCCATTCAATAAAGGGCCTATAGAATGGTTCAGGGCTCACTCAAAGACTTGAGCATGTAACCTAGGTTAGTTTCTGGACAATAGTGATGAAAGTCAGTCTGGTGCACTTGTAGTGTTTCTTCCTCCATGTGACCATGTTTCCCTCAAAACTATCAATCTGCTTCTGCACTCTGAAACTTTGCTCTACTTACATCTGATGCACTGAATTTATCTGCCTAGTCTGGCTAATGGGGCTCTTAAGTTTCCCTAAACCCCTGTAACCTTTCTTAATATGACGCCTGTCATATTGGTTTATACTTAGAAAGGTTTGTCTTGACAATTTAATGATATTTATCGTGAAAGAAGTGCTGTTGCTGTCTAAGTGATATATTAACCCTTCATAGAAAGAGAAAATTCTGAAAAGTGAACAATATCTTCCCTACCATAAGTTCTTCCATGGTTAATGCAGATTCTGTAGGATAGCACTTTGGTTACTTATTAGATTCTTGAAACTGCTCACATTACATTCAGGTTTTGGGAGGTTTATCCCATGATAGTGCCTCATCCTTCAATATCTCATGCTTCCAGGTAGCTGACATGTTGATAGATGGGTTCATGGGATATCCATATATATGTGGTTCATGACACCCCAACACCACCCCATCCATGCCTGAGTAACATATGTATAATCAGGCAATGAACAGTGAATACTATAGTTACACTGAAGCAGAGATGCTGGTGTCTCAACAGGAATGGAAGGCTCCCTTCCATATGCTCTATAATGAGGCATCCACTTTGCCTCGCTATGCTGCAGCCTAAGCAAACTCACATTAAAGAGAGTCTGTATTTTGAGGAAGCACAGCCAAACAGTAGACTTCTCTGGTCAATAAAGATCAGGGGAAGATGAGAAGCAGCAGATGGAACAGGGCCATCACTTAAATGTGCACTTGTAAATATAAGGAATGAGCTAGTTCCTCAGTGATTCCAGTGACCTGCTGAATCCCCTGGCTTCAAACCTAACACAGGGTTTCTCTGCATTTACAGTTCTTGTTACATTCTTCAGCACTCCCTTCATCCTACATTAAAGAAAATCCAAACCATTCAGATCAATTATATGTGACAGACATATTGATGATTTAGATTTAGAAGCCATTATTAAACATCACTCTACACCAAAGGAGCAAATCTGATAATGATTAATTTAGTTGCAGAAACAACAATTGCCTTCCATTAATTTCACATGCATATGACCAACCCAGAGTTTTTCTTAAAATGTTTGCTAACTCTGCTACTCCAACAAGGTATTCCTCCAGTAGCCTCAGTAAAATTCATGGAAAGCTGTTGTTTCTCATATTGGGACTCCTAAGGTACTCATGGATATGACTTTTGGGTGCTCAAGCCTATGAGGCCCCCGCTGCAGGCTGCTACCCCTTGGCTGGCTTCCTGGCACCATGGCAGTATTGGTTAAGTGCTGGTGGATGATATCTGAGGGAGACCAATGTTGATAGTATCATTGAGCTACTATCTGGTGAGACTGGGACTCAGAACTTTGTGGTGCAGCTGACAAGACAATTTTTCCAAGTGGAGCCCAGATCCAGAATTGCATCTGTTCGTTCTTTTTACAAATCTAATATTGGCTCCTTTAGTAAGGGTCTGGCTGCAGACCAAAATTCCCAAGGTAGGCCTCTGAGAGCTGAAGCCCTGCAGAATGACACAGAATGCAGGCTGGAAGTGGACTCCATGGCATGCCTTCCAAATTCTGGTACAACTGTTTGTGTGAGGCTAGCAGTTCTCTTTCCATAGTTCACCACTGAAGTCCTCATCTCTATCCTCATCAGCAAAGCTGGGAGAGGACCTCACCTCCGAAATGTTCTCTCCTGGGATGTCCCTCTCACCGGCCATTGCTGCCCATTCATGCTTAGTGTTTCACACCACGGGGAGCCTCTAACTCGCTAGCTAACCCCTGCATTGTACCAAAATTTGAGCTGGCCTTTGGGAGAGATGGACTATGTATTAGTGCACCCTCAGGATGATTGTGATCCTCTTCATGTGTTTCTTGATGTTGAGAAAGTCCCAAAGGAAAGGGAAAAGGGACATGAGTTAAGACGGCACGGAGAAACTGGGCATGAGAAAGCAACAATTTGGAGATTGTCGTTTGAAGTTGTGAAGATTGCAGCATATTTGCTGAGGTGAATGAAGTCTTACAAGTAAAATTCAGAAAACAAGTAAAATTCAGACTGCTAGTCTCATCTTCCCTAACTGGTGATTATTGCTTAGCCTGTGCAAGTGTTCTTCAGGGCCCTTTCTCTGCCTGGCTGAGGGCAATGTAGTTTGCTACTCCTCTCACTATCTTGTTCCTGTCCTTCGCATTGTGTGCCATTTAGTTCTGAAAAAAGAGGTTGAGAGTTAGTGAGATGCTGTTGAAATGTTAAGTGTAGATATGTGGGGCTTGTGAATGTGATAACTGTGTAGAGGGTGGGGGTGGAAAAGAAACAATATGGAGCAAGGATGGGGAGCTGATGAATGTAAACGGAAGTGCATATAATGTAAAGTGAAGAAGGAGTACTAGAAAATTGCTGAAAAAAGACATTTTGTCAAACTTTTCATCTTGCGCTCATCAGGCCAATCGCAAGAACACCGATGTCAGGGGAAGCAACAACTTTATATTGTATGAGAAGAGAGTGCTGATTGCTTAGCATGTGGACTCTGATTGGTAGAGGCGTTGCCATCCTGCAGGATAATGGCTACCTTTCATTTTGCGTTGTATATCACGCAAACTCATGAACGAGCCTAAGGCTGTCACTTTCAGCCCTGAAAAGTGCCCAGTCTCCCTGAGATTACTCTGGAAGAGAAAGGTGTCTCAAAAATTTGAGCACCAGGTGAAGCTAGCTATCTCACGCTGCTACTATGCAGTAGCAATACAAGTGATATTTGCCACTAACAGGATAGAGGCCAAAAAGACGTTCTGCCAATCACACACATGAGTAATGTGGTATATGAATTTCAGGGCCAGTGTGATGCTAGGTATGTAGGCCATACACCCCAAAGACTGGCGGATCATATCAAACAGCAGGTCCCTTCCTCTGTTCACAATGGGCAAGGTACAGACCGTACCCAACCAGCCCATGGTCACAAAACTCAAAACACAGTGTCCAACATTAAACGTGATTCCGCAATTTGTCAAAATTTGCTAAATAATCCTCCGTGTGCTAAAAATGACACTGACAACCAATTTAAGATTGTCAGTTGGGCTCACAGCATGGTGCATTTGTGTGTACTGGAAGTACATATATTAATATCCAGGGCCCTGTTCTTTGCGGGCAGAAAGGACATGTACACACATTATGCCTCTTTCAGCTAAACAAGCCAATCACTGGTTCATTCCTCAGGGCAATACCTTGACCAACCAGGGTCAAGCTGCCCGGTTTAAATTTCAAACAATGCTTGGCAGTTAAGTGTCAGTCACCATCAACTGGTACATTCTCCATGGCAACATCTCTACCAATCAGAGACCACTTGCCAACCAATCAACACTCTCTTCTCATACGGTATAAAGTTGTTACTTCCTGTGATATTGGTATTCTTGTGATTGTCCTGATGAGTGCAAGATGAAAAGCTTTAACAAAATGTCTTTTTTCAACAATACTCAATTTCTGCACTAAAACAGCTATTAGTGCTAGAAAAGGATGTTGGTTATGCAAGTGGTGTAATGTATGAGAACAGCGGTAATGTGTCATTAGAAGCAAGGAAAGGGTGAGATTACTCAATTTGGAATTATAGTAAGATGTCTTGCACTTAAAGTGTGTTGAAGGATGTACAATGGGAGGGAAAGGATTTTTGTGAGTGGGAGAGTGCGAAAGGGGTGCTGTGAGGTGCTGCTGAGAGGGATTGGGAAATGAGAGGTGTACCTACCCTTGCTGTTTTGTGAAGTAATTGAACTTCTTTCTACATTTAAGCCATCTCCTAGGGGTCCTGCTGGTGGTATTGATCCTGCCATCCATGTCTGTCCATTCCATCTGAACTTCCAGGAGAAGCTTCTGTGCTTTGTGATGAAGAGCACTTCTTTCCTGGCCTCACCTTCTGCATTAATACCTCCAGAGTGGCACCAGAAACATAGGGGGCAGAGCTTCTGCTCAAACCTTGAGTTCCTCAGGGTAGTGTCCTTGGCCCAACAATCTTCAGCTGCTTCATCAATGACCTTCCTTCCGTCATAAGGTCAGAAATGGGGATGCTCACTGACAATTGTACAATGTTCAGCACTGTTCACAACTCTTCAGATGCTGAAGCAGTCCATGTCCAAATGCAGCAAGACCTAGCACCCCTAGGACGTGGCTTCAATGTAGAAAGAAGTTCAATTACTTCACAAAACAGCAAGGGTAGATATATCTTTCATTTCCCAATCCCTCACAGCACATAATAACACCCCTTTCGCACTCTTCCACTCACAAAAATCACCTCCGTTCCATCATATATCCTTCAACACACTTTCAGAAGGGCACTTTGCAGGACATCTTTCGATAATTCCAAAATGAGTAATCTCATCTGGACAAAATCCAGGTTTGGGCTGACAAGTGGTAAGTAACATTCATGTAACGCACGTGCCAGGCAATAACTATCTCCAACAAGAGAGAATGTAACAATCATGCTTTGACGTTCAATTACCATCACTGAAACCCCACTATCAACATCATGGCTGTTATCATTGACCAGAAACGGAACTGGGCTAGCCATATAAATACTGTGGCTAGGAATCCTACAGCGAGTAACTCACCTCCTGATTCCCTAAAGTCATCTACAAGGCACAAGTCAGGAGTGTGATGGATTACTCCACACTTGCCTGAATAAGTGCAGCTCCCACAACGCTCAAGAAGCTTGACACTGTCCAGGACAAAGCAGCCCACTTGGTTGGCACCACATCTACAAACATTCACTTCCTCCTCCACTGAAGAACAGTAGCAGCTGTGTACCATCTATAAGATGCTCTGCAGGAGTTCACCAAGGATCCTTAGACAGCGCCTTCCAAACCCACGACCACTACCATCTAGAAGGACAAGGGCAGCAGATAGATGGGAACACTGCCACTTGGAAGTTCCCCTCCAAGCAAAACATTTGGAAACATATCGCCCTTCCTTCACTGTCGCTGGGTCAAAATCCTGAAACTCCCTTCCTATTGCTCCTGTTCCTATTTTCTATGTTTCTATGGGTCACAGAATCACAGAATCAAAGAGTGCAGAAGAGATTGTTCGGCCCATCGAGTCTGCACCGACACGTGAAACACCTGACCTACCTACCTAATCCATTTACCAGCACTTGGCCCATAGCCTTGAATGTTATGACGTGCCAAGTGCTCATCCAGGTACATTTTAAAGGATATGAGGCAACCAGCATCCACCACCCTCCCAGGCAGTGCATTCCAGACCATCAACACCCTCTGGGTAAAAAGGTTTTTCCTCACATCCCCACTAAACCTCCTGCCCCTCACCTTGAACTTATGTCCCCTCATGACTGACCCTACAACTAAGGGGAACAGCTGCTTCCTATCCACCCTGTCCATGCCCCTCTAATTTTGTACACCTCGATCAGGTCGCCCCTCGGTCTTCTCTGCTCCAACAAAAGCAACCCAAGTCTATCCAATCTCTCATCATAACTTAAATGTTTCATCCCAGGCAACATCCTGGTGAATCTCCTCTGCACCTCCTCCAGTGCAATCGCATCCTTCCTATAATGTGGTGACCAGAACAGCACACAGTACTCACCAAGGCTCTATACAACTCCAACATGACCTCCCTACTTTTGTAATCTATGCCTCGATTGATAAAGGCAAGTATCCCATATGCCTTTTTCACCACCCAGCAAACATGCCCCTCCGCCTTCGGAGATCTATGGACACACACGCCAAGATCCCTTTGTTCCTCAGAACTTCCTAGTGTCATGCCGTTCATTGAATGCTTCCTTGTCAAATTACTCCTTCCAAAGTGTATCATCTTACAGCTTTCAGGGTTAAATTCCATCTGCCACTTATCTGCCCATTTGACCATCCCATCTATATCTCACTGTAGCCCAAAACACTCAGCCTCACTGTTAACCACCCGGCCAATCTTTGCGTCATCCGCAAACTTACTAATCCTACCCCACACATAGTCATCTATGTCGTTTATATAAATGACAAATAATAGGGGACCCAGCACAGATCCCTGTGTTACGCCACTGGATATGGGCTTCCCGTCACTAAAGCACTCTACTGTCATCACCCTCTGTCTCCTACAACTAAGCTAATTTTGAATCCACCTTATCAAATTACCCTGTATCCCATGTGCATTTGCCTTCTTTATAAGTCTCCCATGTGGGACCTTGTCAAAGGCTTTGCTGAAATCCATATAAACTACATCAACTGCACTACCCTCATCTATTTTGTTAGATATGGCCTCCCTTTGACAAAGCCATGCTGATTATCCCTGGTCAAACCTTGCCCCTCCAAGTGGAGATAGATTCTCTCCAATAGTTTCTCTACCACTGACATGAGACTCACTGGTCTGTAGTTCCTTGGCTTATCTCTACAACCCTTCTTAAATAGTGGAACCACGTTAGCTGTTCTCCAGTCCTCTGGCACTTCCCCCATGGCCAGAGAGGAATTAAAAATTTGGGTCAGAGCCCCTGCGATCTCCTCCCTTGCCTCCCTCAGGGTCACAGTCTGAGGATACGGGGTAGACCATTTAGGACTGAGATGAAGATAAATTTCTTCACCCAGCGAGTGGTCAGCCTGTGGAATTTGCTACTACAGAAAGTAGTTGAGGCAAAAACATGGTATGTTTTCAAAAAGGAATTAGATATAGCTCTTGGGGCGAAAGGGATCAAAGATTATGGGGAGAAAGTGGGAGCAGGCAGTTGAGTTGGATGATGAGCCATGATCATAATGAATGGTGGAGCAGGCTCGAAGGGCTGAATGGCCTACTCCTGCACCTATTTTCTATGTTTCTATGTTCCTAACAGGGGGGTGGGTGCACCTACACTGCATGGACTACAGTGATTCAACAAGGCAGCTCACCACCGCCTTCTCAAGGGCAATAAATGTTGGCCCAGACAGCGAAGCCCACATCCCGTGAATGAATAAAAAACACATCAGAACACGACTTCCAAATTGGACAGCCAGAAATGAAAGCTTTAAGTGGTGCATCCCTTCTTTAATTTGGTCTTTGTAGTGACTGAAAAATCATGGCAGTTGATGGACTGCCTGATTCCATAGACACACAATGAGGTCCAGGGATTAAAATGGCCTGGGCTTCTTGGCATGATTGTGTAAGCTTGTCTCTCACCCTGCTCTCCCATCCCCCAACAACCCTGTCCTGAGGTAAAATTGGCCTCACAAAGAAAATTCCTTAATTTCAGGAAATCTCCACAATACAACTGTTTTCATTGTTCATGTATTGGCCTATGAAAGTGGCAGAGATTCCTAGTTAGTCCCAGCTGCACAGTGAAATTCCCTCATTTGGTGGCAAATATTTTCTCAAATAAGAGCAAAAGCCCCTCAGGTCAATTTGTGAGGACTGCTTTCACTTTGTGTTGATCTTAAATCACATTCTATGGGAGCACACAAAAAGATAGTTTTCTCTTTAAATTATCTTATGTGCTTTCCTGTGCTTTAACAAGCATGATTTCTCATTCAACCTTAACAAGCTTGAATATATCTATGGCTACTTGGTTAGCACGAACAGCTAACTGACAAGGATCATATGCTGTCTTCGCATTAACTCTTTTTGATTTCTCAGAATTCAGCAGGAATGCTGCAAGCTCAATTATGAGGACAACTGTGGGCAAGTTTTTGTGATTTTTTTTGGCTGCTGGTGAGAAAAGAAATAAAAAAAACATTTGCAGTTATAGGAGTACAAAACATCATTTTGGCTTTGGGTGATCAAGCTCCTCTATAGTTTGGATTTATTGACCAGAATCATGATCTAACTCAGAACATCCACACTTTTTGCCTTTGTTGGTATGTAGCGCTCAACCTCATGGGCTGAGTTTAAGCTTAAGTCCTCATTACTATCTAATTGCAGGTACTAATCGATTCTGGTTCTCTGATTGTTTTCATTCATGGGATATGGGCAACACTGGCAAAGTCAGCGGATATCAGCCATATCTAATTTCCCTTAAGAAGATAATCGATATTGAGCCACCTTCTTAAATATAACATAATGGCTTGCTAAGCCATTTCAGAGGGCAGTTAAGAGTTAGCCACACTGCTGTGGATCTGGAGACACATAAATCCATCCTTTGTCCAAAAACCTTGGTGCATCCTTCTCCCTCTGAATGATGTACTCTGTCAATTGTATAAATGCCCAAGCATTGGGTCTCTATGAACCAGATCAATACAGATCCTCATTCTAATTTTCCAAACCTAAGTAAGTTGTTCATTTTAATGAGTTTTGAAGGGGTGTTCATTCCTCCACCCCCTACCCAGAATGTTCTTCCCAGTGTGCAATTCCCTAGTTTCTGGTAGCCTTTCAAAAGCGGCATACATGTAATGGAAAAGGTGCTGAGCAGAGCAACAAGATTGATCCCAATTGTAAAGGGAATGGGCCACAAAGGAAAACTGGAGAAACTTATCCTCTACAATCTGGAGACAAAATAGTTATGGAGAGAATTTGATGTATTTAATGTATAAATAGAAGTTACAGTACAGTACAGTACAGAAACAGGCACTTTCATTCCACATGGGCAAATAGTCCCAATCATCTTTAGGTCTGTTACCACATCCCTTCATCCCTTTTTTCATTCACTTAGCCAATCTAATCTTGAATGTTTCTGCAGTATCTTCTTCAACGACTGACCATGCAAGTGAATTGTACAACTTCCCACCCCAGCACACAACCCCCAAAGCAGTTCTGGTTACTTGGACAAGAATTTGTTCTTAATTTTAAAACTAATTTTGGGGTGATAAATGTTTGGTATAACCTACTATGAGAATGGAATTTAAGACGCTTGGAGTTACGCTAAAATTGGATTGATTGAAATGGATATGGGATCAAATATACCTGCTGATACTGTTGAGGTTGGAGATGTGGAAGAATGGGAAGCAGGGCAAGATATTGGTGGTGGTGTTGGTGGTGGTGGTGGTGGTGGTGGGGGGGGGGCACGGTGGGGTTGGGGGGTGCGTGGCGGGGGTGGGCTGTGGCTTTGCACCCCAACCAGGAGACTATGGGCAGGATATTGAGGTCGGCGAGTGGGGGGCGGAGCCCATTCGCCGATGCGTAAAATGACACAGGACGATGTCGGGCGGAACTCCTAACATCACCCCGCCTCATTTCAATTTTCAGGTCAGCAGGGGCGCAGTTGAATCAGCTGTGCGCCCGCCGACCTGTCAACAGCCAACTGAGGCCATTTAAAAACTAATTCAACTGGTTAATGGACCTGCCCGTCCAATCTTAAGGTTGGCGGGCAGGCCAGGAGCCCTGGCGGGCTTCAGAAAAAGCATGAAACCTCATCCACGGGCAGAGATGATGTTTCATGTAGGTTTTTTAAAATGTAATAAAAGTTTGAATAAAAGTGATGGAAATGCCCCAACTCATGTGACAGTGTCACATGAGGGGACATGTCAGGGAAATTTTATTTTTGTTCATTGATCATTTTTGAATTTGACGCCGATTTCCCAGAGGCAGCAATTAGCCCCAGGGAGATGAGTGCACTCTTTCATGTGCATGCATGAAAGAGCACACTCCCAGCTTAGGGAATCACCCCCGCCCTGCCCGCACAGGGAAAGCATAGTGCTTCCTGGTGGACATCAGGCTGGGCAGGCCTTAATTAGCCCGCCCATGTAAAATGGCGGCGTGCCCCCAATCGGGCCTCGCACGCCCGCTCCAGCACTTCCCCCTCGACGAGGGGAAAATTCTTCTCTGTTTTTTGAGTGACAAATGGGGAAAGCACAAGACAGTGAGACTAACTGGATTGCTCTTTGAATGAGCCAATACAGACTCACTGGGTCAAATGATTTTATTCAGTTATGCACTACTCTAATAAATTTTTGTTTAGGTTTTAATATTACTGAAAAGTGAATTATTTTGTGTTCCTCATAATAACCATATATCAAATGTTTAACAGTTTTAACATACCTTGTATGAGCATTACAACATTGTTACACTATATTGCCCTAATCTGAATACAACTATGGGATACCAGCACATGAACTGAGCTGTAGTGTTTTTATTTTTCCCCTTTCCTAATTATAGTGAAACTGAAAATAAAATAAATAGTTAGCACAAATTTCAAGATAGAAGTTCACGCTTGACCAACCTTTTGAATTATTTGAAGAAGTAACAGAAAAGCATGCTGCTGAAGCTTTTTGTCTTGCACTCATGAGGACAAGCACAAAAATACCAAATTACAAATGATGCCAGCAATTTACACTACAGGAGAAATGGGGGCTGATTAGTTGGAAAATCGTCTCTAATTGGTGTTACCATGGAGAAAGCAACCGGGAACAATTTCCTGGGTAACTCAAAAAGGGTGCAAGGTTTGAAAATATTCCTTTTGTTTGCAGAGAACAGGTCCCTGAATATGAATCAAAAACAAAAACAGAATTACCCGGAAAAACTCAGCAGGTCTGGCAGCATCGGCGGAGAAGAAAAGAGTTGATGTTTCGAGTCCTCATGACCCTTCGACAGAACTAGCATATGAATGTCTGTTGCTTCCAGTAAGTGTGAATAAGCCATGTTACAAGCTGACTGAATATCTTAAACTGGTTGTGTTGTGAACAGAGATGAAAGAGAAACTGAAACCTTTGTTCCCTTTCCCTTACTATCCTTAATTAGAGTGTTTTTGAGGGGGAGGTGCATGTATTTCTGAACGCCGAGTGTTTTTGTGGGTTTAAACAAAGAGGATTCTTTTTTCACATAATCTCCCTAAAAGTCAAAGGTTACATCAATCACTCAGCACTCACACATGCTCAAGTATGGTATTGCACAAGAAGATTGTGCATTTTTACCGATTGCAAAGGAACAGCTCATAAGTCATGTGTTTCATTCATCTTAGGAAGAAACAGTTGTTGCAGGCCCGTTGAAGAATGTGTTTTCACTCCAATAGGGTAGTCTAGGTGGTTTTAATAGCATGAGATGGATATTAGCATTGTTGCAGGTTTCCCTCAAAGAAATGGCTTTTTCAGCAGGTCACAAAGTTGTTTACTTGTTGTTTCCCTACCAGGAGGTCAAGTTTATTTGTTGGTGGACTTTGAAAGGGAATGGCTGGGAGACTTTAAGATATAGCCATTTCCATGCTTTAAAAAAGGGGTAGGTGTTACTGTTCTTTTCTGCAGTTTCTTGCTGTGTTTTCTGCAGACTGATTCTGCAGACTGACCAGTTTCTCCCTGGTTCTTGGGATAATAGATTTGTTACCTGAAGACAGATTTGATCAGGTGGCCACCTGAGCAACTACTTCTATTGTCCATCCAGAAAAGTTTAAAACAAGAAGCCATTTCTATACAATGGAGAATGGATGAGGGTGGTTCTGTTCACACCCACTTATGATAAATTGGCTTCTGCAGATTTTTCTGTTGAGTGTCAAGCTTGGAGCCAGGGAGTCTCAAGGTCTATAGATTAGAGTTTTGGTGAGTCCATAAACAATGACAGATGCTAATCCCAGGGATGGGTTTCATCTTGGTGCAACCATTCTAGGGGGAGACCCCCATACTTACTTATTCAATCAATAATTTCCTGGAGACTTAAGGCAGAAACTACACAAGTCATATGACCTTCAGCAGTCATGTTAGCCATCTGTTAATGTCCATTTGTTAAAAATAGTTAGTTCCAGAAGATTTCAAACTGATTACAATCTACATCATATAGTTATGAGTAGAACCTGCCTCTATTGGGTATGACAGTTGTTAGTATAGCTATTAGTACACTCAGGACTGTTCAGCAAGTGCTGCCCAATTGTGAAATCATATCTAACAGTAAATATTTTCTGATGCAGAAATAGAGCACATCAAAGCTCTCCTCCAGGACAATAATTATCCTGATCAGATCACCATTCACCCTGTATTGCATCTTCACTTTTGGACCTGTAAAGCCTGAACTATCTCAAATTACCATGGAAGGGCAAAATATCTTTAAAATTTGAACAACAGGTTAAGCAAGCTGTTTCATGCTGCTACTATGCAGTGGCAATCTGAGTGTTATTTTCCACTAACAGCATGCTGCCATCAGTCCATAAATATGTTGAGCCATGTTTTGTATAAATTTCAGTGCCAGTGCAATGTCTGTATGCAACAAAGGCTGTATGCCGCAAAGATTAGCTGATCGAATCAAACTGTGTGTTCGTTCAGCTCTTCATAATAGGCAGAGTACAAACCGTACTCAGCCATCCCATGCTTGCAGAACGTAAAACACCTACTGTTAGAAATGATTCTGCAATTGGGCAACACTTGGTGAACAATACATAGTGCGCTAATAGCTGTACTAACAGCCAATCTAAGATAATCAGTCGAGCTCATAACATGGTTCATTTACACTTGCTAGAAGTGACATAGATTCTTACACAGGGACTCATTCTCTGCAAACAAAAGGAATATGTTCAAGCCTTGTACTTTTTTTGAGTTACCTGGGAACTTGTGGAGCTTATAGTTTCCTGTTGCTTTCTCCATTACAAAGCCTTAGCCAATCAGAGTCAACTTGCCAATCAATCACACCTGTTATGCTACGGCTGATGGTAAATGCCAAGCTGTATAAATCCCCAAAGGGAATATTGAAACAGCTGCCAAAACTGTTTTTGCAATTTGCATCGTATGAGGAGAGGTTCTGAAATCAGGAAATGATGTCCTAGACTATTTGTGATGATTTTATTTATTTTATTTTTAAAAAGCAAAAAAAAATACAATTACAATTAAACACAAGAATGGCTTCACACAGTAAAAAGTACTTTAAAACAGTTCCAAAAGATCTTAACTACCCTTAGAGCTAACCTTCCCTTTTTCTGTTCAGCAACCATCCTTATAAATTTTAAAATCTATAGAAATCCAGTCATTTTTACCACACACTGCCTTTTTCCTTGGGATGTCCTCTGAGGCTGACAGTAACTGGTTCTCCAGGTCTGGCCTTGTTCACATTGTCTTCTGGGAGTTCTGACCAAATATCCTGCTGTCTCCTGAGAGATCTAAACAACTACCCCACATAGGCTTCAGCATTTCCTTAAATGCATTCCTTCCCTTTGATCTCTCTATTGCCTCAAACGGTCTTCAGGAATGCTTTCTTCCCAGAATTGATTAAACGTGTTCCTTTACTCTAGCTCTTAGACTTTCAAAAATACACTTACCCTATCTTTACCTTACTTAATTAAACCTTTTACAACCTGCATATATCCCCCCTTGAATTAAAATAACTCAATTCAAAACTACTCTTGTTATTGCTTTATGTAAAATTCTGCTTGAAGTTCCTCTTGGTTCATTAACATATCAAAACCACTTCATACTGTTGGTTTTAGATTCTTGTAGTTACTCTGTCTCTTACTTCAATTGCCATACTTACAGCCCCCAAAAGCCTGCCTTCCAGTACATAAGAAATATGACAGTGATATTACCAAAAGAAAAATATTACAATTTCTTGTTTTCTTGGCACACCTTTTTGCCTTGTAGTATGAATTGTCATGATTGTTTTAAGTTTGGAATTTCTTCCATTTGTCCTGATAAGTGCACGATGAAAAACTTCAGCAACATGTCTCTCTTTTCAGCAATATTCAAGTAACAGAAAACACAGACAATGGTAATGCAATAGACATAATATATTTGTATTTTCTAAAGGCTTTTGATAAGGTACCACATGATGGACTAAAGACTCAGATAATAACATATGGAGTCAGGGGATAAATAGAAGAATAGATACAGGTTGCCTGCAGAACAGAAATCAGTAAGTAGGGATTAGCTGTAGTTGCACAGACTGGCAAAAAGTTGGGAAGTCATGTTAAACTTTTGGATTTTTAAAATGAAATCACCTACCTTTTCACTGGCTTTTTTGGTGAAGGTATCAGGCCTTAAAGGTTGGTCAATTAAGGCACACCTACCTTTGGAAAAAAGTGCTCAGAATTAAAGGTGCCTCACATCTGTTATCACTCAGTCTAAGCTCCACAGCAGTCATTGCTGCCTTGGAGCTTGCAATCCCAAAATCTTGTCTTGGACCCACAGTTTGGGAAGCCCTGGAGCAGAGGAACAGAGGAATCTTGGAGTACAGATACATAAATTACTCAATGTAGTGATGTAGGTTTGTAAGGCTATAACAAGCGAGCAAAGCACTGGGTGCAATTCTAGACAGATCAAACTGTAAAGCAGAGAAGGAATGTTAATCGTGTACAGAGCCTTGGTCGCACCACACTTGGAGTTCTGTGAATAAATTTGGTCACCATGTCATAAAAGAAAGAAATAGAAATCCGTGAAATGGTGCAGCAAAGATTTACAAGATGAAAGCGGAACATTTTTTATTCATTCACCCGACATGGGCGTTGCTGGCTAGGCCTTCAATTTTATTGCCCATCCCTAACTGCCCTTGAGAAAATGGTGGTGAGCTGTCTTTTTGAACTGCTGCAATGCATGTAGTGTCGGTACACCCACAGTGCTGTTAGGGAGGGAGTTCCTGGATTTTGACCCAGTGACAGTGAAGGAACGGCGATTATTTCCAAGTCAGGATGGAGAGTGACTTGGAGGGAACTTTCGGATGATGGTGTTCCCATCTATCTGCTGCCTTTTGCCCTTCTCATTGTCAAGAGGTAGTACGGGGCATCAAACACTTGACACCTGCACACTTTCTATGGTTTGATATTGAAGCCTGTTTGTACTGAAACTGTGTGCAGAGTATTCTTCATCAGGATTGTGATATTTGTATGCTGTTTGAAATGTTTAAAGCCTAGGCAGTACATGGAAATTAGGAAGAGAGGTTTGTCAGGCAAAATTCAATGAAGTCAGCCCACTTTACTTTTTAATGAAAACAATTTCATTTCTGCTGAACTCTATTGAGATGTTTTCTGTCAGTTTTCTGACCGCAGAGGATTTGTTCCCGGATAACTCAGGAAACAAATTGGAAACAAATTTGGAAAAACAAAAACAAGACAAAAGAGGATAAGATGGCAAAATCGCTATTCTAAAATGCCTTTCTCCTTTTTGACCTCCAAACGAGGTATCCTGGCTTGCCCAGGAGCCAAGTGTTGCAAGGATTTTGCAAACAACTATGTTTAGCATTCAGGAAGGGGTACATTGACCTCAGTTTACCCAATAGTAAATGCAATTTGGTTGAAGGCTTCAAAACAGTCTCCTATCGTTTTGATGCTGAGTTATACCTGTGCATTCACTGAATTTCAATTTTTATTCAGGCTTTTACCATTCATGGTTTCTCTATTTTTTTCCCCTAACAAGTCACCCATTCCCTGTCCATCACTAAGTTCCATTTGTCCATCACCACTATGCTCACCAATCGCCATTGTCTGCACTTGGTGTCTCAAGAGATACTGAGGCCTGAATTTTCACTCCACAGGCAGGTGCGCAGAGTCAAGAAAATTCCTGGCTTGCTGCACTTGCCTCGGAAAAAACTGCCTGGTTCTTCATTCCTTGGAGGGGGTTGCTGTGGGTGGCACAGTGCATGATCAAGTCAGGCCTGCCACACCCAGAAACATAGGGGCTGTCGAGTGCCAGGGCAGACTGGTTAAAAGGCCAGCCTCGGTGTTTTGGGGCTTTGTCTCAGTTATTTGATTTAATATTTGGCCCTATAGCACTCACTCCCCAACTCATTCCCCCATTCCTCATCCATGCAAACTAATGCACACCCATGCCACCAACCCCAATGGGTCCCTCATGCGCTCAATGCCAACCAACTCTTGCCCCTCCATCTATCCCCATGATCTTTTATAGCAACTATGCCAACCTAGGCCTAACTCATGCCAACACATGACGCCCTATTCATCCCCATCATCCCTTATAGGCCTTTTGCTAATTTAGTGCCAGCTCATGCCAACGCTTCATCATAACTCATCCCCATGACATCTTATAACCACATGCCAACTTTATGCCAGCCCATGTCTCCCATACACCACCCTTTGCCCTTACACCCTCCACGCCAGCTCATCCACGGTCCAATATGTCCAAACCTCGGGAGCCATCCTGAATTGTAATAAAATAAAATTCTAAATATCAATTACATACTTCACTACAGAAAAAAAACCTCTCATTGATAAAAATACATTCAAAACATTTAAATACCCTTAAGTACTTACTCATTTATATAAAACAAATCTAAATTCATAATCCCACAGCAAAGACAGCTCATCCCTTAATAACCTCTTGGATCTGTCAATCAAACATTTTTTTCATGGGATCTGGGTATCGCTGGCTATAGTTCCAATTGAGGATGGTGTGTGACTTGGAAGGGACTTGGAGGTGAACTTGCAGGTGTTCCTAAGCATCTGCTGCCCTTGTCATTCTAGGTGGCAGAGGTCGTGAGTTTGGAAGGTGCAGTCGAAGGAGCCTTGGTGAGTTGCCACGATGCACCTTGCAGCTGCTATACACTGCTGCTACTGTACATTAGTGCTGGAAGAAGTGAATGTTGAAGATGGCAGATGGGGTGCCAATCAAGTGGGCTACTTTGTCCTGGATGGTGTTGAGCTTCTTGAGTGTTGTTAGAACTGTATTCACCCAGACAAGTGGAAGGTATTCCATCACACTCCAGAATTGTGCCTTCTATTTACTGTGGACAGTCTTTGGGAACAGTCTTTGGGACAGTCAGGGGGTGAGTTACTCTCCACAGAATTCCCAGTTTTTGACTTGGTCTTGTAGCCACAGTATATATATATGGCTGGTCCAGTTCAGTTTCTGATCAATGGTAACCCCCAGGATGTTGACAGTCGGGTATCAGCAATGGTAATGCCATTGAATGTCAAGGGGAGCTGGTTGAATTCTCTCTTGTTGGAGATGGTAATTGCCTGGCACATGTGCAGCATATAAGTTACTTGCCATTTATTTGTCCAAGCCTGGATATTGTCCAGGTCTTTCTGGGGCAGACATCAACCTGCCTGCCACAGATGCATCTGTCAATGACACTTTCAGTAAAAGTCAGCACTGCCGAGTGGTTTGGAGGCGAAGTCCCATCTTCCCAATGAGGAATCCTCCGTTGTGTTGTGTGGCACTACGAGCGTGCTAAATGGGATAGATTTCAAATAGATCTAGCAACTCAAGGCTGGGCACCCATGAGGAGCTGTGGATCATCAACAGCAGCAGAATTGTACTCGAACACAATCTGTAACCTCATGGCCTGACATATCCCCCGCTCTACCATTAACATCAAGTCAGGGTATCAACCAACCCTGGTTCAATGAAGAGTGCAAGAGGGCATGCCAGGAGAAGCACCAGGCATACCTAAAAATGAGGTATCTACCTGGTGAGGTCATAACAACAGGACTACTTGCATACCAAATAGTATAAGCAGCAAGTGATAGGCAGAGCTAAGCCATTTCACAACCAAAGGATCAGCTCTAAGCTCTGCAGTGCTGCCACATCCGATCATGAATGGTGATGGACAATTACACAACTCACTGGAAGAGGAGGTTCCACAAATATCCCCATCCTCAATAATGCGGGAGACCAGCACATCAGTGCAAAAGATAAGGATGAAGCATTTGCAGAGCCAACCATACCTCCCAAGAGTACACAACATAAAGTTCTCCATCACCTATAGTGGACCTTTCTGCTGTAAAGGTTTGTTCAGTAGATCTCACTAAGAGGTTCTACAGTAATGGTTGTAACGTGAACAGTAGTGTTTATTGGTAACACATAACTATACACATATATACAAAGCATAGTCCAAACTATGAGCTAACTTCACACTTACTTCTACACAGGTCTCTGCATACTCAGGTCCCTTGTCATGTGACCCTTTACATCATGCTGTGGCTACCACTGTTCTCCAGTACCAACATTAGCCCTTGCTTTGCCAAATACCCTTATACTACACTGTCCTCACAGTGTATTAAAGTGTTTGAGTTGCTTAACATCAATGATCAAAAGCCAGCTGGGTGCCCATTATACCTTCAATTAGAAATGTCCTTTTATTTCCAAGATTACAATTTATCCAGCCCACTAATAACCTTGAATGGTACATAGGGTTCATATCCCGCAGCGTGTGATTTATGGTTTTTAAAAGTAGACGTGAATTCTCATAAAAGGTGCCCATTGCCTACAAATATTATCACAACCAGACAAAATAAAATACTGCGGATGCTGGAAATCTAAAATTAAATTATTGACCATTTTGGTTGGATGTGTCCACAAATCAGCAGAAATGCCCATGGAAAATGGGATGGGCAGTAAAGTGGGCATAGGAGCATCTGATGTGTTTCTGCTGCCTGTACTAAATTGGTGTACAATAGTGGAAAATCTAAGCTGATTTTTCCCTGAATCATATGCCAGAGTGGAAATATCCCTGGACTGAACCAAATGGCAGGGAAGACATTGTTAACTTCTCCGTGACCTCACCAGCATTTATTGGGTAGACGAAGCTGTAATCAAGTGTAGTTGCTGTGTAGGAGTATGCTCAAGTGTCCTTTTTCACTTCTATAGCTATTTACAGCTTAATGTAATAATGAAGCATGCATCATTTCATTCTTCTGCATGATTAATTGTCCCAATTCTACCCCAAGCCTCTTATCATGAGTTAGCTTTCACAGGTCTTTGTGCTGACAGTATTACGTAAAGTTAAAGTGCTATCAAATGATTTACCATTGCCACTTTCTATTCCTAAATACTGTGGGAAGTTGGAAAACACATTAGGATTTAGTCCAACTCATTAAGCCCTCTGTTGATAATGCATGAATAGTTCAAGTTGCTTAGAAACGAATTATACAAGCCTTCATCTCGCATTGAGTCGAACTCAAAGGGGGCCTCATTAACAAGTTTGAACCTTTTCAGAGATAGAAATCATATTTTGCAACCTCTCTCCACCCTTACCCGTTCCTCCCACCACCCCCCCCCCACCCCCCCCACCCCAAGCACCCACCATGTTTCACATTTAGATGCATTGTAATCCAAAATCTTCTGTTTAACGCTTTACGTTAAATTTATGGCAAGCAAAGTGTTATATAGTATGACAGGAACTTTTCATGACAGAATGTATAGGCGTGCCTTTCTGTGTTTTGTATAAGTGGAAGATAACAGCATGTCAGTGTTATTATTCATACGTTATTTATTAGCCTTGAACAACTGTGATAGTTTCATTTCATTTAGGCAATCGCCATTATTTGAATACAGATGATGAGGCACAAAAAGGTTGTCTGTGTTTCCAAAAAAATTTGCATTTTAAAATAGCTGGAACAAGCAATCCTTAGAAAGAGAACCAAGCCTTTCTCAATTGACTTGATGAATAGGCCGCATTGTAAGATGGCAGTTGAAAGATGCAGCAAGAAACTCAGATTGTTCTCACTGGAACGACGGAGATTGAAGGGCAACTTGATAGAAGTTTACAAAATTATGAGTGGCATGGACAGAGTACATAGTTAGAAGCTTTTTCCCAGGGTGGAAGAATCAATTACTAGGGTACATAGATTTAAGGTGAGAGGAGAAAACTATAGAGGAGATGTGCGGGACAAATTTTTTACACAGAGGGTAGTGAGCATCTGGAATTCGCTCCCAGAGGAGGTGGTGGAAGCAGGTACGATAGTGGTATTTAAGAGGCAGCTTGACAAATACATGATTAGGATGGGAATAGAGCGATATGGAACCCGGAAGTGCAAAATGTTTTAGTTGATGGGCAATATGCTTGGCGCAGGCTTGGAGGGCCGAAGGGTCTGTTCCTGTGCTGTACTTTTCTTTGTTCTTTGTCCTTTGTTGAAATTTTTCTGCTACCTCTCTAGGACTAATATTAACCCTGCCCTGCCGGGAAGCCAGTTAAACTATCCAGTGATTTACCCCCTGCCATCCTTCCAGCAGGTTGTAATTATAACCTGGTCTTTTGCAAATGTAACACCCACCAGAAGGCAGTAGGGTCCTTCTTAATGCAAACACTACATAAGGAAGCCACATAGTGTGGGCAGCTTGCTGACTGCATGGTGCCAAGGTTGGGGTTAGGTATGGGGACAGAGTGTGTTCACACTTTTCCTGGTCATTGACCACTCAAATCCGGCTCCAAGTTAAGACTGAAGCTTAATATTGTGAGAAAAGAATGACATTTTTTTGGAAGTCCAAGGATTCCAGTACACTTATAAATATTGTGCTCTGAGTTGTTACTAATATGTACCACAAACGTTTTGTACTATTTAAAGGGCACTTGACTTTGCCTTAAAAGTTAAATCATCTCAGTTCCAGGGCATCACTGCCTGGGTTCCTCAGGGTAGTGCCCTAGGCCCAACCATCTTCAGCTGCTTCAATTTGGCCTTCCTTCAATCATAAGGTCAGAAGTGGGAATGTTCGCTGATAATTGCACAATGTTCGGCACCATTCGCGATTCCTCAGGTACTGAAGCAGTCCATGTCCAAATGCAGCAAGACCTGAACAATATCCAGGCTTAGGCTGACCAGTGGCAGGTAACATTCGGCCACACAATTGCCAGGCAATGACCATCGCCAACAAGAGAGAATCTAACCATCATCTCTTGACATTCAATGGCATAATCATTCTGAATCCCCCACTATCAACATCCTGGGGGTCACCATTGACCAGAAACTGAACTGGACTATCCATATAAATACTGTGGCTACAAAAGCAGGTCAGAGGCTAGGAATCCTGTAACAAGTAACTCATCTCCTGACTCCCTAAAGCCTGTCCACCATCTACAAAGCTGAAGTCATAAGGTAAGAACATAAGAAATAGGAGCAGTGGTAGGCCATTTGAAGCCATTCAAGCCATTCAATAAGATCATGACTGATCTGCCCCAGGCCTCAACTCCTCTTTCATGCCAGCTCGTCATAGCCCTCAACTCCCTAATATTTCAAAAATCTATCCATCACCTCGTTAAATACTTTCAGTGATCTAGCCTCCAGAACTATTTGGGGTAGAGAATTCGAAACATTCATTACCCTCTGAGAGAAGAAATTCCTTCACATCTCAGTTTTAAATGAGTGTCTCCTTATTCTGTAACTATGTTCCCTAGTTTGAGACTCCCCAACTAGTGGAAACATCTTCTCAACATCCGCCCTGTCAAGCCCCCTCAGAATCTTGTATGTTTCAATAAGATCACCCCTTATTCTTCTAAACTCTAATGAATAAAGGCTTAACCTGTTTAGCTGTTCTTGATAAGTCAACCATTTCACCCCAGGAATCAGCCTAGTGAATCTCTTTTGAACTGCCTCCAGTGTTAGTATATCCTCTCTTAAGTATGGGAACCAAAACTGTACAGTACTGCTTGTGCAGCCTCACCAACATCCGGTACAGTTGTAACAAGACTTCCCTATTTTTAAACTCCAACTTCCTAGCAATACAGATCAAAATTCCATTTGCCTTCTTAATTACTTGCTGCAACTGCATGCTAACCTTTTGTGTTTCATGCACAAGAACACCCAGATCCCTTCGTACTGCACTTTTTTGGAGTCTCTCTTGATTTAAATAATATTCTGCCTTTTGATTCTTCCTACCAAAGTGCATGACCTCACACTTTCCTACATTAAACTCCATCTGCCAAGTTTTTGCCCACTCACTCAACCTGTCTATATCCCCTTGCAGATTCCTTATGTCCTCATCACAACATGCCTTCCCACTTATTTTTGTATTGTCAGCAAATTTGGATACATTACACTCCACCCCCTCCAATAAGTCATTCATATAGGTAGTAAATAATTGAGGGCCTAGGACTGATCCTTGTGGCACTCCACTAGTTACATCTTTCCAGCCTGAAAAAGATCCATTAATCCTGACTCTCTGTCTTCTGCTAACCAATCCTCAGTCCAAGCTAATACATTATCCCCAATACTGTGAGCTCCTAGTTTGTGCAATAAACTTTTATGCGGCACATCATCGAATGCCTTCTGGAAATACAAATACACTACATCTACCAGTTCCCCTTTATCAACTCTGCTTCTTATATCCTCAAAGAACTCTAGCAATTTTGTCAAACATGATTTCCCTTTCACAGAGGCACATTGACTCTGTTTGATTGCGTTAAGCTTAATTAAATGTCCTGCTATTTCTTCCTTGATAATGGGCTCTAGCATTTTCCCAACGACAGATGTTAGGCTGATTGGCCTATAGTTTCTTGCTTTTTGTCTCCCTCCCTTCTTGAACAGGGGCATCACATTAATGGTTTTCCAATCCACTGGGACCCTCCCAGAATCTAGTGAGTTCTAGAATATTACGACCATGTTTTTGTGACTGGATGCCTGTGTTCAGTGGTGTTCCACAGGGATTGGTGTTGGATCCTTTGCTGTTTGTGGCATAAAAAACGATTTAGACTTGAATGGAGGAGGGTTGATCAGTAAGTTCGTGGATGATATGAATATTGGTGGGGCGGTAAATAGTGAGGAGGATAGCCTTAGATTACAAGAAGAGGTAGACAGGCTGGTCAGATGGGCCGATCAGTGGCAAATGGAATTTAAACTGGTTAAATGTGAGGTGATGCACTTGGGCAGGACAAACAAGGCACGGGAATATATGATGATTGGTAGGAGCCTGGCAAGTACCGAGGATCAGAGGGACCTTGGTGTGCATGTCCACTAGTCCCTTAAGGTAGTGGGGCAGGTAGATAAGATGGTTAAGAAGGCATCTGGAATACTTGCCTTTATTAGCCGAGGCATAGAATATAAGAGCAGGGAGATTATGCTGGAACTGTATAAAATGCTGGTTAGGGTACAGCTAGAGTATTGCGTGCAGTTCTGGAATCTACATTATAAGAAGGATGTGATTGCACTCTAGAGAGAGTGCAGAGGAGATTTCCTAGGATGTTGCCTGGGCTGAAGAGTTTTAGTTATGAGGAGAGATTGGATAGACTGGGTTATTTTCCCTGGAGCAGAGGAGATTGAGGGGGCTCATGATTGAGGTGTACAAAATTATGAGGGGCATAGATAGGGTAGATAAGAAGGAACTTTTCCCCTTGTTGGAGGGTTCATTAACCAGGGGGCATAGATTTAAGGTAAGGGATAGGAGGTTTAGAGGGGATGCGTGGAAGAATATTTTCACCCAGAGGGTGGTGGGAAACTGGAACTCAGTACTTGAATGGGTGGTAGAGGCAGAAACCCTCATAACATTTAAGAAGTATTTGGATGCGCGCACGTGATGCCATGGCATACAAGGCTATGGGCCTCGTGCTGGAAAATGGGATTAGAATAGTTACATACTTGTTTGACCGGCGCAGGCTTGATGGGCCAAAGGGCCTTTTTTTGTGCTGCAGACCTCTATGACTCTATGACAATGACCAATGCCTCTACTATCTCTGCAGCCACTTCCTTTAAATCAGGAGCGTGGTGGAATATTCTCCACTTGCGTGGATGAGTGCAGCTCCAGCAACACTTAAGAAGCTTGATATCATCCAGGACAAAGCAGCCCGCTTGATTGGCATCACATCAACATACATTCATTCCCTCCACCACCAATGCACAGTGACAGAAGTGTGTGCGATCTACAAGATGCACTGCAGAATCTCACTAAGCCTCCTCAGACTGCATCGTCGAAATCCACGACCATACTATCTGGAAGGACAAGGGCAGCAGACAGATAGGAACATCGCTACCTGGAAGTTCTCCTCCAAGTCACTCACCATCCTGACTTGGGATGTATCACCGTTCCTTCACTGTCGCTGGGTCAAAATCCTGGAACTCCTTTCCTAACAGCACTGTGGGTTTACCTACATCACATGACCTGCAGCAGTTCAGGAAGGCAGCTCACCACCACCTTCTCAAGGGCAATTAGGGATAAGTAATAAATTCTGGCCCAGCCAGCGATGCCCACATCCCAAGAATGAATTAACAAAAAAAATTGAGGAACATGAGCTTCTTTTATGAAATTTTATTAGATGCTGCTAAGCTGCTGCAATTTATTTTTACATTAACTTTTGCCCTAACTGGTTTTGTCAGTGTGAGATTTCTGAATATCACTTACTTTAAAATCAACCTTCTTGGCCTGCTATTTTAGAGATGGCACTAGCTATTTAAAACCCCTGAAATAGCAGAAAAAGGATATTGATATCCTTTTTTTCAGTTCAGTGCTTAGGCACAAAATTGGGATAATCTGCGTCAGTATTTTGGACACAAGTTTTGCTTTGGCATCTGTACCATACATGTACACTTCAGGGATGCATTGTGCCAGACACCATGGCTTGAATTTCAAGTGGAGGTTGTGGCTCTGACCCCAACCCAGGCCATTAATTGACGCAGGGCAAGATTTCTGGAGGAAGTCCAGCCCCCGAGAGCTGCCGGCCAATCACTGATGATCAGCAATGGAGCTAAATGAGAAGATAAGCAGGAGTTTTGAGCCAGGGCCAATCTAGAAGGTCCCATTGAGGGGTTGTAGAACTGGGTTTGGTAGGGCGGGTAACATGTGGACAGTATTGTGGGGGTGGGGGTTGGGAGGAGTTTCCTCCATTGGCACATAGTGCCTGAAAAGGAAGGAGCACCCCAACCCCAACTCACAGCTCACAAATATCTTGCCATGTGGCGTGGACACTTCTCACTGCAGCTAAAATACTAGTGGTGGTAGGGGGAGGCCAGTAAGTTGCCATTAATTGTTGATTTAAGGGCTTCATTTGGCCCAAGAATGGGCAGTGCTGCTTGATACTTTCCCTGTCCTGAATAAAACAGCAAAGGTCAGTAGACAACGAGAATGATGCCACTGCCATGGCACCCATTTTTATGGCCTACTCACCTTTCAGCCTGCTCCCAGGGGAGGGGAGGTCTGTAAAATTCCATCCCATATTGGTGACTGTGCAGTGAATGACCAACAGAAGAAGGCAGCTCATCACTTCAATCAGAGTGCAAAACTGATATGGTGCCAGCGGTGCCATTTTGAAGCCAGTCCAGCTAATACAATCTCTTAACTTCGCACACGTGAACATGTTCAGCTAGAAGGAACATCGCCAGTGCTATGTGAAGGGATGATCAACTGCTTGCATCTTAGTTGCTGGTTGATTTCTACCTGCTGTTGTTTTGATTCTACAAGTGTTTCGTGGTTTTTGTTGTTGTTTCATGTTGCAAAATTCCACAAAGGATGCTGTGGTAGGTGCTGAGGGACTTTTTGCTGACTTCAAAACTTCTGCACAAACCAGTTGTTTCCAGAATTGGGTACACGCTTAGCCATTCCCCTTGGAACACTGAATAATTGGGAGAATGAACAGAAGTCACACAGAGTAGGACAAGCTTCCAGAAGATGGAGGAGGAACAGCTAGAGATAGAATGTCAGCAGGAGAACATATTCAGGGTGTTCAGGAAGCAATTGTCCTATTTGAAACTCAGTGAAGAATGATGCTTGAGATGTCTGTGTTTCAGTTTCACTCCGACTGAAATCTGACACCTGCTGCTAGCCTCAAAGCAGGGCAAGGACAACATTAACAATGACTGCAGTTACTATGGTGGTAATGCATCTTTATGCATCTGGGTCCTTCTAGCCTGGAGCTGGAGATATTTTTGCAGCATTTCACTCTTTGCTATTCATTGTTGCATAAGGGAGGTCACTGTGGCCTTTTATTCATTTAGCTAATAACATTTCAAGCTACCATGCCAGACAGCAGCAGGTATAGAAAACATACAGCTTTGTGAGGATTCCCCATGGTGCAGTGTATCATTGTCTGCAAACACATCACTTTTCGGACACCATGAGCTAGATTTTCAATTCTGATGTGTGAAATCAGCCACCAGTTCAGTTCCAGATTCCGAAAGCAGTCTGGAGACAGGTCACAGTCACCAAAGGCCATTTGACATGGCAAGTGCCAGTCATGACTTGGCCTGCTGCTCACTATGGAGATGAGGGAGATGAGCTGCCATGGCTTCAATGACCTCATAAGTAGTGGGAAGGCGAGTGGTAGTGGCACCCTGCTAACAGGCCTCTAACTCTGCACAGCAGCATATACATGAGTCCAGCAGACTGTGTGTCCATAGTGTTCCCTAATATTGTCAGAGTGAGTGTCCAGTTGCATCACTGACATGTCAGCTACCCTCACATTTGGGGTGCAAATGAGAAGGAGGCACCACTGAAAAGCACAACAGTTCATGTCAATGTCAAGCTGTGAGAGTTGAGGGAGGACAGCTGAGTCCTGCATCATTCACTCCTCATCCTGCAGGAGAGTGCATATACTTTATCTCGAAGATGGCATGAACTGAAAGCAGAGTGTCTTCATCAACTCACAGTCATTTGATAGCTCTGTCATCAGGTGAAGAACATTGAGGAGATTCCTGTCCGATCCACACTGTGCCTCTCTGACAGCCATCATCTGTGGGCTTGGTTTTGCCCAATTCACTTAAACAACAGTTTCAAAACATTTCTGTAACTAGTGTTCTGTTAAACCACACCATGATCTCCACCGTTGATTCCCTAGCCTGATTAAAACCATTATTCCCTATCACCTTGGCCATTCCCCTGGTACAGCCTCAGCTCTGCTCCATTAAGTTCAAGGACTGCATATTTGAAAGGATTTGGTGGACAATTGGTTTTGCCTTCCTCCGCCATCTGGCTTAACCATATAATGTGAAGGAATCTGCTCTCACTGTCAAAACTGCTCATTATTTCAGGATCATACTGGAATACAAAGAGAGCCCCCACCTTCTTTTCTCTATTCCAAACCATCTTTTAAACCTCTCTCCCTTGTCTTCTCCATTCTCCCTTCCAACAAAAAGTGCGAGGAGCAGATAAACTTGTTTGCCACTAAGACTGAGGCCATTAGATCAACTGCCTCAGCTGCTTCCATCCCTTCCCATAGCCCACCTGAGTCAAGCTCCCTCTAAGGTTCCTCATTGCCCTAGCCCAGAACTTAGATCTTCCACCAGTTTTTCTCCTATTTCCCCTCATGCCCTCTCTAAGCTTATCTGTCCATGTGACCCACTTTCTGCTCCCTTCTCCCACTAAACTGCTGACCATTCAACTTCCCTTCTTGGTTCTCATGTTAAGTGATTCTGTTAACCCTTCCATCTCCTTAGGAACAATCCATATCTCCTTCAAATCTGCTATCATCACACTTCTCCCCCAAAAAATTAATCCTTGACCCCATCTGTCCTTGCAAACTATTGCCCCATCTTGAACCTCCCTTTATTCTTCAAAGTCCTTGAGAGCATTGTTACCTCCAAAATCATTGCCCATCTTTCTTGAAACTCCAAGTTTGAAACCTCCAATCAGTTTTCTGGCACTGAAACAGCTCTTATCAAAGGCATAAATGACATTCTATACGACTGTGACAAAGGTAATCTATCCCTTCTCATTCTTGTTGACTTGTCTGCAGCCATTGTCATGGTAGATCACACCATCCTCCTCCAATGCCTCTCCACTGCTGTCTAGCTGAGTAGGACTGCTGTCATTTCTTTCTATTATTATCTATCCAGTTGTAGCCAGAGGATCACTTGCAATGGCTTCTCTTCCAATTCCTGCACCATTATCTCTAGCTTTATAGAAGCAGAAGTATAGAAAATAGTAGAGGATTAGGTCATTCATATGATTATGGCTGATCCTCCATCTCATCGCCATACTCCTGCTCTCTCCCAATGCCCTTGACATCTTTAGTGTTTAGAAATGTATCTATTTCCTTTTTAAATATATCCAGTGACCTGGCCTCCACAGCCTTCTGTGGTAGAGAATCCCACAGATTCACCACCCTCTGAGTGAAGAAACTTCTCATCTCAGTCCTGAATGGCCTACCCCATATCGTCAGACTGTAACCCCTTGTTCTAAACTGCCCAGACAGTCTTGCATCCAGTCTGTCTAGCCCTGTCAGAATTTTATATGTTTCAATGAGACCCCCACTCATCCTTCTCAACTCCAGTGAATACAGGCCTAGTCAACCTAATCTCTTCTGATACAACAATCCTGCCATCCAAGAATCAGTCTGCTGAACCTTTGTTGCACTCCCTCTATGGCAAGTATATCCTTTCTGAGGTAAGGAGGCCAAAACTGCACATAATACTGCAGGTGTGGACTCACCAAAGCCCTATACAGCAGCAGTAAGACATCCTTGCTCCTATACTCAAACTTTTTTGCAATGAAGGCCAACATACCTTTTGCCTTCCTAACTACTTGCTTTCAGTGACTTTTTTTAAATTCATTCACAGGATGTGGGCTTCGCTGACTAAGCCAGCATTTATTGCTCATCCCTAGTTGCCCTTGAGAAGATGGTGGTGAGCTGCCATCTTGAACTGCTGCAGGCCATGTGGTGTAGTACACCCACAGTGCTGTTAGGAAGGGAGTTTTAGGATTTTGACCCAGCAACAGTGAAGGAACGGCAATATATTTCCAAGTCAGGATTGTGAATGACTTGAAGGGGAACTTCCAGGTGGTGGTGTTCCCATCTATCTGCCGTCCTTGTCCTTCTAGATGGTAGCGTGGTAGTGGTCGTGGGTTTGGAAGGTGTTGTCAAAGGAGCCTTGGTGATTTCCTGCAGTGCACCTTGTAGATGGTACACAATATTGCTATTCTGTGTCGGTGGCGGAGGGAGTGAATGTTTGTAGATGTGGTGTCAATCAAGCAGGCTGCTTTGTCCTGGATGGTGTCAAGCTTCTTGAGTGTTGTTGGAGCTGCATTCACCCAGGCAAGTGGGGAGTAATCCATCTCACTCCTGACTTATGCCTTGTAGATAGTGGACAGGCTTTGGGGTGGTGATTTATTCATCACACGATTCCTAGACTCTGACCTGCTCTTGTAGGCACAGTAGTTATATGGCAAGTTCAGTTCAGTTTCCAGTCAATGGTAACCCCCAGGATGTTGTTAGTGGGGGATTCAGTGATGGTAATGCCATTGAACGTCAAAGGGTGATGGTTAGATTCTCTCTTGTTGGAGATGGTCATTGCCTAGCACTTGTGTGGCGTGATTGTTACTTGCCACTTATTAGCCCAAGCTTGGATATTGCCTGGGTCTTGCTGCATTTGGACAGGGACTGCTTCATTATCTGAGGAGTCGTGAATCCCCAGTACTGACCTTATGATGGAAGGAGGTCATTGATGAAATAGCTGAAGATGTTTGGGCTGAAGGAACTTGCCTGAGGAACTTCTGCACTGATGTCCTGGAGCTGAGATGGCTGACCTCCAACAACCACATCATCTTCCTTTGTGCAAGTTATGACTCCAACCAGTGGAGTGTTTCCCCCTTATTCCTATTGGCTCCAGCTTTGCTAGGGCTCCTTGATGCCACACTCGGTCAAATGCAAGGACATCCAGGTCCCTTTGTACACCAACATTTCCCAGTCTATCACAATTTAAATAACACTCTGCCATTCTGTTTTTCTTACCATTCCTGAACTGCATAACTTCACACTTATCCACATTATACTGCATCTGCTATGTGCTTGCCCACTCACTCAACTTGTCTAAATTGTCTTGAAGCATCTTTACATCCTCCTCACCACTCACATTCTAGTTTTGTGTCATCAGCAAACTTGGAAACATTACATTTGGTTCTCCCACCTAAATCATTGATATATATTGTGAATAGCTGGGGCCCAAGCACTGACCCCTGCAGTACCCCACTAGTCACCACTTGCCACTCCAAAAAAGACCCATTTATTCCTACTCTCTGTTTCCTTTCTATCAACCAATTCTCATTCCATGCCAGTATATTACCCCCAGTCCCATGTGCTTTAATTTTGCACACTAACCTCTTATGTGGGAATTTCTAATAAGCTTTTTGAAAATCCAAGTACACCACATTCACTTGTTCTCCCTTATCTATTAGTTACGTCCTCAAAAAACTCCGGCAACTTTGCCAAACATGATTTCCATTTCATAAATTCGTATTGACTTTGTTTAATCCCGTTGATATTTTCTACGTGTCCTGTTATCACATCCTTTAAAATAGACTCTAGCATTTTCCCTACTACTGATGTTAGGCTAACCAGTCTGTAATTCACTGTTTTCTCCCTCCCTCCTTTTTTAAAAAGTGGGTTACATTTGCCACCCTTCAATTTGCCAGGACTGTTCTAGAATCAACAGAATTTTGGAAGATGGCAACCAACGCATTCACTATTTCCACGGCCATCTCCTTTAGTACCTTGGGATGTAGATTATCAGGCCCAGGGGACTTATCAGCTTTCAGTCCCATTAATTTCTTCAGTACTATTTTTTTATTGATGCTAATTTCCTTCAATTCTTCCTTCTCACTAAACCCTTAGTTTTCTAGCATTTCTGGGAAGTTATTTGTGTCTTCTTCCATGAATACAGAACTAAAGTAGTTGTTTAATTGCTCTGCCACTTCTGTGTTCCCCATTATAAATTCTCTCATTTTGGACTGTGAGGGACCTACATTTGTCTTCACTAATCTTATACTTTTTATATACTTATATAAGCTTTTAAAGTCCACTTTTATGTGCCTTGCAAGTTTATTCTCATACTCTATTTTTCCCCTCTTAATCAATCTCTTGATCCTCCTTTGCTGAATTCTAAACTGCTCCCAAACCTCTGGCTTGCCACATTTTCTAGCAACGTTATATGACTCCTCTTTGCAACTAATACTATCCTTAATTTCTTCTGTTAGCCATGTTTGGGCCATTTTCTGTTGTGTTTTTGAGCCAGAAAGGAACATATAACTGTTGCAATGCATACATATGTTCTTTAAATATTAGCCATTGCCTATTCACTATCATGCTTTTTCATGAAATTCCCCAATGTATCATAGCCAAGTCACCTCTCATACCTTTGTAGTTTCTTTTGTTTAGATTTAGATCCCTCATTTCAGATTGGACTATTACACTTCCCATCTTAATGAAGAATTCTATCATATTATGATCACTCTTCTCTGAAGGGCCCTGCACAACAAGATTAATAATTAACCCCTTCTCATTGTACAATGCCAAATCTAGGATAGCTAGTTCCCTAGTTTGTTCCTTGAGATACAGGCCTAAAAAACCATTTCATATTCACTCCAGGAATTCATCCACCACATTATTATTATGAATTTTGTTTGCCCAGTCAATATGCAAATTAAAGTCACCCATGATTACCATAGCACCCTTGTTACATGCATCTCTAATTTCCTATTCAATACTGTCCCCTACTTTACCACTACTGTTTGGAGGCCGAGAGACAACTCCCACTAATGTTTTCCACCCCTTGTTGCTTCATAGCTCCACTCAGATTGGTTCTATGGTCAGGATTTTCCACACCCACCTGCCGCCGTGATCTTCCATTCCCGCCGCATGTCAATGGGCTTCTGGTTGGTGCATCGCCTTGCCTGCAACGCGTCCCACCCATGACAAGGTCAGAAAATCCCGGCCTACATCTAGATTTTCAGCTAATGTCTTCTCTCACTATCATACTGATTTCATCCTTAGCTAACAACGCCAGCCCAGCAACTTTTCCTTTTTGCCTGAACTTCCTAAATATTGAATACCCTTGGTCACCCTGAAGCCCCAATCATATCACAATCATATCGTACCCATTCACATCTTTTGCGCTGTTAATTCATCTACCCTATTGCGAATGCTCTATGCATTCAGATACAGTTCCTTTCGATTTGTCTTTTTAATATTTTTACACAGCATTTTTTGTATTATGGCCTTATTTGCTACTAGCTCTTCTTTCTTCTGCCTTCCATGTTTGCTTTCTCTTTTCTGTCCTTCATTTCTATCTCTGTTTCCATTTCTTGTGTCTCCCCGCTCAGTTTGTCATCCCCCTGTCCCTGACCGATCTTTCCTGGGATCCCTCCTATTTCTCATCTCTATGCTGCCCCATGGTGACAACACCCAAAAAGACAGCATCAGTTTCCACATGTGCCCTGATGGTGCCCAGCTCTACCTCACCATCATCTCTCCTGACTACTAGCTTCACGGTCTCTAAATTGTCAGACTGCTTGTCTGATATCCAATATTGAATGAGCAGAAATTTCTTCCAACTAAATATTGGTCAGACTGAAGTAATTTTCTTCCCCACCACAAACTCCATTCATTCCCGAGCCAGTGATTTCACTCTTCCCCCTGACAACTGAGGCTGAACCAGATTGTTTGCAATCTTGGTGTCATCTTTGTTCCTAATATGAGCTTCCAATCACATAACTGTGCCATCACTAAGACCCATCAATTTCCATCTCCGTAACATCTCCTGACTCTGCCCCTCAGCTCATCTGCTGCTGAAAACCTGTTATTTCTAGACTTGATATTCCAATACACTCCTGTCCAGTTTGTCACAGTCTACATAAGAACATGGAAACATCAAAAATTTATGGCACAGAAGGAAGCTACTCAGCTCAGCATGGGTGATCCAGCTTAATCCCACTTTCCAGCTCTTGCTGTCTAACCCTGGAGGTTCCAGAACTTAAGTGCATACCCAAGTATTCTTAAATGCATCGAAGGTTTTTGCCTCTACCATCCTTTCAGGTGATCAATTCCAGACCCCCCAATACCCTCGGAGTGAAAAAATACCCTTCAATTCCCTCCTAATCTTTCTACCAATTACTTTAAATCCATGCTCCTCAGATTATTGATCTCACTGCCAAGAGAACTAGGTTTAGACTCATCGGGCTAGATTTTCAATCCAGGGTCAGGAACTGACACCCAAATCATTTCCAGGTTCTGACCTCATGTTACATCAACATCTGTGATGCAATGTAATTTTCAAATGCAAAGGGCCCAGGGCATGTTTGGCATCCAGTTACCAGTGCTGGGTGCAGCCTGGAGGTAGAACGTACTTAACGAGGGTCTAATGAAAAGGCAAATGGCAGCCATGACTGGGCTTACCGTTAAACTGTTGCAACGGAGCAGCAGGGTGCTCAGAGGGCCAGCGCTGGCACAAGCGGGTGTCCACCAGCAGCACCACAATTCTCAGATACCTCTCTGGAGGCTTTAAATGCTGAAGTGGCAGACAGGAGGGAGACCCTTTTCCCAATGCCTGGAAGAAGAATTGAGCCTTGAGATATAAAGAAGGCATGAGTGGATGTGGTGATGAAGGTCAAAGCTGGGGAGTAACCAGAAGAACGTGGGTCCAGCGCAGATAAAGATTCAATTACCTGATTAGGTCTGGAAAAGTAAGCGGCAAGTGACACCCGAATGACAAGCCTCTAACTCTGTGTAACCCTGTGTGCACACGAGCTGAGCAGCTGAGTGCCATAGTTCTGCTCAACTCTGTCAGATAAATTGGCCAGTTACATCATTGAAATGTCAATGAACCTAACATACGTGAAAAATGAATAGGGAACATCAATGAGTGCTATACCTCGTGTGAATGACATGCTGGAATAGGTGAGGGAGGGCATTCTACTCATGGATCTTTCCTTCCGTACCCTAAAGGAAAAGAGAGCACAACTCATGGAAGTGTCTCAGGGTATGCTGGAGTTCAATACTCTGACCCCGATTGAGGACAGCACGCTGAAGATTGTGAGGGTGCTATCTTGTTAAGCTATGGGCAATGACAAGATGCGAGCTCATGAAGAGCAGGACAATTTGATAGCTCTATCTTCAGGTGGAGGAAATGGGGGATACTCTTGCCCAGTGTGCACTGCGACTATAAAACTGCTGTCACCTATGGGGCTGGTTGTGCTGTAGCACCTCCAGAGTCACCTGAGTTTCTCACTGGGCCAGCTGTGGAGGAAGAGCAGAATTTCCCAGCCAAGTCATTGCCAGCATCCTCATTGGGGAGAGATGTTGCAGAGCTATGCTGTCTAATCATTCCTCCATACCTTCCATCAGCATGGACACACTCACCTTGGCTGGGCCTCAGTGTAGCTTAGAATGTGGAGCACTGGGTGAACAACGCCTCACAAGTGAGCAGGGGGAAGACATTGAGGCAGAGTGCATTGTTGGCAGTTCCCCTGGGAGGATGGAGGACAAACGCAGTGAAGATACTGGGCCTTGGATGTCACAAACAAGGAGGGTGAGCAGGAGAGTGCCTTATGTTGGAGAACACTGAGGCATTACTGAGCCATTGGCAGACAAAGGATGAGCACATGTTCCATTGTGACTCAGGGAACTGAGTGAATGGGTCCTCCATTGAGAGAGAGGTCAACCTCTTGGAGAGCCATATGCAACACCACTCTGAGCGGATACAGGAGTTGTTATTGCTTAGCATCCAAAGGGAGGTAGATTTAAGGGACGGGGAGTGCCTGGGGCTGAAGGGGCTGGGGTTGCTGTGGTGCCATGGTCGGTACTGTAGGAAAATGGCGGTAGTGGAAATCACGTTCTCAATGTTTTTGGGTGGCAATGGGAGTCTTCAGATATTTGTGCTTGCTGGATAATTTCTCTCTCTGATGGAAGTTGAGTGACAAAATCATCTGTCATAAGGATTGGGAGCTGCTCAAGTGAAATATTGCTCAATCAGTGTGGCCCTTGTGGCCAAACCAACCTTTCAATCATCGTGAGCCATGGGTGGCTTCAACAGCCTTTCTCCAATGCCTAGGCTCCACTGGAAAGTCCACCTTTGTCCTCATCTTCTTCCTCCTTCCCATCCTTCTCTGAGGAAAAGTGCATTCCAGCTTCTCTTCTTCATCCAGCTACAGTCGTCTTTGCGCCGTCATTTGCATCACGCAGCAGATGACCACAATGTGGGCACCCTGGCTGGCTCGTACTCATACAAAGACAACATCTTCAAAATGCTAATGGTCTGCTCAATGCAGGCTTATGTTAGTAGATGGTCCTGGTTGTAACACCTCTCTGCACCTATGTCTAGGTAATGAACGGGCATCAGGAGCCACCTTTTCAGGGGATAACCCTTATCCTCCAGCAGTCACCTACAGAGTCTGGATGTTGACCTGAAGGGATGTAGCACCTGGAACTCTCGATGAATAAAGGAATCATGAAAGCTGCCCAGGAACCGAGTGCACACCTGCAGGATGCACACCTGCATTTTGTGTGGTTGCAGATCAGCTGAACATTTACTGAGTGGAAGCCTTTTCTGTTCAGAAATCTGGCTCACTGTTCTGTTGGTGCCTTGATGGTTACATGAATGGCCCCCTGGACCTGGAGGAATCCATCAATGGTGGCAAAGGGCGATGCCCTTCTGTGCCTGCAATGGCACATGGTTCTCAAAATGGAAGTATTCTCCTGCCCTATGAATTGGGGCATCTGTGGCCTGTTGTTATGAGCTGCCAATTGTGAGATGCCACCAAGTTGGCAGCTGATCCCTGGAATTACCTAGTTGCATAAAATCTCAGCGCCACAGTGTCCTTAACAGCCACAGGTAGGAGACAGCCATGAGGCAGCAGGTCATAGTGGACTGAAGTGCAACTGCCTGGATGGGTGATGTCTCTTATGGCACTGGTGCTCTTTCATTTGAATGTAGTTGACTCTTGGGTACACCTAATATCATGGGTAACAACTTTTTCCCCTTGCAGCCCCTCTCTGTGCTCCTCTGACCTCCTCCTGATGCATCTGCTGAAGCTCCTCCTTTCTGCTCTGTCCAATGTCAAAGTCATCTTTTCCCATCTCAACACCCTCACCTGCTGCACATTGGTTCACCAGGGCTTCCTTTGCTAACTTCTGATGCCCAAGTGAATCCAGTAGTCTCAAATCAGATGAGCAAAAATAACGTAGATAAAGAGTTCAGAGAATGTTTTCGGTATAGCTTCTTAGAACAACACATTCTGGAGACAATCAGAGAGCAGGCTATACTAGACCTGGTATTGAGCAATGAGATAGGATTAATTGATCTCCTAGTGAAGGCACCCCGAAGTAGCAGCGAACATAATATGATTGAATTTTACATTCATTTTGAGGGAGAAACAAGTGCATCCAAGACTAGTATTTTAAACTTAAATCAGGGCAATTATGAGGGCATGAAAGCAGATCTAGCTAAAGTGAACTGGCAAATGAGGTTAAGGGATATGTCAATAGAAGTTTAGTGGCAGACATTTAATGGGATATTTCAGAACTTACAGGATATACACATTCCAATGAGAAAGAAAAATCCCAAGGGGAGGGCCCACCATCCATGGTTAACTAAAAAAGTTAAAGGCAGTGTCAAACCTAAAGAAAAAAGCATTTAATTACGCAATGATGGCTGGCAGGTCAGAAGATTGGCAAGAATATAAAGGACAGCAAAGAATGACAAAAAGATTAATAAGGAGGGAAAAATTAGAGTACAAGGAAAGCTAGTTAGTAATATAAAGACAGATAGTGAGAGTTTCCATAGATATTTAAATAAGAAAAGGGTTAACAAAATGAGCTTTGTTCCTTTAGGAAGTGCATCTGGGGAATTGATAATGGAAAGTAGGAAGATGACGGATGAATTAAAGTTATTTTGCTTTGGCCTTTCACTATAAGGGACACAAGTAACATCGGAATTAGCTTCAAATCAGCAAATGGAAGGAAGGAGGAGCTCAGGAAAATTACAATCATGAGGGAAGTGGTATTGAGCAAACTGTTGGGCTTGCAGGCTTACAAATTTCCTGGTCCGGATGGACTTCACCCTAAGGTCTTGAAAGAAGTGGCTGGTGAGATAGTTGATGCACTGATATTAAATTTCCAAAATTTCCTAGATTCGGGGAAGGCACCATTAGATTGGAAAATAGCAAACATGCCTCCTTTATTCAAAAAGGGAGGGAGACAGAAAACAGGAAATAGGCCAGTTAGCTTAACATCTGTCATAGGGAAAATGTTAGAAGCTATTATTAAAGGTGCTGTAGCAGGGCACTTAGAAAAATTCAAGGCAATCAGGCAGTCAACGTGGTTTTGTAAAAGGGAAATCATGTTTAACCAATTTATTGGAGTTCTATGAAGGAATCACATGTGCTGTGGATAAAGGGGAACCGGTGGATATACTGTTCTTAGATTTCCAGGAGGAATTTAATGAAGTGCCACATCAAATGTTATTGCAGAAAATAAAAGCTCACAGTGCAAGGGTAACATATTGGCGTGGATAGAAGATTGGTGAGCTAACAGGAAGAAGATAGTTGGCATAAATGGGTCTTATTCTGCTTGGCAGGATGTAAGACCATAAGACCATAAGACGTAGGATCAGAAGAAGTCCATTTGGCCCACTGAGTCTGCTCCGCCATTGAATGAGATCACGGCTGATCTGATAATCCTCAATTCCACTTTCCTGCCTTTTCCCCATAGCCCTTGATTCCCTTACTGATTAAAGATTTTTCTATCTCAGCCTTGAATACACTTAATGAGGCTGGGGCCTCTACAGCCCTCTGCAGTAAAAAATTCCACAGATTGAATACCCTCTGAGAGAAGAAATTCCTCCTCAGCTCTGTTTTAAATGGGTGACCCCTTACTCTGAGATTATACCTTCTGGTTCCAGACTCTCCCACAAGGGGAAACAACCTCTCAGCATCTGCCCTGTCAAGACCCAGAAGAATACTATGTATTTCAATAAGGTTGCATCTCACTCTTCTGAATTCCAATGAGTACAGGCCCAACCTACTCAACATTTCCTCATAAGAAAATCCCTCCATGCCTGGGATCAACCTAGTGAACCTTCTCTGGACTGCCTCCAATGCCAGAACATCTTTCCTTAGACAAGGGGACCAAAATTGTTCACAGTATTCTAGGTGTGGTCTAACTAGTGCCTTGTATAGTTTTAGCAAGACTTCCCTATTTTTATACTCCATTCCCTTTGAAACAAAGGCCAACATTCCATTTGCCTATCACCTGTTGAACTTGTACTTTAGCTTTTTGGGATTCATGCACAAGGACTCCCAAATCCCTCTGTGCTGCAGCCTTCTGCAGTCTTTCTCCATTTAAATACTATCCAGCTCCTCCATTCTTCCTGTCAAAGTGCATAACCTCACATTTTCCCACATTATATTCCATCTTTATATTCCAATTTTTTGCCCACTCACTTAACCCATCTATATCTCTCTGTAGACTCCTTGTGTTATCCTCACCACTTGCCTTCTCACCTATTTTTGTGTCATCTGCCCAGCACTGATCCCTTTGGCACTCCAGTAGTTACAGGTTGCCATCCCAAAAATTCCTGCCTTATCTCAGCTCTCTGTCTTCCATTAGTTAGCCAATCCGCTATCCATGCTAATATACTAACCCCAACGCATGGGCTCTTATCTTGTTAAGCAGTATCTTATCGAATGCCTTTTGGAAATCCAAATATATTATGTCTACTGGTTCCTTTTTATTTATCCTGCTTGATACCTCTTCAAAGAATTTTAATAAATTTTTTGGCATAATTTCCCTTTCATGAAGCTATGCTGATTCTGCTTGATTAGATTGTGCATTTTTAAATGCTCTACTATTACATCCTTTATAATAGACTCCAATATTTTCCTAATGACAGATGTTAAGCTAACTGGCCTACAGTTACCTGTTTAGTGTCTCCCTCCCTTTTTGAATAATGGATTAAAAAAGGGGTCACAATGGAGGAGAGACTTCATGGTCAGAGGTTCTTGAACTCCTTTAACTATTTTAATCCAATTTATTTTTTTATTCTGTTTTCACAGGGTAATCTGTCACTTGTTTCAATATTGTGCTTTCAGAGAGCACTGACCCTTGTTCTGCTATTAACACCCTCTGTTATCTTACCTTTATGCCACTATCAGCACCTTGTTTACTCTTTACCGCTACCATGAATACTTCCTCTGTCTTGTATCCATGATATCTTTTGTCAATCTCTTCTTAGCTGTCACCTATCTTGCCCCACCACTTCCTAAACAGTATAAAATCCATTACATCATATTTCTACCTCTCTTTAGCTCTGAGGAAGAGTCATAAGGACTCGAAACATTAACTCTGTTTCTCTCTCCACAGATGCTGCCAGACCTGCTGAGTTTTACCGGCATTTTCTGTTATTATTTCAGATTTCCAGAATCCACAGTATTTTGCTTTTATCTTTGAAAGAACTGTCCAATTTAGTCTTTTTTGAGTACATATCCAAATTCATCTCCTTCAAATACATGTTGAATGTCGTTATAGAAGATGTTAGAGCTAGAAATGCCTTACCATTATTTTAATTAATAATCTCCATGACAATGCTAATAATACCATCAGGCAGGCAAGTCCGGAGTAAAATAAGTGGATTAGGAAATTCTGTAGGGGTTCCTGTGGTCCCTCCCCCTAATTACAATTGAAGACCAAGAGAAAACCAATGGAATTTCAAGCTCTTAACATCAACCAACAGAATCTAGACCATCACAGGTACAGTTTAATATCTCAACATTATCTAGATTTTGTTCATTAAAATATAACAAATATAGTAAAAATATAGTAAAGTTGATTCAATTTTCATGATTGCAGTATGGCTCAGTGAGGTTTAATTTAAGGTCTGTATTCAATATATTACAGTGCTAAAGCTGTTCTGTGACATAACTAAACTATACATTTGCTTTGGTGGTAATTTGCCACAGTTGTTCAATAAGTCTGCTTCCCTATGGGATATTCTGACTTCAGGTCAGAAGGTCAGAGAGTGCCTTCAATGAGTCACTATTTATGTTCATTGCCTCCTTCCTTTGGTTTTCTCTTCTATGTATTATGATTCTCTGTTCGATTGTCCACTCAGTCCGCCGATGGCGGGCCACGTTTCCCATCATCAGACACCAGGAATCTCACTAATACGTCAGCATATAAATATTAGGCCAGCCTGCGGGAATCATCCCAACCCCCGTTGGATTGTCCATCCACATCAGCGGGAAAGCACACTGATTTCACAACAGCAGATAAAAGGTGTGCACTTGGCGGCCTGCAGTTTGAGGGGAATTCGGAGGTGAGTAACAGTAATGTTGTGCAGTGCTCGCCAGGGTCGCCTGTTGGATTTCGAGCTTGAGGTGAGTTGAGGGGTCGGGGTTAAGGGCTAAGGGCAGCCAAGCCATTGAGGCAACTTGTGGGAGGCTGTGGGGCAAGGGTAATCCTGCCATTGACGTGAACTGTGGGGGTGGGTGGGGTGGGGGTGGGGTAGGGGGTAAGGCAGCCCTGCCATTGAATGTAGCACACAAGTTACATTAGGGTGGGGGGGGGGGGGGGGGTGGGGGGGGGGGGGGGGGCGGTGGGTAGGGTGGGTGAGGGAAGCAGCCACGCTTAAGGGAAACCTGTATAAAGTGACCACTCCTCTCCAACTGAGACAGTTCAGGCACAGCCACATTGATATGATTGGCGTTGGGCTTCTCGCTTATCTGCCCACTCAAGCAATGCAGAGACATCAAAGTGCCACCAAGTGCTTCAAAATATTTCACCCCACTCCCCCAGCTCACCCTGGCACAGACTGCAAATTCATGAACATTTTAGTGGACTGCAGAACAGTTGGATGACTACACACGTTGTACAATCTCCTCACTAAAGCTGGCCATGGAGCAGTCACTGCTGGAAGTGCTCACAGCCTCTTGCAATGTCAGCATCCTGGTTTGGAACAGTCTCCCCCATGGTTCAAGCTAACAGTGCAGCTATGCAGAACACAGATCTCTGGCCATTCAAGTGGTGGCCAACACTCCCTGTAAAACTTTAAGGGGCCTTCACACTTAACCAGGACAGGTTTTAAGTTCTGATGAAGAGTCATATGGACTCAAAATGTTAATTCAGTCTTCCTCTCCACAGATGCTGCTAGACCTGCTGAGTTTTTCCAGCTATTTTTGTTTTTGTTTCAGGTTTTAAGTACACCCATGTTAACCTCATGTCTCTCTCTTTCATTCTGCAGGAGGGGTACATCAGGGTCATGGAGCCTAGTGAACTAGCTGTATGCCTGAAGGCCTACGGAAAGCGAAGACTATGAAGGAGAAAGCAGTTGAGGCTCCTGGCTGAACTGAGGCAGGGGCAGAAACCTCAGGAAGAAGTGGCAGCTGGGGCTCCTGCACATAGCGCTGAACAGCCACACCGAGCTGTCACTGGTCGGGGCCTAGCGACACCCTGGGACTATAGAAACCACCTGTCATTCTTGTAGATGACTAAAAACCAGTGTTGCCGAAGATGCGCATGTCTGGGAAACTGGTTGGTCACCTGTGCCAGCGACTGCAGGATTTGGCACCGGGACATGGAGGGCATCCACTGCCAATGGCCATGAAGGTGACAGTGGTGCTCAATTTCCACACCAGTGGCTCCTTTCAGGAGTCCACAGATGACCTCTGTGGGATCTCACAAGCCTCCACTCGCAAGTGCATCCATGAGGTCACGGATGCCTTCTTTGCGAGGGCACAAAACTTTATGCATTTCTCCCAGGGCAGCCAGGATGCAAGGGCCATTGGATTTGCCCAGATCTCGTGTTTTCCACAGGTTCAGGGTGCGATCGACTGCACTCATACAGCACTCAGGTCTCCATCACAATACACGGTGAAAAAAATTAACTGCAAGGGGTTCTATTCATTGAATGTGCAGCTGGTATGCAATCACCAGAAATGCATCCTGTAGGTGTGTGCATGGTTTCCAGGGAGTGTGCACGACTCCTACATCCTCAGTCGGCCACAGATCCCTGAAGTCTTACAGGGTCCACAGAAGGTGCAGGGATGGTTCCTCAGGGACAAGGGCTACTAGCAGAGGCCATGGCTGATGACATCCATTCAGCGGCATCAGACTGCAGCAGAGCGACATTACTGAGGCTCATGCTACAGCTCACAACTTGGTGGAGCTGACCATCGGGATGCTAAAGATGAGGTTCCGGTGTTTAGACCGGTCTGTTGGAGCCTGCAGAGGGTGTCACACATCATTGCCCTCTGTTGCGCCCTTTACAACCTGGCACTGCAATGGGGAGGCCAGCTGGCTGAGGAGGATGTGGAGGAGCTGGAGGTCTCGTCTGATGAAGAGGACGCCAACGGCGATGAGGGTGATGAGGTCCTCGGAGGTGACGCTGATGGGAATGAGGCTCTCGCACTGGTTAGATGAAGCAGGTATGCTCGGGAGGCCCTCATAGCTGCTAGGTTTGTGGAGGATGATGACGGCATGCAGTGAGGTGATCCCATTGATCCTCACGTTGCATCTGTGAACATTTGACTCCAATCTGACTTATGGCAGCACAAATGACCTCTCCAGGAGGATGCTCTTGTCATAGGGATGTAGTGGAGGCCCTAAAAGTCACTCAGTTGCAGGAGGATAATGACAACATGCAGTTAGGTGACCCCATAGATCCTCACATTGCATCTGTGAATGTTTGACTCCAGTCTGACTTATAGCAGCATGCATAATCTCTATGAGAATGCTCTTGTGATGGAGACGTAGTAGAGGCCCTAATGGTCACTCGATTGCAGGAGGATGATGATGACATGCAGTGAGGACACTCCACAGATCTTCACATAGCCTCTGAGAATGTCTGACTCCTGTCTGGCTAATGCAGCTCATTTGCGCTTGGTGAAAAGGGGCATGTCATAGAGATGCAGTCATGAAACTTTGGAAGCACTGGATCCTTTGTCCGCCTTCAGCACCTGAGCCCTTCAGGAGCCACAGCATCACTGGACACAGATGCTGAAGAGATGGGGGCCAGCCCCTCCTTAAAGGTGCTGAGAACACACAGAGAGGATTGAGAGAACTCTGTGACACCTGCCAACTACATTTTGGTAGCAATGACAAGCACCATCGAGGTGCAGGCATCAGTAGTGTTTCCAGGGAGTGAGAGGCTGGATCATCACTTTGGTCTGAAGGTTGCACAGAGCACAGTGAAGAGGCTCTGGACTGAGACATCTGCCTTTACCTTGTGCAGAAATGTTTCACATCTGAGTGACAAGAACACTGCTCATCAGAACAAGGAGCCAAAGGCAGGGAGACATTCTTGGGAGTTTATTGACAATAGTGAACAGTATGTACAAGTGATTAACACCCTTGCCCAGACTGTGCAACTAATTCTTCTTAACTTTCCTAACCCTGCCACTATGTCTTGATGCTCACTGGACATCCACAGCGGAGGTGGAGGTCGCCTGCGGACCGCAATGCCCCGTCTGTGATTACCTTGGTGGGCGTCCTCTGGAGGTTCCAGACTTGGAGGGCGCTGACCTGCTTTTGGGGTCCTGCTGTGTGGCAGTGACACCTTCCTCAGTCTGTGGAGCTGGAGTTGCTGGGGTCACAGAAACAGGGGATTTCAATGGGCTGGACACTCTCGGAATCACCTGGATCGATGGCCCTTGGGGGCACTTGCTGATCCTCCTCCCTATGGGTGCCCAAAGGCCCCAGGCTGACTCCTTGAGGAAGAGGGGAGGCTGGAGTGAGATTGAGCTGCCCAGCACTCATCTCGTGTACACACTGTTGGAGGCCAAATATGGCATCAGTGATGGTGTTGAGCCCACGCAGCAATGTCCTGGACCAAGGTTTCCATAGAGGCCGCCATCCAACCAGTGTTGACATCAGTGCATTGGCATGCCAGCGCTATTGCCTCAAAGTGAAGGCTGACGGACTCCTCCATCATGCCTTGCAATCTGAGGAGTGCAGCGGACATCCCTTCCTGTTGTTCCCGAGTTTGTCTTTGCAGCTCCAGCAACTGTGACATGACCGAGTCCAGAGGCTCCTCATCTGACTCAGGCTGAGCAAATTTTTGGCCTCCAGTCGTCCGAGTGCCAGGGAACTGGGAAGTCCCTGCTGCCGCCTACTGTGGATCAGACAGTGTGATGTGCTCACCAGATTGTGATCCTGAGGCTATTCTAAAGCTAGGTCTCACTGAGGTGTGTGTCTCTGTGCTGGTAGAGGGTGTGGGTGAGCGCTGTGACAGGGCTTCAATGAGGGTGCCTTCAGATTCCTCTTCAGAGGTTTCTTCGGGGCTTGTTTGGAGGCCCTGGGTCATGGACTCTGTCAGCTGTTTCCCAGATGTGCCTGCTGAAGCAAGGGGAGATAATTAGTGCGTGGTAGTGGCCTGTGAAACAGGACATGTTACTCACAGCATAGTTGTCTGATGGATGTTGCACTGCTGGATGCTCACTTGGTAGAGCACCGCCAACCTCACTGTCAACACAGGAATGGTCTAGATCATGGCCAGCCAGCTGGATGGCTCTGTTTTCAAAGTTGGTGGGGACCTTGATTTCAGGCATTTCTCCACCAGTCTATGACCTCCCCCTCTTGTAGTGTGCCACCTTGGCCTGTGTGGGTGATAACTGGTACCATGGACAGGATGAGGACAATGACAGTGAGTGTGAAAGAGTGAATGGTGATGAGCTGGCAGTGAGTAAGATCCCTGTGGATGTGTAATGGGCTTGTGAGTGAGAGTTGAGAATGATGGGAAGAGTGACTTACCCTGGTGGAACGGAGGAGATCATTCATCCTCTTGCGACACTGGGTGGTTTGAAGGACGTTGGCGCTGACCACCACTGCCATTTCCTCCCAAGCTGGATTAGTGAGCTTGCTGCCCATCCTGCAGCCTCAGGGGTAGAGGACATCCCAGCAAGACTCCTGGCATCCAAAAGGTGTTCCAGTGATGCTGAAACAGGGGGGGGCTGCAGTCTTTTTGCCTTTCAGAGCCATGTCTTCTTTGCAGCAGTCGTGGTCTGGAAGCACTGAGATGTGTGCATGCGGCTGGATTTTAAATATGGTGCCCGGCATGATGAAGCAGCAAGGTGATGGTGGGAGGACGAATGAAAGCCCACTCATCAAGGAAACAGCATGTTTCCCAGGAATGCATAACCAATGTGGCGGGTTTGGGACGATACGGCGTGAAAACCCACCATCGCAGCTGGCGGGTGAAACATCATTTTACCTGCGCACTACTGCATTTAATGCAAATCTGGGATGATTCCACCCACTGTATTTTCTCTCTTCAGTCAACGATTTAAGATATTTAATTAACATTCCTTACAGTTAATTAAACTATTAACCTTCTTAAACTTCGTTCTGAAACTCTCAACTTTTAAAGGTCTTCTTCAAAAACTATTTCTTTCAGTCTTCAAACCTTCCCAAGAAGCTTTTTCCAAACTTTCTGATTTGGGTGAGCAAGTATGACCAAATGGGGCAAAGGCATGGAAGGATTTCAAAATGAAGATGAAGACTAGGGTTGTAAATTCAACACATTGAGACACAGTAGAAGTCAGTGTGAATATCCATAATGAATGAATGGGAAATAGGTGAGTTTTTTTGTCATTCACAGGATGTGGACATCACCAGCAAGGCCAAAATTTATTGCCAATCCCTGTACAATCGAATGGCCATTTCAGAAGCCAATTAAGAGTCAATGCATTGCTGTGGGTTTGGAGTCAGTATAGGCCCAGTAGGGTAAGGACTGTAGATTTTCTTTCTTGAATACACAGGTGACCAAATAAGTTTTTACAGAAATTTGGGAGTTTCATGGTCACCATCACTGCTACCAGCTTTTTACTCCAGATTGATTTATTAATTGAATTTTAAATCCCCCAGTTGCTGGGATTTGATCTCATGCCTCCAGTTTATTAGGTCTGGCCTCTGGACTACTAATACAAAAACATAACCAAATTGCTACTATGCTCCAACTTTTGGCAAGTTGGCATTTATAGACTGTAGAACATTGCAAGCCTGGAAAAAGAGCATTGTAGAAATCTTAGCTGCAATTGGAATTGAACACAGGTGCATGAATAGGGCATAGTTGGTCAGATATCCAATGCTTACCATGCCCAATTTTACACTTCACTGGCTTCAATGGCTACATTGACTGTTCAGTAAACTGAGTATGAAAATAACCTGCAAACCTGAAGACATTTTTTAATTTTTGCACTGCTGTTTTTCCAGTCAATATCAGGGATATTCCACATGATTAACGTTTTTTATAGGACTAAATGAGCTACAAAAGCATTTTTAAGTTGAGTTTCCACATGGATTTACCTGATTGGTCATCATAACATTAACAACTGATTCATGGAAACTCCTGTGAAACAGTGTAGCTGGCATTTACATCATTTCTCCAATGTTTCCGTGATTTTACTCTGAAGATACACAGGACAATCAGAGAACCCCTGAAGAAATTGAACCTCCTATTGCCTACCAGAACTTATATTTATATAGTGTAACGTAATGTCCCAAGTCACTTCAAGGGGCATTATAAAACAAAGTATGACAGCAAGCCACAGAAGGAGGTAATAGGTAAGATGGCCAAATCTTTGGTCAAAGAAGTAGGTTTTAAGGAGTGTCTTAAAGGAGAAAAGCGAGGTAGCGAGGCAGAGAGGTGTATCACAGAATCACAGAACCACAGTGCAGAAGAGGCCCTACAGCCCATCGAGTCTGCAGCAACATGTGAGAAACACCTGACCTACCTACCTAATCCCATTTACCAGCACTTGGCCCATAGCCTTGAATGTCATGACATGCCAAAAGCTCATCCAGGTACTTTTTAAAGGATGTGAGGCAACCTGCCTCCGCCGCCCTCCCAGGCAGCGCATTCCAGACCGTCACCACCCTCTGGATAAAAAAGGTTTTTCCTCACATCCCCCCTAAACCTCCTGCCCCTCACTTTGAACTTATGCCCCCTTGTGACTGACCCTTCAACTAACGGGAACAGCTGCTCCCTATCCACCCTGTCCATGCCTCTCATAATCTTGTACACCTCGATCAGGTTGCCCCTCAATCTCCTCTGTTCCAACGAAAACAACCCAAGTCTATCCAACCTCTCTTCATAACTTAAATGTTTCATCCCAGGCAACATCCTGGTGAATCTCCTCTGCACCCCCTCCAGTGCAATCACATCCTTGCTATAATGTGGCAACCAGAACTGCACACAGTACTCCATCTGTGGCCTCACCAAGGTTCTATACAACTCCAACATGACCTCCCTACTTTTGTAATCTATGCCTCGATTGATAAAGGCAAGTGTCCCATATGCCTTTTTCATGACCCCACGAAAATGCCTCTCTGCCTTCAGAGAGCTATTGACACACATGCCAAGGTCCCTTTGTTCCTCAGAACTTCCTAGTGCCATGCCATTCATTGAATACTTCCTTGTCAAATTACTCCTTCCAAAGTGTATCACCTCAAACTTTGCACGGTTAAATTCCATCTGCCAGTTATCTTCCCATTTGACCATCCCGTCTATATCTTCCTGTAGCCCAAGACACTCAACCTCACTGTTAACCACCCGGCCAATCTTTGTGTCATCCGCAAACTTACTAATCCTACCCCCACATAGTCATCTATGTCATGTATATAAATGATAAATAATAGGGGACCCAGCACAGATCCCTATGGTACACCACTGGATACTGGCTTCCAGTCACTAAAGCATCCTTCTGTCATCACCCTCTGTCTCCTACAACTAAGCTAATTTTGAATCCACCTTATCAAAGTACCCTGTATCCCATGTGCCTTTGCCTTCTTTATAAGTCTCCCATGTGGGACCTTGTCAAAGGCTTTGCTGAAATCCATATAAACTACATCAACTACACTACCCTCATCTACACACCTGGTCACCTCCTCAAAAAATTCAATCAAATTTGTTAGGCATAACCTCCCTCTGACAAAGCCATGCTGACTATCCCTGATCAAACCTTGCCTCTCCAAATGGAGATAGATACTGTCCTTCAGAAATTTCTCCAATGGTTTCCTTACCACTGACGTGAGACTCACTGGCCTGTAGTTCCCTGGCTTATCTCTATAACCCTTCTTAAATAGTGGAACTACATTAGCTGTTCTCCAGTCCTCTGGCACCTCCCCCGTGGCCAGAGAGGAATTAAAAATTTGGGTCAGAGCCCTTGTGATCTCCTCCCTTGCCTCCCTCAGCAGCCTGTGACACAAATCATCCAAACCTAGAGATTTGTCCACTTTTAAGCCTGCCAACGCCTTCAAAACCTTGTCACTCCCTATATCAATTTGCTTAAGAACCTCACACTCTCTCTCCCTGAATTCAATACCTTCATCCTCATTCTCTTCGGTGAAGATGGATGTGAAGTATTCATTCAACACTCTAGTGATGTCCTCTGGCTCCATCCATAGATTGCCCCCTTGGTCCTTTATGGTGCCTACTCTTTCCCTGGTTATCCTCTTCCCATTGATATACTTATAGAATATCTTGGGATTTTCCCTACTTTTACCAGCCAGAGCTTTCTCATATCCCCTCTTTGCTCTCCTAGTTGCTTTCTTAATCTCCACCCTGCACTGTCTGTACTTCACTAAAGCCTCTGCTGATTTGCTTCCCTTGTACCTCCTAAAAGCATCTCTTTTCCTTCTCATTGTTACCTGAATATCTCTGGTCATCCATGGTTCTCTGGGCTTGTTACTCCTTCCTATCATCCTCGTAGGGAGAGTATTCCAGAGCTTGGGGCCTAGTCAACTGAAGGCACAGACATCAATTGTGAAGCAATTAAATTTGAGGATGCATAAAAGACCAGAATTAGAGGAGCGCAGATATCTTGGAAGGTTGTGGTGCTGGAGGAGATTACAGAGATATCGAATCATGGATCAATAAAAGCAACCAATAACTACTTTCTTGCTTTTGCTCTTCTTAACTACAATCTGCATCATCTCAACATAAACTTTCTACCAAAACAATGCCCTCTTGTACTCATATTGTCACTTGTCTACCCCTGTACTGTTGAGTTGCTCTGTCAATTTTGCTCTGTGACCATAGACTGAATGAGCTAATTTGCCTGATGTAATTCAGGGTGTCCAAAGTAGAAACCTCTTTGGAAGTTGTTCCAAAGGTTCTCCACTCACTCACACTACTCCCAGGATTTTGCACCAGAAACTGAATGAGACATACAATATTTGTGGCAGTATATGGCAAGACCCTCCAGCAGACACACATGACTCTTTTGTGCAGCATGAGGAACCAAGCACTTCTTGAAAACCCTCATCCTTAGTTGGCACCAAGGAGAAGCATGAGAATAACTCCTCAATATCCCTGACAGGAGTGTGATCTGGGGATCTGATCATCTGTCAGTGAAAGGCAGTCAGAAGGAATTGAAGATGTCTGTCAATAGAATACAAAAACAAACTCATTCTATCTCTGGAAACCTGTTTTTAAAAAATGCTGACTACTCTCTGTCAGAAACTTTTCACCCATGCTTTTAGCTCCTGATTCTAACAGCTGATGTCCCTCATTGAGTTGACTGTGACTTGCCCTAACTGGATGCAGCAGCTGTGTAAAACCCAGAAACTTGAGGCTCATTTGCCATTGACTGACAGGCGACTGCATTTAACTTGGCAGATGCTTTGTGGAATAGCTCCTAAATCATGATGAAACTTGTCAGGGAGACATCTAAAGGGATACAGCTGCAGGAACCAGCTTCTCTGTGAGTTTTCTCAACAGAAAAATTACCAACATCATTCCAGTATCACTAAGGTACTGGAGAGGAATCTTGTGCCCTCCCTCATGGCAAGTTTGGTGGTGGTGGGACATTTAATTGAGCACAAGTATGGTGGCCACCTACCCACCTCCACCCTGATTAAGTTTGTGGGCGGCCTTTCTGCCCTGCCGCCAACTGAGGCCCTTAAGTGGGCAATTAATGCCCATATGAGGGCCACATCCCTTGCAGCAGGTACTAACCCAGCAGAAGGTGGGCGGTTCATCATGCAGACATATTTACTTGCAGGGCTGCAAGGGGGGTCCTTCATTCAAAGGCACCCAGTGCCTGATAGAGGGCCTGACATTGGGAAGCCCGGAGGTAGGGGGGTAGCACTGCTGAAAAATCACCCCATGCACTTGCTTCTAACATCCCCTCCCCACCCTCCCTGCAACCCTCACCCCGCAACCCTCTTCTCACCATCACTCACTTGCGTCCCCCTCAATTCAGAGCCTCTGGTGGGTGTAGTACCAGCAGCAGCCACTGCTCCCCAGTGGTACTGCTGAGTACAGAAAAGCTGCTGGCCTCTGATTGGCAGGCAGCTCTCAGCAGGCAGGACTTCTACCCCTGGGTCTTAATCTCAAGGAAAGACCTATTGCTGGCCTCTTAAGTGGCACATGTGGGCCTTCTTGAAAAGGGGCAATGTGGGTGCCTTGCCAGCTCTCCAGCCAACGGCCTTCTTTACAGAAAGGAATACAAGTCCAGATTATGAAACCTCATGCCTCCACAAGATTCTGTCCCTAGAAACACTGAGGCAATTCCTCCATTATAAGTCATTCATAAAAAAAAAATCCCAAGCAGCAACACGCTATGCATTCATGATATCCCGCTTTTTTTTTTTGTTTTCTCCCCCACTATGGGAATATGGGAATGTAGGAACAGAAGTAGAACATTCAGCCCTTTGAACATATTCTGTCTTTCAACGAGATCATGGCTGAATTGTATCTTAACACTATCTAAACTGTCTTAGTTCTAAACCTCTTAATACCCTTGCCTAACAAAAGCCTATTAATCTCAGTTTTGAAATTTTGAATTGACCTAGGCGCAGTATCTTTTGAAGTTTAGAGTTCCAGATTTCTACTACCGTTTGTGTGAAGAAGTGTTTGTTGACATCACCTTTGAACGGCTTGGCTCTAATTTGAAGGTTAATCCCCTTTGTTCTGGACTCACCTGCCAAGGGAAATAGTTTCTCTGTATCTACCCCATCAAATCCTTTGATCACCTTAAACAGCTCAGATAGATTAACCTCTTAATTTTCTTTACAGAAGGAAATACAAGCCTAGATTTATGAAACCTCTTGTCATAATTTAATTATTTTAGCCCCAATTACTTTACATTGCAGCCACTCTGAGGCCAATGGGTGGAATTTTAAACCCGCCATCACAAGCAGGTTGGAGGTGGAGGTGAGTAAAATCAACTGGCATGGCAGTCATGCTCTGCTTGCCACCTATTTACCATTGCTGGTATTTTGCCAATGGCAGAGTAACTCTTTTGAGTACAAACCCATTTCCATTTGTTTCAGATGAAGTTACATTGTTTCATAGTTTGCCATTGTGAGATTTGAACTCTTGATCTTGGGGTTACAAACCCAGTACCATAACCACTTGGCTACTTAGGCCCAGCTCCAATAGCAGAGTAACTCTTTCGAGTACAAACCCGTTTCCAACTGATTCAGATGAAGTTACATTGTTTCATAGTTTGCCATTGTGAGATTTGAACTCTTTGATACTCTTTTTTGAGTAAACCTGTTTCCATCTGTTTCAGATGAAGTTACATTGTTTCATAGTTTGCCATTGTGAGATTTGAACTCTTGATCTTGGGGTTACAAACCCAGTACCATAACCACTTGGCTATTTAGGCCAAGCAACCAATAGCAAAGTAACTCTTTCGAGTACAAACACGTTTCCATCTGTTTCAGATGAAGTTACATTGTTTCATAGTTTGACTAATGTGAGATTTGAACTCTTGATCTTGGGGTTACAAACCCAGTACCATAACCACTTGGCTATTTAGGCCAAGCAGCCAATAGCAGAGTAACTCTTATGAGTACAAACACGTTTCCATCAGTTTCAGATGAAGTTACATTGTTTTAGAGTTTGCCATTCTGAGATTTGAACTCTTGATCTTGGGGTTACAAACCCAGTACCATAACCACTTGGCTATTTAGGCCAAGCAGCCAATAGCAGAGTAACTCTTTCGAGTACAAACACGTTTCCATCTGTTTCAGATGAAGTTACATTGTTTCATAGTTTGCCATTGTGAGATTTGAACTCTTGAACTTGGGGTTACAAACCCAGTACCATAACCACTTGGCTATTTAGGCCAAGCAGCCAATAGCAGAGTAACTCTTTCGAGTTAACACGTTTCCATCTGTATTCAGATGAGGTTACATTGTTTCATAGTTTGCCATTGTGAGATTTGAACTCTTGATCTTGGGATTACAAACCCAGTACCATAACCACTTGGCTATTTAGGCCAAGCAATAGCAGAGTAACTCTTTCGAGTACAAACACATTTCCATCTGTTCCTATTCAGATGAAGTTACATTGTTTTATAGTGTGCCCTTGTGAGATTTGAACTCTTGATCTTAGGGTTACAATCCCAGTACCATAAAAACTTGGCTATTTAGGCCAAGCCAAAATATGAACGCTTGATATTGTTTCGTGGTTTGCTATTGTGAGATTTGAACTCTTGATTCAGATGAATTTACATTGTTTCATAGTGTGCCATGGTGAGATTTGAACTCTTGATCTTGGGGTTACAAACCCAGTACCATAACCACTTGGCGATTTGGCCAAGTCATAGCAGAGTAACTCTTTCGAGTACAAACACATTTCCATCTATTCCTATTCAGATGAAGTTACATTTTTTTGTAGTGTGCCATTGTGAGATTTGAACTCTTGATCTTGTGGTTACAAACCCAGTACCATAACCACTTGGTTATTTAGGCCAAGCCTTTTTTTAAAGAATGTGATTTTCGTGGCTTAGCATCTCTTTCTTTTGTAACTCTTTCGAGTACAAACCCGTTTCCATCTGTTTCAGATGAAGTTGCATTGTTTCATAGTTTGCCGTTGTGAGATTTGAACTCTCGATCTTGGGGTTACAAACCCAGTACCACAACCACTTGGCTATTTAGGCCAAGCAGCCAATAGCAGAGTAACTCTTTCGAGTACAAACCCGTTTCCAACTGTTTCAGATGAAGTTACATTGTTTCATAGTTTGCCATTGTGAGATTTGAACTCTTTGATACTCTTTTTTGAGTAAACCTGTTTCCATCTGTTTCAGATGAAGTTACATTGTTTCATAGTTTGCCATTGTGAGATTTGAACTCTTGATCTTGGGGTTACAAACCCAGTACCATAACCACTTGGCTATTTAGGCCAAGCAATAGCAGAGTAACTCTTTCGAGTACAAACACATTTCCATCTGTTCCTATACAGATGAAGTTACATTGTTTTATAGTGTGCCATTGTGAGATTTGAACTCTTGATCTTAGGGTTACAAACCCAGTACCATAACCACTTGGCTATTTAGGCCAAGCCAAAATATGAACGCTTGATATTGTTTCGTGGTTTGCTATTGTGAGATTTGAACTCTTGATTCAGATGAATTTACATTGTTTCATAGTGTGCCATTGTGAGATTTGAACTCTTGATCTTGGGGTTACAAACCCAGTACCATAACCACTTGGCGATTTGGCCAAGTCATAGCAGAGTAACTCTTTCGAGTACAAACACATTTCCATCTGTTCCTATTCAGATGAAGTTACATTTTTTTCTAGTGTGCCATTGTGAGATTTGAACTCTTGATCTTGTGGTTACAAACCCAGTACCATAACCACTTGGCTATTTAGGCCAAGCAGCCAATAGCAGAGTAACTCTTTCGAGTACAAACACGTTCCCATCTGTTTCAGATGAAGTTACATTGTTTCATAGTTTGCCATTGTGAGATTTGAACTCTTGAACTTGGGGTTACAAACCCAGTACCATAACCACTTGGCTATTTAGGCCAAGCAGCCAATAGCAGAGTAACTCTTTCGAGTTAACACGTTTCCATCTGTATTCAGATGAGGTTACATTGTTTCATAGTTTGCCATTGTGAGATTTGAACTCTTGATCTTGGGGTTACAAACCCAGTACCATAACCACTTGGCTATTTAGGCCAAGCAATAGCAGAGTAACTCTTTCGAGTACAAACACATTTCCATCTGTTCCTATTCAGATGAAGTTACATTGTTTTATAGTGTGCCATTGTGAGATTTGAACTCTTGATCTTAGGGTTACAAACCCTTTACCATAACCACTTGGCTATTTAGGCCAAGCCTTTTTTTAAAGAATGTGATTTTCGTGGCTTAGCATCTCTTTCTTTTGTAACTCTTTCGAGTACAAACCCATTTCCATCTGTTTCAAATGAAGTTACATTGTTTCATAGTTTGCCGTTGTGAGATTTGAACTCTCGATCTTGGGGTTACAAACCCAGTACCATAACCACTTGGCTATTTAGGCCAAGCAGCCAATAGCAGAGTAACTCTTTCGAGTACAAACCCGTTTCCAACTGTTTCAGATGAAGTTACATTGTTTCATCGTTTGCCATTGTGAGATTTGAACTCTTTGATACTCTTTTTTGAGTAAACCTGTTTCCATCTGTTTCAGATGAAGTTACATTGTTTCATAGTTTGCCATTGTGAGATTTGAACTCTTGATCTTGGGGTTACAAACCCAGTACCATAACCACTTGGCTATTTAAGCCAAGCTTTTTCGAGTACAAACCCATTTCCATCTGTTTCAGATGAAGTTACATTGTTTCATAGTTTGCCATTGTAAGATTTGAACTCTTGATCTTGGGGTTACAAACCCATAACCCATAACCACTTGGCTATTTAGGCCAAGCAGCCAATAGCAGAGTAACTCTTTCAAGTGAGTTGGTCTTACTCCCTTGATAGCAGGTGAGTGGGTAACTCTTTTGAGTACAAACCTGTTTCCATCTGTTTCAGATGAAGTTACATTGTTTCATAGTTTGCCATTGTGAGATTTGAACTCTTGATCTTGGGGTTACAAACCCAGTACCATAACCACTTGGCTCCAATAGCAGAGTAACTCTTTTGAGTACAAACATGTTTCCATCTGTCATTTCAGATGAAGTTACATTGTTTCCCATTGTGAGATTTGAACTCTTGATCTTGGGGTTACAAACCCAGTACCATAACCACTTGGCTACTTAGGCCAAGCTATGCGATTTTCGTGGCTTAGCATCTCTTTCTTTTGTAACTCTTTCGAGTACAAACCCGTTTCCATCTGTTTCAAATGAAGTTACATTGTTTCATAGTTTGCCGTTGTGATATTTGAACTCTCGATGTTGGGGTTACAAACCCAGTACCATAACCACTTGGCTATTTAGGCCAAGCAGCCAATAGCAAAGTAACTCTTTCGAGTACAAACACGTTTCCATCTGTTTCAGATGAAGTTACATTGTTTCATAGTTTGCCATTGTGAGATTTGAACTCTTGAGCTTCGGGTTACAAACCCAGTACCATAACCACTTGGCTCCAATAGCAGAGTAACTCTTTCGAGTGAAAACAGGCACAAGGATCACAATGTGGGATAACCCAGGCCCATCATTTTTGATGCAGACAGTAACTCTTTCGAGTACAAACCCATTTCCATCTGTTTCAGATGAAGTTATATTGTTTCATAGTTTGCCATTGTGAGATTTGAACTCTTGATCTTGGGGTTACAAACCCAGTACCATAACCACTTGGCTATTTAGGCCAAGCAATAGCAGAGTAACTCTTTCGAGTACAAACACATTTCCATCTGTTCCTATACAGATGAAGTTACATTGTTTTATAGTGTGCCATTGTGAGATTTGAACTCTTGATCTTAGGGTTACAAACCCAGTACCATAACCACTTGGCTATTTAGGCCAAGCCAAATATGAACGCTTGATATTGTTTCGTGGTTTGCTATTGTGAGATTTGAACTCTTGATTCAGATGAATTTACATTGTTTCATAGTGTGCCATTGTGAGATTGGAACTCTTGATCTTGGGGTTACAAACCCAGTACCATAACCACTTGGCGATTTGGCCAAGTGATAGCAGAGTAACTCTTTCGAGTACAAACACATTTCCATCTGTTCCTATTCAGATGAAGTTACATTTTTTTCTAGTGTGCCATTGTGAGATTTGAACTCTTGATCTTGGGGTTACAAACCCAGTACCATAACCACTTGGCTATTTAGGCCAAGCAGCCAATAGCAGAGTAACTCTTTCGAGTACAAACACGTTTCCATCTGTTTCAGATGAAGTTACATTGTTTCATAGTTTGCCATTGTGAGATTTGAACTCTTGAACTTGGGGTTACAAACCCAGTACCATAACCACTTGGCTATTTAGGCCAAGCAGCCAATAGCAGAGTAACTCTTTCGAGTTAACACGTTTCCATCTGTATTCAGATGAGGTTACATTGTTTCATAGTTTGCCATTGTGAGATTTGAACTCTTGATCTTGGGGTTACAAACCCAGTACCATAACCACTTGGCTATTTAGGCCAAGCAACCAATAGCAAAGTAACTCTTTCGAGTACAAACACGTTTCCATCTGTTTCACATGAAGTTACATTGTTTCATAGTTTGACTAATGTGAGATTTGAACTCTTGATCTTGGGGTTACAAACCCAGTACCATAACCACTTGGCTATTTAGGCCAAGCAGCCAATAGCAGAGTAACTCTTATGAGTACAAACACGTTTCCATCAGTTTCAGATGAAGTTACATTGTTTTAGAGTTTGCCATTCTGAGATTTGAACTCTTGATCTTGGGGTTACAAACCCAGTACCATAACCACTTGGCTATTTAGGCCAAGCAGCCAATAGCAGAGTAACTCTTTCGAGTACAAACACGTTTCCATCTGTTTCAGATGAAGTTACATTGTTTCATAGTTTGCCATTGTGAGATTTGAACTCTTGAACTTGGGGTTACAAACCCAGTACCATAACCACTTGGCTATTTAGGCCAAGCAGCCAATAGCAGAGTAACTCTTTCGAGTTAACACGTTTCCATCTGTATTCAGATGAGGTTACATTGTTTCATAGTTTGCCATTGTGAGATTTGAACTCTTGATCTTGGGGTTACAAACCCAGTACCATAACCACTTGGCTATTTAGGCCAAGCAATAGCAGAGTAACTCTTTCGAGTACAAACACATTTCCATCTGTTCCTATTCAGATGAAGTTACATTGTTTTATAGTGTGCCCTTGTGAGATTTGAACTCTTGATCTTAGGGTTACAATCCCAGTACCATAAAAACTTGGCTATTTAGGCCAAGCCAAAATATGAACGCTTGATATTGTTTCGTGGTTTGCTATTGTGAGATTTGAACTCTTGATTCAGATGAATTTACATTGTTTCATAGTGTGCCATTGTGAGATTTGAACTCTTGATCTTGGGGTTACAAACCCAGTACCATAACCACTTGGCGATTTGGCCAAGTCATAGCAGAGTAACTCTTTCGAGTACAAACACATTTCCATCTATTCCTATTCAGATGAAGTTACATTTTTTTGTAGTGTGCCATTGTGAGATTTGAACTCTTGATCTTAGGGTTACAAACCCAGTACCATAACCACTTGGTTATTTAGGCCAAGCCTTTTTTTAAAGAAGGTGATTTTCGTGGCTTAGCATCTCTTTCTTTTGTAACTCTTTCGAGTACAAACCCGTTTCCATCTGTTTCAGATGAAGTTGCATTGTTTCATAGTTTGCCGTTGTGAGATTTGAACTCTCGATCTTGGGGTTACAAACCCAGTACCACAACCACTTGGCTATTTAGGCCAAGCAGCCAATAGCAGAGTAACTCTTTCGAGTACAAACCCGTTTCCAACTGTTTCAGATGAAGTTACATTGTTTCATAGTTTGCCATTGTGAGATTTGAACTCTTTGATACTCTTTTTTGAGTAAACCTGTTTCCATCTGTTTCAGATGAAGTTACATTGTTTCATAGTTTGCCATTGTGAGATTTGAACTCTTGATCTTGGGGTTACAAACCCAGTACCATAACCACTTGGCTATTTAGGCCAAGCAATAGCAGAGTAACTCTTTCGAGTACAAACACATTTCCATCTGTTCCTATACAGATGAAGTTACATTGTTTTATAGTGTGCCATTGTGAGATTTGAACTCTTGATCTTAGGGTTACAAACCCAGTACCATAACCACTTGGCTATTTAGGCCAAGCCAAAATATGAACACTTGATATTGTTTCGTGGTTTGCTATTGTGAGATTTGAACTCTTGATTCAGATGAATTTACATTGTTTCATAGTGTGCCATTGTGAGATTTGAACTCTTGATCTTGGGGTTACAAACCCAGTACCATAACCACTTGGCGATTTGGCCAAGTCATAGCAGAGTAACTCTTTCGAGTACAAACACATTTCCATCTGTTCCTATTCAGATGAAGTTACATTTTTTTCTAGTGTGCCATTGTGAGATTTGAACTCTTGATCTTGTGGTTACAAACCCAGTACCATAACCACTTGGCTATTTAGGCCAAGCAGCCAATAGCAGAGTAACTCTTTCGAGTACAAACACGTTTCCATCTGTTTCAGATGAAGTTACATTGTTTCATAGTTTGCCATTGTGAGATTTGAACTCTTGAACTTGGGGTTACAAACCCAGTACCATAACCACTTGGCTATTTAGGCCAAGCAGCCAATAGCAGAGTAACTCTTTCGAGTTAACACGTTTCCATCTGTATTCAGATGAGGTTACATTGTTTCATAGTTTGCCATTGTGAGATTTGAACTCTTGATCTTGGGGTTACAAACCCAGTACCATAACCACTTGGCTATTTAGGCCAAGCAATAGCAGAGTAACTCTTTCGAGTACAAACACATTTCCATCTGTTCCTATTCAGATGAAGTTACATTGTTTTATAGTGTGCCATTGTGAGATTTGAACTCTTGATCTTAGGGTTACAAACCCTTTACCATAACCACTTGGTTATTTAGGCCAAGCCTTTTTTTAAAGAATGTGATTTTCGTGGCTTAGCATCTCTTTCTTTTGTAACTCTTTCGAGTACAAACCCGTTTCCATCTGTTTCAGATGAAGTTACATTGTTTCATAGTTTGCCGTTGTGAGATTTGAACTCTCAATCTTGGGGTTACAAACCCAGTACCATAACCACTTGGCTATTTAGGCCAAGCAGCCAATAGCAGAGTAACTCTTTCGAGTACAAACCCGTTTCCAACTGTTTCAGATGAAGTTACATTGTTTCATCGTTTGCCATTGTGAGATTTGAACTCTTTGATACTCTTTTTTGAGTAAACCTGTTTCCATCTGTTTCAGATGATTTTACATTGTTTCATAGTTTGCCATTGTGAGATTTGAACTCTTGATCTTGGGGTTACAAACCCAGTACCATAACCACTTGGCTATTTAAGCCAAGCTTTTTCGAGTACAAACCCATTTCCATCTGTTTCAGATGAAGTTACATTGTTTCATAGTTTGCCATTGTAAGATTTGAACTCTTGATCTTGGGGTTACAAACCCATAACCCATAACCACTTGGCTATTTAGGCCAAGCAGCCAATAGCAGAGTAACTCTTTCAAGTGAGTTGGTCTTACTCCCTTGATAGCAGGTGAGTGGGTAACTCTTTTGAGTACAAACCTGTTTCCATCTGTTTCAGATGAAGTTACATTGTTTCATAGTTTGCCATTGTGAGATTTGAACTCTTGATCTTGGGGTTACAAACCCAGTACCATAACCACTTGGCTCCAATAGCAGAGTAACTCTTTTGAGTACAAACATGTTTCCATCTGTCATTTCAGATGAAGTTACATTGTTTCCCATTGTGAGATTTGAACTCTTGATCTTGGGGTTACAAACCCAGTACCATAACCACTTGGCTACTTAGGCCAAGCTATGCGATTTTCGTGGCTTAGCATCTCTTTCTTTTGTAACTCTTTCGAGTACAAACCCGTTTCCATCTGTTTCAAATGAAGTTACATTGTTTCATAGTTTGCCGTTGTGATATTTGAACTCTCGATCTTGGGGTTACAAACCCAGTACCATAACCACTTGGCTATTTAGGCCAAGCAGCCAATAGCAAAGTAACTCTTTCGAGTACAAACACGTTTCCATCTGTTTCAGATGAAGTTACATTGTTTCATAGTTTGCCATTGTGAGATTTGAACTCTTGAGCTTCGGGTTACAAACCCAGTACCATAACCACTTGGCTCCAATAGCAGAGTAACTCTTTCGAGTGAAAACAGGCACAAGGATCACAATGTGGGATAACCCAGGCCCATCATTTTTGATGCAGACAGTAACTCTTTCGAGTACAAACCCATTTCCATCTGTTTCAGATGAAGTTATATTGTTTCATAGTTTGCCATTGTGAGATTTGAACTCTTGATCTTGGGGTTACAAACCCAGTACCATAACCACTTGGCTATTTAGGCCAAGCAATAGCAGAGTAACTCTTTCGAGTACAAACACATTTCCATCTGTTCCTATACAGATGAAGTTACATTGTTTTATAGTGTGCCATTGTGAGATTTGAACTCTTGATCTTAGGGTTACAAACCCAGTACCATAACCACTTGGCTATTTAGGCCAAGCCAAATATGAACGCTTGATATTGTTTCGTGGTTTGCTATTGTGAGATTTGAACTCTTGATTCAGATGAATTTACATTGTTTCATAGTGTGCCATTGTGAGATTGGAACTCTTGATCTTGGGGTTACAAACCCAGTACCATAACCACTTGGCGATTTGGCCAAGTCATAGCAGAGTAACTCTTTCGAGTACAAACACATTTCCATCTGATCCTATTCAGATGAAGTTACATTTTTTTCTAGTGTGCCATTGTGAGATTTGAACTCTTGATCTTGGGGTTACAAACCCAGTACCATAACCACTTGGCTATTTAGGCCAAGCAGCCAATAGCAGAGTAACTCTTTCGAGTACAAACACGTTTCCATCTGTTTCAGATGAAGTTACATTGTTTCATAGTTTGCCATTGTGAGATTTGAACTCTTGAACTTGGGGTTACAAACCCAGTACCATAACCACTTGGCTATTTAGGCCAAGCAGCCAATAGCAGAGTAACTCTTTCGAGTTAACACGTTTCCATCTGTATTCAGATGAGGTTACATTGTTTCATAGTTTGCCATTGTGAGATTTGAACTCTTGATCTTGGGGTTACAAACCCAGTACCATAACCACTTGGCTATTTAGGCCAAGCAATAGCAGAGTAACTCTTTCGAGTACAACCACATTTCCATCTGTTCCTATTCAGATGAAGTTACATTGTTTTATAGTGTGCCATTGTGAGATTTGAACTCTTGATCTTAGGGTTACAAACCCAGTACCATAACCACTTGGTTATTTAGGCCAAGCCTTTTTTTAAAGAATGTGATTTTCGTGGCTTAGCATCTCTTTCTTTTGTAACTCTTTCGAGTACAAACCCGTTTCCATCTGTTTCAGATGAAGTTACATTGTTTCATAGTTTGCCGTTGTGAGATTTGAACTCTCGATCTTGGGGTTACAAACCCAGTACCATAACCACTTGGCTATTTAGGCCAAGCAGCCAATAGCAGAGTAACTCTTTCGAGTACAAACCCGTTTCCAACTGTTTCAGATGAAGTTACATTGTTTCATAGTTTGCCATTGTGAGATTTGAACTCTTTGATACTCTTTTTTGAGTAAACCTGTTTCCATCTGTTTCAGATGAAGTTACATTGTTTCATAGTTTGCCATTGTGAGATTTGAAATCTTGATCTTGGGGTTACAAACCCAGTACCATAACCACTTGGCTATTTAAGCCAAGCTTTTTCGAGTACAAACCCATTTCCATCTGTTTCAGATGAAGTTACATTGTTTCATAGTTTGCCATTGTAAGATTTGAACTCTTGATCTTGGGGTTACAAACCCATAACCCATAACCACTTGGCTATTTAGGCCAAGCAGCCAATAGCAGAGTAACTCTTTCATGTGAGTTGGTCTTACTCCCTTGATAGCAGGTGAGTGGGTAACTCTTTTGAGTACAAACCTGTTTCCATCTGTTTCAGATGAAGTTACATTGTTTCATAGTTTGCCATTGTGAGATTTGAACTCTTGATCTTGGGGTTACAAACACAGTACCATAACCACTTGGCTCCAATAGCAGAGTAACTCTTTTGAGTACAAACATGTTTCCATCTGTCATTTCAGATGAAGTTACATTGTTTCCCATTGTGAGATTTGACCTCTTGATCTTGGGGTTACAAACCCAGTACCATAACCACTTGGCTACTTAGGCCAAGCTATGCGATTTTCTTGGCTTAGCATCTCTTTCTTTTGTAACTCTTTCGAGTACAAACCCGTTTCCATCTGTTTCAGATGAAGTTACATTGTTTCATAGTTTGCCGTTGTGAGATTTGAACTCTCGATCTTGGGGTTACAAACCCAGTACCATAACCACTTGGCTATTTAGGCCAAGCAGCCAATAGCAAAGTAACTCTTTCGAGTACAAACACGTTTCCATCTGTTTCAGATGAAGTTACATCGTTTCATAGTTTGCCATTGTGAGATTTGAACTCTTAATCTTGGGGTTACAAACCCAGTACCATAACCACTTGGCTCCAATAGCAGAGTAACTCTTTTGAGTACAAACATGTTTCCATCTGTCATTTCAGATGAAGTTACATTGTTTCCCATTGTGAGATTTGAACTCTTGATCTTGGGGTTACAAACCCAGTACCATAACCACTTGGCTACTTAGGCCAAGCTATGCGATTTTCGTGGCTTACCATCTCTTTCTTTTGTAACTCTTTCGAGTACAAACCCATTTCCATCTGTTTCAGATGAAGTTACATTGTTTCATAGTTTGCCGTTGTGAGATTTGAACTCTCGATCTTGGGGTTACAAACCCAGTACCATAACCACTTGGCTATTTAGGCCAAGCAGCCAATAGCAGAGTAACTCTTTCGAGTACAAACATGTTTCCATCTGTTTCAGATGAAGTTACATTGTTTCATAGTTTGCCATTGTGAGATTTGAACTCTTGAGCTTAGGGTTACAAACCCAGTACCATAACCACTTGGCTCCAATAGCAGAGTAACTCTTTCAATTGAAAACAGGCACAAGGATCACAATGTGGGATAACCCAGGCCCATCATTTTTGATGCAGACAGGAACTCTTTCGAGTACAAACCCATTTCCATCTGTTTCAGATGAAGTTATATTGTTTCATAGTTTGCCATTGTGAGATTTGAACTCTTGATCTTGGGGTTACAAACCCAGTACCATAACCACTTGGCTATTTAGGCCAAGCAAACATTTCCATCTGTTCCTATTCAGATGAAGTTACATTGTTTCATAGTTTGCCTTTGTGAGATTTGAACTCTCGATCTTGGGGTTACAAACCCAGTACCATAACCACTTGGCTATTTAGGCCAAGCAGCCAATAGCAGAGTAACTCTTTCGAGTACAAACACGTTTCCATCTGTTTCAGATGAAGTTACATTGTTTCATAGTTTGCCATTGTGAGATTTGAACTCTTGAGCTTAGGGTTACAAACCCAGTAACATAACCACTTGGCTATTTAGGCCAAGCCAAAGTGACTCTTTTGAGTACAAACCCATTTCCATCTGTTTCAGATGAAGTTACATTGTTTCATAGTTTGCCATTGTGAGATTTGAACTCTTGATCTTGGGGTTACAAACCCAGTACCATAACCACTTGGCTATTTAGGCCAAGCAGCCAATAGCAGAGTAACTCTTTCGAGTACAAACACATTTCCATCTGTTCCAATTCAGATGAAGTTACATTGTTTTATAGTGTGCCATTGTGAGATTTGAACTCTTGATCTTAGGGTTACAAAGCCAGTACCATAACCACTTGGCTATTTAGGCCAAGCCTTTTTTTAAAGAATGCGATTTTCGTGGCTTAGCATCTCTTTCTTTTGTAACTCTTTCGAGTACAAACCCGTTTCCATCTGTTTCAGATGAAGTTACATTGTTTCATAGTTTGCCGTTGTGAGATTTGAACTCTCGATCTTGGGGTTACAAACCCAGTACCATAACCACTTGGCTATTTAGGCCAAGCAGCCAATAGCAGAGTAACTCTTTCGAGTTAACACGTTTCCATCTGTTTCAGATGAAGTTACATTGTTTCATAGTTTGCCGTTGTGAGATTTGAACTCTTGATCTTGGGGTTACAAACCCAGTACCATAACCACTTGGCTATTTAGGCCAAGCAATAGCAGGGTAACTCTTTCGAGTACAAACACATTTCCATCTGTTCCTATTCAGATGAAGTTACATTGTTTTATAGTGTGCCATTGTGAGATTTGAACTCTTGATCTTTGGGTTACAAACCCAGTACCATAACCACTTGGCTATTTAGGCCAAGCTCGCCAAAGGCAGAGTAACTCTTTCGAGTACAAACACGTTTCCATCTGTTCCTATTCAGATGAAGTTACATTGTTTCATTATTTGCCAATGTGAGATTTGAACTCTTGATTATTTGAGAGGGGCCAGCGGCTTCTCTCCTGTAAACTGTCCAGCTCCATGATTCTCACAGGGTTCTGAAAATTGTGTAACTCTGTTGAGTACAAACCCGTTTCCATCTGTTTCAGATAAAGTTACATTGTTTCATAGTTTGCCATTGTGAGATTAGAACTCTTGATCTTGGGGTTACAAACCCAGGACCATAACCACTTGGCTATTTAGGCCATGCGTTAAAACTTTTTGTAACTCATTCGAGTACAAACCTGTTTCCATCTTTTTCAGATGAAGTTACATTGTTTCATAGTTTGCCATTGTGAGATTTGAACTCTTGATCTTGGGGTTACAAAGCCAGTAACATAACCACTTGGCTATTTAGGCCAAGCAGCCAATAGCAGAGTAACTCTTTCGAGTACAAACACGTTTCCATCTGTTTCAGATGAAGTTACATTGTTTTACAATTTGCCATTGTGAGATTTGAACTCTTGATCTTGGGGTTACAAACCCAGTACCATAACCACTTGGCTATTTAGGCCAAGCCTAGCAGAGTAACTCTTTCGAGTACAAACACATTTCCATCTGTTCCTATTCAGATGAAGTTACATTGTTTTATAGTGTGCCATTGTGAGATTTGAACTCTTGATCTTAGGGTTACAAACCCAGTACCATAACCACTTGGCTATTTAGGCCAAGCCATTTTTTAAAGAATGTGATTTTCGTGGCTTAGCATCTCTTTCTTTTGTAACTCTTTCGAGTACAAACCCGTTTCCATCTGTTTCAGATGAAGTTACATTGTTTCATAGTTTGCAGTTGTGAGATTTGAACTCTCGATCTTGAGGTTACAAACCCAGTACCATAACCACTTGGCTATTTAGGCCAAGCAGCCAATAGCAGAGTAACTCTTTCGAGTACAAACCCGTTTCCAACTGTTTCAGATGAAGTTACATTGTTTCATAGTTTGCCATTGTGAGATTTGAACTCTTTGATACTCTTTTTTGAGTAAACCTGTTTCCATCTGGTTCAGATGAAGTTACATTGTTTCATAGTTTGCCATTGTGAGATTTGAACTCTTGATCTTGGGGTTACAAACCCAGTACCATAACCACTTGGCTATTTAAGCCAAGCTTTTTCGAGTACAAACCCATTTCCATCTGTTTCAGATGAAGTTACATTGTTTCATAGTTTGCCATTGTGAGATTTGAACTCTCGATCTTGGGGTTACAAACCCAGTACCATAACCACTTGGCTATTTAGGCCAAGCAGCCAATAGCAGAGTAACTCTTTCAAGTGAGTTGGTCTTACTCCCTTGATAGCAGGTGAGTGGGTAACTCTTTTGAGTACAAACCTGTTTCCATCTGTTTCAGATGAAGTTACATTGTTTCATAGTTTGCCATTGTGAGATTTGAACTCTTAATCTTGGGGTTACAAACCCAGTACCATAACCACTTGGCTCCAATAGCAGAGTAACTCTTTTGAGTACAAACATGTTTCCATCTGTCATTTCAGATGAAGTTACATTGTTTCCCATTGTGAGATTTGAACTCTTGATCTTGGGGTTACAAACCCAGTACCATAACCACTTGCCTACTTAGGCCAAGCTATGCGATTTTCGTGGCTTAGCATCTCTTTCTTTTGTAACTCTTTCGAGTACAAACCCGTTTCCATCTGTTTCAGATGAAGTTACATTGTTTCATAGTTTGCCGTTGTGAGATTTGAACTCTCGATCTTGGGGTTACAAACCCAGTACCATAACCACTTGGCTATTTAGGCCAAGCAGCCAATAGCAGAGTAACTCTTTCGAGTTAACACGTTTCCATCTGTTTCAGATGAAGTTACATTGTTTCATAGTTTGCCGTTGTGAGATTTGAACTCTTGATCTTGGGGTTACAAACCCAGTACCATAACCACTTGGCTATTTAGGCCAAGCAATAGCAGGGTAACTCTTTCGAGTACAAACACTTTTCCATCTTTTCCTATTCAGATGAAGTTACATTGTTTTATAGTGTGCCATTGTGAGATTTGAACTCTTGATCTTTGGGTTACAAACCCAGTACCATAACCACTTGGCTATTTAGGCCAAGCTCGCCAAAGGCAGAGTAACTCTTTCGAGTACAAACACGTTTCCATCTGTTCCTATTCAGATGAAGTTACATTGTTTCATTATTTGCCAATGTGAGATTTGAACTCTTGATTATTTGAGAGGGGCCAGCGGCTTCTCTCCTGTAAACTGTCCAGCTCCATGATTCTCACAGGGTTCTGAAAATTGTGTAACTCTGTTGAGTACAAACCCGTTTCCATCTGTTTCAGATAAAGTTACATTGTTTCATAGTTTGCCATTGTGAGATTAGAACTCTTGATCTTGGGGTTACAAACCCAGGACCATAACCACTTGGCTATTTAGGCCATGCGTTAAAACTTTTTGTAACTCTTTCGAGTACAAACCTGTTTCAATCTTTTTCAGATGAAGTTACATTGTTTCATAGTTTGCCATTGTGAGATTTGAACTCTTGATCTTGGGGTTACAAAGCCAGTAACATAACCACTTGGCTATTTAGGCCAAGCAGCCAATAGCAGAGTAACTCTTTCGAGTACAAACACGTTTCCATCTGTTTCAGATGAAGTTACATTGTTTTACAATTTGCCATTGTGAGATTTGAACTCTTGATCTTGGGGTTACAAACCCAGTACCATAACCACTTGGCTATTTAGGCCAAGCCTAGCAGAGTAACTCTTTCGAGTACAAACACATTTCCATCTGTTCCTATTCAGATGAAGTTACATTGTTTTATAGTGTGCCATTGTGAGATTTGAACTCTTGATCTTAGGGTTACAAACCCAGTACCATAACCACTTGGCTATTTAGGCCAAGCCATTTTTTAAAGAATGTGATTTTCGTGGCTTAGCATCTCTTTCTTTTGTAACTCTTTCGAGTACAAACCCGTTTCCATCTGTTTCAGATGAAGTTATATTGTTTCATAGTTTGCCATTGCGAGATTTGAACTCTTGATCTTGGGGTTACAAACCCAGTACCATAACCACTTGGCTATTTAGGCCAAGCAAACATTTCCATCTGTTCCTATTCAGATGAAGTTACATTGTTTCATAGTTTGCCTTTGTGAGATTTGAACTCTCGATCTTGGGGTTACAAACCCAGTACCATAACCACTTGGCTATTTAGGCCAAGCAGCCAATAGCAGAGTAACTCTTTCGAGTACAAACACGTTTCCATCTGTTTCAGATGAAGTTACATTGTTTCATAGTTTGCCATTGTGAGATTTGAACTCTTGAGCTTAGGGTTACAAACCCAGTAACATAACCACTTGGCTATTTAGGCCAAGCCAAAGTGATTCTTTTGAGTACAAACCCATTTCCATCTGTTTCAGATGAAGTTACATTGTTTCATAATTTGCCATTGTGAGATTTGAACTCTTGATCTTGGGGTTACAAACCCAGTACCATAACCACTTGGCTATTTAGGCCAAGCAGCCAATAGCAGAGTAACTCTTTCGAGTACAAACACATTTCCATCTGTTCCTATTCAGATGAAGTTACATTGTTTTATAGTGTGCCATTGTGAGATTTGAACTCTTGATCTTAGGGTTACAAAGCCAGTACCATAACCACTTGGCTATTTAGGCCAAGCCTTTTTTTAAAGAATGCGATTTTCGTGGCTTAGCATCTCTTTCTTTTGTAACTCTTTCGAGTACAAACCCGTTTCCATCTGTTTCAGATGAAGTTACATTGTTTCATAGTTTGCCGTTGTGAGATTTGAACTCTCGATCTTGGGGTTACAAACCCAGTACCATAACCACTTGGCTATTTAGGCCAAGCAGCCAATAGCAGAGTAACTCTTTCGAGTTAACACGTTTCCATCTGTTTCAGATGAAGTTACATTGTTTCATAGTTTGCCGTTGTGAGATTTGAACTCTTGATCTTGGGGTTACTAACCCAGTACCATAACCACTTGGCTATTTAGGCCAAGCAATAGCAGGGTAACTCTTTCGAGTACAAACACATTTCCATCTGTTCCTATTCAGATGAAGTTACATTGTTTTATAGTGTGCCATTGTGAGATTTGATCTCTTGATCTTTGGGTTACAAACCCAGTACCATAACCACTTGGCTATTTAGGCCAAGCTCGCCAAAGGCAGAGTAACTCTTTCGAGTACAAACACGTTTCCATCTGTTCCTATTCAGATGAAGTTACATTGTTTCATTATTTGCCAATGTGAGATTTGAACTCTTCATTATTTGAGAGGGGCCAGCGGCTTCTCTCCTGTAAACTGTCCAGCTCCATGATTCTCACAGGGTTCTGAAAATTGTGTAACTCTGTTGAGTACAAAGCCGTTTCCATCTGTTTCAGATAAAGTTACATTGTTTCATAGTTTGCCATTGTGAGATTAGAACTCTTGATCTTGGGGTTACAAACCCAGGACCATAACCACTTGGCTATTTAGGCCAAGCGTTAAAACTTTTTGTAACTCTTTCGAGTACAAACCTGTTTCCATCTTTTTCAGATGAAGTTACATTGTTTCATAGTTTGCCATTGTGAGATTTGAACTCTTGATCTTGGGGTTACAAACCCAGTACCATAACCACTTGGCTATTTAGGCCAAGCAGCCAATAGCAGAGTAACTCTTTCGAGTACAAACACGTTTCCATCTGTTTCAGATGAAGTTACATTGTTTTACAATTTGCCATTGTGAGATTTGAACTCTTGATCTTGGGGTTACAAACCCAGTACCATAACCACTTGGCTATTTAGGCCAAGCCTAGCAGAGTAACTCTTTCGAGTACAAACACATTTCCATCTGTTCCTATTCAGATGAAGTTACATTGTTTTATAGTGTGCCATTGTGAGATTTGAACTCTTGATCTTAGGGTTACAAACCCAGTACCATAACCACTTGGCTATTTAGGCCAAGCCATTTTTTAAAGAATGTGATTTTCGTGGCTTAGCATCTCTTTCTTTTGTAACTCTTTCGAGTACAAACCCGTTTCCATCTGTTTCAGATGAAGTTACATTGTTTCATAGTTTGCAGTTGTGAGATTTGAACTCTCGATCTTGAGGTTACAAACCCAGTACCATAACCACTTGGCTATTTAGGCCAAGCAGCCAATAGCAGAGTAACTCTTTCGAGTACAAACCCGTTTCCAACTGTTTCAGATGAAGTTACATTGTTTCATAGTTTGCCATTGTGAGATTTGAACTCTTTGATACTCTTTTTTGAGTAAACCTGTTTCCATCTGGTTCAGATGAAGTTACATTGTTTCATAGTTTGCCATTGTGAGATTTGAACTCTTGATCTTGGGGTTACAAACCCAGTACCATAACCACTTGGCTATTTAAGCCAAGCTTTTTCGAGTACAAACCCATTTCCATCTGTTTCAGATGAAGTTACATTGTTTCATAGTTTGCCATTGTGAGATTTGAACTCTCGATCTTGGGGTTACAAACCCAGTACCATAACCACTTGGCTATTTAGGCCAAGCAGCCAATAGCAGAGTAACTCTTTCAAGTGAGTTGGTCTTACTCCCTTGATAGCAGGTGAGTGGGTAACTCTTTTGAGTACAAACCTGTTTCCATCTGTTTCAGATGAAGTTACATTGTTTCATAGTTTGCCATTGTGAGATTTGAACTCTTAATCTTGGGGTTACAAACCCAGTACCATAACCACTTGGCTCCAATAGAAGAGTAACTCTTTTGAGTACAAACATGTTTCCATCTGTCATTTCAGATGAAGTTACATTGTTTCCCATTGTGAGATTTGAACTCTTGATCTTGGGGTTACAAACCCAGTACCATAACCACTTGGCTACTTAGGCCAAGCTATGCGATTTTCGTGGCTTAGCATCTCTTTCTTTTGTAACTCTTTCGAGTACAAACCCGTTTCCATCTGTTTCAGATGAAGTTACATTGTTTCATAGTTTGCCGTTGTGAGATTTGAACTCTCGATCTTGGGGTTACAAACCCAGTACCATAACCACTTGGCTAATTAGGCCAAGCAGCCAATAGCAAAGTAACTCTTTCGAGTACAAACACGTTTCCATCTGTTTCAGATGAAGTTACATTGTTTCATAGTTTGCCATTGTGAGATTTGAACTCTTGAGCTTAGGGTTACAAACCCAGTACCATAACCACTTGGCTCCAATAGCAGAGTAACTCTTTCGAGTGAAAACAGGCACAAGGATCACAATGTGGGATAACCCAGGCCCATCATTTTTGATGCAGACAGTAACTCTTTCGAGTACAAACCCATTTCCATCTGTTTCAGATGAAGTTATATTGTTTCATAGTTTGCCATTGTGAGATTTGAACTCTTGATCTTGGGGTTACAAACCCAGTACCATAACCACTTGGCTATTTAGGCCAAGCAAACATTTCCATCTGTTCCTATTGAGATGAAGTTACATTGTTTCATAGTTTGCCGTTGTGAGATAAGAACTCTCGATCTTGGGGTTACAAACCCAGTACCATAACCACTTGGCTATTTAGGCCAAGCAGCCAATAGCAGAGTAACTCTTTCGAGTACAAACACGTTTCCATCTGTTTCAGATGAAGTTACATTGTTTCATAGTTTGCCATTGTGAGATTTGAACTCTTGAGCTTAGGGTTACAAACCCAGTAACATAACCACTTGGCTATTTAGGCCAAGCCAAAGTGACTCTGTTGAGTACAAACCCATTTCCATCTGTTTCAGATGAAGTTACATTGTTTCATAGTTTGCCATTGTGAGATTTGAACTCTTGATCTTGGGGTTACAAACCCAGTACCATAACCACTTGGCTATTTAGGCCAAGCAGCCAATAGCAGAGTAACTCTTTCGAGTACAAACACATTTCCATCTGTTCCTATTCAGATGAAGTTACATTGTTTTATAGTGTGCCATTGTGAGATTTGAACTCTTGATCTTAGGGTTACAAAGCCAGTACCATAACCACTTGGCTATTTAGGCCAAGCCTTTTTTTAAAGAATGCGATTTTCGTGGCTTACCATCTCTTTCTTTTGTAACTCTTTCGAGTACAAACCCGTTTCCATCTGTTTCAGATGAAGTTACATTGTTTCATAGTTTGCCGTTGTGAGATTTGAACTCTCGATCTTGGGGTTACAAACCCAGTACCATAACCACTTGGCTATTTAGGCCAAGCAGCCAATAGCAGAGTAACTCTTTCGAGTTAACACGTTTCCATCTGTATTCAGATGAGGTTACATTGTTTCATAGTTTGCCATTGTGAGATTTGAACTCTTGATCTTGGGGTTACAAACCCAGTACCATAACCACTTGGCTATTTAGGCCAAGCAATAGCAGAGTAACTCTTTCGAGTACAAAAACATTTCCATCTGTTCCTATTCAGTTGAAGTTACATTGTTTTATAGTGTGCCATTGTGAGATTTGAACTCTTGATCTTAGGGTTACAAACCCAGTACCATAACCACTTGGCTATTTAGGCCAAGCCTAGCAGAGTAACTCTTTCGAGTACAAAGCCGTTTCCATCTGTTTCAGATGAAGTTACATTGTTTCATAGTTTGCCATTGTGAGATTTGAACTCTTGATCTTAAGGTTACAAACCCAGTACCATAACCACTTGGCTATTTAGGCCAAGCCTTTTTTTAAAGAATGTGATTTTCGTGGCTTAGCATCTCTTTCTTTTGTAACTCTTTCTAGTACAAACCCGTTTCCATCTGTTTCAGATGAAGTTACATTGTTTCATAGTTTGCAGTTGTGAGATTTGAACTCTCGATCTTGAGGTTACAAACCCAGTACCATAACCACTTGGCTATTTAGGCCAAGCAGCCAATAGCAGAGTAACTCTTTCGAGTACAAACCCGTTTCCAACTGTTTCAGATGAAGTTACATTGTTTCATAGTTTGCCATTGTGAGATTTGAACTCTTTGATACTCTTTTTTGAGTAAACCTGTTTCCATCTGTTTCAGATGATGTTACATTGTTTCATAGTTTGCCATTGTGAGATTTGAACTCTTGATCTTGGGGTAACAAACCCAGTACCATAACCACTTGGCTATTTAGGCCAAGCAAACATTTCCATCTGTTCCTATTCAGATGAAGTTACATTGTTTCATAGTTTGCCGTTGTGAGATTTGAACTCTCGATCTTGGGGTTACAAACCCAGTACCATAACCACTTGGCTATTTAGGCCAAGCAGCCAATAGCAGAGTAACTCTTTCGAGTACAAACACGTTTCCATCTGTTTCAGATGAAGTTACATTGTTTCATAGTTTGCCATTGTGAGATTTGAACTCTTGAGCTTAGGGTTACAAACCCAGTAACATAACAACTTGGCTATTTAGGCCAAGCCAAAGTGACTCTTTTGAGTACAAACCCATTTCCATCTGTTTCAGATGAAGTTACATTGTTTCATAGTTTGCCATTGTGAGATTTGAACTCTTGATCTTGGGGTTACAAACCCAGTACCATAACCACTTGGCTATTTAGGCCAAGCAGCCAATAGCAGAGTAACTCTTTCGAAAACAAACACATTTCCATCTGTTCCTATTCAGATGAAGTTACATTGTTTTATAGTGTGCCATTGTGAGATTTGAACTCTTGATCTTAGGGTTGCAAAGCCAGTACCATAACCACTTGGCTATTTAGGCCAAGCCTTTTTTTAAAGAATGCGATTTTCATGGCTTAGCATCTCTTTCTTTTGTAACTCTTTTGAGTACAAACCCGTTTCCATCTGTTTCAGATGAAGTTACATTGTTTCATAGTTTGCCGTTGTGAGATTTGAACTCTCGATCTTGGGGTTACAAACCCAGTACCATAACCACTTGGCTATTTAGGCCAAGCAGCCAATAGCAGAGTAACTCTTTCGAGTTAACACGTTTCCAGCTGTATTCAGATGACGTTACATTGTTTCATAGTTTGCCATTGTGAGATTTGAACTCTTGATCTTGGGGTTACAAACCCAGTACCATAACCACTTGGCTATTTAGGCCAAGCAATAGCAGAGTAACTCTTTCGAGTACAAAAACATTTCCATCTGTTCCTATTCAGTTGAAGTTACATTGTTTTATAGTGTGCCATTGTGAGATTTGAACTCTTGATCTTAGGGTTACAAACCCAGTACCATAACCACTTGGCTATTTAGGCCAAGCCTAGCAGAGTAACTCTTTCGAGTACAAACACATTTCCATCTGTTCCTATTCAGATGAAGTTACATTGTTTTATAGTGTGCCATTGTGAGATTTGAACTCTTGATCTTAGGGTTACAAACCCAGTACCATAACCACTTGGCTATTTAGGCCAAGCCTTTTTTTAAAGAATGTGATTTTCGTGGCTTAGCATCTCTTTCTTTTGTAACTCTTTCGAGTACAAACCCGTTTCCATCTGTTTCAGATGAAGTTACATTGTTTCATAGTTTGCAGTTGTGAGATTTGAACTCTCGATCTTGATGTTACAAACCCAGTACCATAACCACTTGGCTATTTAGGCCAAGCAGCCAATAGCAGAGTAACTCTTTCGAGTACAAACCCGTTTCCAACTGTTTCAGATGAAGTTACATTGTTTTATAGTGTGCCATTGTGAGATTTGAACTCTTGATCTTAGGGTTGCAAAGCCAGTACCATAACCACTTGGCTATTTAGGCCAAGCCTTTTTTTAAAGAATGCGATTTTCATGGCTTAGCATCTCTTTCTTTTGTAACTCTTTTGAGTACAAACCCGTTTCCATCTGTTTCAGATGAAGTTACATTGTTTCATAGTTTGCCGTTGTGAGATTTGAACTCTCGATCTTGGGGTTACAAACCCAGTACCATAACCACTTGGCTATTTAGGCCAAGCAGCCAATAGCAGAGTAACTCTTTCGAGTTAACACGTTTCCAGCTGTATTCAGATGACGTTACATTGTTTCATAGTTTGCCATTGTGAGATTTGAACTCTTGATCTTGGGGTTACAAACCCAGTACCATAACCACTTGGCTATTTAGGCCAAGCAATAGCAGAGTAACTCTTTCGAGTACAAAAACATTTCCATCTGTTCCTATTCAGTTGAAGTTACATTGTTTTATAGTGTGCCATTGTGAGATTTGAACTCTTGATCTTAGGGTTACAAACCCAGTACCATAACCACTTGGCTATTTAGGCCAAGCCTAGCAGAGTAACTCTTTCGAGTACAAACACATTTCCATCTGTTCCTATTCAGATGAAGTTACATTGTTTTATAGTGTGCCATTGTGAGATTTGAACTCTTGATCTTAGGGTTACAAACCCAGTACCATAACCACTTGGCTATTTAGGCCAAGCCTTTTTTTAAAGAATGTGATTTTCGTGGCTTAGCATCTCTTTCTTTTGTAACTCTTTCGAGTACAAACCCGTTTCCATCTGTTTCAGATGAAGTTACATTGTTTCATAGTTTGCAGTTGTGAGATTTGAACTCTCGATCTTGATGTTACAAACCCAGTACCATAACCACTTGGCTATTTAGGCCAAGCAGCCAATAGCAGAGTAACTCTTTCGAGTACAAACCCGTTTCCAACTGTTTCAGATGAAGTTACATTGTTTCATAGTTTGCCATTGTGAGATTTGAACTCTTTGATACTCTTTTTTGAGTAAACCTGTTTCCATCTGGTTCAGATGAAGTTACATTGTTTCATAGTTTGCCATTGTGAGATTTGAACTCTTGATCTTGGGGTTACAAACCCAGTACCATAACCACTTGGCTATTTAGGCCAAGCAGCCAATAGCAGAGTAACTCTTTCAAGTGAGTTGGTCTTACTCCCTTGATAGCAGGTGAGTGGGTAACTCTTTTGAGTACAAACCTGTTTCCATCTGTTTCAGATGAAGTTACATTGTTTCATAGTTTGCCATTGTGAGATTTGAACTCTTAATCTTGGGGTTACAAACCCAGTACCATAACCACTTGGCTCCAATAGAAGAGTAACTCTTTTGAGTACAAACATGTTTCCATCTGTCATTTCAGATGAAGTTACATTGTTTCCCATTGTGAGATTTGAACTCTTGATCTTGGGGTTACAAACCCAGTACCATAACCACTTGGCTACTTAGGCCAAGCTATGCGATTTTCGTGGCTTACCATCTCTTTCTTTTGTAACTCTTTCGAGTACAAACCTGTTTCCATCTGTTTCAGATGAAGTTACATTGTTTCATAGTTTGCCGTTGTGAGATTTGAACTCTCGATCTTGGGGTTACAAACCCAGTACCATAACCACTTGGCTAATTAGGCCAAGCAGCCAATAGCAAAGTAACTCTTTCGAGTACAAACACGTTTCCATCTGTTTCAGATGAAGTTACATTGTTTCATAGTTTGCCATTGTGAGATTTGAACTCTTGAGCTTAGGGTTACAAACCCAGTACCATAACCACTTGGCTCCAATAGCAGAGTAACTCTTTCGAGTGAAAACAGGCACAAGGATCACAATGTGGGATAACCCAGGCCCATCATTTTTGATGCAGATAGTAACTCTTTCGAGTACAAACCCATTTCCATCTGTTTCAGATGAAGTTATATTGTTTCATAGTTTGCCATTGTGAGATTTGAACTCTTGATCTTGGGGTTACAAACCCAGTACCATAACCACTTGGCTATTTAGGCCAAGCAAACATTTCCATCTGTTCCTATTCAGATGAAGTTACATTGTTTCATAGTTTGCCGTTGTGAGATAAGAACTCTCGATCTTGGGGTTACAAACCCAGTACCATAACCACTTGGCTATTTAGGCCAAGCAGCCAATAGCAGAGTAACTCTTTCGAGTACAAACACGTTTCCATCTGTTTCAGATGAAGTTACATTCTTTCATAGTTTGCCATTGTGAGATTTGAACTCTTGAGCTTAGGGTTACAAACCCAGTAACATAACCACTTGGCTATTTAGGCCAAGCCAAAGTGACTCTGTTGAGTACAAACCCATTTCCATCTGTTTCAGATGAAGTTACATTGTTTCATAGTTTGCCATTGTGAGATTTGAACTCTTGATCTTGGGGTTACAAACCCAGTACCATAGCCACTTGTCTATTTAGGCCAAGCAGCCAATAGCAGAGTAACTCTTTCGAGTACAAACACATTTCCATCTGTTCCTATTCAGATGAAGTTACATTGTTTTATAGTGTGCCATTGTGAGATTTGAACTCTTGATCTTAGGGTTACAAAGCCAGTACCATAACCACTTGGCTATTTAGGCCAAGCCTTTTTTTAAAGAATGCTATTTTCGTGGCTTAGCATCTCTTTCTTTTGTAACTCTTTCGAGTACAAATCCGTTTCCATCTGTTTCAGATGAAGTTAAATTGTTTCATAGTTTGCCGTTGTGAGATTTGAACTCTCGATCTTGGGGTTACAAACCCAGTACCATAACTACTTGGCTATTTAGGCCAAGCAGCCAATAGCAGAGTAACTCTTTCGAGTTAACACGTTTCCATCTGTATTCAGATGAGGTTACATTGTTTCATAGTTTGCCATTGTGAGATTTGAACTCTCGATCTTGGGGTTACAAACCCAGTACCATAACCACTTGGCTATTTAGGCCAAGCAGCCAATAGCAGAGTAACTCTTTCAAGTGAGTTGGTCTTACTCCCTTGATAGCAGGTGAGTGGGTAACTCTTTTGAGTACAAACCTGTTTCCATCTGTTTCAGATGAAGTTACATTGTTTCATAGTTTGCCATTGTGAGATTTGAACTCTTAATCTTGGGGTTACAAACCCAGTACCATAACCACTTGGCTCCAATAGAAGAGTAACTCTTTTGAGTACAAACATGTTTCCATCTGTCATTTCAGATGAAGTTACATTGTTTCCCATTGTGAGATTTGAACTCTTGATCCTGGGGTTACAAACCCAGTACCATAACCACTTGGCTACTTAGGCCAAGCTATGCGATTTTCGTGGCTTACCATCTCTTTCTTTTGTAACTCTTTCGAGTACAAACCCGTTTCCATCTGTTTCAGATTAAGTTACATTGTTTCATAGTTTGCCGTTGTGAGATTTGAACTCTCGATCTTGGGGTTACAAACCCAGTACCATAACCACTTGGCTAATTAGGCCAAGCAGCCAATAGCAAAGTAACTCTTTCGAGTACAAACACGTTTCCATCTGTTTCAGATGAAGTTACATTGTTTCATAGTTTGCCATTGTGAGATTTGAACTCTTGAGCTTAGGGTTACAAACCCAGTACCATAACCACTTGGCTCCAATAGCAGAGTAACTCTTTCGAGTGAAAACAGGCACAAGGATCACAATGTGGGATAACCCAGGCCCATCATTTTTGATGCAGACAGTAACTCTTTCGAGTACAAACCCATTTCCATCTGTTTCAGATGAAGTTATATTGTTTCATAGTTTGCCATTGTGAGATTTGAACTCTTGATCTTGGGGTTACAAACCCAGTACCATAACCACTTGGCTATTTAGGCCAAGCAAACATTTCCATCTGTTCCTATTCAGATGAAGTTACATTGTTTCATAGTTTGCCGTTGTGAGATAAGAACTCTCGATCTTGGGGTTACAAACCCAGTACCATAACCACTTGGCTATTTAGGCCAAGCAGCCAATAGCAGAGTAACTCTTTCGAGTACAAACACGTTTCCATCTGTTTCAGATGAAGTTACATTGTTTCATAGTTTGCCATTGTGAGATTTGAACTCTTGAGCTTAGGGTTACAAACCCAGTAACATAACCACTTGGCTATTTAGGCCAAGCCAAAGTGACTCTGTTGAGTACAAACCCATTTCCATCTGTTTCAGATGAAGTTACATTGTTTCATAGTTTGCCATTGTGAGATTTGAACTCTTGATCTTGGGGTTACAAACCCAGTACCATAACCACTTGGCTATTTAGGCCAAGCAGCCAATAGCAGAGTAACTCTTTCGAGTTAACACGTTTCCATCTGTATTCAGATGAGGTTACATTGTTTCATAGTTTGCCATTGTGAGATTTGAACTCTTGATCTTGGGGTTACAAACCCAGTACCATAACCACTTGGCTATTTAGGCCAAGCAATAGCAGAGTAACTCTTTCGAGTACAAAAACATTTCCATCTGTTCCTATTCAGTTGAAGTTACATTGTTTTATAGTGTGCCATTGTGAGACTTGAACTCTTGATCTTAGGGTTACAAACCCAGTACCATAACCACTTGGCTATTTAGGCCAAGCCTAGCAGAGTAACTCTTTCGAGTACAAAGCCGTTTCCATCTGTTTCAGATGAAGTTACATTGTTTCATAGTTTGCAGTTGTGAGATTTGAACTCTCGATCTTGAGGTTACAAACCCAGTACCATAACCACTTGGCTATTTAGGCCAAGCAGCCAATAGCAGAGTAACTCTTTCGAGTACAAACCCGTTTCCAACAGTTTCAGATGAAGTTACATTGTTTCATAGTTTGCCATTGTGAGATTTGAACTCTTTGATACTCTTTTTTGAGTAAACCTTTTTCCATCTGTTTCAGATGAAGTTACATTGTTTCATAGTTTGCCATTGTGAGATTTGAACTCTTGATCTTGGGGTTACAAACCCAGTACCATAACCACTTGGCTATTTAAGCCAAGCTTTTTCGAGTACAAACCCATTTCCATCTGTTTCAGATGAAGTTACATTGTTTCATAGTTTGCCATTGTGAGATTTGAACTCTCGATCTTGGGGTTACAAACCCAGTACCATAACCACTTGGCTATTTAGGCCAAGCAGCCAATAGCAGAGTAACTCTTTCAAGTGAGTTGGTCTTACTCCCTTGATAGCAGGTGAGTGGGTAACTCTTTTGAGTACAAACCTGTTTCCATCTGTTTCAGATGAAGTTACATTGTTTCATAGTTTGCCATTGTGAGATTTGAACTCTTAATCTTGGGGTTACAAACCCAGTACCATAACCACTTGGCTCCAATAGCAGAGTAACTCTTTTGAGTACAAACATGTTTCCATCTGTCATTTCAGATGAAGTTACATTGTTTCCCATTGTGAGATTTGAACTCTTGATCTTGGGGTTACAAACCCAGTACCATAACCACTTGGCTACTTAGGCCAAGCTATGCGATTTTCGTGGCTTAGCATCTCTTTCTTTTGTAACTCTTTCGAGTACAAACCCGTTTCCATCTGTTTCAGATGAAGTTACATTGTTTCATAGTTTGCCGTTGTGAGATTTGAACTCTCGATCTTGGGGTTACAAACCCAGTACCATAACCACTTGGCTATTTAGGCCAAGCAGACAATAGCAAAGTAACTCTTTCGAGTACAAACACGTTTCCATCTGTTTCAGATGAAGTTACATTGTTTCATAGTTTGCCATTGTGAGATTTGAACTCTTGATCTTGGGGTTACAAACCCAGTACCATAACCACTTGGCTATTTAGGCCAAGCAAACATTTCCATCTGTTCCTATTCAGATGAAGTTACATTGTTTCATAGTTTGCCGTTGTGAGATTTGAACTCTCGATCTTGGGGTTACAAACCCAGTACCATAACCACTTGGCTATTTAGGCCAAGCAGCCAATAGCAGAGTAACTCTTTCGAGTACAAACACGTTTCCATCTGTTTCAGATGAAGTTACATTGTTTCATAGTTTGCCATTGTGAGATTTGAACTCTTGAGCTTAGGGTTACAAACCCAGTAACATAACCACTTGGCTATTTAGGCCAAGCCAAAGTGACTCTTTTGAGTACAAACCCATTTCCATCTGTTTCAGATGAAGTTACATTGTTTCATAGTTTGCCATTGTGAGATTTGAACTCTTGATCTTGGGGTTACAAACCCAGTACCATAACCACTTGGCTATTTAGGCCAAGCAGCCAATAGCAGAGTAACTCTTTCGAAAACAAACACATTTCCATCTGTTCCTATTCAGATGAAGTTACATTGTTTTATAGTGTGCCATTGTGAGATTTGAACTCTTGATCTTAGGGTTACAAAGCCAGTACCATAACCACTTGGCTATTTAGGCCAAGCCTTTTTTTAAAGAATGCGATTTTCATGGCTTAGCATCTCTTTCTTTTGTAACTCTTTTGAGTACAAACCCGTTTCCATCTGTTTCAGATGAAGTTACATTGTTTCATAGTTTGCCGTTGTGAGATTTGAACTCTCGATCTTGGGGTTACAAACCCAGTACCATAACCACTTGGCTATTTAGGCCAAGCAGCCAATAGCAGAGTAACTCTTTCGAGTTAACACGTTTCCAGCTGTATTCAGATGACGTTACATTGTTTCATAGTTTGCCATTGTGAGATTTGAACTCTTGATCTTGGGGTTACAAACCCAGTACCATAACCACTTGGCTATTTAGGCCAAGCAATAGCAGAGTAACTCTTTCGAGTACAAAAACATTTCCATCTGTTCCTATTCAGTTGAAGTTACATTGTTTTATAGTGTGCCATTGTGAGATTTGAACTCTTGATCTTAGGGTTACAAACCCAGTACCATAACCACTTGGCTATTTAGGCCAAGCCTAGCAGAGTAACTCTTTCGAGTACAAACACATTTCCATCTGTTCCTATTCAGATGAAGTTACATTGTTTTATAGTGTGCCATTGTGAGATTTGAACTCTTGATCTTAGGGTTACAAACCCAGTACCATAACCACTTGGCTATTTAGGCCAAGCCTTTTTTTAAAGAATGTGATTTTCGTGGCTTAGCGTCTCTTTCTTTTGTAACTCTTTCGAGTACAAACCCGTTTCCATCTGTTTCAGATGAAGTTACATTGTTTCATAGTTTGCCGTTGTGAGATTTGAGCTCTCGATATTGGGGTTCCAACCCAGTACCATAACCAGTTGGCTATTTAGGACAAGCAGCCAATAGCAGAGTAACTCTTTCGAGTACAAACCCGTTTCCATCTGTTTCAGATGAAGTTACATTGTTTCATAGTTTGCCATTGTGAGATTTGAACTCTTTGATACTCTTTTTTGAGTAAACCTGTTTCCATCTGTTTCAGATGAAGTTACATTGTTTCATAGTTTGCCATTGTGAGATTTGAACTCTTGATCTTGGGGTTACAAACCCAGTACCATAACCACTTGGCTATTTAAGCCAAGCTTTTTCGAGTACAAACCCATTTCCATCTGTTTCAGATGTAGTTACATTGTTTCATAGTTTGCCATTGTAAGATTTGAACTCTTGATCTTGGGGTTACAAACCCAGTACCATAACCACTTGGCTATTTAGGCCAAGCAGCCAATAGCAGAGTAACTCTTTCAAGTGAGTTGGTCTTACTCCCTTGATAGCAGGTAAGTGGGTAACTCTTTTGAGTACAAACCTGTTTCCATCTGTTTCAGATGAAGTTACATTGTTTCATAGTTTGCCATTGTGAGATTTGAACTCTTGATCTTGGGGTTACAAACCCAGTACCATAACCACTTGTCTCTAATAGCAGAGTAACTCTTTTGAGTACAAACATGTTTCCATCTGTCATTTCAGATGAAGTTACATTGTTTCCCATTGTGAGATTTGAACTCTTGATCTTGGGGTTACAAACCCAGTACCATAACCACTTGGCTACTTAGGCCAAGCTATGCGATTTTCGTGGCTTAGCATCTCTTTCTTTTGTAACTCTTTCGAGTACAAACCCGTTTCCATCGGTTTCAGATGAAGTTACATTGTTTCATAGTTTGCCGTTGTGAGATTTGAACTCTCGATCTTGGGGTTACAAACCCAGTACCATAACCACTTGGCTATATAGGCCAAGCAGCCAATAGCAAAGTAACTCTTTCGAGTACAAACACGTTTCCATCTGTTTCAGATGAAGTTACATTGTTCATAGTTTGCCATAGTGAGATTTGAACTCTTGAGCTTAGGGTTACAAACCCAGTACCATAACCACTTGGCTCCAATAGCAGAGTAACTCTTTCGAGTGAAAACAGGCACAAGGATCACAATGTGGGATAACCCAGGCCCATCATTTTTGATGCAGACAGTAACTCTTTCGAGTACAAACCCATTTCCATCTGTTTCAGATGAAGTTATATTGTTTCATAGTTTGCCATTCTGAGATTTGAACTCTTGATCTTGGGGTTACAAACCCAGTACCATAACCACTTGGCTATTTAGGCCAAGCAAACATTTCCATCTGTTCCTATTCAGATGAAGTTACATTGTTTCATAGTTTGCCGTTGTGAGATTTGAACTCTCGATCTTGGGGTTACAAACCCAGTACCATAACCACTTGGCTATTTAGGCCAAGCAGCCAATAGCAGAGTAACTCTTTCGAGTACAAACACGTTTCCATCTGTTTCAGATGAAGTTACATTGTTTCATAGTTTGCCATTGTGAGATTTGAACTCTTGAGCTTAGGGTTACAAACCCAGTAACATAACCACTTGGCTATTTAGGCCAAGCCAAAGTGACTCTTTTGAGTACAAACCCATTTCCATCTGTTTCAGATGAAGTTACATTGTTTCATAGTTTGCCATTGTGAGATTTGAACTCTTGATCTTGGGGTTACAAACCCAGTACCATAACCACTTGGCTATTTAGGCCAAGCAGCCAATAGCAGAGTAACTCTTTCGAAAACAAACACATTTCCATCTGTTCCTATTCAGATGAAGTTACATTGTTTTATAGTGTGCCATTGTGAGATTTGAACTCTTGATCTTAGGGTTACAAAGCCAGTACCATAACCACTTGGCTATTTAGGCCAAGCCTTTTTTTAAAGAATGCGATTTTCATGGCTTAGCATCTCTTTCTTTTGTAACTCTTTTGAGTACAAACCCGTTTCCATCTGTTTCAGATGAAGTTACATTGTTTCATAGTTTGCCGTTGTGAGATTTGAACTCTCGATCTTGGGGTTACAAACCCAGTACCATAACCACTTGGCTATTTAGGCCAAGCAGCCAATAGCAGAGTAACTCTTTCGAGTTAACACGTTTCCAGCTGTATTCAGATGACGTTACATTGTTTCATAGTTTGCCATTGTGAGATTTGAACTCTTGATCTTGGGGTTACAAACCCAGTACCATAACCACTTGGCTATTTAGGCCAAGCAATAGCAGAGTAACTCTTTCGAGTACAAAAACATTTCCATCTGTTCCTATTCAGTTGAAGTTACATTGTTTTATAGTGTGCCATTGTGAGATTTGAACTCTTGATCTTAGGGTTACAAACCCAGTACCATAACCACTTGGCTATTTAGGCCAAGCCTAGCAGAGTAACTCTTTCGAGTACAAACACATTTCCATCTGTTCCTATTCAGATGAAGTTACATTGTTTTATAGTGTGCCATTGTGAGATTTGAACTCTTGATCTTAGGGTTACAAACCCAGTACCATAACCACTTGGCTATTTAGGCCAAGCCTTTTTTTAAAGAATGTGATTTTCGTGGCTTAGCGTCTCTTTCTTTTGTAACTCTTTCGAGTACAAACCCGTTTCCATCTGTTTCAGATGAAGTTACATTGTTTCATAGTTTGCCGTTGTGAGATTTGAGCTCTCGATATTGGGGTTCCAACCCAGTACCATAACCAGTTGGCTATTTAGGACAAGCAGCCAATAGCAGAGTAACTCTTTCGAGTACAAACCCGTTTCCATCTGTTTCAGATGAAGTTACATTGTTTCATAGTTTGCCATTGTGAGATTTGAACTCTTTGATACTCTTTTTTGAGTAAACCTGTTTCCATCTGTTTCAGATGAAGTTACATTGTTTCATAGTTTGCCATTGTGAGATTTGAACTCTTGATCTTGGGGTTACAAACCCAGTACCATAACCACTTGGCTATTTAAGCCAAGCTTTTTCGAGTACAAACCCATTTCCATCTGTTTCAGATGTAGTTACATTGTTTCATAGTTTGCCATTGTAAGATTTGAACTCTTGATCTTGGGGTTACAAACCCAGTACCATAACCACTTGGCTATTTAGGCCAAGCAGCCAATAGCAGAGTAACTCTTTCAAGTGAGTTGGTCTTACTCCCTTGATAGCAGGTAAGTGGGTAACTCTTTTGAGTACAAACCTGTTTCCATCTGTTTCAGATGAAGTTACATTGTTTCATAGTTTGCCATTGTGAGATTTGAACTCTTGATCTTGGGGTTACAAACCCAGTACCATAACCACTTGTCTCTAATAGCAGAGTAACTCTTTTGAGTACAAACATGTTTCCATCTGTCATTTCAGATGAAGTTACATTGTTTCCCATTGTGAGATTTGAACTCTTGATCTTGGGGTTACAAACCCAGTACCATAACCACTTGGCTACTTAGGCCAAGCTATGCGATTTTCGTGGCTTAGCATCTCTTTCTTTTGTAACTCTTTCGAGTACAAACCCGTTTCCATCGGTTTCAGATGAAGTTACATTGTTTCATAGTTTGCCGTTGTGAGATTTGAACTCTCGATCTTGGGGTTACAAACCCAGTACCATAACCACTTGGCTATATAGGCCAAGCAGCCAATAGCAAAGTAACTCTTTCGAGTACAAACACGTTTCCATCTGTTTCAGATGAAGTTACATTGTTCATAGTTTGCCATAGTGAGATTTGAACTCTTGAGCTTAGGGTTACAAACCCAGTACCATAACCACTTGGCTCCAGTAGCAGAGTAACTCTTTCGAGTGAAAACAGGCACAAGGATCACAATGTGGGATAACCCAGGCCCATCATTTTTGATGCAGACAGTAACTCTTTCGAGTACAAACCCATTTCCATCTGTTTCAGATGAAGTTATATTGTTTCATAGTTTGCCATTGTGAGATTTGAACTCTTGATCTTGGGGTTACAAACCCAGTACCATAACCACTTGGCTATTTAGGCCAAGCAAACATTTCCATCTGTTCCTATTCAGATGAAGTTACATTGTTTCATAGTTTGCCGTTGTGAGATTTGAACTCTCGATCTTGGGGTTACAAACCCAGTACCATAACCACTTGGCTATTTAGGCCAAGCAGCCAATAGCAGAGTAACTCTTTCGAGTACAAACACGTTTCCATCTGTTTCAGATGAAGTTACATTGTTTCATAGTTTGTCATTGTGAGATTTGAACTCTTGAGCTTAGGTTTACAAACCCAGTACCATAACCACTTGGCTCCAATAGCAGAGTAACTCTTTCGAGTACAAAACCATTTCCATCTGTTTCAGATGAAGTTATATTGTTTCATAGTTTGCCAATGTGAGATTTGAACTCTTGATCTTGGGGTTACAAACCCAGTACCATAACCACTTGGCTATTTAGGCCAAGCAAACATTTCCATCTGTTCCTATTGCGATGAAGTTACATTGTTTCATAGTTTGCCGTTGTGAGATTTGAACACTCGATCTTGGGGTTATAAACCCAGTACCATAACCACTTGGCTATTTAGGCCAAGCAACCCAGTACCATAACCACTTGGCTATTTAGGCCAAGCAGCCAATAGCAGAGTAACTCTTTCTTGTACAAACACGTTTCCATCTGTTTCAGATGAAGTTACATTGTTTCATAGTTTGCAATTGTGAGATTTGAACCCTTGATCTTGGGGTTACAAACCCAGTACCATAACCACTTGGCTATTTAGGCCAAGCAGCCAATAGCAGAGTAACTCTTTCGAGTACAAACACATTTCCATCTGTTCCTCTTCAGATGAAGTTACATTGTTTCATAGTTTGCCATTGTGAGATTTGAACTTTTGAACTTGGGGTTACAAACCCAGTACCATAACCACTTGGCAATTTAGGCCAAGCCTTTTTTTAAAGAATGCGATTTTCGTGGCTTAGCATCTCTCTCTTTTGTAACTCTTTCGAGTACAAACCCGTTTCCATCTGTTTCAGATGAAGTTACATTGTTTCATAGTTTGCCGTTGTGAGACTTGAACTCTCGATCTTGGGGTTACAAACCCAGTACCATAACCACTTGGCTATTTAGGCCAAGCAGCCAATAGCAGAGTAACTCTTTCGAGTTAACACGTTTCCATCTGTATTCAGATGAAGTTACATTGTTTCATGGTTTGCCATTGTGAGATTTGAACTCTTGATTTTGGGGTTTCAAACCCAGTACCATAACCACTTGGCTATTTAGGCCAAGCAGCCAATAGCAGAGTAACTCTTTCGAGTTAACACGTTTCCATCTGTATTCAGATGAGGTTACATTGTTTCATAGTTTGCCATTGTGAGATTTGAACTCTTGATCTTGGGGTTACAAACCCAGTACCATAACCACTTGGCTATTTAGGCCAAGCCTAGCAGAGTAACTCGTTCGAGTACAAACACATTTCCATCTGTTCCTATTCAGATGAAGTTACATTGTTTTATAGTGTGCCATTGTGAGATTTGAACTCTTGATCTTAGGGTTACAAAGGCAGTACCATAACCACTTGGCTATTTAGGCCAAGCCTTTTTTTAAAGAATGCGATTTTCGTGGCTCAGCATCTCTTTCTTTTGTAACTCTTTCGAGTACAAACCCGTTTCCATCTGTTTCAGATGAAGTTACATTGTTTCATAGTTTGCCATTGTGAGATTTGAACTCTTGAGCTTAGGGTTACAAACCCAGTACCATAACCACTTGACTCCAATTGCAGAGTAACTCTTTCGAGTGAAAACAGGCACAAGGATCACAATGTGGGATAACACAGGGCCATCATTTTTGATGCAGACAGTAACTCTTTCGAGTACATACCCATTTCCATCTGTTTCAGATGAAGTTATATTGTTTCATAGTTTGCCATTGTGAGATTTGAACTCTCAATCTTGGGGTTACAAACCCAGTACCATATCCAGTTGGCTATTTAGGCCAAGCAGCCAATAGCAGAGTAACTCTTTCTTGTACAAACCCGTTTCCATCTGTTTCAGATGAAGTTACATTGTTTCATAGTTTGCCATTGTGAGATTTGAACTCTTTGATACTCTTTTTTGATTAAACCTGTTTCCATCTGTTTCAGATGAAGTTACATTGTTTCATAGTTTGCCATTGTGAGATTTGAACTCTTGATCTTGGGGTTACAAACCCAGTACCATAACCACTTGGCTATTTAAGCCAAGCTTTTTCGAGTACAAACCCATTTCCATCTGTTTCAGATGAAGTTACATTGTTTCATAGTTTGCCATTGTGAGATTTGAACTCTTGATGTTGGGGTTACAAACCCAGTACCATAACCACTTGTCTCTAATAGCAGAGTAACTCTTTTGAGTACAAACATGTTTCCATCTGTCATTTCAGATGAAGTTACATTGTTTCCCATTGTGAGATTTGAACTCTTGATCTTGGGGTTACAAACCCAGTACCATAACCACTTGGCTACTTAGGCCAAGCTATGCGATTTTCGTGGCTTAGCATCTCTTTCTTTTGTAACTCTTTCGAGTACAAACCCGTTTCCATCTGTTTCAGATGAAGTTACATTGTTTCATAGTTTGCCGTTGTGAGATTTGAACTCTCGATCTTGGGGTTACAAATCCAGTACCATAACCACTTGGCTATTTAGGCCAAGCAGCCAATAGCAAAGTAACTCTTTCGAGTACAAACACGTTTCCATCTGTTTCAGATGAAGTTACATTGTTCATAGTTTGCCATAGTGAGATTTGAACTCTTGAGCTTAGGGTTACAAACCCAGTACCATAACCACTTGGCTCCAGTAGCAGAGTAACTCTTTCGAGTGAAAACAGGCACAAGGATCACAATGTGGGATAACCCAGGCCCATCATTTTTGATGCAGACAGTAACTCTTTCGAGTACAAACCCATTTCCATCTGTTTCAGATGAAGTTACATTGTTTCATAGTTTGCCGTTGTGAGATTTGAACTCTCGATCTTGGGGTTACAAACCCAGTACCATAACCACTTGGCTATTTAGGCCAAGCAGCCAATAGCAAAGTAACTCTTTCGAGTACAAACACGTTTCCATCTGTTTCAGATGAAGTTACATTATTTCATAGTTTGCCATTGTGAGATTTGAACTCTTGAGCTTAGGGTTACAAACCCAGTACCATAACCACTTGGCTCCAATAGCAGAGTAACTCTTTCGAGTGAAAACAGGCACAAGGATCACAATGTGGGATAACCCAGGCCCATCATTTTTGATGCAGACAGTAACTCTTTCGAGTACAAACCCATTTCCATCTGTT